>NC_140920.1:25902195-27274125 GCF_045865225.1 Trachurus japonicus | reverse complement strand
CAGAGCTAAGGTAACTCCATGTTACAGGAGGTCCCACACACACACACACACACACACACACACACACACACACACACACACACACACACACACACACAGAGAGAACAACTGAGAGCCGGGAACACGAACAATTTAATTTTCTATTTTGGATCTAAAATAGTTTTAACACAGACTGCACATTATGACCTTCGTGGAGGATTTACTGCAATAGATTTAGCCAGGTGACGCTGATAAACTGCCTGAGTCAATGTGTATGTGTTTGTGTGTTTGTGTGTGGGGGCTCAGTTTCCAGTTCCCAGTGTATTAGACTCAACTGTTATATTAGAATTTTCCTACACAGAGCACTGAGCTGAACTATCTTCAGTTTTTATTCATTTAGATGATTTTGCAACAAAATTAATAAATGAAAAATACAGAAATAAAAAGAGATTAATTGACTTTGTTGCCTGAAAAACAGGCCTGTAACATCTGTAACGTGAGTTTTTCCTCTCTAACCCAGCTTTCATGCCAGAACTGTTGGGCCCTTGACCTTACTCTGCACAGTGCTTGGAGATAATACATGATTTGGCTCTATATAAATGAAAATTGAATTGAATTGAATTGTCTGCAGGTGCCCCCTGCAGGTCTTCCCTTCAGGCTGTATACACAGGCAGAACGGTAATAACCAGAGACCCAGGGCAAAAAGAGGAAATGAATACACACCAAGGACTCTCCACTATCCACTGCTGCTGCTCTAAGCTGATTGCTCCGAGTGCATAAGTAACACCTGAAGAGACTTAAGTGCAGAGAGGAACATTCTGATCAACTCCGGGCTGGTATGAGGACAGTAATCAGACGACCCCTAGTAATGAAATCAATCTGAAATACGACAATACGGCTATGTAAAAGCGACAATACCGACACCACTGAGACAATGTAAAACAGATGATGGGTGCTGCTGGAGGAGGTTTCTAAATGCAGCTGAGTACATAATTATAAAGTCATTATACTCCATACATTTGTTCAGCATTTGTGGTGTACAGATATTTGCTCTTTGTTTCGTGATGCCAAAACAATCTCATAATATCCCTGTGCATCCCGTCCCTCTCCCCCACCTCCTTCATTTTAATTAACTTAACAAACAAGAATTAACTAGAAAAACACAGGAAAAGCGTCCCACTTAAACGGCGAATAAGAAGGACTATATAGCGAACATGCACGATTTCAGCCCTGGAGAGCGGAAGCAAAGCGCCGGATACATGAGAGTGGACCAGATCAATCTTGATTAAGAATGCCTTTTCAGGTTTTGTACCAAAGTGGCATCTCAAGAGACCGTCTTCAGATCCCTGCAAAGCAGCAAGAGGAGGTACACCTTAATGCGCGGGGCTATGCGCAAAAAAAAAAAAAAAGTTCAAACAAAGCGACCGAGTCCCTGCTGACCTTCCACCAGATCCCACTACACTCTGATAAATCACAGAGCTTCCCAATGAGATGCTAACCTTGGTTTTTTTTTTTTTTTTTTCACAGAACAGAAGAAGGTAAATGCTGATGTGCTGAGTCGCGGCGCCGTGCTTATTGCAAAGCCGGGGTCAAGGCTGGGCGTCTTCGCTGAACAGCAGAGCGACTCCAACTCGGGCTGATTACGACGGCATTCAAGGCCTCCACACCGAAGGGAAGGAGAAAAAAAATGCTGGCACGACACTACGGCATTATTCCGTATCACAAAGGTACGGCCTGCATGTGGATGAGTGCATGCTTCAGAGCAAAGTTTGCAAAAATATATATATTATGGTGATTTTTGCACTTCTGTACGTCTTCGATATTTAGACGAAACGCATCTGCTGCACCACGCACTGGAAGAAAAACAGCGTTTGTCATTGTCCTCAGCCACCGAGTCCCCTCCCTCTCTCTCCACTCCCACTAGTAACAAGCTCTCATTTCATACCAGAGTCCACCATATTACACGGGGGCCACTGGGGTCAGCAGTGCCTGTCTTGCTCTGTTGCCCGTTGTTGATAAGCAGCTTCAAATATCTCCAGCAGGGAGAAATGTTACTCTTGCTCGCTTTTTTTTTTTTTTTCTTCCTTCTTTTCCTGCTTCTGCTCAAATTGATCTGGCAGCACAAGTTGGCAGGATGATCAAGTGGCTCGTTAAGCAGAAGAGGAATTAGGTCCGTGTCAGATAGGAGAAAGTCGCAGCTGCCCCCTCCACCCCCCCCCCCCCCACCCTCCCACCCCCCATCTGTATGGTTTCCCATTGCACGACACCCCCGCCCCCCCGTGCTCTGCAGGAGAGGAGCCGCTTGCACTTGTTTCTTTTTTGTCTGACCGGGACATCTTGTCTCAAAGGCAAACCAGGACAGAGAGCGAGCATTGATTGGATATTTTGCGCGAGCATAGGAAATTGAACTCTGTGGCAAAAAAAAAAGACACAGAGGGAGGTGTACAAGTCCTGCAGGGAGAAGAAAACCACTAAAAAAGAAATATACCTTTACCTCGGAGGCTGAATCCTGAGCTAATGAACTTCTTTCTCCTTCTCCATCTAAACATTTACTCCCAAGGAAACTCCAACGGGTTAACAGAGAAAAAGAAATGTGAAGGGGGATGGAAGGGAGAGAAATACAAGATTAATACCAAGCTGCACTGCAGGTCACAGGTCCTCAGCGTCTTCACTGAGACTCGCTGAACTCGATTTAGAGCAGAGAGCGGGTCTGCAGCAGCTACACACGGCCGTTCAACAAGGCAACATCCATTCTCTCTCCTCCCGCTGTTCCCGGCAACATTAAGTGTGTGGTCTGAGCCCGTCTGCTATACCTCCCGGCACAGCCGCTCAAACAAATTCTCTCTGCAATAAAAACTTCACAGAGTATTTTGCTTCTTTACGTGCAACAATTGGCGAGCTGATAGCACCGCAGTTATACACAGAGAGTAAAAAAAACAAACAAAAAAAACAGACACATAAGACATTAATGTTGTTGAAGAAGCGCTGCATAGGGAAGCAGTCCCCGCTGAATATGTGGGGAATAATTACCCAGCTCAACCTATTGAGCTGCAGGGACAGATGCATTGTAAATACACTTGCTACATAATTGCCCATCTTGAAAAGGAATATTTCAGAAGTATTTGGCAGATAAACACGCTGGTTTTTCTTTGAAGCGAGCCCGACTTGGTGGTAACTGCCACACACACACACAGACACACACACACAGACACACACACACACGAGAGCCAAAGAGGTGGCCAGACAGTGAGGACGACAATCCCAGAGTGTTCTTCCAGCTATCTGCCCTCAGATATGGACACAGAGGCGGGGGACGGCCAGCAGAACCTGGTGCACAGCCATTCCGGCTCTGACAATATGTCTGATGTCAGCCCAAGATGCACAAAGGATGAGGAGGCGAAAACCGTCAACAGATGGGGAAAATCCATCTTTCATGGTGCAAAGGCTGCAAATAGAAGTTCTTCCGCCTTTACAAGAAGTTATGCTATTGGCTTAATTTATAGGCTGAGTGTGTGGATGGCCATACAATATATCAAAGTGTTACGGCTTTATAATTAATTAATTAATGTCACATTTGAGAAACAACCTACTGCAGACAAAAGTGTACAATAAATCAAGATGTTTTGTGTAACAGTATCTCAATTATCATGCAACCAGATTACAGCCAGTCTCTGTTTCTATATGTCAGGTCAGGTAGCTGGCTTTGGTTGATTCAGGTAGAAGTATTTTTTCTACATAGTTTTTAAGTTTAAAGGGATAATTCATAGTTCATCAAACTCATCAAATACACAATCCAACAACTCCAAAACGCTCTTGTAGACAAGTTGTGACCTGCACATTCACCACGGCATGAGATAATAATGGAATGTTACGAGACGAGAGAACCAAGAAATTCCATGAGCCTCGGTAGCTTAGCTCTGAGCAGCTCGCGGCGCTGCTCCGCTTCAGACTATGGGGATTATGGCAATGGGCCAGTTTACCAAAATGTTGAACTATATGCTTTTAAGACTTCACTGCTTGTGTTATTTAATATAATATAGTCACACCAAAAAGGCCCCCCAACCCCCGTCCTATAAAAGCCACTCTCTGTTTTGGTGTCAAACCTGGCAACTTGAACAGGGTTTTTGCCATAAACTTATTGACCTGCACTTTGCATTGCAGCCTTATCATTTGAAAACTTTAGAATCTGTAGAGTTGAAATGATTATTTCACTAATTGACAAGCTTATGAGAATTGTGTCTTTTTTTTCCTTTTAAATGCCAAAAAACACTTACAGTACAGCCTTAAGATTTAAATATTTACTGCTCTGCTAGTTTTCTTTTCTATGAGATGAGGTTGATCAGAGAGCTAAATGCATTAAATTATATGAATTTTATGGCTTTGCCTTTGAGTATTAAAGAAAATGTCTGTCAGAGCTATGAAAATAATTGTTGGATAAAAAGCCTTTGCCTATTTCAATGTGTTATTTATTTGACGTACTCCTCTGTTCCATTCTTCTGTGTTAATTTCATCTCTCTTTATTAATCTAGAGATGAACAAAGCCAACTCTGAATAATTTCATTGTATGAGTTTCAGTTCTCATTCAGTCAGCTCAGCATGTGGCAGCATTCAGCTGCTGAATGTCCATGGCCATGTCCATTCTTTAGCAGGTGGAACATTATTCAGAGGACGTGTCCCCATAATTAACTCTGTGAGAAAGCCTGATAATGGTTCAGTGAATTAGTAACTTTTAATAACTGCTGGAACTTTGCCATTTAGATGTGGCCTTAAGAATGACTTAAGAAGAAAAGACAAAAAAAATGTTACTGGTGTATGGATGTCTTGGGGAGAAATAAGGAATTGATATACGTTACCAGACTTAGAAAATAGCAAGAGAATTTTCGAAAGCTTAGTTAAAACGAGATATGTATTGATAATCAAAACTGTGTGTCAAGTATTCCTACATTACTTAAACACTAGGCAGAGAACAGTAACAAACCTGGCGAACGGCAACAACAGGAAGAGTCAAAAACATAATAAATGTTTAATTCCAAACCACATCCTGTTCAGAGCTCAGCCAACATGGCGCACAATATGCCAGCCTTCTTTACCACTCAGCTAACAAATATAAATTTCACTGCATGGGGGAACCACTTAATCTCCGTAGATGGGAAATGATGAGAGACAAATGAACCATTATACTGTATAATGGTTGTAACCACGGGCATATCAACATCACGGCTGCCGAGATCATCTGCCTGACAAGGACTAATGATACAGTTCAAGGGCAATGCAATTTGAAGGGTATTATAATCAGCTACAGGTATGTCTGTCATATTTGAGTGAGCATGCTTGTTATACAAAATATACGCACACAGAGATGTGTGTGTGTGTGTATATATATATATATATATATATATATATAATATCTGTTCCCATGAATTAATTGTGACAATGTGATTCTTGAGAAAGTGTATATCTTCTCAAAACGTTATTGATCAGTCTCCTCCAAACATATCATTGTGGAAATTAAACCACATTTAACTTTAATAATTGTAATAAAAAGAGGGAATGTGTCGAAATTTCTGCAATCCATCTCCGAACATCCTTGCACAAGGTTTTATTCGAAGATACAGATGTATTAAATGAGGGACAGAGAGGAGGACAAAGGACTTAGTCCATCCATAATTTTGCATACGTGCTGGACTATCAAGGATGCATTTTAATATCCCGACCATACACATAATCAGCAGCCATTACTGCACAAATTTCCTGGGGGAGGTCACACATGTTGCAGAGATAACAAGCTCTCTTCACTGTCCCCGGCAGTAATAATGCATAAACCAGAGCGCAGCTACCTCTGGGTACTGCAACTGATACCCTGTACTGGGCTTTGTATTTCCAGCTTTAGAGGAGAAAAAGACACTGTGAACCTTGTTTGACAATGAAACCAGCTTTGGCTGTCAAACCTCAGTGGCATCACACACACATAGCATCTATCTTATAATACTGGCAGTCGCAAGGAAGACGAACACTTTCTCTGATTCCCCTTTTTTTTCTTTTTCTTTTTCTCCACATTCTCAATGCGCTAAATACATGCTCCTTTTTCCCTATAACCTTGGCCCAATTTATTTCCTTTTCCCTGCTTTGCTGGCTCCTGGCATTTCCAACTGGGTGAGTGAGGTCACGGTGCTGCTCAATTAAAAATATGAAGTCATGTGCAATCTCTCTGCAATCGATCCAAAAACAAAGTCAGCCCAAGGTGACGTCCGACATCCCGCCGTTGTGTTTCATAATCAGACTGGTCTTCTCTGACTTGATCACGGCTCCTTCCAACTCAGTGAGCTGGCATGATCCCTGACAGCGCTGTCAATATTCCTTGTTGACAACGTTTAAACAGCCCAAAACTCCTTCAATTTTTCTGTTTTAAGATATTTCTTCATTTGGAAAAGCTGTTTTGCAGGGTTGGACCTGCACCTTCTGCCCCGCATTACTGAAAGTGATTTGAATTCCGTTACATGGCGGGGTGCGTTGAGGGGTTTCTTTGAAGATATCAAAGTGAAATATGTCATCAGAATGAGAGATGTGGACCAGAACATGTTGCGGGGTGGTTGAGCGTGGTTAAGCATTGGATTGCTGATGGATCAGAGGAGCCAAGGTGAGCGCTTGCCCCCCACCCCCCCACTAACCACGGTGGCAACCGCTTCAGCGCTAACTGAATTTCATGTTCCCTCCTTGGTAAAGGTTTCCTGCTGCTGATAGATACTAGTCAAGCCTCTTCCTCTGCCATCTAAGCTCAGGGCAGGAGCCCATTTACATGAAACAGGCCCCGCTGCAGACGGTTATTGGACCATCTGCAGAATGGAGGTGGGGAAGTCAAGGTGACAGGGAGAGAATTACAACAGATCGCAGAACCCGGCCATGCAGAGGAAAGTCACCTGCACTAAGTAACAACTCCAGTAGCTGCAAAGGTCACAGGGACTAAGTGCACACACAAGGACAGATGGATGTGTTGCTGAGGCTTATTGCCTTATCATTAAACCAAGTGTTGGACCCTGGAGAAAAAAAAAAAAAGAAAAGAAATGAAATGAAGCTTATAAGAAGGGGGAAAAAAAGGCAGCAGTTAAAAAGGCTTAATTATGACACTCAGTAATGAGTGAAGAGGATCTGTGAAATATGAGACTCTCATACAATTTCCTGAACTCTCTGTAACACATCTCTCAGACTATTAAAAGCTGGAAATGTTGATATAATACAGGACACCAGCTCACTGGGAGCTCTTCTCGAAAAAGCTTGGCTCTGGAATCAGATGATGTCTTTCCAAAAAAACAACTATACACGAGCATTTTAATACTTAATGATATTTGCTCTTTTCCTTTTTGCCAACAGTGGGTCATTTTTACATGAAGTAAAGAGTCCTAAGGCGTCGGTGTCTGGTTCAACATTTACATAACTGTGAATTACACCATGTTCATGTCTTCTCAGTCTGCAGCCACTGTGGATTCCATCAGTTCCCTGTAGCTAGTGGTGCTTCAATTTTTTTTTTATCTCAAACAAATATTCAATTATGAACTGAGACACACCATATGGCACAGTTGGCTGTGGACTGTCTGCCTCATAACACTATCGCCTATGACCGCCACACACACACACACACACACAGAAGCCATATTTTATTCATGAATCCTCAAAGTCGGTTGGCTCGCTATGGCCCACTTTGATCTGAGTTCAGGGTGGCTTACTTTAGCCTCTCTTAATATGAAGCTGTCAAACAATGACTGACCATTGAACCGGCTGACTTAAGAGTCTCCTGTGTTTGCGCTAGTTTTTGCTGTGAAATGAGGAATTATCAGTGACCCTTTGAATATGCTCTTCAAACAGAGATGTGGCCAGACTGGTGCTTGTTTGCAGGATTATATCTATATTTATGTTATATAGTTATATCTGGATCTGTGCATCCAGTCCAATGGCAAAGTTCAGCATGAGTGCAGGAACTGGTCCTTTGTGCAATGATGTGTTAAGTTGTTGGTCCCAGATCTCAACATTTTGCTTGGTCGATATTACAACCAGCGACCCAGCAGAAGTCGTATCAAACTCCCAAGTGTCCGTATGCCTGTCACACACTGGAAGACTCTGAGAGGACTTTGAAAAGACTGAAGTCTGACATCCTCTCATGTTGTAAAGCACATGCAGCAAGTGTGTTAACACTTACAGTGACACTTAGGAGCTTTTCATTTGCACATGGAAATGCATGCAAATTAATCTCAATACGGCTGGATGTTTAGAGGGTAGGCTGAGCTGCTGAGGCTCCTGCATGCTGCTCTCTCTCGATGAATCACACAGTCAAATGTGCCACTGACTTCAGACCAGGTTTTTGTTGGTCACTCATAAACAGGAAAGGCAAAAAAAGGAGACCGCACACATCAGCTCCCTTATGTGCAGATTTATTAGCACATCAACAATAGTAACAAATGTGTGCGGTCTCCTTTTTTTGCCTTTCCTGTCTACAATTTTGAGGCCAGCACCTTTTAAACTGGATGTGCGCGACCGTGTCTATACTACTCTTTGTCACTCATAAACAGGTGCATCAATACGATGGAGGTCAACAGTCTTCCCCATGATAAGGCGTGTTAAGTAACTATTAGAGGAACCGTCCTCTCACTGGGCCCTGGCGTGGCCATGTCTCCACCGTGGACCAGGACCTGCCAGGCTCTTGCAGTGACGTGGAACACTTTCGATCATCGCACAGTCATTGTGCTGCAGTTTTTTTGTTGTTGTGTTTTACTGATCTTGTTGTTGTTGTGTTTTCCAACAGTATAAACGCTTTTAGTTTTTAAATGCCGTTTCGATCGTGGCATAATCACACAATTGTTTATTTATCATACTTTTTTTTTACTACTGCTACTTTCATGTGTCTTTTAATGACTTATTCTCTCTTTTTTCTGGCTGTGTAGATGCTTTTTTAATAACACTGGGTTTTAAAAATGCTATTTATTTTGGTGCTTTCTCTTGGCGTCACATCAGTCAGCTCAGACCAAACTCAAGCCCAACCCAGGAGGTTTTTGAGGCCGATTTGAGTACCTACCTACTGGACCAGAGACCAAAGGCTCAGTAACCTTTGCAGGTGTTTGGGGTTAATCAGCTGATCAGAGTGTGACACCATTAGGTCAAAATAGTGAACTTTTACACTATATTTTGATTGTTTGTTTTTTTTGACATACTGAATAAGGGTTTTTATTGAAAGTAAACCATAATCATTTCCATTAAAAGAAATAAAGACATGCCTGTGTGTAGTGGAATCATATAATATATGATCATTTCAACTGAACTACTGAAATACATATGAACTTTTCCATGATAATCTTACATGTATTTATTGATCGCTTTACACTGCCACAAGACAGCAGTGCACCAATAATATGCACCGATCCCAAACACAGACGATAATACAACTAAAGATAGCTCAGACCATCACTGTACACTAAGCGATGGGGATGACGGGGACAGGCTGCAACTCCAGCAACCACCACAATTTAATTCTGTCACTGGAGATTTGTCTGTGACATTGAAATTGTTTGAAAAGTTGCTTGGTTTAAGCCAGTAGAAGTATCACATTAAACATTATTAGATAATATCTTTGTATGTCCATGGTTTGCACCAGGACTTCACAACTTGACATGAAACCTCACACTGGCAGGTAAACACAGAGATGCAGTTTTCCCTCTGCCCAGGCTATTTCATACAGCGTCACACACACAACACATCTCTGCTGCTCACAGTCGGCATTGGTACCGGACGTCTCGGTGCCACACAGTGCTTGTGACAGTGACATGACAGCACTCTTTTATGACTCCCTTATATTCCCCTACAGTGACAGCGAGGGAATGGAGAGAGATGCCAGGAATCATGGAGAGGAATCCCTGTCAAGTGTTACCCCGAGGCCTCCCCTCCCTCATGTCAAGATAAATAACCACAAGAACCTCATGGGATGCAGAGAGAGATGGAGTGAGGGCCAGAGATGGAAAGAGAGAGAAAAACAGAGACGGACAGAAAAAGTACTGAATAAAAAAAAAAAAAACTTGCTTTCTAGGAAGGCTAGATTATGTCATTTCTTTTAGATGAGATGATGCCATGCCATGCCACAGATGCCTTTTTCATATTCCTGTCTGGTTGCATTTAGTAGTCGTCGGCTCAAACTGAGTGTTGTGTTTGCATCACATCAGACTTTGCAGCAGTTAGTGTTAACTTTCTAAAAAACAGGCATCAAGTGCTTTGACTGTGTATTTAGAAATATTCTATATACTCAGCCCTATTAACATAAGGTTCTTTTATTTATTAATTATCTTTTCTTCATTAATCTGTGGTTTTCGAGCTACTCTGCAATTGTGTCTTTATTAATGATCAGCAAATTCCATTACAGATGACATAAACAGGGTAAATGACTGCCTTTGTTGCTCTGTATTATAACTGTCGTTGGCTACATGCTACAGGGCAGGGAGGGGGAAAAATGAGCTAATCCATAATTCTTTTTTAAATTTAGGAGAACAAAAACATAAAATCAACAGCACGGCCTCTATTGCTGGGAGAGGATAATTTAACCCAAAATTTAAGAGAAGATGACACAGTCGCACATACACACACTCAATTCATTAAGCATCACCGCTGGCAGAACATTTGCTGATATTTGTATGGCCATTATCAGACAGCCACACTATCAATTTGGGTTACATTACCCTCAGCGCCAGAGAGCCATCTGAATATCACATGGAAAAACAGGAACTATCCTTTCAGTTTGCCTCAGTCCTCGTTGCCAAACAGCAAACGGGTCAATAACCCATCATTATAGAGCTTCACACTTCGCTGGCTGCAAATTGACTGCCTGAAGGATTAAGGAGAAAGGCAATGATGCCAATGCAGGAGATGAGACAACATTGCTCATCTTTTCTACCTACTAAAAAAAAAAAAAAACCCGGGGAGCTCTGAAAATACTGGAGCTGGGCTAAAGAAAGAGGAGGCAGTGTGACAGGACATAATCCTGTCACTCGGGCTATTGTTGTTTAAATGGGAGGGCGCATACTTACTTGGATCAATGTCCTATCAATGTACAATATAAAGCGCTATATGGGTCAAAGTCACATATAAGACAATGTCACTTTTGAATTGTGAATTGATCGTCTTCAATGAGATCCATTCAGGTAAACTAAACTGTTTTTCTGAATGTGTCAGATCTCCTGTAATTCTCACTATACCCTGAGGACAGGTCAGAGTATGAAAGATAAAGCTGCAATATGAAAGTTTTGGAAATCAAGCCAAATGTGCCTTAATAAAATGTAAATGAGCAGGGTGAATAATTAAGTTAATTGGCTGTAGAAACCAACTCAGTTTTATTTTGTGCCAGGTTGTAAAAATGTTAATTTCTGCTGTAATTATGAACATTTCAACATGGGAGTCTATGGGGACTGACTCACTGGTGGAGTCAGACTCTAGTGGTCATTAGAGGAACTGCACTCAACTTGTTTCTAGTAGCTACTTTGTTTTTTCAGCCCCTGAGTTCCTGACTCCCCCCAGCCCTCCAGATAACTGTGCCACAGTGACATCCTCCACAAGCTGGTAGCTTAAAGCACAGGAGCATGTTCATGTGTTGACTGACAACTATTAGCTCCCAACCCTTGACTTTAGCTGTCACTGATTGGTTAACGGGTGGGTCAAAAGATTTCAGGGGGAGAATATCTCTGGCATGCTGCCAGACTGTTCAGTGAATGTGACTGACAGAAGCACCTCTCCACATTAGGCTTTAAAGGTATAATGTGTAAGAACATGCTACTCCACATCCATAGGGGGCAGCATTGCACCTCTTCACCCCTGTCCAGTTATTGTTGTTGTTTCCCTATGTTTCTTCTTTATCATTATAAATGTGCATTTATTGTTTATATTGTTAAAAAATGTTGATATAAATGATTACAGACAGTATGTTATCTACTTAACGATAACAAATATGAAAGGCTGAAAGAGACATACTGGTCCTTAGCTTGAGCGTCACAAGGATGATGACATCATCGCAAAAGCAGAAACAGGAAATTAGATTTTATATGTTTTTACTTACAATATTTTGGTGTTTTGAGCAGAATGCAACTAAAATAATGCAAAAATGTTTTAGGATTATTTAACTCCTGCTGGGCAGAATTTGTAAAATGTATTGATTAGACAATGTCCAAAAGATCATGAGATTTATGATAGGATATCTGTGGGTGGCTGTGGCTCAGGAGGTGGAGTGGGCTGTCCACTAAGCAGGAGGTCAGTGGTTTGATCCCCAACTCCTCCCGTCCACATGTTGAAGTGGCCTTAGGCGAGATACTGAACCCTGAACTGTGAGGATGTGTTTACACTAGCAGTGTAAAGCACTGTGAGTGGTCATTAAGACTAGAGAAATGCTCCATTTACTATATCATTTTGTTATGGGCCCATAATAACAGTCCAAGGAGTTGATGTCACCATTGATGGGAAGCTGTAGCAAGATTAATTTTAACTTATTTTCTAAGTTATTTTTAATCACCAGTTCAGATATTTTTATATGCTGCATTTTACTTGAACTCGATTTATATTCGAGAAAGTTAAAGTATAGAATACAGTTGTTTAAGATTGTGTGGGGAGTTTTTAATCATAAATTTAAACAGAATAATAATTGATTAAAAAATGTTTTTTTTATCAATTACTAGACATTTCAGGCGACCACATTTGAATTCCAGGCGACCGCATGTGGGGTCCCGACCCCAAGGTTGAAAACCACTGCCTTACACATTGTACCTTTGAATAAAATATCAGAAAGTCGTTTTAATGCCCTTGAAGGACTGCCTGTAGTACTTGACATAACGCCCCTGCCTGCACTGCTAATCACACACACTTTCTTTCTCTAAACACACATAATAAGGCGATACTCAGGATCACTCAACACACGTCTGTGTGTGAATTCAATAACATATTAAGGAGGAGATTTCAGCTGTAAGAAGCTCATGCACTGATAGGTTGATTTACCACTTATCATCCAAATATGAAAGGACACTGATGTGACACCGTACTTTCAAACTATACTCTGGTTATCAGATATATTAGCCAGAAAGGCTCATGAATGAACGTGTAATTATGCACACATCATACTGTATACAGTTGCAAGTCTATTGAAAGCAGCATGAATGAGGAAAGCACTTGTACTCACACTTGATTTGAAAACGCAACATTTCTATCTGAGCTGAATCTTGAGCAAAGATTCTTCAGGTGAAAAGAGAGACCTCATTTATTTAATCGATGACAGTCACTGTTCATTCCACACAACACTAATTGAATTTTTCTTTCTTTGCCATAATTGTAAGTTTTTACTACTCTGTCAACAAATGAAACTACAACTGATAAACCTACACCTAAGCTTCAGCTGATCAGAACATTCCTCTGACTGATGATAACTTCATCTGTCATACTGTAGGTTAATTAAATTCCTTTTTACTTTTAACTCAGTGCACTGTAATCACATACGTTTGTCCATTCCAAGTTTCTTTATGTCACATTTAGCACATCTATGTAGCTTACAAAAATCAAGTTGTTCATTTAAATCATTTGAATAGACCATATTATGATAAAAACCCAAACAGAACACTCACTCTCTAAATTCAGGTCGACTTGTGGATCCTAGAGTTTCCAGTAGACTAAAATGTGAGGCATGGCCTTCAGCTATCAGGCTCCTCTCCTGAGGAACCAGCTCTCAGTCTGGGTTTAAGAAGCAGAAACAGAGTGTTGCTGCCTCTTTAACATTTAAAATTAGATTTAAAACTGTCCTCTTTGATTAAGCTGACTCTGACTTCTGACCCTGTTTACACGGAGCAAAAACTGTGATATTTCCTTTTTTACGTTTGCATGTAGACAGGGAGAAACTAAGTTTTAGGCTTCAGAATGTCATAGTATGCAACAGAAAATGCATCAGCGTCATGTGTGTGACCTGTGTGACCTGTCACTTGTGCTATCTCAGAAGGAACAGGAAGTAACTCATGTCATTCGTTGTTCTTTTTCCAGAATTCTGATCGGCTAGCACGGCTTTATGCTTCTCGTTACACTGCTGCCTAAAGGTTTTGGCGTGCTCATATTAACTCTTGACGGAGTATTTAGACATGTTTGTGTAAATGAAGAGTTTTTTTTAAAAACAATCTGGTGTGATGATGTTATTTTAGAAAAGAGAACATCTGTTTTTTGTAAATACCTGACTGTGTAAACGTGGCCTAAATACCTACCAGACTTTGTTACTTATTCTACTATCATTGCTGGACATTGTTGAATTAACCTGAATTCTGAATGTAAGGATTAATGTGAACTGCCAAACCCAAAATGAAGGACACTGCCTGGAGACTTCAACCTTCAGTTAAAGGTGGTTATCTATTTCCACACAATTAAATAGGAATAACGCATCAATGTTCTCCAGGGCTTGCAAACTCATTATATGAGCATGAGTATATTTTCAGACTATCAAAAAAATATGTCATCATCTTATTTAATGATATTTTTGTGTTTAATACCAGATGCCGTCAATTCGAGCAAATAATACTAGCAGTGGTGAAGCTGTAACACCTAACAGTATAAGATATTGTATAATGATTAATCAGTAAATCAATTGAAAAATATATATACTGTAGATTGTGTCTGAATGAATGTTCAACAGAATAAAAATGAAGAACATTAATCATGTAACTTGTTGTTTCACTCATTTGCGCAATTTAATAACAATGAAGCACTGATTTGACACTGTCAATCTGCATATATTTGCAATATTGTGATATATATATATATATATTCATAATGGAAAAAATAATATAATTTAGTATTATTTATAATGTTGTATTATTTACAGCAGAGAGAACAGTGTCAACCAATCTCTTACAGTGATACCAGCATTTTGATTTATAGGACTCATGTACTGATTAGTAATTATGATTAGTGATTGTTTTTTTTTCCCATCACACGATGGGATGAAGAGGCAACACATCATAATAGCCGAAGCCCAGCTGACAGCTCTGTGCTGATGTGAGTGCAGCCCCACGATTATAAATCTAAAGCCCAGGTCTCCTTCTTTATCTATTTCTCTCACATCCAGAGAAAAGTGGCTGGGCTGAGAGCGCGAGGATGAAAAGAGTTGGAAGGAGCAGAAATGTTTAATTTCGGGGAGAAAATGTGAAAGGGACGGAAAAGAAATGTCAGTCACCGGCTCTTTAATACGGCAGCATATCCCACACAAGTCGGAGGGAGTGGCAGCGGTTGCAGGGAGACAGGAGCTGTTTCTGATTCGCTGATACGTTTTTATTATCTTCTGAATCCCGAACAAGGTGCTGGCTGGCTGGCTGACTGGGCTGCCTGGCGGAATAGCCGCGGCTGATGGGGCTAATGGAATTCGAATGCCGGGGCCTCATCTCTCAGTTGTGATGGCTGGGTGGCAGGTCCTGATGGATCGCCAGAGCTGAAGGCTCGCCTGACAGTCACGCTCGGCTGATGAATTGTGAAATGAGACAGACATACAAAAGCTGTGGGCAGCAAAGACCTGGACTGACTCCCCCCCACCACCACCACACACCCCGCCCTCCTCCCCCTCCTCCTCCCCGGTCAACCGGTATGCTCTGTACGACAGTGAGCGCCATGACACTCACATCCATCTTCCAGCCTGACTTGTTGTTGGGGTAATGCGAGCGGCTCTGCAGGGCGCCGCGGAGACACATGGCCCAGCCTTGGGACCGCGCCAAGTTTTTGAAGTCTTTTAATGACAGACTGTGGACATCTATCACACTGACATTCCTCCTGAATCCAGACCTGACAGTATATCCTCCTCTGACACGGGTGTATTATCTGCTTCACATCAGTATCTACATCAGGAAGTAAACCAGAGTGACCCCACCTCTTACAGGTCAGAGGACCATGATGCAACTGCAACAAGATAAGGAGATGGAGGGAGGTTTTTGTTTAACAGGGGCTGATGGTTTCAAAGTGATGATTCTCAGTAATGACCAAATAGCTGGAGCGGAAGTTGTATCGGTTTAAACCGAATAAAAATGCTCCATATGAACACCTCAATCAGAATAAAGAGGCCAAAAGGGAATGGAATTTCATTCAGTTTAAAAAAAGGTGGAGTATTCCTTCTTCCAAACCGTAACGCAGTGAATTTCGGCTCAATTCGTGCTTTGTGCAGTAGCTATACATAGGGTAACGAGGAGAGATTAACACCTCACGACTGTTAGAGAACAATTTCACTTCCCTATAGCTAGTTTGTGTAGTTAATGATCAACCCCTCTGTGTCATGGTGACTTTCTGTTAGATTACTGCTGGGGCAGTTATCTGCCCTATTTTCTCTCTGAGGAACATGCCAAGGCCATGGTCCCTCTTTGGCGTCTTCAATCTCACTCTCTGGCTGGTTACAGACACAGCTGAGTCAGATGATAATGCCCTCCGTCACTGGATGACACTTTGTTATATGTAAAAAAGCAAAAAAGCAAAAACAAAAGAAAAGATTATGATATGATCTGTATACTACCTACTGCTGTAACATGTTATGTCAAAAAGTCATAAGTAAAAGAATGTTATATCAAAATGTAAAAAAAAAGCAAAAAGAAAAGATTATGATAAAGATTTTTATTCTGTGGGTAATGGGGGCGGGACTAGATAAGCTTTTGCTTCTCCCGCTTTCCCTTTCGGCCATGTGTATTGTATTATTTGAACTAAGATGAAGTGTGATGATGATGATTTAAATTGACATGCCTGAAATAAACAAATTGATTGATTGATTGATGATTGATTGATTGATTGATTGATTGATTGATTGATTGATTGATTGATTGATTGATTGATTGATTGATTGATTGATTGATTGATTGATTGATTGATTGATTGATTGATTGATTTTATTTCCTAGTTGGTGTGAATCCTTATCTTCATGTTTATGTACTATAGCCAATTGGATGTTAACACATCTCCCCTTCGCTATCTTGGCCCACCTTTCTAGTATAATAATCTGAGCTTTACTGTTTGACCCTCAGAATTGAGATGGATTCACGCACTCATGTTGTGATGACGACTCTTCTGTTCTCCTTGATCAAGTAAATAAACTCCTTCAGCGTAAGACATACAGGACTCTGGTACTTCTTCTTCACCGGCATCACCACAAATTCCTCCCTAACAACGACGAGCTCCCGATCACAAATCCTGTGCTCGCAAGAAAATCAAACTTGTTTGAAATCCTGGTCGCTCCTCATGAAGGTATCACAAAGTAGAAGCAGTGCCACAAGCCGATTTTCCAAGGCAACGGTTTGTTTTTGTTGAGCATCTTCAGTGTGCGTCTCCCACTTCTGGGTTCCTCTTCTTCTTCTACTTCTTTTTGACATTCCAGTTCCAGATACAAAAGTCTGACGTGTGGTATATGGACGTATAGTGTGAGCAGTGAAGTGGCATCAGAGCATCGGGTCATATGATTCATGGGCTGCAAACTTTGGAACTCAGCGATCTAGTCGTGTAGGTTGAGATGGAGCTGAATCAAACGATTTAAAATATTGCACAGTCTAAGCCCAGCTTAAAATTACACAATGTAAACGGTGAAACAAAATGTTGTCAGGTTGCGTTCTTTCTGTGCATGCTCCGTCTTGGCGTTAATATGTGACATTATTACACTTGCAAATAGGGCGGCTTCCAAGCACAGCACGCAGAACTGGCCTACAGCAGAGGTATTGTTTTTGATACAAACTCTTAAAGAACTGAACATTATTGCCCGCTTCGATGGTCGGAAAACAAGAAATACTGTTTAAAAAAGTCCCAGAAAAACTCAACAAAGCCGGGATGGGCCGGGACATCTAACAAATAAGAAACCGTTGGGAAACTCTGAAGGCTGGCTACTACTACTCTATGTCACACAGCTGTAAAACGCCCATGCTGAATAAATGCAGTGGCACAGAATCAATCATTTCACATGTAAATCGTAGACATGAAATCTTCATTTGGAATGATTTGAATCAAAATCACAGGCAGGACTTAAATATAATAGTTTGTAATAGTGATGGGACTGAGTCCAGAGGGGCTGTCTGTGGCAATAATTACAGCGCCTCCCATCGTAATCATAAAAATCCATAATTTAACAGCAGTTTGATGATGTTTCTTTTCTTAACCAGTCTGAGCAGATGGCAGCTGAAGCATATGAGATGTTTTTTTTTTAAACAGGCTGAGGATTAATGGAAATCAGTAGAGAGTTGGAGATGTCAAGAAAACCTCTGCCTGTGGACATTAAAATGACTTACGTGTTTATATGAAAGCATGTTTCTTACTGTTAAATTATCGCTCTCTCTCTCTCCCTGCTAATCTGCCCACTGCCAGCTCTGGCTGTTTACGTGACCTGTAATTGTGATCAAATTAAAATGAAGTGATATACTGTATACCTCTCCGCCACACTCTGCTGTGGAGAGCTCTCCTTGTGAGTGTTTACCTACCGGCTCCTCCGTCTCGCCGTCTCACATGTGGCATTTATTTTAAACTCCCAAAAGTTCTCAACTAATTGGTAACCAGTGGTCACGTAATGCACAAAGTAACTGGCCCCGTTCGCATGATTCAAATTAGACTGTGATAAAGATCTAGTTGTCTTTTACCCATTAGAGAGGTCGATATGAAAGAGCAGAGAGGTATGCAGGAAATGTTCTAGGATGAATGGAAGCGTTCAAGCATAGACCACCATCCAGACATTCAGCTATTTTAAATCCCAAGGTTTATTCTCATTAGAGAAAACCGGGAGACAAAAGATGTTTTGAAGTTCACCTAGATTGTCTCTCTCTTTCTAGACTCTCTGGTGAATGTGCGCTGAGATTAAATAAAATCCATTTAAAATAAAATGAACTTCATTTCTTGCTGTAACATTTGACAGAGCTTGAGCTTGAGAAGTCAAATCCCCAATGAAAGATCTGTCGACGCTGTTTATTTGATTTTTACTATTTCTATCCCTATATTTGTAATTTTTTCCTCAGAATTTTAAATCTGGCTCATTCAGGTGCAATGTTTTTTCCACAATGTAAAATTCTTAAAATAGAATACTATGAATAATGTTATGTATAAAGTGGATAGGATAGTTTGTTCCTCAATGTCACCTTCAAGTTATGTTAAGAGCTCATGTTTTAGGTGTAAATCTAGATAGATTTGAGACTTGTTTTCATTTTACCAATCCATGACACAATCCATGAATTGTAGGTTATTTTGCATAATTATTGTAATACAGATACTTTTAGTTAACTAGTTGCTTTGAAGATGTTACCTTTAGATGCCTCCTGGACTTTTTTAGTTTCTTTTACAAAAACATAAAGAAACGAACTTTACATGCAGGCTCTCTGTTGATGCTTCACTTTTAAAGGAATAGTTCAACATTTTGGCAAATTGTCAATCCCTATAATCGCTATAGTCATAGCAGTAGGTTTGTTACCTTTATTTCTGGGTGTAAACTATTTTTAGAACAGCAAAGCAGAGCCGTGAGCTGCTCAGAGCTACACTATGGAGGCTAATGGGATTTCTTGGTTTCCCTCATCAAACTCATCAAATACACAATACAACAACTCCAAAACAGGATAAGTTGTGACCTGCACATTCACCACGCTATGAGATAATAATGTAACGTTACGAGACAGAGTTGTTTTCGAGGTAAATACAGAGACTGTTGGCTGAAAAACTGTCCCTGAAGGCAACGTGCATCAGTGGTTTTGCATTGATTTACCTCTAAAACAACTCTGTCTCGTAACATTGTGTATTTGATGAGTTTGATGAGGAAAACCAAGAAATCCCATTAGCCTCCGTAGATTAGCTCTGAACAGCTCGCATCTCCTGGTTTTGCTCCGCCGTTCCAAAAATAGCTTGCACCGACAAATAAAGGTAACGAACCTACTGCTATGACTAGAGCGATTATGGCAATGGGCCAATTTTCCAAAATGTTGAACTATCCCTTTCAGGCTTTTTGAGCTTCTGGTTACTTTATCTACTTTTATGAGTTTCAGTCTCCATGTTATTCACACAGCTGGTTCTACCCTGCAAATGGCAAAGCCTTGGGTTGGCTCAGATATTAATAACAGCCCAGTAATTAGTCTCATAATAACACCAGTAGACGTGTATGAAAGGAAACAGCATGCCGTGCAGGTAGAAGGACAGAGCTTCTATACACACTCCCCTTCGTTGTGAAGAAAGAAGTACAATTCCTTTGACACTGAATGTTTTCCAAAGAAATACAGACTCTGCCTGCATCATGATGTTATCACACTAAATTGATCTAGCGCAGCGGCAGGCAGTGAATCGGTTACCTTGAGGTGTCATCCTCACTCGGAGCCCTGAGCACAGTGCAGCTGAGACGTCGGCGGAGCGGCACAGTTGGGTTCAAACATCAGGAAGTGAATAAAAACAGGTGCGCTGTCATTTGTTCACATTTAAAGGTCAAGTTCCTTGATCTCTCGCCGAACTACTTTTTCATCAACGCGCGGCTTTCATCTGATGAAACATGGCGGCAGCTTGTCAGCCCGAGTCTTCCGCTGCATTCCAGTTAGCTGAGTAAATGAAGACGGGAAATAACTCTCCCTCACCTGGACTGATGAAAATTTCATGAAATATATAAGAAAGGGGAATACAAGGAGAGGACCGGGGGAACACGGCGGTTTGGGATGACAGTTCAATTATTGTAGTTGATGGGATGGCAGCCTGACCCTTCATTTGCATACTGTAGAGACGATATTAACGCTGATCGCCATACCTCATGCGTCAGGTCCCCGGCAAAAAAAGAAAAAAAGAAAAGCTCAGCAAAGGATATTCATCATTTATTACAACTCATCCATGCTGCCTGTCCTAGTTTTCACTGCCGCTTTCACCTGATCAATGCTGTGTGCAAATAAGGAAGGGCGAATCAAGCGTCGGTGTCTGATGAGAACAGGGAGCGGGATGGTATGGCAGGGGAATGATATCTTTATAAGAGGATTTGTCAGATTGGGTTTCTTAGAGCGAGGGCAGAAGAGGCTGCAGAGACACATGTCCTCCATCTGGACACCATTAATGAGGATCATCTGCTCTCACAAAGTCCGGAGACAAGGATGAGGACATTTAATGCCCCAGAGGGACCAAGAGGAGGGGGTGGTGGTGGGGGGAATCTAAAGGCACCGATGATGAGTCATAGCCAGGGAAGAGGACATGCACACACACTCTCACACACACCCTCACTGACCAACAATGACTCTGCAGTGGCTGGAGACACATCAGACGGGACATGAGGGTGAGTCAAAGCCCCATATGTCCACATCTTGATGGGAATCAGTAGAGATGGAGTCTCTCTGCTGTTACAGCGTTCACATGTGACATGAAACCTTCTGCTGCAGGTGCATCTGACTCATACAAGGAACGGTTTATGAAAACTGTTCAAACTGAACTGTTGGACCATCTCGGTTCGGTTCGGATGGAGCAAATGCTTCACTTTATGTTGTTGGTCAATAATGTGGTTGTAAAGTACTAAAGTTAAATTATTTTGTATGCACTAATTCAAGGGTCAGAAGACATTTTTACTTTTATATTTTATAAGTAGGGCTGTCCCGATTGTCATATTTTGATAATCGAGCGATCATAGCGGAAATAGTAAAGTAATGGCAAACAAACACTAAAATCAAACAAAAAAAAAATCGATCACAGACTTTTATGATCGATTACCAAGGCACCGAACGAAGCTTCGAAGCTTCAAATTTTTGGGTCAGCCCTATTTATAAGATATAATTTTTTAAGGGTTTAACCACAATTGATAAATATAGGTTATATATATTTCAGTGAATAACTAATTGCTCTTAGCTTATATAACTTTCTTTGCCGAATAAATTAAAAGCATGTTGGAACTAGCAATGTCTCCTCTCTTGCAGTGCCAGAATCTCACCTACTTTTAAAACTAAAACTGTCACAATGATGCATCAGATGTCAGACTGCCTCATTCTTTCAGTTTTAACCTGAATATACAAGACATATTTGACTTTCCCAACCATCACCGTATACCGAACCGAACCGAACTGTGGATTTTGTGAACCGTTCCACTCCTAAATCATACACATCCAGACTATGGACATGAACCAGGCAGTTTGGGTTGAACATAGTTTGACTCCACTGTCCTGTCAGTCAGGATGTCAAATCATTGCATTATTGACTATGTGTTTTGATTATAAGATTTGAAGTTGAGAGCTCACTTTCACTTATGATACAGTGGTTGTGATCACCTTCACAGCTAACATGCTCAGGTTTCTGAACCCAGTTGTTAATGTTAAAACTGTAAAGAAAAGCTGCTCCCTGATATACTGTCAAAGTTATCAGTATTACTTGGGTGACTTGTTTGTTTTGGTTGCTCCTTAGATTTATGCTCCTCGTATTGCACAGGTTTATCTTGTTAACCCTGTGCCTTCATCAAATAATGAAGATAATGGATTAGACTTGAGTAACACTTCCAGCAAAAAAGTATAAGCTGAGTCTAGATGAAAGTTGTGTAGCTGTCAATGAAAGTCAGACACACAAGAGCTTTTACAGTATGTTATGAATTACAAATTAACAAAGGGAGAGAGAAAGAGATAGAGACACAAAGAGAAAGAGTGAGAGAGAATGAACTAACTCTCGAACTATAGCTCATCAGCTATCATTTACTGTCCAGTCACGCACGCTGCTGAGCATCTGCATCGGATCATCATGTAAAGCTGTGCACCGTCAGTCAAACTTTATGTTGCACTAAAAAACAAACTGATGAAAAGTTACAGAGGATGAACCTCATTGCCCTCCCCCTCCTCTGAATAATAAAACTCACACCCGCTTCAGCACATCTGCACCATTTCCACCGACACTGCTTCCTGTTCACACTAACTATCACCTGCATCACCTGCACACCGGAGAACCTGAGGGCAACATCTCAGCTTATAACCAACAGCTTGTGATTTATGGATGCTTTTACAGCGCTGCCACTATAGAGACTGACTTTTACTGACTGTATGGAGGCGTGTGCATCACGTCTGTCTGTTAAAGGGATAGTTCACCCAAAATTCAAATTTCACTCATTATCTACACACCCTCATGTCGACTAAGAGCTGTGAGAATTTTCAGAGTCTTCCATTCCTTCTCTGAGTTACGGGGGGGTTCGCGCAGTAGTATTTGTCCATATAATGGTTGTGAATGGATACCAACTTTCTTCGTCCAAAAAGACACACCAAAAACCATCCAAATACCTCCATAGTGCTCGTCTGTAATGTCCCTCTTGTATTGAAGCCCCGACATGAGAAATTGTTCCGAAAAAAATTAAATAAGTCTATATTTTAAGCTTGTTTGTAGCGGAATCTCCCAGTGTCTCAGTTCACTGCTCTTCCTGTGTCAGTGCAAATCTCGTGTGATTTGCACTGACCAGAGGAACAATTTCTCATGTCGGGGCTTCAATACCAGAGGGACATTACAGACGAGCACTATGGAGGTATTTGGATGTTTTTTTGGTGTGTCTTTTTGGACGAAGAAAGTTGGTATCCATTGACAACCATATGGACAAATACTGCTGCACGGAGTCCCCCGTAACTCAGAGAAGGCACGGAGGACTCTGAAAATTCTCACAGCTCTTAGTCGACATGAGGGTGAGTAGATAATGAGTGAAATTTGAATTTTGGGTGAACTATCCCTTTAAGAGTTGACTGAGTTATGGCAATAAGAAGTGATGCGGTGTTTGCGGGAATTGTGGTGCAGGTCAGTGCTGGACTAATACAAGAATAAATAAATGAATAAGTCAATACATAAAGTCACTTTAAATATATAAACCTGGCATACATCTTGAAGACAATAAACGTCCTCCTATCCTCCCGGCTTCTTCCACTTGCACTCCTCAAACAAAACACAGAGACATTCGCAACTTCCCTCTGAAGGCTTCTGCAGCGTAGAACCAATTAATGCCGCCTGGAGCAACTATACATATTCAAAACACTGTGTTCACTTAGAAATCACAGGTTCACACCATTGTGTACAGAAGTCTCCCCCAACCGTGAGAATCCCACCCCAGAGGGATCAATTAAAAAAGTTGAGTCCATGTGAGCATTGGAAGAAGAAACGGAGAACAGTGAGGATATTCATGAGGAGAGCCTGAATGATGTTGACTGCTGAAGGTGGATGCTGGAGGTGTTGGAGGTGGTGTTGATGCTCATCATGGTGGGCAGAGAATCCCCCCCTCTGTGTCACTCTCAATGATATCTAACAAACTAGCACCTTCGCAGGAATGACTGATGTAAACACGCTGCTTAAAACGGGGCCCGTTCTATTTGCGGATACATCATGAACAGGCCCGCTCCAGACCAAATTGTGACAAAATCATTTTCATTGAGAGGATTGATGCCCTGCCATTTCAATTTCCACACCAATTTTCTATCCACTTGCACTCTACATGGTGACCCTTTGAAAAGACCTCAAAGACTATCAGCTTGGTTTGCCGGCTTGTCTCAGCAAGAGGAGCGTATCCATGAAAACTTTTGGCAATCTTTTTTAAGCAGCTGCTGCTGTCGAAACCCAAGGGCTCTGAAGGATTCACTTAGTTCTGCATTACTTATGAGAGAAGTGGCTATCCACGTCCAGAAGCTCTGAAGGATGCAACACGAGCAGCTTTGTGATTTCACAGTTGTTCAGATAAGTGAGCGCGAATCCACACACACAAAAATATATCACACCTAGCACATTATTTGAAGATGTTGCAGTCTGTTTGTTTGTAGAACCTTTCAAGACCAATTTGCCTCTATAGCGAACAATACCACAATGCAGGGGCGTGTCTAATTTCAGAAATCAAACTGTTCACAGTGAGCGTGGCAGATGTGGGGGAACACTGCGCCTGAAGTGGACTTTTGCAGAGGAGAGAAAATCTCTCTTCTTACAGTCAAGACCTGGATACAGATGATGCTGTTCTCACTTTTAAAAGTGAGGAACTTAACTGTAAAGAGGACATATTATGGAAATATCACTTTTTTGAAGGCTCTTTAACATATATTTGGGTGTTTGTCTTGCCTTTCAGCCCCCAAAATGTGAGAATTTACAAAAAAATCTGTAATGTGCAGACTCCCTAGATTGAAATCCATGTGGCTTCATGAGCTGTTCCCTCAGTTGTCTTCCAGTGATGTAACTAGGATTCAAATTTGCAAAACCCCACCCCTACCTGGTACTAGTAGAAGGGGTGGGGCGGGGGCAAGCAATGGTTCATTTGCATTTAAAGTTACAGACACTGAAACCAGCCGTTCTGAACAGGGCTGTTTTGAGCTGTGATGTTTGATCCTTGGGGTATTTTGACCACAGCATGTCAAAGACATGTCTTTAAGACACATGGGAACTATTTTAATTTGTGGAAAAGGGGCAGAATATGTCTCCTTTAATACTGAGACAGAGGGGGATACGGTAAATAAAAGTGAATGCTGCAACACAACAACTCATCTCCATCTTCCTCCACTTTGAATGTGAAGGCAGATTTAATATGGTGAATCTTTCATGAGTTCATTGGAATGAATGGAATTTGCTGCATCAATTTAAAACCTAGTGTGACCTTTAAAGCTGCAGACCGTAACTTTCAGATGTCCCTTACATACAAGCCATTACTAGATAAGATAACTTGATTGATTAAACCACAGCCATCAGCTCCGAAAAATCTCTCATGGTATATTTCTGTATTTATTGTTCAGAATGTTGTGGTCATGCCTACACTCATGCTAGCAAATGTTCACTCCCTCGTCAACAACGTGCATTACATCAGACTGTGAAGGCCTCCTCAACGTAGCATGATGAACTGCTGTGTTTATGTTTTCTGAACCAGAGCACCACTGAGATCCAGCTGGAGGAGCTAATGCTACATGAGCCAACAGAGTAACTTTGTTAGCCGGTAAGCTAACAGGAGTCTGGCTCTGTACACCAGCAAATC
Organism: Trachurus japonicus; assembly: GCF_045865225.1. Classification (NCBI taxonomy): domain Eukaryota; kingdom Metazoa; phylum Chordata; class Actinopteri; order Carangiformes; family Carangidae; genus Trachurus; species Trachurus japonicus. Next base: position 27,248,201 of record NC_140920.1, on the reverse strand, counting down.
ATGGTGCTGGGATGGCCTGGTAGATCCCACTCCCTAGTGTTGTAGTCAAGACCACCTAACCTGAGACTCACAGACCAAGACCAAGGGGGGGCGAGACCAAGAGCAAACCAATGTGAGACCATTTTCAAGACCATTACTGCATTCAATAATAATCAAGTGGCTTGACATTTACATTATTCCTCGGCTAAAGAAATAAGATTATTTTTTTCTAACATCTAAACCATATTTAATGTAAACAAAGCTTGGATTGAACAGAAGAACACAGAACAGGCTCATCTCGCTTTTCACACTGGTGTAACCAAGTTTTTCAGATGGTTACACAATCATTTCCTTTTTTTTAAGTTATTGAATCACATTACATAATCTAAAGTAAGCGAGTGCCAGAGAGATACAGTTGTGGATAAAAAAAAAGATGTCACTGCAGTTGTGGTCTTGACTGGTCTTTAGTATAAACCCTGAGTCCAGCTCGACTGAGACCGATAAAAGACGAGTAACAAGACCAAGACCTTGAAAGGTGAGTGGTAGTGTGAGACCGGTCTCGAGTACTACTACCACTACTGTGTGGGGAGCAGTGAGTGGTAGTGGTGGTGACTGGTGTCGAGTCCTACAACACTACCACTCACTGCTCCCCACACGTAGAGCTACTGTAATGACTGTAAAATGCCGACCCTTTGGGTGACTCCACACAAAGCCAAGATGCTGATTTGCTTCATACCGTAAAAGGAAGTGTGACATGTTATATTCACCTCTTCGTTTGCATAGAAAGTGAACAGGAATATCCACCACTGTTATTTGCATACATGTGTATGACTGCAGCCTCAGCCTCAGCCTCAGCCCCAGCCACATTCAGCTCCAGCGGGTGATTATCCTTGACATGCATGGTGCCTGCATGCATATGTGTGACTTTACTGCCAGATATGGCATAGAAGCACTGGCGGTGTTTTTCCTCTAGGGGTCAAGAGAAGTTACACACTACAGATTTATTCTGCTTCATCATGGTTGTGAGATTTAATTCGCTCTGGCCTGAAATCCAGGGGTCAGATTTTTTCATATATTTGGTGCAAAGATACGCACAGTGAATAAAAAGTGTAAATAAAACATTATTAAAAAAATAAATAAATAAATAAAGGTAACCACTTGAGGGCCACTCTTAAAGTCTTTCTGAGCGCTCTCCACTTGCTCTCTCAAAACAGCAGTACATCAGACCTCCATTCGTCCATTAATCTGATTAATACATTGCACTAGAAAATATTTCTGTCAGGACTCCTGCCTTCATTTCACTCAGGTGGGATAATATAATGCCATAACTTAAAATATTCAAGAATATTTTCTAATCTATATGCAAACTAATTCAGAGATGCCCCAAAATCTAATCACATCATCTATTATGGAATAAGAGTGTTATATAAACATGGTGTTTCTGTAAACTTCTTGCTCTTGAGATGTTGTGTTTGTGCGCAGAGACAAGACAGACAGACGGACAAACTGCGTTGACACCGCATGTGGCACATTGACGTCACATTGCACTGAAATGTGGGTTTAATATATCTTTTCATCAGGTCATATATTACTCCTGTTATTGCTGTGTAGGCGAGAACCAGCGTGATGCAACACAGTCTACCACCCACAGTCTCTTTGAAAAATAAGAAAAGTCTGCTATTAAGAGAAAGCATATGGCTAATGAAGGCAATTTATTTCATATGTGCACTGTACCTTGTCGAGATTCTGTTAATGAATGTGTTGACAAAGGCATCAATGTACTGTACCAAGTCATCTTACAGTGATTATAATAGCGATTTGCACAAGCTTTAAAACTTGTTTTTTAAATTAATTACCAGTTAAATTGGTTTTCATCCCAAAAAATGCATGAACCGAGTGTGTTGCCGCTCCTATAATCCATTCTGGTTGTGATTTGTGTAGAAACTGTTAAGTTGTTCTAAAAACAAGTACAGGTTTTAGGTTTTAAAGTTTAGTTTTAAGATAAAGTAAGCCTGGTTTTCCTGGATTAAGACAACACTTAGTCATTCTTCACTAATACTGAGTATTTTTTTCTCTAAATTTAATAATAAAAGTAAGAAAACAAAATATGTATTTGCTTATATTTAGGATATTTTACTTATTTGGGGGCTGTAAAAAAAAAAGGTTCAATTTTAACCCTTAAAACCAGTATTATCTGCTGAACACATCTGTAGACGTGTTTATTTATAGATTTGACAATCTTAATTGAAAAAATCTTGCCAAGTGAAATTATCTTGCAGCATGGATAGATAATTTCACTTGTTTTGAGTACCTCTTTCCTCAGATTTAGTGTTTTTATCTTGTTTTTAGACACTCTTTTTTGCAGTATTCACCTGAAGAACTAGATACTAACTTTGAAATCCAGCCTGACCATGAGTAAAGAGCAGCTCGGTACTGCAGCAGCAGAGCAACATCAGGTCCAACCACTGCAAGGGCAGCATGGTACCAAAACACAACACAGGTAATGTAGCAGTAAACTGCGTAGTCAGGCATATGTTGGCTATTCCCCCAAGAACCCAAGTGAATTCCCAGGAGTTCTGGCAGACTGATTTGCTGCAGGGGAGTTAGCCAGCTGCAGCTCGGCCATATGTTTCCATGTCATTAAAGGGGACGCCCTGGTTACACCCGCTGTACCACACAAAGATGCTACAAAACCGTCAGAATCGTTTCATTTCCAGCGAGTAATATGACCTAGAAAATTCTGTGGATGGATGTTGCAGTCACAAGTGAATTCTTTCATTCATGGAAGTTGAAAAGAAATTCCAACCAAACCTTTTTCAGAGCGAGTGCAAAGCAAAGCTTAGAGGTGGTGCAGCTGCAGAGGCAATTGAAAGAAGCGAGTAGGCATAAAGAAACACTAACACTTCAGGCATTCATTATTCATGAGCAATATATAAACCTTTAATAAATGGGTCACAAAGTTATATTACAGCATATGATGTGTTCAACACTCGCAAACACATTAGACTGACTTTAACTAGAGCCATGATATCCAAGATAACTAATCACTTGTTTACCAAATGCATGAGTAAAATGAGCTTTTAACTACATTAAGCTTTGTTATGCTGGCTTATGAACCGTTCATTAGTTGTTTATATGCTCCTATAAAAACTAAATAGGGGTAATGAGGTGTTTAATGGTTGTCACATTTAAACTGACCAAAGAATTCGCAATACTTCCTACTGAGAGCTGAGGAACTGACAGAAGAAATATATGTCGTGAGCTTAGAATTATAGGGTTCTATCTCCGTTTTGGGTAGTTCCGAGATATTGAGCATCAAAGTTCCAACTCGGCTTGTGTTTTGGTTGATAGAACCTTTTTATTTTATGAATAACTAATTAAAAAAATGTTGAAAATGTAAAAATAACACCACACAGGCATTAACAGACCACTAATGCATGATATTATGCAAAAAACTCAATTTTGAAAAAAATGGAGATAGAACCTTATAATTCTAAGCTCACGATGTGTCTCAGAAAATATAAATCCTAATGCACTGGACATTAGTCAGTATATTGCCTTTTTCTACACCAGTCCCTCTTCTCCCAAGCTGTTTCAATGCCAATATTGAATATTTAAGTCCTGGCAGATTTTTGGAACACCTGTAACCGGTGGTAGCAGCAGGTGTGGTTTAATGTTATACAGCTCACACAACTCTGGAGGCAACCACTGCCACTTTAATTAAGGAGTCAGGCAACAACTGACCTTTTTCCATCATCCTGTGAGCGATCATGATCTGATTTTGTGTTGCCCCTCGGCTTTGAGTATTATGCAAACAGCAGGGCCCGGTGGAAGTAGCTGCTGGTTGCCTGGGTGAGGCATGTGCAGCTCGCTGTGGCTGCTCCTCGTTGCCGTCTCCATACTTTTTGACAAACAGTGAGTTCTGAGCTCGCTGAGCGGTCTACATCTGTATGCATTTCCTGTGACAACTTCATAAACTCCACTTAACTCAGGGTGAGACCGCCGATGTATAAATACAGCAGAGCTTTCATCAGCGGTAGTGACTCAGAGTCGACCCCTCCTCTCCGACTCAGCGAGGAAGAGAGAGAGAGGGGGGGAGTAGTGGTCAAGAGAATGAAGAGAGAGGAGAACAAAGAAATGAACCTGACAAATAAAACATTATTTCTCTGATTGTTGCTCAGCGGTTAAAGTACAGAAAAACACACACCTACCCAGACACACAGATCTGCAGCTCTAACAGAGATTGCAGAGGGGAAAAAAAGTTGTATCCTGGTTACCAGTCGTGTTCTAACACACTGTGCATCATTATTGACTTAGACCTTCACACCCACAGCCATGAAGGTTGACGCCGAGAGACGTAGGAAGAAGTAGAGTAAGGTGGTCAGGGTCTCACACTATCACACACTTAGAGGGGTCGTAATATAACCTACATGGCATTTGTGGAAAACATGGCTTGTTTGGGCGGTGGTGGAGCTTCGATCATCATTGCGAGACATTGCAACATGAGGGATTTTAATTCTCCCCCTGAACAGTGGTTGGGTGAGGATTCAGGGCGGGTCGAAGGCTACATACAGTATACAGCCAGCTAGAAAGTAATGAGACAGACTGGGGCTGGCTGGCTAAGTAGATGAAAAGACGTGGTATTGGAGCATCGGTGAGTAAATGAGTCAACTCTGATGCTCAAAATGCTTCTTCTTTGGCAAAATTTACAACAGCTCCTTTATTTAGTTGAGCATTTTCTGAATTGCCACTTCAAGTTGGTTGATAATTGCCTCACTGGTGAACTGAATGGGTATAGTTCTCAATAGCACAAGGCTGACAGAAACTTTCTTTTTTTATATTATTATTGAGTATTCTCCCCCTGAGCTTTGCTGCTACCCAAAGCACATGTCTGAATGCTGACATAGGCTCGCGTTACACCATCTGACACAGAGGGAGATTTCATAGCTGCTACATTGGGCGGTCAGCAACGTGTCCATCACAACTTTCTTTATATAAATGTTACGTCGGCACAAAGGCCCAGCAGTGTGTCTCGGCAGTCTCTGCTCAACCTCTCAGAAACATTATTAGTCTTGAGAGAGGTAAATGTCCTCGGCTGGTCTGAGGGGCCTTTTGGCCGGCCGCCTCCCGCTGTCACTGTTTGGTATGCAGGGGCTGAGGTGCATGTTGTTCATCTGCAGCTCCCTCGCTGACTGGAAAGCTCTCCTCTTTCTCTCACTCTCTTTCGCTCTCTCTCCAGGCTAATTGACTGTAATGAAATTGCCGGAGACAATCTTGAGAGCAGACTTAATTGATAAAGGGAATCATGAAAATGAGAAAAAAAAAGAGGAGAAGGTGACAGAATGTGGAGGCTTTTGGAGAGTCCTGATGACATTTCCCGCTATCTCGGAGAAAATAATTGCGTCTGCCTTGGCACATATGAGATTGGTGGCGTTCGGAGCGGTGGTGGTGGTGGCGGTGACGACAGGGGCAACTGATTGTGAATGTACTAAGATCTCCTCCGGCAAACAACAGGGATTTTTTAACCATTGGAAAACGATGACAGCTGTTTGCTCGTGATAAATGGTGTAACCCCACCATCATCATTAGACGCATTTTTAAAATTAATCTCCTCTCATTGTCAAGTGATTATCACAGGCATCACACTGTGAAAAACATATTTCCAAGCGCTCATGCAGCGAGGGGTGTGAAGATACAGCAAAAAAACACAGCCCCTTCTGTTACAGTCGATAGTAGATATAAAAGCTGCTGTTTGTACATTACACATGATGATGTCAGGAGACCTAACTGTATTGACTGGCTGAGCTGGGATGGCAAACACGGAGAAGATATGAGGTCCAGCAGCATCGGCCTGGCCGGCTCTGTGTATCTGTATCCATCTGTGATAATGTACTGATCTGTACGACTGAACTCAGACATGTCTTACACCAACATCTTCGACACTGAGTTGTTTGCTGCTGCATTTTAAAATAGCACTCGTAATAAAAATGTGGTTTTTATTCAAAGTTAATGTTAAAAAAAACAAAAAAAAACAGACAAGCAAAGAAATCAGCAAAGTGTAAGAGTTGCGTCGCTGATGTAAATGAGCAGCAAATTAGAATGGAAGAAGTCAGAATTGCTCAGCAACCCAGTGCATGCTTTAAAAAAAAAAGTCTCCCTGATGATAATTACAGCTATTGTTGAAAAAAGGTTCATGTGGACCTTTAAAATGTAGTTAGTTGTTTTGTCCGTATGTTGTGAGGGGGTCCATGAAAAATAGTGTATTCAATGTTGGTTTAAAAATCTGAACGCTATTGACACGAATGTGAAAAGACCCCACGGACCATCTGCACGCTCTTTTGAAAAACGTCCTTCTTCAAATTCACTTCCTGCAATTATATAGTAGGCTACAGCTTTGCCCTTTCAGGCCTATAATAATTCAAAATGCAATAAAAAAATAAAAAAGACTGAAATCACTGTTTGATTGAACTGTTCAAAGTTTACATGCAACAAATGACCAGTGCTCATAGGTATACACGGTGTCATGAGTTTTTTGATGTGGGCTACTTTCAATGCAGTCATTTATCAAGAGAATTATGATGATAAACAAGTTAATTTACTCTAAGAACTGATCAGATACTATATGCAACTACCATACTTTCTGTATACAAGTGTTCATTGGGAAATTGGCCAGTTTTTCAGCTGATCCACCCAAAACACGACAGTCAGAGGAAGAAAGGAGTGACATCTTTACTAGAAACCTGCCAGTTTCTTTGTCCACTTCCTTCACTATCACCACCAAGCTAATCTCCCATAACCTCTGTGTTATTCCTTTAACAGGTCCACTGATGGCTGCGGTCCTCCACTCCTCAGCCATGGCTAGCTGAGCTTGTGAATAAGGTCAACACAAAGGGCTCCGCGCTGCCAACACGGTGGCTGCATGAACATCTGTGATGGGGAGCTGGCGTAGTTGGCAGGCGCCGCTGCCAGCTGTGTAGACCCAAGGATCTGGCCGTCCCGACGGAGCGCCGGGGCCACAATGCTGCGCCGCGCCTGCAGAATTGCAAAGCGAGCCCACTGTCTTCTCATCAAAATATCACTCTGCTGCCACGCAAGCTGCTCGCTGCCAACACCTGGGCTCCCCCAGCGCTCGGGGGGATATAAAAGGGAAGAGACACACAACCGCAGCGGCAGCCAATGGCAAGCGTTTGAACTTGCCAAGCAGACTTGAGGAAAAAGTTCGGGAATATTGCTCTGCGTTTAGCGAAAAGTGAAATCCAATGACGTGGTACGACACAGACAGAGGCGGCGTGGTGTTGTTGGAGGTTATTGAGGCTGCGAGAGCTGACAGATGATGGATTTTATGCATTCTGACAAGCACTCCAATGTAATTACATTTTAGGAAGACTGTGTTCCAATAACCTCTTTCTAAATGGAACAAGTCTCAGATGCAATTTTTGTTGAGAAGAAGCAACAAAAATAAAACAAAAAAAAAGGCCTTAATCAGTAGAGGAGTGCTGATCATGTGGAAGTGCTCAGATAGCCACTGTTTAGAAGCAAAAAAAAAGAAAAGAAAAGAAAAGCCGTCAACAGTGTAGCATCAGTTCCCAATACATCACAAGTATGATGGCTCACCTTTAGGGCTGGAACACACAGTAAGTGATTGCCACCTGGAAGTCGTTCATTTTCAACAAGAAGTGAAGAGCCGGGGCGACGAGCTGTAGGCTGTCTGCTCAGAGTGGGGCTTGTTCATTAAACAGAAACAGTCACACTGAGGAGTTATTACTGTGCTCGACCGCTGAAAATGGCACGTCTGACTTTTCAGTTGCACGGCGAGGTTTCCATGAATTATGGCGGTTATGGGTGGGAATTTGCATGTCATTTTAAGTAGGCTGATGAACTAAGGCCATGTTAAATGTGTATCGTGCCACACAATGGGATATTCTGCAGGATTTTTTTCTCCAGGTTTTTTACAGTATGGCTGACTGGATGGCTTGATACAGGAAGATTTTGGATTTAGGATTTAAAGGTCCAGTGTGTAAAATGAGGGGAAAACCGTGACATCTCGCATTCTGATCCTATTATTTATCTATTGAATAATTTTATTGTTTATTTATTAACGTAACTCTTGAAACGTGCTCTCTGGTTGGCTGGATTTTCCATTCTGTACAAACATGGCGGCGCAAGATGGTGACACTCTCTAAGCAAGACCCTTCCTATATGTATATAGAGTATAAAATAAGAATTATAAAGCTATGAAAACCAAACAGATTTTATTGTATAGTGATGATACACTTATACAAGTATAGACATTGGTAATATATTCAGATTTTGCCAATAAACCTTAATAGATTTTACACATTGGACCTTTAAACATTAACACGAGGATCCTGACATCACACGTGTTTGCCTTTCAGTTTTTAGAGCTGGTGTGAAGCGTATTCTGTTACATCTGTGGACGTGTCCGGGCCTTTGCTCCGAGCTTCCTCTGAGCTTTGAGCCCATCAGGAGCCGGAGCACAGCCTCGGGTGCTGCTGCAGAGCTTAAAAAACCAAATTATGCAGAACTTGGTTTGTTTTTGTGCATGTCCAGTGTGTGTCCAGGAGTTAAACAGCTAATGTGATAATTAGTTTAATGGTTTTGTAAGATAAAAGCGCTGTAAAAAAAGATATAAAAATAGAAACAGTCATATCTGGGGCAAGTGGAAATAAATGAAGGCCTGCAGAGTGACACTCATTATCATGAAAGCAACTGGAGCTTTTTGTAGCTCTTCAACAACATCATGGCGGATGCGGGACCCATAATGTATCTTTGCACTGTGATTAGAATTAAGCCTCCTCAGTTTGAGGAGACTCATCCAATGTGCTCAAAGTGGATGTTAAACCTTCCAGCAAAAAAAAAAAATAAAACTACAGTCTTAATGTCTACCCACAGCCAGGGGCAGCTTAGCAGCCATGTGGGGTGAAAGAGTCGGGCTGTGAAGTCAAATTATCATCACATAGCGGTGTATTAGTGGTATTAGTAATGTGCTGTGAGGAGCAGGCAGGTCAAAGGTAATGGAGGGGAGGCTGTTACGATACGAACTGGTGGGAAAGAGCCGGGACAAGTCGCGACACCGCCCTGTTCCACTGGGTACTTTTGGAATAAGAGGGGGAGGAGTGTTCAAGGATACTGGTTAGAGTGATGGAAATGGCTCTGTGATCCTCCATTATCTGTCTTCCTTTCCTCATAATGTACCTTTCCCTCTGCCCCATCGATTGCGGCCACTGGATGTTGTCATTAAATCAATTCTTCCCAGAAGAGAAATGGTTTGTGTATGAACAGTCCTTGCCCTTACTATCAATGACAGCGCTATAGCAGCAGCATTGAAATGGATAACGATGAAACCAGAGACAACTGGAGTGCATGGAGCAGGAAATGTATTTTCTGCTTGCCCGAGCCATTCTATTAGGCATGCATGTTTGTTCCCAAAGAGGATGGGATGCCACATACACGTGGGCCGCCAAACAGAATATTTCCTGACAGTCACTTATTCTTCCCCTTTTCAAGGATGAAAGTAATTTCAGAAACATTCAATCCCCCAACATAAAATCCACTGAGGTAGGGCTTTTCTTCTTTTTTTTTTTGTTTTTTTGTTTTTGAGAAACAGGAAAGAATAACTTTGAAGTGCTTCAACAATACGATGCCAGGGGTAGATGTGGAACATTGATGGGCGACACAGTTTCTATGAGCCTAATACTTTCCTTCCTTCAGTAGGGGCTCCTCTATGAACAAAATGCTTTAACAGATTACATGTGGTTTCAAGTACTGGAAGAATAGGTTGAACTCAACCCAGCTTACTTCAGCTGCAGTCCTTGGAAGTATTTGCTCATTTTAAAGGTAACATTCAAATGTGAATTAACCACAGCCATTACCTCACCACTTGAAATACCACAAGGATTCATTCCAGAATGAATCACAGAGATCCAGATGCCACATTTAGACAGGAACCCTCTCTGAAACCCAGACGTCGCTCAATGTGGGACTGCATCTGCAGGGTTTTCCAACAGTTTGTCACAAAATCCCAATCGGAGCATTTCATTGTCTACCGAGGGGACGTCGTCAGCCTTCAAGATAGAGAAAACAGCGTTGTGGGTATGTCAGTCTGTGCAGAACCAGTGTGATAGTCATGACATCTACAACTGATTTCCTGTGTCTTCACAGGTGCACAACTCCTTGTTTTTCCTGCTGCTCAGGGAGGAAACAACAAAGGGAGAAGTGTGCGGCAGAGTAGAGCTCTTCTGCCACCAAGTGGACAACTGCATCCAAAGTCCACATTCAAACCCACATGCCTTTCTCACACAGAAAAAAAAAAATCACACACCCACACAGAAAAATCTAATTTGGCAGGATCATTGTGCAAAGTCACCTTTTTTTTAAAGTCTTAATATGGCCAGCGGTAAGAAATACCTGAAGCACCCTGGTAAGGTGCATCAGGGCAGACACAAAGACTTACACAGGAGCCGGTCGGATTAGCCGGGCTTTTGTTTCACCATGAAAACTTAAAGTTTCACTGACTGTGTCCAATTTGCCCACTCAGAAACCCCCCTTTGCTTTTAATTAGCGTGTCTCAGGGGGACCCTTATCTGTAATGGACTATGCTCTTAATGAGGCTGTTATTAAGTCGTTTTCCTCAGGGCTGATAGACTCGCAGCCACCTATGGCATGTAGGCTGATAATACTGAACCTCAGTTAATTCCAATTTCTTTTTCCCCCGAAAGGTGCACTCAGAGGTTTTTTATTCCCCTGGCCAAGTACCGCACACACAGATAGTCATGCTGTCAGAAGAATAAGGAAGTGTGGGAAGGGGGGGGGGAAATGTGATGAAGATTAGGAGGAGGGAGAGTAATGGGTTTTGCTCCCTCCCTCACTCTTCTTCTCCTTTGCAGAGTCAGGTCTTGTTCTAATAACTGAACGAGGGGATACTCAGGATGGCTCCCTTGGCCTTTCAGAGACCTGGATGGCTGGCTCACAGGGTGGTATGATCTGCTCTAATGAATGGGACTTGAAGTGAATGGGCGCTTTCAGGGATGGAGGAGAGGCAATCTAGGGGTGGGAGGGATCTGCCTCAGGGCCGACGAGTTCGCTACGACATTTGGTGCCCGCGGGTCATGCTCAGAATGTGAAATCCAGAGAGAGGGGATTCTCTGCTCTGCCAGCACCACTTGTTAAAAACAACTTTTGTGGTACTTAAAGCTTCAGTTGGTAAGAATTATTCAGTCATATTTGATGGAACTGTCACTATATTCTGATAGTCGGACATTAAATGGGTAATTTAGGAGAGATTCCTCTGGCTCCACCTACAGCCAGTAATCGTATTTGCCAAAATCCACCGCGACAGACAATTATCCACCAGTCAGGTAGAGGGAGCAGGAGGAGCAGCCAATCACAGCTCGTACACGTCGTAGTAAACTGACGAAAGTGAAAGTAAAGTCTGCAACTTGGTCGGAAATTTCAAGGCGATACACCGTCAGCTCCCTCTTTTCACCTGTGTCAACCCTCTCCCTCCCTCCACACACACAGGCACACACATGAAGGCAAGGCAAGGCATCTTTATTTATATAGCGCATTTCATACCAAGGCAACTCAATGTGCTTTACATAAAGACAAAACATTGAAAAAAAAAAAAAAGAGAAGCATGAAACAGAATAAAAACAAGCACTAAAAACAGAGTTAAAAGCAAGAGCAAATAAAAGTAAAATAAAAGAAAATAGATAAAGTAGCTCAGCTATAAGCATGTGAAAAGTAAAATGTTTTTAACCTGGATTTAAAAGTGCTGACAGTTGGGGCTGATCTCAGTTCTGCTGGTAGTTTGTTCCACTTGTGTGCAGCATAACAGCTAAATGCTGCTTCACCATGTCTGGTCTGAACTCTGAGCTCTATTATCTGACCTGAGTCAGTAGATCTCAGAGCTCTACTGGGTTTAGACTCTACTAACATGTCATTCATGTATTCTGGACCTAAACCGTTCAGTGATTTGTAAACCTGTAGCAGAACTTTAAAATCTATTCTGTAGCTGACTGGGAGCCAATTTAAGGTTTTAAGAACTGGGGTGATGTGATCTGATCTCTTTGTTCTGGTTAAGAGTGTGTTTCATGGTGAGAGAGACATCAGATCGTTTTGGAGTCTCCGGTTGCTATGGATATATGGTATGTCTTCTGTGGGTGCGTCTTGTGTGGAGGGGGGGCCCTTGGCAGAGGTTCATGGACCCGACGGAGTATCGTCTTGAAATTTTCAACCAAGTCGCAGAGTTTACTTTCACTTTCGTCAACTTACCAACTGGAGCTTCAACCGTCTCTTCATTTCTACATCATGATTATTGAAACTCAGGCTGAAACCTTCATGGCTGTGTGCTAACCTTCCATTGCTCTCTGAGGACTCTGCACTGAACAAACCTCCCCAGTAACCATACGTCATTCAGAACAGTGTGCAAGCAAACAGCTGAGGTTAACCTTGAGCACTTCAGAAGTTGCCTTCACAGGTGCAGCTGTCTGTAAATACAATGCGCATCATTAATATTAATACTCAGATGTTGTGAATGCTGTTTCGCTGAGCAGAACCACAACATGCTTTTTCAGAGATTCTGGGGAATAATGAGATTGAATAATACATATACTTCATGTGATGCCTGTCTGACCTGTGAATAGCCCTGACACATAGAGAAATGAAACTGGACGTACTCTCTGGCTCCCTGGTAATCATTTTCCAAGGTGGGAAACTATTAAGTAAGATTTCCTACACTAATGATCAATTATATCGGTGTCAGTGGGACAGAAACTCATATGTAGTAAGTGCAGTATGCTTCATTAAGCAGTGAATCCAGTAAACACATCTCACTGGGGTGTTTACTCTCAGTAATATTTGCAGAATCTAATAATTTCTGTTTTTCTGTCTCTGCGCGTGGAGGAGACAGAGACAGTTGTTGTGGTGTTATTCAGAGGGAGGAACATCACAGTTGCATAATGACCCTGGAACTAACCTCACTAATTTACATGACTGCTTCAGAACTAAACACAGAATAAACTAAAGCTGGATCTGGATCTACATGAAGCCTGAAGGAGCCTGTGAGACTGTGAGGAGTGTTTACAGGTTACAACAGAATGCAAAACTTAACAGTAAGTGGGTGATCATCCTGTTCGCACTTAACACTGTATGTATACAAACTATTTAACAGGAACATTCTGTTATTTTTATCTTTTTGGGGTCAGCACCAAGCCAGGAGCTTTAAAAAAAAAACTGCAGCTCTCACAGCAACTGCAGGTACAGTCCATCAAACCAATGAGCCGGTGATTTCAAAAATAAAACAACTATGATAAAGGGGTTTTAGACGCTGGGTCCAATAAATCATTCCGTGAAATGTCCAGTTTATTTCACTAAAAAATGTTCCTGTACCGAAAAGTACAAGAAGAAAAAGAAACTTCCCAGAAGAGGCCGGGGGTATGCACGCCACGCACATACAAATGTGTGCAGGTGACTCCCGCAGGTCAATAATGGGTTAAACTGAGCTGAGATACAAACTTCCTGTTAGTTTGACAAGTTGCAGTGTTCGGCTCTTGAACGCTACGTTTAAAAACTGTTAAATCTAAACGGCAGAGTCTTCGACGCGACAGCTGCTGTAGCTCAACTCACTGTTCTTCTCCCCTGGTGAAAATGAATGATGATTGTTTTTCGATGTGCACGACAGTAGACTGGGGATCGGGGCTTTTTTGGAAGCTCAGTGCAGATAATGTTGTTTTCAAGCAGCACATGATTCGTGCATCATATTTCATATTCGTCAGATTTAAGTGCACAACGTGACATGACAAAAAAAACAGAGATTTCCTTTGAACATTACTCCTTCAGACTGCCACTGAACGCATCATCTGGCTGCTTCCCCCCCATCCGCAAATAGCTTTGGCAAATCCATTTTTAGTTATGATGCTACAGAGCTGGCCAAGCTCAGCGCTGCCTTCCTTATATCTGCATGTTCTGTCACTGTCTATTCAACTTTAACAACTACAATAATAATATGTCTTAGATTTATTTTTGAAGACCTCCTTTTTCTCATTTTGCTTGTACTGTTGATGCTTCCGATTGCCCACAGGCTACAGACTATGAATAGTCAAACACAGAGCAGAGGCTGGTTTTATCCATCTCTGAGTGAACATCCTCAGCTGAGGGTTTAATGTTGATATAATACAGTACTGTGTTTGGCATTTAATATGAAGGGAAAACCAGATCTATGGCAGTTACTATATAATGCAAACATGCATAGCATGAGTCAACAAAGTCCAAGCTAAAAAGGGGATTAAAAGGAGATTTATTTCTGTTGTTGGGTTAGATTTTTAAACAAATGGTTATAAATGAGAGTTATAAATTGAAACGTTTTTTGTTTGTTTTCTTTTTCCTTTTCGGGATACCTTAAAGGGATAGTTCAACATTTTGGCAAATTCCCCATTGCCGGGGCGTCGTGTGAGGCAGTTGGTAGAGCAGGTGCCACATCCACATACACAGAAGCTGCAGTCAGCCCTGGTTCAAATCTTGCATTGGGTGGCCCTTTGCAGTGTGTCATCCCCCCTCTCTCTGCCTTCCCATTTCCTGTCTCTCTATACTATACTATCCAGTAAAGGCAAAAAATGAACAATGCCCCCAAAAGTATACAAAAAAAATGTCCCTATAGTCATGGAGTTGGTTCATTACCTTTAATTATCAGTGCATGTTGTTTTGAGATCTGCAGGATAGAGATAGGAGCTGCTCAGTGAACACAATGGAGGTAACGGTACAGGTCTCCTGCCCCTCATCAAACTCATCAAATACAAAATCCAACAACTCTGGAGAAGTTGTGACCTGCACATTCACCACGCTATGAAATAACCATCTATAAATGATGTAAGATTACAACACATGAAGCAAATACTCTGAGCTACTCACTCCACCCAGCAGCCGTGTCTGGGATGTAGTTCCAGCTATGTATTTGCCTCAAAAACAACTCTGTTTCATAATGTTATATTATTATTTCATAGCGTGGTGAATGTGCAGGTCACAACAAGAGCGTTTTGGAGTTGTTGGACTGTACCGTGTTGCAATGTACCATTAGCCTACCTACCTTGTGTTAGCCGAGCAGCTCACATCTCTGCCCCACGGATATCAAAACAACATGCACTAACAATTAAAGGTAATGAACCAACTCCTATGACTATAAAGGATTATGACAATGGGCAAATTTGTCAAAATGTTGAACTATCCCTTTAATTTAGGATTTTATGCAGGATAGGGACACAAGCATCATGTTGCAGCCTATACCTTTTCAGTCATTACCATAATTAGCATTTTGTGATATGTAAAATGTACAAATGTATTATTATTGTAGAAATCAGTGTATGTTTCTATTTTGTGTGTGATGATGACTTAGTCAAACTACTATTACTACTATTATTGTTATAAACCCTGTAGACATACTATATGAAAAGAGTTTGTTAGTTTGAAATGGAAATTTCTCTTCTTCTCCATGGAAACACATGAGATCCTTAATGCCCATCTCATACAGTCCAGCACCCTCACACACTCGATGAAAACATCACTGATGTCTGACACATGTTGGTGATGGGCTCATTTGTTTAATATCAGAAACAGGATATTTGAGTTGTTTTTATTAGTATTGTTTATCTGTTTTTGTTGCCTTGGCTCAGTTTCATCTTTCCGTAGGAGAACACTGATTATGTTTTATTGTTAGTGTGAGTAGTTGTTGTGAAGAGAGAAAAACAGGAAGTCAGTTGATGTCAAATCTAGAGCGATGAGGACGGATGGTTTGACAAAACACAGCAGAGTGCTTTTTGTCGGATTCAGTGTTGTTGTTGTTGTTTTTATCCCTGACCTTTCCACAACCTTAACTGCTTCCATTTAATTGTAACCATTGGTGATTGACTGTTTTTTTTCTTAAATCCAAACAAGTAGTTTTTTTATGCCTGAAAGTAACTGCAGCAGTTCCATATACGACACAACACACAGTGGTTTCCATGGGTTGTATGAGAGGGCAGAAAACAAACTATGTATTCTTAAGGTTGGAGGAGGTGGAGGAGGAAACTGAAAGAAAGACAAAATAAAAGCTTTCTATAAGAGTATTTAATTTTTTTTTCCGGGTCTGCACCGAGTTGCTACTACTAACAGCTTAGTGGAGTCTGCTCAGCCTGTTGCTACCTGTCCATGCTAAGCTGTCAGAGCTGTAACTGTACATCCAGCAGCTATCAGGGCACAGAAACTGTTAACAGGCTTATTACAGTGAATTAAGGCCTCAAATACAACCAGGACAATGATTTCTACAAATACTTCAGTATCCTTACAAATACTTATTGTTATTTGAGTTATATGTCCAGGACTTGTAATGGTTTCATGCACAGCTCTGAATATTTCATTTAGGTCAGCCAATAATACTTTATGTAATATTCGTCAAGGTTTATTGGCAAAATCTGAATGAATATATTTGTATAAGTGTATAATCACTATAAAATAAAATCTGTTTGGTTTTCATAGCCTTATAATTCTTCTTTTATATACCATATACATATAGCAAGGGTCTTGCTTAGAGAGTGTCGCCATGTTGCGCCGCCATGTTTGTACGGTTGGAAAATCCAGCCAACCAGAGAGCATGTTTCAAGAGTTTCACGTTGATAAATAAACAATAGAATTATTAATAGATAAATAATAGAATCGGATGCTAGATGTCACTGTTTTTCCCTAATTTTATACACTGGACATTTAAAGTCAAGTGAATGTGAGATGTAAAGCTAATTTGCATAAGAGAACATTCCATGGGCTCATTGTGACAGTGAGGGAATCCTGCATCAGAACTGATGGACAGTGTCGACCTGCTGGTCTCAGCCTGGACATCTCAGTCCGTTGGCCCCTCTCAGATGTTCAGCTGCTAGAGAAAGAGCACATCACCTGGATTTCCACTAATTATGAAGTAAGTTACCAGAGCTGCACACCTGACACTTGTTATATATGAACATGTTGAAAACGTGTCTGCTTATGCTGATGTCACTGTCACTGTGCTGATTCGACCCTCCGTCTTCAACCATTTTCCAGCCATGGTGCGAAAAAGCACTCGGCTGTTAGAGGCGGGGTATTACAGAGAAGACGGGACTCCAGCTGTTTCATACAGGGAGACATCACACAGGTGTGTTACTGTTGTGTTTGTGTGCACTGTTTTCTGTATGTGTACTGTACCATGCTCTAAATCTTCACACACTGCAGGCTTTTCTAACTTTTTTTTTCATCTTTTAGCATCTATTATTATCACTGTGTTAGGCACAACACTCAATATGTAGAGAACACATACACCACAGAGACAGAGACACCTGCACCACATGTGACAACGATGACGATGACGACGACGACACCAACACCGACAACAACAACTGACAGTAACAACAGTAAGTACTCTTGTTATCAAGACTATGAGAACGAGCAGTTTCAGATGTGTTTTATATCACTGTTATCAAGCTGTAAACAACCTGTTTGTCTCAGCCCGTAGCTTTTCTGGTATGACTGTCGGACTAGTTTTTCTCTGCATCCTTTTACTTACTGGTGAGTGTTTCAACGCATCATGTTACAATCAAACATTAAGAGTGAAACTAAGAACTCAGACATTCCTTGTTAAAGCCTCAGTATGCAGTATTGGGGCTCAACTGTGACATCCAGCGTTCAGATTCTACATTGCAGCGCTCACTCGCTCACCCCTCCCGTCGGCAAAGTGACGGTGGCCACCGAGGACAAACACGTTCGCAAACTAACCGCTTACTGCTAACAATATCTTTGACCAATTACTGTTGTTTCTTTTTTATCTGTTTTTTTTTATTTTTTAACATAAGTGCAGCCTGGTATTTGGCTGCACTTTGTATAAGAACAGTTCAACATTGTAAGACCTAGCTGTTAATGCTGCTTAGCTGTAGCACCGTGAGTATTTTATGATGGCAGAAAAAAACAAAAACAACTATGTTGATCATCCTCCGGGCACAAGCCGAGTCACAGACACTCAATAGACCCCTTCACAGCCTACGTCACTGTGACATGCAAAACTACTGACCCAACATCTGTTTAGACAGGCGTCTACTGTGTACAGGACAGGTTTTAAATTAATTTTGAACAAATGTTATGCTCAGCAACGATGGAAAATATATAATAGGTTAGGGTGACCATATTTCGATTTCCAAAAATCACAGACAGAGCCAGCCCAAGGCATAAGCAAACCAAGCACCTGCTTAGGGCGCCATGGCCCCCAAGAGCAATAAACTTTCTGTGTAACTTCTGTCGATCCCTTGAGAAATCCTGTGTATTTACAAAAACCCTTAATTGTTGTGGTTGCACTTTAAGTTGTTGTTTCACATGTATTCACATTGCAGTTTGTTTAAAACCAAAAAGAAACAGCAAATGCATTGGCTATTGGTTTATTTTGTTACTTTTAGGCCAATATGACATTTAGTACTAGGCCTATATCACTTCAAATATTAAGTGTAAATCAACCCCAGGCTGCACTTTTGGCTGAATTTGATATCATTTCAAAACCATTAAAAACTTAATTAAATTCATTAAAAACCATAGATGGCTAAAAACATTCCAGGCTAAGATGATCCGTAACGACAGATTAGAAAAACTTCAATTAGCTAGGTGTGTAAATGATCAATAATCAGTATTATTGGCAATAATAGAGGGCCCCTTAGGACCCCATGGAGGCTTGGGCCGGCCCTGCCCCTGATTACAGATAAACGGCTGTCGGGTATTTAGAAAAAGAGAAAAAGAAAACAGTGACCACGTGTCAGCCGCCGGCCGTCCTGGACTACCGGCTGTTCTTCTCCAGAACACACAGATGTCCAGTCCGCCCCTGGTAAATTTTGTGAGCAGAGGCAACGCTGCTCCAACGTCTGCTGCCTCTGTATGAGCACGTCGCAGAGCCGCACATACAGAGGCAGCCTCTCGGGAATTACGTTAGAGACGCAACAAAATACCGGAGTATTCTGTGCAAAGCGTCAGTCAAGTATGTTTAATGGTCCCATGAAAAACATTGAAAACCGGACATTTTCATGAATTTATAAAACCCTCCCGGACGCCCCGGACAGGACGTAAAAAGTGGACATGTCCGGGTAAAAGAGGACGTTTGGTCACCCTATAATAGGTTCTGTTTAAAAGTGTAAGAATAGAAGGAAAGAGTCGGATCCAGAGCATCATTCATTTACAAGCACCGATTAAACTTGTTGCTCCGGCCACAGTATAGCCCCTGGCTCTCTCCTTGTGTCAGTCAGAGTTCTCAACGGGCCGGACCAAACAACACGACTGGACGTACCGGGTTCAGGTTGAAAACATTTAATAGCTCGGGTCGTGGTGGACCACGGGTTTCTTTTTTCTTTTCTGTTTTTTGCCGCGGTCCGGTCTAGAGGTCTGAGGTTCCGGGGCCGCATCGGGTCCAGGCTTCAACACCTGTGGATCTGACCAGGTGAGAACGGTAGCAGGACTGAATTAATAATAATAATAATAATGAATTTTATTTGGAGAATTAAGGAGCTTAGAAACTGCAACATGCGATCATGAACTAGCAGAAAATAGAAATATACTCAACTTTTTAAAATAACACTCACAGTCTCGGAGGGTGGACGTACTAACACTAAAATATGCCTTTTCCTAGTCCATTCTTGAAAAAATAATGGTCCATTAAAACATGCTAACCAGCGTTTACAAGCTACTGCGTTTGAGATGTTTTGCCTCCAGCCAAGCCCCGCGCACCCGGATGTTTACAATCTGTGAAGGGGTCTATAGAGTATTCCGCTTTTGCATACCGTATTCAAAGATGGCGATGCAACATCAACCTCCGGTGGGTGCACCAGCCACCCATGTATTGTAAACAACTCATTCTAAGCTACAACACAGCTTTCATTTGTATGCGGTTGTGATTAGACTTCGGTAAATACGTATTTATGAAAGCAATATTTGATTTTTGCTCATAATAAAGCCAAATAAGCAGGGCGGTGTTTAGCTCAGTTGGTAGAGCACCCCACCCCATATGTTGAGGCTATAGTCCTCACTGCAGGCGGCCCTGGTTCGAATCCCGGCCCTATCCTGCTTGTCACCCCCCCGCCTCCAATTTCCTGTCTCTCTCTGAACTTTCCTGTCCATTAAAAGGCAAAAAAGCCCCTAAAGAAATATTGAAAAAAAAAAAGCCAAATAAGCTACATACTGTACTTTAACAAACATCCTGTTTTGTATCCATCAGTACTGGCGTATATGTACTTTGAACTGAGAGTCGCCCAGGAGGAAATTCGCTTAATGAAACTGCTGGTGTACGAGTAAGTCGTCTTCACTGTACCACCTTCATTTCAGTCATTAAGTCACGTACAGTGGGATTTATTTCTAACATGTGTCCCTTTGATTGGTTCTGCAGGTGCCAGACGAGTGAATGGGACATTGAATATGTATTCATTATTAAATTACTATGGGATTACTTCTTCTGATTTAATCCCCCACATCCTGACACCGGCCTCTACAGTTCAGGAGCAACCGGGAGGCATTTCTCTGCATGTTACTCTGTGACTTCTGTATGTGACAAATAAAGTCATCCTAATTGTATCTTGTATCTTCATGGGAATCTCCCCACCTCACTGCACATCACCGTAACTTCTGGAGAGAAGTCCACTACAGGGACAGCAGGGTATCATCTTTTTAACACTCTTCTTCCTCTCTTCTTAACTTCTCGTAATCCTTCCCTCTCCTCTCTTTGCCTCTCTATACAATTAAAATAAGTAAAGCAATAACACAGGTGTGTCTCAGTAAATGAGAATATCATGGAGGTATCAACCTAAGTACATAGTACCTATGTATCACAGGGCAACAGATTTGAAATACAACACCACAGCCATCTGAACGTGAACTGCTTTAGTAGAAACACTTCAGAAAACTACAGATTTTGAAAACTATTCACTGTGATGATGCATGATGGGAGCTTCCAACGTCCCCATGCCTCCTACAATGTCAGCTTGTCATACATCTTCATAGCCATAAGCTGCTCTTTCAAGCTTCAGCTTCTCACATGGACAAGCAGTTCATTAAGCGAGTGATGTGAGTGCATCCTGTGCTCGGCTCATAACAGCCACTCTGCCGCAATATCTATCGGAACAAATCTTTTTCTTTCATTTTTTTTCAGTAGCAACAGTGGAAATCTATTGAGGTAAAGCACCTGACTCAACAAGATCCCCTCTATTTCCAAAACCTCAACATGAGCTGTTCTTGTATTAACTGTCCATCTTGATAAAAGAACAGAAAAAAGATGTGAAACTACATTGGAAGCACAAATTGTAGAGTTCCTGAAAAATGTCACATGTATTGGACTTGGAAGGAAGGAAGATATGTGAAGGAGAGTTTTAAAGATCATATATGTGCTTGTGCAGATCACTGAAGTATCACTGATGCAGGAAATGCAACATCAAGCAGATTTGATGGAGAAAGAGTAGAACTAGTATCAGCACCAGGGGTGAGACACAAAGTCAACACAGGAATAAACTGTGCTGCCTCCTCTTTGGATGTGGTATGAACACACTGGTGCCAAATGATATTATCATCATGCAGGGTCCTTATTTAATGCATTAATTTGACTTAGCAGAGTCTCTGCTTCATGACTCCTCATGATGGCGCCTATCTAATGAATGACAGTAAACTTGTGGTGAAGAAGAAGACACTCAAAGGAGGAATAACAGCAGACAGTGATGACCAGTGTTCTTCCAAATTAAAAGTCTGGGCTCATTTTTACAACACTCACGACACAAATGAAATCAATAATCACGACGAAGACATTTCTCTGTCTTCTGAATTACAGCTAGAGGGTGACAGAGACTGAGACTTGAGTATGAAAGTCTACAGTAGGTTATTATGTTTCATTTTTTTCTGAGAGAGAAATGTGTTTCTGATTCATATTGATTTATTTGAGACACTTTGTCTCCAGGACTGCTCTGCTAGTAACAGCAGAGGTAAAGATGGACAATTATCTGTGTGGTTTTTAAGCTGTGGGAAGCTGTGAGGATAACTTATTTCATTACTATATTTTATCACCTACCATTGTGATAAGCCAATGATTAACTTTGCTGCTGGACAACACCCTGTCCTTATTTACTGTCTAAAAAAAATATGTCCATGGCAACAACCTACGTATCAAAATGGACAATTTATAGCAACAGAAGGAATGAAAAGGAGTCAAAAACTGGTACTGAAGACTGTGAAACAAAATGGGGGAAAAAATGTTCCATCTTCTTAATTGTTATAATAAAAAAAAGTCCTGAAAACATACAGTAGAGTTTGGCCTCTGTATTATGATTATTCAAGATTTAAAATCATTTATTTTATACATTATTTCATTTTAATTCTAATAATCAGTAAGACTGATCCCTACTGGATTTACTTTTAGGCATATTTCCCCTCTTCTACAGATATATAGATTGTTGCATTGTAATTATCAGACATCGCAGAGGTGAGATTTAATTGTTATCATGTTCAACTTGTGGTTGTTCCCTAATTAGAATGTGAGTGGAGAAACACTTAGTGAGGAGTCTGCAATGAAAGGGATTAAGGAGAGATTATAGAGAGTATAGTATTCTACCCAGCAGGAACAGCATGTCTACTGCATCACATTGCAGTGAAGGGGCAGCAAGGCACCTGTTAGCTGGTTTGTCGAGTCATTAAAACCCAAGAACAAGAAAATGTTTCTGTTGAATGTTCAGGTGAGGCTGTATCAATCCTGAGACTGATCTCACATCAGGCAGACCATTCTCTATCCACACAGACACATATGATTCACAGTCACAATTCAGAGAGCTTGAAAGAAATGATGCGCTATTGATCAGTAATTGATTAATGAGATATGCAAAGCAAACCTACTCCGAAATAAGACTCATTTTTCCTGCTTCATTCCTAGACAGTTCTGTTTGTGTCCAGGTGATGAAGATAAATAGCACTGCCTTTGCTTGGCAGAGACAGAAGATGGGGCTGGTGCTCCACCAGAAACATCCTCTGGTCTGCCAGGCTCCTTCCTCCCTGCTGCTACAGGCTGCAACAGTCAAACACTATGTAATTGTCTTTTTGTCCATGGCGTTCAACCAAAGCTGATCCAGGTCTCCGGCAGGCAATAACACTAAACTATGACCAATAGTCCAATTCAGATTAGTTTTGAAACCAGTGTCTGGATCTCCATATGAAAACCAGACAAAGTTGCATTTATTTGTCAGATAGCTGCAGGGGCCTGAGGAGTGTAGTCTAATGCAACAACAAGCATCCCTTCTGTACTTTATGAATAAAAGAATGGCTGCTCATATTCTTATAATATTTTCTTTTTGGTGAAATTCAACCCTGGAGGACATGGTAAGTAAATATCCTAATAAACAGATACTTTGAATTTTAAAATATTTAAAGGCCAAGCAAAGAGGGGAGAGAGGGCTGAGGCACATTGTACATTGTAAATGGGTTACATTTAAATAAAATTGACAATTTTTCAAACATTGGACATCAGCTGGGGGCCTAAAATGGTCAGATGCAGATGCCATTTCTAACAGATGTATATTAAAGATGCCTGCACCTGCTCCCCAGGGGGAGTGTGTATTTCTTCTGCCACTCAAGCCTCTTAAATCATCTGACAGGATCAACAGATTTCAGTCCGTCTTGTAAAATGTTCAGCCTGAGTCAAAGAAAGTCTCATATTTTAGATTAGAGAGTCAGGCCTCTAACAAATCTCAGTTAAAGCTCCAGTGTTTTATACTGTGGCTTTGCATCTCCTCTCTCAGTCTTCTCTCTGGAGCTCCAGTAACAATAGGTCACTGAGCTGATTGTTTCTGAATGATGCATTAAAGATAGAAATGGTTTCAGGTGAACTCAGAGAAACTAAATCCTACACGGTTGGGTGATGGGCTCACATGGGCGTGGCTTGGGGGCATAGCTGAGGGCAGTAAACGCTTTGTGACATCAAGTTACATAAGTCCCAGCGGCTCATTTGAAGGCTCAGTTCCTGATTCCAGGCTGTGTTCATTTCTCTGTGGGCTCAGCCCTTTGATACTTCCCCCAGAATTAATGTAGAATCTAGAGCTGCTTCATAATAATAAAATAATGTTCAAATTAAAAAAATTATGTTTTCCTATATCCATTTTTTAAAAGTCTGTGTAAAGTGAAATTTGTTTTCTGAGTCAGTGACATAACAGACATGCGTCTTATTAACCATTCTGCCAAATCTGAATGCTAGAAAATTTTGTTTAGTAAATACAGTCAGGGAGCCGCTGGAGCCGCCACCGTTAGCACGTGAATCTCCGCTAGCCCTGGTAGCACGGCTTGGTAGGCTCGGCCATGCTAGCGGAGCCCTGATAGCGCGGCTCGGCGGCTATAGTGAGGCCTCTCGAATGGCTATGCTATTAGGGTGACCAGACGTCCCGGATTTTCGGGGACAGTCCCCGATTTGGCCGACCTGTCCCCGGTTAAAGCTGTCCCCGAAAATGTCCCCGATTTGAATGGGGGAGAAACAAAGTTGCGTATGGATAGAAACTCCAGTTATTATGGTTAAACCATAGGGTTAAAACAGTATAACTAGCGTGCTGACGTTACGTGCGCGATAAATGGCTTGTACCGACCGGCTTTTTTAAAATAAAACACACGCGCGCTGTTCCCGCTGTGCTGCGGCATCAGACAGCAGAGCTCCTCTGCTCCTCTGCTCGTCTGTGCAGCTGCAGGTGAGTGACGGGGGAGTCGACTGGAGAGCCCCTCCTTTTTTTATTTTAGGGGCACCGTACGCGTTGCAGGTTGCACTCAGAGTTTGTTCTGACTTTCTATCACAGGGAGTGCACAGCATAAGTGTAAATCCTCTCATGTAACACTTTGCTGTGAAACATGGCTG
Organism: Trachurus japonicus; assembly: GCF_045865225.1. NCBI lineage: Eukaryota > Metazoa > Chordata > Actinopteri > Carangiformes > Carangidae > Trachurus > Trachurus japonicus. Next base: position 27,223,315 of record NC_140920.1, on the reverse strand, counting down.
AAGGCACGAGTGGAAGTGTGCACGTGTTGACAAGCTCCCATGAGTTGATTGTCATAAAATTTTTAAAAAACAACAACATAATAAGAAGAAGAATCAGAGTCAAATCAGAATCCAAGTTCTTGTTATCAGTTAACAGTTTGTGTCCAAACAAATATTATTTAGCTCCTAAAAATAATTTGGCTTTGTTGAGCATCTGTGTCTGCAATAGTGACTGTCTGGCAGAGTTGGCTAATAGGACTCTTTTATGTCAGTGGGTAGTGGCAGAGGCCTGCACAATGACCTTAGCAATGTCCATTACTGAGTCAGAATAAACTAACTACACTGTAAGAGACAATATTTGTATTAGGCTATATTTACTGTATTAGGCTGCACTGTGTCATTTTGTAACATTTTTGGTGTGTGCCACGGGATTTTTTTAATGAACAATATGTGCCATGGCTCAAAAAAGGTTGAAAAACACTGAGCTAAGAATCCATCCAGGAGTGTGAAAGTGTTTGTTTGTGGCAGAAGCCTCTTTCAGCACTGGCTTCTGTTTTGTTGTTGTTGTTTTTGTTGGTTTTGCTGATGCTGTTGAACTGGTAGCCAGAAGTGACTGAGAGGTTGGAAGGGTTATGGGTAACTTCTTATTGGCTACTCATTTGCTTTGTAAAATACATTAACATGTAATTGCCCCTGTTATTCATTTCATAACAATAACATTTGAATTTTGACCACCGTGCTGAAAATGTCCCCGATTTTCATTTCGGAAATCTGGTCACCTTATATGCTATCCGCGCTAGTGCGGCTATCAGGACTTCGCTAGCATGGCCAAGCCGCCAAGCCGTGCTACCAGGGCTAGCGGAGACTCCTGTGCTGGCGATCCTCATAGTCGTCACGGCATAGCTCTCAAGGCTAAGACCGGTGGCGGTCAGCCAGGTTAGGTCAGCTTATGCCCGACGCTCCAGTACCTCACCCTTTCCACACTGCTAAATGTGTATCCGCTGCTAAGTTTCTATGCACTCGCTCTTACATAGTGGAGCTGGAGTCGAGCCGTTAGGAGCGGTGCCAGCACAGGTGTCTCTTAGTCCCGCCCAAAAAAAACTGAGAAATCTGTGTCCTCAGAAACAGTTTTGCCTCCAAACTCCACAATTCACTACTACAGTATTTACAATTTTCTTCACCTTCAGCAGCCATACTCTAACTTATTTAATATGTTTCCAATCAAATCTTGGATTTCACTTTACACAATCTTTAAATATACAGTGTCTCATTTTCATATTGGTGTTGATAAAATCATATTTGTGTTTTTATTTATAAAATAATATTTTTTAGCCTATTGTAACATCAATCTTATGTCGTTGCTGCTCCCAGCCACACAGTGCTGTCTGTTGAGGTGGACTCTAACTCGACACGGATTCTGACTAAAGTAATCCAAGCATTCTCTGCATATCCACCTCCGATCCAACTTCATCCCCTTCAGCGGAGCCACAGGGCTGAATCCCAAACTTCTCTTTTTTTTCTCGCTCTCTTTAATGGCTTTGAGTTAGTGGAATGGATATAAATGTTTTTACCGCTCCACTGAGCAGAGTGAAAACTTTGTGAAGGAAATGGTTTTCAAAAAAAGAAAGGAAAAGTGTTCTTGATGCCTGAGGCAGAAATACCTGTGATCTCTGGTGTCTTTGATCACCTGCACATCGGTCAGTCAAAACAGCCATTTGACAGGTGTTTGAGGGCATGCATGTCTTCATTCATGCAGTTACATCAGCAAGACTGGAAGAGTAACGTGTGTTATCTGAGAACACGGCCCCTTTCTCAGCAGCATAGATACCAGAGATATGTGTTTCCACTCTCACTGAATAAATCCACAGGGGGCAGGGGGAGGTTCCAGAGTGGGAAGAGCTCGACAGGACACAGATGCAAGATTTTGATGCAATCCAGCAGGATGAAAACATACTTTCTTGGACACAAAGAATACACCACACAACGGGGAGGTTTAAGCACTTTTGTTCACAAGTCAAACGGATTATTCTCAGTTCCCACAGGCCTGCTTCACTGGTGTGTGTGAGCCTCTACCACACCAGACACTGCATGCTGCACATCCTCTCCTGCATATTTCAAAGTTGCCACCGTGGGTTGCTTTAAGAAAAAAAAAACATGGAGGGTAAGATACAATCCACTGATCCATGGTTTTCCCTACTGTTAGCCTTTGCTTCAAACTCTCATCCACACATGATGGTGATGATGATGCACTGGAGAAATTGATGGATTTTTAGAAAAAATATGATGATGGACAAATAAAGGGATAGTGAGTTAAAGGACAAATGTGATCCCAGACCAGCAGCAGGACCTGATAGGCTACATACCAAAAAGATGTACAGTATATTCTCAGCATTCACTGCTCAGCAAAAACATATTGTGGTCTGGTTTAGATTGAGACTGCACTAGATTAGGACGACACCATTTTTGATGTAACATTCATAAATAACCATATTTTGTACAATTCCTGAGAAGACTGAAATGGATTTGTGTGTTTGTTACCATTCTTGCTGTGCTTCTTCTGCACAACCTTTCCCACTCGGCTGCATTCCCTCTCCTATTCACACATACAGAGCATACTGTTGCCTTGCATTCATCTGCCGCTGATCTTGCAGTTTATCAACACACTCAAGATTTACGGAATAATTCCAAGAGGCAGATTGCTGCCTTCCACACAGACTGTTGCAAACAGGATCGAAGGCCATGCTTTGGATCGGTGACCACATTTGTGCTGTGCTGAGCAAACCCAGTCAAGCTGAATGTGATCATTAATAAATAAATAAATAGTACCAGCACACCAACTACATTACTGTTGAGTATCGTTGTTATTAATGTTACTGAGGAGAACAGCTGTTTTCATCTGCGCTTACTACTGTAACTAGTAATTTAGTTAAAATGTATGCTACTTCATGTTTCTATTTCACTTCATCCCGGGAAGAAATGTCATACATATGTGTCCCTATGTTGCCATATGCCACGTAGAGAGAGGATGTCATTATCACACACATGCATTCTCTAAGATACAAGTTCATAATACATGGAAAACCCATGGTAAGACTATAATGATTTTATAACATATAGCAGTCATATTGTTAATGATACATAGTATTTAATTTAAAACAACCCGTTCCAGACCTCAGATAGCTATAATAATGGTCATTGCCTGGGAAGTTTGATCAAAAGGTAATTTTCTCAACATTATCCTATTGTCATGGCCACAGTATTAACAGCATGCAGATGGTTAAAGACAAAAAAAAACATGTACTGATGGTTTCACACAACTCTCCTGTGTCATCCATCACCTCAACATCCCCCTGACATGGACATGGACCAAAACGAGGCATTAATCAGTTGTTGAGTGCAAAAAAACTGCTCCTATCAATGAAGACTGTCCACACCGTGTGCCATCCCATCATGTGGGAATTCTGGTGTATTGATTCGCAGCACTAAGTGAGATTGCTTTACACAATAAGAACAGGAAGAGGGTAACGTCCCGCCAGAACAAACAGAACTATGCTGACCACAGCTCAATGGTGGAGGGATTGAAACACCAGCAAAAACCTGCTGTTCTAAAAAGCAGTTTGTGGGGGGGGGGTCAAAAAATACCTAAAAACACGAAGACATGAAATGAATCAGAATGAGTGCTAGCTGATGGAAAACTACAGTGTGGTCTCATGTTGGCCATGATTATGTGTACAGTAAACTCTAAAGAGGAACAATGCAAGTCTGGTCGCTTTTCCACTGTTTTGCTAACCCTCCTCTCAGACATGTGCATTTGTTTACAATAAAGCCGGCGAAAAATCAACAAAAGGAGCAGTGGATAACGTTATACGATGTTACGACGTGCATATCTGTGGAGTCTTCACTGTCATAAACAAAAGATTACGGGTTACGGAGCGCGTTCATGTAGCGGTGTGCAGAAACGAGAGCTGGGACACCGGGGCGGCAGCCAGGTCCTACACTGATTGCAAGGTTGGTTTTCAACCGTGAGACACGAGGTGGAAGACAGAGAGCATCCGTTCTCACTCGTAACAAGTCATGTAGTTAACTATCACAATTACTTCGGAGCTTTTTAATTAAAGGGACAACGAGGAGCTTTGGAAAGCAAAGTGTTTTCACATGAGCCTCTGCACGCTTCCCATGAGCCTCCACATGCAGATCAAGAATGAAAGTCGGAGGTTGGAGGAGACCAAAATAACAACAACATAACGATAAAGACAAAACGATATATTAATTGAAAATGGACCCATTAACAAGTGTGGGTAATGTAGATTCATCCACATTAATATAAGACTTTTTTATAACCAAATACAAACTCCTCATTGTCCCTTTAAGGTAAAAATGTAGCTTAGCCACTGCTTAGTTCCACTTTAACCCATCCATGACATGACTGAACCAAAAGAATCATTATCATCATGTGTTTGGATAACATGTTACTCAACAAAGGCAAAGATATAACATTTAAAAATATAGTGCCTTTTTGGCTTTGATCTCAATATATTTTTCAATATATAAACATATATGATCCATGCATATATATATAAATATATAAAACATTTAAAAATATAGTGCCTTTTTGGTCTTGATGTCAATATATTTCTCAATATATACACATATATGATCCATACATATATTGCAATATATTGCCTAATATATCAATATATTGCAATATATTTTTCTTTTGTAAGGGACTATACTAATCTGAAGCAGACTTAAGCAAAAAGAAAAAATCTTACTGCATATGACTTATATGACCGTTGTTTTTAGATATTGGTACATCTCATTGTGAACCACACCCACATCATTTCTGACTTCTATGGATGCTCCATGTGTCCCTGGTGCACATGGAACATCCAGCATCAATTTCTCATCTAAGGAGAGTAACACATTCCAGCGCCCTGCCGGACACCCCGGCTAAATGACAGCATCAGAGGAGTCATTTTGTCAGTAGGAAACCAATTCCCCCTTCATGTAGCAAATTACCAAATCCACATATTACAGAGAAATGAGTTGCACCATGATAACTGGATGCCATGAGCGACAGGCCTGACTCTGACAGCTGAACGTCTGCCTCCAGCCAGCGCCTGCAGCAGCTCTGGCTCTGTGTCTGATATCACAGCAGGAATGTTTGTGAGGACTGTAAATATAACACTTTTATTTTTACTCCACTCCCCCAAATGATTTGGTGTAGTTTTACAGTAAGTATTTAACAGCAGTGACAGGAACAATACCGCCAGGGCTAACTTTAAAGAGGCCACAGGGAAGTGACTGTCCACAGCCCCGTGTGTTAAAAGCCAACTTCTCTCACCTCATTACAAAAACAAAAGCTACCTCTCTCCAACAATAAAGTGTTAGCAGCGCTAAAGGCCGAGTTTATATTTGTATTTGCTCACTGACAGGATGATGTATGTGTCATTAAGACACAGCGACGCAATTAAACTGTGTCAAATTAGAGAGACAATAACAATGGGAGACACATGGGAGCAAGAGACTACATGCTGGTCCATTAACCCTCCTTCCTCTTTTCTCCAGCTCCGAGCCACTTACCCAGGCTGTTGCTAAGCTACAAAAGCTACCGGGGGAAGTGGAGAGTCTCTGTGGCAGAGAGGGCGCATTGTTCTGTGAAGTCTCGTCTGCTTTAAATATGCTGCACATGCATCAGTATGTAAATACTAGTTTGAGAATGTGAATTGACATACCTCTGTGTTTCTCAAGTCAAGACGTGGAAAAGAAAATAACTATTACTTTGAGCTTTTAAAATGAAGGAATCATAGAATCTTCTCGTTGAACTAAATTCAATCCAAATATTTGACTCATCCAGGGAGCTGAACATTGTTCAGTTTCTCCCAACACCGACCATGATCCTGCTTAATGTGCACTTTGAAACAGCAAACTGAAACATCTAAACATTGAAAAGACTTCCCTTATATATAACAAACAGTATCTACTTGCATGGAGTTTTCAGACTATAAAGCAAACAGTTCACATGACATGACATAGCAACCAGTGTACAGTGTAACATTGAAAAACATTTCTGACTATTATCTTCTAAAAAAAAAATGAGTCTTGCATGGTGAGCTGCATAGAGGCCATGGAGGTTGAGTGCATTACTCATTGTACCTGTTAATTCCAGCTCTGTGTGAGTGCTCCTCGGATCTTGGTAATCTCTTCTCACTCTCTTCTGAGTTTTCTTACAATCTTGCAGGAGCACCAGGTCATGGCTGGTTTATGGTGATGTTCTAACCAACAGTGTCAGTATGTTTTTCAACATGAGGTTGTGAAGTGTTGAGAGATGCTTCTTGTGTGACAGCTTGGTGATGACAAACCATTTCATAGGCATCAATTAGGAGTAAAGCAGCTGATATCAATTAGCACAAAGAGGGGACAGGACGACTTTCTAAACACAGACAGATTCCTGCTGCTTTCTTGTCTTTCATTCCTTTCTGCTCATCCTCCTTTTCTTAAAAGCTTCAGTTGGTAACAATTATTCTGTGGTATTTGATGGAACTGTCACTATATTCTGATAGTTGGACATTAAATGGGTAATTTAGGACAAGATCCAACTCCTCTGGCTCCACCTACAGCCTGTAATCGTATTTCCCGAAATCCACCGCGACCGATGATTCTCCACCAGTCAGGTAGAGGGAGCAGGAGGAGCAGCCAATCACAGCTCGTACATGCCGTAGTAAGCCGACGAAAGTGAAAGTAAAGTCCACGACTTGGTCAGAAATTTCAAGACGATACACCTTCAGCTCTCTCTCTCTTTTCACCTCTGTCAACCCTCTCCCTCCCTCCACACACACAGAGACACACCACTAGAGTGTGTTTCATGGAGAGAGAGGCTGTGTTCGAAATCATCCACTCACTCACTCACTCCGTATCCACTACATCATGTATATGATATAGTGGACTACATCATGTACACGATGTAGGGAACGACGGGAGGAGAATTCGGACACTAGACGGTAATTTTCTGGACGTGGTTGCGTCAGCTGATGCGCCAGGTGTTGCTGTGACGGAAGCAGACGCGCCGAGAATCATGTAAACAAACCATGGATGTATGAAACAAACCGGACACATAAAAAATAAAATAAGAAAAACCAGACCCTTGCGGGAACATTTTAGGATGTGATTCTGTGTGGTTGTGTTACTCGGACAATAAACTGTTGAAATATCGGAAGTTTGGTTTGGTAAACTACTGTTTTGTGTCCCGATCGTGAGCCGTTAGCGGCTCTGTGGCTATTAGCTTAGCTCGTCAGATCGTATTTACTACATATTCTACTACAGTTTCTTTATTAGATTGATTTAATGCTGCCTGTTAATGTTCGGATGCTGCTGCCCAACTCCTGCTCCTCGGGCGAGGCAAACGGAGCGAAGGCAAATATGTCTGAGGAGTTTTTTTGGTAAATTGCCTAAATAAATCGTAGCTAATTAGCTTCCTCTTCTTCTCTGGCAAAACACGACCGCATTGCATTGTGGGATACGGGAGTAGAAAGTAGTGTACATCGCTTGTTCACTCAATGTTGCGGTGCATTGTGGGTGTTTTGTCATCCACTACATAGTGGATTAAATTAATCGCGGAGAATTCGAACAACACTACAAAATGGCGAACACACTATATAGTGCACTACATCCGTGATAGGGGGTGATTTCGAACACAGCCAGAGAGTTGAGATCATTTTGGAGTGTCCGGTTGCTATGGATACGGTACGTCTTCTGTGGGTGGGGGGCCTGATGCTGTATTGTCTTGAAATTTCCAACTAAGTCGCCGAGTTTACTTACTCAACTTACCAACTGGAGCTTTAATGTGTCCAATAATTATTCCCTGAGTCACTTCACTTTATTACACATTACGCTTAATTTGTGGACATATACTGTTTTCATGTCTTTGTATGTGTGGATTCCTTGGGTTGTTACTGACATCTGGTGAAAATTTCAAGCCAACAGCCTCAATAGAAATGTATTTACTGAGAAAAATGTTGAGGCGTCCAATACTTATTTCCCAGCTTTGGCCTTTTTTTTCCATTGTGTGCAACATCAACTGTTGTGGTGGATGCGTCATTACAACAATTAGCAGATGCTGGAAATCTGTTCCCCTGTTTAACTGGACCCAGCATTCTCCACATTACATCACTTCTCTGCAGCTTTCTTTTTTTGGCCCAGTCTGCACTGAAGCTGTTGCAGAAGTCCCACTGATGTGTAGTACTGCAGGTTGCTTTGCTTTAACCTTATGTCCAGTTCATCCCAAAACCAGCTCCGTGGGGTTTAGGTTTCTAGACTGTGCTGGTCTCCCATCGGGTGAACCCTCCATCTGGTTCTTTTCTTCAAATATTATGGGTCGTTAACCTCCGACCAACAACCTGCCTTGCTTTTTCACTTAACTTTTCCCACCACCAATATACACTTACTTCCAGCAGTGCAGTATGATCCTGATGCACCAGTTCCCACACTGCCTCTGTACACAGTGTGTTAATCATCAACTGGTAGAAATTATCTACATTATCATTCAAGGCTTCAAAGGCTCCTTTTACTGCTGCAGGGACACTTCGTCCTCACTAAAAGAAACTACTCTCTAGTTTTCTACTTTACTCTTTACATCTTCACTGATGTTGGTGTTCTAAAACATTTGAGTTCATACTGTAGACGATATGTCCTGATATATAAAAAAAACAGGAGAGATAAAGGCCTTACTGAGATACAGAGCTGCTGTTACAGACCGGTGGGAAACATCCCAGAAAATCATGAAAAATAGGAAAACAGCAGGAAATCTGTGACTGCAGGCTCCTGAAAGAGATAGGCTACTCTTCATTATGTCTTTAAAAACAACAACAACAACAACAACAACAACTCTTTGCAAGGCACTCGGTGTCATGCTGACCTCTTTGTGTTGGCTCATATTTTATGAGCTGGCAGTTGCTACAAAAGAGGAACAAGAGCAGGTCAGCACCTGGTAAATGTCTGCAGCCTTTCACTCGCTTCCAATTACTTCCAACTCTAGCTGGACAAAATCAGCAAACACGTGAATTAAAGACAAATGCTGTGCTGTGATTTCAGCTGGATTTACTTGCACAACCACCGCTCAGAGAGAAAGTTGGAAGAGATAGAATATCTTTGTTATTCCTCACACTGCAACGAACTGATGCTCTGCTTCTCTGCTGCTCACTGAGACTCCAGCTCTCTGCCAGATAGTGCTTTTAACTTCATCAACTCTTGTCACTCACTCAGTCATGGACCTTTGGGGATGTAAGTGTTGGACCATGCTCTGTCCAGCCCCAGAAGTGATATTCTCAGGGCTCCTTCCTGCTCTCACTTTTCACCACTTTAGAAACAGCTTCCAGTGGTTAACTCCATCTGAAAGCCTTGTCTTTGCTGACCTCAATTCAACTCAACCTGCCAGCTGACCGCAGCGATCTGGATGTGTACTCCAGAGCGTGTCAGCCCGCCATGACATCACTGTTTGCTGCGATTATGGGTGCAACAGAGCAAACATCTGGCCTAAACGTTCAACTTGAAACCAGAGCAGAAAATGAAACTTGATTCTCATTTTCTCTTGAAGGAGCACATACTGTACATTAAAGGAGACATATTTTGCCCCCTTTCCACAAATTCAAATAGTTCCCAGGTGTTTTAAAGACATGTCTGTGACATGCTGTGGTTAAAATACCCCAAGGATCAAACATCACAGCTCTTTTCATCCTCTCAAAACAGGCCTGTTCAGAACGGCTGGTTTCAGTCTCTGTCCCTTTAAATGCAAATGAACCACTGCTTGCCCCGCCCCTTCTACAGGTACCAGGTAGAGGTGGGATTATGCAAATTCAAAAGCTAGTTACATAACTGGAAGACAACTGAGGGAACAGCTCATAAAACCACATGGATTTCAATCTAGGGAATTACATTTTTTTTTCTCGCATTTTGGGGTCCAGAAGGCAAGACAAATACCCAAATATAAGAGCCTTCAAAAAGTGATATTTCCATAATATGTCCCCCCTATGTCTCCCATTCGATGACTTTTCCTAAAAGTGTGTTCTACATCATCTTATGCGTTTTCATGATTCTAGTATAAAAGAGAACGAAAAAAATTGTGATTTTACCTAGAACTGCCAAGAGGTCATTTTGACCTCCATTCATTCTAATGCAAAAAATAAAAATAACAAAAAATAACAATAGTTGTTGCTAGGCAACCAATATAGACGACTCTTTATTTTTCTATTTTTCAAACAGTGTGTGTATATAAAAATTTATAAAATTGATTTTCCAATCATTGCAATCTGGGCTAAATAATGTCAATTTAATCACTCAGTGTGTCAGTTAGTTAGTTAGACAGTTAGTTATTTATTTAGTTAGTCATTTTGACCTCATCCCACAACACAACACGAGTTCAGATATTAGAAAGTTGTCAAACAGTTAAAACAGGTGTCAAACAGATAACAAATGAACATTACTCATAAACATTGAACATAACAATGAGAGTCCCTTGCTCTCATGAGAAATGGACATGAATTCAGAAATTTGTAACAATTTTGATTTTTTTTATATACACACACTGTTCGAAAAATAGAAAATTAATGAGTCGTCTATTGGTTGCCTAGCAACGACTATTGTTATTTTTTGTAAAGTATGTGTGTGTATATGAATGTGAAGCATTACTATAAAGTGTTTTGAGTTGTGTGTCTGGCTGGCTATATAATGTATATGGCTATATAAATGCAGTCCATTTACCGTTTTTGCATTAGAATGAATGGAGGTCAAAATGACCTCTTGGCGGTTCTAGGAGTACATGGAATGTTGGCGGTTCTAGTGTTAAAGGACAGTATTTATAAGGCTTCATGATGCTAACAGATGGAGATAACTTATTTTACAGTGTTCTGTCATTTGTTTGCAGCTATGTCTTAGATGCTGCATTTCATATTGACGACTCCTCCACATACGTATGTAATGTCTTTAATTTACTTTAATTTATTGCATTATATTTTAAACAACACTTATTCATATGCTTTTGAATTTTAAACACCAAACACCACATCAGATCCACGCCACACTTCATTATATATTCAGTGTCCAAAGTCGTGTACTGAGAACAGCACTGACTTGTCTGTTTCATCACGCTGAACAAGCCTGTGGTGAAGCTGCTGCACAATTTTTTGGGCGACACAGATTTTCAATGTGCATCAACAGCTGTGTTCACCTGTGCCCTGTCACCAAGCAACCTTGATAACATGTATTTTTTACTTTTATTTTTATTTTTTTCTACACAAGAAAGCTTGAGGTTTTAAGCCCCTGGTTTTAACAGTTGTACTGTTGACTGAGCTGAAACACAAACATTATATTTAAGGGTGGCTCTCTGGCGGCATTGTTTGCTTTCATTACTGGCACGGACTGTGTGACAGGCTTGGCAGGGTTGAATTTGTCGACAGTTTTTTGAAGGATCGTTTTGAAGGGACACTGAAGTCCTGCCGCTGTGACACAATCGGTTTCTCAAACGTCAGCCTCCGGAATTGATGGGAGTTTAAATCTTTAAGCACGTACAGTACAGGCTTTTGTGGATTTCACGTATCTAAATTAACTGGCAGAACACCCACTGGAGATGGTTCGCTTCAAAGACAAACCATGGGCTAATATCTTCTGTAACCTTGAACATCTACAAAGCGTAGTACAAAGGCGTGCTTTCAGGACCAAGGGATGAGTCCCTGGAAAAGTTCCAGCAGAGAAACATGCAATCACAGTTTCCAACTGCATCTGCTGCAGGCATGAACATACTGTATATAGGTCTTACAATGCTGAGATCCACAAGGGGGAAATATCTAGTCCACTTCAAGCTTCTGGCATCAAAATATTTGATATGTCTAGGTGTAAAACATTTTTTTTTTTTTTTGGAGAAACACTGCAGCTTGTCCACATCAACACTGCAGGCAAGGAAAACCAAGCAGGTGTTTAATAGGCAGAAACATGCTGAGACCAACTGATTCCTAATAGTGTTAGCTTGTTGTACATACACACAGCAGAGCTGTCAGCCAGAGGAGGAAATAGAATGTGCCTTTCTTTACAATATGTTCTTCATTATCAACCTGTCATTAGACTGGTTTTCACTCTCCTCCAGCCTGAGGTGTCAGCGCCAAGGTCAACACGCACACGGAGTGAAGACGATAACACCAGCACAGGAATGCACAGTCAGGTGGTCAAGCAGCTGACATGTACGTGTCACAGAGGAGCTTCTCTGAAAGGTCAGGATGATACAGGCTTCACTCAGCCTCCACATCCACACCACACTCTGTCCTCCATATGACATTCACATAGAAATTGATTATTTTCTGAATTATAGTAGGTTGTTGGGTGGAATTCTGTTCAGAGGCAACACATTTATATTTTTTTTATTTATTTATATATGTTTAATGAGTAAATAAATGAAGCGGTACATCTATTACCAGCGGAGGTGGTAGGAAGCACACAGGTCTCACACCAAAGACCAAGTTCACATCCACAGCAACAGAGGCGCTTTGGATTCAAGAGCATGACACAATGAACTTATATATATATTTTTCTTTTTCGTATTAAAGCAGATGGAATTACTTGTATATAAATGTAATTTTTAAGGCGTGGAGCTGTTCAGATTTGACAAAGACAGATGGAGCGGATGAATCAAAAGAGACCGTCAGACCTTCGGACCTCGGTCTCTGCGGGAGGATTAAGGTGATCAATGCGTCGTGCTTCACGTATTCTAGCAGAAGCTGTATCAACATATTGTGCTGTCCATTTGATTGAAATACAAGAGCAACTCATATACTTGATGCCTGAATGAAAGATGGGATAAAAGCTTTGTAATAAAGGGATGTGAAGAAGTCATTCTTTTTGTGTGCGCGTCCTCTCTGTCCCTCCTCATCTCCTTTCCAAACGTCCTTGGTTTGTCATACAATTGTGCCTTCTGCAGACACTGCAGATGGATTGAGTTGCGATGCGTTTCATTTTCCTCTAGAGGACAGTAGAGCTGCAAATAATTCAGCGGCTCAAACCAGCGAGGCCGAGAGCGCTCTATCAAGTGGCCATCGCTCCTCTCCTCTCCTTCTTCTCTCATCTCCACACACCACATTCGCAGAAATCATAATTTGTCCGTCAGGCTGATTTGGACTTGATGGTTTATCTCTGTATCGATTAGAATTTTCCCCATCATCGCCTCTCCATCAGCACCGAGGCTGCGTGAGGAGTCGGGCCCACCCACGGAGCGGCTAATTCCACATGGCCCCCGGGGTCGTGTGAGTGTATAAGATCAAAAGGCAGCGAAGGGGGATGATAGAGAATGACTGATTTTGGGCAACTTCACAACAGCTTCTGAGAGTCTGTATCATTTCCTTTTCACAGCAGCATCCTCTACAGCGTCGGCCTGGCTGCTGATGTTGAGCTGTACCACTTTGCTATTAATCCGCCCCACAAGAAGAGGGCAGGGGTGGCGGTCCTAATTCCCCCTCTGATTCTCTGCTCCTGCCCCCCACCCACTCCTACACATACAAGCCGAAAGGATTATTGCACTAGTTGCAGTGTCAGCTCAGCAAAGGTTTACCCAACACCAAGCCACAAAAGGTGACAATAAAGAAGGAAAAAAACAGTCAGTGCTTTTTTTTTACCCCCTAAAGACAAGAAAATGGGAAAGCTGAAAGGATGCATTTGTTCAGTGACAGTGAAGGGAGACAAGACAAGATATTCCAATGCAAGTGGACCACTTTTCTCTCCTAAGGGCTTATGTGTGCGCTGGTGTCCTCAGCTAAATGCAGAAACATTGTCAAAATGGGGAGCTGCATTTTATCATCTGAAAGGATGGAAGGAACCGCGACTTAAGGGTGGATATTTGCCTCAAAAGCAGAGGAGTGGATTATAGAAGCAGAGGCTTAATTTGTGCCGGACACGGTCAAAACAAGAATTAGACATCATAGAGTTCTGCCATGGTCCCTCACATCTTAATAATCACATTTATTAAAAAGCCATCAGACAACTAACCTACAGTATCGTCCCACAATGCATATGCACCAAGTCGGGTTCCCACTTGATTCAATTGTGAATTATATAATGTAAACCCTTTCCAAGAGCAGCGAGTGAGTGTACATACAGCGACTTTCATCTAAGGAACTAATTCGCAGGCTGCTGTCAATGTCTCTATGATCTGCTAATGCAAAATGACATTGCCTTTTTATTCTGCAGAAGCACACACACACACACACAGAGTGTTGTCTGAAAATAACACCGTCCTGTCTATGTGCTGGCACGAGCCACAGACTCCAGGACTCTAATCTTTGGCATGGCAAATCAGCATGAAGATTATCTGTGTCTGATGTCCTTATGTTAAACAGCAGATCGCACAAATGTTCTGAGACCTGCACTCTGCAGCCTGTCCCTGCAAATTATCTCCCTCTTCATACAGCCGCACCTTGTGACTTATAAGTATATTAAGCACAGAACACCGAGTGCAGATTCCTAGAGTAGTGCACAGTAGATAAACTATATCAAACTGCTTCTTGGCACTTGAGCGGATATACAACTTTCTTAGATCCTGAGGTCAGTGTTTTAAGTTCAGAGTGAACGACTTAATTAAAGGAATGTACTTGGCAGTCCATTAATACACACACGGTGAGATGGAATAATAGTCAATACAAACTGCGTTGTTTGACGGACACTTTTTTAATTAGTTCCTCTGTTGAAGAGATCGACTGGTGATGTCCAACGTTTTCTCATTGTCTTGTGTATCTTTCTTTTTCTGTGCATTGTCGTTCAAACACTATTAAGGCCGTAGTCACACATGGTGGCTTGTCCCTCATTAGCATAAACACACACACTGTACATTCACTGTGTGGAGCGTAGAACGGCTTTATCTGGAAGCCCAGCAGTGGATCTTTGGCTTTTTTGTCTCTTTCTGTGGGATTTCTTAAAGGGATAGTTCAACATTTTGGCTAATTGGCCCATTGCCATGATCCCTATAGTCATAGCAGTAGGTTTGTTACCTTAATTTGTCGGTGCAAGCCATTTTTAGAACAGTTGAGCAGAGCCGCGAGCTGCTCAGAGCTACGCTACGGAGGCTCATGGGATTTCTTGGTTTCCCTCATCAAACTCATCAAATACACAATCCAACAACTCCAAAACGCTCTCGTGGACAAGTTGTGACCTGCACATTCACCACGCTATGAGATAATAACAGAACTATACGAGACAGAGTTGTTTTCGAGTCAAATGCAGAGACTGCTTGCCGAAAAACAGCATCAGTGGTTTTGCATGAATTTACCTCGAAAACAACTCTGTCTCGTAACGTTCCTTTATTATCTCATAGCGTGGTGAATGTGCAGGTCACAACTTGTCCACCAGAGCATTTTGGAGTTGTTGGATTGTGTATTTGATGAGTTTGATGAGGGAAACCAAGAAATCCCATTAGCCTCCGTAGTGTAGCTCTGAGCAGCTCGCGGCTCTGCTCCGCTGTTCTAAAAATAGCTTGCACCGACAATTAAAGGTAATGAACCTACTGCTATGACTATAATGATTATGGCAATGGGCCAATTTGCCAAAATGTCGAATTATCCCTTTAACAATAGGAGAAGAACAAATGACAGAACAATGGCGGGCTCATCCTTGAGTGACTCAAGTGTTTGTTTCTTAATAAACATAAAATGAATCAGGTGTCGGGTCCTTCCATTGGATATCGAAGAGGGTGACAGGTGTGCCAAACTCTCTTCTTATAATGACAGTCCTTGGATATTTCAAAAATGCAAAATCGATTTAACCCTCAGGATGTGGTACAAACAGGACATAATGCGTGTTTGGTCAAACACAGGGAAACATGTTTGATTGCACCCACTCGCCATGTTTTCTGTATAAATGTTAGTTCACCTTGATATATAAATCATATTGTGCTTGTTTTTGTGTACAGTATAAATGGAAAGCGGGGGGCCTGTGCCACTCTAATAGCGGCCTACTGTACTGCGGCCTCATTAATATAATGGAACGACAGTTTATGTAAGCACCCGGTAACTTATATTTATCATCCAAGTCTATAAAGGAGATTGACTAGAGCGCATTTTATTGTGCCTTCATCTAAAATGTTATCATCATGAGTGAAGTACCATTAATTAGCTTTTTATGCTAAGCACCGTGCAATTGAAATGGAGAGTCTGGTGTAAACACTTAGTGAATTTCAAGCACAATGGGAGCGAGTGGAGACGAGTTGGCTGCGAAGCATGTTAAAGACCTTCGAATCATTTAGACATAAATAGATAAATAAAAAACAATCTGCAACCTGAGACTGAGCTGCAGAGATGTGAAAGTCACCTCTAAGTATCCAATATAATGACAGAGCTCACTGATCTCAGTACAGTTTAGTGATACAAAATCTCCTTATGATAGGTCGGAGAGCCCACGGTGGAAATAAACAACGTGCTCCATCTCGGCCTAATTCATCTTTTAAAAGTCAAAATGAGAGCCAGAGTGAGCTGCAGCTCAGCAACAACAATGTGTTTATTGAGCGGCACCTGGGCAGCTTGTCTCGTATTCTGCGGACCATTTGTCCTAACTCCAGCAACTCGGGTTCGATTCTGACTCGTGGGCCTTTGTTTGTTGCATGTAATTCCCTGTCACTCTTTTACTGAACTGTGGTGAATAATAATAAAAGAGATGACATATATAAAAACACAACTGAAAGACATGAGAGTCTAGTTATAGTTATCACCATGATGTCTTGTTAACACTGAGGGTTGAATAATGACTGAACAAAGCCAGTCGATAATTATAATGAGATGTATAACTGCTCATGTGCTGTTGTAATCACTATCTGAGGCTCTGATTAATCTGTCATGTGAAGTTTGCTGTTTTTGTCTCCTAATTGAGTTTCTTCAGAAAAAAGAAAAAAAAATCCCAGCATTTAATTTGTGTTATTTACTTCAGCACACACTGAAACTGGCACAGCAGCTGCCTAACAGCTCTGGAGAGAGATTCAAGAAAGCAAAGGGATTGAAATAACCCTCCCTCCCTCAGAGTTGACAAAAATACAGAGCTGTCCAAAATGTGTCCGTCGTCTCCTAAAAGGTGACACAGCAGAAATAAAAGACAAGTGACGCCTTTAACGGCAGAAAAAAAAAGAAGAGGAGGGAATGGAGATTTGAACTAATTCCAGCACTGCTAGAGAAATCAAGTGCTGAGAGCAGGAGGAGCAACATTTGGCATCTCTAAAAGGGACGGGGAGCCAGTGGATATTTATTCACAAGAGCACAGATTTTTCTCACCAGCTCGGATGGAGCCGTGTTAGCATCAACTTGTTACACAGATGACAAATATACAGTTTCTTCCTAAGCAAACACTGACAAACCCCCATTTAGGGCGCCAGTGTCTGCTGATGTATTCTATCATTCCCTCCAGAGAACGCAGACTGCTGGTCCTCGGTCAGGGTCCGCCTGGAAGCTGGCAGCAACACACAACTGTGCTTCGGTGTTGCTAATTCACCCGTCCTCTGCAACAGCAACACACCTAGTCATGTTACGTAAAATAATGGTGTCACACCCACTCGCTGCATAGAAAACGTCCTCCTGCAAGGACACAGACAGGGACAAAAGGAAGTAAGTGTTTTTCTCTGATGGAAACAAAATAAAGTGTTTTTCTATCTTGGCGCAAGGCTTTTTTTCTGTTTTTGTTGCATAAATCCAAATGTGGGACAAGACAGGTTGTCGGCTTCAGCAGTGGGAATCATTCAGAGCGTGACGGGGGACACCTCGGCTCCGGCCCGCTGAGGATTGGAGACCTGAGTCAAGAGACGAGGGAGGCAGAGAAAAAAAATCTTCTTATTTGTGTTTGTGTCCCTTGGGGCAGCCACAGTCACCTCCAGCCCCGAGCTGCAGCTGCCAGGCTCATATCTGTCTGCAGGGAGAGGGCCGCGGCCGGCCATGCACCTTTGATCAGTTCTATCGCCACGCTCAGGTGGGTTAAACATCAATTGATTTTCAGTTTGAGATTTTCTCCTTTCCTTTTTTTTTTTTTTTTTTTACCCTTTTCCATCTAGATAGTCGGCGAGGCAGAGGAGCCAGTCAGCAGCCATTCCATGGATGTGTTTAATTTTTCATAATCTGAGGAGGTCTATAAGTACAAGCAACCTCGAAAATGCATTTTCACTAGGACAGATAAGTTAAATGAACTCCTTTGATGAGTAAAGAACACTTCACCGTGTGGCAAGGTTTTCTCTTTTCTGCTGATCGCGCAGGGATTCAAGGCCACGGGAAGAAAATCACATTGCACTCTCCTTTCAATTATACTATCACTGACATCTGAGACTGTGTTTTCAAAGAAATGCCGCTAAAAGCTGTGTGACGTGTGAGTAAGCACTCATAAGCTAGACATACATAATGTATGGAAAAGCAGAGTCACACCATTAGGAGAGGTAGAATTGAGCTAATGCTGGGGGGGGTTCTTCATATTGGCACAACTTTCAACTATAAACTCCCTTGGCAACATGATGTATGCTTTGGCCACATCCACCCATTACCAGCCTATTGGGAACATCTGTAAATTGTAATATCTCCCAATAGTCTGTAAGGGCAGGGTGAGTGAGGGGGTTCTTTGATGGGCTTCTTTGGCTGTGTAAAGACTTGAATGATACTGTACAGAAGTAGGACAAGATTGGCGTTTAGCTTAGACTAATCAGAGAAGAGGAGTTGACCTCAACTGGAAGGAAGTGCCTTGGCTTTCTCTTGATTTCCTGTCTACAAGTGGGACTGTGTTGTGTTGTGTAGATTTTATTTTTATTTAAAGAGATAGTTCAACATTTTGGCAAATTGGCCCATTGCCATAATCCCTATAGTTTTAGGAGTAGGTTTGTTACCTTTAATTGTTGGTGCAAGCTATTTTTAGAACGGCGGAGCAGAGCCGTGAGCTACTCAGAGCTACACTAACCCCTTGGTCGCACATGCCTTCTTGGGCGTGTGGGTGGTCGCACTGGGAGTGTACTTCTCCTTCCTCCTTCTCCTCCTCCTCTACCTCTCCCTGCGCCGGTCAGACATCGACTGCAGTCGTCCATACTTGTATTCACTCGGTTTTCCACACACACAGGACAAGCAACAACTTAATTAATCATCATTTTATTTTGAAAATTGACCGGATTCTCTCGCCTTTTCCTCTCTCGCCTATCTCAGACTTCCTGTCTGGTACGATCTGGTCTATCCAGCTTGACAGACGGCGCTCTCGGCTCGCGTGAAGAATAGAACTGAACCGTTCTGAAGCGCTGCAGGCGCGCGCACTGCGCTCCAGAGCGTGAGATGTGCGACCAGGCAGACCGGTTAACATGTGCGCCGATCTGAAACTGCCTCCGCTCCAGGGCGCTGTGCTTCGGTTCCGCGTCCAGTGCGACCAGGCTGCAAGAAGTTTCATGTGATTTCTTGGGTTTCCGTCATCCAACTCATTAAATACACAATCCAACAACTCCAAAATGCTCTGGTGGACAAGTTGTGACCTGCACATTCATTATTCAAGTACGTTCCCGTCGGGGGCAGTTTTTCGGCAAGTAGTCTCTGCATTTGCCTTGAAAACAACTCTGTCTAGTAAGGTTCTGTTATTATCTCATAGCCTGGTGAATGTGCAGGTCACAACTTGTCCACCAGAGCGTTTTGGAGTTGTTGGATTGTATGAGGGAAACCAAAATATCACATGAGCCTCCGTAGCGTAGTTCTGAGCAGCTTGCGGCTCTGCTCCACCGTTCTAAAAATAGCTTGCACCGACAATTAAAGGTAACAAACCTACTGCTATGACTATAGGGATTATGGCAATGGGCCAATTAGCCAAAATGTTGAACTATCCCTTTAACCAGTATTTAACCCACTTAGATTAAAATCTCTTTTACAGTGGTGATCTGTCCAAGACAGCAGCTGCGCACATCATAAAAAACATTAATAAACATTTAGATAGATCCACTCTGCTGCTCACATCCAGTTTTACATGATGTCCTACATCCCACAGCATGAGCACTATGCTTTTACATGGCAGCGCCACTCAGATCAGTTTCCAGCCTCCAGAGTGTTGGGATGAGCTGATTATGTCACTGGTACAATAACAGCCGTGATGTTTGTTTGCCTGCTCCTCCATGTTGTCAAAAGATGCAACTGTGCTGCTCCTGCAAACATGCACAGTTATGTACAAGCCTGTAAACACAGACATGCAGGGGAACAGGCTCGTACAGTGTCTGTGCCGGGACTAGGCGTGATGAATTGGTCCGATTCTGACCGTTTATTTAAAAATCCAATAGTGGCCAGTCAATACCATCCATCTGTGTTTCGGCTGCTGTGTGCGACGCTCTGCAGCAGGCCTCTGCTCCTCTGCATGTCTTATGGGAGCACACAGAAGCAAGTAGCATATTCATGAGGTACCAGAGCAAATGATCTAATGGGGCTGCATGGATGGTTTTATTGTCTGTTTCCTTATCCAAGCATGTCTCTATGAAGATGACACTGGTATATAACTAAATATCACTGGCTAATTATATTTTTGTGGTACATGTCACCCACATTATACTGAGCCTTTTATTCTTCAATTTCATCTTCTAAAGGAAAGAATGAAAGAAAACATCTGAATGCTAAATAAATATATAAATGACTCATCACAGCTAACATCATGAAAGCAACAACTAATTTCTCACAAAGCTTCGTTATAATGAGCAGGTCGTACCATGCAGGCTCTTGAATTAAATCACAGTGAGAGAAAAAAATATATAAACTTATGTTGCCAGTGCTGAATCACACACATCCACCAAGTTTTGGATGTACTGAGTGAATACCATCATGATTGTCGGGAGCAGCGACAATATATGTGTAAATGTGTAACAGCATGACACGTGCAAATGTGTTGTTTGTGTATCTCACAGCACTAAAATGCAAATTGGACACTATAAATTCCTGTGATTCTCTTATTTTGAAAGGCAAAGCTTGCAACAGAGACCTACTGCTTCCTTTTAAATGCAGGTATAGAATATATACTGTATATATAGCTTTTTTGTTTGTTTTGGATATTTTGGGGCATTTTTTGCCTTTATTTGATAGGACAGTGTAGACAGGAGAAGCAGGGAGAGAGACAGTGGGGAGATGACAGAGATAATCTTGATTTGGAGTTGAACCAGCGATCAGCACTCCAGCCATATGCCAACATGGGATGTGCTCCCTAAACACTCGACCACCGAGCATCCCATGTTGTTACCATGTTGGTGTAATCTCATTATGCTGTGACATCAGAGGAGAATTGGGTCATGACAGGTGAAAAACTCTTTTGTTTGGTTTTAATCCTCAAGGAAACTGAATCTCAAACAAGTGTATTTATTTTCTCCTCTCAACAACCAACCACACTCCAAAAATAGCTCTATCTTGGTTTAGACTTAACACGGTGTACAGGTTCAGCACCCGCCGCTCCCCTCCTGTCTGCTGTCTTCCCTTTGCCCTGGATAAAAGTATGTGTGTGATATTGAAGCTAATCGCATGGTGTGTGTGTGTGTGTGTGAGCGCCCGAGGGCCCGTCGACCTTGGGAAGCGAGCTATAGAAGCACAGTGCGGCTGATGACTCTATTGAACCCTAATCGAGGCATAGGGAGCCGCGCCGTAGAGGCCGAGCGGCCCAGCTGCTGCTGGATAACACACACAAACGTAGGGCAATAAAGACGCACAGCGCTGCTTTATCCACAACCTGTCATGAGCAGGGCTTTTACCGCTGCCCTGAGGTAACGGAGGTGCTGTGAGAGAAGTGTTGAAAAATCAAGAACCTTTTTTTTTTTTTTTTTTCTCAAATTGCCTTTTTGACAGTTTTACTTTTTATTTCATTTTATTGTATTCTTTGCCTTCACGGTGATGGAAGAGTGACAGTGCTGTCTTTTTGCTTTCAATCACGACAGTTTATCCCAAAATAACGACTGCCACTTTGAAGCTACCCACTGTGCTTGCCTGTACTTCTGCGTGGCAACTGAATATATTCAACTGTAATACCCTTCTTGTGCTTCTTAAATTTAGAAGCAAACATAGATCAATATAGCCTTCTCTGCCAGATCAAATTGGGAACATGAGCAGAGAAAGGCTATTTACTCTGGAAGCTTTTTACAGAGCCCACTCAAGGTGAGGAGGAGAGAAGGGCAGGCTCGTCCTCACATTATCAGCAGACGGCTTCTATTACGCACTGATCATTAAAACTGAGCCTTAATGAGCAGAGGAGACTTTTTGCGTTGTAGATTCATCGCGGTTGACATTTATCATGCCGAGACCATGCTGTTAAAAAAAAGATTTAATAGAATATAATCTCTAACAGCAGGCTGCAACACCTGAGTGGAATCCACACAGGTATATGTCTTATTCTGCCTTATTTTCCAGTCAGCATGGCTTATACCTTAAAGGGATAGTTCAACATTTTGGCAAATTGGCCCATTGCCATAATCTCTATGGTTTTAGGAGTAGGTTCGTTACCTTTAATTTCGGTGCAAGCTATTTTTAGAACGGCGGAGCAGAGCCGTGAGCTGCTCAGAGCTACGCTACAGAGGCTAATGGGATTTCTTGGTTTCCCTCATCAAACTCATCAAATACACAATCCAACAACTCCAAAAATAGATAGATAGACAGACAGATAGATAGACTTTATTGTTGTCATTGTGCAAACACAACAAAATTGGTCGCAATCCCAGGTGCAAAAGTATAAATACAGCAGCAACATTCTTGTGGGCAAGTTGTGACCTGCACATTCGTCCGACGGGATTGCGCATCAGCAGTTTTGCATGAATTTACCTTGAAAACCACTCTGTCTTGTAACGTTCTGTTATTATCTCATAGCGTGGTGAATGTGCAGGTCACAACTTGTCCACCAGAGTGTTTTGGAGTTG
Organism: Trachurus japonicus; assembly: GCF_045865225.1. NCBI lineage: Eukaryota > Metazoa > Chordata > Actinopteri > Carangiformes > Carangidae > Trachurus > Trachurus japonicus. The sequence continues at coordinate 27,200,448 of NC_140920.1, read as the reverse complement.
TTGGATTGTGTATTTGATGAGTTTGATGAGGGAAACCAAGAAATCCCATTAGCCTCCATACTGTAGCTCTGAGCAGCTCGCGGCTCTGCTCCACCGTTCTAAAAATAGCTTGCACCAACAATTAAAGGTAACAAACCTACTCCTAAAACTACAGGGATTATAGCAATTTGCCAAAATGTTGAACTATCCCTTTAACTATCCTGGGAAAACACACTACACCCACCTCCTGTCTGCTCTTTTGCTTCATGACTCACTGCAGACCTGTCTCAAAGTGATACTGTAGTTTATGGGGTTGGATCGTGTTGGTTGAGGTGTTTGCAGATTGTGTATTATTGTTTTACATTGTTGTCTGGTGTCTCTGGGGGACGTCCCCTGCCAACAGGAGGTTAATCACCTCTCCTCGCAGTGCGTGGTGGGACCGAAGAGACAGAGATGTAGAGCTACCAGGGTGAGCCGGCTGAGACACATAGAAGCACGGAGGCGAGTAAACTCTTAATGAACCTGTTGAATGACAAGTTCGTCTTTGACCTCGTGCATGCTGTGACAAACATCTGCGCAGCCAATAGAAGCCAGGCACCCAGCGAGGCATGGGAGCTAAATGGTTAATAGACCAGAAATCCAACACAGCTTCCTCTCCAGCTGCTCTCTTGCATCCTCCTCCTCCTCTTCATCTTGTTATTAGAGAGGCCAACACTTGCTTCTTAGAACTGGAAAGATAAATCTAAACACAGCAGGAGCTTTCTGCTTCATCATCACGGATCCCACTAAAGGTTCGGAAAACCCAATGTGTGCTCCCTCCATCCTCCTCCACTCTCCCAGTGCACCGGCCTGTAACACAGGTAGCTTCCTGTTTGAGGGCTGCAGGATGCAGGGCAGCAAATATAGTATATTTACACCACCACCCATAAGCTCTAACCCATCTGAACTGTTTTGAGCCAGAGCTTTCCTGTGGAAAATCAAACTCTCACTTTAAAGTGAACTTTGATTATCCATCTGTGTGCCTGGGCATCAGAGAATAAAAGCCACTTGTGACAGATCCTTTGACTTTAAGGGAACATTGACTTTAACACTAATCTCTTACAAGCACTTGGGCAAACTTTACTCTCCGAAAGTTTGTTTGTGAACATTTTCTTTTAAATAGTTTAAAGATCAAGTTAAGTGTTGTTCCAAATAAACTAATCTCTGAATGGAACAGACAGTCTACATTGACACATTAAGCCTGTGTAGGACCACTAATATCTGCAAACAGCCCAATGACAAACGAATAGTCAATTTAATAGTGTTGTCACACTCTGACCTGCACTATCTGCTGCAAATCAGCTGTTCCCAGTGACAGTTCATTAAAGAAATCACTGGCCCATGGACTACCTCCAAGCTGAGAGATGGGTTGTCCAATAGAGCTCATGGAGGCCATTCTCCTGGCAATGTCCCCCCAGTAAATCCTGTGGGACCTTGGTGAAATGGACGAAAAAACTTATTTACCTCAGAACTCTTTTCATTCATTATCTCATTCATGTCAGCGACTCTTACAGCCTCAGTGTTGCTGTCAGCTTAGCCCACACTGGAAACTCTAAGTTAAAGGGATACTTCACCCAAAATCGATAATTCCAAAATTGTCTACTCACCGTCAGGAAGGATGAGGAGAACTTTTGGAGTTATCAAAACGCCGGCAACGGATTTTCATATAATGGTGGTGGATAGAGTTCACTTTTGAATCGTCCAAAACAAACACTATGAAACATCCAGATACCTCCATACTGCTCGTCCTACTGACCCAAGTGTCCTGAAGCCGCCACACGAAAAAGTTGCTCGGATAAAAATAATTAGATCTCTGTTTTTAGCCGTGTTGTAGTAGTAGCTCCCATTTGGGGCTCCCCATCATACATCCAATGGTTTACAACGATGAATGAACATCTCTCAGCAAATCTTGCGCATGAGCACAAACATCAACAGAGCCACTGGGAGCTACTGCTACAACAAGGCTAAAAAGAGAGATCTAATTAATTCTTTCTGAACAACTTTTTCATGTGGTGGCTTCAGGACAATTGGGTCAGTACAGACGAGCAGTATGGAGGTATCTGGATGTTTCATAGTGTGTGTTTTGGCTGATTCAAAAGTGAGCTCTATCCGCCACCATTGAACTCCCCTGGAACTCCAAAAGCATTTTGATAACTCCAAAAGTTCTCCAAACCCTTCCTTGGCATGACGGTGAGCAGAAAATTGGTGAATTATTGATTTTGGGTGAAGTATCCCTTTAAAACTGTACTACCAGCAAATACAACGTGTTTAATTAAATTAAAAATGCCAGTGTCAGCATTAATAAGGTTGCCAGGTGACACAGTGGTTCACTGGCTTGTGCAAACACGACTACATGTTCACATTCACAAGTCTCACAAAGCAAGGTCATACTAAACCACAGAGTTTGGGGAGCAGGTGACATACTGTATTGCAGGTTTTTGGTCAGAGCCGAGGACAGCGGCGCCGCCACTGTCACAGCATAAAAATGAGCCGTCATACAGGCTGTCCATTGTCTCCCCGGTTGCTGTAAAGGGGTGAAATGACTATGATCTGTCAGGTTCCCGACATTTTCATCAGTTACAACCTGGCACACAGCAGAGTGTCCTCTCAGTGGAAGAATTTGAGCTTTCCAGCCCATCAGAGAAACATGGCCGCCATGTGAATACAGTCTGCAGTTTGTTTCTGGATGATTTTAGGATAAACTTGAGAATGATTCAGTCAAAATGGATAGTGTTGTGTTCGTCGCTGTCTGCGTCAGCATCTCTTCTAACTTCTTCCTCCCTGAAGACAAACAGCACAAGTTCAACTCCACTGGCCCAGTTCTGGCTGCACTAAATGCAAGAGTCTTAGATGTCACTGTTCATAACGCAGGCTGTTTATCCTTTGCTAGAATTGCCGGTTTGAAAGGAAATGAAGGGAAAAAAACAAAAAACAGGTCATAAATTAAGAATATACCCACTACTCCGGGGCCTATTAAACCACAGCTTCCCCCACTCATCACAATAAAGCAATATGTGCATAATGAAGCATGCTGGAACCAACAGCATGAGAATTTGATTCCTATCTGAGACCTTTTTTCCACATCGATCATCCACAATTCACCACACGATTGTGCTGGGCAGCCACTGCTCCATCCTCTAACTCCCCAGCTTCTCCTTCTCTATTTATTGCCGTGTCCTTACAGTTTGACTAAGGACACCGCAAGTCTTTCTTTGAGTGCTTAGATTTAGGTTGATAAGCTGAAAATAGCCTTCTCAAGCCAATTATATGTAAAATAAATAAATAAAAATACACAAAAGCCCAACTGGGAATACACTGCAGTTATGTCTTATGTGTTGTTGTTTTTGAAGTATACATTATTTTGATGTTACAGATAAAAAAAGATCTAGCAGATCAGTACCATAGCTCTATCCATATTGAATGATTATAGGATAAAAAAGTCTGTGACCTTCTGTGATATTCAGACTTAGGTCTCCTTTGATCATCTTATACATTAATTTAATTTAAACAGAAATCCACATCACATCACATCCAATCTTTTTCCTTCCAAATCATCAACATTGTGTGTACAGTATGAGTAAAGCCGCCCTACAGCATGAGGAGAGGTAAACCGGTGCTGCCTCATCCATTAGCAGCCAAAGCAGCAAAGATCCATCACTGAGAGGAAAAATGAGCCGCAAATTTCCCTATAATTAATTTTCCATAGAAGAATGTCTTCTCTGTTTTGGACCGCGCCAACTGGACAGACAAATGAGTTCAATTTATTCCTATTAAATGTGCTACTACAGCGGGGGGCGGAGTCTGTGCCATATGGCAGTGGGGTAAAGTGTGACATGAAGCACACAGCCGCAGTAGGAGCGCAGCTGTTCAAGTGCGGAGGCAGACGGATACCTGGCTGCTTTCCCTTAATGGCGACATGGATGTGCTCCATTTGGTTTTAAAAGTGTGTGCACCGAGCGCGTCGCAGATGCTCCATGAGATTATGCTTACATGTTTAAATGTGGTTTACATGTGTGTAGATTGTAGATGTTTTTTATTTACGTATTATTTTGTTTGTGCTTGCATTGTGTTTCTGCTGTTAGTTCAAATACTTATTCACTTTGAAGAGTAAAAATTCAATTACAATTTGTGCTAATTCAAAACATACTTCCATTGCCATTGGCATACTTCAAACGCATTTTATTAAACATTCTTTAGAAATAACGTATTATATTAATTGCTTTACTGATGAATATCAGACCTTGTAATAGCTCATCGAGGCTAACAAACACATAACGTTGATGGCCTCAGATATAACCTGTACATATTTTACATGAATACGATGGGTTACATAAAGTCTATCAGAGATTTTAAAGGGTTTTGTTTGTCATTTATTGGACAAAAAAATGTCATGGCCGACCCTCCATTCATCATTTATCTCTGTCAAATCATTAGAAACACAGAGGACATTTATCAGCCACCATGGCACCATGTAAGGATGTCGATTAATAATTTGTAAAACAAGAAAGATTTTTTGAAGATGTTATTATGAATAATCAACGCTTTTTTTTTTTTTTTAAATAACATTAAAATGCATATATTTTATGGTATGAGCATCATAAATGTTTCCCCTGCATTCACCTCAGTCCTGAATGTTTGTCCTGAGACGACATCATTTGGCCTCCGTACTGCTCTGTGGGGGGCGTGTGGGCCATCAACTATTTTAAGGTTTTCAAATGGGCCGTGATTTGGAAAAACAGCTATTTCACTGACACCAAGAATGATATTTTACGTCATTTATACGCTCAATTTCTCATTCGACCCGTCCATCTTCTACATGTCATTTTGTCACCTGCAATTTAACATCAAAGCCTGACATTGTGTTCATGTCAGCCTGTTTCTGTTTGGCAGAAGCAGTTTCGTCATTTTACCATGACCGAGTGACAAGTAACAAGGAAGGAGTGACGTGTCGGCCTCACTGACGCCTCAAGAACAGTTGCTAAAATTAGAGCATTTAAGATTCAGTATTTCTCTAAATGGATCTGCAACATTCTGTAGCTGTGTGATCTCATCAACACTTTTTTGTGGATGTCAGGGTTGTGACTTTTCCTGTCTCTGCCTGAGAAAGATGAAAACTAAACCTTCAGCTCTACAAAGCTCTGATTGGCTCTGCAGTTTTTACTGAAATTAATTAACACACAGCAGGTTTATTTGAACCAGTGTCAAAGTGGACATGTGGATAATGAGTTTTAAATTATAACTGTCTGGCAAGCGGTTCTGTGTGTTTATTGTTTCTGTGTAAAGAACATTAATTCAATAGTGGATCTGCCCACAGTCCCAGTTCTTTGCTCCCCACCTGCATGACATTGAAGACCTCTACAGGGGACGTCCACTGACCTTGAGACACCCTGAAGGGCGCAGAACACTAAATGCATCGGTACAATGTCCACAGACAACATGTTTACTATAAGTATGTAGTGAGTACAGCATCAGTACACTAGTTTTCTGTTCTGTTTAGACTCTTCCAGCACTTGGTTTAGGTTAGAGACAGATTCACATGAGCTGCCTCAAAGTCCAGTTCACACAGATTTAAGTAAACCTGTCCATGTCCACTGGGTTCACCAAACATCACCAACTTCTACACATTTATTTCTTCTCTGTTTTTATTGAGCTGTTGTGAGCTTTTCTTTTTTTCACTATTGAAACTTCTCTACGGAGCCCATGTGTGTTCATGAACCACACTGAGTTTAATACAGAGAAGGATTACAGTGACTCCACACACAACCTGTTCATTGATATTTAACCAAAACCACCGTCTTTCTCTGACCTTAAGCGAAGTGTTTTTCTTGCCCAAACCACAGACGGGAGCCAAGTCTCTAAAACTCTGAACATAAGTTAACCAGAAATCAATTTTCCACCAGAAAATACAAGACTGTTGCTGATTCATAATGCTACAAGGACACCTTTTCCACCAATATAAGACGACATTAGAGTTACTGCCTCACGGTCGCTCGCCTCCGCAAACCATGCCAGACGCAGGAAAAGGGGCAGAACAACAGACTGGAACACAGTTTAAAGGAGACATATTATGCCTCCTTTCCACAAATTAAAATAGTTCCCAGGTGTCTTAAAGACATGTCTGTGACATGCTTTGGTCAAAATACCTCAAGGATCAAACATCACAGCTCTTTTCATCCTCTCAAAACAGCCCTGTTCAGAACGGCTGGTTTCAGTGCCTGTCCCTTTAAATGCAAATGAACCACTCCTTGCCCCGCCCTGGTTATGCAAATTAAAAAACTAGTTACATCACTGGAAAACAACTGAGGGAACAGCTCATAAAACCACATTTTCAACCGGAGCCTGAAAATTACAGATTGTTTTGTCAATTCTCACATTTTGGGGTCCAGAAGGCAAGACAAACACCCAAATCTATGTTAAAGAGCCTTCAAAAAGTGATATTTCCATAATATGTCCCATTTACATGAGTTGACCTTTGACCTGGGCTACCAAATTACATTTTTGTGAATTGTGTCATAAATAGCAAATGAGTTATGGAAAAAAAAGTGTATTTTGTGAGGTCACACTGACTATGACCTTTGATCACCAAAATCTGTAATCAGATGTAATAACATCATGACATTGCATTCACCAGAACGAGACAACACGAAAGAAGCTGCTGTGAAGGAAAAACAAGTTGTCTGAGATTTGTTTGTGTACACTTTCTCTATTTTTGGTCACAACGACAAAGCCGAGCTGTCAAATCATTGAAATAACTTTAGTTTATGGCCAGCGTCGCTAATCTGAAGTTCTCTACAGAAAAAAAAAAAGTCCTCGCTTGCAATTTACCTCACTTTAATAGGTTTCTCTCTCATTTCAACGCCACAGATAGATATTTAGCTCAGTTTATCACCCTCTTTCAAATTTCAATTAGTGCCTCTTTAAAGTGCAGGGAGATATTTCTGAACAGCGCGCTCTCATGCCGTTTGCTGTTAAGTCAGCAAACGCCTGCTGGAGAATGTCTAATAAAGTGTTGGCGTGCTTTAGCAGGAATCACACGACAAACAGCGAGACACTGCTCGAAATGCGAAAAACTTCTCAAACACTGCAACGTCTCGAACACTCGTGACAAGTGTGAGTTGCATAAATACACTGAAGGCTGAGAGTCAGGGAGCCGGGGATTCATCCACAACGGCGGCGCTGGAGACGATGATATGAAGAGCGTTTACAGATTCGGTCGTCTGTTCGCCTTCACTCCACTACATGAGAAACACCCACTCGCTCTCTCTTTAGCTCTGACCTTGACAAAAAGTCTTCCGCTCAGAGTGATGCCAAGAAAATGAGTTGCGAACGTGTGTGTGTGTGTGGCAATTAATCCCCTTGTATCTTGCACCTTGTAAGTGGTAAAGAAAAAAAAAAAGAAAAAGCAGAGGAGCCCCTCTCACATCATTGGCCTCCGTTGTTATCTGTGATTGGAGAGGAGGCCCGCGCGGCGCCCCGCTAGACGATAGATTGCCGAGATGGAGTCACGGTGGCAGCCATGCCGGTTGTTTAAAGGGCCATTCGGATGCAATCTGAAAGATTTCAGCCTGGATTTATGCTTCTCCAATTGCCCGGGCTCCTCTCTCTCTCTGGAGCTATGGTAAACAGGGATGAGTTATTGTGTGAGGAGGCAGCGCTCCGCCCGGCCGACGGGGGCCCTGAGCTGAGCAGTCTGGCTTGTGCTGTGCATTTCATTAGCGCTCTGCAGCACTTCACCTGCAAGTGTGAAGCCCATTAACACTGTCATTAGAAGAGCTCGGTTCATGTCATGTTGAGGCCAAAGGTGTCCTCTTACTGAGGAGAAACCAGGCCAGATTTATTCAACAGTCCTCCTGACAAGGAGGAAACAGCTCCATGAGCCGGCTGTTGGTTATGTAACTGAAAAAAAAAATCATAAGCTTGACAACTCACTGTTTAATTAGAGCTACATCTCCATGTGGTGGTAACAAGTTCTGGCTCTTATCTGTTAGATGTACAGCGGAGACCTTCTCACACATAGAATATGTAACATAACTGGTTTCATCCATCAGGCTTTCTGCTCATTGCTTATTCAGAGAAAGATGACTTAATGTTCTTTGAGGCGTCATTCAGACAAAGAGACAATGTTTGCATATTTCTCTCTCTTGGCACCTGGTGAGAGAGACAGACAGGGGGAGAGAAGAGGGACAACAAGCAGCGCTGAGCTAAAAATGTTCTGATAGTGAGGAACGAGATAGTTTATTAAACTAGATTTATTTTCTTTGTGCATAAAAGATGATGATTGAAATAATAAATGTATGACAGTCATCCTGGAAGGAAGCACAAGACACATTTAATCTCTCCTTCTCTCTCTCTCTGCATGTTTCACATTGTGCTGCTGCAGACTTCATGTTAATGTGACTACATTTGCTTCCGACCTGCGCTGCGTTCAAAGTGTTGCCGTCTATGATACAGGTCTGATGTGCAGTTGAAACGTTTTCAGACCCCGAGAAAAACAGGTTCAATTTCTATTTAATTATCATCAAAGTCTTAATGTCTTACGGGGATGTGCTGTGGATATATTTAGATTGAAAAAAAAAGGGACACACTGATGCAATGTTGCACATTGTGTTTCGATTTTTTTAAGACGAAAAAGAAAAAAAAAAAAAATGCATGTTAATTAGTTGTACTTAGTGTCACAGCATCAGATTGCCCCCTATTAAAAAAACATCTACCATGCAGCCTTCATCTGCCACATGTTGAAGTAATGGATATAATACATAGTTTTATGTTGCAAAAAAGGTTTTTGGTTGAGGAATAATAAAAAGAACAGTCCACCCTTATTGGTTTGGGTATTCTGTAGCAGGAGCTGGAGCTGATTTAATCCAGTGGTGGTCAGGTTCAAGGACACAGGAACTCAGCCAGCAGCGAGGTCAAGCAGGAAGAGAGCTAGACGCCAAATTACCATTGTGCATCTGTCAAATCTGTAGCTGTCAGGGGCGTCCTGATGTGAGTCAGCTTTCCTGCGGCGCTCACTGGATTAAACAGCCGGGGCGAGGGAAGAAAAAAAAAAAGAAGAAAACAAAGAAACTCACTTTGTTTTCAGATCTTTGTTATACGTGATAAAGAGTGAAAATTACACAGGAAGCGCCGCGTCGTCTGAGCTGTCGATGATAATCAACGTGTTTCTACGGAAGCACTCGGCCTTCATTTGAGTGATCAGAGCTATAGAACCGTCCTGTTGGTGACGAGACGGTGATGACAGGTTTCACCAGGAAGATCAGACAATGTGTGTGATGGAACAAACAGACAAGAATGGAGATGATGTTTCCTTTGTCTGTTAGCTTTAATCTCTTATCAAGTGACCACATTTGGTAACTTATATTTGACAAGTAAAAGAAGTTATTTCAGTTGAAGCTAAATACTTAAGTTCATAACAAGATTTTTTTTGTTGTCGTTGTTTTTTTCCATTTGTGTGTTTCTAAATATGTTCTAGGTGCATCTCAGTAAATTAGAATATCATGGAAAAGTTCATTACTCTCAGTAGTTAGTGAAACTCATTACGCACAGACCAAAATGTTTCATGTCTTTATTTATTTTAATTGTAATGATAATGGCTTACGTTTAAAAAAAAACAAAAAACAAATTTAGTATCTCGAGAAATTAGAATATTGTGAAAAAGTTCACTATTGTCCTTAAAAGTTTTCGAAAACGCCTTCAGGGCAGTAGAATTTTAAAAACGCCATTTAAGCTTTCACGTGTGGAGAAGAAAAAGGTTTTGGGGAGTTTTTGGTTGCACAGGGGGCTGGAGCGGGGGAGGGCTCTGAGCAGCTCTGAGAGCAGGGTAGCATGGTGCAGCTGGAGAAGCAGCTCAGTAGAGCAGTGAGATTTCCATCACATGACATGCAGAGTGCTTGCTGCATGCGTGTTGCACCAAATGTGCTCCGCTATGGCGTCGCTTTGGGTCGTGAGCTGACTTGATGCACCTCTGGATGGATTTGTGAGCGCAGTAGATGCTACATCTGAACGGGCCATAAAGGGGTCACACACGCCACTCTTAAACACAAAGTATGACGGTAGTCTTAGATCAGACTGGAAGTACAGTATGTTGGTCGTTCTATACAGTATGCTATGATTGGTCAGTGCATTTTTAAAAGTCAAAGTTCTATCACCTGCTGGTGTGGCATGCACAGTGGTTTTATTGTGTTTTTGTATTTACGTGATGGTGTTTTGGAAACAGAGGAGGGAAGAACTCTGTTTGCAAAATGTGTGGACCAGGCCTTAGTCTGGTTCAGTCAGCTACACTATGATGGGGAAGACTGCTGATAGTTGTATTCTAATTTATTGTGAGATGCACCTGTGTTTTTGAAAAATGATGAACTTTAAAGGGGACATATTATGGAAATATCACTTTTTGAAGGCTCTTCAACATATATTTGGGTGTTTGTCTTATCTTCTGGAAAATGTGAGAATTGACAAAAAATCTTTAATGTTCAGGCTCCCTAGGTTGAAATCCACATGGTTTTACGAGCTGTTTCATCAGTTTTCTTCCAGTGACGTAACTAGCTTTCAAATTTGCATAATACCACCCCTACTGTACCTGGTACCGGTAGAAGGGGTGGGGTGGGGCAAGCAGTTCATTTGCATTTAAAAGGGACAGGCTCTGAAAGCAGCTGTTCTGAACAGAGCTGTTTTGAGTGGATGAAAAGAGCTGTGATGTTTGATCCTTGAGATATTTTGACCAAAGCATGTTACAGACATGTCTTTAAGACACCTGGGAACTATTTTAATTTGTGGAAAAGGGCAGAATATGTCTCCTTTAAAGGGTGAAGAACCATAAATAATAACTCTTCTCCAATACTGGTCCATGGTTGAAATTTAGAATTTCCCAGGATTTAAAGCAGTACTAAAGAACTTTTAGTTTTGGATGAGTTTGGCGGCGCCAGTGGCCCAAAGCGGTAGTGTTTTGCCTGAAGGAAGACTCCATTTCCCATGAGCACTAGCACGTAGCGCCGTAAACACCCTGATCTCCCGGTGCATGGAAATTGACAGAGGACGTCCAAACTAAGTTTCTGTTTCCAGCGGATCATTTCACAGTAAACACACATACACAATCCGACGAGAATGTGCTGCATTGCTGCTCCCTCCTTGTTGTGACTCGCTAAAGTGAAAGTGAAACTTAAGTGAGAGCCAGGTTCCCACCATGCTCCTCAAAGCTGCTTAGAGCCAGTGAAGGTGATACAGACCATAATGATACAGACCCCCTCAGGCCATGACAGAGGTGTCATTCAACCTGTTGTAAGTCGATGTACCATCACAAAAGTTATGAAAATATTATATGAAGGTTGAAAAGTTCCTTAGTGTTGGTTTAAATGAGTGCCTTAAATAGTAAAACGTACTGCACCACGCATGTGTTTTTCTCAACAAGTGCTTCTCTGATCACCTCCAAACTTGCTGCTCATGTTTAGGGCTCCCACTACACCGTGATCCTTCTGACATCAGTTTAATCAGCTACAGACTACAGTTTTTATATTGATGCTTGTTTGTTTACTCTTTTAAAAAAGACTATCTGTTAAACCTGCTGCACAGAAACCTGCAGCACCCGGCCTTTTACTCAGGATCAAATTAGAGCGCGCGTCTATCGATTGAATTCTATGTTGGAAGGATTTCAGCGGCGAATATCTTTGTGTGCTCTTTAATAGAGCTGTAGCTCAGCAACCAGATGCCTACTCAAGTCAAAATCAGGAGAGAGGACGCATTAATCCCTGAGATAACAGATTTCACATCGCACAAGTTTGTGAATATGATGCACTGAATTTACATGATCATGGTTGGACTCACGGTGACCTGTAGATACAGTTCCTGTTCACAAAGTTGTTCTGTTTACAACAGCAAGCAGCATACCTCCACCTCAAAGAGACAAGGATTTATAATGTTGTTGTTCAGAGCTAAAATGTTTTAAGGAATGGGTTCAGACGTCCAGGCTGAGCTGAGGGCTCCTCGGAAAATAACAGCGAGCTCATAAAACGGCAGCATGCGCCGCCTCGCAATCAGCCTCCATCTCCCCCCAGTAAAAGGCAGCAATGTCAACACAAAGCAGAGTGAAGGACAACACCTACTGAGAATCAAATGCCTTTCGCTCCACTGTGTTTCACTTTAAAGTGGCACATTTAGGACCCCTAAAGGGAGTCACCTCGTTTTTGTGTATTTGGTTACATTTTATGACCTCAACCTTCACGGCTTCAGTACAGTTATCGACTTATGGATGTGAAGGTGTCTCATAACATCTGATGGCCCTCTTCAGCCAGTGTCACACCAAGTTCATGCCAGGAAGACACACACAAACACACACACAGACACTCAAAATAAACAGAGCAGAGATGAAAATGTGATAAATATTCCTGGAGATGAAATCGTCTTCAGCCTTCCAACAAAGTTTAATTAGAAGATGGTAATTAATCACATGTTGTGGTGTTTGCTCTGAATAATGGAAAAAGTGCAATTTACGGATCTAACTGGGACTAAGCACGTTTCGTTTATTATTGATCACCGACATAACTGGACGCCCCTCCCTCCCTCCTCCCTCCTCCCCCCTCCGCCGCCCGTCTTCTCCAAAGAGGCTGAAATGACTAAATATTAGATTTTCTCCCTCTTATGAATTCTCATTTCTCAGAGCTCCTCGCACACTTCCAGAAGAAAAGAAACGTCGACAGCGCTGCCATGTTGTCTTTCTTCCCCCCATATGAACGCCCAGACTGTGAGCGTAACGCTGAGCATTATGAAATATTAATTAAGCTGCAGCTGATAAAACAATGTGTTGATATCACATCATCAAATGGCATATGCTAATTGCGTATTCCCGGACTTCATTATAAACCCTGCTACAGTAATTCTAATCAAAGTCACACCAGTGCTTCATCAGGGCAGCTTCCTAAGGGGCCTGGTGTAATTGTATCATCAACTGCAGCAAGTCATCTGATCCACAGTTTTACTCCGCCACATGGGGGGCTCTCCACGCTCGCAAAACCTCCTCCTGAATGGTGCTACTGGGAGACACTCATGTAGAGCAGCTGTACAGAACAAGTGTTAAAAAGCCTGCAAAAAATGTCCATAAATGCCGTTATAATGTTTTAACTCAGAGGTTGATGGATGTTTCTTTGAGATCTTTGTGATAATACAGCATAGATGGAGAGTTTAAAAGTTGTTAAAATCTGTTGACTTTTCATTTTCCAGCTCATATCCTCGGAAGATGAATATGACTCTAAGCCGGTGCTGGCTGGCCTCGAAGCAGACCTCGGGAATTTGGTGAAAGCGATATGAAAGCAAACGCTTTGACTCAGAATGAAATTGAAGGGTTTTTTTCTTATAATATCTACTATTTCATTCATACAACACACTCTTGTCTATAACCTCAAGGCTTATGTATACACATCTCAATAAATCCATCAGTTAAGTTATTTTCACAAGAGATTTAAAAGAGGGGAATAGTTGAAGAGACAAGGAGAATTTTAAATAAGAGGCTTCAGTTTCTCTGCATTTCGGCCAATTCATCTTCTCGCTGTGGGAGGCCCGACGGGAACTGAGCTACTTCTGAAATCTGTAAACGCTGGTTTACACACAAGCTTTTAAAAGTTGAATATGAAAAAATAATGGAAATCAAGAAAATTATTTTAAAATGGGTGATTTATTATCATTTACATGGGAAATAATTAGGATGCTGCCCTAAAGCAAAGCAAATGAACGAGCAAACAAACCGATATGGAAACAGATATGGATCGGAAATGTGTTGACTGGATGTTGGCACAGCGATTGTTATCACCAAACAAGAATGTCAATATTAGATCATTCTGTAAACACCCTCATTATGATCAGTGGCAATATGTCCAGTTCCACTGTCTCTCAGATTCTCACTTTCTGCTTAATCTGCATTCATCACTGGTTTTTAAGTGTTCGCAGAACTTGGCTCCAGATGTGCCGTACAGTCGTTTTTAGAAGACAAAATAGTGAAAGGATCACCAGGGGTACGGGAAGTGGCAACTGTAAAATCTCACGCCGTAAGACCTCCTTTGGGCAATCAGCCTTTTCTATAAAGAGTTCCCAGATGTGGAGTTCTCTACCGACCGAAATAAAACTAACCCGAGACATTAGAATTTTTAATACAAAGGTTAAAATCTGGCTGAAACAAAATCAGAACTGTATGCATTTTTAATGTGTCATGACTTGGTATGATTTAAGAAGTATTGTACATTTTACAGTACAATGTTGTTATGTAACTTTGATATCTTCCTTTACTATACCTTCTTTTTTCTACTAAAAGCCTAACTAGGGATGGGAGTTGGAAACTAGCATTAGCTATAATCTCTGTTTGCAGAACATTAGTCATATTGACTTGTTTGTAATGAGTGGAAGTGTCACTATGTTAACCTGCATTGTCCCTATCAAGTAAACTGAATTAAATTAAATTAATTTATTCTTTATTTCTAACGGGGAAAAAAATATAATAAAATAAAATAGGCTTATTAATTCAAAGCCAAAAAAAGGCAACAATATTACTTTGACTGTGGTGAAAAAGGCCCATGTTAAGAGCAGGTCTGTGTTACCTGTGTGTCCTTACACACAGGTAACACTGGTTCAATGAATGAACATCACCTCCACACCCTTCCTTTTGGACACAATACTATTGCAGTAGATGTTGACAGTGGGATGTGTGGCATTGTTTGATATTAACATCATCTAGGATTACAGTATGTCAGTTATGTAGTTACAGGCCACAATTGTTCAGAGGGAGGGGGTGGGTGACAGAGAGAGGAGGGCTTCACCACTCTGCTGCTTTTATAATATGAAAAACATGAAAAAAGCTTAGAAAGCAGACTACTCAAACCGATGTGCGTGCGTGTGTGTCTCTGTGTGTGTGGTCTGGTGGACGGACACTATTGTCCCACTGCACAAATACAAAAGAGACAGTCCCCAGAGCTGGAACAGAAGGACACAAAGATTGAGGACAGCTCCAACAACACCAGAAAATAAACACATAAATCCCTGGAAAAAACAAAACAAAAACAAAACATTTCACTCATTGTTTGGTCTGGGAAACAGAAATTGGCAGCAATGTTCCAATGCCACAATTTAATTATTGTTGGTCACCCTTACAATGTAGTGTTCATGACCTGTGGTGACTCCACAGACCTCAGTGCATAATGTCACAATGAAAACACTGAGCCGTACCTAAGTATCAGCAAGGTAGATTGTTGCTGTTCTGCTATGACACCGCCCTTATAGGACCACAAGCTATAGAGGTGTTGTTGTCAGAAGAAACTATAACGCACTGACTGGATGCATCGAGGCTGCAGAACATCTCAGTTTTCATGTTGGCGCCTATGTTAAGAGATTAGAGCGGAGACACTGTCTGTGTGGCGCCTCTCGGCTGCGTCGCATCTTCTAAAGTTTGGCCTCCAGCCTGCATGTCATTGACATTCCCCAACAAAGACAGACACAGATTCGCCACATATTGGCAGTCGGCTGAATCTGGAGAAAAAACAGGAGGAAAATATGTATTTTTAAGCATTTAGGCAGCTACATCGACACTGTGTCATTCTAGTGGCAGGTCCTGACAAAATGAATCAGAAATGAATCAACAGTGGAGATAATCCAACACTCCAGTAACCTGATGCTGTAGCAACCGGTGTGAACAACAGTTCAGCGGCGTCACGCGATGTAGACAACGTGTTCCCACCTGCAACACCGTCTGGCTCTGTCACGTCACCCGACTCCCTTCCTTCCTTCCTTCCTTCCTTCCTGGATCCACTAGAGGGCTTAGCGGCCTGAACGTAAACATTTACAAGCATTTACTGCAAAGACTGATGCTCTCTCACGCAACTGCTTCAAGACACTCACCGATAAAATGTAACTATGGTTCATAAAAGGCTGCTTGCACCAGTGATTTATGGGGTCCTTTTTATGTGACAACAGTCTCTCCAGTATTTTTAAGTGTGCAGCGTTCAAACTGAAGAAAGGGACTTTACAACATCTTTGCACACATAAAGAAGGTGCGATGTAGAAACAGCTTGGGAATTCATCTAATTTTGCCGACAGAAAATAATCATTCTTAATTGTACATTTGGATGTTTATTTGCTTTTTTTTTTTAAGTAGCAGTGACATTTTGACACCACACAGTGTGTCACATCCTAATCAGTGACAGCAGTAGGCTATGTTGACTTTTTCAGTATGCTTTCTCATTTTGCAGTTACAATTACATAAGGCTAACATACAGTAGTTATCAGTTATCAGGAAAGTATGCAATGCACGCACCGCTGCATGCCAGATACACTGTGATGCAGAATAATATAATACTGGCAAGAGATGATCAGTTTCCCCATCATAAACCAAAATTATATGTAAATATATTTTCTTTCTCAGCCCAGTGTCAAAGCTCTGCCACTTTTGCTCTCCTTTATGGTTTCCATTGTGTGCGTGTTGACACCTTCTTATGCTAAGTGCAATAAAGCTTTACAGCAACTTAACAACCACTGGTTTGTTGGTGGTGTTGCTTCCAGTTAATATGCTACAGTAGGCCTGCCGGGCCCTGGGCGGCTCAGTGGATCTTAACGTGTTAAAACAAATATAGACCGACTGCATTTTTTTTTTTACATAGGCTACTGTAAAAAACAATCTGCTTCTGATTAACCAATGGGAAGCAAGGACGTGGCGTGTGAGTGGAGCTGATAATTTGATGCATGCTGGTTTGCTTTAACATTGCTTAAACAACTTAAAGGTGTTAGCTACAAGTGTAATTCCTCCTGGCCAGTAGGTGACGCACTCACACTCGCCCACTCTTGCTCCAACCCGCAATTGTACTGGTTGCCAGGTACACCTATAGGGAACTGCTAGTTGCTAAAGTTAAGCTAACACTAACCGTATTTAACGAGCAGCAGCAGCTCCGGTGTTGACAGTGGACTGGAAACATCTGAATCATTTCACACTAACTCACCAGCAGACGAACCCGACAAACCCGCAGCATCACACCTGCACCAAAAACGTTACAGTACCGGCTGACCGTTAGTTAGCATTAGCATTAGCACGATGCCATTTTCTCCACAGAGCTATCAGGATCTGGCCCCTCCTGAGCCACACCTCACATCAACGTACTGATGCAGTTGGCGCAGACATCATTTCATGCCAACGTTGCCAACGTGACCGGGTGTAAATATTTATATCCGGTCTTTATATAAAAAGAATTAAGTAAAATTAATACTTTTATTCTGCACCCCTTTAGATGTTCTGTAGACGCATTATTGTTGAAAAATTAATCGTTTTGATGAAAAAGTTGTAGGTATAACCTTTAAACATGTGGACGTCTAAAGGGACTGACTCGCTCTTGGACCCGGCCTCAAGTGGTCACTGGAGGAACTGCAGTTTGCTGTACTTTTTGTTGCTGTTCATTTTTCTGTCCTGGATGTTTCTGTGTACTTGAAATGTCTTTGTTATTGAGAAGGTTGTGAATCACTTATCATCACTCACTTATCACGGACTGTAACTACAGAACTAAATCCTTACAACATGTCATATTATAGGCTACTGTATCATATCATGTTGCGTGAGCCATTATCCAATTAAGAGTGGAGCCTGGAGGTCGCAACAAGCTGTTGACAATATATGGGACAGTAGCAGTCAGTTTAATTGTTTCAAGGCAATTAGAAGGTATTTTCCACTCACTCAGCTCATTATGTATTCAGTGATCCATTAGCATTTCACTGTTTCCAGGAAAAGAGTGGCCGGAGGCCCTTTTTTTAGCAGAGGATGGTGTTGCGTTTAAGACACTATGGAGTGTTCGCATTTGAACCCAGTTGCAGACCAGGTGCCACAGCTCTCTCTTTAAGACACACTGCAATGCCATCAAACACCGCAGATAAGCCACTGAAAGCAGTGTTTATTCACCATGCTGAGCAAACTCGGAATCTAGTTCAATTTATAAACTTATTGACTTTATTGTCTTCTGCCACAATACCCTGGACTTGTGGCTCAAGATAAGAATTCTAAATCATTGTAAACAATAAAGCACAGCCGGCTGACATTGCTTGGAGGTGAGGCTTTACTGTAATGCTTGTGAATCTTTATTTACAACTATCATCCTGAGCGGCAAAATCTGTGTGGGCTGGCATTAAAGGGGTTCCAATACGCTGTTTACCCCATCTCCCTATTTAATGAAGTGTCATTGATTGGTGTTGACTATAGGTGCAGTTTATGTACCTTTTCTCTTCTTGTAATTTCACCATGTTACCACTCTGAGTGATTGGTGCTGTGAAGATCCACATCCAAATTAATCTTGCATTTAAGAGCCATTCTCGTCCCAGCAGAAAGCATTTGCTGAGATTTATTTTGTTTTCCACCAGGCTCAGTCTGGCCTGGTTTTAAGTACTGATCATTTTTATTACCAATGCCCAGGATGCATGTGTGTGTGAGCCCTAATGCCCTGTTGTTTGGGTATCTTATTGAAATTAAGTTAATGGATCGCTCATAATTTATCAGTGTCGTCCTATGCCCAGACTAAGGAATGGAAATTAGGCGGTGATCCAAATTTCCAACCCCCACCCCACCCACTAGATTTCCCAGCCTGGGTGCCAGCCCTTCCTGGGTGCCATCTACTGGAGTTCTTCCAGCTCCATCCAACTGGTAGAAGACTTGGGGTAGACCCAGAACGCAGAGGAAAGATTATATATCTCATCTGGTCTGGGAACGCCTCAGGATCACCAGGGAGAAGCTGGAAACATTGCTGGCCAGCTTGACTCAACCTCTAATAAGTAAAAGAAAATGGATGGATAGATCGGCCACACTTGGTACAAGTATTCCTGTAGATTTAAGTTAAGACATGGTGTATTTGCATGTATGTTGCTATTTTTACTTTGTGACTCTCTCCACCAACTATCCCATTACAGAAAAACCACATGAACTTCATATGTGATTCACATGTGATGTGGTAACATGTTTTTCACATGTGCTCTACATGGTAACACATGCGATCACATGTGGTAATGGTACCACATGTGTTATCATGTAGAGCACATGTGTAAAAAATGTTACCATATGGGTACACATGTGAATGTGTGCAGTTAACATGATTCCCATGTGCAAAATGTTTCACATATGTGCGACTCACATGTGAAGTTTGTGTGGTTTTTCCGTAAGGGTCACTACCCTGGGCAGGGATAACATAAGAAATCTCAGTGTGGTCAGTCATTAAAACCATCACATGTATAATTAAGGGACATGGTTAACTAGTACTGGTATGATTAAGTTGGATGAAAAGTGGCAGCGTTCTGCCTAGTTTTACACAACAACACAAATGCTGCCGTTTTTAATGACAACAAATGACTTCTTTCACTCCTTGCTCACATCCTCACCACTGATCACTTCCACCTACTATACTGTGCTCTTTTCAGTCATTAGCAGCTTTCTCTAACCTTTTGGCTAAATCCAGAGCAGACGTGATATGTTACATATCGACACTGTAGAGATTTCTCCGTTTGTTTAATGCCACGCTGTGTTGCCATGTTCTCATTATGTTCCGCATCAGACAACATTATTACATGTAATGAAACTGGGAATGCAGGAAGAGAGACAATCACTTATGAAGCTTCAGGGGATTTTTTAAATAAATGCGTGATATATTATACAAACTAGTTTTCAAACACCAATTGTAAAAAGTATAAGTTTCATTTAAATTATTCATAACAGCTAGTAGCCTAATATTTCAAAATTAACAATATTTAGCATTTTAATGTGCTGTAGCTGTGGTTCAATGGAGTGTGAGAACGACCCACAGCTAACACATGACCAAAGCCAGCACAAGCTGATTTTATTCTGGGTCATTTTGGCCTTGACCTGAACAGTGGACTTGACCAGAGACGATACATGGAGCAGAGATGAGTTGACGGATAGACCTCAGGCAGGACTCTTACGCCTGCGGGGCCACAACACTCACCTGACCTGTGCATGACCTCAGTGAAATACTCTGCAGTTCACACCTACAGTCGTGTGTCCAGGCTGCCAGCATCGTTGCTGCTGCACAGCCCTGTCTTCATACACTCTGACTTGGACAATGGACATCAATAAGAGAACGTTGGATTTCATTTCAGCGCTGGAAAATAACATGAGTTGCAAGTGATGGATTTTTTGTTTACTCTCTTTCAGAGTGAGAGACACGAGAGACATAGGTAGAGTAAGAGAGAGAGGGAGAGAGAGAGAGAGAGAGAGAGAGAGACCTCAAAAATGACTGCTCTTCACCTTATGTTCTGTGAGGTTTCTGCTATAATCACATGCTGCGCATCTAGCATCCATGTTTTCTCCCTTCCAGATCTATGTATTGGCCAAACTAGTGTGGTAACTGTTACAAACAGTTAGTCTACACAATTAGCTACCTGCTGGTTTGTGTGAACGAGGTGGCCTGGAAGAGTAAAAGATTATAACTCAATAATGGAGTCAGTTAAGGAGTCAGGGACATGCTGCACCTGTCAGAGGCAGGCACAATGTCATAAAAAAGTCATTAAATAAATATATGACTGTACAACACTGACACTAAAATGTGTGTATTTAAAATAAACCTATGACTGAGGTCGTTCAAATGCTGCTGGATGACAGTTAATTAATGATACATGTGGAAGAATGAAGTTTATTTCAGTCATTTCCCTTCACTCACATCCATATGTGATTTTAACAACTACGGTAATTAACATTACTCATTCAATGTATGTTCGAAGATGGACCAAGACAACTCTGGATAAAAATGTTGAAAATGAAACTTTGCTTAGCATGTCCATGCGCATGCACGCACCACAGGTGGTTTTCTCAGAATGGTGGGCAATTATGTCAGCACTTAGCACACCTACTGAGTGCCACTGACAACAAATGGACACCTTGAACGCAGCTCTTTTCACTGCCAAAGGAAGAAGTCAGCCTCGTAGAGCTATTTAGAAGAGAACCGCGAACGCTAATGTAATGATTGTAATGGTTCTGTCGGAGGGAGCCAGCAGCATCAGAGCCCATGGCTCTTAGTCACAGGCTAGCAGCAGCCTCGTGTCGCCTCATTGATTGACTGACACATGTAGAGTTGTTGACATCACATGACATGTTAGTTAGGATGTTAGTTAGTGTGTAGTTGATCATGAGTGAGACACAACATCCCACCCACACACACACACAATCCCAGACAAAGAGGGACATCTGGTCACCAGTCAACTAGAATTTTCTATATCATTGGTTCCCAACCTGGGGTCCGGTCCCCCCTCAGGGCGGCGTCAGAGATTTCAGGGGGCCCACAGAGTTTTGTCTTTTCTGAGGTTGTGAGGTTATCAAAATTGGTGCATATTGACATTTTAAAATCCCAGTGGATAATCAAAATCATGTATGACAATAGGAACAAAAAACCTACAATAGGGACATGATAACAATTATGACGCAACAAAGGGAAATGGACAGAAAGATACAGTAAAATAAAATAAAATATACACACAGTAGCTATATAGGGCTCCTCATTGTAATTCCATACCTATGGCAGGGCTCCACCTTTTTCAACTGTTTATTTTTGTAAATAAAAGTTGGTATCACATTATTTTTTGGACACATCTGTGCAGACAGGGATTGTGGATTTTTTTTTTTTTTTTTTTTGGGGGGGGGCTTCAAGGAAAAAAGGTTGGGAACCACTGATCTACAGATCTTCACTTTACCTGGTACACTCTGTGTCTATGAGTCTACAGCCGTGCTCCAGGCAGAGAAGAGAGGAGCAGCAGCATGACCATATATGATAAAATAGAAAATCATCAAAAAATCATGATTTTTTGATTTAGATTTTTTTTTTTCGTTGCCTACCAGGGCAGATTTTTATTTATTAATAAATAAATAAATACGTATATAAAAACTCTGGGAGGCAAAACAGCAGGTGCTGGAGTTCCCTTACTGTATGTTCTATTCTATATATCTAGGTGCCAGTGGTTGCAGTTAAATCCTCAAGAACTCAATAACACAGTCAATTTTCTTTGTATCCAAGCATTAAAAGTAAAACTTTGCAACACTGAATATAAGCTGGGTTTGTTTTGCATGTGCACGTTTGTTCAGTTTGTCTTCTAACGAGGGAACATGTGGCTCATTTTGCAGAACTTAGCAGCATCTGTCCTTTTCTTTTACTTTTCTTTTCCTCTCTCTCTCTATCCTCCACCTCTGCCTTCCTCCTGACAGTGATGACCGTCCATTTCACAAGGCAACTCATCCAAAATGTCATCGGTGGTGGGAGCAGGTAAACGGTTGCTGTGTACGTTGCCGAGAGACGTGCGGTGATGTCATTTTTTGACACTGCGGCAAGAGTGAAAGTCACGCCTCATGCGCTACATTATCACTGGTGTCTGTTCACAGCAGGCTACAGTGCTCCAGTCGAGCCGCCTATGACTCATATCTCTCCGGCCTGAATCTCTGTTTCAGTCCCTGCTAACGCCTGTCAAACGTCGCCCACCTGTGCTCATTTTCTTATTTTCGCAAGACCAGACAAAAGCGGTTCAGTCATTTGCACTGGGAACTGTGACAGCGCCGGAATAAGTGAAAAATAATCCTTTGTTAGCCGGAGATGGAGATGAAACAGTTCCTTGGTTTTGCACTGCATCAGTGTAGAAATGCCCCTGGGGAAGGAGTCAGACAGTCAGTCTCTCCGTTCTCAGTGGACGGCACAGCGCTGCAATACTTGTCTTTCACTTTAATTAAAGGCATTTTACACTGTCAGACAATAGCGTACTACTTCCAGCATTCAGGTGATGCTTCATGCCTGCTGCGCCACCATGGTGTACTTTCAGATTCCACATTTGGCACACTGCTGTTTTCTTTCTTCCTTCACATGCAACTATACTTCTGGCACATGTGCGCACTCTCACGTCAAGAACTGTCAACATTGTTTGCTCTGAGATCTAGTGGAGTGTTATTTTTGTTAGTCTATAAGGTTTATTATCAGAGAAGACATATAGTACTAGCTCTTATAGAAACCAGGGCCTGTTCTGAAATCACAGTGGTTCTCTACAGTAGAGTAGCAGGCTTCATAATGAATGAGGGTGATTTAAGTTGTTTGAGTTATTTTTTATTATTGTTACATGTAGCCCCACAAACATCTTCAACATCGCTGGTAAATGGGAAGTGTTTTTGTTTGCAGATGTTCTTCAGTGTTATTGCTGTGTCAGTTTCCCAATTTTTTAAGTAAGGTAAAGAAGCTTGAATGGGGGTGGTTTTAGACTTTATATAACCTACATGTGACTGGTTTCGAAATCACAAATCAAAGTTTGTGAGGTGGTAGACATCTTTAGCAGAGCTGCTGACAGATGTGCATAACCAGCTGCCTATTACTGTGTGTTCTGACAGCTTGGAATGAGGGAAGCAGCATGAACTTGTTGAGCAGTCTGAGCAACAGTAGCTGGTCTGTTTTCCGTGGACAGATCTATTTCACAAAGAGTTTAGAAACGCACATGACCAATGAACCCAGTTGTGTACGTGGGTCGCTGGATGACTTGTGTTACGTCACTGTTACATAATTCCGCAGCCTTCCTACAGTACACTTTGCTCTGTTATTTATGAACAAAGGGCTAATTCAGAGGCTCACGTGGGCCAAAGCCTCCAGATCACAGATATGTGCGCAGTACAAGTGGAATTAGCAAACGCCACATCACAAACAAATACTCACAAACTTATTAGGTATGTCAAGTCTTGTTACTTCCAATTTTAGAGTGTGTTCAAAAATGATTTACTTAGGTTCAAAAGTGCTTATCTATCTTATCTTCTTGTTGAAAAGAGTGGAATGAGGGAAATGGCCACAGAGAGACTGGCAAAGACTAAAAAGAGCCTCAAACCAGAAACAAACTGATGCTGAACAGCCACAAAGAAATACAAAAAACTGCAGAGATTAAAATAAATAAACTAATGACTAAATTAAATGATTAAATAAATAAGCAAATAAATAAATAAACTGAAAAAATCCACTTGATGGCAGACAGAAAACAACTCCAGGGACACAAGACAACCACAAAGTGACATTGAGATGAGATCAAACCTGAGACTGAGCTCAATCAATAAAGAGTAAATCAACAGCATACATAAATTAGATAAATGAGCTAATTATACAAAGAATTACTCAATGAAAGTGTTACCAGTATTCAGAGGTTTAGGCAAACTGGGGAATTGCATTGTGGATAAAGTACAACATGTTCTATCATCGACTGAAGTTTTCTAGTTGAATAGCTGTGTTGGCTCTAGCCGTGCTCTAGACTCCAACAACTGAGTTTTATCTAAATTAGTTGACAACTATAAGACAAAGTGAAACCTTGGCTGAGTTATATAAGAAGAAGTTGTTTTGTGTGTATGTTTTTTTCTTTCTTTTTTAATTTGCACTTTATATTTCATTGTGTTTGCTATAAAACTGACAGATGCTACTTAATATGTCTCTATAGCTCATTTTAATTATGGAGATTTTTCAAATTAGTTTTGTTATTAGTTGACTGTTCCATATGGTGCTTCGTCTTGACGGTCTCCCTGGATCTTCCCGATTCCCCCGCACATTTAGGTTGAGATTTAAAAGCTTTGGTGGAAATTTTGAATGTGAGCTTTGAAACCTCGGAGTTTCATCTGGGTCTCGCAGCGTGAAGACTCATTTGAAAAAGAACAAGCTCTAATGAGCAAATTGATCCAATAAATTTTTAATCTTGGGCACAGATTAAAACACACTTGGGACTGAATTCCCCAAATCACAGGAGCTCCTCCCGCAGATGGCTATTTCCTGTCTGTCTGTCTGTCCGATAGCCCCCCCCCCCCCCCCTCCCTCTACATGTCCACACAGCCTAGAGGAGGATATAATGGAATCCTTCACAGACATCAGCTTCAATAAAAATAAAAGCTTTGTGGATGGGTACGGAGGCTAAAAGCATGCATCAGGTATTATATGTAAAAAAAAAAAGCTAAGATGGGTCGATCACACCCACAACTACCACATACATACACATTAAAACACACTCGTGGCCTGCAGCTAACGCATTAAAGGCCACTGTAGAGCAACAGAGGAGTTCATTCTTGTTGTTGTGTGATGACTTCAGAAATTGTCAGCACTTTTGCAGTAAACCCGTATCAGCTGTGGCTTGTTTTTCACTTCTCCTCTGAGCTAAATTGACCCATTAGTGTAACCAATTGTTCGAAGAGTGCACTCATTCATTTCTCTGCTATGCGGCGGTTACTGTTTCAAGGAGTGGAAAAGGCAACGAAATAAACATCACTCCAAACTCTGAGGACCACGCTAAGTCATTGTGGCATTTTGTATTTTCTCTTGCATATGAACATTAAAACTGCTCTGCACCCCCAATTCTGTGGAGTGTATCTGGTCAAAATAGAAGGTGCATTATCTCAGATTGGTTCCTATCAGCTACAAAATACTTTTCTCTGGTGATGCATGATATTAGTGTAATATCCAGCATAATACATCAGTGGAAAAGAGTTGGAGAGGAAACTCAGAGCAGCTTGTAAAAGGGAGAGTTAACTACAGAACATCAGGGCCACGTCTTTCAGTTAAAACCCATTAAGTCCTTCACTGTGAAAAACTCTAATCATAAAGGCATGAAATAGTAATAGTTACATATAATAGGTGTCGAAGAGATTTGTCTACAAGTGTCACTTCGTTTCCACTCAAGGACTTTATAGGAGCATTAAGGAATGTGAATAATGTAAGCAGTGCAGACTACACAATTAGACGTGAGGACTGTCCACATTCAAGAAGTAGACGGTAATGATAGATTTTATTAACATCCACAAAGAAGGCTGGAAATGAATGTGGAGAAAGTGTTCCACAGTCTGAGGTGGAAATGGCTCTATTCCTGCGTAGGAGTCACATATGTTCTTAATTTGCTTGTGTTTTGTCTTGTATGTGTTTTTGCTTCTTTATTTGTTTTGTTTTGTTTTTTAAAGTTGCACTGCGTCGAACTCTCGACCACTATGCAAATTATATCGTGCTGCTGTATTCAACTTGAACTTCACTTTACTGTGAGCAACGTTGCACAATGACTCTGAACATAAGGAGACAGAATCGTGTTGTATCCAATATCCAATGTTAAATTGCACTGAAAGGTAAAATGATCATCTTTCCCTATTAAGGCGAGACACCCCAGGTGAATAGGGTAAAAAATTTAACTAACAGCTATTGCCATGAAACTTTCTATGTTTATTACTTAGATTGAGACAATTATTTTTTGTATTACATGTTTTCTTAAATATTATGCTTACATAATGGAAATTAGACATTATATAATTAAATATGCGTGAATTTGTGTACATTTCCAGACCCGAAATCTGAAGATTGGATAAAGCCACTTTCAAAATTCTTGTTTTATTTTGTTGACATTTTAAAGTCAAAAGTTTTTACAGAGTGGATTTTGGATATCTCTTTTTATCACTTTGTAAATGAGAAAATACTGTCACCAGCCCTAAAAAATCAAATTTCGCCCTGTTTTTAGGTATAAATTGTTGTATAAATGAGGCTGTGAATGATATATCAACAATCCCCTCTGTAAAAACCTTCAGAATATAGGCGGGAATACAACTGGAAGGTTTGGTGTCTGTAAGTGCTGCTGAACTGGAGATTTCGGGTCCAGAGTATAAGAAAAAGCTCATTTTGAGAAAACGGCCTTTAAAGATTCTATTGCAAAAATTCCACAAATTGGCTCTATGCACAGCTCTACTTCCTGAACTTAAGGCAGCTCCTTTGTTTCCTGTGTTACATTATTGGACAAACTGATTAATCCAGGTGTGTCTGACCAATGTGACTACTCAGACACACCTGGATTAATCAGTTTGTCAGTAAATAAAAGAGCTGCCTTGAATTTAGAAAGCAGTGGAGCTGTGCATAGAGCCCATTGTTACTGGAAACAAGAGTGTCTGGCCACTGTGAATTTTAAGGTGTGTGGGCCAGTAGGTCAGAGAAAAAAAAATAAATAAATAAAAATAAAAATAAGAAACACTTTAGGTGTAGCCTAGTTGGGCTCATCTGTAATATGACAACCAATGTTTTCAGTTTCTCTCTGTCTGGCTAAAAATCATCTCTGGCCCATGTCAGTGTCACATCCGTTTCACCTCTGTCACTGAGAAGTAAACTACTGCACAACACGTGATTCTGAGGATCGATGCTCATTTTAAGCCCTGTACCAGCGCAGGGACATATTAAATCTCCGATCAGTTCATTCAGACGTCTGATGTGTAAAAAAAAAAAAAAGCAACCGCTGTGTATCGCGCTGGTCTCCGGCGGCAAACACTCGTTTTTTACGGGTGACAGCTTCCGCGATGACGCACTTTGTAAAGGGATCTTATGGCTCGGTGAGTTTCTGTGCTGTGTCTTTTGTTGTCTAGCAAGTGAGAGTTGCTGTTTTATTTTACGTGAGGATTTAAATCGATTTCCTTTCCCCGTTTTTAAAAGTCCCTCCGCTGTTCAGAGCGCATCACGTGATGCTTCTAAACGAATCACGCTGTCGGAAAACGACACCAGCCAATGAGACCCTCCCTCGTACTTTTACGATTCGTCGCTGGTACAAAGGAAATGACCATTTTTGGAACCGACACATTAGTGCAGGAGAGAGAGAGGGAGAGATAGAGAGAGAGAGAGAGAGATAGAGAGAGAGAGAGAGAGCTTCACAGCGATACCTGATATGACAGGAGTCTGAACAGACGCGGCTCGCTCCGCGATAGAACGCTCAGTTCTGGTGAATTTAGGAGAAATCTACAGGCGACACCAGTCAAAGTGAAGTAAAATAAACACCCATAACGTGTATTTTAGACTATTTTTTTGTATTAGTCTGAAAGAAGACATGTTATGGAAGCAAAATAGCCCAAAATCTCAAAATTGATAAGTGCATGAAAAAACGATGTTTTTGCCTGCCGTGTCTCGCCTTAAAGACAATGTCAGCTATAAATATTAGCTTTTGAAACAATGAACTTGGATGCTGAGCTGACAATGGTTGCTCTGGATAAGATAAGCTAAGATAAACAGCTGTCAATGCTTACATTAGCTATGTACAGTAGTAGCATAAGAAGAATTTGAAATAGCCCCAAAAGCATTAGGAATGGACCAGAATGTACTGAAACATCTTATTTATCCATTGAGAAATACACAGCAGCCAGAAAAGTTAGCTATGATGTCTGTTATTGGGCCTATTTTTGTTGCCTTACATCATTATAAACCTACGCAAAAAGAAAAAGACTTTGGTCTATGTCAATCTCTATATGAAGAAAGAGTTCAAAAGTTGGGAATTGTTTGGGGTTGTGTTGTTTGTATGTTTAATAATGATCTGTATGGACTGTTTGGTAACTTTTACACCAAAGCAAATTAAATAAATAAATAACCGTCAGAAGCCCCACCCCCTTTATGTTAGCAGTCGCACATGGGGCAAACTAACAAAAAGTACATGTTACAGTAATATTTCTTAAGGATGATTTCTGTCATTTGAAATATTTGTTATATTGCTGATGTTTAAAGGGTACATAATATGAAAATATAACTTTTTGAAGGCTCTTTAACATATATTTGGGTGTTTGTCTTGCCTTCAGGACCCCAAAACGTGAGAATTGAGGAAAAAATCTGTAATTTTCAGGCTCCCTAGATTGAAATCCATGTGGTTTTATGAGCTGTTCCCTCAGTTGTCTTGCAGTGATGTAACTAGCTTTTACCACCCCTACCTGGGACTGGTAGAAGGGGCGGGACAAGCAGTGGTTCATTTGCATTTAAAGGGACAGACACTGAAACCAGCCGTTCTGAACAGGGCTGTTTTGAGAGGATGAAAAGAGCTGTGATGTTTGATCTTTGGGGTATTTTGACCAAAACATGTGACAGACATGTCTTTAAGACACCTGGGAACTATCTTAACTTGTGGAAAGGGGGCATAATATGTCTCCTTTAAGTGTGTTCATTGGTGGAACCTCAGTACCTAATCACCACTGTGCAGCTTCTGGCTTCAGATGATGTCAACAGCAGCGCTCATATCTTTGATAATTTGGTCTGTTTATTTTTTCATATTGAAAGGAAGGGGGGATAATGTCCATCTATATACAGTCACTGGTCTGTTACTAACCCCATCCTGTTTTGATATCAGATGCCTGCTGACAGTCTGATCAGTGTGAATACTCAGCTCAGCTTGACCGGTGATTATCTTTTATTTTCATGTAAACAGACATCTCGAGAAAATCCTTCTCTTCTTCTCCCCATCTTAAACTGTTGTCCCTGAGCTCCCCCGTCCTCTCAGCTGCACACCGGACGGAGGGTTTGAAAAGGCAGTGACTGAAATGATTTTGATTTAAAATCGTTTTTTTTAACACTGGAATCCAAAGTAATGAAAGCACTCAGCTTTGGTGTCGCAAAATAAGCAGCCAGTGCTGATGATGGGGCTTTCATGTCAGGCTGCACAGCTCTCTCACCTGCTCCTGGTTAATAGGCTGTCTGGAGAATTGCGAGGAAAATGTCTCCACATACACTACCTTGATTTTCTAAATCAGTGTTTTGGACACAACAGGCGAGAGGACTTAATAGTGGACTTGTTTTTTGTATCGAACACAATCTGTGCCATTTCAAGGTTAGCAGGAATAACAGCTCACTGTGTGTCTCTTGTTCTGCTCTGATGCTGCAGAGTCACAGACTGAGCCATATAATGAGTAACAATGTGTGAAACTCTAATTCCTCATATCTTGTTGCAGGGATTTAGGCTGGAGCAGTGAAGTCTATTTTCATTCATGGTTTGACAGTATTTGTTCAGTGTAAGGAATTAATGACTAATCAGCGCTAATTTATTTTGTAATATGATCTGAACAAACCATAACAATTCTGTTTTCTCTCAGAGGACAGTCATTTAGGCATTCACTATAATAAGAAAGACTTGGCTGACACAACATTTATAATGATTTTTCCTCACCTTCAGAGTTGGACTCACACTTTTTTTTTAAGTGTGACTGCTGTTTTTATATAGCCCTCCCTTTGATCTCTTGTCTTGTCTTTGATGTTTTGCATATTCAGTCTTATTCATACAATTTTCTTTTCACAATGCCACTTTAGATTTTCAGAATGTCCCACTGTCCAGTTGTAATCTGAACGCACACTCTAGTCTTACTGTATTTTTTCCTGTGCAGACATATTGGCATCTGTTCTATACTACGGTTAATAATTGCCCACATGTACATTTTCAATTCTTTGTTGTTTCCCCTGTGGGGTTCTTCCTTTAAATGGTTATTTTTGAACAGACTGATGTGCACCAGACGCATTATACTGTATAGTATGTGCAACAACTTTTCAATGACAAATAACAGACCTTGCACTAAATCTATATTTCTTACTTTATTGTGCGATTTTTCACTAAAGTATCTGACTCATTCACTTGGAGTGACTCCAGCATAGTAAACAATTTCATGGTTCTGTCTAGACTTGCACAGCTTTTGAGTAAGACAAGGGAAAGATCCTGGTCTGGTTTAATACATAAAAAAAATCACAGTGACTTTAATGAAAAGAAACACCATCATTCCCCAAAGTTAACCTTTTTTTATTTGCATCCACCCAGACCACCCTCCCAGTGACTCCATGGAGTGGTTCATTCATTTAAATAGAGAAAATGTTGCCATCGAATGTAATTGGACCAATGATTACTTTTGTCAGCACTACATAATCAGGAAAATGTATGAGTAATATTACTAAACGGTTGGGATTCTGACATTGTCTAATGGGAGATTTCAATTACTGTAGAGAACACAAAAGTGGAGTAGAGCACGCACATCCAAGGACAAACAAACAACATTAACTGATGTTTATTGTGGAACGATCAACGTTTCGATCACTGTGGATCTTCGTCAGGATAAGGCAAGGCAAACATTTCATTCATATAGTCAGTTGGTCCCACCCCCCAAAATCAAGCCCGAGATGCAACCCAGGTGTGGCACATTGGTGAGGAAACTGAGGCTGTTAAGGGGAAATGAGCCAAAAAAAACAAACAATAAACACACAAATTCAAATATATAGACAAACAGTATAATAAAATAATGTTATCCTGACGAAGATCCACAGTGATCGAAACGTTGATCGTTCCACAATAAACATCAGAGGAGTTTAATACAGTTGTGCGGACTTCACTCCTTTTCTCTAAGTAGATTTCAATTACTGTCCCTTGCAGTTTAAAGTGACATGCATGAACAAAATAATAAATGTGGAGTAGAAGTGATAAAGGTTTTATTTGACTTCTAATCATGTTAAGAAAAAAGTCATAATAATTCTAACAGTAGCACACCCCATGTGTGCCCACCAGGTGCAGGAATAATAACTGGGGCCAGGTGCCCTAAGGCCAGGTGGCAGGCAGGGACAGGGGAGGTGGGCCAGTCCCTAGCATGGTAGACTCATTCAATTAATCTATCATTTAATTTGATAGATACTTTAGTTTGGAGCCTGCTGTGTGTTACTTCTGTAAGATGAAGTGTAATGACTTTAAACCTGTCTTTAAAACCTGATGTGCTTCAGCTTCATTTCATAGCAATGCTTGAATTTTTAAAGTTTGAATCAGTAAACTGTGCTCACACAATATTTAAAGAAAGAGAGAGGAGAGGCCAAGGAGCTGTGTGAGGACTACTCGCCTGCTGCTATTCAGGAGAATACTGTATTAAATGTCAACGTGTCACTTCCTGTGAGGGATAAATAGTTTGATTACACATGCTCTCTTTCACTAAAGAAGGGACACTCTTCTGTTCCTATTAAGTTACACTTCAGAATCATGCTGTAAAAAGGTGTCTAGAAAGAAAAGAATGTTTTAAGACGTTTTACTTCTTTTCGCTGAGGAAATCTTAGTGGAATTCTAATATGTGGATCCTTGACCATTCATACGTGCACATTACCTGTCAGGGCATTTGTATGAGAACTACATCTCCATCCACTGAGTACATGCCCAGAGTGCTGTGGAGATTTGAAGGACCCTTTCAGTGTCAGTCGATTTTATATTTAAGTGGGATCACATTTGTTACTTCTGACAGTTTTTACATGCACAATTATTAAAAACATTCATATTTCTTCATTCACTCCTGTTCAGATCTGGACAGGCCACAACAACTAGGGCTGGGTGATAGGGACTAAAAGTCATATCTGGATATTTTTTAGCTGAATGGCGATCCTCTTTTTTTTTTTCTGTGACGTAATTTGGGTTTTCCTCAAGGCGTTATAGCATATTAGATTTTTCTTTTTCTCCCAGAGGCAAACCCTTTAAAAAACAAACAATCAATTATAAGTTTAAGCCATATGCCAAATGTCACACAGGCACCTTGATTAACAGAGGTCACTCACTCACTGCACAATATCAAAATGTAGAAAACAAATTGAACAAAAAAACGGTCTAATATATGGACGACATGGAGCAGAACTTGCAGCACATGTATTGTCAAAATGAACAATATCGATTCAAGCGATATTGTCCTGTCATATCTGTTTTATATTGATATATTAAAATATTGATACATTGCCCAGCCCTGACAACAACCCTGAAGACCAGAGGCTCTGTCAGGGACAGCAGTTAGTAGACTTAAAGGACAATTCCGGACAAATTCACCTCGGGGTGTATTTTCCTAACATTTTAGGTCTAAAAGAATGAATCTGAAGATTTTCAGTTTAATCGCTCCTGTTTTGCGGTAGTTGTGTCTGTCCCTGCATCGCCACGG
This sequence comes from Trachurus japonicus, assembly GCF_045865225.1. Classification (NCBI taxonomy): domain Eukaryota; kingdom Metazoa; phylum Chordata; class Actinopteri; order Carangiformes; family Carangidae; genus Trachurus; species Trachurus japonicus. The sequence continues at coordinate 27,167,729 of NC_140920.1, read as the reverse complement.
CAGCAATGAATGGGAGTGGATGTAAGTTCCGCCGCTTAGGCTGTTTACATCCCTCAAAGCATTTTTTTTCCACAGACAGCATCAGATGGAGACTCAAACATGCACCAAGAAGTTTATTTACTTCAAGCAAGCCGACATGTTTGTAAAATTAGATCTACTTCAAAGTCTCCCGGAGTCTCGCGTGAGACCCACGTTGACGTGCTCGGTGTGTTCAGGTGCAGTGGGAAAGCCGTTTGTGTCCTACCATTTGGACCTACCATTTGTGTACATTTTTTTCCACAGACAGCGTCAGGTGGCCACTCAAACATGCGTCGAGAAGTTTTTTTTTACTTGAAGCAATTCAAGAGTTGATATTCCTGTGTTTATGACACAAACAGCTTTCCCACTGCACCTGAATGCACCGACCACGGCAACTGGGTCTTGCGCGAGACTTTGAATTAGATCTAGTTTTACAAACATGTCGGCTTGCTTTAAGTAAATAAACTTCTCGGTGCATGTTTGAGTAGCCATCTGACGCTGTCTGTGGAAAAAAATTGCGGCTTTGAGGGTTGTAAACAGCCTAAGCAGCGGAACTTGCATCCACTCCCATTCATTGCTGCCGTGGCGATGCGGGGACAGACACAACTACCGCAAAACAGGTGCAATTAACTGAAAATCTACAGATTCATTCTTTTAGACCTAAAATGACAGGAAAATACACCCCCGAGTTGAATCTGCCTGGAATTGTCCTTTAACAATCTGAATGAAACTTCAGCCATCATTTCATATTAATATAAACATTAAGGAAAAGTGTATTTGCCTTGACCTGATAATATGAATAGTGTGTGCACTGGCAGTATGTCAGCATGGAGTCTGGGCCCTGTACTGTGTGAACTGTCTATGTTCAGCTGTAACGGTATGGCAGCAGTCCTCCAGCTTGTCAGCTTCTGATACTGATGCATTCGCCCCTCATGCCTCACATTTTGCATGATTTGAGCAGAAAATGGGAACTTTGGCCACATTGTGTTTTACTTGGCTGAACCATACCTGCTCCATTCCATTACAGCTAATGTATCCATTCCCCGGCACAGCCTGCAGTGAGTTACACGGGGGCTGTTATGTCAGCCGCTGTGGTGAAACACATGGCTGACTCCTGATTACATTAGAGACATATTTGTGGAGTCAGTATAGGGCTGACTCTACAGGTATGTCTTCTATTTTACAGTGAGTGACAGCACAAGGATGGAAGTATGCTAATGTGACATTATCCAGAGTGTACTCTCGGCTCCACACACACCCACACACGTACATCCAGATTAGGGGCAGAGAAGAGAGGTAACCAGTACTGATTAATCAACACTGCTCTTTAGCAACCCGCGCAAAGGCTCCTGTGTAAATGAGCAAAGTTATTTTAGTAAAGTCGGAGGCATTTGCTTGACATGCTGCGTTCATCTTCGAAAGCAAAAAAATAATCAGTTTTATCTGTCCTTGTGCCGGCTTTGTGAATGCCACTGGCTTGGATAGTATCCCTTAAGGAGCTATAGCACATCCTGCTTGTGAGTGACACAACTGAAAGACAGTCTCGGTTTTGACTGTTGTGCTCTATTGGTGCTGAGAGAGCTGCTCAGTATTCATGTCTTTTTTTTTTCTTTCTTTTTTTTTGTCAGCTCACAGTCAATTCCACTCCAAGATCTTGTCTGTCTTAGAGCAGCGAGCACCTGTGTAGCACTCCTGCTCTAAATAGAGTGCCTGTCATAGATGAAGTGCAGTCGCCCTTCGCGCAGACACCTTTGCCTGCATTTTGTGAAGGTGTGTGTGTGTTTGTGTGTGCATGTGTATACCTGTGTGTGTGTGTGTTTGTGTGTGTGTGTTCTCATCCGACTGAAGCTTATGGCGGGACAATTAACCGCGTCTGGTAATTTGGCGAGAATTCACTCAATTAGCTTCTTCCCATTACGCTAACGAATCATTTCAACAGCATCGCCTTGTGGATTAGCATAATGGAGCTGCCAGTGGAGCATACTACATTATAATCTAATACCTGTTGTATGTTTTTTTTTTTTTTTCAATTTGTTTATTTCTGTGTTATTTCTTATAATTTTTTCTCATTTACATCCACGTTGAATCAGTGTGGAAGGATTTTCACCAGAAAGCCCTAGACAGGATATTTACCAGCGCTGCTAAGAACAAAAGAGCATGCGGGTTACAATGCTTCCTTTGTGCTGGGCAGCAGAGGCGTCTGACTCATGGCTCCATGATATTCTGATGCTGATATAAAGCAAAACAAAGTGCCCTTATTATATGGCCAGAAGCAGAGCCAGCTCAGCCTCTTTGACAGAGGAGGTCGTAAAGCTTGAGAGAAACAGATGCGGAAAACAAACAACTTGTATCTGATAAAAGGAAAGACTGATGAGGAAAAGTGAAATACTGACTTTTTTTTACATGAAGACACATACCAATTCTCCCGAGCTGTAATGTTTCTTTCAATAGTCTGCGTTAAGGTGATCTATTGTGGAAGATATTTTTAGATTTTCCACCCGACAACACTGCAATCTGTTGATGTTACAGTTGTACGGATCTACACTGAAAACAATGCTGGGCGTACTGTACTGTATACACAAAGAAACACAAACGCTTTTTCTTACCACAAACAGCCAGTGGTAAAAATGGAAGAGTTCCTGAGGTTTACTGCAGTTTGTCGAACAGTAAAATTTGATAATGGCAGTTTTACATGAAGTGCTGAGGTAAGTACCCATCAAAAAAATCACAGACTTTATCACTCAAACAGTTGCTCCAGTCTTCACTGCAAATCGCTGCAATTACTGTAATGGAACCAATTTTGGTATTGCCCCAAAAGAAAAAAAATGTCATTGTCAAACTTGACACAAAAGCTGAAAAGCAACTAAATAATTGAAGTGAACATTAAAGACTATTATGCTTAAAAAAAAGGGTTGATTTATTCAAGCCGGTGCATATTCTCATTTGTCCAGGTCATAGTGTTTCAAAGGAGGTTAAATCAAAAGCAACTGGACTTAGTTATTTGTCTAGGAAGACGTTTCACCTCTCATCCAAGAGGCTTCATCAGTTCATGTAGCATCTGACCAGGCTGGGACTGGTCCAATTGTTTTATTCAAGCAATCCCTCAGCCTAACCGTCACTTAAGGAGTGAAGAATCCAATAAAAAAGAATATGATCTCAACACATCAACTTGAGTCCCTGTATATTACAGTAACGTGTTAAAGAAAAACAAATGACTTCATTGTGTCTGCTGCTTGATGACGGTAGAAATCTTTACTTCTGTTGTCATTCCTGAAGGCTTGGTTTCCCTTACGCTACATTACTGCCTATATAGTTCTCATGCTGTAGAAAGAGAGACTTCCATGTCTGTTTGATGAAAAAGTATGGCGAGTGAGCTGGAGCGAAATTTCTTCATCCAGTGTTCTAGGATTAGAGCCAGTTGTTGGGAAATAGTTATGGGAGTAAACAGATTTTTGGCAGATATAGTTCATGAGATATTACCAATTTTAACTTTGGTCTTAATTCCAGGAGCCTCAGGAGAGATGAATGCTGCTTGGTTACATTACCCTATAGATTTGGGGAGTTGCTGGTTGTGGTGGTCTGCAGATTTCCATCTGCCTGCAGAACTGAATTGAATTGGAGAAACTGTGTCTGAGAAACCTTTCTGCTTCTACAAAAGCTTTGAATAACAAGTGCACATGGACGAACAGAACCGTAATACATCCAGGCAAGTGCTTCACTTCAACACTGTTGTGTTGCCTGTATTTGCATCACATTCACATTGATCAAGTTGACAAGGACGTTTCCAAAAATGTGTTTATTTTGCATATATGCATGCCCTAGAACAAGCTGTCAGGTTTTCATTAACTTTCTGATGTCACAACAGAACAGTCACTCAGCCACGCCCACAACACAGCCACCAGGTTAACCTATTTGATCATTATTTTTCTGAAATGCCGATGCATTTTAGTCTGAGTTTGGCTGTCTGTTTGACTCATAACAACTGACTCACCATTTCCCCAATGAATTTTTCCAATCTAGAGTAGTATCTTAAATACTACTAGGAAATCATTGGTAAGTCACTGTGTCAAATTACTTTTTTTTCCTAAATATACGTCTCTCAATAATAATAATAATAATTAAAAAAAAACACTTTCAAGAAAAGCTCATAATATGGTGCAAGAAATGGCATCAGCAGCCAAAGAAATAATGAAAAACTGTAGGATTTCAAAAAATGCTTTAACATGCGAGGTGCAGCACAGCCAGTGATGGATGCACAAATACAAGAATGATCTGAGGTGACTGCTCAGTATTCACCAAATGTCATATTTTTTCTAATCATTGCACACTAGGAATTTTTCAATCATGAATTACCCAACGCATGTGAATAGTTGTTTGACACATGATAGAACCATTGCTACAGATACAGGAGAACACTTCCTGTTCAGTGAGATAGGTGCATACAGTAGGAGCAAGATGAATGGATCAGATTAAAAACAGGTTTTAAACTGAAGATATACTGCACACTATCTAACTTATAATAAACAAACTGGTGTTAGTTTCATGGTTCTAGACCATAAGGGAATGGTTTCAGCAGTGAGCTGAGTCCTCTGAGGGATGTTTGGCAGGTAATGATGAAACAGTTACCAGTTTCATGTCATGGTTGAAATGTCAGTTGATTAGCATGACCATTTAAATTCTAATAATCACTATAATTGTGATGATTTCCATGAGTAATTGCCATGTTTAATTTCACATGTTAGGTTCTGTATCAAGCAGCAGCTCAGATCTCTCAGACGCGTTGCAGCGAGAATGTGTCAGTCAAAACGTGGTGGAGGCAGTAACAGCGTTCCTTTGGACATTTCTCAACCTTTTTACACCGGTGGGTCAACACACAGACACAGCAGAGTGAGTGAGTTGCAGCCACTGAGCCTCCGTGTGAGACGCCTTGGTTGCTATTGTGTTTCTTAAAAAGAGCAGCGCAGCGCACAGTAAAGTCGTGGTGCCTGTGGTATAACAGCATGGTACTGCGCAGGTGACAGCTGTGGGTGTACAGAGTGGGCACAGAATTGTCCTTTAACGCAAACATACACTTGGGAAATTGATTTTAAGTTTTAAAATCTTATTTTTTATGATTCTTTATACATATTCAGTGGATTTAAAGAGGAACTAAGCAGGATTTTCCCGTGGCTATGTTACATTTTTACCTTACGCGCTCCGCAATCTTTTGTCAAGGACAGTTAAGACTACACAAATATACACGTCGCAACATTGTATACGTTATATAACATTATCCACCGCTCAATGGATTGAGTTTTCACCGGCTTTGTTGTAAACAAATGCACATGGCCAGGTGGAGGGTCAGCAAAACAGAGGAAAAGCGACTAGATTTGCATAGTTTGTCTTTAAACAAAACTGTAATAATATGTGACCATTGTAGTCGCTGTCATTGTGACATGACTTTTTTACATTGTTTCATGTCTGTTGGTGACTGGTTCTCAACTCACAGCCACTCCTATTTACTCTATAGTACAGTGGCTCCTCATGGTTGAGAACCATTTGCAGTGAAACATTGCAAATAAAGTGTTAGTTGCCAACATAAAACAGATACATACACGTACAACTGTATATTGTACATCTTCCTCATGTCTCTCAAAAAAAAGAACAATAAGCACAGGCATCGACTGTAATGAATCCAGATCTACAGCTTCTTCTGTTTGTCATGAGCATGACCAATCAGAGGAGAGTCATCTTGTGCTTGTATGAGTGCTCAAGTATTAATGTCTGAGGACTGGGGAGATTTGTCTGCCCGGTGCCCTCACAAGACACACTCCAATCCTCCATTAATTGCACTGATTGGTAGCTCATATTCAATTTGAACTCAATTATGCTGTATGACACAGAGCCAGGAGTCAAACACAGACGAAGCGACTTCACCTCACAGCCAGTGGCTGCAAAGCTGACTAAGAGATGACATTTCCAACAATTAAGGCAACCAAAGCTAGAAAAGTGTTTTAGCTATGTAGCTCAGCAATAAGAGAAAGACCCAAGTGGATTACTAGGCTTATCTTTGTCAAGTACCCACTTTATTGTCAGGATTTCAAACATTACACAGACACTTGTTTAAAAGGTCAAAACCTAGTTCATCGCTGCAATGTGTGCAGTCAATGACTGAGGAAGTAGCTGTGAACAAGGCCTGCACAATATCAGCAAAATGTGCAATGACATTGCTCAATATTGCGATGGCTAGTGATAAAATAAATAGTGTGCATGTAAACCACACAGCTCCAGAGTCTTTCTGCTTTAATAGGCGCCCTGCTAATAGTTACCCTGAATCACTTTTATTGAACAAATTTCAGATGAATAATCAATCAATTTAACACAACATTTATTTAACCCTCTTCTGGCGCGCATGTTCATATGGGGATGAGGATGAAAAAACGATTAAGCGGTCAGACCTACTGTGAACCCACTGTAAACAACTGACATCATCAGGGTTAGCATTCAGCCTAGTATCAGCTGGTTTCAGCCCATCCCATGCCCTCACAGGACACACAGTGGAACAAGCATGAAACTTGTCCCATTAAAACTACAGTACATGTCAACCACCAGTCACTTCTACACTGTTGCTTTGCTGCTGCTAAGAATCCTTATTCCATAACGACAAAATTGTCTGACGAGCTCACAAAACATGAGATAATGTCAAAAACTGTGCTGTGGTTTCAGTTTTATTTACTTGTGCAATGATCAGTCAGAAAGAAAAGACAGAATGTTTTAGTTATTTTATCCCTCACACAGTGCAAAAAAGTTGTAAAATGTGTTGTTTGATGTTGAATAAATGTCACTAAAGGGGTTCATATAGTGATGAAGGCGCCCTGTTGGCAAAACTGTTTGTCCATAGCAATCTATCTTAAAAAGGCAACAACTAAAGGGGAAACCCAAACCCCAGCCAACCGTGGCGTAACTTCATAACTCCAGCCAGTCGCAAGTCAATCAGTCACAGACCCAGCCAATAACCCAGAAACGCTACAAACCTCTTCTTATTCAAGACGCTAAATTTATTGCAACATTTTTTCTTTTTCTTCTCAGGACTGCTAATGTGGAGCCTGACATTTATCCAGGGGAAAGAAATTCAACTTCAATTCATAAAAAAAAGATAGAATTTTCTCAGAGACTGGCCATGAGCTTCCTCCTTTACATTCACAGCAACCGCTAAGTTTTCGTATGCGGTTCAAACAGCCGGGGGTTCAAGTATGGGGCAGCTGGCTCTCAGTAGGTGGAGCAGGTTCTCCCCTGACCGCAGCGCTCACTGTTTGATCCCTGGCATCACCTGCTGAAGTGTCCTTGATGGTCAGACTGGCACCTTGTTGCTGTTAATCAAAGTGAATGGGCAGCACTATTGTACTTATATGAAAGCAATCCATTCATGTTTGCAGAATCGATGCTTGTATTGTGTTTGCTCACACAGGGAATCTAAATCATTGCTCTGAGCTCTGTTGACATTTTGGGCGATTGCAGCATCTGGATGTGCCAGTCTCATCAAGTCTTATTGTTTTAGGAATATTCATGGCTGTACACAGCTCTCAGATTGTTTTGAGGATTGGATTAAATATGCATGCAAATATCATAACCTCTATCTATCTTGACCATGACACTCATTTTCAATAAGACTTTCCTGGTTAAACATTGAATAAGTACAACATGCACCAGTACACATCTGTACAGAGTACCAGCACCTCCAAGTGTGGCAAAACCGTCTGATTGAAGACATTAAATCCAAGTATACACTATCATGACTGCCTAATGACTCCCTATACAATCCCATTGTATAGTGAGAATTATTATACCCTATAGGGCCAACGCATCGTATCCAACAACGCATCGTAAAAATGCAGTGTACGACCGACAGTCACTAACTGAGCTATATATTGTATATAATCATGCATTGTGCTCACACTTTAAGGAAAAGGGCACAGGGGAAATTACCATAAGTAGTGTCCTAAACTGTTTTTAATTTAGTCAATTAACTCAGTGTATAATGCGCTCCCTCGATAGAGAGCAGTTTATGAATGAGTAAGTGATGTCAGGCACAGCATATAGTATATCACAAGATGACAATTCATTTTCCTTGACTATAAGAAAACTGTTTTCTTTCATGGCAGGTTTTTTTTTCTCTTCAAATATCAGCTTCGGAGTTCAGGCCTCATTTCTCCATTCAATAACAACACTGCAACAACAGTTTGAGCCTCTGTACTTCCAATGGAATCAATTCACTTCATCAACCATCAAAAACCTCTCAACACCACTGAATTACTCCCAAAACAACCACACTGTGACATTCAAAATGCAGCAAAGAAGAGAAGAAAAAAATTATGTCTAACAGAGTTTCAGTCAGGGTGTGCGTGTGTGTGTGTGTGTGTGGGTGTTAATTGAGAGCAGCAAAAGCCCCCACAGTGAAGGCTGGTTACTGTACCAGAGCAGGGTGTGTTGGGGAATGTGATAGCCCAAGGCAGTCCACTTTCACTCAGCCTCAGCAATTTGTTTCACTTACCTAGAGAGAGAGGGAGAAAAGAGAAAAACAAACAATTACATCATGCATTCAGAGTGTTTGCCGCATTAGCACCAAGAGTGGATTCATTGCAATCTGCTTTGGCACAGACTGGCCAAAGGGGACTCATGATTTGATTAAACCGAAATGCCATTCAGTATGTGGTGGTATGTGACGTGCAGCTATCTCAGCCGGGACCAACTCATCGACTACATGTGGAAAGACCAGGTGTTTAAAATGCAACGCGGAAAAGCAGAAGGCTGCGGCATCGCACACGTCCTCAAACACGTCTGTTAAGGTCACAAATTCATATATTGGTGATTATATCAAAGATGAACTTAATCATTGATTTTCAAGAAGAAATTGAAATCTATATCTCTGTCACATTAAAAATGATTAGAGCTGATAAGCAGGATGAAGTGGAGGCTGAGTGCAACATACACTACATTTTAGTTGAGGATCAGCGCTTCTGTTTGGGGGCTTATTATCCTATATTGTTACTGTAGATAAGATTGATAATGGGCCACAGACGTTACCATTTGTAAACTGTTTTTCGATATTGACAGAAATTTCATATAATACAGTACACTGTTTAAGTATCCCCACAGCATCAGGTGCAATAGTTCACCCAGCTCACCACACGTTCCAGAGGTTAACCTCTGGAGGGAGCTATAAATCACTGCCCACTGGGTGTAACTGTAGTGCAGGGTGTGTGTGTGTGTGTGTGTGTGTGTGTGTGTGTGTGTGTGTGTGTGTGTGTGTGTGTGAGATATGTAGTTAGATATGAGCATGTGCACCATGTCCATGTGCTACACTGGTCATTAAGTGAGCTGAATTGTTCTCTAAGGTACCAACATGAATTCCTCCTTCACCTGATTAGACCTAGGCTGCTAGGAGCTGCTGCTTCAGCACATATAAAGGCTGATGAAGGCTGAAATATAAATAAAGAAGCAAGAGACAAATAAAAAAGCAGTCGCTCACAGGGACAAACATTTATCTTTGTTGGAGACTTTAAGTGTGTTTGAGCTTATTTCTTTTTGGTTAGTTTTGGTTTTGCACCTTGCTCTGTGAATATTGCCACATTGCCAGAAAACACAACTTGAAATGAATACCACTCTGGTCCTGTACCTGCTGGATGTTTAATAATCAACTTTTTTCTTTTTTGCCATAGCAGCTTTAAAGGTGACTATAATATGCCCTGGACAGCTCAGTGTTGTTTGGAGTACTTCCATACTTCTTCTAAAAGGTGAAGTAAGGTTTGGTTTGTGAGTTTCTTGCCAGCAGTGGGTGGTGGTGATGGCTGCTTGGCAAGAGTTTCAGCCATCCCAGTGAAGAGTGACTCACTGGCTAGGCTGGCCAGGTCTAGCTGGTTAGGGGAATGAAAGAGCAAAGCGAGGTTAAGCATTGTCTTTCTATCCAACTCTGTAGGACTCTTAGTGAGTAAAGCTGAATGCAACTTTAATGCTCAAGTCAATATTTCTTCTAGACTTGTTAGTAAACAGCTGTTACTGCTAACACTAGCTGTGCAGCTATAATGAAAACATACATCCAGCCGTTGTAACTGTCTAAGAACATCAGTTTTTGACATCACACATTGTATAACTGCACCCATTTTAAGCCCTGTGTTGGGGGTGAAAAGTCACATCTCACACACACACACACACACACACAGTTAATGAGTGGTGTGGAACATACACCATCTGGTTGGCTTTACCAGTTTTGTTAATTGGGCATGTGAGACGATGCAAGGTTACGTCACAGCCAATAAGGAGAACTTCATTCTCTTCGTTCTGTTAATATACTGTATGTCAAGTTCTATTAATAGGTCTGAAAATTGATTTAATGCTGTTTATTTTCTTCTGTTTTCTTGTTTGTTTTTCGCCAACACACACACACACACACACGTATTTCCACACATACACACACGCCAGCTGCTGTAATAACTACTCCGTCATGGGGTCATGCTCAAGTCATACCTGCAGCTTTTGGTGTTGGTGCGTATCATGCTATTTTTACCACATCCGCCGGCGCTGCCTCAGTGTGCTGCAATAAGCACTTTTTTTTTTCTGGGTGGAACTGCCCAGGTGGCTCCTGAAAGCAGCACAGCTTCAAAACTACAGTTTGACTTGTTCATTTCTGTGTCAGGGAAACGCCTCCGCCTCACTGCTGTTTCACAAATGGACCGTCCCGACGAAGCCGCCTCCAACTGCTTGGAAATAATGACACGGACCGATTCGTACTGAGCAGGAATGACCACATTACATCTAGAGTCGACCATCGATCCATTGATTTGCTTGTGACAGAGCTGAAAGAAGGAACAAACATTATTGATTTCTAAGCGGTTATTTTTAGCCTGGTTGATATTCCCGCTTTTTTGAGATAGAATCGAACCGTCAAGTCGACCCACAGATGGAAATCGGACATCGGCCTGACACGGGGCTCAGAAGGTCAACTGCGGTCTGGTCCGGATCCTTGAAGACTGTCAGATTACAGAGGAACTACTTGACAATTTTGCGCATGTAGATAATAAAAACCCCTCTCCTCTCCTCACGCTGCTTCACGCAGTCAGCGGGGAGAGCGCTGTGATGAGCCGAGTTGGAGGTAACGGCATTGTTATGCAGAGACTAATAACAATTGTTGCTCTTTCCCATAATTACAGTGTGATTAGACAAGGAATCAAGTGTAATCAAATTTACCAGAGCTGATTCTATTGCTACCGTCGGGCCTCCGGTGAATTCTCACTGCTGAGGTCATAGCTGATGATTACAAAACCACAGAAAGCCTCTTACCGTCTGAATTCATCACTGTTTACACGTAGGACACAGAGATGCAATGAGAAGGGTCAGACCAAACCCTGTGTGTTTAATTAAGAAAATGCTGTGGGCTGTAACAACGCACATGAGATAATGACAACAGCTCATGATGTGACATTTCATGCACACATGGTATTCTAGCCCATTAGTTATATCGCGTGGATTGGACTCCCCTTTTAAATTCCACCATCTGTTCATTGTTGACATTAAATCACCAGAGTAAACAGTGTTTATGCTGAATACAATCAGACCATATGTCTCCGTAAAGGCAACAAGCTATGAGTAATTATGTAGACAATCTACAGACCATAAGAACAGATGTTAATAGATCTCCTCCGAAACACTTGACGAAACTTGGGCGTGCGATGACGTTACCAGAGTAACACCGGCCAGACTCTGCGGTTTAGCTTCAACACACCTCGTACTCTCAGAGTGTGAGGACATGTTGCATGTTGTGTCGTTTCTAGATCAAACCATGCACCACGCTGTGCCACAAATCACATCTGCAGCAAATGGCCAGATTCCAGTTTGATGTGTCATGGTGTGCATGCTGACACACGCTGAACAGAGCTGGGATGAATACCATCACTGATACATGTCTGTCCAGCTGTAGTCATGATGCCTACTGCAGGGTGGACACAGATTGACTACACGGTACTTCTGACTACACACCATTTCTATGCAGTACTTATTACTTTAGAGCAGAGGTGTTAGACTTTACTTTTGAACAGTGGTGGACAGTAACTAAGTAAATTTACTTAGTAGTACTGTACTTAAGTACATATCCAGAGGATTTGTACTTTACTTGAGTATTAGATTTCTTTGGTGCTTATTACTCGTACTTGAATACATTTCCAAGACAAATATTTTAATTTTTTCTCTTTTTTTTTTTCCTAAAATCCTATTGGACACAAGCTGTGTTTGTCAAAGAAGGAAACCCTAACCCCTAAAAGCAGCACATCAGTGCAGCTGGTTTCAAAGAGTTCATTAATAAGAGTTAAAAGGTCCTTAAATTCATTTAGAAAACAATTATAGTAATTCATTGATGTGAAAAATAAGAAATTTACTCTTACTCTTACTTAAAGTAAATTTAAAAGCATGTACTTTTGGATACTTAAGTAACTTTAAAAGCAAGTACTCTTACTAGAGTAACATGTCGACTGAGCTACTTTTACTTGTAATGCAGTACATTTTGACCAGTAGTATGTGTACTCTTACTCAAGTACTGGGGTCGAGTACTCTGTCCATCTCTGCTTTTGAAAGATCCCATCAGCCACACACTGTGTCCATATGTTTAGTAAAGAAGAGGCTGAAGATTCTTTATCAGAGACCATGGACTGATCTCAAGTCCAGGTTTGAATAGAGAAGTTCCTGACAAAGCCAAAAAGCCTTGATGCTATAAACAAATTGATGTGGTACTTTTATGCATTTAAAACCTGAAAACGGGTCACTGGTGACCGAACACAAGAAGAAGGTTAAATGTTTCTTGTGTTTACCACAAAATAATTTAATCACAAAAAAAAATGCTATGCAACTTCTAACTATTATTTGACAAGTGATGTATGGCTATTTTCTTTGGGCATTATAAAAACTTTATTCTAAAGGTTCTACAAGCCAGTCACCACCTCAGTATGTTTCTTAATTATTGGATTCTTGGAACACATAACTGGTCAGAAACAGCACAAACGTTTGACACAACGATACAACGTTTGAAATGAGACTGAATAACTGACCAGCAGGATCTGACTGTCACAGTGAAGGTTGGGCTTTGTTCACCTCTGACTGTCTGACAGGTCCAGTGATTGGCTGGTTACCTATGTTGCTAATGTATGACCATCTAGTTTAGTTTAGTTTAGTTTAATAAGTTTATTTGTATCAGGGACAATGTACAAAAAAACATTAGTCTCGAAATGAGAAGAGATGCCTTGTACCGGATTTAGCTTATTAGCTAATAAGAACAATAGAAAGGTAAGAATTATCATTTTACATAGCGTTCTAAACATCCATACACATGTGCATAATACACCCTCTCACACATCACAAACACTCAAGACATATTTCATATCAGAAAGAAACATACAGTTATTAAAATACTTCACACTATCGCTGAAGCTGTTCTTTGGTTTCAGTATTTCCTACAGCAAACCGTTCAGAGGAGGAAGAAGTGTCTCCATTCAACTGGTCAAAGCAGGGGGGGGGGGCACGTCCAGCTGGTGTCAACTTTGTGCAGAACCACTTTTCAACCAAAGCATGTTCAACTGTTACCAGACATTATGCCACCCTGCTTTGACTGATGATCAATCTGTCAATCAGAGACTCAGAACACCTCCACGAGAAACACAGCAGGAGACACTGCACTTACCGCTGGTTCTCAGATAAAACTCTGCTAAGGGGTGCAACCTAACACTGCCACAAATTAAAGTGATACGAGGCAAACAAAAGGCTGGCTTTGAAATCCTGGTCAAAGCTCCCCGGCCTTGGCGACACCCTACTTAGCCTATAACTTCAGAGCACAAACACCTGTGTACCAGCGGCACCGACACCAACAGCGTTTTTGAAGTTTTCAAAGGGCAGATGTTAGATTAAAGAGTGTTGTTGTGGAGGGGACGGGGACATTGACACATTCCACTCGGGGACCGGGGCTCAGTCTAAATGGATCTTGACAGCTGTGGAGTATTAGGCTTTGAGACAGGGAGAAGGCGAATACTGTAGCTTGAGAGACAGTTTGGATTGAAGGATGGAGGAGGAGGAGGAGGAGGAGGAGGGCAGGAGTACAGATGAAGAGTGAAGAGGGGAGAGAGAGCTCTGACAATCAGAACTAATGGAAGCCACACAAATCCGCAGCTGTGGCTCTACTGTAAGTGCTCAGCTTACATAAACAAGCACGAGCACACAGTGTCGCGGACAATCGGTGAGCTCTGTGAGTCACCAGGCAAAGTCATTTCATGGAAATATGACTTTGAACAGTTTGGTTTGCTTTGAATGAACCATCACATACACGTAGAGAAAAGGAGCACTCAAACACTCTGTGGTGTTTGTACACAGTCCTGGCTCTGTAGCTGGAAACAAAGTGACTCGGACAGTTGCAGCCAAGGAAAAAGGGATGGGTGTGATTTCATTGGCTGTTGAGCTCAATTCAACTGCAAAAGTCACAGACTATTACCAGACTATAAGTGAGTGTTGTATTCCCAATTTTACCAAAGTTAGTAGTTAAAATTGCACACTCATACTGTGTTTGTTACCTCAAGATAAAGGATGAGGAGCTCCCTTTACTTTTAGTCAGCAAGAAGACACTCTACATGTTTAACTCACACGCTTTAGGATAGTTGTTAAAGGGATAACTCACCCAAAATCAGTAATTCACCAATTGTCACCGTCATGCCAATGAAGGGTTTGGAGAACTTTCGGAGTTATCAAAACACTTTTGGAGTTACAGGGGGGGTCCAGATGGCAACTGGTTTTCAGATAATGGTGGCGGATAGAGTTCACGTTTGAATCATCCAGAACACACACTATGAAACATATAAATACCTCCGTACTGCTCGTCCGTACTGACCCAAGTATCCTGAAGCCGCCACATGAAAAAGGTGTTCGGGGAAAAAAAAAAAAATTGATCTCTGTTTTTAGCCTTGTTGTAGCAGTATGGAGGTATTTGGATGTTTCATAGTGTTTTGGGTGATGAACTCCATCCGCCGCCATTATATGAAAACCTGTTGCCAGCTGGACCCCCCCCTGGAGCCGAACTCCAAAAGCGTTTTGATGACTCCAAAAGTTCTCCAAACCCTTCCTTGGCATGACAGTGAGTAGAAAATTGGTGTTATCGGTTTTATCGGAATTATCGATTTAGAGTGAAGTATCCCTTTAACATGAAAAATACATCCACTCGAATAAAACAAAAAAATATTTGCATCATTGTACCATTTCAATTTCAGGACAGGTGCCTCCCAATTGAAATAACTCCAAATGATGACTAAGCCTGTCAAGAATTATATTGGATATCACAGGATAATAGAATGACCAGGGTAAAAATGGAAGATTTGCATACTGATATGATTTTATTTCATCTTTTGGGTGTGGAACAGAAGTTGACACCAGTTTGGTAGAATGGGTTTAGTGAAAACTGACCTGACAATGGTGCAGGAGGAAAAGTCAGATCAAGTGGAGTCAGTAGGATTTATCCACTGTGAATGACAAATTCCACGACAATACTTTAATCAGCTGCTGAGTTACTGAAGTCTGGACCAAAGTCAAAGGGTCGTTCAGTGTCATCCACCATGTTGGTGGCGTGTGCAAAAAAAATGAATCAATCTGTCCTTTATCTCTGTGTTATTTGAATGACTGATTGAAATCTGATCAATAGCATCTGTAACACAGGATGAGAAATTAACAATCTGGCCAACCTGCTGCACAACACACACACACACACACTGACACACACACATTCGCACACAAAGAGGGCAAGAGGGAGTCTACCTTGCATCAAAGGGAGAACCCCTCTGATGGAGATGTACAACAACATCTGATGATTGTGAAAGACAAATCAAGTGACAGATCCCCACTGCAGATGACAGATCCTGACTACAATGGGTATTAACTTTATTATACAGGCCCCTGTTGAAAGGCAGCCTGGAAATTAATTTTATGCCTGATTTAGTACACGTTGTCGCTTGAATGCACCTATGGCTGATATCATCAGCATTCTAGCCACTTCATCTCGCTCTGATTCTTACAGAGGAGGAGAGGAAATAGCAGGATTTAAAAAATAAAAAAAAGGTAACGGTATCTGAGATGCTTAGCTGAATGGCAGGTTCAGCCTCATAAGCTATTTCCTCAAATGGCAATTTGCCCCACCTGGACCTGAGGCTTCCTGTTACAGGAGGGTGAACCCATCTCTTCTGTTCAGTGCCGGACAACAACAATGATTTTCATAGATGTCTAACTGGTGGGGGAATATTTGTCCTGTTAAAGGTCAGTAGCTTCTATCCAGTTAATGATAAAGGGATTTCAATCTTGGATTCCTTATACTTAGGCCACTTGAAATTGATGTGTGGGTGGAGAGGAAAAACATAGTGATTTGTAGTATGTAGTTCTTTTATTGTAAAGATTTGCCAAACAGCTAGTGTACAAACACATGTGCAGGAAGTCATTTCCATGTGTGCCTTCATTGTATGCAGCAAATGGGAAATTCTTCTCTGCATATTAATAGCACTTAGTTTTCACTGAAAAGGTGCATTTTTCTTTCTATGTGTATAAAGAGAAGTCTTCAGCTTTATGACAGAAATGGACCAACATTCACTCACGTTATATTTCTAATATTCTTGTCAGATGATGTTTGAATTGCCCGAGCTGTGTTGCTTTTTGTCACTGTATCACTCTTTGACTTTGCACATTGATATTCAAATGAGGATATATCCTTCCTAGAATTAGGGGATCTGAGCCATAAATAAGTAGTAGTTCAGTCTCATGGGAATTCAAAGCAGTGTATAACAGACTCAGGTTGAGTTTCACACACCATTTGCAGTCAGTCAAGCAAATCTCTAGATGAAAGGTTAAATGATGACAGGCATCTTTCCCGCTTTGATTCCTTATAGCTCCACTCAGCAGAAGAAATAGAAAAGTCTTCTATGTGAATTCAGATTGGAAAATTTGCACAGTTCCAGGTGTATCTGTGATGATGAAAGCAATATGTAAAAAAAAAAAAAAAATAGAGTTTGAAAAAGTAGTAGACAAGTTTCTGTAGGTAGGGCCAAATGCGATGTTTTTAATCAAGTTTTTTAAATTAAGTCCAATCCTCTGTGCTAAACTTTGATTAGATGTTTTTCAGTCTGGGCTTTTCGCCTCATGTGCTTGATAACATGTTTTTTTACACATCACTGTGTCTTCACACTCTCCCAGCAGTTGGCCACTAACATTAAAAGCCATCAATATTTGGCTGAACTTTGGCTGAGCGCATCCAGTGTAAACAACATATCACAATGGCTGATGTTGATATTTTGTTGGTTTTAAAGCAGATATCACTGGCACGGCCGTTTCGGCTAATGCTGCGTTCAAGGCAGGCTTTTGAAACCGTAAGTTACAGCTTCAAGTCACAACTACGACTTGGTAGCGTTCCAGGTAACCCGTAGCTCGTGTTTTTACCGTCCTGTTGTCTGTGAAAGTTCCCTATAACGGCCACTCGTAACTTCCGACCCGTGAACTCGTACCAGATCGAACTGGTATGACTTCACAGGAAGGAAAAACACAAAGTACGAGTTTCCTTGAACACACCATGAGTTAGCAGCCCCCACCCTTGTCAGGCATCAATTGGTCCTCGTGCTACGTCACCACATTCACGCGCATCCCTTGGCTGCACACACAGCCCTTCATGCCGTTCTCTCTCCTCATTGGATAACACTTGTATCCCACAAGGAAAATTTTCTCCTCGGGTTACAGCAGAGCAGAGTGACGGAGAGACTCGTGTTTAGGCTGAAATACTTCATGTAAGTGATTGCTGACGGAAAATAGGACTATTTAGGACTTATATTAACAAAAACATTCCACTGATATCTGCTTTAAGTTCTATTGCCAACTTCGCAAACTACATATCTCATGCCAACATGAATCTCATAAACTATGGACTGGTGGTGAGGAAAACCCAACATCTGCTAAACCAGTGACAGCTTTCTGATGTTACACTGATGTCTGCTCGGTTCCTGTCTGTTGTAGGGAATCACCTAAAGAATTCTTGGATTTGTTTGACTTCAACTATTTTAATTTGTTGACACCACTAAAATAACTGTTTCATTTGATCTCTACAATAGCACTGTTGCTATTTAGTTGACAGATATATAATTCTGTCATTGTGTACTGCAGTGATTTTCAACCTTGGGGCCGGGACCCCACGTGGGGACGCCTGGAATTCAAATGGGGTCGCCTGAAATGTCTAGTAATTGAGAAAAAAAAATACTGATAAAAATATGACGCCTATCTCTACAGTATAACGCATTATAACCATACTCATAATGAGTTATAATGCAGTTATAGGACTGTATAACTATAGTTATAAACACTCATAAATGATCATAATGCTTTATAACAATAATCATAACAGACTATAAAGCATTTTATCATGACTTATAATGGCAGGTATTATAATACATTATAATTGTTAGTAACTCGCTGACAATGCCCACATCGATAATGCATTATAAATATAACTATAGTGTGTTTGGGCATTGTCAGCGTGTTACTAACAATTATAACGTATTACAGTATAATACCTGACCTTGTAAGTCATGATAAAATGCTTTATAGTGTGTTATGATTATTGTTATAAAGCATTATGATCATTTATGAGTGTTTATAACTATAGTTATACAGTGCTATAACTGCATTTCAAGTCATTATAAGTATGGTTATAGTCATTATAAGTATCTACAATGCATTATAGAGATAGGTGTCAAATAAAGTGTTACCAAATATTCTTTAAACTAATAATTATTATTTTTTTAAATTATGATTAAAAACACCACACACAATCTTAAACAACTGTATCTATACTTTCACTTTCTCAACAACAAATCGAGTTCAAATAAAATGCAGCATATAAAAATATCTGAGCTGACGCATGATTGACGGCCGCGAAAATGGGGTCACGAGCCAAAAAAGGCCAGAAACCACTGGTGTACTGCTAGAAAACCTGAGTATGTGTTGAGGCTACAGTCACCTTTGTTTTTCTATTCAATAACCAATGAGAAGATGCTCACTGATCCCAGACACATTCATTCCTCTGTGGCCTAACAGTGTAGCAACCAGCCCCTTTGACCGCCTCGTGTTCAGGAATGTCAGTGAACTACAGACAAGAGTTTCCTCTGTTCTCCTCACGGCCAAGGTTAAACTGAATGGAACGTCCACAGCAGGTGATTAATGCATGGAATAAGTGTCAAGCTAACTTATTAGCCAGTTAGGAAATGATACGAAGCTTTAACATGAAGAATGAGTCCATTCAGCTAAAGCTACATTTTAATGACTAGCGCATGAGCCCTGCACCTCTGACAGAGAGAGGGATTCATGGGGAGACGCTTTTTGTTTCCGTCTTTCCATGTGGAAAGTGATGTATTTTCATGTAGCATAAAAATATACCTCAATCAGAAGGAGTGAGTCATGCTCCTAATGTTGAACTCACAATTGATTTGATAAATAAACCATCAGAAACACTGCCATGTTATTTTGACATTGGCTCTGTAAAGCCCGGCTTTGATAATACTGAATTAACCTGTCACATTTGACTCATTTCCCTCATTGAGAGAGGCACAGAGGCTGAGGAATCCTGATGACAAGTTGAATTAAGCAACAACACCAGTGATGTACAAAGGCAAGACGTTATTGTGGGAATGAGAGCGCTGAAGAATACATTCCTTTAGCTGCATGAGATGCATTTTCCCTCATCTTGCCTCCGGCTATATTTTATTCATGTTGAATCTACTGTAGTTTAATCAAGCAATAGAGCTGCTATTGTAATTTAAGTGCATTCAATCAGCCTATACCCCAGCAGTCTAAATTTGACCTCATACTGCATCTTAGATCCTGCAGCGAATTGACTTAAGCTGTCCTCTGTGGGTGTCTCAAAGCAAAGTCAGCTCCCCATAATCCTTTAAATCACAGGCGACTCTCACACGGTGACAGATTACATCAAACAATTACAACTTTTTAAGAATCTTTGATATCATCCTTTCAATCCTATTCCGCCACAACATTTGATGCAGCTTTAATATCACGTCCTGAGGGGGACAAAAAAAATTAGCTTCCATTAGAGGCTATTAGTAGTTTAATATGCAGTTGTTCATTACGAATTAAAAGTCAATTTCACAAAGATGGTAGCAACATGCCCACAATCTGTGCCTCCATACAGTCGGAGCTGGAACGGCTCAGCATGCCGTTCTCTCGGCACAGTCAGGCAGATACGGTCTTTTCAAGTCGGAGCCCAGCGACTTAATCGACCCTTTGAATTTAACCATTGCAACAAGGTCGTGGTGCACACTGAGATCTTTATTTATCTGTGAGAATGAAGCAATCCAGAGCCAACTTACTTTTTTAAATAATAATATGTATCAAAATTCTGTACGAGTGAATCCGTCTGTGCAAATTGTTGCATTCAAGGACTGAATTAAGTGGCTGATTTCTTCTCATCCTAGTCAATGTGGTCTAATGGAAAGTGTTGTACACATGTAACTAGATTGCAGAGCACACCTTTAGAATAAAGCTGCACAATGATACAGGTGGGAAACGGCAAACATGTGAGTAGTGGGTTTTTCATGTTGCTCTATTATGTAGTGAATCAATACAGTGTGTGTTTATGTGACTGGTAATTATACAGTCTGAGTGATCAAATGTTTTCCCGCTGACATATAATCATTAAATGCAAAGGCGCAGTCGGTTTGAAATCTGACACTTTTATTTTTTCCCATGATTCCATACTTTCAGTGCTTTGAGATAAATGCCTTCAAAACAATAATCAATATGGTTAAATTATATTTTGATAAAGCAGCAAGCCTTTTGATACAGTAAACACATGCTGATTAAATATGTCCTTTATTTTACATCAATCTAAACTCATTGGAATGAACTTTCTTATTAAACCATAGTTCACATGACATCACATACACCATGGGTGGAAAGCAACAAGTCCTCCAAGTTAAACAAAACATAAAGACCTGGGATGCCTTTCCTATTAGCTCTCTGACCTTAGTTACCTTGGGTATGAGCAGTTATACCAAAAGCAGTGTACTGACCATCACTATGATTACAAAAATAACAGTCATGGCTTGAGTAAGGTTTAGCAAAAAAAAAAAAAAAACATTGGGATTTGGGTTCATATACAAGATGGCCTTATATTAGTTGTAGGGGTGTAACGGTATATGTATTCGTCCCGTGCCGTCACGGTACGGGGGTCACGGTTCGGTGCACACAGTCACACGACGAATACGTCTGAATGAATATAAAAAAAAAAAAAAAAAAAAAAAAAGTCGAGTCCTCACTCGAATCCAGGTGGCGGTAATGAGCCTCGAAGCTGCCTGCAGCCGTCATAGCAGACGAAGAAGAGAAGTGATGAGAGAGTGAAGTTAGAGGAGGAGAGCTGTCTGCTTCATTCATGTCACTGTGGCTTCTCAATGAAACAAACGGCGGCGGCGGCTCGCGACCATAACACATCCATGCTCGCGACTGGTCCACCGGACAAAGTCCGTCGGCGATGTTTCACGAATGCGCGGTGAGTCGCTAGAAACGCATCAAACACGTAGCGCATGTTCAACCCGATATGTCAATCACTGGTGCAAGTAAAAAGACAAGTTGTGTGCAACAACTTATCCCGCAGCTTTTAAGCCTCTTGACATGAACACAGACAGGTGAGGAGAAAAGGAGACCGCACACTATATATAATCAGACACATTTTGTCTGATGAAGGGCTGACGCCCGAAACGTGAGTGACATTAAACTGTCACGGGAGCTTTTAACTAGTGTGCGGTCTCCTTTTTTCCTTACCTGTGTCTTTCTTGGTGGTCCAGCACCTAGTCTTCAGTTTTTTGGGGGATGTGCGTGTAGCTGCCTAATATGTTTTATGAACACAGGCAGGACCAGAAACATCACCAAAGTAACTGCTAGTCTAATTTAACTGTGTAAACCAACATTGATGTCAGTTTATTGTTTTGTTTTTTTAATAATAATAATAATTTAATAATTCGAATAATAGTTGCCAGTTGTCAAGTGCACGTTTTTTTCCCTCTAGAATTAATGAATGGCATTATAACACTCCTAATGCACTTTGTTTTATTTTGTATTCTTTTTTCTTTTTACTTCTATAACACAAGACAGATTTTAGTTTTACATTCAATTAGTGTCTGTTGTACCGAAACCGTACCGAACCGTGACCCCTGAACCGAGGTACGTACCGAACCGTGACTTTTGTGTACCGTTACACCCCTAATTAGTTTATATAGACAATAGAAAGGACATCAACTGAATCAAACACCTCTCGCCTCTCTCTCCATTTTTTTTTTTTGCCTGTATCACAATTACAATGGGTGATAATAACCTGCTGCATAAACAACCTATAGGCTCATATTTTGGAGGTCAGTCTCATAAGAAGGGCGTCACTTTTTTTTTTTTGTTTCCTCTGTTCTCATTATAGTATTCATGAAAAGTTAATTTCCACTTATTAATCTGGCTTACTATGTCCAAAGAGATAGAATTTGTAACTGTCTACTTTTCGCCTGCCTGGACTCTATTCTTTTTATCCTGCTGCCACACTCTAGCTCCATGATAAATTGGATTTCATCAACTTCACGCCACTGAGAGCTGCAGTGTGGAAGTCATAATTGCAGGCAGGGCTGTGTCACACCTCTCACCTGCCCTGTACTGGCTTTGATTAGGTCCTGCATTTTACACTGTGTTCCTTTCCCTGCTGACAGCCATTTGATTGGCAGTAAAAAAAAAAAAAAAAAAGGGTAGGCCAGGGTAGCTGATAAACTTCTCTGCTTTTACACACCTGAACATGTTTACATGTTTTTATTTTTCCCCCTCACAGAAATCCTGACTGTGTATTTACTGCCAAGGTGTTATCAAGCAAACTATTTTGAAATTCTTTTGAATATGTTTGACATTCACTGCCAGGTCACAGGTACATACTGTATAGTCTTTATCACATCACCTGCAGGTTTCTGAATGAGGCTTTGGTTTGCAACTACCACTTTCAACTAGAAATCTGGACTTGGACAACAGGGTAGATGCTTAACAACCACAGTGACTTAGTGTGACGCATGGAAAATGTGTCAGTCAAGATAAAAACTGAAAAGCAGCCCAGTATCCTCCACATTTGATCTATGACTGGCATGTACTGTATATGTCCAATGTCCACACACAGTCAATGCTATTGTACTGTAGATGTAGTGCGTTCTTGAAAATGTGGATATTACAGGGTGGGCAAGTAACAATTCAGCTTTGTGTCCTCTGTTTCCTTTTCCTCCTTATTAAAGGAGACATATTTTCCCCCTTTCCACAAATTAAAATAGTTCCCAGGTGTCTTAAAGACATCTGTGACATGCTGTGGTCAAAATTCCCCAAGGATCAAACATCACAGCTCTTTTCATCCTCTCAAAACAGCCCTGTTCAGAACAGCTGGTTTCAATGCCTGTCCCTTTAAATGCAAATGAACCACTGCTTGCCCCGCCCCTTCTACCGGTACCAGGTAGGGGTGGGATTATGCAAATTTGAAAACTTGTTACATCACTGGAAGACAACTGAGGGACCAGCTGGTAAAACCACATGGATTAGGGAGCCTGCACATTAACATATATTTGGGTTAGGGTTGAATCTGTAAAGAGCCTTCAAACAGTGATATTTCCATTATGTCCCCTTTAAAGAACACCTGTGATGTAAATCAAATCTTTAACCTTGTTAACCGATATCAATCGCAGCAGCATATTTTTACTGTTTATGTGTCTGGAGAGAAACTCTAATGCTTGGAGACACTGCAGTAAGTCAGTCTAAATTAAAAAAAGAAAAAAAAAAGTGAACATAATCTGGGTTTTGCAGAACTGGTTGACACAAACATACGTATAAACAGCACAAAGCGGAGACAAGCTGGAGTCATAACAGCGACATCGCCCTTTAAGTTAATGTGAGCTTAGCTTGTGTTTACACATTCAGCAGACACAGACACACATTAGCATTCATCCAGTGATTGCTTTTGCAGCCTCTTGACAACTGCAACATCCAACCTCCTTCTTCCTCTGATTGGCTCTCCACCTACAGCCCATCTGCATATCTAGATGCCAAGTGCTCAGCTCGGTCGTTTGCAGTCATGTGTTCACCCCAAATACCTTTTTATATTCTCTTATGAAATGGTAATATGCCTAGTATTTAGCTATAAGAAGGTGTAAATAGTATTACCATTATTATTACTGGTCTGAATTTATATAATACTTTCTCATCTGTCGACCACTCAATGTGCTACGGTGTCTAATTACTCTGTTCACACGTTCACATGCTGGTGAGGAGCTGTCGAGGGTTCAGCGACTTTGAAACACAGCAGCCCTCTCTAGCTGAGAGGAGCCACATCGCCATCCTCCTTATGGAGAAAAATAATATTGTGTTTGTATTGAGGGCTCAAGTCTTTCATCCCTAAAATGAACAAGCACAGACCCTGGTCTCAGTGGAAACTAGAGTTGAAAAAAAAAAAAAGCGGCCATGAGTTACAGGAGAATAGTGTAAGACCTCTGCTGCCCCCATGGCACAAACAGCTTCAGTATATCTGCGGGGGTTGGCGGGCTGTTTCTCAATACCACTGATTCAACTGTTACGTATCCAGCGGCTGAGATTTGATTTCAGAGATTGTGCTTTTCAAAGGTGGGTTTTCCAAGCCTGTGCTCAGCTGTGATTTAAAAACAGGAGCAGAAAAGAAAAGCTGACATGTTCAGCTGCTCTGGAGTTGGTGGGGTTTTTGCGCTCCAGAGACCCATCAGAGGAGCGGCCCCCGGGTCTGCTGACAAGAGGTCGACTGGAGGCAGGAATTACCCCGGTGCATCTTTAAAGAAGCGCTGCATGTCATTTCCTCTTGTACATAAAGACAGCCTTGTTGACCCCATCATTTTTTTCAAGGACACTGCTTTTTTTGTTGTCGGTTCTCTTCATTTCGCTGTGAAGAGGCAGAAAGGAGAATGAGTGCGGGGGAAGAGAGAGACAATGACACCCTTGATGTTTTTCGCAATCATCCCGCATGCCGGGGCAGAAAACAATGGAGTGGAACCCGCCGCATTAGCGACGCTCTGACCTGAAGTCCGAGCGGTGCGAGTCACAATCATGCCATTTAGTTTGGATTTGAAATGAAAGTTTCCTCTCACTTTTGGATTACAGGGTGATTTGCGTTTTTAATAACTTACATGCATGTTTGTTTTCTGGTTCAGAGAAGTAGGGCTGGTGGAGGCTGCCAAACAGAGCCTGGGTGGAGCCGTTTCAAGTCCCCTCCGGGCCGGCGTGATCAGACTCTGGTTGGTTTATGGATTTGGATAACAACATCATTCCCAACTTTCCTCACTTGCATCCTCCCTGGAACAGTTACAGCCTGATATACATGTCTAAATGTTGAGTGCATCCAATGATTTTCTAGATAAGAATCCACCACAGATATCACATAAAAAAAGGCAATTCTGCAAATGAACCAGTGGAGCTCTGATGCTATCAGGTGAGTATAACGGTGCAGGTTGTTGTATTATTTATGTTACTAAAATTGAGGATTCCTACTTTATTGCTCTGAGGGTATAATAGGCATATTATTGATAGAATTTCAAATCGCTATAGTTATGGTTTGAGGATGAACAGATTGTTACACAATAACCGACATACTGAATCTCCACTGTAGTTTTGGATAAAGAGATTTTATGTAGACATTACTAAAACATAATCAGTCATCATGACTTTTTAAACAGTAGCAGGGTTAGCTGAGCGGGCGCCGCAGGAAGGCAGTTAAATAACAGTAACGTTTCCTCCAGTGCTCTCTCCACCCCTGGTGTTTGGTCTCCACATCAGTTTGGAATATTTCACAGAGGAACGGTGCAGGAGGAAACAGCCAACAGGAGCCAGCAGAAGCTGTTAGATGATGAGCTGCAGATAACATTATGTACTGTGCTAAGTGCCAAACAGCACATCTCCAACACATCGACACCTTTTAGCTTTTATCTGCTGTTCTGCTAGAGGAGAAAAAAAAAACTTGGAGCATATCAGTGCAGCTCAGATGGTCGCACTCGCTGTTTCTCAAATCAACAGCGAGAGTATAAAATCACAAATTGCGAGAAAGTTGACTCACGCCAACACACGCTGTAAATCAATCAATACACAGCCTCTAAGAGAGACGTTATGTTAATGATTGTGTATCAGACACATGTCCATGATGGTGAAGATATTGAGGTCAAATGATTGACGGAAACTGCAGACCAGGCACTGTCAGGGGCGGGTCTTCCATGGGGACACAGGGAACCATCCCCGCTGATTGGCCACCTGATTGGTGCACCTCCAATGGTCAATGACTTGTGTGGCAACGTCAATCAGTGTGTAAAGCTCTTCACCACTGCTATGTTCACTGTACAGAGCTACAAGCACTAAGTTCTGACTGAGGCTCTTATTCAACTCTGTACAGCAAACATCCCAGTGTTCTGTCTAGTAAATAAACTCTGTAAGATTGTTCTTGTTTTCAATTTCACCATTTGAGCTTGTTCTGGTTATTCTGTATACATTGACTGTTACACAAAACACTGAGATGTTTATTGTACAGAGTTGAGCTCTAACCACCGGCTAAGAGTAGAAGATATTTCTGTTCACTGTGAGATTTTTTTGTGTTGCTAGTTCTGCTCAGACTTCTTATTTACTAACCCTTCTTAAAATGTTTTGGGGTTTTTTGTGTGTTCATCTTTCTTTCTTTTTTGTGTCATTGTTGTGTGAGCTACTGGACTAATTTGAATTTCCCTCCTAGGGATGAATAAAGTATTCTCTATTCTCTCTATTCTATTCTACATGATAGAGCTGATTATTGATTGACTATATTTTTAAAGTGGAAAATGGAAACGTCATAGGGATCTTCCTTCCATTGTCAGAGATTCAATGTGGGCAATAAAAGCAAGCTGAAGACATACTGTAAACAGTGTGTAACTGTACAATATAAATATTCATATTATATTCAAGATAAATATTCAAGATCAGTGGCAGCCTTCATTTTTGTTACTTTTGCCCCCCCCCCAAAAAAAAAAAATGGGCACAGTGATGGAATTCAATGGGTTATTATGTTATTGTGTCCAACCGTTGCACCTAAGCCGCAGATACTGTGACCACTTCTGGCTGACTCTCTATCAAACTGAACTTTAAGCAGAATAAAGTGTGAAATCTCTTCACCCAGAGGTCAGGACCCAAAACTGTCCCTGTGACCTGTGTAATACTGCATAAGAAAAGAACATGTTGGATATAATGAGTGTTTGTCCCAAGGTGAAGTTGAATTAATGCATTCTTGTTGCTGGGATAACGACAAAAAAAAAAAAAAAGTTCAAGTGCTTCTGCTCTAATGCCCCGTGGCAATTGTAACCCAGCTGGCTCCCGGGTGACTGCATTCATTCATTGCACCTTATCCACATACCCTAGAGGACCCTCCCCGCCAACCCTCCTGCCTCACACTAAATAAGCCTTGTTGTTCAGCTTCCACAAGGTAACAGCAAAACAGAAAGGTGACATCGCCCCCAGGTAGAGAAAAATGACAGTTTTCAGAGCCTGCCAGGATAATCTATCTTCCCAGCATTGCAAATCCACATCCCCGGGGGGGCAGAGAATTGGTGCAGCTATGTGTCTCCACACACACCTAGAGTACCGGAAAGATGTGATCGACCAATCAACACTTAGTCTTTCTTTTCTGCCCGCCGTGGTGGAAACTTTGTCACACCAGTGGACATACGGTATTGAACAAAAGGTACACTGTTGAATTCCTCCTTTAAAGGCTACTCTTAGGTATATACATACAGTAATGTCAGGGGGGGGTCAATGAATTGGCTTCGTCGTCTTCCAGCTTAGATGCATAAATAGTCATATCCAATTTCCTGAATCTTTCATGCACATAGAAATTACTGCAAGGAGACAATTGTCACAAGGTGAAAGTTAAAGACCGTCTGCAGGCTAAGGGAGGTGCCAACTATAAAATGCACTGAAAACAGTTTTTTTGTGCCCTGCATCTAGTAACAACTGCTGTTTAAGTCACCTATGAAATATAATTGAGCAGTCAACAGGGGGCGGGAAGGTCGATCTATTATTAGCCTGGATGGGTTGGAAAAACAACTTGACATTTCTCCAAATTAGCTGAGTCTTCGGCGCCGATGCATTTAGTTGCATTAGTATTCAGGTGTTTTTTTTTTTTTTTTAAAACAGATACATTTCCCATTTTTCCTGTGGCGTAAAACTAATAAGCTCACACACACACATACAAAATACCCTGGTACTGAATGGTAAAAGACAAACAGAAAGAGAGGTGCCGTGTAGCTGCTCCTCATACCGCCAGTGTTGGTTTGAGGTTAAAAACAATGGGAGATTATGTTTAACTGTGAAAAGCAGTTATTTATGGAACCACGTAGGGCACCAAATAACAGTCTGAATCTCGAACACTATTATAATAAACAAGTAGAAACATTTGCTTTTCCTAAGTGAGTGAGGTGAGGATAAAAAGTGCTCTGGTGTTTGCACAGTCATGTCGTCTGAGACGTATGGTTACTGAACATTTAATCAACTTATATGTTTGGTATTCAGGCATATCTATATTACTAAATCAAATATAATAACTTTTATAACGTTTAGTGATTTATCCTATTAAGTGCTATAGCAATGGAATTAGCTCTGACAAATATTCAGAAAAGCACTAGATGCAGGGCAAAAAAACTGTAAATTTTATTTATTTTATACACCAATGACTGTCGCAGCCAGTACCCACAGCGTCATATTTTAAAGTTTGCTGACGATTCAGTCATCTTGTCCCTCCTCAGCAGTGACGACCCTGACCACGGACCAGTGGTCAGAGACTTCACTGACTGGTGTGAGTCCTCCTTTTTAAGCATTAATGTCTCCAAAACGAAAGAAATGCTCATTGATTTTAGAAAAAACAGCGCTGAAAACACACCGGCGGTGATCTCTGGGGGAAAAGTGGAAGTTGTGAGCCAATACAAGTATTTAGGAACCACACTTGACGATAAGCTGACCTTCGAAGCCCATGTTGACACGCTTTGTAAGAAGGCTCATCAGCGGATGTACTTTTATCGGAAGCTCCGTGGTTTTAATGTGGACACTACTTTTATGAGAATGTTTTATACTTGTTTTATCGAGTCTTTATTAACTTTAAACTTCATCTGCTGGTTTGGTCTTTTAACATGTAAAAATAGGAACAAAATCATGGGTATCGTTAAGATGTGCAGAAAAATTGCAGGCACAGCCCTAAATGACCTCTCCGACCTGCACAAGGAGAGGTCAGTGACCAAAGCCAGACTGATCCTGGCAGATCCAGATCACCCCTTGCACGGAGAGTTCAGGTTGTTTCCGTCCAGACGCAGATACCCGCTTCCTAGATGTAAGACGAACAGATGGAGAGATTCATTTGTTCCTACAGTGACAAGGCTTTTAAATGACCTATGTTGAATGTTGGATGTGGCTGTTTGTGTTTTTTGGATGTGTTTGTTGTATGTTTTACTACTTGCTGTGAAACAATTTGCCCCCCGGGGATAATAAAGACTCTTGAACCTTGAACCTTGAACCTGTGCTGCTGACATTTATGTTACCATCCATATCTAACAAATATGTGAATGAGATTATTGGTGCTGCTATTCTGTCACTTTCTTTTTTGGCGCACAACTAAGACTACATCCACATAGTAGGTCCAAGTACAAATACTATAAGGTGTAAAACCTCACTGTCCTTCTACTGACTACCGCCGCTGCCGTCCTCCATGTTTGTTGTCAAGTGTCTACCACCTGCACACAATTGTGAAGAATGGCGACCAAGAGTGACATCAAGGTCGCATTGAGTTGTGAAGCAGGTCACCTTGCTCTTCATTTCACCTTGCATTCCAAAAGATCTGTCTATCTGATCCTGAACCACATATGAAAGTGGCTCTAATCTGATTTGATGTGTTTTTTGCTCTCCGCACAGTCTTGAAAAAAAATCTGATCTGGGTCGCATGAGGGGGGAAAAAATCAGATTCAAGCCACTCGGGCCCGCTGTGTGAACGTAAGCTACGCTGAACCAAACTCAGGGGACAGAGGACTGGTATTTGTCTTCACAGGTTACTGGACTCTCTGAGAAAAAAACGGGGCTGCTCGTTTCCCAAAACACTGGACTGCTTCCTGCTGGAACTCCAGATGAGTTAAGAATAAAGCAGGATTACTGTTAAACTTACTGTTACACAGGGAAGATGCTTGTAGTTTTCAAGACCACTGTTTACGCTCTGGACCATAATATGGTGAAATAATTGCTCTTGTGCAGGGTGAAGGACACGGTGTTGTGGAATGAAGGCTTTGAAAAACATTCCTCCGGGACTCAATTCAGACCTTCAATGGAGTACCACGTTTTCGGTTGACTGACTCCGCAGTGTGGTCAACCTCTATCCCGTCCCAGCTTTGTCTCCACATCATTAAAACTGATACTGAGTGGCCATAACAGCTGGCCAAAGAAAAGCAATCAAAGTTAGTGGTGCAAGAAAGGCCTTTAAAAAGCTTCACATTTTGCAGTATGCTTTAGAGAAAAGAAAATGCGTGGAGTGGGAGTGCAATTTATTTTAGATCCTCACTCTCTGTGTTTGAGCGATAACAAAAGAGACTATATATAAATGACAGTTTGCGAGTTGCTTGCCGTCGCCTGCATCCCTGCCTGTAAAATATCACACCTCTTCTCTCTCTATAACAAATGTAAAAGCAGCAGGAAGATGAAAACTCTCAGCAAATCAGAGCATGTGACGCCTCTCTTCATGACTGCAGAGTCTGACCCGTCTCCTCTTCTTATTCTGGCTGCTACTGATCTGAGCAGTCTGCCTCAGTTTGAAGGCAGGCTGAATATAACACTGATAATTCAATTAAAACCCGGGCCCAGAGAGCAAGTCGGACCAAATCAAATGGATTTAAACAGGCTCCACCTCTGTGTGACAATATTTGGTGAGCAAAATTTCTTTTTAATGTGTGGCACGGACTCTAGAGGAGAGTGATCAATAATTAAAAAGATCTAAAAATCCCTTACTAATTGCATTTTATCGATCATATTCCAAACCGAGTAATTATCTTGTAAGATATTTGCCAGAAGACATCTTGATGTTCACGCTGAAATGATTAAAAGCACAGATGAATAATTGCACAGGCTTAATTACCGGCCTTTTCACAGCGGAACTGCTTTTACATTCATCATAATGCTGCTAATTCACTGACAACGGGGAAAAAAAAGTGTGGATTCCATGACAGAAACATCCAATTGCACGCAGTCGGGAATATGCAGCTTTCTTTTTTCTTTTTTGTCATGCTCCTCCTCTCTTTCTTTTATCTTTATCACTGTTTGCCCCATGTGTGCCTCAATCTAGAGGTTTAAGCCTCTGCAGTGAGGGATCAGACCAGATAAGAGCAGAGTTTAACACAACAGGATTCTGCTTTTATCTCGGAACAAGCCCCCATCTTATTATGGATTAAGGTTCTAGGTGGGTTTACAAAACATATGCAATGGTGTCAAGGGACAGACTTCATTTGATTGTTTTATTTGATTGATTTCGTGCTGCTGGAGTGGACGGCGTCTTTGCAACAGGACTGAGGTCCAGATTTACTCTGAGGTCAGAGGTCACCCAGCGCCGACCTGTCGCCCAGTTGCCGCCTGGCAAACGACGCCGCCCCTCAGCGGTAACCGATCGTCGCTAAGCTATGAACGCTAACTCAATTTCCCCTTTGAAGGGCCACAGACATCACGACAGGGATGTGACCTTCAAGTAGGTGAGATAGTGCTGAATTTTTCAAAAACCTCTTCAATTATTCATGACACTGCTCTCAAACATTTCCTTCACCAGCTTTCTTTTCCTTTTTTTTTTTTCTCGGCCCTGTTAGTGCGAGGTAGCTAAGCTCATTGGAAGCCCCTTTTATGAACTTCTTGTATTATTCATCAGAGGATGTCCCCATCCACATTCTAATGCTGCTGAACGAAGCCCCAGTGCAATTACATGACAAATATCTTAATATGTTCCTGGCGTCGCACATCCAGCACACACACACATACACGCACACACACACGCACACGATATCATATGCATATCGAAACATTATGCATGTACGGTGGCACACGCATGTTTCATGCTCCTCATGAGGGAAATAGTATAGAGTCATTATGCTTGACAACCCTTGTGAGGCAGCAGGAGCGTGGCCATACAAAGAAACGCGCACATTTCTTTATCTTGAATACACAAGTGCAACACTGACGTGCCGTCACATCGCAGGTGCCACCTCTTCAGGCTCCTCTGCTGCTTTTCATTACAAGCTTACCTTGAGCTTTTGGAAATTTATTGTCGTTCTGGCAGACAGAGAGCCATCATAGACAAGCAATATCCCTGTTTCTCTTAAGCTGTCACCATATTTGATGGCGAAGCTGCCACTGTTGTGCTGTTCCAAGAGCTCACAAAGCAATCCAACGGTGTGTCCACTGCAGTGACATTACTTCTTGGATTTCTTGTCAGTCTTTCTGGTCTTAGAATCAATTTCTTTCTTGTTTTCTTTCCAGTGAAGACCGGTTTTTGCATCTTCTTGGTGTAATTTGTGGATAAAAACAAGCTGCAAATGCAGATCAGGTGGCATCAGGATAGTTTTGGCATTCATCTCACCAAGCAAACAGTCCAAACTGCAAACATACCAGTACAAACAATGATCTTTAGTTTTGCTTCAGTCGTTGGGGGAGTGAGCACAGACTTCTTTGAAATCACAAAAATCATATTTACTTTTGTTTCTTTCATTTAACAGAAAAATGTTCATCTAGTTTTAAGATTTAAACACACAAAAAAAGCTATTCTAAAGGCCTTGCACTCACTTAGAGTAATTGGTGTTTCTTACAAATAATGTTGTCCACAACTGCTGGAGGAAAGAAAGAGACCATTTTATTTCAGCTGATTAAAAAGGAAGAAAAGGC
Organism: Trachurus japonicus; assembly: GCF_045865225.1. Lineage (NCBI taxonomy): Eukaryota > Metazoa > Chordata > Actinopteri > Carangiformes > Carangidae > Trachurus > Trachurus japonicus. The sequence goes on along the minus strand of NC_140920.1, from coordinate 27,134,681 downwards.
TTCAGAGTCCTAGGGACTGCTTAAAGAAGCACTGAGCTTGTTTTTGTGCTTCCCACCACCAAAATTCAAAAACTCAGCACATACCCCCCAACTGCATCATGTGCCCACAGGGTCACAGTCACAGAGCCAAAAGTGCTGTGAAGCAGATCATTAACAGCTCTGATGATCCTCTTCTGCCAGATTAATCACGGTTTTGTTACAGCCATCCAAACAGGGGCCAACAGATCCAGCAAACAGGTTTAATATGAGGACTAGAATCTCCTCATGGTCGTACGCCTCAGCCAAAAGGTCAAGTCGTAGAGAATATGTTCAGAGCCTCCGCTTCTGCTTCTGAATAGCACTGAATAATGGCCAGCAGTGATTTTCCTAAACATTATGATGTTACACTGGAGAGACCTTTGACCTTTTGTGGCCCTTTTCCACTACACAGTTACACTCGGCTCGGATTAGGTGCTTTTCCATAACAGCTGAGTGTCTTCATATGATGTGTGGGCGGAGTCATCATATCACCGCAGCTACAGCCGCGTTGTCTCGCTCTCTCCTCTCGTCAGCTCCAAACTCACTCATCCGCACCTCGATTACAGACCACAGCGTGGTTTTCCTCACAGCAGTCATTTAACAGACAATATTTTATAGTTTCAATACCAGGGCTGGGCAATTAACCGAAAATATACCGAAACCGACATTTAAACCCTCTAACCGACACAATCTTACTTAGGTCTGTTATTTTGGTTATTTTCCTTGTGCTAAAACAGCCTATGATAATAAAGTTTGCACCATGCTGAACCAACGTCAGCAGAGGGACACCGCCGGTGAAAAAAATAAAAAAATAAAAAAGATATAGAGAGCGAATGAGTGTTGCCTCGAAAGCAAATGTAAGGAGAACTTGGACGACTGACCGTGAAAAGACACATGGTACGTCATGTTCCCATTACCCCCGATACAGTAGCTACTGTAAGTGATGCTAAACTTTCACAATGGAGACTCCAGGCAGTCGGAGCAGATCGAGGTCCGGCAGCGTTTACTGTGTGGCCACACCGCACTCAGGCAACTACTGACCTAAACACTGCCCAGACACAGACAGCCGCCCCCCCCCCACACGCACACACACACACACACACACACACTTTTTTTCCACCTCAGAGCATAACTGATAACAGTTGAGTCAATCTATTATGTTGTCTTTGAAAGCTGTTTGAATATAAAACAACATGTATAATATATAATATATAGGGCCTACCTGTTAATATTCGTCATTATATCTGTGTTCAATTCTTGACAGAAAATAAATACTTAAAGCAGAAGTAAGTGGAATGTTTGTGTTAAAGCAGAAGTAAGCGATCCGGTCGTTTTCGCTAATGCTGCATTCCAGGCAGGCTTTTGAAATCGTAAATTACAGCTTCAAGTCACAACTTACGACTTTGTAGCGTTTCAGGCAACCCACTCGTGTTTTTCCGACCTGTTTTACCGGTGAAAGTCACTATAACGGCCACTCGTAACTTCCGACCGGTGAACTTGTACCAGATCGAACTGGTACCACTTCACGGTTGGAAAAATACGAGTTTCCTTGAACGCACCATAACAGTCCTCGTCCCTACGTCACCACATTCACGGCGTCCCTTGGCTGCACACACAGCCCTGCATGCCGTTCTCTCTCCTCATTGGATAAAAACTGTAGGATACGATAAATGTTTTCTCTTCGGCTCAGAGCAGAGCAGAGGGACTGACAGACCCGTGTTTCAGTCCAAACACTCTATGTAAGTGATTGCTGTCGGAAGATATAACTATTTAAGACTTATATTAACACAAATATATCACTTACTTCTGCTTTAATATAAGTTTTAAATAGTTCTATCTTCCGACAGCAATCACTTACATAGAGTGTTTGGTCTGAAACACGGGTCTGGTCAGTCACTCTGCTCTGCTGTAAGCCCAGGTGAAAACTTTCCTTGTATCCTACAACCTTTATCCAATGAGGAGAGAGAACGGCATAAAGGGGCGGTCCTCTCTGTGTGTGCAGCCAAGGGATGCGCGTGAATGTGGTGACGTAGGGACGAGGGCGGGGACTGCTAACTCCATCTGCTGACAAGAAGTTAGCCAAAACCACCGGATCGCTTACTTCTTCTTTAAATCACAAATAACCTTCTGATACCTTCAAATCTCACTTGTGAATGTGGAACATTTAAACTTGACAAAAAATAGTAATTTGAGTTAAATCGTGATCAACTGATATGAAAAGAATAATCGTGATAGGATTTATTTCTCATATCGCCCAGCCCCTTTTAATATTCTGTTTGTCCGATCTACTGAAACAATCTACTGAAACAACGAGTTCAGCGTGTCATAAACTTGACTTTTTCGACCTTTACCTTTATTGCGAGCACAAAAGGGAGCTGTGCTACCTGGAGCGTGTGGCAGGCCTAGGTACATGTAGACAAGCTCTGTGTTAAAGACTTATGACCCACATCTGCTCCTCAGTCCCCACTCTCACATGACACCTTGTCTGCCTCACAAACAAACCCTCAGAGCTGGAGGGTGCCCTCTCTGACGGCCGACTGTCTCTGTTGTCTCTGTACTCCCTGGATCAAACGAGCCAATATCCTCATTTTCAGGCACCACCCCCTCCCCCAACCTCTTCATCCTCCATCCTCCATCCTCCACACCTTCATCAGTCAGATCTGGGTCTTTCTGCATCCAACGTTTGACATAATAAGCTTCATCGCCGCTCTGGTTCCTGTGATCATGACAATGATAATGCTGGTGATAATATGGTTTTATGAGGCCTCTCATCCTCCCATCTGCTCTGCTCTCCTTCCCAGCTCTGGCTGCCCGGGACTCCATCTCCTCTCCCTCCCTCTGCCATCTGGCCTCTTCTGTTAATCCCTCCTTCACTCCTTCTCCCCGTTAACCCTCCGAGCCCTACCATCCATAAATAAGAAGAAACCACCACTCCACTGACATGAGTTTTCCTAGATGGATAAATATGTAGACTGAATGTGTACACATGGGGGCAATCAGCAATCATTGTGTGTGGTTTGTCTGTGTACATTTCAGTGTTGTACAATATGAGATAGTAGTGAAATGAGCCAGGTATCACAAACAGACTGGACCATAAAGCATTAGACTGTCGCTTTTATTATAACTACAAACCACATCCAGCAATTAAAGGTTCCAGGAAAGAGGTTGTCTAATTGTTTCAATTTTACCATGGCATTATTTCTACACTCCGCCAAAAGGCAGTTCCTCCTCTATTACTGAATTTTCATAACACTACCATTCACTCACAGGGCTGTGAGTCTTATTAGCTGTGTGAATAAATTAGATTCCTCACTTTTTAAATTTACTTGGTCTGGTTTGTTAGTGGATGAGCAAAATGGATTTAGAAAAGTCAGATTGTATAAGCAGTCAGTTCAATTACAGTTCCTAGAACCAGAGAGAACAGACCTGTAGCTATTTGGTTCATAGATGTTAGGTGTTTGATTGACAGGTAGGCTATGCTATGATGTAATACATGCTATTCTTTCTTTTTTTTTTTTTTAAGCTATTAAGTCTCTTCACAAATCGCCTGAATTCAGGTTGAAAAACACACAACTGGATGATTTTGTGTGAAGTAAGAGAATGACTGTCTACTATCCAATATTATCTTTATTTTTTTTCATAGCAGGTTGCCTCTTGACATTGAGGAGATCAGGAGCAAAGTGTTTCTCATGTACTGACAGAAATGGTCTGTTGAGATGTGAAAACAAAAATTTCAGACCTGCTTTCTCAGGTATTTACGTTCATTTCTTACATTCATTTCTTTCTGGATGGATGGATGGATGGATGGATGGATGGATGGATGGTCAATCTACTCATAGGAACCTTGAGGCTCAGTAGCAGCTTGGTCTGTAAAGGGACTTAGTATTAATAGTTGAAAGCTCCCAGCCTCCTGATTATATATGTGCAAAGCAGTGAAGGAGCCGTGTATTACTGCAACAGCTGCTGGTTCAGATTCATGGCTGTGGATTCAAAGTGTTTTCCACACAGGAGCTGCTACCACCTCGATGACTTTAACTCCCAGTGTGGGTAAAAAGAACAGATATTTATGCCGTGTGTGTACCTGCCACTCTGGTTCACGGTCTCCTTCACTCATTCTGATGGTTGGGTTGTAAAATTTAAGGAGTTGAGAAGCAGTTTTATTTTCATTTTGGGTTCATGCATAAAAATGTCACCGATGGACATAAACTTACTTATCTTACTTTCCTGATATTGTTATTGTTCCTGTTTCCTAAGATTAAAGGCACTAAAACCATAACCATCCATTTAAATGTCTCGGTAATCAACGTGCATGATGCCAGTTTATGATTTCTGTCTTTAATCATACACCGTGTGTGGAAAAAAAATGCTGTGATTTTATACCACAAAGGTTCTTTGCACCATTTCCTCTTGATTTAAAATAGAAAAGGTACCCTCAGATAATCTCGTCACAGTTTCCTTTAGCAAGACAAGCTGCTGTCACAACAGTCTCCGAGCATAAGCCACACAAACAAATCCCATATGACTAAACATATTTCAAAGCAAATGAAAGTGTTTGCCAAGCTCTGTAGACGCCGCTTCCCCATCTCTCATATGAGACACCAATAAACACTTTAAATGCTTGTCAGCTACGTGCACACAGCCTACATGAGACTGATGCACGGTAGAACCGGACCGAGCTGCATGAATCACACATTAATATGCAAACATCACACAGATTTACAAAAATGAGATTAGATAATTTGACATAGATTAAAAATGGAAATGACTATAGTTGTCTATCAGAAGGTAAATTCAGGTTGGTTATTCAAAACAATACGATGTAGAGCATTTCATTATGGAGCAGAGATTCACTCAGCAGAAAAGTCCAGAGAGACACAACTTTGTTATTGATATTTTACATTTGACTAAAGCCACCATCTTCCTATTACCTGAACTAAAGCTGATGCCTAAACAACAGATGTGACTGTGGAGAGGTTAGACTCTGGAGGTCCAAAAGCAAAGAAGATACAATTTGTTTGAAGATGCACAGATTATCATGGCTACACTTTGGGCCAGCAGCACAACAGTGCATAGTGTCTGTACATGTATGGGAGGTTTCAACAGCGTATGAAGGACCCACAGTAATGATGTCATGACTAGGGATGCACCGATCCGATGTTAAGGTCGGACATCAGCCCAGATATTGACTAAATAGCTAGATCTGGTATTGAATAATGGGGCAGATCCATGACACTGATCTATTCAATTCAATTCTATGTTTGTGATGCATGCTACTGCACGTGTCAATTCTGGTGGTACAGTCTGGAGGCCGTTAAGTGGCTGTTGTTGGTAAGCAACTGGAACCAGGGCGAGAGAGACAGGCCTTTCCTTCAAAATAAAAGCACCAAGCTAATAAAATGCCGTGAAACTTTTTAATTTTAAGAATATAATTTACAAGAGAATCCCGAGCCATTAAATTAACCTTTTTATTTTATTGTATTATAAGTTATTGTCTATTTTATAAGTTTTATGTTGGTGAACACTTTTACTTTGGTGAATTTTGTGAATTCTGGATCTGTTCTCGAGACCAGAACCAGAATCCAGACAAAATTCAGAGTGAACAGAGACCAGGCTCTTTTAGGTAATTAATGTTCAAGTCACTTTCTTGCACATTACAATGTGTAGGTTATTAAAGCAGAAGTAAGCGATATTTTTGTGTTAATATAAGTCTTAAATAGTTCTATCTTCCGACAGCAATCACTTCCATAGAGTGTTTGGTCTGAAACACGGGTCTCTCAGTCCCTCTGCTCTGCTCTGAGCCGAGGAGAAAACTTTTCTCGTATCCTACAAGTTTTATCCAATGAGGAGAGAGAACGGCATAAAGGGGCGGTCCTCTCTGTGTGTGCAGCCAAGGGATGCGCCTGAATGTGGTGACGTAGGGACGAGGACCAATAGATCCATGACGAGGGCGGGGGCTGCTAACTCCATCGGCTGACAAGACGAAGATGAGGCAACTCGTAACTCGTGTTTTTCCGACCTGTGAAGTCGTACCAGATCGAACGGTTCACGGGTCAGAAGTTACGAATGGCCGTTATAGTGACTTTCACAGGTAAAACAGGTCGGAAAAACACGAGTGGGTTGCCTGGAACGCTACAAAGTCGTAAGTCGTGACTTGAAGCTGTAATTTACGGTTTCAAAAGCCTGCCTGGAACGCAGCATTAGCCAAAACCACCGGATCGCTGACTTCTGCTTTAATTCAACAGTGGTGATCAGCCAATATGCTAAGCCCAGGTATCAGTATGCAGATCGGTGCATCCCTGGTCATGACCAGGACCTCCATGTGTTGCATTTCAGAGATATACAGAAACCAACATGCTAACCAACTAGCCCAGACCTGTCTTATGTAATAATACCACTTTGTGCTGTCTGAGTCTGTGCAGCGTCTGTCCTCAGTCCCACAGAAGAAGAACAGCTTCCTCCAGAGCTTGAAGTCACACACAGCTCCAGACTAGTATCACAGAAACACAGAGGAGCTAAAGCTCCTAGAAAGCAGCTTTGTCTCCATCCCAAAGGATCACTAGCGACAAGAGACCAAGTCCAACGGCAAAGAAAAGAAACACAAAAGTAAATCTCGGTGCAGCTCTCCACCGCTGGAGACGGCTCCTGATGAGTAATGACATGCAGTTTGATGCTGAGCTCAGTACTTTTCCTTCAGACTGGTGTGTAACTTCTAATGCTGGACCTTTAGCTAAAAGTAATTAGTGCCTGACAAACGTTTCAAGGGACGCTAATGAATGATACTTGACAGCAATGTGGCAATATAATGGAATACAAACACTGAGTTGCTGTATGTAAGTAGAATTTCCTTTACTTCATTTTTTATATATCTGGCAACATTCACCTTTACTCCACTTATATTTTCCGTATCTTTGTTACTATCACATGAAATCTAAAGAAATGTATTCAACTGTAAGAAAGCAGGGCTGGCAAATCAGTGCAAATAAATTCACCAATTCAAGTTGGTGACATAATGTCCATCTGCTGCCACCTGCTATATGCTAAAGAAGAAGAAAGCCGGCGTTGTCAGAGCAGAACTGACGATGACTGGTACCATCATGGAGGCACCTGCTGCTGCCGGCTCTGCTGCTGAAAATGTTTTCATATTGAAAGATTTTTCCTCCAGGATGAAGTTCATCTTACACCAACTAAAACTGTGCCTGGACAGTCCTGAACCTACTATACTGTATATAAAAGCCACAGTAAAATTCATAATCAAAACTCTAACTGCTCAATTAAAAAAAATTTAAAAAGTTATATCATTCTGTAATTTTCTGGCTGAAAAAAGACTGGCTGGTGGGTTCTGTAGTAGTATTTAGTTTCTTTCAGCTATTTTGTTATTTCATGATGGCTCAAGAGGTACAGCGGGTCGTTCAAAAGAAATTGTGAGGTCAGTGGTTTGATTCCCGGCTCCTCCAGTCTGCATGTCGGGTGTGTGAATGTGTGAGTGACTAGATTCCAAAAGTCTGTCTGCAAATAGCGCTGTATGAATGTGTGAAAGGTTGAAGCACTTTGAGTGGTCTGAGAGAAGAGAAAAGTCCATTGCTATTTGCCATACTGTAACCGATGCCTGTAAATTCAGATTGTATGATCCAGAGACACTTCACATTACTGCCTCAACATCATCATGTGCTATATATCATTTGGATTTATATGAAAATATACATTTATGACATGACATAGCCATAGTATATTCTAAACAGCATATAACCTACAGCACAGAAAAATATATTTGCTTACATACTGTATTTTATTCCTGTTCATTAAAAATATACAGTACATGTTCCCAATCTAGGAAGGTGGTCTCCAATTTTAGGACCCACATGTCTACAATATCAATAGTCTGAGACCAAAAAGCAGAAAAGAAAGGAAAACAAAACAGAAAACAAGCAGCCAACATGTTTTGACAGGTGAAAACAAAATTAACACCCACATGATTGGTGTTAGCTGATAATTTGGTGATGAGCAGGAAATCTAAGGAATCATGATGAGTGTGTCTCTCTGAATCAATGTTTGCTGCAGACGTGAAATTAAGCTACGCAATAATAATAACCGATAATAAAAACTTGAACAACTTAATGTTTTCTCTCGTATTCTCTCACTGGTCCAAAAATAAAGCGGTAATATGTGACAATCGGTGGTTCAGTCAGTTCATCCAGAATATCATTATTCTCTCTCAGTGTCTTATTTTAATTACTTTGCATTTTCTTTTCTTTTCCTCAAATCCTCTGCATTGTCTTTATTGTATCATATCATCTGGATCTGAACAATATATATCTCCAAACATTATTTCTCATGAAATTACTACATACACTACCACTATATGAGGAAGTTATTAATACACTGTGTAATACAGAAGTGCAGCAGAGCCCTGATATTGTTCTGTTCTGAGGCCTAAAGCTCTTGCTGCACATCTGTGACTATTCTGATTCTGACCAAACCTTTATCTTTAGTCCCAGTGAAGGTGTCACTTTCATCAGGGTTAATAGGTCAATAGTATTCAACTGGCATTACAGGATCATACTGTATTAGGTGAAAGAAGCTGCATGCTGTGTGTCATGGTCACCAGAAACAAAGCCATTACTTTCTTATTATTATTATTCTAAAGCAGTGTTTTTCAACCTTGGGGTCGGGACCCCACATGGGGTCGTCTGCAATTCAAATGGCGTCGCCTGGAATGTGTAGTAATTGATAAAAATAAAAAAAATACTGATCTTTTTTTTTTCAACTAATTATTATTCTTTTAAAAGTGATTATCAAAAACACCTCACACAATCTTAAACAACTGTAGTCTATGCTTTCACTTTCTCAAATATAAATCAAGTTCAAATAAAATGGAGCTTATTAAATTGTCTGAGCTAGCGCATCTTGATTGACGACTTGAGTCGCCAGATATCTGTGATGTCGAAATGGGCTCATGAGCCAAAAAAGGTTGGGAGCCACTGTTCTAAAGCATTCTTTGACATTTTCACTGACATCAACCTTCCACAAAAAAGGTAAATGGGAAATAAGCTGTAGCTGCCCAGTAAACAGGATTCAAGGAAACATCCATTCACTGTCTTTACCTGCCCATTCCACCTCACAGTCATCAGGGACTGGAGCACATCCCAGCACAAAAAGGCAGAGAGACAACCTCTGACAGGTTGCCGACATCACATCGCTAACACAGACAGACAGACACTCACTCTCTGATCTGTGGGCAATTTAAACCCTGTGGTCCGCCTCGCTTAAATGTCATTTTGGAAAATGCCTGCAGTGAAGCCAGAGGAACACAAGAGGGGTGGGGGCCTGGGCTTGTAACACAATAGATGGTAATGATAAAAGATGGGTTGTGTGTTATCAGCCTGAGCATCGGTGCGACCCTGTGTGCACATGTGCAAATCCTGTTTGCTGGGATTGACTTCCCATTGATTGTGAGGATGCTGCGTGCGTGTGGTTGGAGGTGGCCAGCTGTGGCTCCTGGTTGTGGCTAACAAGCACAGAAAGACACATACCGGAGCAGCGGAGAGCATTCATTTGATATTTCTCTGCTCACGTTCTTTCCTCTCTCAGTGCCATGGTGGAGAGCTGGAGGAAGACGGTGGAGAACAGAAATGCTTCGCCTACTTTGCCCGCCCCTTTTTTGCCAATGCAGCACCGGGATGAATGAGAAGAGCACAGGAGATGTACTGTACTGTAGAGAGTATGGAGATTCTCCAGCTTTTGATGAAGTGATGTATGAGAAACATGAAGGAACCTGTCTCGAGAAGTTGCCGTATGTGGATTCCCTCATTCCACCATGAGCGCAGTCGCTAAAGTGACTGGATTTTCCCACTGACTTGAGCCACTGCAGTGCAGGGGGGGAAAAAATAAAACACACAACACAGCAGCAGCACACACTGTAGCTTAATTCCCCTGTCTTCCCGCTGCTGGGCTACAAGGTGAATCTAGATGACAGGGCAAGTGATTTCCCTTTATTCAGCTGGCACCGGGGAGCCCACGGTGGCCTTCAAACTACAGGTTTACAAAGGAAAGAACAACACAGAAAAGGTAAGAGATCCCCAAGAGTGTTTTGCACTTTGCAGCACTGTGCACAAGCGCTGCTTGTCTTTGTTCATGCATTTAATATTTATGTGCAGTTCTATGGGAAGGCGTGTTTCATTTCATCTTGGAGAGTGAAAGCCAGTATGGCCTGGTCCAGGGTGTAACAGGTACGTGGGCATGAATATCCTTTGGATAAGCCTTCTTTTTCTACAGACGAATTGTGTTTTTCTTTTTAAACTCTCAAGGTAACACTGGTATTGTGTGTTTGTAGCTATGCACCATGTTTTCCAAAGAAACTGCTACATTCTGTTGAAAAAGTCCCCCATTGTTACTCATCGCTGAAAGCAAGCTGAACTTGGTACCATAAGATATATAGATAATACAGCTTTGTCCTTTAAACTGAACAGCGAGAGCTGGTGGATAACAAGTGGAAGTCATTAGCTAGTTCTTCTGTCCTTTCTTACCAGTTTCTTCAAAAAATGACTTTGTATTGCTGTGTGGACGACCTGGCTAAAAGGTCACGTCACAATGATTTTAGGTAGAATCGCGACTGAGCAACGAGTCTCCCCACAGATCATGTTCATCTCATGTTTATGTGATTATAAAGTCCATTACTTCTGCTCAGACTCACAGTTTTCCATATCCTCTTTACATTTTAATTGTATTCTTAAAGTCCAGACTGGAAGTTGGCACGCTTCCCGCTGTACAAGCAGGTCCTTCAGATTTTTGTCGGCTTGCCACGACTCTTCACCTGTAAAGCTGACTTGGTGTTTCCAGATGACATCGTAACCAATCACACGCTTTCTAAACTTAATATAGAGTTTATATCTGGACGGCACTTTTAGTTTATTTATGAGGTGTTCCCCTCTCTGCAGACAGAGCCCTCATGCCACAGGCCGGCTCTAACTCCACTCCGCTGTCACGGACTGCAGCTGGGGACAGTGGTTCTTTTAACTGGCGACTGCTTTATGTGGCGCTACAGTACAGTACATATAATTCACCAAGGCAAAAACAAACTAAGACTGCTGATACCAACTGCAACTAGCTTCTCAACAGTTAACAGTTCAACTATTGCAATCCAAAATCTGTAAATGTTAGTAAAGTTTTTAATGTAATCTGTATGACTCTTCTGAAAAGCAGCTCATGTGGAAAGTAAGCCCATCCATTAACTGTAGTCATCATATTTTCATGCTATTACATTTTTTTCCTAAAATTCTCTCTTCACAGAGCTGAGTTTTATTGTCAAAATCACAACGTGAATAATTAATATATACTCATTACTTTTTGACCTGCAATAACAAGTCATAGACATACAGATAAAGGAGAATCACAGATGTAGATAGTCAGGCTAAAAGCTGAAGATAAAACCCTTTTAACCTAAATAGAACTTCTTTAATAATTCATGATAAATGCTTCTGTTATTTTGGTTTCATAGTGTTTTCAAATGGATCAGGCAAACAGCAGTCTAATGAAACTAATGTGAAAACCCAAAAACTGTTTCTATACCACTGAAAAGTGGGTTTGATCAGAATCAAAGGCTGATGCCTCAGCACACCAACACAACAGGCCCTGCTTATAAATGGGACTCAAAGTGATAATCATGTCGTGTCTGGAAGACAAAAGACAATCTTATGGGGGGGATCACGTCACGGCTGCTCCTGCATTCATTTAACACTTGCAATTGTATGCAGTAGCTATTTATTTGTTAATGAGGGCACAGAAAATCATTTGGATCCCACAGTGTCACAATCATTTCAACATTTACTGTAAGAAGCCCTTTGTGTTTCTCCAAAGATTGTTCACTATGGCAACAAGGACAGTTTTTTTTAGGAAACGGCATGGTTATGATTAAAGAAAAGGTCTAGTTTGATGTGACATGACGTGAACAGTGACGCCTACCCAGAATGCAGCAGGGAGGTGCTTTGTTCAGGTTTTCATTTGATATATAAATATGTAAAATATGTGTGTATGTATGTCATTTATGTTCATGGATTCCAAAATACTACAGGTGCTCACCAAAGGCTGGTGGTTTCCTAAGTGATCAGCCAATCCTATTATGTAACAATGAGTCGTTATTATAGAAATACCACAGGCAGCAACGATGGAGAACACAGCTGATGCAAAACCTGAGTTAGAAAAAGACCAATACTTGTTGCTTAACTTATTGAACTCCACAAAAACTCTTTACTCTGTTCACAGTGTTCCTGCTCATCATGTTCCATTCCTTCCATACCAGTAACCTGTAATCATTTCCCTTTAATAGAAGCCATGCAATTGTACATTCCCCCTGACCCAGTTTCCTGACAATTTCTAAAGAAGGGTTCGCAGCGTGAGTTCTGTCTCCCATGAATTTTTCCTCAAATGCAATTTCTATCATATACACTCCGGCTGGCATGGTTGGTTACATTTGAAAACCAGCCTACAGCCACAGAAGCCTTTGACAGAGATCCCTTTAAGAGCTGCTTTGGCCCTGAAAGCAGAGGCCAGTGTACCCCAGAGGAAACGGATGACACATATGCATTGTTCATCACTGAACACTTTTCATTGTGCTGTCAATTCTACATGCAGGGCTGACGCTGGTGCACCCGTGGTACGGCGCGTGCACTTTGCCAGGAAACTTTGGCCCACTTGGACTTCAGCTGCTGTCCAGAGCATTTGATTGAGTTTCTGTGGCTCTGAATGCAAAGAAACTTCCCACTGAAGTCTCTGAAAAACTCCCCTTTAACTACAGAAACTAAAAGATTGGCACAAGATGAGATGAATGAAACCAAGTGATTAAATGTAAAATTGTTTATGCCTGAAGGGCTATCAAACTGCACATTTAAATACAAGAAAAGCAATGAAAAGTGTCACAACTCAACTCTTTGAACCTTGTTTCCTCTAAATAAAAGAGAACATTTGTAATTAAGTCATTAAAAACCTTTAAAGCTTCATCACAGATAAAGACGTCCTTCAGATCTGAGAGTTGACAGGTGGGAAAACATGACTAATTTTGTACCATGTGTTAGTGACAACTACAGTATTTAAACACATCAGTGATAAGCTCATAAAGTCTGCAACAGTCACAAAGATGCAAGACTGATACCTTGAAACCGCCACGTAGACGGCGCGCCAACCGAGCTGCAGTTTAGAGATTTTTAAACAGCATGAATATTTAATATTTCTTATCTACGATGCACAGCTTCTGTATTTCTATTCCAACATCTTCCACTCAGACTGGGGGGTTACGATGTAAGTGTGAAGAAGTGTATTGTTACAGTTTATTTGTATTCTGTGCCTCTGGCTTTACAGAGTGGTGTACCAGTACCAGCTTACTGTTGATAAGTGTAGATGTATTTCCCTCACTATATCACCTGTTGTTAACATAAATGTACTACTGTACATTGGTGTTTGCGAAACGCCCGAAAAATTGGTTTATAATGACACGAGTGAATCACATATGGAACACTTTTGTGATGCGCACACATACACACACACCAGAATTGGTTTTAATGTATATGGTTTGTACTAAGAAATGTTAAACCTCTACAAGCAAACCTGGAGTGGAAAATGAGACAAAACAGAACTAGTTTTGTCTTTGTCCATTTTTGTCCAATCATAAACATGGAACATTTAAATACCAAAGTGCAATCATATCTGATTGGCTGACCTGACCCTATAAAAACTGGATACAGTGCAGAGCAAAGTTACTTCACTTCATCAATCACTAGTCTCTATCATCGTTCCAGTTAATCCATGAGATTAGCTGTGCACCTAGAGTTTTGTATTTACATTTTATAACCGACATCACCAATTACTTTAAAGCATTCTATCTAAATAGAAAATTAATTAACAGACATGCAAAAAAAAATCCTGGATTAAGCCAGTGAGTTTATCTTTAATAAACCAGTCCATGTAAGAATAGATAATTAGAAAGAAATGAAGTTGTCTTCCTACTGTATGGTGGGAAGTGGAGCGGGATTTAAAATTGGGGTTGTTATGGGGTTTATGTATCTCTACATCCTATAGCTTTAGTTTTAGATAACATAAAGATGTGTGTGTTGCATCTTAAACTCATTAGCAACACTCGTAGAGGACCTCAGTGATGGGTCTTTAAAGGGATAGTTCAACATTTTGGCAAATTGGCCCATTGCCATAATCACTATAGTCATAGCAGTAGGTTCATTACCTTTATTTGTCGGTGCAAGTTATTTTCAGAATTCCCGAGCCGAGCTGTGAGCTTCTCAGAGCTACACTACGGAGGCTAATTCCATTATTATCTCATAGCGTGGTGAATGTGCAGGTCACAACTTGTCCACGAGAGCGTTTTGGAGTCGTTGGATTGCGTATTTAATGAGTGTGATGAGGGAAACCAAGAAATCCCATTAGCCTCCGTAGCGTAGCTCTGAGCAGCTCACGGCTCTGCTCCACTGTTCTAAAAATAGCTTGCACCAACAATTAAAGGTAGCGAACCTACTGCTAGGGATTATGGCAATGGGCCAATTTGCCAAAATGTTGAACTATCCCTTTAAGTCTGGCAGTCAGTGCCCAATAAACATCTCTTAAAGTCCACTCAGTCAAAGCAGTGTAGAGCCAGGCCTGACAGTAACACAACACTGCATCACCTGTGTGAATGCTCACACATGCATAAGGAATACAGCCGCCTTGTGCTGGCTTCATTGGTGGATCATTTGGATGCTGAATCAAACAGATGTGACTGACAGCTCTGACCTGGACATCATTTTACTTCTATGAGAACTGTAAGTGAAAAGTTGTATAAAGTAAAACAAGAAAGTGTGCAGGCGGTCGGCTGCTCACAATACACAGCTACACATTCCTCCTCCGGTGCTTCCTTCAGATTGTACTCTCTTCTTTGTGCATGTCAATGGAGCCTCATCAGAATTCAGATCTGCCACTACTGGGCCTCTGCTCTGTAGGAACAAGACTGTTGGTCAGATGAGAATTAATAAACAGGTTATTAAGTATGGAGGATCTTATTTATTTGTTTTTGATTTTTTTCTGGGGGCCTGGGAGTGGATAGTGCTACAGATTGTGTAGGTTTACAGTATACCGTACATAATATGTAGATCTATTCTGTGGTGTCTGACTGTAACGTTTCTAGGGGATACTAAAAAGTGTTGAAACCTGGCTGCCTGTTTTGTCTCAACTGGGTCATCAGCTTTTGGAGAGTGAGAGAGAGTGAAAGAATAAAAAAAGAGAGAGACTGACAGTTATAAGGGGTCAAGAGAGCCTCCATTATTAAGTCCTCATGTTACTTGTGTGTGCTGGAAACACTTCCATTGTGTTGAATTGCCATATGTTTGTAATCCTTTGCAGGGCATGTGTCAAACTGATGAAGATGATCTCTGATTTTGTTTTCTGACTCAGTTGATATTTTGTGTATTTGCATGTGTTTTCTTTGGTTGCAGCGTGTTGTGGCTGGAGGGGACAACACAAAACCTCTCCAACGTTTGATTAACAAATTCAGCAGACAGCAACAGAGAAAAGGCACAAACAAAAAAAAAGTCGAGCGCCACTCGTTGCTGTCGGGGCTGCACCTATAGACACAACAGAGACAGACCGTACCTGACAAGCCTCTGAGGAAACTTTTGTGCAAAAACAATCCTTGGACAGCACCAAATATAAATCCAAGATGCCGAAGAGCTTTTAAGTGTGGGAGGCCAAAGACACAAACAGAGACAGAAAGGTGTTAGAGCCGGATGGATAAATGGACGGATAGACAGACAGACAGACAGGATGAGGAGAGGCAGGAGTGGAGCAGGAACCTATTTCTGCGGGGCAGCACAGCTTTCTAATTCAGACTTTTCTGAGAGAGTGCCTTGCGCTCCTTGCTCATCACTTAAAGCCATCTTTCAGTGGGGATTTGGACAGTGATGCCTGTTGGCAAGACCAGTAAACCCCGGCTAAACCCAGCCCAGTGTCGAGCTTGGAGATGTTTCTCCCTTGACCCTGAACACACAAGTTGGATTTTGACTTCTAACAGTGTGACACATTGCAACAACTTCTGCTAACACTGGCTGCATTTTCTGCTCATCCCCCTCTGACACTCACAGCTGTCGAGTCAAATGCTTTGGAATTACAATGGAATCTGAATGGCTCTTCCAATGGCTCTTTACCTTTATTTGTCGGTGCAAGCTATTTTTAGATCAGCGGGGAAGAGCCGCAAGCTGCTCAGAGCTACGCTACGGAGGCTGATGGGATTTCTTGGTTTCCCTCATCAAACTCATCAAATACACAATCCAACAACTCCAAAACGCTCTGGTGGACAAGTTGTGACCTGCACATTCACAACGCTATGAGATAATAATGGAATTTTACGAGACAGAGTTGTTTTCGAGATAAATTCATGCAAAACCCCTGATGCATGTTCCTGCATCATCAGGGAACGTGTTTGATGAGGGAAACCAATAAATCCCATTAGCCTCCGTAGCGTAGCTCTGAGCAGCTTGTGGCTCTGCTCCGCCGTTCTAAAAATAGCTTTAGGTAACAACCTACTCCTAAAACTATAGGGATTATAGCAATGGGCCAGTTTGCCAAAATGTTGAACTATCGCTTTAAAATCCACATGTGATATTCGGAAACTTGTGGATACACACAACACAGTGTGTCATCATGGAACTCATGGCACCGCCAGGGTTTGTTATCACGGCTGGAGAAAACACAATAACCCTTTCCATCTGTAGGGACCAGGGTCTGAAGATCTTCTACATTAGTTTCCTGTAAATGTGAGTGTGTGAGCTACTCAACATGTGACTGAGGTCCTAGTCTGGACCCAGACGCTGTCCTGCACCTATAACCTGTGAGATATTGAGAATGATAAAATTTTGATGGAGCGTTTCTATTTTAACCGGTGCAGCTTTTCTAGCTTTTACGGCTCTGGGTTAGCGGTCCGGGAAGCTCACAGACCGAGTGCAGACATTGTAAATCACCCAGTGTGATGCTGCTCAGCCAATCATCACCACTCAGGACAGTGAGTGAGATGCACACAAAGGGAGGAGAGGAAATGAGAGACAATAGCCCGTGGGAATAAAAAACGCACTTGTCTGAGGACATTCTCTCTACCTGACTTTTAATAGCCCATCCCTCCTCTGTACTAATGTTAGGATTCATCTTCACACACTGGCTGGTGGCTTTATTGATGGACAGCTGCATTATACTGTATGTATGGAATAACTAGTCTCACTGTTGAAAATCAGCTCTCTGGAATACAATGAAGTAGAGGTGAAGGTCCGCTTGGCATCAAGCCTTAGCCTGTAAACTCCACAAACACTTACTGTAGCCTAGAACACACAATATATTTTTCTGTGCATCATTTTGTATGAGATATGGAAAAAATAACTTCTGTGTCATAAAAAAAAATCAATTGAAGAAATGATTGTGTCAACAAATCATTCCTCTACTGAGACGTTGCAGGCTGCAAACTCTCCTCCAGGCTGTTTCTTCATGCTTAGGATGGGGATGTTTTTACGTTATTTAATTAAGTGCTTTGCTGCATGCAGGAACAGACACTAGTGGCTATCGACAGCACGTATGTGTGTATGTGTGTGTGTTTATGTGCGTGGGAGCAGAGATCAATAGCAGTGCAGATGCTGTTATTTGTTGTGACTGCCTGAGAGATAAGAGCAACAAATAAATAAATAAACAGAAGCAATAATTACACAACTCAGAGGACCATAAGTAACAAAAAAAAAACAAATCTCAATACATCACATTAGAACAGAGAGAGATGCAGGATGTGTGTACTGTGAAGGCTTTCGATGGGAGTCACCACTCAAAACGAAGAGAAGTCTCACCTAAAGCCGTACTTTGTGCATTTCCCTAAGGCGATTAGAAAAAATAACACAAATAGAAAACTGTGCTCTGAAAAGTATTGACAAGAAAAAAAATAATACTGCATACAGAGCCGCTACCCAAAGCGCGGTGGACCCCTTTCAGGCTCTTAAAATCAATACAAAACTATATATATAACAAAACAATCCCACAATATATAAAACTGAACTCCGTTATGACGGCAAATTGTTATTGTGGGGCTGAAATGTGTTTTAAACTCACTCTGATGAAAAGAAAAAAAATAAATCTGAAGGAAACAGGACAGTCCTTGAGTCAACAATCAAGTGTGATTTTGATGATTTCTTTCATGGTATAGCACAAAGTGTGAACCTTCTTTTTTTTTTTAAGTGAACACAGGGCAAGGACGAATACAAAAAGCCTCCTTTGCATTTGTCCTTTCCCTGAGACACTATTTTTGAAGCGTGTCTATTGAAAATGGCTTCCTTTGGGTCCCACAGCACCAGGTACTGGAGGTTTTCATGGGGAGGTATTCAGCCCCTTTGCTTAGGTAATAATCCATTATGGATTCCACCAGCCCTCTGTCCCTTTATAGAAAATATGTGGAGCCTTTGGTGGAAATATTTGATCTCCATTCCCTGTTTCTGTGGGAATGTTTGAAATGTGCCGAACATTCAGGCTCAAGAGATAAGCAAATATTTTCTTTTAATAGGAAGGTTTTTGTCATTAATGGCACCATGAAGAACGAAGAAAGAACAAATTAGTCATAATGGATGAAGTGGCTGGTGGTTCATGAGGTCTGTGTTGGAGGCATTTAACTTTCAGCGTTTTTTCAGGAGCAGAGATAATGTGCGCTAACAAACAGAGAGGCAGATTTTGAAGTTAAACTGACAACAGGAAACAAATGGTGACGGTGCAGCTGGAGACTGAAAGGCCGGAGCTGCAAACAGGTTGCAAGAGGAATGGGGATAAGGCAGAAAGCTGCTGCCGCACTTCGGCTGAAGAACCCACAATTTGTGTGTGTGGAATTTTCCAAAAACCAAAAGCGTTAAAAGCCCTTGAGGTGAGGAAGGCACGCTCTCATGGAACAACTACTTCACCTATAACCAATCCAGACAACTCCTACTCCAGCGTTTGCAGAATCGCGGCCGCTGGGAAATGAAGGCGCATGGAGCCGCACATCTAACTACTGGCATGGCAAAGTGAGGGTAAATACATTCAAGATAGGAGGTGAGTGGTGAAGACGACTTGGCAGCGCTGCAAAAGGTGAAGAATTACAAATAAATGGTATTTAGCAGCGTGAACGATCCAGACGAAGCAAAGCAGAGGGTGTGTGCTTTAACCTCTGAGTAAAAGATAAAGCCGAGATATCTCACTTGAAACATTCCAAGTCGGCCCAAATTCACTTGACTGTAATAAAACATACGGGGGGGATTGATGGAAAATGCAAGATGGAAATCTGCCCCTTCACAGACGGCTCCACGTAAAGCATTTTAAAGCCTAAGAAAATGTATTTTCTCCACCGAGTCTCTGAGAATTCACACTCCCCCGTTCTTTGCCTGTCAGTCAATCATGACACTCTGGGTAATAATTTGACCTGGTGGGTTGTGATTTCAGGCTCCCAGCAAAGCAAACACAAAAAAGAAGAAAAAGAAAAACATCACAAGCTCTTGGCTTATGAAATTCAGCTGAAACCCAATATTGGGCTTCGACATGCGGCATACGAGGAGTGTGAGCCTGCCCGGGTCAGATGAGTTAAAGCGTCACCGGGACAGCTATGTGGAATTTCCTGTGAGGATCCCAGACTAAAAATAAATATCAACTTGAGACCAGTGACATGGAGATTTCATTCATTTGAAAGAATCAAAAGCAGATTTGAGACAGCTGGAGGCAGCTTGAGGGTCTGATAATGAGATACTGCAGGATCTCTACACCATGTGTGATCAGCACAGGGACTTTACATTATTGATGTTAAAGGAGCTGGTTCTGTATTTACTGTCAACTCGATACAGTGACTATGGTCTGGTGCAGCCGGAGCCAGCACTACAAGTCACTAAGCTGGTGTTGTATGTGTCACATGTAAAACAGGCCAAGATTTACATGAATTAAAGGTCCATAATTTACACTTTTCACGTGTTGTATTTGAAGTGTGGATCTGTAAGAAGATAAACGTGTCACTTTAACAACCAAAAACCTTCTTAGCGTAGTTTTTCCATCTCCTCTCAGGCTTCTCTCTGGAGCTCTAGTAACATCTGTGAGCCAATCAGAAGAGAGGAGGCTCTGAGCCTCTCCTCTGATTGGCTGATAGTTTGTGAGTGATCAAATGAGAATTCAGGTGAACAGCAAGAGAAGAAGGTCGGACGGTGAATACTTTTAAAAAATGTTCATCCCACTGTATGACACAGCTTTCTGATTCACTCAGCTGAAAAGCAGCTAGAGTGTAACAGAGCCAGTGTAGTGCCACAATGATTTGTGATGTGTTTAAGTGCTATTTTGACAGGAAGATAAAATGCTGACATTATTCTACATGAAGTGTGCAGTCAAACAGATATGAGGATGTTTCAATAGGCATTAAAAAAAAATAGATTCAAACCATCTTTTCCTATGGCCCCATGCCCAGCAACACATAGAAACTAATGTAGGGAAAGGACCAACCACACATGACTACTCCATTTAAATAACCATCCCTCCCAGAGTGTGATACAGGAGGGGGGTCAGATGGTCTCACACCCCTGAAAAACCACCTGCTAACCCTTGAAAACCTAATTTGAGACATCCTGATAATGAAGCTAATTATCTTCAGTTTACATGTATTGTGAAATATGTGTGGGGGCAGCACACAGAATTCAACTAACACTGACCAGGGGGCTGATGTGTCATGGTGCTGCAGGTTAGAAACTAATCAAGACACGATTATGTTTGGTGGGTGTAAGAACGAGGGCTGTCAATCTTCCCCCAAACCAGATTCAAATTTCTAATGCTTCTTTGTTAAATATTCAAATTATATTCAAATTTTTAATGTGTGTGTGTGTTTTTTCTAGCTCATTATACATCTATACCAGCTTATTATATAAGTCTACTAAAGTGTATTCCAACCAAATCTGTTGTGTAACATTTGCAAAACACTTAAGTTTTTACCCACTCCATATAAAACATCAAGGAGGGAAATCAAAATATTATAAGTAGTGGTGCAACGGATCACAGTTGGTCCAGGGATCGATCAATAAAAAGGAAAATAGAAGGTACGGGCAATTTAACGGGCAATTAAAAAAAACCTCTGCTCGTAAATTTGCTGCAGCTCTACGTTGCGCACAAAAACAACAAAATTGTTTGTTTTATCAACATGTTTACTACCCTGAACATTGTGAGGCACTATGTTAATTTGCATTGTTGCAGAAGTTACACATTCGAACGTCAGTTTTCACTTTCAAATGTTCACATTTTGAAAATAGTTTGTGTTCTGTTCGAATAGTAAAGTTCAATCTGACAGCCCTAGTAAGAACCAGGTTAGCAAAACTGGATCCATGCAGGACTCCAATAAAAATTGCAATAAAAACAATATTTCTTTTGTGCTGGATGTCATGAAGTAAAATGTGTTCGCAAAAATCATAATATCCCAACTGAGTTCAGAGTAGACCTCCTGCTGTTTGTGTGAATGACACCACTAAGTTATTACTGTCATGCAGACATCACCACGGTTTTGTAAAAGCCACTTACAATCGGTTGTTCTAGAATTAAGCAGCCGAGTTGAACCTGTGTCCACAAACTTTGGACAGAACTGACAACAGACTGAAAGCAAAGAGACACTTTGCATTTACACAAGAAACAGTCCAAAGCTGGCGTCAGCCCGCCTCCGCAAACAGTCAGCAGCTGAGTCAATCACCTCGAGACAGACAGAGGGCTGAAGGTGGGGGATGTTTTCTAAAATCTGTCTGAAATGTCTCAGAAAATGAAAGGAATGCTGAACCAGTATGAGCCGACTTCATTGTGAGCAAGTGGGGGCCGGGGAAAAGTCTAAAAACCTTTTGGATAACATGAAATGAATCATATTTATTTATTTTTTAGATGCTGCGTAACACTCACTGTTAACTGAATCATCCTTTGTATCACTGCAGTCAGTTTGAAACTCTCTGTACTTTATCATTTTATAACATTAGCTATTGCAGAGGAGGGGGATTATCATGAGATGTTGCCCCGTATTCAGCCGGCAAATCATGAAAACGACAGCGGTGTCATTTAGTGGCGCCATTAAACGGTGTATATTAGCTGATGTGTGTGTGTGAGGCCAGTGGTGGTAACCTTTATACTGCAGCTGATGGTCCATAAGTTACTGCAGCCATCAGTGCCGTTCGGCTGGAAGATTGATTTTTACATATTTCACATATACACTTCAAACTGCTGTGGAAGTGTTTGCCTGACAGAATTCATCCTTTACCCTTCTTCAAACTATGGGATGCCACCGTGTGCTTGCTGTGTGTGCTTACTCCAGCTATTATTCTCACAGGTTAGAAAAAGTCAAACATGTCTATATGATGGAACACATGACTGCCTACAGCGACAGCTGCAGGCGCTTACAGAGGAGGATGGGCCCCACTTTTTTTTACCATCTTAGTGGGGACCTCACTATGTGTTTGTAATAATACCTTCCCCTAAGAATGTGTTCTTAATTGCTTGCCTGGGTAAATAAAGGTTAAATAAATACCTTTAACCTGAGCTACACCACTAGATGTAATGTAAAAACAAGAACGGCGGACTTCCGCCAGGTCCCTTTAAAAGCGGTGGCTGATACGCATCCACACGGCGTCGATCGGCATATTTGTTCTGGCGCAGCTTCTCGAGTTTAGTCGAGCTATAATGTTTGGAGTTTGTTTAAAAAAAGTGCAAGCTTTTCCACTGTTCTCCTCTGTTTTCTGTGCAGCAGTGTTACAGCGCCACTACAGGCCTGGTGTATGAAGTACAGCTGAGTTGTTTTCAGAAAGACACAGAAGTGTATGGTTAATATGCACACCTGAATACTTATTGTATGTATCTATCATAAGTCATAATCGTCAATGTGATATTGAACAGTGTCATCGGACATCTTGCTGATATTGTGCAGGCCTAGTTCATATCCATATAGGCTTGTTTCTCAAATGCTCACAGATGGGAAGTAGGAGACTACACCAGTTTGGTTTAAAGAAACAGTAATGAAGTCATGACGTCAGAACCCTGGTGGCTCAGCTAGTAGAGCTGGTAGCACAAAGGCTCCGTCCTACCCTCAGCAGCACGGATTCCACTTGAACCCTGAAGTTTCACCTTGAAAAAAAAATAAAGTTTCACACATTTCAGCTGACATAGGACACCAAGTCTCTCGTGGCTGAAAGCTGAGCTGACTTTTCCTTTTGAAAAAGTGTACGTGGCTTAAAACTATAGATAAAAGTCAATTTTCAGCTTCTGGCAGGAAACCATAATACTGACTCATGCAGATAGGGGGGACACAGTACGATGGGGGTAAGGGAGAAGATAGGTCCAGCCACTTTCCAGAAACTTTCATTTGGAGACAGTTCTCCTTTCTCTCACCTGTGAGGGACAGTGATCCCATCAAGCATCAACAGAAGCTCCTCTAAATGCATCACAGGACACTAAAGTAAGTCAAAATTGATAACATATTCTCTTGAGCTCACTTCAGGGTCGAGTCCGCGGTTAAGGAACAACCACTGCGGCATTGACAAACTCATAAGAGAGCTCCAGTGTGTCGCCTCGCAACCGCCTCCGAAATGAGATTTGCAATCTAATCAACCTCAACGTTTGGCCAAGTAACAACAATCCTCCTGCTTCTTTAAGTGTTACTGACCAGGAGGCAGAGCCGTGTCAGGCGGGGGTCATGTGGTACAAGACAGCTGACAAGTCATTTGTAATATAGAGTAACAATTGAATCCATTTCCAGGTGAGGAGCATGCACTGACCTCATTTGCTGGAAGGGTCCTCAGGATGGCAAACACCCGTTCCACATCAAATAGGGACTGAAGAACGTCCAGAATAATAATAAGGCCCGAGGCACAATGACTAAATGAATACGGTTCTTGCTAGCAGCTGGTTAATGACTAACGATTAGCTTATAATTGCCTTTTTACCTGAAAAAGTTTCAGAAATGGGAGAGCAAAACTTAGTTTATCTAAGATTGCTGAAATATTCAGCTTCTTAAGATCGGCTGTGTGCAGACAGAGCAAGTCTGCCGGAGCTGGGCTTACTAAGCCTGAAATCTTGCCAGTGTGAATTTCCCCATGGCAACACAGGAAGGATTTATTAAATATGATAATCTTCTGCATTACCCAAGTGACCTGCTCATCCTGATAACTTTATTTGAGATACCTCACAAAGTCATATTATGATGTCGAGGTCAGATTTTCATCTTACCGTAACATCCGTGCTCGTTTAATCCCTGACAGGAGTCAGAAGTGTTTTTATAGTTTTTATTATTTGCATATGAAACCAGAGGATGTCAAACACTCTGAATCAGGTGTAACATCCACTTGAAAAAAAAAAGCTTTTTGGGCTTTTTTTGTTGCATTATCAGCAGGACGTGGAAGCTGGAGTTTGTTCTTTGACACAATTTGCGGTGGTGTTGCTGAACTTCATTGATGTGCTAATTGATTTGAGGAGGTCAATTCTTCGTTAGATCATTAAGATGGAAAGGCAAAGTAATCTGTACAACACTAATGGCAATTCAATCACGAAGACAGATACGGAGAGTGATCTATGCGCTACAATATATTTCTTACTGTTGTGAGAGAAGGCTTTAACGACGCAGAAGAAACCCTATTGATAGATGAGGTCGGCCTGATCTCGCATGTAGTAGATCATAATGAGAAAAGGAAAAACTTCATACAAAGCGTGTAGCGCGGATGTGGTGGTGAGTCTCTCTGTATTGTGCACAAAAGCTGCTCATCAAGACGCTTTTTGTAATGCATGCGCTCATGGACTGGAGCATTGTCCCTACATGTAAAAAGGTCGAGCTAATTTCACAAACAATGTCTTGATAGATCCACAGTTGGTCATGCTTGAGCTGTTCTGTCTGCTCTGTCTTCCTACACAGCGGCTGCACAATAGAAAATGAGAGGGATTGTGACTGTCATTTCGTTCTCGGTCAATGTGCTTTTCTTTTTCAAAGCTGCCTCACAGGCACGGCCGCGTAAAGTAACCTGTTTTTCCAGAATGCTTTAATATGTTTACGGAATTGGTTCAGAGGGTTTATTTAGACTCCGCTGCTGCTCTCAGACTGTCGACATTCAAGGCAATAGGTATGTTTTATACACAATGGGATTTCTGTTACAGCCAAGTCCTGTATTCACAATTACATCAGTAAAAGTACAAATAGGTATCAGATAATATGTAAGATACTCATCTTTATTCATTCATTAGGACCTTACAGTATAGAAGTATTAAATGGAACTGAACTTGGGTTATCAGGTTTTAAAATAATATTGGGGAAATTAGTTTCTAAATATCTGGATATCTGACTCCTAATATGGCTTTATTTGGTGTTTGGAGGATGTAATTGTTAGACCTGGTTGAAGTTTTCTTTTCATTTTTTTCCCCACAACATTTCCACTGCCACCACTCTTTAATCCCTGGTAAACATGAGGTATCACCAGGGAATGTGGCCAAGGCCTGAGTGATGCTGGTGCATGAACTGTTAGTTTGCCCCAATGGACCCAAGACCTTTCAGTGATAAGCCTATTAGGAAAATGAGTGACTTTTTAAATGGGATGGTGATAATCATGAGCCTGGTATGAAAATTAAACCTTGAAGTCTCTTAAAAAGAGGCTTTAATTGCTCTAACAATTCTCATCCAAGTGAGCTGTGTAGTTCTCATATCTCCATATAAAGTCCTGTCTAAATACGACTGAATGTCACGTGCTCTGGCTCCACTGATCTTTTAACAGTGAAATATTTTAACTGAGTCTTGTAACTGAGTTGTCTGTCTGTTTGCTGTCCCTCATTGGATTGGTCCTGTTCTAGAGTACAAACATTTGGTATTTTATCCTGTATACAGCAAGCAACACAGGCAAGCTCCACTATTCCACAATCTCCATTATTAAATTAATTATGCTAATGAAGCCAACAGATCACAGTTACTTCTCAACAACTTGCAAGTTCTCATCTAAAAGTAAACATAATAAACATCTACAATTGGGAATGAGCTTCTATTTAACTTTATATTAATTTCAGTCCATATGAGTCAAGTATTGTTATTACACTGTCATTTTAAAAAGGGTGCTGGGAAGAGACATGTGTTGGGTGGGCTATCATGTGGGATGTCATTGTCTAATGAAGTTTACACAATAACAATGCATTATATTGTGTCGGTTGACCGGTTTTATAGGAACAGATCACAATATTAAATAAAGTAGATGCGCCATCAAACTATCCATTACAATGCTGAAAACTGCAGAAATTAATCTCAGCATCGGCTGATGACCTTACCTTTATATACTGTAAAGAAGCAGATCAGTTTAGCAACTTATATCTTGGTTTACATTTACACTTGTTAAGAGATCTGAGGGCCCTACAATGAAGGAGGCTCAACATAGTCAGGCTTTGTGTTCATGATCCGGCTCAACAAAACCTAAAGCCCCAATCAGAGTTAGTTGGTGTCACAGCGGTGGTTATCAGCCCGACTTGTTAAGTCTGGCTCTCAGCTTTGTGCTCTGTGCTCATTAACATAAAAGGGGGCGTTTGGCGTCAAATGACTCCACTTCTTCGCAAAATGTACCGATCGCAGGCTGCTGGTTCCAGCCAAGAGGAGCAGGTTGGTTTAATTAAGCGTTTTGAGGAAAACAAAAAGTGATCACAGCCAAAAATGTATACATTATTTATACATACAGCCTCGCCACAGGTCTCGATGCCCGGCCATATCTCTTTAGTGTCTCTTTAGTGACAGCTAGTGTGTGTGTGTGTGTGTGTGTGTGTGTGTGTGTGTGTGTGTGTGTGTGTGTGTATATATATATATATATATTTGTGGAGTGGGAGGGTCTGGTTTTCTTGGTTTCCTTTGTTGTTTTTAGCCTCTGTGAGGCACTTTGTGTTAGCTTAATTTATGAAAAGTGGCATACAAATAAAGGTTAATTTAATTTGATTAACCTTTATCCATGTAAACAAAATAAACTAGAGCTACAACTGTCATTTATAATTTTTTCATATATTTTCCTGACCTCAATTACAGAATGCGAGTGAGGGTGTGCGTATGTACTGTATATACTGTAGGCATTTCATAATGACAAAAAGGCCTTTTTTAACTATAATAGGAAACACTAAAATGTATTTATTCATCTCAACCTCAAAGTAAAGTAATAAACTTAACTGATTATCTGTGATAAATAAGTAGACTTCTTTTCATGATAGAAGGTTTTCTCATCTAGAATTTTGCAACACCAACTGCGTGCATGTATGTTTCTGTAGCGCTACACACACAGTTTGTCCTACTGTGAGCGCACAAATTCTTTCAGTGGCCTCCTGCGCTCGGCCTAACAAGTGAGTAGATGTAGCAAATTCCCTCAGATGAAGATCTAGACTGTAGGCGCTCATAGAGAAGTTCAACAGGAAATGGCAGCAGATCAGTGGCATCTCGAAGGAGCCTCTCCTGCTATGAAACAGCAGAACTTTTATAGCCAATTTAAAGCTGAAGCTCTGAAAATAACCTGTTCAGGACCAGGTTATGAGCTAAGCATAAGTTACCATGACGATCAGAAGAAGATGCTGATGCGCCTAAAGCTGTTTGATAATGTCATTAGAAGAACATACTATAGTACACACTTCAACAGTTAAGTTGCAGTTTGACAACTTGCCAACATTTACCCATGAACACAAAAGCAGAAGTGAATTGCATTTACAGCTGGCAGAGATAATAAAAACTTGTATCGTCTTCATAGCTCAAACTTGTGCTGAAACAGATTAATGGTCTTTCACCCACGCAGATCATTCAGTAGTTAAACTGATCAGAGATCAGATAAAAGCTAGAGCAGATGGGTGCAGACAGAACAACGGCTCCTATCAGTGGAACTTTAGCTGTTGTTATCACAAGTACTGAGGAGAGAGACCG
This sequence comes from Trachurus japonicus, assembly GCF_045865225.1. Classification (NCBI taxonomy): domain Eukaryota; kingdom Metazoa; phylum Chordata; class Actinopteri; order Carangiformes; family Carangidae; genus Trachurus; species Trachurus japonicus. Next base: position 27,106,735 of record NC_140920.1, on the reverse strand, counting down.
TGGACGTATGAAGGGAATCTGACAGCGAGTGGTTATTTCCACACTCTGCTCCCTGACACTGATACACTACGGGCGGAGCAGAGATTACATACCAGTCTTGGAGAGGCTCCACCACCAGAGGTGCTTTAAGCAATTGGTTTTCAATCTGTCGAGTGTTTCTTGGATGCATTCATGTACACATCTTTTTTCAGACTGCAGTGCTATCTGATCTGCCCCATGTTGTATGTTAATTATGTGTAGCGCTGCCTCAAAACATAATACTGAGTAGCTGTGTAGCTGAAACAACCGTGGTGATCAATGGCACAAACACCTAACTAAAATCCCAATAAAGCAGCGGGTGTGAGATCCACCTGGAGACTCCAAAACTCATCCATTTAGGGATGTGATCATACACCGTAGCAATCACCTCAGTGTGTAATACAAGCAGGGAGAGATATTTACCACGCAGATGGACATAAATTAACCAGCACTCTGTTATTTCTCAAAATGTTTATCTGCCTCATGTGCTACATTTCAGAAAAAGCATCAGCTGCATATTTTTCCAGCTGCACTGAATCCCCATGCAGGGTTTCATGTGAAACTTCAACGTACACTTTGTATTTTCTCATTGCATGCAAATGGTGTCAGGCAGCAGGGATTCCCTTCACCCAGAAATTGTTTACGCATAAAGTAAGTGCACCATTGTGCATGCTCTATTGTTTCCTTGATGCATCCTCTTGCCACTGAAGCTCATTGATTGAGACCGAGGTCTTGGAAATTCTTCGAGAGGGGACAAGGCACTCTAGAGATGCAGCGGGGTAACAATGAATAACGAGCAGGTGGCTCACAAAGCAGCTTGCTCAATGCCAGTCAAATAATTGGTGGTGCTTGAGAGGAAGAGGGAAGAGACCGAGGACAGAAAAAGAGTGTAACAGGAACAGTAGTATTACAGTGGTTATTCAAAATCCCCCCGATGAGTTCCATTTCATACAGATGAAAAAATCCTGAGGGAAGCCACATTGTTTGTTATGCCCTACAATACCCCAGTAGGCCCCACACAATGCATATTAACATAGCTTTCAAACAGAATGGCAGAAGAGAAAATAGGAGGAGTCTTTCATCTCTTGGAAGCTGAGCCAGGCTATGTACATAAGCTGTGAGTTACACTATCTCTGCCGCTGCCCTGGTGAATGAGGAGTCGCTGCTGTTTGGGAAGATGCTGCTGTCTTCTCCCTTTCTGTGAGCTCAGAGGACAACAATAATTAGCCCATCTCTAACAGACACAACTGGTCAATGCAGCACAATCACAGCTTCTACTGGCACCAAACTAGCACAGGTACATCTGAAGACATACAGGTACATCCCTGTTCTAGAAATTCATGGTAAGTAAAAGGCAATCTGTTTTAACATATGTAGGTATGGGTTTCTGTCACCTAGAATTAAGTTGGCCCAGTGCTAGATGCTTAAAGAGGAACTATGCAGGATTTTTGCCTTAGTTATGCTACATTTTCAACTTAAAGGAATACATTTTGGCAAATTGGTCGATTGCCATAATCCCTATAGCTTCAGGAGTAGGTTTGTTACCTTTAATTGTCGGTGCAAGATACTTTTAGAACGGCCGAGCTGCTCAGAGCTACACTACGGAGGCTAATGGGATTTCTTGGTTTCCCTCATCAAACGCATCAAATACACAATCCAACAACTCCAAAACGCTCTGGTGGACAAGTTGTGACCTGCACATTCACCACGCTATGAGATAATAACGGGCCGTTACGAGATGGAGTTGTTTTGGCCAATTTGCCAAAATGTTGAACTGTCCCTTTAATTAAACCACTTTGGAGTAATTGTGATGGTTAAATAAATGACTTGTAACTTGTTCCAAGGAGAATGGAGGCTCTCTGCCTTCCACCTAGCGTCTCTTGGCCGAAAAAACAAAAACAATCTTGCAAGATCAGCGACTCCAGTCCACTTAAAGGGACAACGAGGAGTTTTGGAAAAGCGAAGCGTTTTCACACTACATTTATGAGCCTCCGCGCGCACCGTAAAATTCTTTGACCGGCGCAAGACGGACTCATGTTTTCATTCATCAATAATTAAAGTCAGAGGTTCAAAGAGGTTCACATACCGTTGTAGTTCCGACCATAAACGGCGATTTGGCTGCGATATTCTCATGACTCGCCACGAAGGAAACACTGGTCGGCTCGACCACCACCACCACTAATAATAACAAAATAACGATAGAGACAAAACGATATATTTATCGAAAATGGGCCCATTAACAAGTGTGGGTAGCGGAGATTCATCCACATTAATATGAGATTTTTTTTATAACCAAATAGAAACTCCTCGTTGTCCCTTTAATGTGAAGCAGCATAGATATGTATATCTGGATTTAAATAAGGACATACGTTGTTGTTTTATGATGTTACTTGATTACTGTCTTTCAGTTATCAATCATCTGCTTTGGGAAAATTTACTGAATACAAAATTATCCATTGTTGATCGTGCTAGATCAGTCTGTTGGTTTGGTGCCAAAATCAGATGTTTAATTCCACATAGATCTCCAACATTCCTGCTCGTTTGAAACAATAATAAATGGGAATGTGCAATTTTAAATTACCCACGCTCTCTGTTCTGTGTCGTCATCTCTGTGCCGTTTTTCAATATTGAGCTGTGTACAAGAAGTGCACATCTGTTGCTTGTTGAACATCTGGACTCATTTGCATATTAATGAATAATTATGTTAATTTGATTGTCATTGGCCGCTGCGATGTGATAGATTAAAGATCTACCCGAACGAGAGAAAAAATGCTAATAACACCAAATGACTATGACTAAGCATGTTTTTTGGCTAAGATATTAAGTGAAAGACAGAAAACAAGTCTGTGGTCCTGGGATATGAGCTGTTTTATGAATGACAAGAAAGACAGGTGTGAAAATTTGAATTGCAGCATCCTGCGATGTTCCTAAAATATGTTCTTATTCAAGAAGCTCGCATTAGTTCCTCCTGGGCTCGTCTTCCTAGTAAATGGTTAAGTATGGATAATCTCCCTGATTTAAGTAACTCATTGACGAGGCATGTGAATGGAGAGCAGAACATACCGTCCTGATCCTGTGTCATACAACAGTAGTGTGATAATACTGTTGCTTTTACATAGAAAATAAAGGCCTAAATACTTTCCTCAAAAAAATAAAAGATAAAAAAAACCACAATGATAAAGTCTTTTCCAGCCACACCAGTACTGAAGTTCATCTCTACACTGACCGAAGCTGATCAGCTCTCCCAGCAGAGATTGCAGATACACTGCTGCATGCAGTGGTCCAATCTGTCTGTGCAGCTGCACAGATTTGGTTTTTAATTACAAAAATATGTCTGCGAGGGAAAAGTTGTGGAATTAATGTCAATTAACCCAAACCAGTTCCCGAGTCCTCAGATCATAGAGAGAAATTTCTAAATGTTGGACCAAGTTTGCGACAGAGTTGAAGAAAGTTATGTGAGCAGATTAGTTTGCAGCAGCTAAATTGTGCCAATTTCTGTTTGTTTGTAGCCTGTGTCTTGACTGATGCAATATCTTGTTATTGAAGCACAATCAAAAACAAAAGGATACAGAATGGAGAGCAGATAAAAAATGTTAGAAGTTTAGCTGAAGGGATTCCTGCAGACACATCAAATAATGACTTGGCACAGAAGAACACATGGAAATGCCCACGGGTAGCCCTGACATTCATTGCATGAAAAATATATTACAGGCAAACTGGGTTATAATCTATAGCAGAGAGCAAACCCAGGCAGATGGGAATAACCAGCTGCGAATCTTAATTGATCGCATTCTACTTAAAGCAGACACAACATCTCAAAACAGCAATGCTGGAATTTATACTTGGCCTGTATTTCTCTGGCTGTGCCAATTGATAGTTAGCTCAACCAATCAGATTATTGCTGCCACAGGGGAAGCCGTGCCCAGGATAAATCAGTTTTAAGAGTAAAACACAAGTCTCCAATCAAATCTTTGCCAACATTTGGACTCCACTGATTAGATTTGCATTAAATTTGATTTTGTAATGTTCAGCAAATTTGCCTTAAGTTATTAGAAATTATGTGAATATGTAACACTACTCATGAATCAAAGGTTATGTTGGAATAAATACAATACAATTCTAAGACCTAGTTGACTTCATGAATACAGGGTTTTTACCATTAATCATGACTAATTCCACCAGCTGTTAGGAAGAGTTTAAAAGACAGAGTCTGAGTTTAGATTATATTACACACTCACACACACTGTGATATAATTATGTACACTAGAGTGAAAACCAGAGGTGATCCACCCTTTGGACTGACTCCTACTGCAATATACTGTGTGGCCAAAAGCTAATCAGAATTATATTATATAATGACAACATGAACTTTTTTCATGTTTTACATGTTTAGCCAAAAGAAAAGCTAATTAAGGTTGAGCTGCTAAATAAATGATGCTGTAAACAACTTCCTCTTGTCTAGAGACACAAATAGAAGATTGATGGGAGTGATGATATCCCCCATCGATTCTTAGCTGACATTGTACCCACCGTTGTGTTGCTACATGATGGTTACCATACACATTTAATTCAGGGTGAGAGTGCCTGTGACTGGAATACAGTGTTGGAAATAACACAAGAACCAGAAATGTACACAGTCCTCCATTTACAGCACACATTAAAGTAGAGGTATGTGGACGCTGTTGCTAGCATACTGTAGGTATGGATGAGTCTGACTACACAGATTGATAATCACATTACATCATATTAGAGAGGGTTGTATTTTGTCTATAAAACCTTGCAGACCCTCCATGCCCACATATACGCAAGGTGTTTTTACTTATCTTGCCTCTTGACAGCTTCTGGTTCTCTGCAACTTATGCTTGACTCATTTTCTTTCTTTTTTTCCTGTCAAATCAATCCGGCCCAACAGCACACAGGAGCCTGAGTAACTGAAACACTCGTATTGATAAAGTGATGCAGAACAGTTCATTTCGAAACGACAGAAAATATTATAAATACCTAATAGATGTCATGGGTGAAAAATAAGTAAATATCTCTTTGAAAATGTGTAAGAATTTGTATTGTATTTGAGTGTTTGAGTAAATTGGGGCCTATTTCATTACGCTGCATCACTGTACCAGAGTTATATCACTGAAATTAAACAATGCTGATTTATGTTCACAGATATGCAGCCACTTGCTGAGAAGTGATTGCACAGGCAGAATCTATTCAAACTCCTGGTTGTGTGCAAAAAAATCACACGTATGTTCCCATTTCTATAATAATAATAATAATAATAAATGAACTGTCATTTCTTAATTAAATGTCAAATCTAAACCCGAATCTCAACCTTTAATAATACAAAAAAAACACATAAATAACCAGTGTCGAGGCATTAATCCTGTATCCACCGCTCAGCTCCACTGGAGATTTTCTCAGGGTTAAATGCTTAGAGGCACTTACCGACTCATTTCTCCCACCTACGTTTTCCTGACTCATAATGTAAAGCTTCAATTATTCATGTAGTATGAATGTTGTATGCTGTGTAAAATGGTATCTGCTGAGTGCCGACAGTACAGGAGCCTCGTCTCGTACTGGACAATTCCCAGTGGTATACGAGTGTAAGTGGGGCTACATCCAGTGATAACGACTACCCATCCCTCAGGATGACTGTAGTCAAATGTGTGTGTGTAAAAATTCATACTTTTTGTTTCATGATCTGAGGAGCCAGAATATGTAGGAGCAAAAAGTACTAATTTCTTTTATTTGAGTGCAAACTGAGGGAAACGAGGGAGCAGGGAAGGACTGACGCCGTCTTTGCTCTATGATTGGTAAACATGTTTTATTATGCATTTAAGGCATGCCTGGTTTGACAATTATGTTTACTTTTTTTTTTTTCATAGCAGGCGGTAGATAGACAGGTAAGTGGGAGCGGGTCTGGAGAGTCACCTCCTGGGCATAGAGTCCATAATGCCCTGCTACAGGCCTGTGTAGAAGTGCGAAGCGTGGCAATATTGAAAAAGCGCCTAGTCTAGTCTGAAATACTATTCTACTCAGCATTCCCTGGATAAATAAAGGCTGAAAAAGAAATTGCTGTATGCATTTATTTGCTCCTCTCTCGGGGCCAGATGTAATGGGAAGCAATAAAGCTTTCATTCATTCATTTATCACTAGTGGGAAGATTGACCTTATTGCTTTACACAGTGGCCACATGGGTGTGGACAAGTCGAATGGAGGCGCTGATGCACATTCATTTTAGTGGGTTTGTTTTGTTGTTGTTGTTTTTTCAGATCTGCCTTTAGTCCAACTCAGACATCTCAGCACCTGCTCTGATTTCTGTGCTTCTCACAAAAGCACCTGTGAAATACAAGATGCCTAATCTCAGCCAACAAAAAAAGAGAATAAAATGATTGTTTGGAAAGAGAACTTCTGTTCAAAGTTTTCCTCTTTTCAGCATGATGCAACTCGCACAGCTCGCTGGAGTCAGCTGCACTCACTATTCCTGCCACCCCCTCAGACGGCGCGGTAATCGTACTGTATGTTGTGGGGAAGGCGTGCGAATGAAAATATAACTGACATCTTTTTTCTCCACGCTGGGATCTGGACAGTACATTAAGATAATGTCACATCTATAAGACAAATCCCCTCCCCCTCAGTGCCATGGCGTGGCAGTGCAATTTCAACTTTCTTTCATGGTGGAAGAATTGAAAGAACATGTTCCTATCCCTCCAGTGCTGTTCTGAGAACGCAGCAGCTGTCGAATCGAGATGAAAGTTGAAGGTTTTAATTTCCAAATTCTGCTACTTTTTTTTTTTTTTTTAAACCATGAAAGCCTACACCTGATATTCACTCACTGCACCCTGCCTCCAACTATCACCACTGACTGTACCTGACTGTATCTGCAAACAAAAGGTGTTAGTTCAGTACCGTTTTGTGGAATCTTTGATGCTCTAAAAAATTGACTAAGGGTGTGTTCGTGTGTGTGTGTGTGTGTGTGTGTTCCTCTGCCGGCTTGTGTGTCTGAGCACATATTTGTGAGCTTGTGAGCGAGTTGCCATCATTGCACTATGCAGATTCTCTTTGATCATTTGTACTAAGGACTTCCAAATTTCCATTGTTTGCAGGCAGGATATCAAAGCTTTCTTAGTGTGGTACAAAGTTTGTTTTAAGGGCGGCCGCTGCGGAATACAGAAATAACTGAGACACAAAGACTCACTGTGTAAACCATAAAAATAACCAGCCAGGAAGAGAAATCTCATTTCCTCATACGAAATGATGTCTGTCACTAAGAAGGTATATTTTGTTCTCTCTGTCTCTCTCTCTTTTTTAAAATGGTGACATTGAGAGGTTAAGGCGCTGGCTAAATTAAATAAGCCTGGTTTATTTCCAGCAGAGGATGACACCATAAATTCAGCGGCACTGAATTTCCAATGTGTCCTGCAGATTTCATGCTGCATTTGTCAAGAGAGAGAGATGCTTCCAGTGTTTTGTGATTCACTCCATTGATACCGAAGAGACCTCTGGGTCATTCTGCAAAGAAATGAACCTGAAGAAAAGAAACCCGACGGGGACCTGGAGCCCTATAAAGCCTCTGTGGTGGAACGTCATTCGTCAAAACAAAAGCTTGCCTGCATTTTTGTTGTCTTCCATTTAGCTGCTGACGATCTCAAACTCCAGTGTCAGAGGAAACAGCCAACATGGACTTCCACAGCGTGCGCTGCTTTATCTCTCCCCCAGGCTCTGGATCGCTCAGCCGGGCCTTTTGATTGGGTATTTGTTCGACAGAGCCGGCGAGTGGCGTGCATGCGTTCGCATGACATTGTAGCATGTGCATCAGCTGGTGCTCGATCTCATTTGGCATGATGTGCAGCAACCTAATCTCCTTCTTAACACCCTTGCAGTGCAATGGCAACCCCTCCCGCCGCCACTTTAAACCTAGATAAGTGTATCAGCACAGCCAGGAGGATGAATCCCCAGCCTGCCAAGAACACAGGCTCGCCTTTCTCATCAATCAATTTGACAAGGCCAGCCACAGAGCAGAGCCTTCCGGCAACCTGCCCCTCCCTTCTTCGCTCTCCGCCCCCCCTCACCACCCTACCCTGATCCATTTCTGAAAATACTGCACCACTGTATAGCAGAACAAATGTAGTGAAGGAGAAGGAAAGCAGGAAGGACGAGTGGAAACAGACACGCAGAGGTCCATGAGCGAGCGTTTACACAGCTTTCATAAAGTGGGTGTCAGTGACCTCACGGAACGGCGAGGGGAGGGAAGGTTAGAGCCTGGAGGAGACATGAAAAATGGGCCGTGAATGGAACCGCGGTTGACACTGTTGCATGCTGGGGAGGGATGCTGGTGTGCCTCTCGGCTTGTGAAGCGTGCTGTCGCGAGGATGACGTTTTCCCCGTGTCTGATGGAGCGGGGTTGGGATGAGAGCGGTGACAGAGAGGCAGACAACCCAAACTGAGAGTGATAACAAGACATGTTGACAAGAGCGGCACACAGGCAGACTGTATCTGATACTCCGCTTCACCCCCTTTTGAGGACGAGTGAGGATTTCTGAGGCCGGGGTTGCTGGGATTCCATCAGCGCCGCTGTGATATTTACTCAAGTAAAGACATCACAGACGTGTGCACCTATGGATAGATATGAATCCAGGGTGAAAACTGCTATCAGATTGCATTAGATCTGCTGCTGTATCTATTTTGATTGCTGCAGGAGGCGAGCTAGTAAAACTCCAGGGGTGTATGTGATGAGAGTGTACCTGTGTAGCAGCAGAAACACACACACGCACACACGGAGAGGAAGCTGCTGGCAACACTGTGTGTCCTGTGTTTTTTCCCCTCACATAATTCAAAGCATGTGGCCGCGGCAGCAACATAATGAAGGAGGTACAGTGTCTAGCAATCAGAGAGAGAATGAGCAGTGTCCGGGGAGATGGAGCACAGACACCGGCAGGTAACACAGAGTCGACATGAGAGCAAACATGGTCGCCATTCTCGCCACACAAACAAAAGAGGACGGATTACATAAAGTTGAAACTGTAATTCAAATGCATACAAGCATGAAAAGCCCAAATGTAAACATACCATAGCATATCTGCAAGTCTGCCAAGCGCGGCCTTGACTGCACTGGCAGCCCGGCTAATATCATAATCCCTGCACAGGCAAATGGGCGCTAATCTGCCAATCACAGCTGCAGCCGGTTGACAGCACAATGCACGGCTAATAATCCTCTGCTAATGTGTTTGTGTATTAATAATTCATTTATTTCCGGGGGACTGCGGGGTAGCTATTATTGAGTGCGGCCGACATCTCCTCTCCGAAAATTCTACAGACGCGAGGTGGCGGAGGAGGAGAGATGAACGCGCGGGCGGGTCAGGATGGGTCGGAAAACACATATTTCTTCAAGAAGATTAGTGTTTACTTTCAGAACACGGACGTTTACATTGACTTGGTGTCATTTCCAAGAGTGTAAGTACTGCGTGAGCTCCAGTGGTCTAATTATGGCTCCCGCTGTAAACACAAGCATCGCCTCCGAGTCGGTGGATCTTCACATGGACAAGCAGAAGGAGAAACTGCATGGAGCACAGGAGGGGTTAAAAACACGCTGGTTAGATTTGCTGGTAAAAAAAAATGAAGAAAAAGACAGCTGAAAGTTGTCATTATTACTTAAAGAGGATTTTTGTACAAGGACTACTGGAGATCACTACTGGAAGCATTTGGTCATGTCAGGAAAACCCGATGATTAATTTAGCAGCATGTTCCCTTTAGAGTTTGGAAGCCCATCTATCATCTGTCACTGTGAGGCGGTGCAGTAGGATCTGCAGACAGCGATACAACCGAGTGCAGCTAGGGTGATGATGTACACCATCTACATGTTCAAGAGGGCGGCCGGTCTGTCTGATGGGGTCAGAAAAAGTGTGTCATTTTCATACCCTGCCTGCTCTGCATTTAGACACAGTTACATCAAATGGTAAATGACAAATGGACAGCGCTTACAGTGATGCTGCTTAACAACGGTGCACTTTGTAGTGGCACGCTCGGCTGTTGACATGAAAAGTGCCACAAATAGCAACAAATAATTAAAAAAAAGGGAGCACAAGAAAAGAGAATCGGTTCTTGGCTTCCGTCGCGCCTCCGCACAGCTGGATAATCACGTCTGAATGTTGCATCATCGGTTGTTCAGAAATGGTACGACACACACACACACACACACACACACACACACTTTACCCCACATCAGAATTGGGTTGGAGAGGGAGGGGAGGGGGGGTGGTTGTCGTTTCTAAAGTCATCCAACCATGTGACTTGAGGAATATAAAGGTGGCGGTGGAGCCGGCCGGGCCATCTGAAGCTATTTGGTGTTCAATGTCTCAGTATCAAGGCTCCTATAAAGGCCGGCGCAGGCGCCTCCATCAAACGCGAGGATGGAGCTCAGGTAACAACACGGAGCGTTTGATGCTGGCAAAATGAATTAGCTGCTTTGACTGCAGCTGCTACAATCCACCGTCTAATGCTACTGGACAATGACCGAGGACAGATTACATACAGCGCGAGACAATGGGCCTCTAGGCAAAGGCACGTAAAAAGCTCTTTACACAGTCGACACAGGAGAAAGACCCTGAGGCTGGAAAAGAGACAAAATGATGCTACAAATAATGTCACATTTTCCAGGAGACCTTCGGTACTCACTTGACACTTGTGATTAGGACGGCTGCCCCGCTCCTCTACAAAGACCCTGGCTTTGTCACACTTCTGTTTTCTTACAGCAGAACACTCAGAGTCATTTAAAGAGTTCCACTAATTTCACTTTATCTTAATGAAATGCTCCTGTGGCGCCCGTTTGCCGTGTAACTGCGACATGATGGAGAGTGTGGAACATCTGTCAGGAATCCAGCAACTGGTGAAGTACAGCCACTTCAGAGTGCTGCAGTGCTTCAGCTTCATCACCGAGTCCTTTTAACTTTTCAAGTGTCAATTTATTAAAAGCTCTCCTCAACAGATGGGACCAACAAACATGCGTTAATTAATTTGAGACACATTCATGTGACTAAACACCTCCTAATATACAGTATGACCCCACAATATACAGCAGCAAAACCCAAACGACTAGAGGTGCTGGATCTATAATTCCATCTGTGCATGTTTCAATATTAACTACAGCTTTAAATACTAAAAGGGAAGACATTATAAAATCACTGTAATGACATAAGTTGCTTAAAGGGATAGTTCAACATTTTGGCAAATTGGCCCATTGCCATAATCCTTATAGTTTTAGGAGTAGGTTCGTTACCTTTAATTGTCGGTGCGAGCTATCTTTAGAACAGCGGAGCAGAGCCGCCAGCTGCTCAGAGCTATGCTATGGAGGCTAATGGGATTTCTTGGTTTCCCTCATCAAACTCATCAAATACACAATCCAACAACTCCAAAACGCTCTGGTGGACAAGTTGTGACCTGCACATTCACCACGCTATGAGATAATAACGGAACGTTACAAGACAGAGTTGTTCAATAATTCATGCTATTGGTGAACTTCAGAAGTCATTGTGATCTTGTTAGACCAGTGCATACTGGACTGCAGGATCAGATATTTGGTGGAAAACAAATACGCTGTCATTTTACTGACACACTCAGTATCAGCGAGGGCTGAGCAGATTGAAATTGCAATATGTCCGAGTGCAATATCCAAATCTCAGGAGCAGCAATATTTCATGATGATGGCAAAATGTGTCACAACAGAGCAAAGATGGAGCTGTGTGGTGCTGCAGAGAAGTCCCAGCCTGTAAATCACATTCTCCAGACATAAGGGGACATGCTTGTTTGGATCCAACAAAAATCACATCATCATTATTAAATATCGTTTTCAGGGAAAATCAAATACATTTTTTATTTTAGGAGACCAAGTTGAATAAACATTGTAAGTGACTGCTCTTAGCAGTGATTTATCCAACACTGCAGCCATCACTACTGTCACAGCGAGCTGATATAAATCCACTTAGACATATAGTCCTCTGTGTATTCTATGATTTGCAGATTTTGAAATTCCAAGTGTGTTTCCCTTTTCTAAGGGTAATTTCTCCAGATGATGGGATTCTCTGATGGCAAAGCTGCAGATGTGCCCGTCTCACAGAATCATTTCATAAGGAAAAGCATCAATTCTTCTCCTCTGCCGGGTATAAACTTTGAAAATACTTGACGTGTGGTAGCTTGCCTACAGCGCTACAGTATGGATTCAGCTATCATCTTAAACGTTTCCCCATTCTTCTCTCATGTTGTCTCTCTCATGATGAGTTTGGATGAGTTCAGGCTTTATATAATACCTGCCACAACAAACTTTGAGATTTTTCTTTTCTCCAGGAGTAGAGACACCTTCTGAGCTCTGCTCACCTAAATCCTTAAGCGGTTTGGGTTTGGGGAGAGTATTTACATAATTACATTGAAAGACACTAAGCTAGATCAAAAAAGTTGCATGAATTATTGATAAAGTGAATTATGATGTCATTTATTCGGTTGGAGAGAGCTGCTTTCACAAAGCAACAGGGGTGTTTCTCCAGGTACTTTACATTCGTATGGTTAGCTGCGCGTGTGCCCTCGCAAGCTCTGAACTTTCAAAGTAAAAATCACTCCCCCGGCTCTACTGTGCATCTGTCAGCGTGTGTGCTACGCAACAGTGGTGCTAATGTAGGAGCAATACTCCCTGCACCTCGGCAGAGATATGACCGACTTTGCAGCCAGCAGCCAGAGCAGAGTAGCTGTGGACCACGCAGGTAAAAACACAGCCATCATCTATTCTAGTCAGACAAAGGCAATATCCACAACGTGTCCCTGAATGCATCAGCGCCACGGTATATTTGGTATATTTGTGAAAAACAGCAGGGAAATATGATCCATGGTTGAGAGAGTGGCATCGGGGCAAATAACAGTGCATTGTGTTAAAGTGCTGAACCCTCCCCACCCCTGTGGATGTGTTGACACTGATTTGGTGAGGTGCCTTCAGGGAGCGCCCTTAACCAGGCATTCGGGACTATTCAGTACACCACTCACAGCACGACTCTCAACAAGGTGAGGCAAAGAGATGACAATGCACACTTCTGCTTTTTCCATTTCCATCATTTTCATATAGAGGAGAAATGAGCGGACGTCAGGATGACTGAAGCTAAAAATAATAATAAACTGCCGGCAGCCGGAGAGGCCTCGGACTGACACGGGCGTAGACTGACTTGTCTATGGTAATTATTTCTTTATGAGATGGATGTCCTATGTTGTGGCCTCGGAATGTGGTCGAGTGTCTATACAAAGCCACTTTGCAGAAGACTGCATTGTCTAGTTTGTATGTGAAGGCAGGGCGAGGGGGAAAAGGACAAGAGGACAAGAGGACAAGAGACTCTCCAGGAAGACACATAAATGAATACAAATTGAGGTTATTAATGCTTTTCTGCTTGGAAATTAAAACATGAATGTAAATCTTGGGTGGCATATCCATTTTATAGAGAAATATGAAAATACTCTGCATTGCTGCACTTGAGAAGAAATACTCACTTCTAATGACATATTTCACTTTGAGAGATTCACTGTAAATATCTGTTGCCTCACTATATTTCTGTCAAGAAGGAGAACGGGGAGAGAAGAAAGCAGGACTGTAGATCTCTGAGTCAGTTGTAACAGGCGCAAATGGTGCATTACACAGGCACTTAGACCAATTTTAAAGCTGAGCTCCTGCAAGTGAATGCAGACAGATGTAGAAATGTGCTTTTGGTTAGGATGAGTGATGGGTGAGGAGAAGAGGAGGCGGAGACGTGGGAGCACAAAAGTGATGAACACAAAGCGAGAGACCAAATATCAAAAGAAAGAAAACATGGAGAGAAGCAGGCAGATCAATGAGGCCTTAGAGAATCTCCATGATTGTGGATGGGATTTTTTTTTATTTCTAGCAGGCCTGATGTACCCACAGCCCCACCCACCAGTGGAGCTAAATGTACGGCGAGGACAGATGTATTAACAGATGAGTCAGCGTATGGCAATGACAGCTAGGAGGTGTGTGTCCGTGTGTTTTCTGGGTGGGTGGGGGCAGCTAACTACCCGGTTGTGTTGCTGGTGGGCAGTAGGGGGCTTTTTGGCTCACCTTCTAAAGAGTCATTACTAAAAATAACCTGACGAGGAATCACTTTGTCACACATGACCCAAACAGTTAATAAAGAGACAATAAGTTGGATCCAGCAGCTCATTATGTAGTGAAACAGATTTTACTTCTGAGTGTTTTGATGCACGACTACACACAGACACACACACAAACATCCACTGGAGGGAAAAAGTTCACATTTTGATATAAGTTCTTAATGTTAGGCCAGTTAACTACCCGGGCGGCACTGAAACATAAGACAATATCACTTTGTTGGTGGCCGGCAGAAGAGGCAGCCATTCAAGAGCCGTTTTTGATCCACTGCCATAGTTTTCCTTTGTTTTGACTGGCTCGCAATCAAGAGGCTGCAGCAATGGTCAGAGGAGAAAAAAGAAGTTAGAACAAGAAAAGACCAGGAACCTCAGGTCCTAAAACTCTAAATCACTGAGGCATTAAAAAAGGGAGAGGAAAAGAAGGGAGAAAAAGTAAGCAGCCAGTGTGGCAGGTGACTCTATTGATTTATCTGCCAAAGACACTTTTTGTCGACACTTGGCGAGCGCTGGTTTGAGTCCCAGGTGGAGGGAGGGGAGCGGTGGGACGGGACGCTCTCTCAAAGTTATGATCTGCACGACGGAAATCCTGAAAACACTGAGTGGGAATTGAGTGGAGGAAAGCAACAGCCCACTGCCCTCTCTCTGCCTTTGGGCCCCCATCCCCGATCCCCCTCACTCCCCCCCCCCTTCACCTCCCCCATCCTCCTGCCCTCTGCAAGCTTTCCACCTCTACTGTTATTTCGCCCAGCAGGGCTTTTAATACTTAATGTCAATGCACTGGCCAGACTCCTGGGAACATTGCAGGCCAGAGAGAGGGTGCTCGCTCACACACACACACACACACACACACGGGCTACATCTCTTGCTGAGCAAATAAAGGTGTTCTGGAGCCTCTCTCTCAAATGACAGGTGACAGAGCTATCCAGGGGGGACGCAGCTTGTGACATTGTCCCTTTTGTCCCCAAGCCAAGTGAATGGGATAAGGGGGAGGAGGAGGAGGAGGAGGAGAAGGAGAGAGAGTGTGTGTTTGTGGGAGAGCGGCGCATGCAGGAGCTGCTGTGACCGGCGGAAGGTGGGAAACAGGCTGGCGAGGTTTGCATTCGCTTCTTGTTTCTTCTTAATCTCGCTGTTTAATCGGAGCAAAAGATTAAAAGTGGAGGTCTCGCTGCTCTTATCTTCCCTGCGACACCGTGGCGCTGCTCTGATAGCTGGTTTTCACATCCTGTAGCAACTGGCCATTAAGAGGCCGCTCGTAACTCTGGTAACAGCAACCTCCTGTGCTTTGTGTGGCGCTCTGATGTGAGGGTCAGTGTTGGATACAGTTGAAATGCTTCAGGAAGAAAAGAGTGGGACTGCATTAGAATACTGAGTGGCAATAATGAAGGGTTTGCAGACCTTCTATTAGAAATGACCAGTGTAACAAGGTCACATGAAATCCAGGGTTTAATCTCTGCCTTTGCATTGATTTTATTATAATGAATCAGACAGAATACAAACCTAAAGTCAAGTGGCTAATCATTGACTATATCAATTAATGCATGTGGTTAGGAGTTTATTATAAAACAGAAAGGTGAAATCCAGCAATCTGATTGGTTAACTGTGATATAATGAGAATAGACCACAGCTACTATTCTAAAGCCTTATCACAGCATATCACTCCGCATGAGGCATGTATGAATTACAGTCGGTAGCAAAAGGTAGCCGGTGTTTTTGACAATGTTAAAAAATAGACTAAATGAGTTGAATTCACATGTTCAAGGTTAACGTTCACCTCCAGGGAGGGTTAACAATGGATGAGTGGATTGACCAGTGTCTTTCTCCTGAAAAAAAAGCAGAGGAAAAGACAAAATGCAGAGCTAACGTCTGGAGAGGTGGGACTTTTTTTTTCACAGGGGGGGTATTTTATCACATAACGTATTTCTGATTAAATAAAAAACTACATGAAATCAATGTTGTATTCCTCTTTCATATTGCCATTATTGCTAACTGTTTTATTTCATTTCATTTATTTGTTTATTTGTAGCTGGACTCTGCATACTCATGAACATACAATATGTAAATATGCCAGATTTAACTCTAAAGCTAATTTCCATCTGCAGATTATAAAAGCAATATATCACTTCATTCCATGATATACGCTCATTATACCAGCGCTAAGGGGGTTTTGGTCCCTCTGGATCAGGTCGGGCTGAGGAATCCCCGTTAGCTGTGGTATAATGAGCGTATACCGCGGCCTGCCGTGATGCATCGCTTAATCAGCCACTAAGATTGTGATGATCTCTTAATTAGCCATATTCACAGCGTCGACATCTTTGCTTACGTCGGGAAGATTCAACGCCGTCACATAAAGTTACCGTTAACGTTGCACTTGCAGCTAATGCCGGCTAACTTAATTCAAATCAGTTTAACACAAATGTTGCCTTCCTCAAATCTGTATCAACTGGGAAGCGATGAAAGGAAATCAGTTCATCAGACTCCCAACGTCTGTACGGCTGGCAGCCAGGGACGCAGCTGTTATAAGGTTTGTTTTACCCCGAGGGATGACGTAAGGAAAGATGGTGATGCTGTGAATATGGTCAATTGCATTAATCATTTTCAAGCAGAGATTCTAAACATTTATCCTGTTGCTCTCCCTCGTCATACCTGAATATAGTATGATGGATTCATCACAATTTCCTGACAGTGTATAGACAAATCAATTAACTGAGAAGACAATTAGTAGATTAATAATAAAAGTAACTGTAAGTTACAGCAATTTACTGCAGCATAACTTAGATGCACTACCATCATTTTCTAAAGCATAGGGGGATCGTTCTTAGTCTTATAAATCAGGTGAGGGTTGTGTGCTGGACAACAACCTTCCATCAGAAGCAGCAGCAGTATAATTTAAGGCCAATCTTGTTGTCCTGAGATTCTACTAGATCACAACCTGATGCGACCTGCGGTGAGCAGAGAGACCACCTGCAGCTCTGACCGCCAGGGAGTCCGGCTGCAACAAAGTAATGCCAAGCCTCGCCTCCGAGTGAGAGCCAGCACCACTTGCTCGGGGATGGTAGTATGGCACTTCTTGTATTTTTCTGCCTCTTCTGCTTGATCAACCTGTCAGACTGCTTGCTTTGATCTGGAGCCCCCCTGCAGCAGATAACCAGCCACCCTTGAGTAACAACTTACACCTTAGTTGTTCCCCTCATTGGGCCGACCGGCTAAAACGGCTTCAGACCATGTTTTGATCTGCTATCGCCTCAAAGAGTCAGAAGAATGTGTTCACCAAATGTTACATCCCTGGCACACGCGCACACACTCGCACACCTCCAATCATCTGAACTCACCGAGCACTCAGGCTCACTGGTGCTAAATCTCAAAATGAGAAGAACAGTTATGGATGTTTTCTTGGAATTGGCACGTTGCAACGCAGCATGGACAGCACAGGTGGTCAGCCCGGCTGTAATGGACTTCAGTGGCGCCATGAGCAAGAAACAGGAAAAACACATCCAGGCCCCGTGCAGTGAAGTCAATGATCAAGTGACACAGACATGCTCGGTGAAGTGCGAGCAGCTCCAGAAAAATTTCAGAATAAGAATCGGGCGGCGCCGGCACGTGAGCTCAGAGATGATTATCCAAAGAGTAAAGTGACAAATTGAATCATCTTTTCATCACCTCGTCTCTTGAGTCTGATTGTCTTGGAGTCTGTCATTACTCCACTTTGAAGCTTTGAAGTGAAACGCCTCTCTTCTCTAACGCTTTCACAAAATCTGTTCAGCACATGTGTCTTCAACCATCAGACTACACACTAATCATGCACAGGTCCAACGACCACAATCAAGTCACTTGACAACAAAAGGTAAAACCTTTAGCTGAGCTCTGAGTCTATAGCTGCTAATGACACAGACTGTCTATGACAAAGAAACTGTAACTTAGTTTTCAGCTACACAAATACTTAAAGGGGAATGTTTAAATCAAGAGAGGCAGGCAAAACTGTTAAGCTGCTCAGTCTATTTTTAGATATTAGACATTAGATATTTATATACCTCTCTGTCCTGTAGTGACTTAACAATTGATTCACCTCAGTAGTTCATTACTAAATTGTTCCATCTGATGTGGGTGACGTGGTGGTACAGCAAAAAGGTTCTGGGTTTGATCCCCAAACATTTGGGCCTTTCTGCGTGGAGTTTAAAGGGGACATATTATGGAAATATCACTTTTTGAAGGCTCTTTAATATCTGGGTGTTTGTCTTGCCTTCTGTAATGTACAGGCTCCCTAGGTCGAAATCAACATGGTTTTACAAGCTGTTCCCTCAGTTATCTTCCAGTGATGTAACTAGGTTTCAAATTTGCATAATACCACCCCTACCTGGGACTGGTAGAAGGGGTGGGGCAAGCAGTGGTTCATTTGCATTTAAAGGGGAACTATGCAAGTCAGCTCGCTTTTCCGCTGTTTTGGTTACGCTCATCTCGCCCATGTGCATTTGTTTACAATGAAGCCGGCGAAAAATCAATAAATGGAGCTGTGGATAACGTTACATAACATAAACAATGTTATGACGTGTGTGTTTGTGTAGTTTTAACTGTCATAAACAAAAGATTACGGGTTACGGAGCGCGTTTGTGTCGCAGTGTGCAGAGACGAGAGCTGGGACACTGATGTTGCAAGGTTGGTTTTCAGCCATGACCCTAGAGCTTTTTAATTGAGGTAAAAAAGTAGCATAGCCACGGGAAAAATCCTGCTTAGTTCCTCTTTAAAGGGACAGGCACTGAAACCAGCCATTCTGAACAGGGCTGTTTTGAGAGGATGAAAAGAGCTGTGATGTTTGATCCTTGGGGTATTTTGGCCAAAGCATGTCACAGACATGTCTTTAAGACACCTGGGAACTATTTTAATTTGCAGAAAGGAGGCAGAATGTCTCTTTTAAATGCTCTCCCACCTGTGCCTGTTAAGGTTGTATCACTCCTGACTCCTCCCACAGTCCGAAAGGTATGCATGTGTGTGTGCATGTATGTATACATCTAAACCCACATATCCATCCATTGTCTATAGGGCTTATCCGTGCTGGATTGGGGAACTCTCCTGTGGGTGTCTCTATCAGATCTAAGGTGATACATGTATCAGACAGATGTGTTCCTTTGTCTTTAAGACTTAGAGTAGGTTAGGAGATAAAACCACCTCATTGAGAACAGGTCAACAGATAAGAAGAAAGAGCCGATTTATGCTAGACTAAGAGATAAAATCAGCTGATTGAGAAAAGGTGATGAGATAAAGAAGAGCGCCGAAATTTGAGCTTCATAAAAACAGAATGGCAATTAGTGCGCTCAGCCAAGTCTACTCTTTTAAACCAAAACTGCTCTGTGTATAAATCTTTGCTAATAGCAACATTTAACATCAGGACACTTTTGTCTCTCTGCCAGCACCGTTTCATGTGGTGCCAAGATGTATGTCATTAAAGCATCAATAATGGGACAGCTTCATATTCCCCTCCTAAACCAAGTACTTAGCTCTAATTCATCAGATCCCATTGGTGCCAATCCCAGTTGTCCACAGTCACTCAAATTATTGGCCAATCTATAGGTCAAATACGGCCTTTTCTTGACAATTACTCAGTCTGACCACAGCCGACAATAGGATGAGCACTGCTGTGTAGACACGTCTTCCATTCCATAGTTGTTGAGACATGTCCTCCATCAAATGCAAGAAAATCACATGTAAAACACAGTTTCCACCAAATATACACTCTGCATATTCTCTGCAGGAACAAAACATGTGGTTTGACATTGCAAAGAAATGCAAAGTCAGAGATGCACAATGCATGTTATGATGCAATCCACAAAAGCACATTAGCACATTCTTTGTCTGATCCGCTGAAAAGCCACAGTTTCTACTTAAAGCTGTTTACCAGGAAAGAGTCCATGTCATGCCTTTGAAGAGTTGAAGCTGCAGGGAAATCAAAAGACCTAACAGAAGACCCTGTACTGGCCAGCATGCTCTCATGTGCACCCTGAATGACAGGCACGTGGAAGATGCTCCACTGGATACAATGATGCTACTGTCCACTGGGATGTTCCCCTGTATGCCCAATGATCCAGTAAAACACTAGGTGTGTGCCTACATAGCAAAACTATGTCCAATCAAATCAGTTCACCACAAGTGGACTCTCAAGGATTATTAAGAATAATTAGTGGTTTCCATTTTTGATTTGTAATTAGTTTTAAAGGACTCCTAAAACATTCATTCTGTCACAGCTCACTGAGTCTAGACTGGTTGGGAAAGGTATCAATTTTAAAAATCTACAATAATACAAGTGTACAAAAGAAGTGATGGGCTCTGATTTATGAGGCCACTGTGTATTTCCTTTTGGGCTTTCACACCACATGAGGCTTTTTGGAGCTGCTCTCTCTCACCATGGACATGCCCTAACCTGCTGCGAAGAGATCAAGTAGCCTTAATCATGCTAATGAAATTATATCATGTTTCATTTGCAGTTGAAAATCATCCATACATCTCCCTAGAGGGTCTGGGCTCCAGATAACACACGAGTTGATTATTTAGATAATGAACAGCAGCCTTGAACATGTCTCAAGAGGGGGGAAAAAAAGCTTTCAAGAGGTAATAGAATATGGAGCGAACGCCCAAGCAATACCACTGAGATATTTAACAAGGAGAGATGGGGGCCTTTATGAGGCTGTATGAGCTGATTGCCCAGAAGAATATGACAAAACAACAGTAACTTATCACGGAAGTAATGATTCTGAAAAATAAATAGCAATGTTTTGTTTTGTCGTTTTATTATTCCATTTACATTTTGCCGGCTTGAAGTCCTCCTACTGAGATTACTGAGATCTAAAGTGAATCAACATATAGTATGTCTCTGCCAAAACTTATGAAAGTTTGAGTGCATGAGAGGATAGAGGGGGAAAAAATACATTAAAAAATAGCCATGACTCACACCCACACATCGTAGGCAGAATCTCCTGTGGTTAAGATGGATAAATCCTTTTCATCTTTTATTTATTATTTGTGTTGCTGTCATTTCACACTGAGGGTGTTTAGTTTTAATCACTTTATCATTCAAAAAAAATATTTGCTGCCTTCGGACTTTAAAGATTCTTGAAATATTGAGTGAAAAAGAAAGATTAATGTATACATTGCATCCTGGGATTGAAGTGTTTTTTCCTCGGCTCATTCTTAAATGAGCTCACCCTCAAAACTGGCCCTTTTATGGTTTACATACAAGTATGTGTGAATGCTTTTAAACTGCTGGTTGCAGTCTTGACTGGATGACTACCACAGAGGCAATGTGGTCCAAAATAAAAAGATACATAAAACTGAAAAGCACTTATTCAGAGGTAATTCAGCTTGGCTGTATCCAACTAAATGAAACCATACTTGCATTCATTGTGATAGATTTTTACTAGTCTATGGTGAGTGGTAAATGCTTAACGAAAAACTAATTAAAATCCGGGTTTGTGAAGAAAAGCAAAACATAGTGTTATACCCCTTTCCCACTGGCCAAAAAACCCGTTTAAACCCGCTAACAATCGGCTTTTGGTGGCAGTGGGAAAGGCGCACCGAGCCGCGTCGACAAACGACTCGGCAAGCGACGCGGGTTAAAATCGCCTTTAATCGGCTCGGCTCTGCTCGGCTTGCAGTGGGAACACCAGACCCGCGTCAACCCGCTAATTTACGTGATGACACTGAACGTTACGTGAGCTCTGCTCTCATCCGAGACTGGGATCAAAACATCAGAGAACACTGACAAAAAACGATAGAAAAAAAGAAAAGAAAAGAAGCGACAGTCTGTTTAACTGACGTGTTGTGCCGCGGACGTCCGTCATCCGGCCGCAGCAGACTCTCTGTCCTCCGCGGTCCTGGTGCTCCAGGTCAGCCAGCCAGAGAGTCTGCCTCGGCGGACGGACACTCCGCAGCGGGCGGCTGTGGCATGACTGTGTGTGTCTCTTGCACCGCGGATGAGAGCGGGGCGAATGGTTTCTGCTCTGTCTGATCCCTCAGCAGGATCTGCATTCAGGTGGACCACGCCTGACAGGTGAGTGGAGTTTACAGCCACTGTGTTGTTGTGAACTGTCAACTCTGTTCTGCATTTCACAGCACAGAATGTGTGTGTTGAAATCTTAAGTTCTGTTTGGCTCAGAAATGTTCAGTGTTAAGTAAGTTAAAAAAACAAACAAACACAAAGAGAGAACACACATGGGACAAGTAAAGGAGCCAGTGATGTCTTGGCCAAATACTGCTTGACAGTTAGTCTTAGTACCATAGATTATCTGAGGCTGCCTAAGATTACTCTCTATCAAAGTTACATGCAGCGGTTCCCTCTATACTAAGACATAGACTCATCTCTTTGGCATTTTTCCGACAAGGCCGGAGTGGCAGGTTTTATTGAACAACAGCATCGGTATTTGAGCTGTTTGGCAGATGTCACAAAAAAAGACAAAAAGCGTTACGGATTCTAAACGGCCTCCAGAATCAATCCCAGTTTGTTCGAACATGAGGGATGAAACTGAGTAATCAAGGAGTATTTCACACTGAAAACTGTCCAGTGGACTCCAGGTTTTGGGGCAAAGTTTGCCCTCTACATCCAGAGATGACGATTCGGCTCCGACATGCCTTCCTGTCAATTCAGAAATTGTAAAAGGAAAAGCTAGAAACGCATGTAAGCAGGGACATCTAATCCTTTTTCCTGTTAGTTTTTGGTAGAAAAAAGTTGACATTTTTTGCTGACAGAAATTATGCACAATGTCACAAAAGCCTCTGACGGTGCCACATCATTTATCTAGGTTTGGTCAAAATTGGATCAATAAATGTAGGAATACCCTGTGTGATGGCATAACTAGGCCACAGACGAGCACTAATCCATATCTCCTGCCCCGTCACATCCGTCTAAACAACAGACAACATTTGAAGAACAATGACAGATCCATTGTATTAGAGAGAAAACAACTGCAGCAGAAAGCGTGGTCAAAGAAACTCACCTTCAGAACGAAGGAAAGGCACTTATTCATTTACTTTATGAGAACAGAGGAGGGATGTGATGATGGATTGCTCAATCTGACTAATATACTTTGTTAAAGAAGACTGATGGTAGTTGCTGGAGAATGTAAGTGTTTTTTTTTCTTCCCACCTCTTCTATTGCAATAAATGTTGCGAATACCTGGAGGGCCGTTTGCTCATAATGACACATTACCTGGTCCAATATTGGCACCACATGGATGCCGTTTCAATTTCTCTGTGTGATCACATGACAGCCTGTTTTGGGAGTAATCATTTGTTTCCCCGTCATCTCTTTGCTCACAATGCTTGCAACGTGATGTGAGTGGGACGGCAGCGGTAGATGGTAAATGGACTGACTGCTCTTACATAGCACTTTCCTTGCTCATATTGATATGAGCCATATAGACCACACAAGTTGCAATGGAAGCCACACTGACCTGCTACAGTACATACAGACACTGACACAACAGAGGCAGTTTGCCAAAGGACACTATAAAATGCAGACTGAGGGGGCCAGCCAGCTCGGGTGAAGCACATTCACAGTTGATCTCAAAAGGTCACGGTCAGGTTATCAGACGGCCTCAGAAACCACATTAGACTTGCATATACATATTTTTGTTTAGCATTTTTACATCATGAAACCATGGCCTGATTAATTCTGACAGGTCATTGTTGTGTAAATGTGAGACCCGTGTAGAAGAGCTGACGGCTTCACAAGCCTCAACACAGCTTTATCCACCTTGGCATCTGATCTGAAGGAGGTCAGACTGACAGCTTTTGTTGGCCTACATTTAAGATAAAAATCACTGTCAATATGTATATTTTCTGTACAGGATCACTCTCTATTCTTTTTGTTTTTTTCAAATGCAGACGCCAATCCAAAGCTGAGGAAAAACTCTAATATGACGGTTAGGTGAAGGCTATTTTATGGGTTAGTAGCTACAGAAATTGTGCAGTATATTAGGGGTGTGACTGAATCAGAGGGGCCGGACAAGAGGCTGGAGTCAGGTGCAGATGGAACTTGCTCTGGTTGAAGCTAGCGTGTGTTTTAATGTGTCCAAATGAGTTCAACATGTCCTATTCTAATGTCACAATCAGAATAATCATGATAATTAAATCATGTTTCTCATTAACAGGGCCTGGTTTACTCATTTATTCAGATTTTGACAAATCGTCCCCTTGGAATTAAAGGTTCTATCTGACATTTTCGTCAAAATTTAGTTATTCACATATTCCAGCTCTGGTGCTACTTATTAACATAATAGGATGTGTTTCTTCAAGTTTTATGCATTTTTGGTCATTCAATCTGGAATACAAAAAGGTTCTATCTAGATAGATCTTATATCTGTTTACCATTATTTGTAATGCTCCAATCTGGATTTCTTTCCAAATTCTTGTGCTTTACAAAATGAGATAAGAGCTACAAGGGTAAAGGCCTTTGTTACTGTTCTAATAGAGACATGTAACTTTAGTGAGAGTTTTCCCCAAATTTATCCCTACCTCCCTCCTCTGTGCATAATTTATCTCTTGCTAAAAACCTCCTCAGCAACTGACGCTGAAGGAATCCTAACCACAGGAAGCTGACTGCAGTCACTGTGATGGAGAAGACAACAACACCCATGATCTAGTGGCCCTCCCACAGTCAGAAAATTACACTGTGTGCATTTAAATGTGATATTTATCTTGTTGGTAAGGGACCTGGCTTGAGGTCTCAGATCTCTACACCACCTGTGCCGACTGCTTTGTTTGAACTGAGTAACAGAGAACAGCGAGAAAGTGGAGAGAAAAAGGTGGGATGGATGAGATAAAAAAAAGAAAAAAGTGTCATGCGTCATTCATGGCACACCTGAGAACGTGGAATCCGGCTTAGCTTGCTGAGCCGCCATGACACCTGTTGAATGATGAGGATGAGAACAAAGTAATAAATACTGCAGGTGTGTGAGATTACTAAACTTGTTCAAATCCCAGATTCTGGAGGGTTTTTTTTAAATCTGAACCGAAAGTCTGAAAGCATAAAATGAAACTCCCAAATAATATGTAAAACACGGCCTGGCATTCACTCAATGTAGTCATTAATCATGATTATTAAGGCTGCTGTGGCTGATTTAAAGCAGCCTTGATATGCATGCTTTGGTCCAATGTTAGCAGATATGAAAGACCACTTCATTCTTGTCAATCTGCTGTGAATTGGCACCATTATTAGTGCTATGAATGTCATTTTCAAGGATATACTGCAGGCTGGATCAAGCCTGCTTGAACACGGTGGGCATATGAAAAGTATGTGGGTGGAGAATACAGGATTCTTAATGAGGTCCAGGGACAGTCTCCTGCAGAGGATAAAGAATTGCTTTAATACTTTGTTCCAGGATGTGTTTTCAGAAAAGGTCTGAGCAATTTACAAGGTTAGAGGGATGTCTGCAAATTATGCAGAACAGAGCAGGGCACATGTGTTATCGCGTTGTGTTTTAATTCACATAGCTAAATAGAAGTGAATTAAGGTTTACAATGGTTAGTGGAGGGTTGAGGTAATGGGGCCTTGACAATGTCGATATCAGCTTTGTTGCATTGATACAGAAACAGTGGCAATTCCATATCTTGGAACAGCCTTGATATTTTCATTCATGTAATAGAATTGCTTTTAAAAAAGTAATATGACCAACACTGAAATGTGTGCGTCACCTCCGGCTTTTTGGACATTGGACTCAGTAAATGTGGATTTTTTTTTTTTTTTTTTGGAATTTGGCTCTGTCACAAGGTAAACAAAGAAACAATGGAGGCACATCATTTTCACTTTTACATCACTGTGAAGTCGTGAAGCAGCTTCTTATCATGTAAAGATCCAAAGTGTGGAAAACCTGATGGAGAGCTGGCAATTAAACCAAAAAAAGATTTGCATATTTCTTCTTGAATCTGAACTCTTGCCTACTCCCTTCTTTCATCTCCCTTTCTTTTCATCACTAAGCAGTAAAGTAGTCAAAGGAGTCTCGTGTTGCAAGTTCATTCCCTTTACTGCGTTCACTTGTTAAAAAGTTAGTGGATCATCCTTTCTTTTAACTGTGGAACTTATCTCACTTATGACAAACCAAAATCATCAATTCCACATCAATTGTGAAGTGCAATGTAAGCACAATTACATTTAACAGTATAGGAAAGTAGACTTTTCTACTGTTTTTAATTTTAAAAGATTTTTTTGCATAAAAATTGAGTGTATTGGTGGTAATAGAGGAATTCTAAAAAGAAGAAATAAAAATGATAAATGTTTTAAAAAATATATATTGGACAATGCTCTGAAGCAGTTTCCCCACACATAAATTATTGCTTCCATTTGAACGCATTCAAACTTTGTTTTTGAGGAGTTTCTGTACTGCGCCAGTGTTTTTCATAGGAAGATAATGGGTGTTTTGACACACCTCTTCCTCTGGCAGAGCCAGAGTTGGTCTCCATTAGCAGAGGAGCAGAACCCCTGGGAGAGCTGACGGTTGGGGGCTCTGGGTTGTTTGACAGGGTTATCAGTAGGTGGCCTGCAGTGGTTCTCGCTCGTTCACACAGATACAAATGAAAAGCAGCAGAGGGGATTCGAAACAGAAAAACGAAGGGTACGGCCGTTAGTGCGCCATGGCTTATAGGAAGAGCTGAACAAAGGGCCAAATGCATTTGTGAGTAAAACATCTGGATCTATATGTGTGGGAGGACCAGTGGTAATGTTAGTGAGACAAAGAGCACTTAGACCACGCCGTATAGCTATTGCTACACTTGAATAACACATTTGGTGCCGGCTCACACTAAACTCTGCAGCACAGTCACATATGTAAAGTGCACATCCACTCTCTTATCAAGCGTTAATGTTCCAACAGATCCGCCGAGCGCCTGATGGAACTCGCTTTTAGCTCGCATGCAATCTCACTCACTCTCACTCCGCAGGCTGCAGACACTCCACCGGGTGGAGCTGTTGTCAGTCCTACACCTGCCCACCGCTGCCACCTACAGGAGCGTGCAGGCGGTGGTTTAGCAGCGGCAGCCTCGCCGCCCTCAGGCAAAGACGGAGAAAGTTGCTGCACATGATTTATGTGCTATAGCTGCAGTTTACTGGAGTGAAAACCGCCCACACACGCTCATTAGTTTCTTCTAAAGCGATAAGTAAAATGAGTCTCATTGCAGGACAAAAGCAGTGCAATGGGTAATACAACCATAATAAGGGAGTAAGAAGTCATTTGTAAAGCATTAAGTTGTCAGAGTAACTCCAACACTACCAACGGCAAAAGGCAACAGTGGACAAGTTTATATTCTGTACAAAACAAGGGATGTAACAAAGTTGCTTAGTAACTAGTCTTGAGTGTTCTCTCCTTGTGGCTTTGTTTTGCATGTCTGCGTCCTCATTATAAAACAGACTACCTACAAACCCTTAAGTGACGCACACTAGGCCACTGCTGTGTCCACTCATCATTCAGCCGACCGCTTTTGTTTTGTATTCTGTGAGCAACGTACTGAAACAACACGTGCGTCGCTGCAGGGGGGGAGGGGGGGGGGGGGTATGTGCGATCTCTGCTCACTTCTGTTTGAGGATCAAACCTTGAGATTATATCCCTGGAGGACATAAGAGCGAGAGGAGGAGAGGAGGAGGAGGAGGAGTGTTGTTTTGCTCCAGCTTTGGAAGATTTCTAAAAAACACACACGATGATCGGTAAAGGTCGAGTAAAAAGCGTATGCACGTTGGGTTGAGACCTGCTGGGGGCTATATGATTATTGGGATTGTTATTTTCTGCCTCCCTGCTTTGAGTGGGCCCATCTTTCATGTGCCAATGGTGATGCAATCAATCCTGACAGTAACAGGCAGGGTACACCTTTGCAGAAAGTCGTGTTACGGTCCCCCACACAGGGACACACGCGCACACCCACGTGCACAAACACACACACACACACACAGCTGTCAGTTCATATTCCGCTCAGTGACACTTGAGCCTATCCCGTCCATGACACAGCATTGATTGATAGGTTGCCTCGTGGCCCTCTGTTTGTTTTCCTGTTGTGTCTGCAGCGCTCAGCAGGTTTCCGTCTCCCGGTCCCGACTATCTCGTGCTCCCTTGGCGCCGTTCTTTGTGTGATGCTAGCTTTTGGCACGAGAGAAAAGCCTCTGATGGCACAGTGCTAACCAATGCCAGGCTAATCGCCAGACACGCTGCCAGCCTTCACAACTTATCATCCTCGCTCTATTCCTCAACACTTGAACTGCAGCTGACTGATCTGGGAGATGACTGATGTAAGTCGGCGGCCAAAATGGGAGCCTGTGTGTGTGGTACATCAGCTTTCTGACACTTTGTCAATCGTGATAGAAAAAGAAAGGGAGGAAAAACTGAACTGTTGTACAATTAGAAAGCAAACTGTGTCCGCAACAACGCGCTGTGCACTGACTGTACCCCGTCGACTGTCTTTTCTGAGGCTGTGCCAGTGATAAAAATAAGGGCTGGTGATGCCATGTTCTCTGAGCATGGCTTCCAATATTTATTTCTCAAATTCATGATCCTTTCATTGTATCAAAGGGGACATATTATGGAAATATCACTTTTTGAAGGCTGTTTAACATATATTTGGATGTTTGTCTTCCGGCCCTCAAAATGTGAGAATTGCCAAAAAAAATCAGTAATTTTCAGGCTCCAGGTTGAAATCCATGTGGTTTTATGAGCTGTTCCCTCAGATGTCTTCCAGTGATGTAACTAGGACTTGAATTTGCATAACCCCACCCCTACCTGGGATCGGTAGAAGGGGTGGGGCAAGCAGTGGTTCATTTGCATTTAAAGGAACAGGCACTGAAACCAGCCGTTCTGAACAGGGCTGTTTTGAGAGGATGAAAAGAGCTGTGATGTTTGATCCTTGGGGTATTTTGACCAAAGCATGTGACAGACATGTCTTTAAAGCAGAAGAAAGTGGAATGTTTGTGTTAATATATGTCTTAAATAGTTATATCTTCCGACAGCAATCACTTATACAGAGTGTTTGGTCTAAAACACGGGTCTGTCAGTCACTCTGCTCTGCTGTAAGCCGAGGAGCAAACTTTCCTTGTATCCTACAACCTTTATCCAATGAGGAGATAGGAGCGGTCCTCTCTGTGTGTGCAGCCAAGGGCGGGGACTGCTAACTCCATCGGCTGACAAGAAGTTAGCCAAAACGACCGGATCGCTTACTTCTGCTTTAAGACATTTCAATTTTTAGAAAGGGGGTATAATATGTCTCCTTTAAAAGCATCTGTATGCATTCCTATTTCTGGGAATATGTCCGTCTGAGTCTTTCAGGGTCACAAAACCTCAGACGGATGCTAGTCAGTTAAAGACTTGTCACTTCTTTACATAGGAAGGCAGCTGGATGGATTCATCCCCAGCCGATTGAAATGGTCTTTTCCAAGTCAATGAAACGTGCAGCTCAACTCATATGGAACAGCACACACCACCGGGGTGGCAAGTATGTGGCAGCAGACGGCGTGGACTGAATGGCATGCTGCAGCTCCAGCTCTTGTGATGTGATATCTGCCAGTCAAACCCCGATCAAGTTTATGATGTGTGACACGCTTTCCGCTCCATCACATCTCCACACAGGCAGCAGGGAGGAGGGCCCTTGAAGCACAGACTGAGCAGCTTGGAAGCCTTAAGAGGAAGGAACCGATGCAGCTGGCATGACCTGATCCCGAGGGCAGAGAGAGTGTTCTGCTTCTACCACCAACAGAAGCAAGCACCTCTGCCCCCTAAGCAGCTTGTCAGCTTGGTTCCCTGACACTGAGATCACTGTGACCTGATGTAGTTAAAAGCGGGTGATCATGTCTGTCTGGAGCTATATATACACTTGGAAGGCTTGAATCCATCCTAAAACCTTCAGAGAGCTGGGTTCAAACGAGTATCATGATGAGCAAACGGATGATAATTAAAGAGTAGGATGAGACAGAGGAGCTGCACTGGTGGCTGAGGTGACAGCTTTTGAAACAATATCATACAGTCTGATAAACAACGTAAAAAAATATATATAATGATAAAGGGGGATGTCTCTGAAGTCTCTGTTATTGAAAGAGACTAAATGAGCACCATTTATAATTTTTGTTTACTGTTAATTTCAACAGGCTGTAAAGTTATGAATGTGGAGATGGTGACAGAAACAAACAAATGGACACTATTTTTATGTTTATTCTACAAGGACTATGGTTCTGTGGACTTTGTGTTGATTTATATACTGTATCTTTTTTTTTCTTTTCTCCTCTGTTCAATGCTGGTTGGAGACTGCTTTGTTTACGTTTGTGGAATTACAAAAAGTAATGAAATTCAGTCATCCAGTCAATCAAATGCAGGTAAGACCTGGAGAGACAGTGTAAGGCAGAGCTCCAACTATCCAGTGCCGGTAGCTGTCAGAGGCAGGAAATGAGACTTTGTTACATAGCCACAGCAGTGGGACACAGAAGTTTTTTTTCTTCTTCTCTGGATGGTCACACAGCAGAGCATCCACAATGCTGGGCATCACAGAGACTGCTGAAATAGCCCCACCATGGCTGCAGGGTTTCTGTCACTATGGTCCAAGCCTGCTGGTCCTTTAGTTCTGGGTTAAGCCCCAGCTGGGACTGAACATCTGGGAATTTGGGGCGGTTGGAAACCAAGCTATCATTTTTTTTGGAAAACCCAGATATTATGGTTGGAAAACTCACGGCAATAT
The DNA here is from genome assembly GCF_045865225.1 of Trachurus japonicus. Lineage (NCBI taxonomy): Eukaryota > Metazoa > Chordata > Actinopteri > Carangiformes > Carangidae > Trachurus > Trachurus japonicus. Next base: position 27,075,880 of record NC_140920.1, on the reverse strand, counting down.
CTGTTGATTAAAATGCTCCATCGACTCGGATTCAGGTTGATGACACACACACACACACACACACACACACACACACACACACACACACACACACACACACACACACACTCCCTCAGGAATAGCAGAGGAGCCACTAGGCATACAAAAGGACAAAACCTGCTAGTTTGGGCTTATTCAGTCAAATAAACCAACAAACTGCACAGCACTCAAGCATCTAGACATAATAAACAGCCTGTAATATATACGTTTGGCTCTATACCCCATTGTAATCCAAGATGTTGCAATGTTAAAGATTTTTTACTATGGACACCTACAGCTTCTTTGAATGTGAATCGCAGTGTGTTGGCATGAAATTGCTATTTGAGTTGTACAGCTGCAGCAGTGATGAACTGATCGCAAAAATAAAACCAAACAAAGAAAAAACAATTTAATACTGAGGCCATTCACAGTGGAACCCATATAAAACTAAACCCCCTGACTACTGCTGGAGAGCAGTAAATATATCCAGAGGCCTTCAAACAACATGATGCCTCGTCACCACTGGGGCGAAGACATCAAGCACACTCAGCAAGAGTCTAATTTACAATTATACAGTGGTGTAGATACTTTCACCAGTGGCGTATTATAAAACACATCGCTCACAATCCCCCATCCAGTATGAGGAAGCACAGGCAAGGGAACATCAGCCTATTGATGCAGAGAAATAACTGAGGCAACTTGAATTCCAATGTCCAAACTCTAATGTCCCTTGAGGTACATGGAATTTCAATGAATCCCTTGGTAAAGGACAATTTCGACGGAGTCAAACAGACACAAACCTTTGCTAATGAGCCTTGTAATCATGGCAAAAAGTGAAGCTCATACAACTCGCTGGCTTAATTGAAGATAATACACAGTCTTTCATACGACAAGGTCAATTTATAAAAGCTATTTAATTTTCAGAAGCCTTAACTTGGCTTAACCAGCCTAACATGATACCAGTGTTTTAAATGTGCCATGAGTTGCCCCTCTCATTTACAGTATTCTCTACAGGCCGACTGGCTGAGCACATAATGGATTATTTTCATCCTTTTTTACGTAGAGCTGTTCCCCGAGCTACACTTGATAACAGCGTTTGGTACAAATCGACACGCATTTTAGAGCGCGCTCTGCTGGATCACAGGACTAACTTCTTCAAACACTGCTGCACTCATAGACTCAAGTGTTACCAGTCAAGAGTGGTATGTAGTTTGTAACACTGAAACTGTTACTGTAACTATTATGTTTATGTATTAAGGCATAATATTGAAAAAGAATATTAATATTAATAATAATAATAATAATAATAATAATAATAATAATAATAATACTAAGCTTTAAGACACCTGTGCACCATTAGTGACACACTTTTCTTTCTATTCTACACATTGAAAAAAATACCATAATCCCTCTTCAGTGACATTAGCCAAGACTAACAAGTGAGTCAATACAGGGATGATGTCACTGAAGCATAAATTAGAGGCAGATCCATTATGACAATAATCCTTAAGAGGTTTAAATTAGTCCATAATGTAACAGTTATGGAACACTTGGAGGGATACGTGATGATTCAGCTATCAGTATGCATGTGCTGTGCAACATTGTCTGAAGTGTGAGAGCCTACGGGGACGATTCATACAGAGATTTACAGCCCAGGGTCCATCACACCACGGCTCAACTGTCCATCTCGCTGGTGGCTCCTTGTCATGATTGAACATGACACTGGCAGATTCATGACTTTCTGTAGCGGGACCAAAGGAATGGTTGCTTGATTTCAGTCTTTCTGACACGTCATCTCAGTTAGGTCCCGCTTTGAATTGCTTCGCATCGGAACCGGCAGCAGTCTATAAATCCCAAGTGGCCAGTACATCCCTGTGGCTCAGCCACTTAGCGCAAATCACTGTGTACACACCACTGCACGGCCTCTAATCCCAACCTTATAGCTGTGTTTTTGTCTGTATCTCTTAATTGCAACGGGTTGTGTCACTAAACCACATAAAAAAGGGGTTGACGACGCATTGAGAAATACTGGACATGCCCACTGTGTCCCCAACCAAACATCATACAGGGCTTTGTAAAGGAGGCTGGGAGAGTTAACTGGATTCCTTAAGCAGGAATTCAGCACACTGGTTCACTAACCTCAGCTGAGTGTCTGAGGTTGATGATACAGAGCTAAGCTTTGCTGAGCTTTAAGGTAGAGTCACTTTTAATCTGTGTTGAAGGATGGACATCTTAGAACATGAATTTAAAATAGGACGCCTATGGTTATTATAGCTTGACCCCTAAATCACTGTGACTTATGAGATCTTGGAAACCCAAAGTTGTACATAAGACAGTACTTCATCATTAGCAGTATCAAAATCCCTTAATTTTTAAATCAGACTAAAACTGAACTCACCTGAAAATCACATCATTATTAAACAAATTACTAATTTTGAAAAGCAGACTGGTCATTGTGACAGATGTGACAGATGTAATTAAGCCTCTTTTCCTTATTATATAATTATCTCACATGACAAACAGAAACACCCTTGTTTCTTCTCTTTTGTGACTATACCTGGTGTAGCTCCTCTCCTCCCTTTTTCTTCTCTAGTTTTAAAATACATCTTAGGATATTTTTGCAGTAATAATCCCATTAGAACGAGATGAGCACTTAATTACTGCATATTTTTAGCGGCCTCCTGGGATATCCCACTGCTGTGGCAGGGCTATTTGCGACAGATAATTCCGCTGAAACGCTGCTCAGTTGTTACTCTCTTCATTGAGCATAAAACAAACTACTGTCGCTTTAGCCGAGACTTTAAATATAATTGCCGATAAAAGCTGGAATATAAAAGACACAATCAGATTCAGGTTTAGAAATGATTAATAAAAAACTGATGTGATCTAATTCTTATTTTGGGTAATTTTTTTTTATAAATCATAGCTCTGAAAGATCTACAGTTGATGAGCTGAATGTAACCGCATCTCTAGTGGAGGCTCGGTGAATTTGATTCTGCTCTTGGGTTGACAGCAGGGAGGACGCAAGGGGGAGGGAGGGAGGGAAAGAGGGAGGGGGAAAAAAGAACAAAACAAACCAGAGTCTCACAAGGGTTTCATTTTGTTGCAATGCACGCAGCAGACAAACATACTGACGGCTTGAACCATGATTAAGCTCACTCATCACTATAAAAAAATGGCTGAAAGCATCGAGTCAGAAAATAATATTATAGCGAACGCTTCTCGTGGCGGGTGGGGGGGTGGGGGGGGTTAGTCACAGCCAGGGGTTTTTGAGCTAGAGGTCAATTAGGTATGCTAAACAGTCTGGGCATCAGATCCCCCTGCTGCTGATCTGTATTCAGCACCTGACTCCGACACCGATCTCTAAGTCTCCCTGCATTCCCTGCTCTGAGGATAACATGGAGTGAGAAGAGGAGTGTGTGTGTGTGTGTGTGTGTGAGAGAGTGTGTGTGTGTGTGTGTGGCGGAGGGTGTTCTTTCATCCCCTGTGGCTTAATAAGGAAAAAGGAGACAATATTCCCCTCCCATGTTAGCTCTTCTCAATGAAGCGCTCATTTACTCGGTGTTGGAGGTGCACAAGAAAATAAATGGCTGGCATCTGGAGTGGGACGGCGAAAGGTCAACAACGTGTCACACAGTCAATCTATCAAGCAAAGCTGAGCTACTTGTTAAACCTCACATCGCAACGTCTGCACAGACGCGGGAGGGATGGAAGTCTAAGAGCCGGGGCCAGGATTCCCCATGTTAAGTCTGCCGAGGCGCTTTGATCGGGTGCTGTCTTCCACAAGAGAGGAAACAATCCTGACACCAGCCTGTGCACTGCACGCCGTTCCCCGCTGTTATTCACTCAGACAAAAAGACAACGCAAATGTTAAGATCTCCTCTCCCGGTGAAGAGGAGACGGGCACCGGCTCTGGCGTTACAACCGGAGTAACAATTCAAATTTGTATGTATGATCTGTAATCATACATCAAAAACAGTGCCTTCCATTTATTTCCCCAGGCCATGGTAACTGGAGGAGGTGAAATTAGCTATTACCTTGTTTTCCATATTCTATTTTTTCATAAACCACTGGTGCAATATGCTCAGGTTTGAGGACTCGTCTTCAATTTGAAGCAATTTAGCCAAGTGATGGGTGTAATTTGTTTCCCCCGTCAAGTTGCCATTTGCATTTAAATTCATCATTACCAGCCATGTTTTGCAGAGATTTCCCCAGATCGTAGGTGTCAGGACACTCCAGTGGCTTGATGCAAACGGCCCATTATAAGAGCTGCTGAATAATTTCCATTCTTTTGCCAAAAAACACAGGGTCTGCTTTCTTGGGCGGGAGTAAATTCCCCCGAAGCAAAGTTAGGAGACATTAGTGAAAAATGACTGCCTACAGAGGCCGACATCCAGCATGTCCAATCACCTGGCAGAGTCGGGCTCTCGCAATGTGAGATCTGACTAATAAGAGTGCGATTTGTGAAACAAGCGTAATTCTGCAGTCGCACGGCTTGGTGAATCATCCAGAGAGGAGCCGAGCCACCCTGTATATTTCAGCGCCTGCAGTATTACTTGCGTTGGAAAGCACTTCTCTCGAGTGTGGCATTGTGTTAGAATAATGTAGGCGCAGAAATGAGAGATTAAATGCAGAGCGCATGATTGTGAATTCATAAATTCAGAATCTCATAAGCAAAGAGACCTAAAACCACTCCTGTGAGGGAAGGAGCGTGGCGTTTGTGTTTAGAGAGCATTAAAACATAGTGCACGTAGCAAATGCATCTTTCTAAATGGCTGTTGTGGACACAGTGCACACATACAGTATGCATATCCTAACATATTACATTAGAGAGCAGAAGGAGATCTTATAGACCTTGGGTTGGATTACCACAGTGTTGCATTAATGCTGGCCCTCGATATTGAATTAGGACCACGTGCAGCACTGTGGTGCAGAGGTGCATGCTGGTCTCATAACCCCTGGGCCAGTGGATCGAAACATGTCTTGTAATGCTTATCCAGCTTACTCCTGTGGTCATTAAAGTTTCATGAAACCTGGCTCCCATTTTCTTATTGTTATCATAAAACCAGTACAGTAGAATAAAGCATAAAACTGTGAAGCAGCTTTCCTTACCAATTCCCCTACAGTATAGCCTCGGTTTCCTGTTAAAAAAGCAGCCTCTCTGCTGCACGGCAACGCCTGTAAATAATAACTGCCTCTGGATTAGCTTCACAACAAACTCTGGATGAGTTATGCTAGGAAGACACGTCATTCAATATCCTGCAAGTCCTTATTACTCATCTAATGTTAATGATCTCAGCTCCACCATATGCATTTACCTCCGTTATGAGTCTGGAAAGATTTGATCAATATCACTGCACAAATCTATAGCAAACCTGCATAAGAGACTAGAGATGTGAGTCAGGTGAGTCTTAGCTGAGCACAGTTCCTCTGTGATGTAACATTCTGCAAAAGCACCGAGTAGTGAACAAGTTAACTGCTTTGTGTCAATCTCTTTGCGTTGCTCTCAATCTAAATCCAAAATCGTATTGTTTTGCATGTGGAAACCCGAGCTCTGGTTACTTTATGGCAGTAGGGACGCCTCAGTCTCTGCTGCTCTCAGCCTCCACTGAATCTCTGAACGGCTTGGACTTTAAAAAAAGTGGTCTTGACACCGGCCAGAACATTGATGGATTGTTAGCACACATCCGGAGCACAAGGTGTGACTAAATGTAAGGTAGAGCAATAAATGTCAGGGGAGGAAACAACTCCATCCTCTGCTAAGGTTGTGTTCCTCTAAGAGGATGTTTATCTAAACCAAAGTCACCACCACGCCACATACTGTGCAGAGTTTCCATGTATGACTGTATGAAATAGCCTATGCAAAAGAGAAAAACAGTGGGACTGCAATGGGGCTGATCAGTAGTCACCTAATCAAAGACATCTGAGACGTATGAGATGACTACAAATGCTATAAATAGCTCTGAGATACTGTATAATGTGAAGTGGTTTGATTTCTTCAGTTTGAGTAACCATTTAAAGCATGTCTTTATAGATTTAGAATAAAGGCTCAGCTGTTTTTTTTGTTGTTGTTTTTTTGGGGGGGGCAGCTATGTAGATTCTGCTGAGAGTTAATCCCCCATACGTGAACATGAATCTTAGTTAAATCAACAACACTAAATGCCTTATAAGGAGAAGGTTGGTGCAATGGAGCAAACAGTGGCTCATAACAACATGATCATCAGAGTAACAGTGAGAAACTGCCAGGCTATAATGTCTGAAATACACCTGAGTGAATATGATTGGATGGTACAAGATACACAGCTGTGAATGAGCCAATTATTATGAAGCCTGCCGCAAACAGCTGGAGCCAATCAGCCGGCGCTCCACCTGAACTAATGCTTCATTTGTTCAAGAGACATCACACCGCCATAGTCTGTTGTGTAGTATTTGTCCTGCACTGCACTGATGCAAAATTTGGAGGCTTGCAGGGCACACCTGAACACACACACAAATACGCACACACCCGTTGGATACTGGGGCAGCAGTCCCGGGTACAGGTTGCAAAAATCCCTATGTCATCTGCACAGCCATGTATAGGTTTTATTGTGAGGGGCCTCTAGTGGTCGTACAGATTATGACATAAGCAAGACAGGTGACATTAGGCCTACATATTACATTGATGTGTGCAAATTCAATACAACCTCCTAAGGCTGTGACCTCCTGTATTGGGACATAGCTAAAGTCTATGTTAAGGAGAGGGACGGGTCAACAAACCACAGGAGACAGGGGCAGCACCCCACCACTCTACAGCCTTGTACAGGTGGTGTGGGTTCTGGATTAGTTATCAGGTAGTTACAGTGAAGGTTTATCTATGTTGAGTAGAATGATCTACTGTATGATACTCATCTATTTTTTATCCAACTATTGTACTTTGATTAAAGGGATAGTTCACCCAAAATTCAAATTTCACTCATATCTACTCACCCTCATGTCGACTAAGAACTGTGAGAATTTTCTGAGTCCTCCGTTCCTTCTCTGAGTTACGGGGGGGGTCCACACAGCAGTATTTGTCCATAATGGTTGTGAATGGATACCAACTTTCTTTGTCCAAAAAGACACACCAAAAAACATCCAAATACCTCCATAGTGCTCGTCTGTAATGTCCCTCTTGTATTGAAGCCCCGACATGAGAAATTGTTACGAAAAAAATTAAATAAGTCTATATTTCAAGCTTGTTTGTAGCGGAAGCTCCCAGTGTCTCGGTTCACTGCTCTTCCTGTGTCTGCACTGACCGGCGGAACAATTTCTCATGTCGGGGCTTCAATACCAGAGGGACATTACAGACGAGCAGCATGGAGGTATTTGGATGTTTTTTTGGTGTGTCTTTTTGGACGAAGAAAGTTGGTATCCATTCACAACCATTATATGGACAAATACTGCTACGTGGACCCCCCGTAACTCAGACAAGGAACGGAGGACTCTGAAAATTCTCACAGCTCTTAGTCGACATGAGGGTGAGTCGATATGAGTGAAATTTTAATTTTGGGTGAACTAACCCTTTAAGTGACCCCAGATGGGGTAACAAAGAATGAATGATGAACAAATGGTGAATTTACTTAAAGTTTTGGTCTTTTGTTTTACATAGATTTCCCCTTTAAACTAAAACACACACACACAATGCCCAAATGACACAGATTTGGCGGAGGGGGGTAATTATACCCTAAATGTCCATCTACCTCTATAGACTTAAATGACAAACTATCAATATTTAGGCAACACCTTATGACTAATGGGCCCTCGCTCGTACACACACTCACGCACTAGACTACCTGAGACATGACGCAGACTCGCAAGATGCTCGGGTGCGTCCTGGCCGATGGAGTCCTCTTCTGAGTCCTCCTCTGAGTCCTCTCTGACGACAGACAGTGAGACTGTGGACTCCTGTGGACTCCTGTGGACTCCTGTGGACTCCCAGCTCCGCAGTAGACTCCGTGTCCTCGGTGCTCCAGCAGCCCGTCCAGACGAACTCCCGGTTCAGCTGTAAACACCGCCCCTCCTCCTCCTGCACCGTGAACACCACCAAGCAGCAGCACAGAAGCTCGAGCTCCGTCCACAGGTGAGCTAGTCCTTTTCTGTCCGTCAGGAAGTCCTCCAGCTACCGTCCACCACTCTCATTAACTTTTCACTAACTCACGCACACACAACACTCGTCCCAAAAAACTCTGCGTTAATGGAAAAACGTGCCGTTTTGTGGAGTCGGCGTAACTTTTTCCCCAACATTCACTCGCTCGTTGAGCTAACGACGCGCACCTGCGTGCACCACTTCCTACTTCCCTCCTCCGTCTGTCCTTCTCAGCTCCCGTAGCTCAGCCAATCATGACAGGTGACACAATTATACAAAAACAAAACAAAATGGATCTTTTATGGTAGGTTATTACTAGGCTACACTAATTACTAATAAAATATTGTTTATTCATATCTTCTTTTTGTAAATTGAAACATCTTATTTTGACACACTTTCAGTTTCATTTCTTAAATTGAAAAAAAATACACACCTTCAGAAAGATAAAATGTATTTTACATTTCTTTATTTTATTATTTATTATGTGAGCCTTGTTTTTAAAGGGTAACTAGGCTATGTAAGTAGCTACAGTTGCTTTTCCGCTGTTTTGCTAACCCTCCTCCGGGCCATGTGCATTTGTTTTTAACAAAGCCAATGAGAAAGCAATCAATAGAGTGGTGGATAATCATATAGGCGTTACGATGTCTATTTATGTAGTCTTATTCATCAAAAACTATGTTTATGTCCGTGTTGCTTCTCTCTGACCTCTGGTCCGCTAATCACGACAGGTGACACTATAACTGAATACCTGTTCACCCAATTAGGCTACACAACAGAACAAAACAACATGAGACTTTTAGTGCACAAAAACAAAGTTTATTTATATCCTCTTTTTTTAAATGGAATCTTATTTTGACACATTTTCAGTTTAATCTCTTAAATTGAAAAAAAAATATTTTAACATCTCTATATTTTATTATCAGGGCTACATGTTTATGTGAGCCTTGTTTTTAAAGGGGAATTATGCAAGTCTGGTCGCTTTTCAGCTGTTTTGATAACCCTCCTCCTGGCCATGTGCATTTGTTTAGAATGAAGCTAGCGAGAAAGCAATCAGCTGAGCGGCACATAACATTATAGGCCTATATCATAAACGCGTTATGATGTGTATGTTAATGTAGTCTCTCATCTGTCAAAAACAAGAGATTACAGGTTACAGGGCACGTTTGTTGGGACGCCGGGTTGGCAGCAATGATCTTGCAAGGTTGGTTTATGGCCAAGAGATGTTACGTGGAAGGCAGAGAGCCTTCATTCTCCCTGTAACAAGTTACAAGTAATTTATCTAACCATCACAATCACTCAGAGGCTGTTTAATTAGCCTAAGGTAAAAATGTAGAACAGTTAACCTAAAAATCATGCCTAGCTCGTCTTATTTTAACCTACACCATTATCCATTCCTAGACCTCACTACTGGGTGACAACTGGACAATCAACATACCTTTTTTCTTGATACCATGATAATGAATGTTACAGGACAATTACAGAATTTCGAGTTCATAAAACATTGCTATGCATGTATTTCTAACTTGGAATATATGTGTTTTAGGTAAGAGATGATGTTCATGGAAAAAGTAGCAACATTTTAGGTAAAGCTCCGTCTCAAAAACAAATCTTTCTAAAACCTCAATTATACAGATATTCTGCCAAATAACAAAAAAGTAGTGGAGTACAGCTCTAACCCTGTAACCTTTATTATTGTGTTGAATTATCACTTCCTCATCCAACTGAGTGGGCAGCTCTGACACATTCAAAATGCATATTACATTAGTAGCAAATCCTATACTTCACTATTCAATGTTACTTCTCCTGTCAATTTGTTTATTTTAATTAACCCGCATAGTTACAGTGAGAGCGGGGGAAATGTGTGGTTGCTCACACAATGTGAAAATTGAAGAAGGTGTCCTACTGAAGATCTTGACCCTAATCATCAGGCATGTTTGCTTCAACAAAATGCAAAAAATAACTAAGACAAACATGTATAAACAAATACTCCCAACTAGGTTACCAATTTTCATTCAATTCTCACTCATTTTCACATCCTCAGCAATAATTACTTTTTCCCATGGTTCTAGATCTTCTATTAGTATTTCTATAGATTGCTTAGAAAATCAGAATGAGAAAACACATTATAATTGCCCCAGTGAGAGTGTGAATCCTGCAACAATTTACACAGAAGTAGTATAAAAAATATATTTGTGATTCGCCAGAGGCATTAGTTCCTGCTTAGGGCCCAATGGCCACCATGGGGTCCCAAAATATCTAATAAGATCTTATCTTATGTGATACATAACTTTTCAAAAAAAGTTAGGGACTGTGGATGAAATTTCACAATGCACCTAAAATGCACTATAACCTTTACAGCTAAACTGAAATTGACCTTTTCTCAACTTTGGAATGTACATGTCCAACTGTTTAGTGTTTCAGTCCTTATAACATAACATGTGGTTTTCTAACGAGGTTGAGGTGAATCCACCGCTAAATCTTCTGGTTCAATGACAGTTGTATTGAAACATCCTCTTCATCCTGCTGTTCACATTCTGACATCATGAGACCTAGACAACACCTGTATAACAATCCATCAACAGGACCTGGGCATGTGGAGGCTTGAGACGATGGGATGTTGTCAGAGTCAAGTGTCCACTGAGCTTATGTGTCACAGAGAGTCATCAGCAGGTTGATCAGAGAGACTGGAGGAGTCACAGAAAGGCAGGGAAGTGGACGTCCTTTGGCCACATGACATTTTTTTTTGTTGTAGTATAACCACCACTGAAGAAATTACCATTCCATACTTCTACTTACATGTAAATGCCCAACTTTCATTATGTAATATCACTGTCACATGAACTTTTTACATTTTCCATAAATGTAAAAAGTGTGTGCGTATCAACTAAAGGGCCATGGCAAGTTTTTCCACATACGAGGCAAATGACCAGGAAAAGGCTCAACAGTAATCTGTATTTCAGTTCAGGGGCTGCATCCTGTGGAACAGAGCATTGGTAAATGAGACGGTCAAGCCTGAAGAGTTCTCAGGCCTATCCAAAGCAAGGCTCCCATTGCCTAGCAATCTTAACAGCTGCAGCTCATTCAGCTGATTACTCGTTGGAAATTCTACATGGACTTGGTCATCGCCTTTACAAATTTTTGTTTGTAAAGGCGATGAAACTAAATTTTAGTTTAGTTAATTAAAACACAAATAAAAACAAGAGGATGTAAAGATTTTGTAGGGGAAAAAAATAATTTAATCTACATCTTGTCTATCGCCTTCAATAGGGATAGGTTCGTTTGGTTTGTGAAAGTTCCCAAAAAATTGAGCCTTCCTACTGAGTTGGAGGCTTATTTTTTGACAGCCACATTTGAAGGCCCCTAACAAATAGAATGGCCATGGTTTCATTCTGTCTTCAAATAAAACATTCAAAGGATGCAACCCTGAATGGAAAAACAGCCATTGATGTTATTGTTTGGATTGATGTCACCTTTATTTAAAAAAAAAAAAAAAAGAAAAGAAAAAAATCCCAATTCTTCCTCCTGTGGAGCTGAAAATGGCTTTAAATTCTTATTTTCCTGGGTTACAGTACAATAGGTCTAATTTATTGTCTTGTGCCATTTGTGTAGAAAATATTACCTCTAGCTGAATATTTGTGTTAATATAAGTCTTAAATAGTTCTATCTTCCGACAGCAATCACTTATATAGAGTGTTTGGTCTGAAACACGGGTCTGTCAGTCACTCTGCTCTGCTGTAAGCCGAGGAGAAAACTTTCCTTGTATCCTACAACCTTTATCCAATGAGGAGAGAGAACAGCATAAAGGGGCGGTCCTCTCTGTGTGTGCAGCCAAGGGATGCGCGTGAATGTGGTGACGTAGGGACGAGGGCGGGGACTGCTAACTCCATCGGCTGACAGAAAGTTAGCCAAAACGACTGGATCGCTTACTTCAGCTTTAAACTGACGGTTGAAAGTTGTACAAACCTACTGCTGCTTGCAGCACAGCATGGAACAATTCAAAGTTTTTGACATTTCTTTCCCACATTACAATATCAAACATCCATACACACCTGAATTCAAACTGCAGTTTCAATAACCACACCACAATGTGGAGAGAAATATAACACAATTGAATATTATCCATCCTTCCATTCCAGCGTCTTTGGGACAATTCAATTATAAATTGTGAACTGAGGCTACTCTCAAACAGACATCAGAATGAGAGAACTAATACTTTGATCTAGGATATCATTGATTAAAAGTGTGACTCAATGATAATGAATAAGGGATTATGAAATCTGAGAAGTAGTTTATTTTAGATTTTACATCTAAATGAGCTCTAATTTGACTAAAAAGATAATTTCTGAACCACAAAATCTCAAAAGGAAAATCTACCTCATACTGTACCACCCAATTCAATCTGCTTAGCAACCACCTGCGCTGGTAATACCTTTGATTTTTTTAGTGCATGGCATTTGTCTCTAAATGTACATTAGGAGCTACATTTGCATACTGAGAGGGACCTGACATTTCAGTTTCATAAAAATTGATTAGTTTGCCTTCATTGCAGTGACCTCAAAAGTCTAATCAGTTTCTCTCAAGAGCAACAATGCCACAAATGCAAATCTGCCTCTACACCTCTTCAGATGATGCAGTTAGCAATAAAACAATGTTGAGCACTTGCAAACATGTCCTCCAAATATGCCACAGCAATTACTGTAACAGCGAGAGCACGGTGCTGCATATACCTGCAACAGTTTGTCAGGGATACAGACACGAAGACAAATTATACAAATGACCGGCAAACTGATTTAAACTCAGTCAAACCTTCAGACAAGTTCATCTCAGTTAACTGAGGAGTGGTAATCCCCAGTAAAGCTCTGTACAGCCCCCAAATCCACCAGCAAACACTAGTTATAGGCACAACATAACAGTATGCTTGGAGATATAGTACACTGTAGCCTACTCTAGCATATAAAAATAAGGCTCCTCTAACCATATGAGCTGTCTACAGGCACATAAGGTTTCTGATGCTTCTCCCCCCATTTATCTTGTTTGTAGTGCTCTCCGAGTCATTTTTCATTCTTATTTTTTTTCCAGAGCATCCCCTGACAAGTTGCGGGAAACTCATCAAAACTCCTGACTCCTGTCGAGCCACATCCATCATGGATTCCCGTTGGTCTGGCTTAGCTCCTCTGCAAAAAGTTGCTAGGTACAGTGAGAGCCCCGGACGCGGAGGCGGTGAGGTGGGTCAAAGGGTTGTGAGATTTAACAAGAAGTATCTGAGAGCTGAGGGGTAAAGAAGGAGGAGGGAAAAAGAAAGACCGGTGGTGTTTTTTTTTTCTTTTGTGTTTATGTGTGTGTGTGGTTATTCAGCGTGTCACAAGTCATCAAGCACAAGTGGCTACTGCACGGATGACTGTATTAAAAACAAGCTGGATGATGTGTGACACATCGGAGTCCAACTCAATAACTATAACAACAAAGTGTTGACCAATCAGAGCCTGTGGTTTTGTCTTTAGGACTCTGTTTGGACAAAGAGATTCTAAATGACAAAAATCTGCATGAGAAAAAAACTAATTGTTGGAATCCAACTTCAATCATGCCAGTGATTTTTTTTTTTTTTTTAATGGACTGAATATTTCCAGATGAATCGTTTTGACACTTTCCGTGTGTGATCCACATGCAAAATTGCTAAATGAATGAAAATGCAGATTCACAATTTGGAGACAGCACAAAGGGATGGGAATGATAATTAATGGCAACAGCTGCTCAGGGGTCATCTCACTTTTGTGAATTCCATCACATAGGTCAGTGCATCTGGCTTAGTCATGAAGTCGACAAGTGGAACAATTAATGTTATTAAGAATGAGCATTGATTATTAGCTTTATTTAATTAGGGCCACACTGTTCTCCTGCAGCGCGCACCTAGACAAGTTTACAGCCGAGTGTTTGTGTGTATGTGTGTGTGTGTGTGTGTGTGTGTGTCTCTCTGCAGCAGAGGATGCAGTCATTGCGGAAATAACTTTGTGATTACAGCAAAGCTCTATTTTCTGCAGGGCATTGATCTATACTTACCACTGACACTGAATCACTGAGCCCTTGTGGCAGGGTTGGAGGCACAATATTTGTATCTACAATTTCCTCTAATCATTGGTTTTTGAGAGCAAAGCTACAGATCTGCCACTCAGACACTCATCCCACCCCCCCACCCTCACCCAACACACACACACGCACACACACACACACACACACACACACACACACACACACATTCCCCTTCTAAGAGCCTCTTCTCCTGAGATTTGGCAATCTACTGAAAGATCCCTTGGGTGTTGCAAATGAACCCTGCTGTTACCCCAAATGCAAAAAAGCCAGAGGCTATAGAAGTGAATCACTCTTTGAATTCAGCATCTCATCCCTTTTTCTTTGTGCTGTTTCACCCTCCTCTATTTTTGGGTCCTAATTAGGCTCAAGAGGTACCAAGAGGTACATGAGTTATTATATACAGGAATAATATTCTTTACATCGCAGTTTTTTCCCTCCCCCTTCAAATTGTAACCAGGAAGAGAGAGAGAGAGAGAGAGAGAGAGGGAATGAATAAAAGTCATACATCAAAATACTATTTGGAAATATTTTGAAGTTTTGGAATTCCCCAGAAATCAAGAGCCTGTTTTTTTTCCCTGTTACTTTAGTAAGAGTTTCCAAAAAAAAAAAAAAACAGTGCAAGTAACTTTCAACATGAAACATGCGATGCGTACCTTTCAAGTCATCTGTCACAAACTTGGGTTCAAAAATTCAAAATAAATCTGAGGATGTTCGCTTTGACAACACAGATTCAAGGCGGCACAAGCCACAAATCACACGCCACAAAGACGCAGCTCAGGATTTATGCTCATTTAAATTATGACAAAGAAGTCAATTCATCAAATAATGTGGGACGATACGGTGATATGTAATATTTAGGAACCACTGAGTATCATCAGAATGCTGTACCTTAATGGAGAGGACACGCTGTCACTTTGAAATCACAGTTAATCTGCAGCTTGATGTTTCAGCAACACTTCAAAACTCCCTATATCCGCCTATACACTTTGAGATGTGACACCCTTTTATCTCCTGTGCTTCTTATTTAAGTTGCATTCCTTATGGTTTGCTGCTGCTGCTCAGTGATTCTCTTTGCTCAAAATTAAAGATATAACAGAAAAAATGTGGCTGTGCACAGGCAGTGTATAACGTTCCCACATGCAGCACTCTACCTCCATTCTAGCAGCTGCCATTGTTACAAAGCAAAAGAGTTCTAGAGACTGCTGACTGACTCCCACCAAAATATCCTGGGTGAATGAGATTCTGCTGAAAAGCTTTTCAGCAGCCCATTTCCTGTAGATGGCTCAAATATAGGAATGTACCATCACACTGTCAGATAAAACTGTATAATCCAGCTGCTAAATTTTCCCTGAATAATTTGTTTTGGGCAATTGTTGTGAGCGCTGTATGTATTTTAGAGGAATTATTATGTATGCAAGTACTGTGAGCACATGTAGAATATAGAAAACGCAGTGCAGAATAATCAATACCAGCAGCAGAACGGAGCTGAATCTTCATGGGAGTCTTTCCAACACTTTTGTGATTTATTGTAGAATCCAATCAGGACATCATCTTTTTGTTCAAACCTGCTTAACATGAGGTCAAACTGAAATGAGATGTTGACAGCCCATTCCGCTCTCAACTATTATGATTAAAGGTGACAAATCATTCACTTTATAGTTTGGTCCTCAGAGCTAATTCTTTAAATACATTCTTGATTTGTGCGGGTATGTTTTGACCATTGTATCTAATTCATTCACAAGTAGTGAACTCATAGGCACACACATTCAATACTTAAAGCACTAAATGAATGAAGCCCATCAGTGTCAGTGAGCCAGCATGCATTCAGTCTGCTTGGATCAAGATGTAATATTGCTACTGAATGGCTTTACATTAACATATTTAAGTGTTTTTTTCAGGGTTATTAACTATGAACTCATATGTGAATGCAGAAGGCTAACTGGGAGAGAGGAGAATGACTCTTTGAATAACGTTTTGTGGCTTAACTTGAGTCCTTGGAGCCAGGCTGCAAGAGATCAAAAGCTCTGTTGCATGCTACATACACTGTAGCATCTCCAAATCCAAATTAAATAATAAATATATTATATTTATTCAAATATATAAATTGTAAGAATAAAAACATCCATCCTAAGAGTTATATTCCATAAGAAAAGGTGTTAAATGTCTAAATGCCTACATGAGCATGACTATGCTTTATAACTGAATACTAAATTCAGCAGCTCCAGAATCAGAGATACCAGCAGAAAGGTATCTACACTGGCATCACCACCTGTTTTGGCAGCTTCCCTACACAAGAGGTGGTGAAAGCGGCACAGCGGTGCATCATGGCTGGTCTTATCTCCACAGGACTGGTCTGACCCGGACACCCATGCAGGACGGACCCCATGTCTCCCTAGCTGTGGACAATTTCCTTCTTTTTTTTTGCTGCGTTGCAAAGACTCCAGAAGCAGAGACCAGCAGATAAACTATACCACATCCAGTATGTCAGAGTCGTGCCTTACAACTTACCACTTATGCACAGTCTGAACTGCTGATGCACTCTCTTCAGTGCCATTATACACTGCATTTAACTGATGGACTCTCAGTATGAGTGGACCTTTACAGATTGTATTACCTCACTTTATCCTGCCTTGCACATAGCCTACTGCAGAGTCCTGACTCACCATGCTGTACAACAACCATGTTACCGTATGTTTTGAGAGTATTTACATTAATTACATCCTGCCTTACATGGAGGCAAGATATCTGCCTGAAGACTAAGAATCTCAGGTCTCATTAGCCCACTGCTAATAAACAACTCCTTGGATTATTTTTTCCTGTACAGTGATACACCCTGCATCCTTTTACCACAATAAAAGTCTGACTGTACCGAGAGTTGTGTATTGATTGTCGCAGTGGGAAGACACAGGATGCATGGAGTTGTGGCTAGGATAGACCTCTCGCTTCCTTTAACATGCAGCTCCCACTGACACCGTCCACTATACAGTAGTTATCTGAATGAATCTGAATGACAGATCTGACAGACAGCTTATGAGTGGGTGGCGTATACGTTTGCTGGATGATAGAGGGTGTTTGATGGGTTAAACTATAAGATTCTGAGCATGACTCTTACTTACTCACTTTGTTTTCACACAGCCTCGTGGAAAAATCCCTTTGTGGGTTTTGAGCTTGTCGTAAATTATCTTGGCTCGTTTTGGTCTCGATTTGGCCCCAAAATAATCGACACCCCAGTAGAAAAAGACAGCTGGATCGATACAATTAAGCAACTCAGACTGCAAAAGTAATTTGCCGAGAGATGGTGTATGGGCTGCGACCTGAGCGCTCCTCTGTGTTCATATGCTATCAAGGCATTTTAAAGCTAATGACATTATTTGTCCCCCTGTTTCCTTTTCTTATCATCTTAGTTTGGAATTGACCTCCACAAAAAGTTTGAAGGCTGACAGACCTGCCCTGAAATACTAATGTGACCTACTAATCACTATGTGCACACAGTACACTCAGGTGATGATGTAGGAATATCAGCACTGAATTCAAATGGCACTGCACATGACCCACCTGCACTATAATGCAGTTCACACATTATGCTGAACATTAAAATTAAATCATACTCATCACATGAGTATCAAATCAGTGTAGTGTTAAGTATGAAGCTGTGTAGTGTTGGAAAGTGATGCTTTTTAAAATAATTTTCTCTATTTAACGCTGTATCCTTAAAAGAGAGAACTTACACTATGCACTTTTCTAAAAGCACATGTTCCAGGTGAAAAGATGTGAGAGTTTTATGTGACAAGACAGTAAAGCAGAGTTTCTCCCAACTGATGCTATCAAATAACATGATGGGAGTGAGGCACTAATTACTAATATTTCCTTCAGGGACAAATTTGAAATTCATGCACATCTGGAGCAGTGACCTGCGCCGACATGCATCCATATGCTATGTGCGGAGTGACCTCAGCACAGTTAGTGACAAGCAGCAAGGTTAAAATGAAGAGACGTGTAGGGGTGGAGATTTTCTACAGCCTTTTTTGTTGCAGGGGATGAAAAAAATGATAGGCTATGTACGTGTAAGAAAATGAAACAAAATAACATAAAGATTAATTTAGAGAAGAAGTAATAGGTTACACTTTGTTTGGAGTAAAGACATTAGATTATTACAGAGGCTACATCTCAAGATGTGGTGTTTTGGGCATGCTAGCATTTGATTGGCTAAGAGAATATCACACATATCTAACTTCATCAGCCTTTCCACTGTTCACTGCTATAGCTCCTAGTTCCAAAGTGTTGACCAGCATGAGTAAATTAATCATGGCCTTTGTCTTCTGCAATGGGTGGATGTATATTTTATTATGGATTAACTGTAAATCCACTGACTAGTATTTAATGCAGCCATAGTCTATTGATTTTCATGTTAACTTGTGTTAGGCCTACTATAGCACGGGATGATTCCTCCATGCTTTAGTCTTTGATCCATACTATACATAGATCTATTCAAATATGATGTTTCACCCTGCAAATGGTGAGGTTGCTGCTAGGGGTGTTCGGATTCAGGCTTTTAAAAGAAACTTTGGATTTGTTATTCATATTCGGGAAGAATTCCGCAGAGCTAGCCGGCTAACGTCCGCTTTAGCTCTTGGCTAACTAGAATGGGAATAAAATAATTTAATTGTGGCTTTTCTAAACTTTCCAAACATAATCGGACTGAATGGTTCAAATTCTGGTAGTGAAACGAGTCGTTTTGCGGGATTGTGACACTCCAAAAAAATTATCTGCCGGTTAGCTGCTTCTTTTCCCGTTAAGGTGCATTAGCACCACCTACTGTGTTGGAGTGTGAACCAGAATCACCTGGTTATGTGCTGTTGCTCCTCTGTGATAACGTAAGAGACTGAGCTTGAGGGCTCTCTTCACCAAAAACAAACTGTGGCAGTGTTTCGTGCATGGATGTGATTGGCTCAAAACACACACCAACATGGTTTTTTGCTCCATTTTGTTTTAATCTCTTGTAGTTGGCTCAAAATCATGCTCAAAACACGCATCCGGACATTTCTTTTTCTTTAGAAAAAAGCTCCTGAATAATGAGGAGAAACTTTGGACAGAAAAGCTATTCTGGATCAAAGCATTGTTTGTGTACTTCTGAATAGCATATTCGGGTTCAGGTACATCCATAGTTGCTGCATCCCCACCAATGCTGAGATTAAACCTATGTAGGCCATTCATAAATAATATAATACTTCTAAAATGTAAATGCTTGTGAAATATACTGTAACCTAATGCTACCTGAGACATGAAGAACTGTTTAGATTTGAATGAAGAGCACAGATGCTTTTTTACTCAACACATCAGTATCAGTATAACAACATCTTCATTAACCAGCGACCAAGTGATCAGTGAAGTATGTGACGGGTGGTTAGGAGCTCTAACTGCAGTGATCAGAAGCAACACATGATGTGACAAGACAAACTGAAAGTCTGACTGGATGAAACTTTGCTGGTGGGTATGAATTCCTCTGTCTCTGCAGCTGTTCCAGGATCCTGGATTCTCTGTGTCATGCTCAACAATAGTTCCCTAATAATTGCTGTAATAGCATTTCAAATTCAAGTTGGCCTGTGGAAGTTCAAGTAAAAAAAAAAAAAATCACCCCCCTGCAGCAAGTTTGCTTCTCTGCAGCTTTTAATTCCTCTCATTATTGTAAATGTGGACACTTGGCTCATGACTTGGACCACGCTGCCGGAAAAGTTTCTTACTATTATTAAAGAACTTTCTGGAGTTCAGCATGCATGACTGTCATGTTCAGACCCCCTCATATTATATTATCAACTGACTAAAAATAGTCGAAACAACCACAATTGGCCATTTTCCTCTGGTTTCCTTCTGTGGGTTTCTCCAGTCACTAATTACTAAAGGAGAACAATGGAGGCGAACAGCAGCAGGAGGCTTTCAACTGACTGACTTTGAACTTTGTCATTATGTCGGTTGACATGTCACTTACAACATGGCGCTGCATGAAAGCAAAAAGTGATGCAATGACAGATATTTCAGTGTTTCCGTCTGAAGGGACTGAAGTGAATTAGCACAAATCAACAAGTTAAAACCTGCAAAGTTAAAACTCTTATCATCCTTCAACGCCAAACCCTTCAGGTTGGAGCAGATGTCACCGGAGCTGTCGTCCCCGCAGATACGTTATCAGCTCCGTGGCTGTTGTGATTGTGTTGTGCGTTTTCCAGAAAACACATATTTGACAAACTGATCTTGCAGTTAAAAGAGAAACTTTGGCTTATTTAACGCAAAGAGGAAAGTTGGAGAGAAAGACTCGTTAGCCATGCAACAGTATGAAAGTCACATTCCGTCTGATGTATCTTAATAATTAATATTTGCACCAGTATGATATTCAACATTGGAAAACTTCCTCCTGAGATTTCTCTGTTACCTTCATTAGCCTGCATGTCACTAGCATGTGTTCAAACGTCTGAAAGGTTTATTCTTCCGCCCGCTCGCGTCTCCTTCAAGTCTTTGATCCTGTTGTCCTGACACAACTCAGATGGCCTCTGCTGTGTGAAGCTGCGGTGTGCCAGGGCCTGACCCACATCTTTTTAGGGTTTGATGTCTGGTTTTAATTTTTGATCATTAAAATAAGTTCAAATAGGAATCAGTAGAGAATGAGAGTCAACATGTGAATGATTGATTATGTGGATGGCCTCATTCTTCATACGTCCTGTCGTGCCCAGTATAAGCTGCCGCAGCGCTCTGTCTCTCTGGCCATTAGCTCTTTAGCTTCACTGGATTGTTTGATAGCAGTAATAATGGTGTGTTGGGTGATTTAACATGAACACACTCACTTTTCTCTGACAGCGGAGGTTGGGTATCATCTTCTCACTGCATCACTGATCGAGACTGAACATTTTTCCATTTCCACAAGTAAAGGAAGAAATGTCCTGCAACAGTTTTCTATCCATGCATAGAGGAAAGGAATTTCCACATTTTGATGTAAATCTTCACAAACTCACTTCCACCTTAGCCTCTAAACATTTTCTAGCATAATCCTGCAGTTTCTGAAAACCTCTTATTAATAAAAACCTCTATCACTGCTTTTACACTATTTTTTTTGCAAAACACTTTAATGTGAGGTGCTTCACACTGGGAGTGAACTCCTTTGCTGCCATTCATCTTCCATGAATGCAGGTGCATACTTCTGACTCAAATCCTCCAGGCTGATGCAGGCGAGCAAGAAATCAAAAATCTACTTAGTTCCAGTTTAGTTAAACAGCTGTAGCTGCTGTATTTTCAGCTGCATCGACCAGAGTGAGCAGCTTGGAAGTGACTGCTGGTTAACATGGCAGTTCTAGTTCAGGGCTGCGTTTCACTCACTGTTTGGTGCTTGTTCTGACAACGGAAACAGAAAAATGTACAGTGCCTTGCAAAATTATTCATACCCCTTGAGCTTTTCCACAACCAGAAACCTGGGTAAAAACAGCCAAAAAGTTCAATTTTTGTCTTTGATTTGTAAAACATCTTGAACACCATGTATCATTTTCCTTCCACTTCACAATTATGCGCTAATTTGTGTTGGTCTCATCACATAAAATCCTGAATAAAACACATGTAGGTTTGTGGTTGTAACGTGTCAAAATGTGGAGAAGTTCATGGGGTATGAATACTTTTGCAAGGCACTGTAAATGAGAAAAGCTTTATTATGAATTTAACTGAATGAAAATACTGTACATGTGACCACAGTAAAACTGATCTGCCACATCTCATGTCTGGGCCTCTGATTGGTTAATGCTATGCAAGTGCAAGTCTGGCCGCCTTTCCTCTGTTTTGCTAACCCTCCACCTGGCCATGTGCATTTGTTTATAACGAAACAGGCAAAAAATCATATATCATATATGGAGCGATGGATAACATTATATAATATACAATGTGTATTTGTGTAGTCTTAACAAAAGATTGACGGTTACGGAGCGTGTTTGTGCACGGAGACGAGAGCTGGGACACCGGGGCAACAGCCAGGTACTAAGTTGGAAGTTTGGTTTTCAGCCAAGAGACGCCAGGTGGAAGGCAGAGAGCCACAACAAGTCACAAGTCATGTACAGTAGTTAACTACTCCAGAGCTTTTTAATTAGGGTAAAAATGTAGCATAGCCACGGGAAAAAAATCCTGCTTAGTTCCTCTCAAATCCACCCTTTCATAGCCTTGTTCATGGTAGCGGTGGTGTTTCTTGCTCAGCAGCAGCAGTGTGCTGAGCAGGTGACAGGTGTATTTGCGTGCCTGTTCTCTGAAAGACCTTCAGCAGGAAAGAGGTGAAAATTAGCATGTTCACCCAGGTGTTGTGTTTACATTGATGCCGATCACAACATGGCCAGCAAATACCTGCATCTACTGCATTTATTTGACCCCAGAGTGAATGCTGATCTCACCTTATTTCCACTACAGTCAAAAAGCCTGATGTTAGCAGCAGGGAGCTCATGACGAACATGAATATAATGCCCTGACTTCCTTACCATGTTATCTATAGCTATATTTAGACAAAATTGATTATTGGAACAGATGATACATTTTCAATTACAGTTTTTTTCCTACATATATCCATTAGCCAGAGTTATTATCTATAAGACTCAGCCTGGCCTGTTGAAATAAGACCTGGCCAGTAATCAGGTACAGGTTTAGAGCTGCTGCTGAGCAGTGAAGCCAAACGCCTGGTGCAACGGCATAATGCAGCGGCCAGGGGAAATAAATGAATGGTCTGAATGTATGAATAAGAAAATAAATATATAAATAAAAATAAATACGCCGCATTTATACATGCATATTGTGGAGACAAACCCCATCTCCATGTTTTTGTGGATTATGCTCATTTGGTGTTTCCTTACACTCAGTCCAACTGGTCGGTAGTGGTTCACACTTTCATTAATAATTCACATCTTTCAACACAGCTCTACAATAACTTTGTTTATTGGTCTTCTTTTTGTACATTCTTTAGTCATTCAGTGTGTGACTGTTTTGCATAAATAAAGGCTGAGGTTTTGCAGATAGACCACATGTTGGTTGGGGCGTAATGGACAGACATGAGGCTCCCCTAATATGCAGAGGAGATGGAGAAAAACACAGAGATTAAAGGTAATTATTGGCCTTTTTTATCATTTGTGCCATTATAACTGACAGCAACAACACCAGTGTACATCAGCTGTCTGTAACCTGTCTGCGTTGAACTGTGCAAAGAAACTCCAGAAAAAAATCAAAAAAAACTTTATCTTTGAGTCCCTTCAAAGACATTAATTTTTCAAGGGATCCTCGGTGTCAGGTGAAACTCATGTATAGAGATGCAGTAGGAAATGTCCTAAAGATGATATGACATAAATATTTTATATCATAATTATATTATTACCATAGTAATGTAAGAATGTTCTGATAAAACATAGCACACACATAGCACCTAAAGAATTATTTCACCAAAGCACAATAATAACATTGCCATCACATCTACATCACAGATAGGGACGAGAGGGCAGTAGCTGTACTGGGTTTGTCTGCTGCATATAAAAGCAAATGTGCTATTATCATTGTTATCATTATTATTATTAATTGTCATGATTATAATAGTCTTTGAGAGCTCAGACACCAGTCACCTGACCAGCACCGTGCTGCCCAACCAGAAACACTGTGACTATACTCAGGTGTTGCAACAGGGCAGGCATCCGAGGCAATTGCCTATAGGGCCCCGAGTTGGAAGGGGGGCCCCCAGAGACGGCTGACATTGGTTCATATCAGTGACAACATGATGTTGCCAATGGCAGTGCACACAGAACCGTGCGCATGCACTGCATACAATACATTGTTGCTACCAAGACCAATGTTAATTTCTCCAATTAGCAGGAAAATAATGTGTTTGTTGTCAAATGCTATTGATACCAACATCAATTCAGATGTCAGGGGATCAGCTGGTTCTGTTCCTAATTTGTATTTGGAACAGTGTTGTTTTTGGCTTGCATTTTAGATTTAGTCTCAATTTTAGTCATTTCTATATGTGATAGTTTTACTCTAGTTTCAGTCGACAAAACGTCAAAAAGGTTTTAGTCTAGTTTTAGTTTTAAAAAAAGTATTTTAACAAATTAATTCAATAAGTAGGCTATTGGAGATTGCTGTTGGGCAGAAACCTTTTATCTCCATATTTCAACTTTTTTACTTTTTTTTCAACATATTTCAACTGTTTTTTGTTTTTTTCGTGAATTGATGCTCTGGCCACTTCATCATACAAGAGTGTCACACCATATTTTGAAAATAGCAGATCTATAAATTCAACACATTGCAACACATTGTGAGCTTAGATTAGTTATTTCCACCAATAATTACAATAATAAAGGAATGGTTTTACACATATAATGTTTCCACCCAAAGGCAAATACTTTCTGGTCTAAGGATTACGCAGCCTACACACAGATAAAGTGGTAACAGTAGTGCATTCAGTTTTTTTCTGCTGGATTATATTTAAAATACGTCCATGTATCTTCTCGTGGAGTGACGGCAGGTGTGTTGAGCAGAATGTGCGCTGTATGCCAGGTGGTGGGCGTGACCACACAAGGATGGGATGCAGCAGCGTTGCAGTCAGATACATTTTGATTTTAATTGACAGATTACACGCACAATAAGCAGAAATGTCATGCATTTTGAACGTCTGACCACCGCGGTCACCGGAGCTGATCACTGCCTGCACTCTGCCACTCTAATCACAAGCACCGGGCGCTGGGCGCACCGCGGCTCGTCTCAGCAGCGGCCTTTCTATTTTTGACGGTGCTAAATCGTGTGAAGTACTGACAATCCACAATATGAAATTTAGAGGCAATCGCACAGCCCTACCACTAACATTTACGTCACACACGTCTCGTCATGTTTTCGTCATCAGAGAGCCATGTTTATCTCGTCACCGTCTCGTTATCGTCATGAAAAAAAGGGGCGTCAACGAAATATTTCGTCATCGTCATCGTTAACGAAAACAACACTGATTTGGAAGATGCAGATATCTCCTTGAAATGTCTGGCTAAATGTTAACCTGAAGCATTAAAGTTGTTACTGCAAAATCTAATCATCAATGGTTTGGGATTTTGGGATTATTTAGCAGTCAATGTTTGTGGCCGGGTTGGGGGGTGGGGATGGGGGCTGCAGGGCCTCCAAGGTTCCTCTTGCCTGGCGCCTCCAGAGTGTCTAGAAGCACCCCTGACTATACTATGTTTGGGAATGAAATAGTATATCTCTTTAAAAACACTCCACACCAACTGCAGTGTCACACACTTCGTCTGGCAGTGTACAAGGAGTCCGTGCCTTTTTAGCAGGTTTGTTCACTTGAAGTCATATCCACTAACTTTGGTATACAAGGGTTTCAGAGCAGTGCTCTCTCTGGAGAGTGCTCTCACTGCCTTCCACCATGCTTTGACAAACCCTAACTATAGAGGCTGCACAGAATGAACCATGAGTCAAATTAACCAAGGTTATCCACTATGGCTACTGTAATAATCAAAAAGTTGTCCTCACCATCTGTCATTTCTACCATTGTGTCATCGTATTGTCATTTTTATTTTATGATTTGATCATAATTTAAAGGTCTCACATACTTCTGCAGTGGAAAGCATTCACACGTGCATCAATGGACTTGACATATAAAAGTATATTCTTAGTGAGTGAGGAGCCGTGGAGATGTTCTATCTTTAATCTTCTGAGAGAAGTGGCCTTTTTTTTTTTAAAGAGCAGCACAAAGCGAGGGGCATGTAAGCCGCCACTTGACTTAATCCAACGTCTCCCAACCAAATACCACAGAATATGACTACAAGGGCCCCATCATCAACTGACTGAAAGATGGGGGCTTGTTTCCTGTGGAAATGTCTTTTTTCTCTCTCCCTTTGACAGATTAATGGAAAAGAGCAAAACTAAAAAAAAAAAAAAAAGTATGATGAAAGTGGAAGGGAACATCCCCCCATCCCTCCACCACCAATCCTCCTTAGCTTTACTCCTCCCTTCACAAATTTAAGAGCCTTAGCATTCACAGCTAAGGGTTGAGCTCACATCTATGTTAATGGCATTTCAAAGTGAATCAGAAGTGTCACGGAGCATCTGAGGATTGAGGAAGAGGAAGAGCCGTCCTGGACATGGGCTGAATCAAAGTTAGGTGTGATCTTCAGGAGAATAGGGGAAGATGCACTTGGGGATGAAAAGTGACATTTCAATTGGATCAACAGCTATCAAGTCACATTTCCAAGTCTTTGCACTTTTTTGTGGAGCAGGGATTATTTTTCCAGTATATCAAATCCAGTTGTTTTCTTTTACTGACTTTTTATAGAGCTGAATTTTTATTATTTTTCAGTGCGAATTTTCAATTTTATACCAACAAGGGTGTTCCCTCATATCTCCGGAGTACACTTTGTAAGCCGGGACATCCCTGAAACACAACACAACACAACACTTCATTTATAATAGTGTGTTGTGACACATTTTACCTTTAACATAAAATTGCACTTGGCTGCACTGAGTAATTGCCCGGCCCCACTATCACAGCACCAGCTCACTTATAAAACAAGTAAGCTACGCTGCCATTAGTCTGCATTTTGAAAAGGCCAACACTCACCACCGCAGAGATAGGATGTTAGTTAGGTTACATCATGTTGACAGTGGGACACAGTGGGACGCTAAGTTTGGACTCGACTGGTTTCTGCCTCTGTGTTTCTTAATGACAGTTTGAGGCTGTCATTACGAAGCAAGACAACAGTTGCGCAGAGAAACAGTAAAAGGAATGTTTAATTCCCAGCAAACTCTTCCTCTTTCATTGCAGCGATATTCTGTTTGATATAGGAAAATTTCTAACAATACTTTCTTCTCACTCTTTTCTCCTGCATTCTCTTTGAGCGGATGATTTCGCCTCCAGTCTGACACACAGCCACGACCATTTCATCTGACCCAACTTGAAATCTGATATTCCCTCCTGAAATCCTCACAAATGAGAATGAAGTGTGAAAAAGTAATCACAAAATCTGACGTGCAAAAAAAAGTCACATTTTCCCAGCATATAAAAACACAGAAACACAATTAGAAGTCATCTTTTAATGAGTTATTGGCTATCATTACTGCATGACTGCAGGCCACACATATCTCCGACTCCATCTTCCACTTTGATTTCAGATACAGCACCTGTGAAGCTTTGTGACTGCTTCTTGCAGGTTGTGACAAAATGTGTCCACAGACAGACAGACTTATAAACACCTGCCACAGCCACTTGTGGCAGTTCCAGCTCCAGCAGGTGTCTGCAGGCTCATAACACACTCACACACAGAGCTCCACAAGGTGAAAACAACCACACTGTGGCAGCTGGTGAGACTCTACTCTGTCATTAAGCCAGTTGTTATTAGTTCTGCTAACGTTAGCCAGATGTGTTAGCCACTGGCTAACTTTCACATATGGCGCAGTAGAAAACTTTTCCTCTACACTGTTGCCCATAAAGTAGGAAAAATGTTGTTTTCAGACACATTCCTTTTTTATTCATATTTATATTCATCAGTAATCACCTCTGACCAGATGCAATGATTACATACTGTTTTGTAGTTGCCGGTTTTGAGCAGATATATACACTCTATCGGGAATAAATCACATCATCATTTCATGAGAAGGGGTAAAGAAGTATTTTATTCCCACTTCATGGGTAAAAGTGTATTGATGTAATTTGTGTTTAAAAGGCACAAAATAAATAAATGAATAAGAAAATAAAATTTATTTCACTAAAACAGATTAAATAAAAAGCTGAAGTCTGAACTCTTGATGAATTCAAATCCCTCCAAGAGCACAGAGATAAATCCTGTCTGCATAAGTCTGACAAACCTCACTATCACAGCTACTGATCCTCAGGAGACCTTTTCCTAAGCCGACCTGACTTTCTACATGAAGATATAACAGCACTGGGGCGACCTTGATCAGCGCATTGATCACACACCCGTCAACGGGAACCGTCAGCTTTGAAAATAACTGCATTTCAATGAGTCGTTGCATTCTTACATGGTTGAAGAATACAGTTGTTTGCAGTTTCTATCTGCGGTACTCTCCAAAGTCACTCGGCAACACACAAAAAGTTATTTTAAAAATCTCCAGCGGAGTCCCTACTCAACCTGGGAACAACGGCGTAATAACAGAGAGGGAATGAGAGAGCAGTTCGCAGATGTACAGAATCAGAATATTTAATGACACTGTGAAGCCCCCAGCCAGCAACAATGATCTATGAATTCAATATGCTCAGATAATTCCCTCTGCCAGAGCCCAGTGGATAAAGCAGAAGGCATATGCACTTACATTTATTTGTTCAATGAAGTGCCACCCTGAAACAGGACTGCGGAAAGCAAACAGCCAGAAAGACAAAAAGTCATTAGCCAGTTAATAACGCCAGGATAACCATCTGTGTTGTGGGAATATTTCTTCTAATCCATATCAGAGTTTAGCGCCGGCCCCCTCCAGAGAACAAAACTGTCTCCTTTCTCATTCTGCGCAGGCTTTGTTCTGCAGGCTGATATATATGAACAGATAAACTTTACACAATCTTTTTGAGGCAAGACAAAATTTATTTGATCTTATTTAACAGTTCATGATTCTTTCTCTGAGTGCATGGATGATTTTTATTATTTTTCCCTTTTGGTCTACACAGCCTGTGTCAGTGTACCCAAAACCACTGCAACATTAAAACTACAAAAAAAAGTTGGGGCAAATATTCTCTGACAGCAGAATTGTCACTCCCCAAAGCAGGAGCGATAGCGACGGAGCTGATTTAAAATATGAAAGTACTGAATGAAGGGCTTTTATATAATACATAAATGCCAGCTCAAATGCTATTCTGTTTTCCAATGACAAAATAAATGAAGAAAAGACAGAACAAACTGCGCAGCATTTACAGCAGCTGCCTCAAAACAACCATGCAGCCCCCTTAAATGTCAGGAACAATCAGCCTCAACCTGTTAGGACCAGGAGGACGTGCAAGGCCTTTGACATACAACGAAAAGGACAGACGGCACGGAACACAAAAAAAACCTTCACTGGGCAAACACAAAAATATTACATGTTCAACACTGCCAAGCATCAGCGAGCCTGGAGTGGCTGATTTTAATGTTGCTGAAGTGTGTTGTGCCTGCCACACTGGGGACTGTTGCACTATCTCCATAATGGGAAGAAAAGGGCCTAGAGGTGGCATTTGATATGCAGGCGAAGGTGAACAAGACCAGAATTATGTGACACAGCTTGTCCTCCAAGACCTAGCAGGAGAGCAGCGCTAACGCTAATTATTTCCAGGGTGATCGTCAGTGATTTAATCCTTAACACGCAACAAAATCAGACCACACACACACACAAAAAATAAAAAATAAAAAATGGGAGGGAGCGTGGCGAGTGGGCGCGTTTCGGATTAAGATGCAAATTTGCCACTTTCTCCAACACATTTCATGAGTTTCAATGTCAATTATAATGGCAATTGAGGATGAAATGCATTATTAATGTGCAGGTACTGTAAGGAGCAGGCATGTAGGTTACAGCTTGTATTAGTGCAGCAAAGGACTGAGGCTCCTCAAACATCCAATGATGGGGAAATAAAGTGTCTGCTTTGAAAAAAAAAATGCTGCAGTGAAAAATATTGAACTAAATGAACAAAGCAATTCAAGTCTGTCAGACCACCCATCCACCACTCCAGCACATTAGAAACTAATGAAGAAAAACAGGAATTTAGCTACCGCAGAGAGGACCACAGTGCTTCACTGAAGTACATAATCATCATATGGCAACATGTTTTTAATGAAAATGGTGGACTCTAAATCACTGCTCATAGCAGGCGAGAGACAGACTTGCACATCTCTGCATCTGTGATTTACAGCTGGGAGGTGTTAGGAGCATCCCTCGAATAGCAACAGCAGCGGCAGCTGGGCTCGCACGCTCCTACTTTTATCTGGCGTGCTTGCATTAATCCCGCTCTAATCCTCAACTAAATTTTAAAGTCCAATGTCCTTCGCTGCAGGATCCCACCAAGGAAGACCATTATACTCCTCTTTGTTCACTTAAGCTCTGTTTAATGTGAACCGTGGCCGCTATTCGATGGAAAAGTTTCAGGATCCTCTTCTCTGAAATCCTCGTATCCTCAGAGATGCTTCAAAGTGATTTCATACACAGGCTTTACTTTGAAGAGCCATGAGTGTGATCTGATCATTTCTGTGTGTGCACTAGGGACTCCTCCATTGATCAGCTGCTGATCATTATTGGCCAATTTTCATAGATTGGCAGTGATGCTTCTAATCACTACCACTAAACTACCTGTGGGGAAATCTCACCTGTGTTATTCCATAGAGTAATCATTCATTCTTACATAATATAATTCACTTGTCTTTACAGTTGAACTGTACTACTGAAGTATGTTTGTGCTGTACTGTGGAAACAAATAAAAGCATGTTGTTGACTTTACTGAACCTTTTATTATGTTATGCTGCTGCCTGTTAAAGGTCTCAGTTCACTAAGCAGACTGACCAGCTGCCCTCTCATAAATGTATTGGTACTGATGGCAAAAAAAAAAAAAAAACACAGCAAAAAGAGCGATCATTCCAAGTATCCAGTGCAGGAAGCAGCAGTGAATCTGACAACAGATTTTAACACATAACATTCAATGTAAGAAGTCAACAGAGGCCAGTACTAAACAGGAGCCTCTGAACACTGTGAATTCACATAAACGAAAGCCAAATAGATGGAACATTCAATTCCAAAAACCAATACTGAAAAGTCACATGTGCTTGATGTGTTTGTGTTGCAGTCATAACTGAGTGTCTGATTACAATATTTCCCCGCGTGGCACCTGGTCTTCACTGTCCCAATTTGTCTGGATTTTGAAAGGGTAGAGGCAGATTTTACAGGAGGTCTGCTATCTTGCTGAAATGAGATTTTTTTCCCCCTCCTCACTGGGATTCTCCACCCACTGAAATTATTACATTTTTTTCTAGGGCACTGGTATAGATTTTTTTTCTGCTTTGCATAGGAAAAGCAGAGACTTCCCCTGTGAACAAAGGCGCGGAGTGGAAACAACGAGAGTTCAGGGGTCAATGTTGCATTCATCTATCCAACTATGACTAAAGAGAGCACGGGAAACAGAAAGGCTTCCCAGACTCTCTGAAGCTGAGATTCTTTCAAGCTAAGTGATGGGAGGTATTTGTCTAACACATGCATTATCATCCAGAATCACAATATGTGTGACAACTGCAGGTTTTCATCCCTGCTAATTCAAACACTGTAAAATGAATACATTTGCATATTTGTCCTTAAATCAACACACAAGAGCTCCTACACCTTTTCTATGTTTTTATTTATTTATTTTTCTCTGGACATGTCTGATACCTAAGATAAGTACACAGTATGTTTCTCAAGATGTTTGCATTTTTAGAACAGCTGACATGAACATGATATATTTAGTTTTTTTCTTTTCTTTCTTTTATGTTTCATGTTTCCTTTTTTTTCTTTTTGAATATATAATAAACGAATGCAATCTTCTCATTGCATTTTAGGCTTGTGTTTTCTTTTTTTTTAAATTCTCTAACACCATTTCAAACATTTAATTGTCAGACTCCACCGTGCAATGTACAGAAAGCAAAGCAGTGAGTTGAAGGTTGGACTAAAAAGCAAAGTAGATTGTGCCAAAAGTAAAAGAAAAAGCCTGATTAACACACTTCTTTTTCTAATATCTCTCTGCACTTCAAGCTTCATTTTCATGTAGCAGTAATGTAACCTTGGCAATAATGTGATGGTTTATGTCAAAAGTCTCAAGTCCTTTCAAATTGATTTTGTATGCTGAGGTGAAATAGCTGTCTGATGACAGACATAAAAAAAAGACTTTCACTTACCTAAAAGGCACTTTTAAAATGTATAATCATAACAAAAGTATATGTGATATTTAGGAACTGCGGGGAAAAAAAGCCATATACCTGAAACTTTTTCATGCTGAGAATGCTGGTTGCTAGGAGGCTAAATGTCACTGTGATTGACAGTAGGTGCCATTTGTTGTGGTTCAGTTCTGAACAATGAGCCTCTGTTCAGCTTTTCCGTTTCATTCTCCTGTTGCAGGAGTCTGGATGGAATTTGCTAAATTATGCGTCAGGGGTCATTTCATGATCCACCTGTGGTGCACGAAAGATCAATACATCATTTTCTTGTGAGATTAATGTCTGTAATATGCCACAGTGCTTCTAACCTTATGGTCTGCATGGAAGGCCTGTGAGGAATGCTTATGAGCAGGACGGCACGTGTTGCACCTCGCCGCAAGAATGTACAGAAGAAGCGTTAAGTCATTTTAGCACATAATATTTGACCGATAGCCCCAGCCATGTAAAAGACATAATTCTCAGTCACACTGACTGTTGAGTGTAGAAAATATTGGAGGAAGAACGCTGGATCAGGAACAGCATGACAACAAACCAGAGTAAACACCGGCACAATGTCAGAAAATGAATATGATAAAATAGTAGCTAATGAATTAATGCATGAACATGTCAGATATAAAAAACAAGCTACCAAAGAGGTGTTTTTATTCATTTATTTTTATTTATTTGTTTACAACCACATACTATACGTTGTTTTTTGTTTTTTACTTTCTCATAAACCTTGATTGTCATGGCTACTGTAAATGTTCACCGATCGTCACTATAGTTACTGCAATAACTGTCACAGTTCATTTAATACAGGCAGGAAAACAATGAGGATTTCTTCCTGCATGAATATGACTGATCCTGGGTCTGACTGACCCATCCATCCACACCAACCTCCACATGATGCTGACCTTATATAGAGTAACATCAACTCCTTCAACCACTAGATGTCAGCTTAAAGGGATAGTTCAACATTTTGGCATAGCATAGCTTCGTTACCTTTATTTGTCAGTGCGAGCCATTTTTTGGAACGGCGGAGCAGAGCCACGAGCTGCTCAGAGCTACGCTACCGAGGTTAATGGGACTTATTGGTTTCCCTCATCAAACTCATCAAATATGGTGAATGTGCAGGTCACAACTTGGAGTTGTTGGATTGTGTATTTGATGAGTTCGATGAGGGAAACCAATAAATCCCACTAGCCTCCATAGCGTAGCTCTGAGCAGCTTGCGGCTCTGTTCCACCGTTCTAAAAATAGCTTGCAGCGACAATTAAAGGTAACAAACCTATAGGGATTATGGCAATGGGCCAATTCGCCAAAATGTTGAACTATCCCTTTAAAAAAAACATAAGCTGCTGAACAAACGGCCTATGGGTTAGGGTTACTTTTTTTTTACTGGAGCACAGTCTCAAATAAGTTATCTTAGGATACAACCAAACATCTTGAGACTATTTTTTGTCGATTTTCAAAACTAAAAAAATCTCAAACCATATGTTCTGGCTGAAAAACATTAGAGGTTCTAATTATATGGGATCTAAATGAGTCTTAGGGGGTTTAACAACTACATAAATTTGTTGGGTTTTGGGGTAAAATTAATGGGCCTGGTATTATGGCCCATACGGTAGCCTGGAGGCAATGAGCACTGATGAGGCTCCGTCATTAGAGGGTAGTTTGTAGACTCTCATGTGCAGTTAGTATGCACAACCAGGGCATGAAACATTTATTAGACATCAGCACTGTACTTTCTCTATACAGCTGCAAATGATATCTAACAGGAAAAAAAAAATAGAGAGAGAGAGAGATGAAAATTACCATGAACACAACTGACACAGGCACTGTGGTCTTAAAGCCAGTTACATCCATCCTGTACTTCTTCTGCTGATGGAGGCAGCCAAAGGATTTAGCAATTATCTGTTGAAGATAACCTGGCATCAAGAAATTCATTTCATTTCATCAAGCAATTTGTATTCTCCACAGTAAGTTGCTGCTTGAGTCTGTTGAAAACCAGCACAGGATTAGATTAAGAAATTGACTACTGCGAGAACTTTTTAACGCTTCTGTTTTGGTTAAGTTTCAAGGGCTGTGTGCCTCTCAAGCTGGTTCATGAATAAAAACCACAAACTTCCTCCTAATCCATTTAGAAACTCACCCAGGTATCGGGCCACAGATAAGAGGAACTGCTCCTGTTTTCTAATACAGCATTTCATAGATGCATCTTTTGTGCCATTTAATTAATGTCAGTGCATACACAGAAATCTAAACTGCATTCTACTGTAGAGCTACTTCCTGTCACCTCCAGACCACTTGACAGTAAATACTACCTCATTTGACGAACCCCGTCTGCACCTAGAAGCATCGCAGAGGAAGAAATAACACGAGGTGGAAGAAATGAAAGTGTTGCCAGAAACAAATCAGCCTTAATACACCTTTAATTCGCATGGGAGCCCTAAATGACATGTCCTCACCACATTGCAATATGCAGTAAAATGTGCAGTCTGCAAATGACAGACACATCAATTCTACACAGAAATAAAATTACTAATGATCTCCACCATTATGCGTCCAGCGCCTCGTGGAGCTTTTCCCCCACGCAGGCATCGCACCTCCGCTTAGTAAGTCCGTACACTCGTCTTCTCTCCCAAAAAAAAAAGGAGCCCACAGTTCGTTTAACTCAAAAATATGAGCCTCATCCACAATGTTCCCTGTGAGATTGAACACTGTGAATTTTATGAGATATCAATGATCCTTGTAGGACCAGTATATCACTGGCACTCTGTGGTGCAATTGCATGAATTATTCAGAGTGGTTTTCGAGCACTGAGTGCATTGTTTCAATATGTATCAAAAGGCAGCCATTAGCAATAAGGATGAGAGGAAATAAAGAGATGAGACTCTATCTGCTCCAAACTTCCTCTGATGTTACCTGCTTTACTCTATTTATGACAGGGACAATAAGAGCCTGGAGGGGGTGGGTGGGGGGAGATAGAAGGATTGCATCTGACATAAATTTATTTCTCTGCCTGTCTACAGATCACCTTTCCTCTGCCATCTTGAAGCCTTCCCTCACGGATGAGCCTTTCATAATCCAGCCGATCACAATCTCTCTCTCTCTCTCTTTTTTTTTTTTTTTTTTTTGTGATAGTTTCCGCCGCTATTATGACATCAATTCATCTCCGCCTCTAAACCTTCCTCCGGGGGGTTACGGAGAGAAACAAACGGCAGGAGTTCTGGAGATGAGACGCCGGGAAAAACTTTTCAAAAAGTCACTTTAGATGTTACTTCATCAAATGGGAACAAACGTTTAAGTGTATGTAAAAGCTGACAAAATACAGAACACAGCTCTGACAGCATCTCTTTTGCAAAGCGGGAGGAAAACACCGGTGGAGGTGTAGAGAGCTATTCTGCAGAACCGTTTCCTGTCTTTAGTGTGTCGCAACATAAACCGCGGTGGATTCGCTCTTGCCGAACTGCTTCATTTCTCACTCTGATGCATATAAGCGCAGACCTATGAAGCACTCGCTGATCTCAGGTCCCCGTAGTGAGTATCGACAGCACTTAATGTAGTGTCCATTGAGAGGCGGCTTTCAGCGGATGAGATGCAGTCTGCTGTGACCCGGACCGCCGAGGTTCCAGGGGAGCAACCAGCAATTTCCAACAAGGTCAACAGTTAAAGAAATAACTAGGACAACCAACACAAAACAAGCACTCAACATTCAGCCCGCTGTTTTTCCCAAAGCCATTTTCCCCCACTGGCTCGTCAGTCACTAGTGTGTCTGTCATTGGGTTTTTCAATTGAGAGCGACGGGAGGGGGGCAGAGAAAGGACAGGGTGTGACCTCCTCAGAGTGTATAGTGTTTGAAACAGGCTCGTGATGGAATGGGCTGATGCTCAGAGAATTGGAAACTGCCGTGACTTTCACACTGAGGTGGAGAAGATAGCTTGTCATCCCACCGCGGCATTTCTCTCAGATGACACTGTTAGCGGGCTTACAGCTGGAAGTTACACACGGCGGAGACAGCATAGGCTGTTTGTTCAAATCACCTCAAGTGCCCTTTTTATTTTATTCTGTTTTTTTTTTTCATGTTCATCTCAAGTGACCTGATATCACTAAAACACTTTTCCCACTTTCTTTGTGACATACGCAGTCCCTGTCTGGATCATGTCTCCAGGATGTGGTTGGTTGAGCCTGATGCTAGCTGAACTAATCACATTCATGACCCTGGACACCACAGTACACATCCTGATTTAGGCTACAAATGTGATTTAGTTAAGATATTTGTTGAATATACAGGAACAATCTGAAAGCACTGTGAACTGTTTCTGTATCAAACCATTTAGATTAGTGCTGTGAGTCTAAGCAGAACTGTAATGCAGCATAAAAGCCAGTGGAAGCTTTACTTCTACATTCACTATCAATATTTGGAACTTCACATGTAAATCAATTTACTATGTAAATAAGAAAAAGAAAAAGAAAAACAATCAGCCTGGCATTACTTTTGAAAGCATTTTGCTTTTTATAACAAGCTGTATGAAAGCAATTCTACAATATAAAATAGATCTGTATCTCTTAACAATGTCTTAAAGCATTCATGTCTCTTCCAAATGGCTAGTTGCAAACAAGTGCATGACATTACAGAGGTCGTTTATGGACATTAAAAGTCACAACAGGTTGGAATTTTTATTTGTGGTGCTTGTATTTCAAAAATCATTAAAGTTGTGTTTGTTAGTGTAGATTATCAGGATGACGCCAACTTGACGTATAAAACTACTCTTGGTCATTATTTGGCTACAGTCTTTCTCACTCACCAGAACTGTAACCAGTGTCATTACTACAGCTACTACTGCTACTACTGCAGCTATGCACAGCTGCCACATGCCACTTTCCACATTATTTATTCATCTACCAAGTCATAAATGCTGAATGGAGCAGCATAATGTTCATTGACAATGTATTACATTTGTTTTCCTACAGCACCTGCTCGTGTCACTCAGTTTGACAGATGATTTCCATGGTTATAGTCTGACATCACTTGGTCAAGTTAATGTGACATCAGCCAGAGGACAGGACAAGTCAACTTCATTAACATTTTATTAAAATGACTTTCTCACCAACACTAACCAAAGTCTATAACACTTACTTCAGCAGCAGCGGTTATGTCTCAAATCATAGTTTGCAAACAGATTAAAAACATATGAAAGTCATTTCAGATACACCACACCACGGTCTTCGTGCTGACACTGTTAAACTTAATATAGGCCTTGTCCAATAGACTAGAAGTGATTATTGTGGAAACCACCACTGTCCTAGCTCATACTACTACCACTACAACTTCTATTACTGCCATTACTACTGCTACTATTAGTATTCTGTCTTCACTACATTTATTCAGCAGCGATAGCCAACTCCTCCAGGATAACATCCAGTCTTGTCAACAGACTCTTTCTGCTTTCTTTTTTTCTTTTCTTTTTTTTTTTTTACCTCTGGCAAAAAACAAAACAAAAAAAAACACAAATCATCAGGTTTGCGGTGTTGTATATGAAAACCAGAGAATTAGCTGAAGTTGCAGGCAAAGTAGTAACAAAAGTGAAGTTTCAGGATAGATTTTCCACTTCATTTACATTCAGAGTATCCTCTCCCGTCTTGAATAACAATATAATTACTTTTGTAATCAGCTGCCATTTTGTATCTTTTGTAGCTGACTCTGACTGTCTCTCCTCCACAGCGCCGCTGCCTGCCAGCCTTCTCTGCCTTCCTGCTATCTTCACCCCAATGAGAGCACATTCTTGTTTACAATATTGCCTTTATGTCAGGCATGTTTATCTTAACAGTGAAGGAAACTGAATAGTGATAAATGTGCCCATAAATGCGGCCGCTTGATGTGGAGGAGAAAACATTGGTACTAATGCTGATGCTATTACTATTATTATTAATTGCAAAAATAACAGCAGGGTGAGGCTTTTTTCACACCATCTCCTATCTGCCTGAACAAAGCTTGAATCACACGAAGGCTGTAAAACAAAGGTTGAAACTGTATGACGCTCCGCACCTCTGAAGTAGAGGAATGAATACATCAATGATAAAAACAGAGGGCTACAAATATCAACAGGCTTGTCATGTGACGCCTCATGGACATATTCCTCCCGTATCTCCGGCTCGGAGCGTGCCCTCTTACTTTTCCTCCCATCTTCCTGCAGCTTCGGCGCTGACATGGACCACCCTTTTCCTCTGACAAATATCAATTACAGGCTTGGCTGAGGCGAATTGCTGAGAGTTTAGGCTCCGGTGGGATCTCATTGTGAATTGGATTGCCTGACTCTCCACCACTGGTAAGGATCTGTAGAAGCATAGCCCTGCCCGTCTTCATGCTAAGCCCTGACACATCCTTTATAGCTGTTTG
The DNA here is from genome assembly GCF_045865225.1 of Trachurus japonicus. Lineage (NCBI taxonomy): Eukaryota > Metazoa > Chordata > Actinopteri > Carangiformes > Carangidae > Trachurus > Trachurus japonicus. The sequence goes on along the minus strand of NC_140920.1, from coordinate 27,037,372 downwards.
ACCCTGACTGACATGGCTGTGAACACCAGGGGAGAGCCGGCACTGGTTTGATAGCGCTCGGCCCACATTTGTTACATAACACGCTGATGTTCTTGGGTTTCTTTTTAAGTTGCCAATTTAGTGGAAATAACCCCATTAGATGTATTTCACTGACCCCGATATATGACCTGCCTTTTACAGCTGTGGGTGAGTGACAACTCCAAGCACTGATAGAAAAATGAACCATGGCATTTACTTGCCAGACTATCATATGGATAAACAGGAAAAAAACACACTATTAACATTTATGACTGTGTATTTCTCACCTTTCTGAGAGAATGGATAAAGAACCTCACGGGGGTGAATGTGGTTTCTCTCCTTCATCAAAACCTGCCACACACCGCACCCCCAGGCTACATTTCAAACCGCTCTCTGTGACACCTCAACAGCTTAATACCCACGGATTATTATCTAAATCGAAAAATAAAGAATTTTCATGTCCATGAATATTATAATAAATGAGCTCCAGCAATACAGGAGTCACAGAAAAGGCACTCTGTCAGTCAGCGCGTGAACAGACCTGCAGACACAATGATCCTACAGGCAAAAGTTAAAGCAGAAGTAAGCGGAATGTTTGTGTTAATATAAGTCTTAAATAGTTATATCTTATCTTCTTCTATAGAGTGTTTGGTCTGAAACACGGGTCTGTCAGTCACTCTGCTCTGCTGTAAGCTGAGGAGAAAACTTTCCTTGTATCCTACAACCTTTATCCAATGAGGAGAAAGAACGGCATAAAGGGGCGGTCCTCTCTGTGTGTGCAGCCAAGGGATGCGCGTGAATGTGGTGACGTAGGGACGAGGAGCAGCTCCCCCCTCACCTCCTCTCAGCAGTGCTACCTGCAGCAGAGGGAGGAGGAGATGGCCTTTGTCTGTGTTCTTCACTCTACATGTAACTATGTGCATAACCTAAACATAATGTTTTTTCACTTGATGGAATGACTTTGCCTTATTTCTTTCCACGTGATGCAGGCCTACAGTTGCCTGGCTCCGCTCACCTATGTATGTCTGCTCAATTTTCATTTTCATTTTTTCTCCTGCAGAGAATCTACCGGCCAATAAGTGAGAGATTGAATAGTTCAACTTCAACAGAGTATCCACCTACCAGTAGGTAAACGTTTCTCAATGGAGAGTGGCCAGTCTCACAAATTAAATGAAGTACAAGAGACGGGTTAGGACCGGGCTAGGCCTGTTGTATAACCACTAAACACTTAGACCAGCGAACAGTGAAAATCAGCTGAGAGTAAACACATTTATGTATTAAAGGAGAAATATTATGCCCCCTTTCCACAAATTAAAATAGTCCCCAGGTGTCTTAAAGACATGTCTGTGACATGCTTTGGTCAAAATCCTCCAAGGATCAAACATCACAGCTCTTTTCACCCTCTCAAAACAGCCCTGTTCAGAATGGCTGGTTTCAGTGCCTGTCCCTTTAAATGCAAATGAACCACTGCTTGTCCCGCCCCTTCTACTGGTCCCAGGTAGGGGTGGGGTTATGCAAATTCGAAACCTAGTTACATAACTGGAAGACAACTGAGGGAACAGCTCGTAAAACCACATGGATTTCAACGTAGGGAGTCTGGAAATCACAGATTTTATTTGTCAATTTTCACATTGAGGGCTGGAAGGCAAGACAAACACCCAAATATATGTTAAAGAGACTTCAAAAAGTGATATTTCCATAATATGTCCCCTTTGAGATGAAACAGCTATCCAGTTGTGTTGTGTAGCTATATGATGAGTGGTCAGCTCCAGTAACATCACCTACAACCGCTGTGTTGTGTTGTGCAAGGAAGTAATGCATTTCTCCAGGCCACGGCACTGTGGGGAAGTCAGGACCCTCTGTGCTGCTCTTGAAAGGCGTCTGTTTTGTGCTGAGCATGCAGCAGCCATTACTAAAAGGTCAACACGGCCTCTTAGTGAGAGAGCTGCTAAGATATCTCTATCACTCACCTGTCCTTCCGGCGATTATCTCACTCAAATATCATGAGTCGTAAAGCGCTTCGCATTTGATCTTATCAGAGACGTCCTTGTCGTCTAAAGTTGCAATCCTCTGCATAAAACGCTCACCAACTTTTGAAAGGTTACATCTATCTGGATGTCCTAGGTTTTCCTTTGTTGTGGCAGTGTACAGCATGCTTTGGCTAAAAAAAAAAAAAAAAAAAAAAAAATCCAGGCCAGGTCCATCAGCACCCGTGGCTTGTTCTCAAATACACTTTCTCTGAAGGAAAAGAGAGAGCAGAGCGACACAGCTTAGACTTTCTGCGTGATGAATGGATGTGCTATTCAGCCTGCCGGGCCCAGCGGCGTGAACCCACAATAAGAAAATATCACCGCAGCTGCTTATTTTGATCCCTCGCCTTGGTCCCACACAGTCACTTCCCTGCGTCTTCTAGAGTTAGCTGTGTGTCCTCCAAGTTACCCCCCCCCCACCACTCACTTCCACCGCTGAGCGCTGAGCCGCCCTGTGCACCCCAGATAGCTGTGACTTATTTTGTTAACGTGTTTATGTTGGCAGCTTTAAAACACAGCGTCTAGTGTCTTCTTGTGAGACCGCGGTAATATCCTTTGCCATTAGAAGTGCAAACATGCATTGGCAGCTGGGTATTTATTTGTCCACATATTTGAATTTGCCGTTCCCCTAGCCGTAATAGCTATAATACAGAGTGGATATTTCTTCAGGCAGTGTATAGATTAAAAAGCACTGCTCATTTGTTTAAGTTCATTACTGATGCAAATTTAGATAACAGCTCAATTAAGGTGCCACAGCAGCTAGTCATTTATGGATACAATGAGGCTCAAGTGGGCTCTGTCAGTTTTTCTACCTGAGGCACGGTTTCATTAAAACGTCTCTTATATTACCCACAATAATACGCTCACTTCAGCAGTTGGGATACACTTCAGCAGCTGAAGATCTGATACAATGCCAGAGGTAAATGAGATTTTAGAAACAGTCTTTTAAGGGAATATATAATAGGCCCACTATATGTGAGATAATAAATAATGCAAAGAAAGTGCTGACTGATGTCAAGTTGTCCTCACCTACCGAAAATAAGTCACAACTGTGTAAACCATCTGACCTACCTATATCACTATCCTGTCATTGTGATATATCTTAATTAGCCAATGAAACATGTTTTATTTAAGTAGTAGTACAGTAGTGGAGAGAAGGGCACAGGTGAACCCAGCTGTTTAAAATGCTCAGCATTTTATTGGTGGGAGGTTTAAAAATTCTAAATAAATATGCAATAATAAAACTCCTCTGTGTCTGATTAAGTCTGTTCACCATTTTGGTCCAGACTAAAATATCTCAACATGACATCTTTCATGATCTCTGGGTTCGTCACTTTCCATCCAGCACCATCTTTAGGTTGGTTCCATCTGCAGCTGTGTCACTGTTTATCCTTGGCTGTGTTTGAGTGAATATAGTCCATTACAGCTGCATAGTATGTGAATAAGTGGTATATTATACGTATATATAGCATATGGTCAAGGCTTGGTAAGATGTATGACTATGAAGGATGTTACTCATATAAAGATTATGAGTCTGCACAGTAATATTCTGGTAATGTTCCAGTTTTATCAAGTGACCTATTGACATTGTTATGAGTAATAAAAACAGCCCTCAGCCTTCATCACTAGTGCTAGAATCATTCTGGGATACTGGTTGTATACTTGGTGATTGTGTTATATTATGTCCAGTTATTTGGTAGTATGCAGTATAAAGAATCAAAGCACAGTTCTTACAGTTTTCCTTTTAGAAAGGTTTATAAGCATACGTGAAAAACTTGAACCTACTGAAACATATTAAACTCAACAAATACTGTAGGTCCAGAACAGAAGACATGAAGCTTGGTGTTTTCTGATATAGAATAAAGTGTGCTAGTCCTAAACGATGTCTCATGAATGCATCTTGGTCCAACAGTTCCTCTGTTATAAGCTTAGTAAATGTTAGATGTAAATGTGTGTGTTTGGTTAAGACCAGCAGCCTGCCTTGAGAGGTTAATTATCAAATGTTAGCATGGTAAACATTATACCTGCCAAACAGCATGTTAGCATTGTCTCCGCGGCCACAGGACTTAATTAAATGTGCCAGATGTTTTGAGTTATGATATTAAATGAATGAGTTCTGCTCTTGTAATGCAGCTGATCCAGCTGTTGAGCTGCTGCAGGATTCAGCTCCTGTGTTCCGCTGCTCTCTGCTCCTTACGGTCTCCTATAGAGGACATCCATCTGTTTCTGCTTCCTCCTGAAGCCACTATCGGCCGAGGTGACTGTGGTTTCATTCTGTCAGGTGAGACGCTGCATTTACCCAGCATGCTCAGTGCCCTGGAGATACAGAATTTCCTGTTTCAGCTGCAGCCACAAGATAAATCAGAGGAAGAGTCCAGTGACACACGAGGAGGGTTGAGTTAGTTTCCTTAAGTGCCTCCTTCTGTAGGCATACCCTGCACATTAAAATGTCTAGTGATTACATATGTTTTGTAATCTGTGTAGTTTCTTGGGTTGTGCACCATATCCTCTGTGCACCTGTGACAGCATTGTGGTTGTCTGCCAGAAGTTTCAAGAGCATTTTAACCAATTTTAAGCCACATTTTTACATATTTTTTGGCATGAGACGCCTGTATCCAAGAAACAAGATGAGCAAAGCTAAGCAGCAGCTTGAATAATGTTTAAAGTGAAACTGATTTATTCAGTGTTTTTACCAGATTCAATCACCTGTGTCTTTTGAAGTCACAGGAGATCTCTGTGGTTCATATGGCTTCGAGGTATAAACTTCCTGAATGAGAATGGCACTGAGCGAGTCTTAACCAGGAAACCAGGCTGTAACTCCCATGATCCCATCCTACTTGCTTTGATTGACAAACCACTACTGGCAGAAATGACAAACTCTGTATTTAAACAGCTGCTCCCAGTGACGTCAACATCTTTTTCAGCCGTCATAGAATTCATGTCATGATTCATTTGATTGGAATACCAATTAGCCACAGTTAGCCTAATTTATATGAACTGTATAACTAAAGCTTAGAATCCCAAAATCTGTTGTACTGTCACTGTAGAATGTAAAAATCTGAACAGTATTTACTGCTAGTGCTAATAATAAAAAAAATCAATAATAAAACTACCAATAAAAAAAATACTACTAATAAAAATAATTCATCTAATTTGGTGGCATCTGCTGCCCTTTCCCTAGACTGCAGTTTGTTACATTAATTCCCTGAAGAGGATTTCTGTTTGATTACTGGGAGGTCAGGTTTCAATTCCTGGAAGAATTCTCTCTGGACTGGATTTTGCATTCAAGTAGGACCTCCAGTAATACACTCCTCACCCACATACTCAGGCAGTCTGAAATAATCAGTCTGATTCTCAGAGCAGGCTCTATTGCAGCCCAAGCCCAACACAAGAGTGAGTCTATACCTGCTCCTATGCGGTTGGTCCAAGTGACCCCCACTGTAAGAGCAACAGGACCCATCTGTGATGACAATACACCTGCCTCCAAAGACAGTCACAAGAAGCAGCCACACAGCCTGTAGAATGGACTTAGTCTAGTTAAAAAAGGGCTAATGACGGCTGAGTGTTTCACTGAATACCATATGTTCTAAGTATAAATCCTGCAGCTCCCTCCTCGAAATAAAAGCTTGGTTGCACATTTACAAAAAAAAAAAACCAAAAACAGATGGTTTCGTCAGAATTATTAGGCCAGCAGTTGTACATGCAGTCGTTTCCTTGATTATCAGGATAGCAACAGCATTAATACATGTAATGAAGCCACTGAACTTGGCAAAGGATTGTCTTATGGGCCTGTCAGCCCAGGGCTCAAAGACTGTAATTGGAAACAGATAGATAAAGCCTGCTAAGACTAACAAAAGAAGCTTTATTTTTCCTGTAGCGCCACCAAATTACAATTGACTGTGTTGGGTCTTACGTCCCAGTGGGGATTAGAGGTCATCTGTTACCACAGATTTCAACAGTGGGTTGGGCGCATTTCTAAATGAGACTACTGAACTTAGTAACCACATCCTGGAGACACAGGCCACCAAGGGATCTCTGCTGTTTTTGCCAGTGGCTTCTTTGTGTTGCTGTAATTTGTCTGTCCCCCTTTTGTCTTCACCTTTAAATGTTAAAATAAAATTATCACCCTTAATCATTCAAAGGAAGATGTAATATAATTTGACTAATTTGCACCATTTACAATTCCGTCAGTATCAGTCATGAGCTGTGTGCATGACAAAATCCTTGCTGTGTCAGTCCAGTAGCAGTTGGCTGAGCTCTTTAGGTGTATAGTATTAGTACTGGCTTTGTCCGGGGGGCATGAAAGAGTAAGACTCTGTTCGATGCTTTCAGAGGTTGTCTAAAACTTACTTTAAACATGGAACATTTTCAAAAGACACTTTAAACACTCAAGCAAAACCTTATTTTAAAACATAAAATTAAACCATAGCAACCATTCAGTAATTGATAAAAGGCTTCTGAAGCAGAGCTCCTCAGAACACTTCATCAAGCACAATCAATTCCATTGGTTCTATTGCTATAACTAAACATTGCAGAGTGCTTCCTGACAGAGGTCGGTATAAGGGTCTCCAAACAGTATCTGTCTTTTTTCCTTGAGTTCATTCCAGTACTCTTATTTTGCTAAATTTCACTTTTTTTTTCTTTATCTTCCACTACAAATGTATAGCACTGATATAAATTGCTGGAGTTATACTTTCATTCAAGCATTTGTATGTGCATATGGCAAATATCAAGGGTTTTCAGTTTCCCCCAACAATGACACATTAGGATGAATAGCTACTCTTAACAGCCTGTATGTGTGTATATTAATGTGAATGCTTGTCTGTCTCTATGTTCCAGTCCTGTGACTGACTGGCGACCTGTCTACCCTCCCTGTCTATCACCCAGTGTCAGCTGAGACAGGCTCCAGCCCGGCCAACACATAGCAGGTGCAGCTAGAAGACGGATGGCTGGAAATGGATGGATGTCCTATATCAGGGTTTGAAGCTAATGAACATTAATACTCATGTTGTAGAGATGGTTGCTTACATGAATCACTGCCGACTGTAAATGATTTAAACAGCTCTCTCATACATCGTCTCATGTGACGGCTCGAAAGGAAAAACAAAGGAATGCATGTACAGTAGGTGAGAACGGAGCCAGGAGAGTGACAGATATGGTTTGTCAGCTCACGTCAAGACAGCATAGAGTTATGAGAGTGGGGTGGCTCCTATAATACCAAAAAAGAGGTGCAGAATTATTTTCGGTCTTAAAGGGATAGTTCAACATTTTGGCAAATTGGCCCATTACCATAGTTTTAGGAGTAGGTTTGTTACCTTTAATTGTCAGTGCAAGCAATTTCTAGAGTGGCGGAGCAGAGCCGTGAGCTGCTCAGAGCTACGCTACGGAGGCTCATGGGATTTCTTGGCTTCTCTCATCAAACTTATCAAATACACAATCCAACAACTCCAAAATGCTCTGAGTTGTTTTCGAAGCAAAATGCAGAGACTGCTTGCCGAAGAACTGCCCCCGACGGGAACGTGCATCAGCGGTTTTTCTTTTAAAACTATAGGGATTGTGGCAATGGGCCAATTCGCCAAAATGTTGACCAATCCATTTAAGTGATTAAAAATATTTTATTTCTTCATCACCTAAAGTATTAAAAGATGAATTCAGTTTGAGCATGAAGTTTGCACTTCTGCTTCAGATTATTTCTCTTTTCAAGTCAACAGTAGAGAGTAAAATGAAATTGTATTTGAAGAATGCATCTCTACATTCACTTCTGTGTTCTTATCCACCTTTACAGGATGAGGCCTGCTCTGCATCCTCGCACTCAGTGACAGCTGATGCTTATCCCAGAACTCCTGCTGATTTGTCCTATTTTATCATCTGATGATAAGCTGTTTTTTTTCCCTCTAACAGCTCCAAGGTTGAATCCAAGGTGATACATCTTGAAGTGCAGCATTTGTATTCTCTCTACTGTGGACATTCTCCCTCAAAGTGTCTCAATGGTGAAGCAATTCACAGTGTGAGAGGACCAGAGGGAGTCTGGAAGCTCAGTGTGCCAAAAGGGAGCTGGGCAAACCATCTCTAGCACCCCAATTGAACGCACACAGACACACTCACATAGTGTATACGTAAGTGGTTTCAGGCTTTTCTGTGCATATATGACTTCCATATCTTGACACAGACAGACCCACCTAACAATTGGATGCGTGAACACCACAACATGTGTGAAACCATGTGTGATGCAGCTTGTTTTTCCTCTCTGTGAAAACCCTTTTGACCCAATTAGATTATATTTTTTAGAACAATGGTTTACTTGAAAATGTGCACCATATATCACAATGATATGAATAATTCATGCAGACACGTAGAGATGTAATCTGCATCTCTAACACGATTAATACGCCAGTAAAATGGGAACCTATTCATATCCATTTATTCATTTACCGATGACAGAAAGGCACATTTAAGAGCGTTTCACTGCTGTGCAATGCCATTTGTATAATCCACTTCCTGCCTGGTGTTAAGAGAGTGAAAAAAAAACACAAAAATATTGACAGAACACATCATACTTGGTGTACTTCATGCATATCCACCTGCTAAACAGATTTTTTGTGGAAGATGCACTGTAAAAAATGACTGTGAAATTTACATAGAAACTATGTAAAATCACTACAGAAAAGTATTGTAAACCCCAAAACATTTACTTTTTGTTTAAATCACAGCGAACATTTGTAAACTATTAAAACAGAATGTTTTGTTATATTTACAACAACAACATGTGATTTTAATCAAATTTATTTGTGAAAACTACAAATATTGGTAACAAAAAGTGATAAATACTGTAATACTCATAACAAAACAATTTTGTTAATTTGGCTTGCAAATATTGTAAAAACTATAGTTTTAGTCAGTTGTTTTGAAAAATACAAAAAAAATATGTACGTCACTTTACAAGTTTATGCTGTACTTTTAACATGATTGATGAAATAATGCAAATATAGGTAATATTTTCACACAAAAAATCATTGTGAATCTGAGAGGTAGACTAAAAAGTAATTCACAGCCTTATTTGAAAAGATCAGGCGACCACTGCTTTCCTTCCTGGAAAAGGACCTCCTGAATCCTCTCAGCGCTTGGGGGTGGGATTGGCTGAGGGGGTGGTGAGGATGGCAGTGGGTCGTGCACTCTAGTTCAGGGTATCAGTTTGCTGGGTTTTTTATTTTTCCTTATTTTATTCAAGGGGGTCATGTTTTGAATATATTTAACTGTACATTGTTCTGTATTGGACCGCTGTTTTAAAAAAAAATTAATTTAAAAAAATTGAAACATTCAGGGTCTTATGTCACAATAATAAAAAAGTATATAGTCTTAATAAAATCTCTGAAAATCACAAAAGTGATTATTTGAGTTAGACATATTCAAATAAATGTTTTAAAATTCAACAGATAATTTTGTCTTATATTACTTCTATTATTTAGCCTATTTTCACAAAATAAATTAGTATTTGACAAACAAATTATAATTTTAAGATATCCGTAATATTTTCAGTAAATACCAGTCAGAATATTTGAGTATGGAGCAATTACCGTATATTAATCGATTTCAAGAACTTTAATTAGGCTACTCTAACCTCATCTCTAGCAACAACTTCAGAAAATGAGTAGTATTTACGCAGAACGTCATGACGTGCCGCCATTCGCGCGCAAAGAGAGTGGATTCATGGGATATCTAACGGTACCCTGCTTCTTTTGAAAAACACGAGGCAAATCAACGGTCGACACCACAGTGAAAACCACTTGGAGGACTCCATACGCTGGTAAGTAACTTAGAGCGTTAATATTTTATTGACCCCGTCTTCCTACATACAACTTTACAGGGTGTATTTTTAATACTGTCACCAGCTGCACCAAGCTGTTGTAGGCTACGTTAGCTAACTTAGTTTACAGCTTTCCACAAAACTGCTCAGCTAACACACGGTTCATTCAGCTAAGGCACCGTTTATACAGCTAACGCCACCTAAAATGGACGCAAAATGGGTAATTTATTCATCAATAAGCACTTTACAACATGCTCAGACATGGCGAGGCTTTTCATAGCGCATGCTGAGCATGGAGGGGGGGGGGGGGCTTTGTTTCCGTGGCTGCTGGTTGAACGTTACTTGGACGAGGGCTGCATCCGTGGTTATAAACGTGAGTGATTTCTGTACGGCGCGCGTGATGTATCAAGTGGCCGGGCTCAGTGACGCCGTAGCTGCGCTCACAGCTGCAGGGGACGACGTGCTAACAGCTAACAGCTGCTACATCAGCTGATTGAGCCTCTTGCAGCCTCGGATCGGTTCACGTTAACGTGGACTCGGTCCGCTCCTCTCGGTCAGCTGGTGAAGCAGCGGTCTGAGGAGCATGATGTCCGTGACGTGCCCCGTTATGCGCGACGAAGTTGTGATGTTGTCAGGTGATGAAAAAGACACCTGATCACATGTTTATGGAGTATAAAAACTGATTTAAAAATAAATAAATAAATAAACGATGCCTAGCCTGGCAGTGGGGCAAGTAAGACCTGGCCAGGCTCATAATACACTGACTGGGGGAAGCCCTGTAAGCAGATAATTTATGGCATAGCAGTGTACATCCTATTAAAAAATATATGGAACAGTCTTGCATCTTATTCATCTCATTACAACTCTTTTTTGAGTGCTGAATGACAATAGATTACACCACTTTTTCTCTCTTTTCTCATCTCTCTTTCAGGTTAGCGCAGAATTTCTGAGGATCACCACACTGAATCTTGAGCTATAATTCATGGCAATGTTGGACTTCAATACACCTGAACTGCTGAAGGATGGTGTCGCAGGAGAGAGACGTCTGACCCAAATGAGTGTTCTACTTCAGGTATTAAAATGTATTCTCGACCTATTCAATTTCTGCAGTAACTGCTTTAATCATAACTTCACCTGTCTCATTCACATTTCTCTCCTTTAAGTTAATTACATACAATACATCTGTATTGGTTTCCTCCTCTAATGTAAATTCAGTTGAAATGTTTGACATGTTAGTACTGTTTTTCCAGAAAAGCAAAACTCTTAAACGCTTGAATAAGTCTTTCAGCAACTAATAAAATGTAATACTCTGCAGAGTGGAATCCCCATTCAACGGAAGCGGGAGGTTGTCATCTGATTTCTGATCAACCATCTGGAAGAAGATGCCAGTGCCTTGTTCAATGACATTGAGGTTAGTTTAATACTGTATTTAAAGGGATATTTTGGATCTTTTTACATGAAGCTGTATGACATCCTTATTAGTAGTTACGTGCATCAACAGTGACTTTCCCCCGACTGCGTCGTGTGAGCAGAGTTCCGGCCTGGTTTTGGTGTAGACGAACCAAGTTCAGCTAGTTGGCTGGGGTCACAAAAATAAAGCGTTTTGCTTCTCAAAACCATATGCGTTCAAAAGAGTAATAATTTGCATCACAAAACCGTTATCCATGAAAAAGTCTGACCTCACAATCACCAGGTGCTATTTTCTGAAGTTGCTGAAGTTGGACAGTAATGCAGCACAGTCCGTGATGGAAGATCAGCCCGACAAATGAACACAGAATATCAGACAATCAGCGATTGAGGATGATTTGTTTTTCTTGCCGTTATAAAACATATAGCAAGCCTACACACCAGCCACGTCCACTGTGCTCTGGCTCAGCTGACCGGTGTTCAGATGGCAGTTAGAACTAGCAGAGGCTCCTCTGACAGCTGCAGGTGAGCCGCAGGTGAGCTACAGGTCAGCTGGCTGGAGAATGTAGCGCCATTCTATTTTTTTTTCAGCAGCAATGTCCTTGCAGGTGATGCACTATGTCTGTCTGAGTACGTTTGTCAGTCTGATCTTCCACCATGCACTGTGCTGCATTACTGATCACACGCCACCCTGTCTTCTCTGCTCCAACTCCATCTGACGAAGTTCAGCATCATATTCAGATTCATTAAGGTATCCTTTTGGCTCTGTGCTAAAACAAGGGATGGCTTCATCACTTATGTTTACGTTAACTATCTGAGCAGTAAACTCTGTGAAACAGGTGATGGAAAAGTGCACAGCTGTCTACAGGCGGCAGCGCGCAGTGATACGGAGGGAGAGAAAATAGCGCCTAGCAATTGTGAGGTTAGACTTTTTCGTGGATAACGGTTTTGTGATGCAAATGTATCACTCTATTGAATGCATATTGTTTTATTTTAGTGACCCCAGCCAACTAGCCGGACTACATTCGTCAGCACCAAAACCAGGCCGGAACTCTGCTCACAGGACACAGTCGGGGTCACTGTTGATGCACGTAACTACTAATAAGGATGTCATACAGCTTCATGTAAAAAAAATATCCTAAATATCCCTTTAGCAATGTTAGTTTTAAAGTTACCACAATACTATCACAGTAGTATTGTTCAGGTTGTCCTCTTTATGTCCTGTTACACTCTTAATGTTAGTAGGTGGTAGTATTTGTCTTGTAACATGCAGGTTGAAAGTGAGCTCCTAACGGTTATCTTAACAATGTCTGCAGGATGCTGCTGATGGATCTGTCGGTGTTCAAGAGGAATTTGCAGATGAGGTGATGAAGATTTACCTGCTGTGGAACCAAGATGGGTCAGTGGATGTCAGGATTGTGTTTGAGGGCAGTCACAGACTGCGCTCACCCTGATGTACTATTGACTTAATGCTTACATAAGAGTTATAGTGAATAGTGATAGTGAAATTGCACTTGGTATTGTTTACTGTTGTGGAATTTTAATGTGAAGTGTCACTGTTCTTGGTGCATTTTAGATGGATGCAAAATGTCATTGTTCTTGGTGTATTTCAACTATATGCAGTTAAAGCAGAAGTAAGTGATATATTTGTGTTAAAGCAGAAGTAAGTGATATATTTGTGTTAATATAAGTCTTAAATAGTTATATCTTCCGACAGCAATCACTTACATAGAGTGTTTGGTCTGAAACACGGGTCTGTCAGTCCCTCTGCTCTGCTCTGAGCCGAAGAGAAAACATTTATCGTATCCTACAGTTTTTATCCAATGAGGAGAGAGAACGGCATGCAGGGCTGTGTGTGCAGCCAAGGAACGCCGTGAATGTGGCGACGTAGGGACGAGGACTGTTATGGTGCGTTCAAGGAAACTCGTATTTTTCCGACCGTGAAGTCGTACCAGTTCGATCTGGTACGAGTTCACCGGTCGGAAGTTACGAGTGGCCGTTATAGTGACTTTCACCGGTAAAACAGGTTGGAAAAACACGAGTGGGTTGCCTGGAACGCTACAAAGTCGTAAGTTGTGACTTGAAGCTGTAATTTACGATTTCAAAAGCCTGCCTGGAACGCAGCATTAGCCAAAACGACCGGACCACTTACTTCTGCTTTAAGTCTGGCCTGATGCTCTCATAACATGGACTTTTTCACATACTCATTGGCAAGAATAATCATGGTTGAGTTATTCTAGATAAAATGCCAACAATTTTATCATGTCACCCATGTTGAGAGTTCTCTTAAAGCAGAAGTAATCGATCCGGTCGTTTTCGCTAATGCTGCGTTCGAGGCAGGCTTTTGAAATCGTAAATTACAGCTTCAAGTCACAACTTACGACTTTGTAGCGTTCCAGGCAACCCACTCGTGTTTCTCCGACCTGTTTTACCTGTGAAAGTCACTATAACGGCCACTCGTAACTTCCGACCCGTGAACTCGTACCAGATCGAACTGATACAACTTCACAGGACGGAAAAACACGAGTCTACGAGTTTCCTTGAACGCACCATAACAGTCCTCGTCCCTACGTCACCACATTCACGGCGTCCCTTAGCTGCACACACAGTCCTGCATGCTGTTCTCTCTCCTCATTGGATAAAAACTGTAGGATACGATAAATGTTTTCTCCTGGGCTCAGAGCAGAGCAGAGTGACTGACAGACCCGTGTTTCAGACCAAACACTCTATAGAAGTGATTGCTGTCGGAAGATATAGAGGGTATGCACATGACGTCACGGTACTCGGAAGTCGCTGTGGAACGTCCACTGAGTGGCAAAAAGACGAGTGGCAGAGCCGCCAAAGTTTAAAAACGAGCAAGTAACTAAGCGATTTTCTCCGAGCCCACACAAGTCTGACATGTCTAGCTTTGCCAGCATGTAAAGCATGCATGACCTAATAGAGCTGCTAGAAATCTTGAGGATACGTCTCACTTTGACCGAGTTACATTCAAGAACCTGTTCTCAATGACGGAAAGTAAATTCACTGGAGCGGTCATTTTTTTTTCGATCGATCAGCTGTGTTTACAGTTTCAGGTGTCATAGTTACGATGTTTAGACAGATAAATTAGTCCTCTAACACATCCTACAGTTTGACTTGTCAGAGTTTTTCAGAATAAAAGCAGCGCGCAGGTTTAAGCGTCGGGATGACAGTAACAGTGAGCCTGTCAGTCACTCTGCAGGTGCCGCGGTCACACTGTGTGTTACAGGAAGTGTCAGTGGAGCAGACGGTTGTGTTGAGCTGGTTGTCAATTTCTTTTGACATAAATTTGTTTTGATATAAGATATTTTATCCAGTTTATGAGTCCACCGCTATCCGCCAGCATGTTGAGGGACGCTTGTTTTGCCACTCAGTCCGATCGAACGGGGCGTTGCCGAGGGCAACGTGACGTAAACGCATACCCTCTATAACTATTTAAGACTTATATTAACACAAATATATCACTTACTTCTGCTTTAATGCTAAAATGTGTGTGTGGGGGGGGTTTCTTTCTTGAAAACTGGTCACCATTGGTTTAAGTGATTTGGGAGAAGCCGCAATACTGTTTTCCTGCTTACTAATGAGCAGAGTTCAATTCAGCTTGCTGTTTTTATAGCATGGACATTTTTTTTTCAACCTGGATTCAGTCATAGTTAAAAGAACCAGTTCATGTAGCTTCTTTATATGTTGTTGACATTGAAAAAAAATGCATCCAATTGTTTACAAGTATTGATGATGGCTGTCAAATAAATGTCCCAAAAGTTATATTTTCCTCTCTTGTCTTTTTTCAAGATGTAATTTACATGTTTTGGTGTAGGTGTAGTAATTTTGCAGGTTTATAAATAAATTATGTACATTTTACATAATAACTTGATTATTAAAACATAAAGATACAGCATATTATGAATAGATTTTATGTATAAAATACAGAACAGCTCCATTTAAAATGCAAAGTTTTATTGTTGTTCTACCAGTTTAAATTAGTTTTTTGTTTGATATTTTCCTGTTAATTTGATCATTTATTGATGCACAATAAGCAATTATTACATGTAAAAAATACAGGAAATGGTCTATTTATATACAACATCGTTATGCGAAATTAACAAATTATTTTTGTAGACTTAACAGTTTTTTAATGTGATTCAGATGTGATTTTATTCACTGTAAATCAATTTACAGATTTCGTCAGTAAAGTTATCTACTGTGCTGCCGTATTTTTTACAGGAATACTCTGGTAACCCCAGCTGCCAGCGTTTTCCTGTAAAAACGACATTTTTTTTTTTACAGTGTGGCACGCTCCACGCCGCTGCTCAATCACGGCAATCCTCGCAGACAAGTGAGTGGGCAAAATAGTTGTTCCCATGACGCACTGTAACTCAACCCCCCAACGCCCCCACCACCAACCCCGACGCAAACAGCTCTGAATGCAGCAGGGTAATGCCATCCCCTGTGTCATGCCTTCAGCATCTAGTCAGCTGAACCACTGAGATCAAAGCTAGGGAACCCTCTTGCACCAGTCAGTGCCAAACAGACCTGAAAAAAAAAACTCCTCCAGTGAAGAAATCTTGCCCACAGGATTTGCTCAGACACAGACATTTATGAGACCATTAACCTTGTCACAACAGTTAAAACAGATGGCAGTACATAAAATGAGGAGGACGCCTGAAAGAAGCGAGGCGCTGAGGAAAGATCCTTGACAACTGAAGATAAATTTCTGTTGGCAGCTGGATGCTTGCAAAGGGAAGAGATAACTTTTGGAGAAGTTTAGATGACACCAATGAAGGTGCTTGGGTCATATCCAACAATCATAGAGGCGGTGTGTGTGCGCAGGTGCATCACTGTGGGATATCTGATAAGACGTTTGACAACAGTCAGACAAACAGGACACAGGGTTAGAGGGGTGAGCCTGTGGCTGATAAGTCGCTGCTGTTTTCCTCTCAACCTATTAAAAAGTACAGATGCAATAATAACCACAGGCAAATATGAGACAGCATATTGTTTTGAGCAATTATACCTGCCAGTTTCCATGGCTTCAGTGTTTCCCAAAACAACCATTATCTCATGCGCTCATTTCCTGTGAATGTCAATATGCCTTCTTGGCAAAGCAATCAGTAAATCAACTGAGTAGCTCCTTGAATCTGAGCAGAACAAATGAACTACACAGATATCATTACACTTCTATTTCTTTTTGACTTTTTTTTTCTTTTTTTAGCTTGGGGGGATGTTTTTATTCAGGGTAACTGCTGACATCTGTAGTTTAATTTTATTACAGGAGCACATAATGAGCGGTAGGGTATAGAATCTTATATTCAAAACTACAAAGTCATTATTAGTTTCAGAGGCAGCTTAGCATTGTAAATGGACAACATCCGAGCGCGCTCTTGAAAACAAAAACTGCCTTTGTTATTGAGGAGAAGAGCAGCATTCATCTTATGGATGCTCATTACAATGAATGGCAAATGATGAGGTTTTTACTCAATCGAGCATGTACTGCATGGAAAATCTAGACTCCCTGAAGCCCTCCGACTTCACACACACACACACACACACACACACACACACACACACTTTAGGTGGTAGTTGGGGTTATTTGACGAGGAGTGTGTGAGGTAGTGCAGGGCCGGTGTGTTACGTGCACTAGACTCAGATCAGCTGCCAGTTAGTAGAGCCGGCAGGGACCGTGGGGCACCAGCAGAGTGATGAGCTGCTGTGCACAGAGAGCAGCAGCAGAATAAATGTGTTTGAGAAACTTTTAAAAGACGTCCACTTGAAAACAATCTTACATCTGTTTAAATGAAAGTCATGTAGGAGATTCCACTTTCCTTTGGTGCTGCATTTTACTCAGCTCTTGGACCACAGTATTCCTGCCCATAAGGGACCGTTCGTTATTTATGGAATGGGCCACCGGAGGAAAATGGGGGGGGGTCATGTCATAATATTCTTTGTTGAGGGGTGGGTCCACTAAAAAAAAAGGTCAGCGAGGGGGGGTCATTCAACATTTTGTCTGGAGGACACGGCAATGCTCGCAAAAAAACAAAAACAAAACAAAAACGGGACATTTCAAAGCTGCAAGCGCTGATGACAATGAGAGTAACGGCCCCTAAATCACAACGTTATTTTATATTGTTCTGATCTGCCCTGAGTGGGGTTCGAACCCGAGTCTCCCGCACCGCAGGCGAAGATGCTAACCGCTTCACCAAGAACTCAATAAGGGTTTCGCCCACGGCTTAGCACGTGTTTTATGGGTGAGTGAGTTTAACTTCAGTACCGTACAGAGGCTACGCTGCCTGCCTGCCTCATTGCGTAACTCTACATAGTCTGAGCCATAGATATATAAACGTTTATATCTATCTATGGTCTGAGCAGTACGTACGTTCACCTTGCTTTTGTGAATTGTAAACACACAGACGCCCCCTCGGTTTTAGCGTCCAGCAGTTTAGCGGCTAATTCAACTGCAGTGATGGATAACTGTACCGGAGACAACTTCATGAACTACATTTGAGGAATAAACGGCAGCTTTTACCTGACGGGAGACCGACGCCTGAGCTACGGTAGCTAACAGCTAACAGGTTACAGACTTTCTCTCTCTCTCTCTCTCTCTCTCTTTCTTACACACACACACACACACACACACACACACACACACACAGTTGTCTGTCATATCTGTCGTAAACCTTGTAATACGTTGTTGAGTGCAGTTCACATTATTGTTGCTTCGGTTTGAGTGTGGATTAATTGTTAATGGTTTGTTGTGTAATGTGAGCTGGTCCAAAATCGCGATTCTGTTATTGATGAGTTGGATTTTAATAACAGCTGATAAATGGCATGGATTGATGAGAAGGTGTTGCACACATGGTTGTCAAAATGAAATAATGTAGTGTCACGCGCTACGTGATGCGATCGTGTCGATGGCTGGGGGGGGGGGGGGGTCATGTATCTTTTGATAAGGCTTAATGCAGGGTCATGTTAAAATTTACTGACTCCGACAGGGGGGTCATGTAAAAAAAAAAAAAAGTCCCGTGAATCCCTCCGGTGGCACTGATGATAAATAACGAACAGTCCCTAAGTGGAAATCTTTCATTCCTGCTGCCATCAAAATGCACAATGCCTTTTGTTAAGTTATACACATTTACTTTTTATATCATTTTATATCATTTATATAATATATTTGTTATGTAAGCTGCTGGACGATCTGAATTTCCTTCCTATGAATTAATAAAGTATTTTATTCTATTTCTATTCAAAGTGTGCCAACAGGTCACACACTACTACGCTGCAGCCACAGAAAGGGTTAAATTGAATAAGTTAAACAGACATGAGATTGTTTCAGTTGGCATTTTTTAAAGCTCTTCTGTGGAAAAATAGTTTTTTCAATTCTTTGCTCTAACTTCCCTTTACATCGCTGTTGTGTACACAAGTCATGAATTGGGATTGAGCTCCTCTCACAGACAGCACTACAGTACATGTGTATTTGTTGACGAGCTGAAGCCTTTGTAACCGGCAGAGACGCTCCCTTCCTCTCTTCCTCCAACAATGTCTTCTTTGGTCTCTTCATCACCTCTGCCATGGCAAACACACAGAGAATAATGAGCTAGCTAGATTCTTCTAGCTTCCAGGGGAGGTGTTGATGTCGGTGCGTGACATGCTGTAAAGCCATACAATATGTGTTCTCATGAGAGGGAGCCGGTACAATGAGCACTGTGTCGATGTCAAGGCCATTCTCCTCGTTATAAGTCAATAAAACATCAAAATGATTGAGAAACTATCATTTTAACCTCTAAAATAAATACATAGTATTGCTTTAAAACTGTCTCAAATATCTTTTTTTCTTTTTTATAGCTGGCCTGTTCACTGCATCTCTGCTGGTGCTCCAGACTGCCTCTTGTGACTGGCAGTGCACTTATCCAAATATATACTGCATGTAACCCACTGACTATGCATGACTACCTCACCCAAGCACACATCAAATGAGGCGAACAAACACTTTGAGGGTAAACCGTGCAACAACACCTCGATGAGCCTCCTCATTTATTCTTTACTTCCCTCGGCCTCAGACAGTGAAGACAAGAGAACTGACACTATCTCCCTGCTTCTATCTAAGCACCCACCCTGCTCTGACCTTTCCATTAATAATGGGCTTTCAGTAAAGGCTTGCTCAGTGCAATCTTGAAGGTTCCTCCAGATGGTGTACTGCAAAGGGCTTCGGCCAATGCTTCAGAGAGATTGGCCATGGTGGGAAAATTAGCTTCTTCTTGCACTATCCCTCAAAGCCCAGCAATCCTCAGCACAGACATGAAGGTTACAAGTAACTGAAGAGTGCAGCAAGAACGGAGATAATGGGGTTGAAATGGATTACAGCCAGTAAAATACTTTTGATTGGATAAAGCTCCTGATTATTTGGATAAAGCATCTGTGATAGGAAATAAACTCCAGTTTCCTGCTGCACATTTACTATTCCAGCTTTCCACTTGGAAAGGACTGCTTCCCACAATGCTCATGAATGTCGAAATTTTTATAAAGTTTGACCTTTAAATCAACCAATATGTATATCATTTCTCACATACTGGGCTGAATAGAGGATTTGACAGCTAATTCATTTATTGGGTGAAAAGGGTAAAGTAAGTTCTAGATGCATTAACAGCATCAGTGGAAATTACTACATGGTACTGATCCTTCATTAACCTAGGATCACAGATATTTTAAGCTGTGGAATTCAGTTGACATGACAATTATTATTACTAAATAATTAGTTGATTTACTTTACTATTTTTTATTATTAATTATCAACTATTTAAAAAAAAAATCCATCATTCAAGTATTTAAAACTGAAAGAAAACCTCTTGTTTCTCCAGCTTCTCAGATACAAGGACTCACAGCTCTTCCATGTTTAATATGACATAAACTGAATATATCTGGGCTCTGGGCTGTTGGTCGGATGAAGAGCTCGGTGTTTACCATCAATTGATCATTATTTTCATGTCCATGTGGCAGTTACTAACAAGTGGCTATGGGACTACAGAGGTTGTCAAGGACGTTAAGCATCATCTCACTTATCATGAAAACCACTTTGCAAACAATTGCTGACTATTACTTCACAATGATGTCAGACGTGACATGCCAAAGGTCTGGTCCTCCTGCCACTAGAATTATCTCTTATCAATTACAAGGGACCAGCAAACTAATATAGATGTTTGAGTTGGATTATCTACTTTATTCAATTAATTAAAAAAAAAAAAAAAAGATCTATCAATAAAAACAATCTTCATTATTGGGGGCATCGAGTATTTTGGGCATAAAAGGAGCTCGTAAATACAGCACATAGCAATATACAAGCCTGATAAATCCAGCAAAACTTTTACAGCAGGAGAAAAAAAACATTCTAGTTAAATAAAGGTTCTGTTGCCTGCAGACTCTCTCTGTCTCCGTCTTTCAGCACTGAAAACACCTTGCTACGCCGGCTTTTTCAACTTCATGTTGTTTCTTTGCTTATGAAAACTTTCTTCCTTCACTTCTGAGCTTGTTTATCACATGGAAAGGTTCTGGGTGCAGTGTAGGAGGCTTTATGAACCTCAGGTCGCAGTACCACACTGTGGTAAGACAATGCTATGGGAGCAACAGCAGCCATGCGTGTTTATCTTACAGGGTACTCTTTCGGGGAAGTGGAACTTTAATATCTGGCCGAATGTAATCCAATTTAATGCATGACATGACATTCAACATATGCAGCACCACCAAAAACCCTGACAGCAGCTTCAAAGTGCCGCAAAAAGATGGTAGGAAGAACCGGTAAATGTCAGCGCATGTAAGGCCCCGTTCACTGACTTCTCACAACAGAAGGCTAATATAATTTTTAAATTGTATCTGTGCATGAAATACTTTTTTTTTACCAGCACTATACATGACTTTAACCTCCAAACCCCCGAATGCCTACGTTAACAAAACATCTTGCTTTGTTTGTGTTACAGTTCTCACTGTAATGTCTTCATTGCATTACCATGCTGCTAAAATCTCTTGTTGTTTTTCTATGCTAATTAGGCCCAAGGTGGTTCCTGTTTTCTGGCACTGGTGCGGATTAAGTTATAATCGCATGCATGCTTATTTTGCTTGTTTTATAAATTATTTATCAAGTAAACAGATCAGGAAATATCACCATCGCCTCGGTATAGAGACAGTTTGATGGACAGGCTCTTAATCCTCTGACGGTTCCTTCCTAACATTTCAATTTCAAAAACCACTGAGACTCACACGCATGTTAAGTGATTTTTTTTTTTCTTTTGCTGCCTAGTTTGTTTGTTTTTTTCTGGTACTCTACTTTAAATCAATACCGAAGACAAATTCTAAATGTTTCGTCCAATGTTGCGATCCATCATCAGTTCTAACTGCTTTCAAATTATGTGCTTCAAGTTTTTGTGTCTGGATTTGTGTTTATATGGAGAGCGTCGCTGTTTGCAGCTTTTGTCACCAGAAGCAAGGCCTTGTTAATTCAGGTTCATTATTGAAGGGCTAAATGGGGAGAAGGAGAAGACATTAATCACCCAGAGCCTGCAAGAGTGGGTCTGTGGATGGCTTAATGGCACATTGTCAAACCAGAGTGCCTCCCTCCACCCGGCATTTATCAGACGAACAAGCAGAGTGGCTGATGACTGGGAAATGCACTGTAAGTGGAAGCCTCTTTTGCCTTTATGAATCCTCTGAGTGATCATTGAGCAAAATATTAAATTATGGCACGGAAGGCTGGAGTGACAGGAGGTAATCATGCTGCCTGAATGATATGTAATTGTTTTCTGAATTGTAATTATAGGGTGAGAGAAAACATTGGCCTACTGTAATTAACGGTGAGGAACAAAGTTTTTCAGTGGAAAATTGGAATTCTCTGGGGATGAGACTGTAATATGAGTAACGGAGAGAGAGAGAGGAGTGTGTTGGAAAAGCAGAGTGCCGAGATTTTATGAGGCAGCTGCAGAACAACACACAACGCACACCTTCCCAATATGAGCATTCATCCAGACTCCGCGTGTGTGTGTGTTTGTGTGTGGATGATGAATATGGGTAATTCCTTGC
This sequence comes from Trachurus japonicus, assembly GCF_045865225.1. Lineage (NCBI taxonomy): Eukaryota > Metazoa > Chordata > Actinopteri > Carangiformes > Carangidae > Trachurus > Trachurus japonicus. Next base: position 27,015,034 of record NC_140920.1, on the reverse strand, counting down.
AGAGGAAGAGCTCATTCTCCAAGTGCCAACAAAAGCCAGGAAGTTAACAACATGGTTATGTGATCATATAATTTTATCTTAAAGCCTGCACACCCACATCCACTACATAATACCCCCTGCCTTTGTTTTGTAAGATTAGAGGAAAATAAAAGTGTCAACAATGTAATGGCAATAAAAATCAGCACATTAATTTTGAGAATGATCGGAGCCGTACTATTTGTTACAAATCCAATTATTTTCATTATACTTGGATATGTTATTGCTTTTTACGTCTGGTGATTGTATGTAGGTGATCTTAGATAAAACATCATCAGTCCAATTTAAAGTCTCATTGGCTTTCTGTCAAGGAAATAAAGGCAGGCTGGCCTACAGTAATGTGTCATCCCTGCAGCACTCTCACCGACTCTACAGGGGTTGTGTGTGTGAATAGTGAAAGTTATCATCAACCTGAAGAAGCAGGTGTTTGAGAGGGACAGCAGTAGTGTGTCATCCACGTGGGGTTCTGTTAAGGGATCCTGACTTGTGTCTTCTGAGCTTGTTTGTGCTAATGTGTTAATTTGTCTCACTCACTGTTGAGCTAATGCTAGCGAACAAAGCAGCAACCACTGAGGCTGAAGAATGAAGCCAGCACAGCACTTCTAAAAGTAGGCTACTGCACTTCTCTGAACGACCACTAGAGTGTGGCTCAATAACATTGGAAGGAGGCCACATTGAGCCTATTGGTAACGGTCACTGAGCCTATTAGCCAACTATCCATGTTACAATACACAGATGTGTATGTGTGCAATTCTATTGCATTAGCAACCTTGGGTTATCACTAGAATAATAAATACAATGAAGTCTGAATATGTATGTATGAATTTGTATTTCTTACAATAAACCATTCTGAGTTCAGTTCATTCAGTCCAGGATCACTGATCGCCCATTCATGTGTGGGAACATTATGCTTAAAACTCAACTGTACAGCTGTCAATCATCTGATTCTATAAAAAGAACTAGAACTGCTCCCTGTGCCTGCATCCACTCTGTGACCTTATATTAGTTGCTGTGGATGGAGAGATGCCTGTATTATACATAACAAACCAGCAACCTGTATTACTGTTATTAAGAAGAGAGCCTTTAATGTTGTTATTAAGCATTTTAAAACACAATATATTGCATTATTACTTTAACACTATAAATCCCATTTATAATGTTTCATTTGGCTTCTTTTGAGAGAGCGGACATTAATGCAGTTTCTGGGAGCCAGGGTTGGTTTTTTAAAGAGTTTCCTCTGCACGCATCCGAGTCAGGTGTGGGGGGAACTCTCGTATGTTGATTTATGGCTCAAAGGAAGATTGATTTGTTTTACTTGCATAAATGGAGGTGAAAGCCTCAGTCTACCTGCGTTAGCAAAGCTAAAGGTAAAGCAAATACACACTGAGCAGCACAGTCAAAGAGATGTGTGGGAAATGTCCACAGCACCAGCTGTGTGAGATTAAGGCTGCTACGTTCTCATGCAGCATTTCCACACATTTGTAGGTTATATTAATGTCTCCAATTTCGACATGTAGCAGTTTTAACAGGACTTAAGTCTTAATAGCACTTTAAAAAAGGTATAATCTTGAAATATATGTCATAGCCAATTTAAGGTGGTCTACAATGGTCATATGTGCAATCAATTCAGCTGGCTCTGTAGGACCTTGTACTAACTGACAATTACTGTAATACCACTGCCATAACCTACAGAAGGGAATTTAAAACTGCATGAAAGTGTCTCGTAGCCCACACTTCAAAGAGTAGCACGGACTAAGTTGATAGAAGCAGTGTGTGTGAAGTCTGGTTAGGAGGGAAGGAGGCAGGAAGGCTCAAAGGAATGCTGATATCCACCTTTTGGTTGGCAGCCCAAATCTGAGACCCGTGGTCGCTTCAGGCTATTGGGAAGAGGAGCCATGCGAAACAGCATGGAGCATAGTAATCACAACTCTCCTGCTCTCGCCCGCCTTGCTCCACCCCGCTTTTCCCTTTTCATTCTCTCAACACTCTCTGACTATTTTCTCCTTTCCTCACACATTCTTCAGTCCCCCCACCCCTGGTCCTTTCTCTCCTTTTCTCCTCCTCCACTGCCTCCGACTCTCCACAGTGTCCCTCTGGAGTGCTACTGTGAGCCCCCGACATTGCGCTAAAGAATATGTTTGTGAAAAGAATGCTTCCTTTTTTACCACCTTCCCATTCACTGTCTTACTTCTATGGCTTACAAAAAATAAATTGGCGGTGTGATTGAACGCGTCCATCCTTCCTCTATATGCAAACAACAGGCGTGCCATATTGACTACCTTGTATTTCTTTAGGGCGGTGAGAGGATGTTATATTGTAGTAATAAAGTTCTCCCTAGGGGAGGGAGATCTCATCATATATAACCTAGTAATTACTTTTCAAAGTCATGCAGTGCAAGAGATCAATAATGTTAGACTTCTCTGGGTATTAAGAAACAAATGGCACCTCCAGCAGGACTTATGCCTCTGACCTTTGAGTCATTACCATTCTGCATTTTACGGTTATTGAGCTATATCACAGCCCAAATAAATGAATCTGGAGGGTGCAAGCTGCGCGTTTATCCTCAGAGACACAGGGTAATATCTATTTATGTCTTTAATCAAACGTATATTGCCATTTTGATTGGGTATTGGGTATTGTATGTGATGAGGTGTGTGTGTGTAAGAGCAGGATGAGAAGGGATCCATGCTGTTTTCCATGTGGAAGAAGCACCACGCTGTCAGACAATCAGGGCTGGTTACATTTTCCTGTTCTTAGGTTTGATCACATACATAAGCACATCTCAGTGGATGTAAAGCACAGCCAGAGACTTGGGCACTTTTCTGCCGGGCCTCTCCATCGACGCCAGCCTCTCCCACCTGTCTCTTGAGGAAAAGGGAAATCAGTGAGCTTGCCAAGAGCGCGCTGAATGCTGTTTACCGGTCCATCAAGTGTTAAACGTGCGCTCCGATCTGTCTGAGCCAGCTGACTGTGAATCAGCTCACCGCGTGAAAACCTCTGCTCTTTGTTTTCGCATACACATGTGCACACAATGCGGCGCGGACGCATGTCAAGCACAAGCAAGGAATCATACAAACAAAGAAAAATGCGCATTCATGTTCTGCCCAGGAACGACTTGTAAGATATGATGGGAAGTGTTCCACATCTTCTTTCTCTCCCTGGATGTGTACGTCTGCTCTTTTGTTCATTTAAAGTCAGTGACTTGATGTTTGGGATTTGTATTAGTCTTTATTTTTATTTAGCTTGAACTTGCATAAATAATTTAAAAGGACCTTTTTTTCCCCCCCGACCAGACCTGGCTTATTTTTTATACAAACAACATGAATTAAAATGCAGAAGAAATAAAAAATCAGCTGGCAGGGGAACAACTGCACAGCACACTGCTCTGAGCTCAACACTTGGGTAAATCCTGTATAGTCTGCAGCAGAGCAGAATAAGCAGACACAACCCTGTCTCCTTTACTATACCTGATCCACCCCGAGTCCCACCACATTATGAGCACATAACGTAGAAAGCGTTTATTATCCCACGAACGGCTAAGTTCCTCTTATGTCATCAAGAGACCATACACTTCCAGGATGCCTCTCATGCACTCCCGCAAACACCGAGTGAACTCTGAATCTGGAGGTCCTCGCCACTCTTCAATATAATAAAAGGCCTCTTCACGTCTCACACCAGCCCTGTCTGCTGGAAATGACCTTAATATACTACTAAACTGATTTCATGGTTATGTTGAATGATTAATGCCAGTGGAGGTTATCGGGAGGTGGTTGGGCTGGATGGAGGAAGGCCCATAATTTGAAAGACTGGGATTCTCATCCACAAGCCCAATCTGTGGTTAGGTTGAAACAAGAAATATGTTCAAGGTCAGAAGAAGATCGTTTTGGTTAAATATAAATTAATAGGTTGTGCCTGAAGTTACTAATACTTTTTCTGTGTTGAACTTAAAGGGATAGTTCACCCTAGAATGATATTTCGCTCATTATCTACTCACCCTCATGTTGACTAAGGGCTGGAAGAAGTTTCAGAGTCCTCCGTCCCTTCTCTGAGTTACAGGGGGTCTTAGCGTAGCAGTGCATTTCAAAGCAACGGTTGTAAAGGGACACCAGAGCTCTTCGTAAAAAAAACACACACAAAAAAACATCCAAATACCTCCATGATGCTCGTATGTAATGTCCGTCTTGTGCTGAAGCCCCAAATTGCGTAATTGTCCCGAAAAAAATTAAATAAGTCCACATTCCAAGCATGTTTGTAGCATTAGCTCTGTGTCTGTTGTCCGGTCTTCCGCTGCCAGCGCGCATGCGCAACCAGACTGAGACTCGAGTCGGTCTCAGTGCGAACTTTGCGCATGCGCGCTGGCAGCGGAAGACCGGACAACAGACACAGAGCTAATGCTACAAACATGCTTGGAATGTGGACTTATTTAATTTTTTTCGGGACAATTACGCAATTTGGGGCTTCAGCACAAGACGGACATTACATACGAGCATCATGGAGGTATTTGGATGTTTTTTTGTGTGTGTTTTTTTACGAAGAGCTCTGGTGTCCCTTTACAACCGTTGCTTTGAAATGCACTGCTACGCTAAGACCCCCTGTAACTCAGAGAAGGGACGGAGGACTCTGGAACTTCTTCCAGCCCTTAGTCAACATGAGGGTGAGTAGATAATGAGCGAAATATCATTCTAGGGTGAACTATCCCTTTAAGCAAGAATGAAAGCTAAGAGTGAAGTTAAAGGGGACATATTATGGAAATATCACTTTTTGAAGGCTCTTTGGGTGTTTGCCTTCCGGCCCCCAAGTGCAAGAATTGATTAAAAAAAATCTGTAATTTTCAGGTTCCCTAGGTTGAAATCCATGTGGTTTTATGAGCTGTTCCCTTAGATGTCTTACATGTAACTAGCTTTAGAATTCGCATAACCCCACCCCTACCTGGTACCAGTAGAAGGGGCGGGGCAAGCAGTGGTTCATTTGCATTTAAAGGGGAAGGCTCTGAAACCAGCCATTCTGAACAGGGCTGTTTTGAGAGGATGAAAAGAGCTGTGATGTTTGATCCTTGGGGGATTTTGACCACAGCATGTCACAGACATGTCTTTAAGACACCTGGGAACTATTTTAATTTGTGGAAAAGGGGCAGAATACATCTCCTTTAAAACAGTAGAACAAAGACCTGCACTTTAAATGGCTGCTTTAGTCCTAATCCAAATGCAGTTCAGTCCCGGTAGACTCCAATGTTAAAATGTCCAATGTTACAGCAGGAATAAACATGTTAACAGGGTGGAACAGCAACTATATAACTAATTTCCTCCTTCACGACAACTGCACAAACGCTGTATTCTGCATAGTTCACAGTGTGCTGCTGTGAGTGACAGGTGGGTTAGTGTGTGTTTGGCACAAACAAGCCTCAGCCCCATGAACGCCCCACCTCTTTGTCCATTTTGGGATTAACTGGGCGTTAGGTGGAGTCAGGCACGGCTAAGATGGCAACGGCTGACTACTGTGGAGTCTGTGGTTTAAACCAAACCAGGATCTTTCCCTAACCCTAATCCTGCGAGAGTCTAAAACAGGACTAGGAATGCCTGAGTATCTACAAGTTGATATTGTACCGTAACATCACATTCTGGCAAGAAACAGATATGTCGTTTGCGAACTTGACTCGACTTGATTTGCAGAAACGTGTAAATGAACCACATACCCTTATCATGTCGCACAGATAACTGGCTCACAGCCTACAGAACGTATTCGCCGTTACAAATTAGCTGCATGTGAATGTAATTCCCAGGAGACGGAGCTGTCATGCATATACCTTAAAATAAACACGTGAACACAACCTGCGTCTACATTGTGTCACCGCTGAAGAGGTGAGGGATCCCCCCCGCCCCCCCTCCCCGTGATCCAGCCCAGCAATATCTTCAGTCACAACAAAGGAGTGGTGGGAGGGAACAGGTAGCATTGGGGGAGAGGACGTTATCAGCATCATGCAGTAAGCACCTCTCTGCAGCTTTCTCTGAACAGCTTTAATTCTTCTTTAGTCTGACAGGCACCAGGAGAGCGCACAGAGATCCATGACCTTAACTTGCCTGCTGAACTGAGTGGATGTGTGTTTGTTTGTGTGGTTGTGTGGTTGTGTGTGTGTGGCAGCAGTGGGGATAATTTAAGGGCACAATGGTAGAGCTACCCTTACTGTTGTTGTCTGCTTGTTGCATACAGATATATCCTCAGTCCAATTGCCAGGAATCCACTTCCTGTAGTTTTGGGCGGAGGAAGTGACGTAAACAACAATCATTAAAATCTTCAAAATAAGTTGTTGCGACTCTTTCTGTCGGTCTTTCCAGTATGAAATTACACAACTCCAGTTTCAATTTGCCAGCTAATCCCCCTGTATGCCACTGTGAAGTGAGCTGCTGGCCGACCTCCTGAGCAACACCTGGACTTAAAGGGCTTTCAAAGATAATGACAAGAGATGGTGTTTTTGATGGAAAGGATTTCACTCTATATTGTTCCTCGCGTTGGTAAACCAACCCCGGTCAAGTCAGTCAGTGCAGAAAAGCTCATCAGTGAAACCTGTCCTTTAAAATGGGACAGAGAGGAGACATGAGTGAGTCTGGTGGAAATGGACTGAAGTCAGCCTGCAGCAACCAAACTGTAACATCTTGATAAAGTTTAGTCCACATATGCCAATAATTCATGTTATTGTTTTATCACCTGTATTTCTTATAACAACTCATATGATCATATCCTTTTTAAAGGAGACATATCATGTCACCTTTTCACAAATTAAAATAGTTCCCAGGTGTCTTAAAGACATGTCTGTGACATGCTTTGGTCAAAATACCACAAGGATCAAACATCACAGCTCTTTTCATCCCCTCAAAACAGCCCTGTTCAGAACGGCTGGTTTCAATGCCTGTCCCTTTAAATGCAAATAAACCACTGCTTGCCCCGCCCCTTCTACTGGTCCCAGGTAGGGTGTTATGCAAATTCGAATCCTAGTTACATCACTGGAAGACAACTGAGGGAACAGCTCGTAAAACCATGTGGATTTCGCCCTCAGGAGCCTGTACATTACAGATTTTTTTGTCAATAATCACATTTTGGGGCCGGAAGGAAAGACAAACACCCAAATATATGTTAAAGAGCCTTCAAAAAGTGATATTTCCATAATATGTCCCCTTTAATGTATCTAATGTTTCAGATATGTAATGCTCACACTAAAAAACAACTTAAGTCTTTTGTCACATGCTAAGATGCCATGTATACAAAGCAAATAAAAAAAATAAAAAAAGATAATAATAAAAATCGATATGAAAAATACTGCATGTGGGAGAAAATATTGTAATTTTTGACATTATTGATGAAGTGGGGATTTATTTTTAAGGGCGCTCCCCCCTCCCAATGGGGACCCCACACCCAATATAGATACTTTGTGAGCATGCAGGGAAAGTCGAGCGAACTGCAGATGTGCTCATGGAGCAGAAATGCACTCTCTGGTGAGCTGAGCACTCGCGGCCACTGTACTGTGCACTCACTAGTTTGGATTTAACTATATCCCAGCAGCTTGAGCGGGGGACACAAATACAGTTTAAGGGAGGGGGAGGGGGGGCCGGATGGGGGAAGAGATGTGCACAGGCTCTGATCAGGTTGGGCCCAGTCGAAGCTCTCCACTGATTTAGTCTGTTGTTGTGTTCTGCATGTCCACACTGTGACACTATACAGTGTTACTGAATGCCAGGAAAACATGTGTGAAATTACATTTTAACAACATCACAGTCGTATTAACTACTAGATTGTTTGCAGATAAATTACTATTTGAATTTGACTCATCTCTAATATGAGCCATTTAACTATTTGTTCTTGCTGTAATGCAGTGAAAATATATAATCTTTTTTTTACTGGATGTAAAACATGAGCCTAGATCAGAATCACTTGTGCATGTCCAGTCATGCTGTAATAACTGTCAACAATATGCTATGAAAACATAAATCAATTTAATGGTACTTGATTTGATGTATTATTGGGAAGCAGTGAGTCAATATCTCATGCTAATGCATATCTGAATAATGATCTAGTCGTTGTCTGATTTCTTGATTGCTGTATTTCAGTAATTCAATTATAATCTGCATGAGAAACTCCCTTTCTAAAACATGCTGCAAACCAACACCACACCGACAGACAAAATATACTCTAATAACAAAAGAAAACAAATTCTGTTCAGCTACTTTTTAGCAGAATTAAATTTTTAAAAAATCCTTCTTGGAACACACACAAACCTAAAAGATTAAGGGATAAATCAGTGGGGTACTTATTGGCATTGATGTTGATAGGAAAAGGAACACAAAAATTACAGTTAAGAGTACCACTGTGCAAATACAGAGCTACTTGCCAGGAGTTTCATCAGAGCGCTGGAGAGACATAATTGAGGAGAATGTAAAAGCTGTTGATAGAACGTGGAGCAGACAAAGCTTTTTACAGATTAAAAAAAAGCCTTTGGACTCATATTTTACATTGCAGGCTACTTGGCAGCTGCTGCATAGCATAAGTGGATCTATCCCACACAAACCAACTGACAAAGAGAGAAACGTGCATTGTGTCAATTTTTCCAACGGGAGATGGGACAGTGTTGAGAACACACCGCCGTCCTTGGTCAGGTGAGACATAAAGTGCTTACACTCCACGCAGAGTGGCCTCTATTAGATCTGCAGCACCAAGTCCGCTCACTTTTAATAGGATTACAACATTTTCTATACTCCCCACTGCTGCAGACAGATGCTCTCTTGGTTTCCAAATTGCTTTTTTCAATATTAAATTTCATATTTCTCTTGGAGCAGCACAGCGCTGCGATGGTTAGCCTCACGGACAACGGTTCTGAGCTCCAGTCCTGGACCTGGAGCCTTTCTGTGTGGAGTCTACGTTCTCCCTGTATGGGTTCACCAGGTGCTCCAGCCTCCTAAAGACATGCAGGTTTGAGTTAATCGAGGTTACTCTAAAAGAGTAAATCAACACCGTTTGTTGAGCCAAGACTCAAATCACAATAAAGGCTCTTGTTTTCAAATTGGCATTAACTAGAAAAGCATATTTTCTGTAAAAGATGTTTAAAAGTTTGACTTGTTTTTATCTTTTTCAAGAAGCTTTCCCTCAGGTTTAAAGTTAAAGTTAAAGAGGAACTAAGCAGGATTTCTCCCGTGGCTATGCTACATTCTTACCTTAATTAAAAAGCTCCGGAGTAATTGTGATAGTTAACTGCATGACTTGATGAGAACGGAGGCTCTCTGTCTTCACCTGGCGTCTCATGGCTGAAAACCAACCTTGCAACATCAGTGGCAGTTACTCGTTCTCCGCCCCAGTGTCCCAGCTCTTGTCTCTGCACACCACAACACAAACGCACTCCGTAACCCGTAATCTTTTGTTTATGACGGTTAAGACTACACAAAAACATTGTTTATGTTATGTAACGTTTCAATTTATTGATTTTTCGCCGGCTTCATTGTAAACAAATGCACATGGCTGAGAGCAGCATAACCAGAACAGCGTAAAAGCGAGCAGACTTGCATAGTTCCCCTTTAAGTTAAAGATACTTTATTCATCCTTTGCAGGAAATTACATTAAAGATAAAAATTAAAGGTAGAGTCTGGAGTTTTATTCGTAACATTCAAACTGGGCCCCTCTCAGGCTCAACTGCGTAGCCTCCTGCCCCAGACAGCAGCAATTGTCACGACTACAAAGGAAAGGAAGTGCAGTCTGAGTGAAGTGCTGGAGCCCTGGGTCAATACCCGGCCGTCACCAACGGGAGCCTCCAGTGTTCTGTTGTAACGAGCAGGAGGGCCGTTGTGGTGAGCTGGGAAGAGGGTGTTAGCGGCGGATGCTAACTGCTACCACTAGCCAAAGTTATCATTGAGCTAGCTCACCACAATGGCCCTCGTACTTGTTACCACTCGAGGCTTTAGTTGTCGGTGACGTCTGGGTATCTGTCCGCTGCAGACACAGCCACCACCACACAGGACTAGAAGCCCATGATGATTAAGACGGATTTCAAGTCTAGCGTTTAATTTTGGGCAAAAAACTTAACAGACTCAACCTTTAAAGCTGCAGCTACAAATATTTGTACATGAAATACCATGAATCCAACCTCATTATCTGACTCCATTAGCATTAACCTTTTAACAAAACCTCTTTTAGCCGTTTCTTTTAGTTTACGGCACCACTACTTTACTGGTTCAGTCTTATTGCTCTGATGCTGCAGCAACTGTGCTGAGCGTCTGTGCAGTGGTGACGATAAGACTTCTTACAATAGCTCTCCCCCAGCAGAGAGACTTTTTATTGCGTTTGGTCTGTCACTTCAGAAGATTCACACAATCACCTGTGTGTGAAATAAATACATCCCTATAAGACAATAAAAACTGACTGAGTGGTTTTAGTTATCGCACCATTAGCCACCACTGTAAAGCTGAGATGGGAGGGAAAAAAGAAAGAAACTTGGGCTTTTTAATACTTGCACTGAGATTTGTTATTTTTACTTTATTTTTTTATTTTGGGAAGATACTGACCTTGGAAGAAGGAGTAGTTGCAAACCTCGACTCTTTATGTTGTCAGAAGAAGTGCTTCTATGCAAAGACTGGGTGTATCACTTCAAATAATCAATCTTTGGTGTCCTCCAAGGGACAACCGTCTTTATAGATGAATTGAGGACATGAGGAAGAAACCTGTAGTCATTATCTCAACACCACCTTCACTCTGAGTTAAAGTTTTAAGAGAAATACTGGGCCTTCTGGAGTCTACAGCGGATGACAAAACACCTCTCCTGAAGAACAAGTTCTTCCTGAGCTAGTCTGAGCTGGAGTTGGAAACGGAGAGATTCTGTTTACCTCAACATGTTCTGATAATTGGTGATATCGATCTGGTTCCTTCTACAAAGAAAAAGAAACCTAGCAAGCTTCAGAATCGGGCCCTGATGAGCTCCGTGTTTACCATTCTGCAGGTCTGACAGTTTCCTCCTTCATCCTCCGAGTGCACACTGCAGAGCGCTTTTGTGTTGGTAAAAGGAGAAAGCACTGGATTAGCATGAGATGCACGAAACGGTGTGTGTGTGTGTGTGTGTTTGACCCAAACCAACACTGACCAGCTTTATCCGCTGCAGATACTGTATGCATGGCAACAAAATCCTATTATAAACCCATATTTTAAGCCCTCTCATTCAAAAACAGTGAAACTTACCACCTGATTAGACAACGGCTGTGCAGCTCTGGTCTGACCTGAAAGCGCTGTGTGTGAGTGTGTTTGAGAGTGTGTGATCAGTGTGTGCGTGTGGAGGGCCAGAACACAACATAGGTTTAGAAAAACAAGAAAAACACAGCTCTCCAATCCCAAGAAGAAAAAGGAGGAGGACTACATTCAGTGCCAGCTCAACAAAGACATCATGTGTGCGTATGAGAACATAATGAAAAAAATATTGATCTTATTATGTATTTTTCTTCAGCATTTGGGGATCAGAAATAATAGCTGGTATTTCAAAGATGATAAATTGGCTGTAATTTTATTCTACCCTGTATTTCAGTTGTTCCTCAAATTACAACAATAGTCTGGGAATTCAGTAAGCGCAGTTCCAACACATTATGCTTTATTATATCATTATTTCTAACGTGTTCTAGTTGCTAAACAAAATATTAACTCCAGTGCAAGAATCTCCTGTGTCTCATTTCTCAGGACTGTGAGAGCCATTTCAGAGATATTCTCAGCAAAGTGCATGTGAGAGCCGGATTGATCTGAAGCTGAGATTGTAATTACCAACAGAAAAACAAGTTTGCTCCCTCCCCCTAATGTTCTCTCTTCCTGCTCGTCTGTATCAATATAATGTCTTGTCTCTAACATGACAGCACCACAGCCATCTCCCACACTGCCTTTAGACTTAAGATGCAGCTGATGCCTTCATAATTCTCAGGACTCTTACGGGTTTACTGCAGGATTTCCCCTAAAGACCATGCACAGACTCATTTGTATTTTTGGTTTAACTCACTCTCTTTCTCTTTCTCTCTCCTTCTGTTTTGCTCGTCGAGGAGGGGAGGGCAGCGTACAACTTTAAATGCTGCATTTCCAAACAGCAACTGACAAACCCTTGCACAGTGTAGCTAGATTTCCATCAGTGTCTGACCTTAAAATTAGACAAAGTTCAGCTACATCTACTTTTGAAAAACCTTTAACGCTACATCAGACACACACGCAAACTCATTTCCACAAAATAGAAGTTGAAACCAACCCAATTTAGCATCACAAAGAAAGGTCAGGAACTGAACCAATAGTACAATTTTAAGAGATACCAATTATTTGTATATTGTCGGAACTGCTGTGAGCTGAATTCGTCTGTCATTCAACCTTTCAATAAGTGACTATAGATACAGAGTGGAACAGGAAGTAAGTCTGTTCTTTAAATGATCACTGTGGGATCAATTTGTCATGGGTGGACTGTCAAGTTCTACACACACACATCTCAAGGATAATCAAAGCAAAAAGGAAGCACCTGAATACAGTTCGGAGCTACAGTAAATGAGAGATTTGAATTTTAGAATTTTTATTTCCAAAAAAGATGTTTTGTGTTTTGTCATTGTGGGTTATTGACGGAAGATTCATGTATCTTCTATATAAACATGAGTGTGTGCATGTGTGCGTGTGTGTGAGCTTTCAAACTGAATGTGTGCATGAAAAGTGTTTCACGCAGCATCTGCCATCTCTCACATCAAGCAATCTGGATGCAAACTGTTCATGTACATTTGTCCATGTAATTCTAATGCCCCCACTGTTGAAACATGTCGCTAATTTGCATACTGGCACGGAGTCATGATGCAACTCCTGTTATTTCATTTCAGGGAAAATATATGGAGAATGTGGAGGCTGCTGTATGTGACCCAATCCGCCACACTGAAAAATAACTTCTCTCTTTGCGTAACTGTGTTGAAAGCCAAATGCTGCTACATAGGAGTTGGTCCAATAAAAAGAAAACAAACAGATGCAGGTTTCTGAAGCCGGGTGGCCTGTACAGGTGAGGACAGGTGATTTCGCCCCCCACTTTGAACTTGGTACCGCTCGGTGGGTGTGCTCTATATGTACTACAGAAACTGTCTGATTGGGACAACACAGAGAGGACGAGTGCAGGCACAGCATGCAAGACAAAATATTGATGGCCAAGCCTCTACCTCTGGTTTGAGCTGGGAAACAGACAGAGGGGGTGATTGCCAAGCACTACACTAAAGCCACTTCTACTTTATCCCCCAGATGGAAGCCTGTGACACGACTTCACAAATTCACTGCAAATGCTCCGGCACAAGCGAACGTGCACTGGCTGCACCGGACCGCCGCTCCGTATGTGGAAGGCAGGTATAGTATGACTTTCCTGAGCACTAAAATGTGATTTTTAGGGATGCAGATTTACCCCTGCACAGTTTTGCCTGTGTAGGATTTGATGAGAAGCCAAAATGATGCAGTGATTCATGTGAGCACGTAGGCGGGAGAGCCACTTAAGAGAAATCCTAATCACAAGCCTCCCCTCCGGCTTGCTGCAGGGGGTTTGTGGGGGATTTAGAATCACAACCACTTAGGAGTTACTGTTAATTAACTTTACAACTAACTTGCTTGGCTTAGTTAAGCACATGCAAACACCCCAACCCCACACATAGTCCACACAAAACCCATTTTAGACCCTAATTTTACAATAGCCCCGTTAATCCTTACAAGGAAATATGAAACGTGACAGAAGAGTTGAGCTGAGGCAGGAGCTAAGGCTCTGTTTGAGAAAGAGAGCAACTGAAGATGGAGACTAGGTTTGACTTGTATGAATCTAAATTTGCTATGCTGAAGGTGTCACACACCAGGTATTATTTGGTTTGAGTTATTTGGTGAATAAATTAAACCTGAATGGAAAATGGAAAATTAGGCTATTTCATAATTGTATGCAGTGCCTCAAAACTAGTGTCTTTTTTGCTGAATTTTTATTTGTGTATATTTGTTGTTATTCCACCTTGTCACAACCAAAGGCTGTGAAAAAGTATACTGAAAGAAATCACATTGGGTCTGTTCTCCTGTAACAGGCTTTAAAATCGGTATGCCTGGTGATCGCTGTAAGTCAAGCATCACAAAGTATAAGAAAATCAATAGTTGAAGAATTCATTTGACTTCTACTCAAAGGGCCTGTGTTGTTGAAAGTGAGATATCTGTGTGATGTCTTTTTTAAGATGAAGCTGTTTAATAAATACCATCAGAGTATGAAAACGCTCTGTCCACAAAGAAATGCAAAGACCATATTCAGACGGTCACCATGTCACCACAACAGCCGCCACCATCTTCAGCCATGTCCCCAGCACCAGCCCCCACCATGTATTCACCCAGTCCATTAGTGTTGTGTTCTGTGTCTCCAATGATCTTTCCAGCTTTCAAAGCTTTTAACACTTTCTTTTTTCTTGCAGAGATCGTTTGATGAGTTCCGTCTTGCCTTATTAACTTTGTCATTTTATCAATTGTGTTGTTTTATGAGTTACACTTGGACTGAATTCCAGCCATTATAAGGCCTGCGTGTGTGCCAACTGTAAACTCACTCACTTACATACACTTAAAGGATGATATCTACTGTCTGGACGCACAGCTTCAAATATATATATAAAAAAGACCAAAAAAAGATGCTTGTCGGCTGTTATCCAGGTAAAGTATATGTATTCTCATTTCAGCACTGACTAATATCGACATAAGCTTTTACCAAGCAACAGTAGCAGGCTACAATCCAATATGAGTCACTCAGAAAACAACACACGAACACAAAACACCCTGTTTTTGCTGGAGCTCTGAAGAGAAACATGAGATGAGGTGTAGAACCGCACTGAGGTGGATCCTATTCTTCTACTATATGCAATCAGTATATTAGTGTAAGTGTAAAATGTGGGGCCTTGAACAAAATATCAAGGTTGAGACACAATAAGGGACAATGAAGGTGCCTTGAACAGGAAAGTGTATCCTCTGTGAATGGAGCAACATGAGACTCTTTTTAAGAGCAACTCAGAGGACGAGCGCGAGGGCCTCTCTATCATTACATGATTGCAATCTATCTGTCCTGACCTTGAGTTCTTAATGACGTCCTCCTTTTGCTCAGGTTGGAGAGTCTAAAAGGTCAAACATGTCGGACTCTCAGCCTCATAATAAGCCTGTCTGAGGGACCCACGAGCACTGCTTCTGTCTCCTGCCAGTAGGAATGAGTGTGATTATTTCCATTAATTTACTGGTTCAAATTTACATGACCTTCCATCAGCTTATCTACGACATAAAATCTATGTGTTTGGAGATGAGCAGATAGTTATATCAGCAAAATAAAATAATATCGAGAAGTGGTTTAAGTCGGAAACCGGACATCAAAGATGGGAGTTTGTTTTTCCACCTCCAAAGTGATGAAACGTTATTCACAATAAAGTCGCTATAAATGCAAACTGTACGCAGAGAGTTGGGAGTTGTGCCAAAAAAAGTCACTTTGTTCATTTGTTGTCACTTGTCAAGGAGTCCTACACAGCGTCTCCTGTTCTGTCACTACCTGCCACTCCGTCAGACAGTGACTAGCATGATGGCCTGTGATGCATTTCTAACTTTTCTTTATGGCAAGTTTTCCTTTATTCTAATATCAGACTGTGACAGCAAACATGGGAGAAGATGGTAGGGAAACTTTGGTTACTATGTGTGCTTATTAGACCACTGCTTCACCAAGGTGTTCCAGCTGCTTAAACAAGACTATATGGATTATATAGCGCGTAAAGACAAATTTCCAATTATATTATAATAGTTTTCTGTTGCATGCACCATATACTGTAGAAAACTAATGATTGTTTGTTATTCAGCTAAAACTGCCTTGATGTGCTTCTAAATCTACCTTAAATTCCACAAACCTTTGGCCTAACCTTCCACAGATTACTGATGCTCATTAAAACATATGTGCAGAGTCAGGCTGTCTGTGTGGACAGAGCCGCTTCATCATAAGATAAAGGCGTTCACTCAGAAATGGTATATGGCATTTATCAGTGTTTACCTGCCCTCTGAGGAGCAGAGATGACCTAAACCCTCACAACAATAATAAAGACCTCCACATAAAGGTTTAACGTTTGTTGACCATGATATTGGTTTTCTTGGTGTAATCCTCCACTTTGCCTTTGTGCCCAAAAACCTCCTTTCGTCTTGTGTAACCTTATTTTGACAGTGAGGGGTGTTATTGAACATAAATAGAAGGTTGTTTTTTTTGTTTTTTGTTTTTCTCCAAAAAGGTCAATCCTTGGACTGTTTACAAGAAATATATTTCCATACACTATGTGTTAAAAATTGCTATCGAGCATCGCTTCTCCCTCCCTAATTCCAGTAATCTTGTATAGATCACGCTGTCATGCCCTGCATATTTCACATTGAATGTATACGTCTCCTGGGATGCTGGATACAACACAAAAACTTGCACCACAATAAGTGTGGATGTGATACAGTATTGATTCTAATGTTGCAGTTTTTCCCCTGTAAGAAGGCCTCATTTGAATTACCCACTCCGGTTAGGCAGAAATCTGACAATGAGTCAGAGCAAACCAGCCCAAGGTTTATGAAAAAAAAAAGGCGGCCTTAGCATCTCTTTGCATACTAATGCCAATATAATTTCCCTGTGCTCGTGGTACCTAGTTATAGAGCAAAAGGAACCCCTGTGAAAACAACTTCCAAGAGGCCCACCATCTGGTGGGAGAGATACAGCGTGTCAGGATTCTCAAAGAGGCGCGGGAGAAAATGCTATGAGACAGTAGTGATTCATTTCGGTCTCACACGTCCCAGAATTTCCTGATTTAGATATTATTTTAACCTCTTGGCTGCACCACCACAGCAGTGTGTCAGCCTATTGATGATCCCAGTGTGGGCTTGCCTTATTTTAGAACACCGCATACATACCAATGAACCTGTCCACCGTATCTGCTCTGCGTGGGAGAACGTTCACCGAGCGGGGGAAAGGCGGCACAAAAAGGATGCATTTCACCATTTATGATACGACTATGTGCCTCTCTGAATGGGTCTCAGCTGACATTTGATGATAGGGAGACATCATAGTGCAAGCATATTGTAGGAGGAAATCAGACATGCTGAAACCATTAGGCAATCAGCCTTCATACGGCAACACGCACCACAGCTTTTACCATGAGAGAAAATCAGCCTCTGTCAATCTCCAATATTGAGCTAGATGAACACACAAAAGGTGAGTGCCTCAGCCTATTTTTTCCCTGTGTTCCCTGTCTGGGACACTCTGGCGGAAAAAAAATTATGGATGGCACCGGCTGGCGTCCACCCTCCCAGAGGGCATTACCAATGCACGGCCTTCAGTACAGCCGCAGGGTAGCCTCAAGGATATGACTGTCCCAATCTGAGAGAGTTGAAATCTGATTCTGCATCAGCCGTTTTCTAAGTAACTTTAAATATCTGTGTGCATAAATTACAGGATCAGCATTATCAGGTATTTTGTGTCTTTTTTTCACCCGCTGAGAAAGAAATACAGGGATTTATCAAGGGAGTGGTGAGGAGACAGACAGAAGCTCAGTCCCACATACCAAGCACACCAGTCCCCAAATCCTCTATTGTGTCATCTCTGAAATAATCCCCAAATATTCTGCTGTGCAGTCAATATAGTAAGTCACATGGAGTTTGAGCAGTGATACCTGTCCTATATGCCTACAATGGTTCTATTACACTTTATTATAGGGCCTAGGAAATTGATAACATAGTATCTGTCATGAGTTTTGTACTTCATCAGTACAGTGGTTGCAAATCACAGAAGAAGTGGAAAATTGCACGACGCTGTTTGGCCAGAACTATGTTTAGATGTGTGTTTTGTGAAACAGTCTACTCAGAGCACAGAGGGATGATGCAGAAAGCCGACTGCACCAATGTCAACCAGCACTTGAATTAAGGTTAATGGCTAAATTGTGGAAAAGGAAAGAGCAAACGTAGTCGTAGTAGTTTAACCTCGTTAAATGTATGCAGGTGCATGGACTAATATCCAGTAAGAGGATTGTTATTGAAATCCTCCTTCTGTCTCCCTGACTGGCAAAATGTGAGAACACATAAGAATCTATTCTAACAAGGAATGAGGAGTTAAACCCTGAACAGGCGTGGTGTTGAGTGGCAGTCGTCCTCTGTAGTGTCCCCACTTCTCATCCTGATTTTCAATCATTGCATGACATGCATAAAAATATGTTTCAGACACACATAGTGAAGCTTCAATGACTGTATGAACTGACGAGGTGTAAAATGTCCAAAACACAAACACATTAACTCATAACATTATGAAGAAGCTTTGTACTATCATATTAATTACACCTGTCACAAAATTTGATTTAACGTTCAACAATACAGTATCTGAATATTATTTTACAGCAAATTAAAATGCTGACAGTACTTCTAATTTTACCAATATGCAAAGAAAACCAGAGCGGCATTCACAGACTGCAAACATTTACCAAGGCCATCGTCACACAAACCTTACAGAAAAAACACATGAATTTCATATGTGATTCACATGTGAAAAATTTTGCACATGGGAAACATGTGGTTTTGGCCCAATTTTATCTGAATTCCCACGTGAACCCATTTTCCACATGTGGTAACATGTTTTACACATGTGCTCTACATGGTAACATGTGATCACGTGTTACCATATGTGGAAAATGGGTTCGCACAGGAATTCACCTGTGATTCACATAAAATTGGGCCAAAACCACATGTTTCCCGTGTGCAAAATTTTTCACATGTGAAGTTCATGTGGTTTTTCTGTAAGGGAACATACACCAGACATAAAAAAACAGATTCCAATTCAAAGTAAATGATCCAGATCTGCTACAAAACTTGAATGGGTACTTTCCTAACCTGTGCCCCGTCCCTCCATGAAGTTCACTGTAAATTTGTTGAGTGTATTCTTCAGTAATCCCGCCACAAACAGACATACAAGGGTGGAAACACAAACTCCTTGGCAGAAGTAAAAATACCCAGCGGAAATAATATGTGTAAAAAAGTGTCTGCTTGATATTTCAGTCAGCTGTTGGCCAGGTGCGACTTTGAAACTGGCTTTGAAAAACCTCCTTTACCTGTCTCTCCCTCTGCTCCTTGTCTCCCTCAGCCCGTCTCTGTTGTTTGGAGGGAGCTGCCACTGTAAACAATGTGCAGCTCTCACTATGAAGCTTTATTTATAGAGCTCCATCAACCTCTAGAGCTACACCCAACATCCAGCATCCTGCACTCGATATTATGCAAATGTAACTAAATCAGTGATAATAATGAGGCCATGGATATCTCTAAAGAATTCACAGACGCTCAGAAAATGACCCCACATCTTACACACACACACATCACCAACAGCTCCAACACACTGACCACGGGTCAATTAGAAATGTCACTTTTACATAATGTGATCCATCATGATTAAGTGAAGAAGAAATAAACAGTGGCCACACAATGCAGCTGCTGTTCAGCATGAAAGAGTTGAGTTTTGTCGCACCTTTGGACCGAGCCAGGCCTGCTGTCTCCCTGATTCCAGCCTTTATGCTAAGATAAGTTAATGGCCCACTCACTGTGCTCATGCACCACTCATGCAGACAGGTGGTAGAGGAAGAAGAAACAGCATTAGGTGTCTTAGTAACCACAGCAGCATCGGTGCTCCTTGTTATTGATTCTAAGTCTCTGAACTCCACTGGAGGGATTATGATGGTGGTCCGGTGAGTGTCAAGGCCACAGCCTGTGATTCACATCATTTTCATACTCATCACACCTTCAGTGGCCTTGTGTGTGTGCGTGAGTGAACTGTTGCTGCTTTTATTTTATTCTGTTTCTTAATTTCATTGACAATTCATCAAATTCATTAGTTGGACAAACTTCAAATCTGTAGAAATCGCAAATCATGGTCTGATTTTTGATTATTTAGAATAAATAATATACATGTATCGATTTATTATTGAATCAGTAATCTTTTCAGGCAATAAGGAGGAGATGTTCAGTTCATTACGGCAAAACGGGGAATGAAATTAGGGAAAAGACTCCTTAAAGTCAGATGTTGAGATATCATTGCTCAGATTATCGCTGATGGCGCCTACAGAGATATATTACTGTACATCACACTCAGCAGCTGTCTACATTCACGCTGTTTAAGAATTCTCCTGCTCTCATTGTTAACTGGTAAAAATGAAAAAAAAAAAAACTTAATTAAGTTGTTAAAAAATGGAGAAGAGATCAGCGATCTGGGAGAGGAAACATCCAGATCACTCTGGGTATATGAGCACAGGATGTGCAATTAATATACTCCAAAACAAAGAGATGAAAGAGAAGGCAGGCTGCGGCCACCAGTCTCTTATTGGTCTTTTTCTGCCTCTCAACAGATGGCAGCAGGTAAGCCAGAGGAGTAGGTGGAGCAGTTGGAGGCCAATATATGAGGCTGGATTTGAATCGCATCTGCTAAGTGGCCAAATAAGCCAAGTCACCCGTTTAAAGGGAGGCGACAGCTCCCGGCTCTTTGCTGCGTCTTGAATCATGATTTGTTTTGATCAGAGCATCTCTATGAAATATTTTTTTATGCCAAAGATAACATGCAAAAAAAAAAGAGAACCATGCTGTTTTTTCAGCTCTGAGTCAATTACGGGAAGCAGGTATGAAATATTAAAGGCTTGGAGTGATCCTACTCTGAAACAACAACACTGCAAGGAAGAAAAAAGAAGAGGAATTAATTGTGAAGCCGTGATGGTTGGCTGGTCAGTAACACCTGATTGATGAAAGTCCGCTCTAAACATTCTTCACTATAAAGCTTTTATTCACTCAAATTGGATGTTTGTCTTTCACTTTGTTCTTTGATTTTAACAGCAGTAACAGTGTGGTACTTTGTGTACCTTGTGCATAAGTATGCGTGCACAATTATCATAATAACCCTGTTGTGTTTAATAAGGTAACCATGACACCCAAAAAGCAGCACATATGCCACTGTAGGAGATGCTATATGGTAGTTCAGATTGGAGGACTTGAGTCTGATGCAGAGTTTCAGCATTAAAGGGGACCTATTATGCTTTTCCAGCTTTTCAGACTTTTATATATGTTTAAAATGTTGGATAATGGTTCTAGAGGCCGTGGAAGTGTCATATCCTGAGGTTAATGCATTTGGAGGTAAACCCTGCTAGATAATTGGGATTTCTCTGCACACCTGTTACACTCGGTTGCGCTGAGTTTTTTTTGACATGAGCTCGCGTCTACGTCGATGCGTGCCGGACTCCCCTACATAGTCATGCCGAGGTCTCTGCTCCAGCCGGCCCCGCCTCCCCCCGTGCTGCTCTGTTGTGGCTGGTGTCACAGCTGAGAGCGGAGCGGACTACTTCCTGCTTCTTCCCTGCCTGTTTTAGCGCTGTAGCGTCACTTTACTAAGTTTTATTTAGAAGTTTACGCCGACGTTTCATGTAAGTGAAGCTGTACCTGTGTGAGGAGCGACGTACCGCCGGGGCGACGTTGTTCGCCGGACCGACGTAACGCTGGACCGACGGAGCACCGGAGCTCCGGAGCTGCAGCGGCTCCTCACACAGGCAGAGCCCGTCTGCAGGCCTCCTTGGCCGGGCAGGCGTCCGTGCTCATCGCGGTAGAGAAAACCATCGCTAATAAACATACCCGCAGGTTTTTTAGACGTTTACCGCCGTGTGGTTAGTCTATTTAGCAGAATGTTGGTCTCATTGATGAAATCTTGTGGCAGTTGAATTAGTTTGAATGAAAAGTGAAGCTGTGAGAAGGAGGAGGAGAGGAGCAGTGCTGCTGTGGTCTATGTGCACAAATCACCACATTTACATCAATAAATAACTGTTTTACAATGAACTGACCAGTCTGCATATATTTTTAATTTATTTTATATATTTATTTTTGCATTTTTATATTACATGTTACATGGTTACAGTAGCCTACATGGCAAAGACTACTCTATACCATCTTTGGTTAGGGTGAGACTAGGTCATGGGCACATTTCATTACACAATGTAGACTGGTCAGATGCAGACTGGAGATCTGGCAATTTGCCTACTGCAGATTTAGCTTTTGTTTGCATACTACATTTTGGCCAAATCAGTATAGGTACTAGTAGTAGACATCGTCATGGTAACGCAATGCTGAGGGAGTGGTTCATTTGCATTTAAAGGGAGGGGCCACTGAAACAGACCGTTTTGCAGAGCCCTGTTTTTAGAATGCTGTGATGTTTGATCTTTGGGGTATTTTGACCGAAGCACGTCACAGACATGTCTTTAAGACACCCAGGAACTATTTTAGTTTGTGCAAAAAGGAGCATAATAGGTCCCCTTTAAATCTTTTTCTTTTTTTTCACGAGCCTTATGATGTCACAGTGAAGTTGACCTTTGACCTTTTGGATGTAAAATGTCATCACATTTATTACATGACATTTAATCCTATCAGACTGTGAAATTGTGTCATAATTAGCATAGAAAGTCTTCAGTTATGGCCAATGACTTTGACCTTTGATCACCAAAATTTGATCGGTTCATCCATGAGAATGATCGTTTCAAATTCGACCTTACAGACAACCTGAACTCATAATCCCTCCGGCCTTGGCTGCCACCGCCGCCGAGGCATAAAAAACGTAATAAAAAATATGTTTTGTCATTTGTGGGTTTAACAGTGAATTTAATGAAAGCATAAATGGTGTTGAATGTTACAGCTGCAGCACTCTGTCAACCTCCTTCACAGCTTCTGTGAAGTGGTGACACAAGTCAACACAAGGAACATGAATCACAGCGGTGAAGGCTCAGCTCTTCTCCACACTGCACCACACTTCACTCCCCAAATGTTTCCAGCCATCTTGACTTAATCTGACCAGTTGCGTGTGGTTGCTCCAGGATCCAGGCTGAAGCACTGGGGAGACTGAGCCTTTTTAAGCAGCCATCCAACTCTGGAACAAGCTCCCTCTGCATGTCAGGCTGCCCCCTCACTGACTGATTTTAAAATCTGTGTCAGAAAACATTCATTCCTCGTCTCTTCACTATCAGACTTACTGGATTGATCTTTTGTCTTTTAAGCCAGGTATTATTGTGTTGTTTTTATGTCGTTGTTTTATTGTATTCTATATTTTTAATACTATTTTTATTAGTTTTTCAATTTTATGAGCACAGGCATTAGAAAAACAACATATATCTACATATGAAAATAAATAAATAAAAGATGACAGGAGACAGGAAAATTAATAGCACACATGAAATAAATTAAAGAGCCGTCAGCCCTCATCTTCCAGGGACAGATGGTGAATAATAGTTTCTGTAAGAAGGAATGCAATGGTTCCCAGATCCTCACAAATTTGTCCGATCTGTGATTAAGGTCATGAGTCAGCTTCTCAAGGGTAATAAGAGCAGAAATCTGTGATATCCACATGTCGACTGTAGGGACCTGGGGAGTTGACCACCACAGCAAGATACAGTTTTTAGCCATAAAAAATAAAAAATAATATTATTAACAGAGATTTGGTATATGTGTCAACAAGAAGGAGTCAGCAGAAACTGTTTAGTGACCTCCTGAATCTACTCTTTAAAAAATATTTTATTTTCATACTTTTTAATCTTTAATGTGCTTTATGCTGTACATACATTTCAATTACTCAGGTTGATGTAATTAACACTAGAACCGCCAAGACGGTCTCACAGACCGTTTGTGTTTTTCATATGTAAATTAGGTTTGTTTACATTAAACCTACAGGTCTTCCAGTCCGTGACTTTTCCTAAATCAATGTGTTTAATGGTTTCTGAAGCTTACAACTTATTAAAATGAAACACACTCGATTTCTGAGCAATTATACCTCGGACCGCCAGCAGCGGTCCCACAGACCGCTCCATATAAACGGCAGTTATAGATCGCTGTGTCCAGCTGTGATCACACAGCAATTATTACAATGTTTCCATTTTGCAGTTATTGCGCTTCTTTTTTTCACTTATTGTTTTCCTATGTGGCTATATTTATTTTTATATGAGGAGAGAGAGAGAGAGAGAGAGAGAAAGAGAGAGAGAGAGCACGAACGAGACACCGGGTGTATACGGGCAATAACTGAAACAGGCCGGTTAGAAAAGAAAAAGGAAAATTAGAGAATACAGGATATGTCCAGGAGACTCATTGGGACGTGAGGGAGGGATCGGTTGGTGGCTCAGGTAGTGATGAGGAAATTGTAAGCTGCATTCTACACATCTGTCAGCTGTCAGCTGACGTGTGCTCCGTGCAGATGTAACGGAGGTGCGCGGAGCTCCGTTACACAGACACTTCACAAACTTTATTTTGTGGGCTCTGGACAGACTAGATCATGATTAGTCGGTGTTAGATATAAAGCGCCATATATATAGCCTACTCACTCTCGTTTATAATGATTATTGAATTATAACGTAATAATAGCCTAATTATCTCGGCTGCTGTCCAGTCCGGTAATAACGGGTTTCTGTGGGTGTGGAGCCTAAACTACGTAATATCCAGGTAGAACAACTGTAAAACACTGGAGTTGATAACAAACAGGCCTAGAAAAAATAAAAATCCAGTGAACAGCGACATTGACTCTTGACATGAGAGCAGCACACATGTCCAGATGCGTCACTTTCAGCTGTAGGCAGACGTGTGTGCTGTAGGTGCAACAAGCGGTGCTGTAACATCACTCAGTCTACCCCCCCAACCACATCCAATCAAGACCCCAACACAACATAATCTCGAAAGGATCTTGATATCTGATGGAACTGAATGATTTTTCCTAAGAAACAAAAAGAGCAGAACTTCCTACTTCATATTGAAAAATGTAAATCATGGTTTTCATCCACTGTACTGGTTCAGATGACAGATTGTATTTGGTGTTTACTATTCTAAAAGCTGTGATATGGTGTGGTTTATATTCATGATCATTTATATACTATATACACTGTACCAATTTATGTATCTTGGAGTTTTGCAGGTGGCGATGCTGCTTTTTATCTTTGGTATCTATGGTGATCGATATGTCTCTATGGAAACCAGGAATTACCTGCTCAGAGAGCTCACGATCTACAACTATAGAAAACCTATAAAAAATAGAAAAGAATACAAAGAAATTCATCAATTTGACAATGCGCGCTGCAAAAACTCACAACCCAACCAAAGTGTTTCTAGGGGGCACAAAAAAAGTGATGAACCCGGCTGGGATGCATTTAGCTTCTGTGCGCAATTGTTCAAAGCTTTTAACTTCAAAAGTCACAACAAGGCACCGAACAACAAGTGTGTGTCCCAACCGAGTTTGTCACTTTTTTGTGTGTCCCTTAGAGACGCCTCTGCTGTGTTGTGAGTATTTGTAGCATGTGTGTTGTCAAATTGGTGAAGACGTTTTCTGGATTTGTTTGTGTTTTGCCTGTTGTGTCTTTTATTGCAGTTGCAGTGCAATAAACATCTTCAGACACCATTAGAATAATAATGTTGTATGACATGTTGATTCTGATTGACTTGGACTGAGGCTTTCACACAGCCAGAGCCACAACCATTGACACAAAGATGGTTAATTAACTTAATTCCTGAGCAGTTTTAATACAATATGCTATGCAGGAGATCAAATATAGTAAATCAATGTTTCATACAGTCCAACAGTGGGTTTGTTTGTGGCTGTCTCAACATTAAACATCGTGCATCAAAGGCTCCACTTCAGGTGCATTGACAACTGGATGCTGAACGAGGAGACGACTTGACTCACACTCCCAATTACTGTGTGGGAGAGCAGATCACGTAATAGCAGCCGATTTCATTAGCTGGAGCTGATATAATATGGCAGAGTCGAACATTTGAATGATTAGATGGATATTTTACATTTCTCCTCATTTCCACAGAGTACTTAAGTTTCCTCCGAGAACTTTTTTTTTTTTTTTTGTAACTTCATGAGAATTGTTTATTTGCAAATGCAGATTCCTGAGAGTATTTTGAATGCGTCGTGTGCATGTTCTGTATAAATTATAAACTGGTCCCAAAGTTGAGAGTCTCACCAAATAAAGTTGCAACCATCCTCTTTGTTTATCTGCCTGAAGTGAGCCTTCATTCTGACTGCGGAGCCGTGATGCTACTCGCTCAGGCTGAGAAGGGTTGCATTATGGGGATGAGAATAACAAGCTGGATCTAATATAAACCGCGATGAAAGCTGCCTGTCACATCACGCCTCAGGTATGCGGCTGAGTTTTTACATCACTTACAGCACGACGGATAGATAATTACAACATTACGTGGCGTAAACTGTGACTGAAGAGTGGCAACATGTAAGTGCCACTATAAACATACAGCAGTCGGTCTGTTTGTTTCCAACAGATGGACTTGGCATTTATGTAAATCAGACATTTGTTCTCACCAAAACAAGCTCAAATGGTGGTGTATTCCAATAAAGAGGAAGAAAGCAGCTGTGTGTTGTGCTTGGCTTTCATCTCTGCGGGCTCTGCCTTTCAAAAGTCAGATTTACATTCAATGCAGCGGCGCATGCTTGCAAACAGACATCAGTACTTACCACACGGCACAAAAAATAACTACATCACTTGGTAAGCAGCTCATTATAACGGTGACTCACTTACTGTAAATCAGAAAACAGCTATTTACAACCTATAGCAGAATGCTGATATCTGGGTTAAGCACTTGTCAACCTGACGTGTCACCAGTTTTTTTTTTTTATTTCCATGAGAAAATTACACACAGGAGGCGCAGCGGCACACTGCAGGAATATGATGAAATAATCCAAATCCGTCTTTTGTGCCAATGTGAAGTTTGGTAAAACAGTTTCTAGGAATCTAATAACTTGTGGCTGGGTGTATGTAATTTGTCACCCTTAATATTTTCCGCTCTGTTGTATATGGCTCTGTTTTGCATACTGATGAAATTTCATACAGTTCAGCCTTCAGTCCTCAATGACCAAAAAAATACATCTTAAATTATGCTAACAAAGGCTATCCTGCAGGTACTTTGCGTCTGTGCTATTATCTCAATCCCCCGCAGGTAAATCAAGAATCATTCTTACTTTATCACACTGAGATGCTGCAGATGTGGAATTAAAATGGATTTTTCATTTTGCAGTGCAGTGTGATTCTGTCTCTAACAAGCTGCCTATACCTACTGTACAATACGCCCATTTAATCAATCTTAGAATGAGCATTCATGAAAAGTTACATGTTGCAGATTAATATGTGTCATATAAAAAGATGATATGAGGCCTTGTCAGTGTAGAGTAACAGAAAAGTTCATCTCAAGATTTTAAAACTTATCCGTTTTAAGTCCCCCTGCAGTCAAAAATGTTTTTCTCAGTAAGTTAACTTTGATGTTCAGAGGTGGTGGGCGGAGGGTGAGAGGATGTGTCTGTTATTCTCATGTTAAATTTAGAGTTCAACACTTTTGTGTTCAAGCAGGATTTTTGGAGTGTAACAACTCATTTGGAAGCCAATCTGATATGCAACACCTGCTGATGCTGTAAGTTCACAGTGAGGTCACTTTGAAGAGAAAACTTCACAACTTGTGTTATTTTACATTTTTTAATTTCCTTTTTTTCCTGCTGTGTGCACAGGGGTAGAAAAAAGTAGAGTCTGATGCACTCAGCTGATGACATGAGGTCACACAGACCTGTGGTATGTTCAGAGGTTCACGGTAGGACAGAATAATGACTGGGATGTAATACCTGTAGCTAACAGCTGCTAATGGATAATCATGGTTTGGGTGGGGCGGAGTAGCATGTACTGTAGGCAGTTGTAGCTGCATGATTGTGCTCTGAGTTTGTTTTATACTTGTTTTTTTCCATCTTCCAGTTATTATTTGGTTTGGTTGTTGTTTCCTCACACCAGGAGCAGTAATGAGCAGGTTATACATGTGGTTCCACCCTAAAATGATTATTATTGCTCTTGGTCAGGGCCCAATTTAACAGAAAATAGCCACTGGTTTTATATTTTAACTGCACTCCCACTTGCTTTTGTACTTCCTGTAGAGAAGTGACTAGGGAGCCTTTCTTAAGCAGTGTTTGTTGAGTGAAGCTTTTTTTTTTTTAAACTGAAACTACACTGGGCTTTCAGCAACAACACACTGGCAGAGTGATTTTTTACATGTTTTTTGGTCTAAATGAAAAGTGTGTTATAAGAAGAATAAGAAAAAGAGCTTAGTAGAAATCACAACAATGGGATTTTGATTAATGAGAAACATTCATTTTTGTATTGACCATTTAAAAGACTATTAAGATTGCCACTCAAGCGTTGAGCATTAATTATAAAAGCAGGCCTACATAAGCTTCCATGAAATTTAATGAGCATTGTAAAGTCTAAAGTAATGAAAGGAGCTTTGTAGAGAGTCAGGTGGTAAATAAAGTCCTGAAGCGCCAGCCATATCCCATGCCAAGTTTATTTTCAGTGCACATACTGATGATACCTCCTTCTATTTTCTCTGAGAAATTATTGTTATTCATACACACTCACTGCTCACAATTATTACAAACTGCTGAGGAAATAATGACTAATTCTCACTGAATATAAGTAATAATAGAGTATCGCTTCTTTTTAACAATTAGATCTTCTGCAGCGCATTTGTGGTTGGCAGTGTGTGGCATTATTTTTTTTTTTTTAAAAACACCTACCTCACACTGATGTGAAACCCAGACAAAAATAGATTCCTCATATTTTCTTGTACAACCATGTCAACGCAATTAGGCAAATGATATTAGAGCAGTTGCAGCACAGCCGGGTACATTAGACCTGCTGTTGGTCATCAGCGATGTTTTACCACCAGGAAGCACAAACAGACTAAGAGCTGCGCACTCGCTGAGCACCACACGTTCACTCTCATCAGCCTTTTAAATGCCATTAGAGTTCATCTTAGACAGATGCTGCTGATGTGATTGCAATTAAAGCGCTACTTTAGTGCAGGTGGAGGACCACAACACAACACAACACAACACGACACGCCGGCCCAGATGCCGACAAGTTCTCGGATAGTTGCGCGCATGAGCTGGTGTTGTCGCTCTCCATCGGGTCTCCGTGGCAGATTTGTAAATATTCCCAACACACAGGATGAGCCTGTGAATGCCACGTGTTTTGTTTCCTCAGACAATTCTCTCACAAAGACCGTCATAACATCCATTATGTGAAAGATCCTGGTTAAAGTATTCATGAGTTTACACTTCCCGACATCAACAACGAATGTATGAACAAGCAGCAGAGATACAGAGCTGGTGAAGGCTCATAACTCCTCACTGCTGTCTCTCTTATCAGACCTTTCTGACACAGCCAGAGCCCATGGGTCCCTTCCGGAGCTATATCAGCTATATTGATCTATTAACTTTGCATTCATCAATCGCAAGGTTAAGGCAGTGATTTAGATAACATCAGCATACTCTGTCCTCTACCCCCGAGGGATCTGGCATTATGTCACCTTTGTTTGTAGGAGTTACACATCATCTCAGCCGACACAGAAACAAAAGGGAGCTTTCGTAAGAACTGGTCAAACAGTTTAATATTTCAACGACAAGGTCTCCAAGGAGGAGTAAAAAAAAAAAAAAAAAATCTGACTGCATCTTTGATGAAGATTTCCTTCTCTCAGGAGGCTCACCTGTTTCCTATTAACACTCCTCCACATTCTACCACAAAGGGCTTTTGCCAAGGGGCTTCCAGCCCAATCAATGATAGCACTAATTGAAATATTATCTCTTGTGCTTCACACAAATGCCCAGTCAAGCCCCCAATAATTGCACACAGATTATTCCACAGACCACGTGCTTGCTAACCGCTAACTCGAACATCTGCTACCGAAATTGCAGCCATGCCGCCGCGCTAGTTTAACACCCTGTACACAACTACTCAACTCCCAACTGTGAGACATATACACCCTGCTGTTAATGCATGAGGATAGGCCTTATCACAGTGTGTTGAAGTGAAGGATCTGGGCAGGTGAAGGTATGTGATGGATGTGGGTATCTATCTACCGGCTGCTCACCTAAATTATATATCTGTTTGCCTCTCTTGAGATTTCAAATCAGATAAAAAAAAGAACATATGGAAGATTTGGGAAAGTATCTCAGCCTGTAAATGCTCCTGAAAGGCTGGAAAGTCTCCACAATCAAGTGGATAAAGAACGGCAGAAGGAAACAGGTTGATTGTATCGGCACTGAAGGAGGAAGGAGAGGGATATTCTGTGTACTCGGGAGAAAGCCATTACACATTCTAGACACTGAACTACAGGTAAGCTGATTATGATGCAGACAATGGAATTTCCCATATCATGTCAAGCCCACTCTGATCAGGTTGGATAGCAGGACGGGAGGATCTTTTCTTCATCTCAGGGTTCAAGTTGAGGATAGCGTCCATTATTTATACTGGACCGCATTGGCTTCTCGCTCAATAAACTGTTGTTCCAATTTATTTCATTATCCTCTGGCTACTCAGTCAGGCTGGTTTGGGTCCCTCTGTTAGTTACAAGAATAGTCCTCCAAAAAAAATGAAAATACCATTTTCCATTAAAGTTTTTCATGTGTGGTTCCAAAGCTCTCCCGCGGCCGGGGCACGGGAATCAAAAAATTGTTCCAAATGGTCCAAACCATCATAATTGTACATCCCGGGGCTAATCAATTCCTATTATCGAAGCCTGCACTTTTTCTTTTTCTTCAGTGCTGAAGTGGCTCACAGGGTTTGATGGGAGACTTTGATGGGAGGATGAAGCCAAGCAAACACCATCAGAGTGAATTGCAGGAACAACACTCGTTCTGAACTTGTTCTGTCCAAGTTAAATGTCAGCAGGTTACAGTGGGCTAACAGTAAGTGCATCTCTCTGAGCATTGTGTCTTTCTCTGCATGCTGCTTTTTCAACCACTTCCAGAGTCGTTCTCTGTCTGTTTCCGAGAGTCAAAGTACTATTTATTATGTTTGATAAATGCCAACGGGCGACTGTGTCTTTAAACTGCAGCTCGTAAAAGATAATTGCGCCTATTGAAATGTGTGTTTTCCTGTAGCTTCTGTAGGGACCACAGGCAATATGGTGCACATCATTAGAAGACAAGACAATCACCTCCTGTCTCTCAGTCAGGGAGTATTTGCAGTTTTGGTCAAATGCAAGATGACATTGACACTGACATTGACAACTGATTAAATATTGAATGTAAAATATTAATTAGCTGAGCAAACTGGCAAATCTGCACACCTCTCAGTAAATAATAACATCATTTCTTGAGCCAAGCCTTATGATTAGGGATGTAAGTGATCGACTATCAATATTGAGTCGACAACAATTTACTTGATTAAATTAAATAAATTATCAGTTATCGATCCTTTTCCATGGGAGTTTTTTTTCTGTGAAATGTAAACAAGCAAAGCCGACATAATGTAGCGTGATCTCTGTTTAAAACGGACTTGTGTACTGGCCTCAGGCGTGTACGATCGCTAAAACGCTGACGAAAGCCGCCGACACCGATCACTGTCTGAAGAGTTTGAAGTATAACTTCATATGAACGCAGCTCAAACCGACCCGGCGCCTCAGCACGGTGACCAAGCTCTGATAAATACACTAGATCCGCGCCGGTACAGCGTGTCCTCCCGTATCTTAGAGTTAATATCATCATTATCATCATCATAACAGTGTAGTGGCAGAAAGACCAGGCTATGTATCAAATATTGTGTTGGTCATAATATAACAACTTACCTAGAACAAGTTACTGCTTGTTCGTTGATTTTGAAAAGTTGAATATTTCCATATATGACCCATTCAACAAAAATGGGTCACATTGGAGCCTGAACATTATTTAAGGGTTAAATAACATGCTACGTAAACATTATTTATTGTGCTCCAAAAGTAAAGTAACAAATGTTAGTGTAGAGCCTATTAGCAATGTTCAGCTTTTTATGTTATAGACTAAAACCAAGGGAAATGTAGGTTCTCAGGAAAATCGCCGCTTATCAATTAATCGTTAATTGATCAACAATGTTAACCAACTAATGATTAATGAATTAAACGATAATTTGCATCCCTACTTATGATATTTTATATTTTTTTCAAGTACATTTTGTTTGACTGTGTGGCACTTGACTTGGCTGCCTGCTTTTTTCCTAACAGACAATTAATAATGAAGTGTTGAGTTAATCAATAAAGAACTGGTTCAATTATGGCAATTTTCATCTTCAATCAAAAACACAACTACAGTGGCTCCAGTGTTTAGTGGCCACCACTACAACACTGTGTCCAGAGCCTGATCAGTGAGTTTTGACAGTCGTCAAACCGGCACTGCTCCATCCTCTATGAAAAAACATGAAGTAAACAGACCTCTCTGTACAAGCTGTTCAAGGTGCCAAGTTAAGTCCATCTCACTGTTCTGTGTGACAGATATGAACACACACGTGAACACACATTTCTCACAGAGACACACACTGTGCTGAGTGCAAGCTGTGAGTTTCTCAAGGAGGTAGCATTCCTCAGACACGACAACCTGGTGAATGGACATAGTCTGAAGTCACTATCCCCGTTGCTTATTAATCAGCCCTCCCTGGCAAAGAGCTGTGGCCACGAGTCACATGATCACCTCACTGAAACTTAGGAAACTATGTGAGCCGTCTCAATAAGCTCTGCCTTCACTTTTGTGCAACGGTAGGTACTGTCGTCGCGTGATGACACTGCATTATTTGTTATCCAGGAAGTTCAGCCAAAGCCATGTGCAAACTAAAGACTTTATTCAGCACATTCCCATCAGCTGCAGTATGAAAAATAAACAAAAATCAGATTCGGAGAGCGTTTTCCGACCACGACACGTTTACGCCGCAACATTTATCTACTTTTCAAATATCAGCATTTTAGAACTTCCTTCCACAATAAAGTTTGTCTGTCTGTCCATCCGTCTGTCTGTCTGTCTGAGCATGACAGGAGGGAAAGGTAGGATTCACACAGTAATTTAACAATATGTAAGTGCAGTGTTTATCTCAGCATCTCCTAAGATTTTCTGTCCCTTCTCTCTCCCTAGGTGTAGCTCTAAAAGCCATCTGTGACCACAAATTGATTATAGACACGATCAAATAATGAGCTACTTGCTCAGGCCCACATCGAACAATTACAACTAACTTTCTACAAGCCAGAAACGATTTATTTGTGGAACTAGGAAAATACCAAACACAGGGAGAGGAAAAAAACAAAACAAAAGTAATACTTACAGAAATAGAAAGCAACACGGAAATTGCTTCCCACGACAGGAATGAAAAAGACAACTGGATAACAATTACCTCCAATTTGCAATTTGCCTTTTCAGAAAACAAATAATGCCTCTTGCTGTTTCCATGAAACAGGCAAAGTAGCAATTTCACATCTGTGGAGTAACAATTCTCAATTACAGACACTCATCATCTCATAATATCTGTAATTTCCTTAATATTACATTGTGATGGTAAGCACCATGAACTTTAATTGAAAAAAAATATGAAGGAAAAAAAAATTAATATCCACGACAACCTTGTGGAACAACAATAACACAAAGATTGCTGTTGGTGATCAATCTTTCATCCTTTTGCTTCGTCCCGTATTTTTTCTTATTTCATGGATGTCAAGTCCAGATATTTCCAACTTATGCAGAAGAAGTAGAAATACCAATTTTACCTGCAATATCACACTCAACAGACCAGAATGCAATGCAGCCATGAGACAGTCTGTATCTTCAGTGCAGCGTGCGTCACCAAAACTCTCTTGCTCATTTCCACCCTGTTTCTATTGTTCTGCCTTCTGATACTTGTTTTTTTTTAACATCCATCCATTTGCAGCATGTGAGAAAACTTAAATATGGGGTTTGTAATTATCTATCTGAATTCAGTTCATACAATGAGAGAAACAGCCCACAGCTTATTCTGTAGCTTTGTTCCTACTTTGTAACATACAATGGGGGTTGATAGGTTGACACACACACACACACACACACACACACACACACACACACACACACACACACACACACACACACAGAGACACACACCCTAAATGACAGAGACTGACAGACAGGGCTGGTGAGAAGAATTATGTGGATGTTTTTCATGGTCTACCAGCCCACCAATGCAACAGGATTGCTGGTGGTGCTCCCCATGGTCAGTCCGACTATGACAGACAAGTGAGTGAGAGAGAGAGAGAGAGAGAGAGAGAGAGAGAGAGAGAGAGAGAGAGAGAGGGAGAGAGAGAGAGAGGGAGGGACAGAGCGAGGGAGGGACAGAGCGAGGGAGGGACAGAGCGAGCGCAGGGCAAGAGATACACTGATGGCATTTTTCTAGAGCCCAATTCTATAATTAAAAGCTACAAAAACATTGGATGATTGTATTGCATGTTCATAATAAAACATTAACTATTAAAGGGATACTTCACCCAAAATCAATAATTCACCAATTTTCTATTCACTGTCATGCCAAGAAAGGGTTTGGAGAACTTTCTGAGTCATCAAAACGCTTTTGGAGTTCCAGGGTGGGTCCGGCTGGCAACGGGTTTTCATATAAAGGCGGCGGATAGAGCTCACTTGTAAAGTTTTTGATGTTGATGTTTGTGCATAATGCACAGGATTTGCTGTGAGATGTTCTTCCGTGTTTACATCATACATCCAATGGTTTACAACGATGAACGAACATCTCGCAGCAAATCTCGCACATGCGCACAAACATCAACAGAGCCACTGGGAGCTACTGCTACAGTACAAGGATAAAAACAGAGATCAAATTAATTTTTTAAAAACAACTTTTTCATGTGGTGGCTTCAGGACACTTGGGTCAGTAGGACGAACAGTATGTATCTGGATTTTTCATAATGTGTGTTTGGGAGGATTCAAAAGTGAACTCTATCCGCCGCCATTATATGAAAATCCATTGCCAGCCGGACCCCCCCTGGAACTCCAAAAGTGTTTTGATGACGACGAAAGTTCTCCAAACCCTTCCTTGGCATGACGATGAGTAGATGATTGGTGAATTATCGATTTTGGGTGAAGTATTCCTTTAACTGTAAACTGACCGGACTCTGTTTTCTAGTTACAACTCATTTCATTTCAAGGTTGCTGACTTTTGTCCACAGCTTACCTCGGCCACACAGTAAGTATCACGACATGAACCACATCTGACCAATTGTGCTTTTCTTATGGCCAGCACATCAATCACTGAATGGGAAAACGCTGCAGCCACTGCTTCATAATCGATGTTAGAAAAAGCATCAAAACTGTTGCTTTATCCACTGAACAGAAAATGATTTGATTAGTTTTTATTGAATGATTTCACCCACCAAAGCTTCAGAGCATGGGCACAATGGAGCAGAAGGTGAGGACACCGATTGGTCATTATAGCTGTAAATGAGTTTAAAGAAATATGAACAGATAGAGAGATGACGAGAGGAAAACTGACCGCCACCAATGACATTCCAAAAACTCTTCAAAAAACCACTCTGTGCCCTTTACAGTAACATTGCCATGACGACAAATCTGAGGAGTCACCTGTTAGTCAAAGTGAAGATCGTACAAAGAATGCAGCCTGCATTGCATTTAAATTATTTTGAAAGCATTAGGTGTTTGTGCACAATATCCATTCTAACTTTATATGTATAGCGCAGGATCATGGCTCCATTTGGAGAGGGGCGGGGTAAATCCCTATCTGTGGTAAAAGTAGATAAAGAAAGTTCAGGGAAAGTGCATCAGAAAAATAGATCCCACCGCTTCATATTGAAATGCAGTCTCCCAACAAATCTTATTGTGTTTGTGAGCTTGAACTCTGACTCTCCAGCGCGGAGGCTTCTAAAGCACCTCACGGCCAATTTACATGATATTCATTTAGAACATTTTTGATGTGAGGCCGCTGTACACAGATGGGGGATATCTACCTGCCATTGTCTGCCATCTGCCTGCTCTGCCCCGACATCCTGCAGCATGACTTCATGTGGGCCGAGCACCCGAGGGGGAATGGACACAAACTGACTTTTTTTTTTTTACAGCAACAGCTCTGCCTCTTATTCCTTGAGATCCCTACAGAATAGCTGTAGCCCTGTGATAAGAAAAGAACACACTCTACCCATCAACAATGATCCCAATGTCTTTAACAAAAGGCTGCATACAACGAGCACACCACCACGGCTCCCTTACCACCAGCCCTATCCATCTCTGCTCTCTCAGCTGGTCATCCAAGAACAGCTGTTGCTCCAAATTTCGATCTAAACCGGCTATAATTCTCGTCTTTGGCTGTCATGGGCCGACGGAGGAAGGACAAGGGCACAATGCACAGGGCACTGCGAGGGCCTCGGCCAAAAAAAAAAAAAAAAACCTCAAGAGTTTGAGCTGCACCCTAGCAACACAGCCAGCACTGTCTTCTCCCAGCCACATACAGAGTGAGAGGGAGGGAAGCAGCCCGCTTAGACAATGAGGCTGCCTCATTACCAGTGTTTATCTTAAGCTGGATTAATACTCCAGTAAGAAATGCCCTTCTTTTCTTTGCAAAGAAAAGAACATGTTCTGCTTCTTTCGGGGCAGTTTCATATTGGAGTGTTTTGCTGTATTTAAAATTTCTTTTGTTCTTTTTTCTTTTTCTTCACAATTTAGTTTCCTTTTTTCGCAGAAACACACAGAAAAACACCCACTGATGTCATGCGTTTGATTGCCTACCACCTACCCCCTTCACATGTTGGAGTCTGTTCACTCTGTTTCTGGTGGAAGATGATCAGCTGTCTGGGTTCAGATCCCACCTGCTTTCAGGAAACGTTCTGTAGCTACTTCCACATTCAGTCCGCTGACAGAAACAGTACGACCAGCTGCATAAAAGCAGGATCCACTCTTTGTCTGAGCTGCATTTACTCCACAGCTTCACCTCGCAGGAAACACAAAAGGATGTGTGCTGCAAACTCATTTCAGGCACAAATTCCTTGTACAACTCTTTTTTTTTCTTTTCTTCATGTGTGACTCTGGTGTCAAGTGTGAATCAATTCTGTCATGGCGGATGCGTACGGCGGTCTGTGCCAAGCATATTAGATGGGAGAAAATAAAGCGGGGGACTGAATCCATCGCGGTGCACTGTAAAGCTGACCTTGACACATCCACAAATGTTTTTTTCCCCGTGAGAAAGCCAGAGGACAGTGAGTGTTGCGCTCTGATGTGCTGTACACCGCGCAATGTCGATTGCGTCGTTGGAAAGTTGTTAGTGTATAGAAAGTGAAAGAAAAGAAAAAGAAGTAAGGAGGAAAGTACATTAGCAGGAAACTGAAGCCATCTCCACTTTGAGACCCAGCCTCCCACCTTCTGTTCAGTGAGCTGACGCAGCCCCGCAGCAAATTTAGCCTGCGGCTCATCCCCCCTTGAGGAGCGCCGAGGAGCGCTTCAAGCACTTGCTGGTGTCGCCTGCCATCCAGATGTACAGCGCTGGCTGCCACAGCGGCTCCGGCCTCAGCCAGCCAGCTAACAGAGCTTACTGTCTCTATCAATCGCTCCGCATTGTTTCTTGCATACACGCTCCCTATGATCTGCCCCTGCTCCTGCTCCCTGCTCCCTGCACCGACCCAGCTGCCTCCCTCGCTGACCCCTCTGCATATCTCTCCACGCGTCTGTGCACGAGCCAAAACATCATTATTTCTCTCGTAGCGGTCGCAGTGTTTACACGCTGCGTTCAATTCTGATTATGATCAGGTTCAGATCACGAGAGCAGCTACTTGCTATTTTAAAAACATACCCACAGTCTTGCATGTTTCAACAGTCGTGACAGCATACTTGGCAGCTAAACCTCTCCCGCTATGAAGGGGAAAGGGGGAAGGTGTCGAAGAGGAAATATTAACTTTTTACATGAGTAGTGCTGGCTTCTGGCAGCAGACGCTGTTCCCACTTTGCATCAAAATCCTGGTTTAAAAAAAAATGACCTGGATTCAGATTTCCAACACTAAAGAAACTAAGAGTCCATCACCCCACTCATACTGTATTAGCAAAGTGCAACACACATCTCATTCAGGCAATATTGTATAACAGGGGTGTCAGAAAATATCAATACAAGTTTGTGCCCCCCAACGAATGGTAATGTCTTTTCTTCGATTCTATGTAGATGGTTGGAAGAACTGTAAAATACAAATGCAAGTGCAGCTCTTCTGAGTGGGAAGTCATAAAAAATAAACTGTAAGATGCATACAACATTGTGTGTTCTTCATATTACTGTATGAGATTAAAAAGAAACACAATAAACTGCCTTGCGTACACTGTCCCAATATATGCCAATATCACCACCCTGCAGGGTATGGATCATATCACCTGATTCTTCATTATACACAGCCATGTTGTATAATATAACACTATATTTGGCTTCTCAATGTCATGTTTCAAATAAAAAATGTTGCACAGTGGTGGAAAAGTAACCAAGAACATTTGCACAAGTACTTTTTCAAGTTTTCAAGTACTTGCTCTTTGCTAGTCTGCTAGTATTGTAGTTATAAGTGTAGTTTACGACTCCACTCCATAGAGGCTCACATGCTTTGGTATTCTGAAAATATCTGCCAAGATCTATGATGATTGGACAAAGCGTCAGTGAGTTCATGAACTTTATTTGTCAAAAAATTTAACAGGATCTCTATAAACTTTATTCAACTCTCCTGTCGAATCTTTCTAGCTGACTGGAAATTGAGCCGATGCTGTGTAATAATAACAACAACAAAAATGATGGTGATAAAGAAGCAAAACTAAACGCTTTCAATAGGCTTTTTGATCTATGAGAACTGCCTCCCTCTGCTCACCTGTAAATCAGGCTATTTCAATTCATTTCTGATTTATTATCCTCTATATGTTGTTTTGGAGGTTCTGTTTATTTGTAATCTTATCAAAAATTTGCCTCGTTCCTTATCTGTGCCCAATTCTCTTCCTGCAATGACCCATTTTCCCCATGGGCAGCATTTAAGTTTCATCTAATCGAATCTAACACATCTCTGATTCTGCATGAGATGGGCTGATATGCAAATGACTTCAGCGCAATTTTGTTGCTGTCTGAAGAATGGATTGGACTCAAAATGGGGAGAAAAGGGACAATTTCTCCAGGTGTATTAAAGGCAGACATTTTTAATGGTGCAGCGGTGACACGGCACATCGTCTCCCTGGCTGCTTGTTTCCGCGGTAATTTGTGTATTTTTCTAAATATTGTCAGGTAAGCAAAGGTCTTCTTTCATTTGGCGCTGCTTCTTGCCTGCAAAATAATGACTACACTACTTTGCAACATAAGTAATAATATATGGTATTGACAGTGACAGTATGCACTGAATTCTATTAAGTGGGGTTAAAGCAAGCGCTCTCTGGCCTACCAAACCACACAGAATGAGTCATTTGATTAATTCTATCTTTCTCTTACCACTGACACATCTCAAATACATAATTAGGTTGAAAAGTGCAAAGACTCAGCGCCCCAGTTTTTTTCTGATTTTCATCTGCTAAAATAGTGTGTCACGTAACATCACACTTTAAGTTTACCAGTGTCGTTCATGGTGTTCTCATTTAGTAGAGCTGAGGATGGAATAAAATATGGTAATAGAGAGATACCTTTACAATGTGTGAGCATTGGTAGAAAGGAAGAGATGCTAAGTCTGAAAATATAATGATCAACGAGGTAAAACCTGTGTAACCTCATCTGTTTGTGTTAATCAATCATGGTCTTTGATTTCTTCAGCGTCTTTAACACCGTTCACCCTTCCATGGCGAGGCAATGACTGCCACACAGGCTGATGTTCCTCTGGAGTCCTGGACCATGGACTACGATACCAGATCACCTCAGAGCTGCACAGTGATGAGCAGTACTGGACCCACACAGACCACTTTCCCGTCCCCTTGTTACCCCTGTACACACCAGACCTCAGGTCAGACACAGGAACCTGCCACCATCAGGGGGAGGACGTGTCAGAGGGTCAAAAATAGATGGAGGAGGTGGCACGGGATGAAAAATATTTCAGGTGTCCACTTTGAAAGCAGAGCAGAAAGGGTCAGAGCAGGAACCCTTAAAGGGATAGCTCAACATTTTGGCAAATTGGCCCATTACCATACAGTAATCCCCATAGTCTTAGGAGTAGGTTTGTTACCTTTAATTGTCAGTGCAAGCTAATTTTAGATCAGCCGCGAGCCGCAAGCTGCTCAGAGCTACACTACGGAGGCTAATGGGATTTCTTGGTTTCCCTCATCAAATACACAATCCAACACAACAAGTTGGACAAGTTGTGACCTGCACAATCACCACGCTATGAGATAATAACGGAACGTTATGAGACAGAGTTGTTTTCGAGGCAAATGCAGAGGCTGCTTGCTGAAAAACTGCCCCCAACAGGAACGCGCATCAGCTGTTTTGCATGAATTTGCCTCGAAAACAACTCTGTCTCGTAAACGTTCTGTTATTATCTCATAGCGTGGTGAATTTGCAGGTCACAACTTGTTGGATTGTGTATTTGATGAGTTTGATGAGGGAAACCAAGAAATTCCATTAGCCTCCATAGTGTAGCTCTGAGCAGCTCGCAGCTCTGCTCTGCCATTCTAAAAATAGCTTGCACTGACAATTAAAGGGAACGAACCTATAAGCTTATTAGGGATAATGGCATTGGGCCAATTTGCCAAAAATATTGAACTATCCCTTTAACATGTTCCTCACCATGCTGCAGATGTTTCTACAGCCTTCTCCATCTTCTACCCCCTGGTTTGCCGGGGCAGAAATCCGAGGACGACAGACTACCAACAGACGCGACAAAGTGATTTAGTCCTGGGACTGCATGTAGTCTCAGAGAGGAGGATGTTGTCAAATCTACTCTCCATCATACACAACATCTCCCACCCTCTACCCAGCACTCTGGTTGACCAGAGGAGTGTGTTCACACACAGACACAGAAAGGCAAACAGCTCCACTGACTGCTACAGCAGCTGCTTCCTCCCACAGACAACTTCCACAATCTACTGCTAATTTGTGCTCAAATTAATGCAAATTACTTAATTCTTCATCTTCATCAGAGCTCTGCTTTTAACTACTGTTAACATTCCACTGCTCATCCTGGTAACTTAGCACATTACTGTCAATTTACGATTTGTATGTTTCCATTTTTGCTGTGAATTTTGGGTGCTCTTGTCTTTTTGTTTAGGTATATAGCTATGTATCTTTACATTTCAATTCCACCTTTTCCATGCATTTATAAATGTTACTGTTTTACTCTTACTAATTTACCTCTTGTTTCAAATTGTGACATTGGAACAAAGCAATTTTCTTGTGCAGCTCAATAAAGCTTTCTTCTGTTTATCTCTGCCTTCAACGTGCATTTATGTAAGTCTGTATCATAGGGGCTGCTGGCCAAATGAAATATAGTGAGGTGATAAAGAAAACCAACCCCCCACTGGTCCCTGCTTCATTGATTCATCCACTTCATTCGTCTGTTCACACTCCTATTTAACTGTTTACTTTAGACGTCAGGGGACATTATCATGGGAGCATTTCACAGCATTAGCCTTCTCTCCAGTGTCCATTTTCTCATCAAGGAGCTGGAATAAAGGCAAAGGTAACTATACAATGAATTCCTGGGCTGATAAAGACGCCCTTTTTCATCCCCCTTAGTTGGCCTTTATTTGCATGTTTTAAGCGCGACTCTATCCAGACACAATCTACTTATTGGATTGAATTTTTAATGTCAGGTGTAAACAAGGTCAGGAAGACTGAGCTGCTTCGCTGCTCCCCGCTCCCAACAGCAAGCAACTCTTGCCTGCTCGGAGAATACACGGCTTAACTTGGATGACCTGACCACGCAGTCAATATGGATTAAGAACTAATGCTTAATCAACTTTGCAGCAAAGACCTCCCGTCCGGCAGATTTACCATGCGCCTCTGTGATCCGCGGGAAGCAGGAGCCAAGAGCCAAGGAGCGCAAAAAAAAAAAGGACAAACTGCACAGTGCAGGTGCGTTTAAGTACAGAGAGCTGTGTGACTGGAGGCTGGAGAGGCACAGTGATCAATGACATTAGTTCTGTTCCTTTTCCCCACATGCAAAATTACACAACAGAAGCAACGCTGATGCTGCTGGGAATTACCTAGGCAGGATTAAACTTTGACAGAAGAAAAGAGGCTGCAGCCGAATATAACCCGTGTAAAAATACATTCAAAGAGGCTACTTTGAGTCATGCCACTGGCACCAAGACAGCTCAACTGCACTTCACTAATCGCTTCATTTAAGCTGCGGTTTAGACGGCCAAGCGTCGGGCCAGAGACCGTCCGCGGCATGCAGAAGCCACTTAGTGAACTGACAACTGACAAACAGGCGCATCCGAACACAAGCCGAAGGCAGCGATAACAAGTGCTCCATGGAGAACCAAAAAAAAAAAAAAAATCCCAGCACTTACCTTGCTCCATCAGCAGGATGGTCATCCCGACCAGCAAAGCCCAGTACAGAGGATTCTTCATGTCTGCCGATGCGCTTGTCTGCCGTGCGGTGTCGTCAAGGAAAAAATAGCCTGCGAGTCTGTGAAAATCCCGAAAAGTGCTTTTTCTTCAAGTCCGCGGTCCTGCTGTCTGCCTGTAAAGCATCCACCAACGCTGCGCTCCACGAAGTCCCTCCTTCAACTGCGAGGTTATTGGCAGCGCTGCCGCGGACAAGCTGACGGCGATCGACGCGGCTGCTTCCGCTCCGCCTTCTGCCGGTGTAAGGAGCCTCCGGAGGGTCAGGCTGCTGCTGCGTTCAGCCAGCGGGAGCAGCGCTTTTATTTTGAAGGGAAATCTTCCAGACTTCCTGTCCGGACCCGGTTGTTTGTGTGGAGCTTAACGTGGTGATTAGCGGAGAGAGACTTCTTGAGGAGGCGCTGCCCTCCCGCAGTCCATCCACCTCATTTACTCACTCATCGCGGGTATTTATCTTCATTCAACATATTAACTGCGAGCAGAGCTGTGACGCAGAAGCCTCGCCTTGACTTAATCTCAGGAGTTTTATTTTATTTTTATTTTTTTTAATGTTTTCAGCGCCCTTTGGAAGTCAGTAAGTGGCCATTCATTAACATGGCTAATTTTAATGAGCAACAAGTCGAGGAGAGATTCTCAGCCCCAAAACACCACAAGTGACCAGAATCAAAACAGACTGAGTCACGGAATGAATCAGAGGCATCACAACATGAATAGCCTATGTAGGGATTTGTTTTCTTTTGTTTGTTTGTTTGTTTTTTGCTATTGTTGAATTTTGTAGGTGTTTCTGTCATATTCATTTTTTCAAAAGGCTCATTTTTGAACTGCTCAATAGGCTACATCTTGACAGACTGGATAGCATCTCATTTCAGCTGTGAAATGTGTGTGGTCCTCATTAACTCAACTTCCCTCATCTTCTATCATACGTGGGCTATTTGACATTTGTATTGAAAAGTTGTAGCAAATAAAATCCTCTGCACCAGCTGCCTGAATGAAATGTCTAGATGCTATGGTTCTCAAAGTGAGGTCAATTTAGGGGTCCTTGATGTAACCACTGAGAACCACTGGTCTAGATCAGATGCTCCAGCCTCAGACGCCCTGTCAATAACCTTTGGTGACCAGATCATAAGTAGAGGTGTGACTGCACCCAACAAGCTCTGAGGCTGCACACCACATTCAGACCTAGCTCTGCAGCATACGGCTGCATTTCTTTCAATGTGTCTCAGCTGCACTGAAACCTGCACTCAACTGGTGTCTGTTGTGTTTCCGATGTTCTCATCAGGGCCAGACTGAGACATATTTCTAATGAATACATTTTTTAAATAGATTCAAACTTAGCTGTGCCAAGATGGGAGAAAATGTCCAATATGACATATTACAAGGCCACATTGTGCATCAAACATATTGGCTGATTTGGTTGTCTAGGCTACTCCAAGAAATAATCTTAGTATTGCTCCCTCCTGTTGCTTAAAAAGCAACAATACATTAGGTCTCTGCAAATGGAAATAATCTATGCATTTATGTGCATATAGAGCAGAGAATGGAGATCTGATAATAAGTAGTGACTCAGGATACACACATCTAAGATCACCCAGGATGTCTTTTAATACCAGGTACGATCAGGGAATTGAATTTAAAATCAAACAACAGACGAGTGGTGCCCAAACCTGCACAAGAAATCCTGATATATTTGCCATTTAAGCCCATTTTTTCTGAATTCTGACAAGATGTTAATAAAAAGTAAAACTCTCTATGACAGACAGCAAAGAGAAATAAAAAGTAACAGCGGCTTGTTTGCCCGATGCCATCAGTGGTCATAAAATAAAAATTCTAAACTCATCCATGAATTCATGAATTCCTCCGTCAGAAGGTATTTCTGTCTCAAAAACAGGAGAAATAGTTCACAGACTGTTTGACAATTGCAATCCATCATTTAAACTACAGGCAAGTGTATTAAAGCAGCGGCTTGTTTTCCTATCAATACAGCGCAGACTCTATAATGGCAGTTTGTCAAAAGTTGTCCCATTCTGCCATAATAGAGTTTAGTCCAACATCAGAGATGACAGACTTCAATTCCTCACATGAACAATGCAATTTATGTGTCCCGTCCATCACATTACACTCATGCCATTTTTTAAACATGCACTGTTTTCCTGTCCTCACGTTCAGTCACCTTTAGTACAGTGTGTTATCACTTAAATAGAACAACACTTACTTTTCTTTTTA
Source organism: Trachurus japonicus (assembly GCF_045865225.1). Classification (NCBI taxonomy): domain Eukaryota; kingdom Metazoa; phylum Chordata; class Actinopteri; order Carangiformes; family Carangidae; genus Trachurus; species Trachurus japonicus. The sequence goes on along the minus strand of NC_140920.1, from coordinate 26,970,371 downwards.
CAAGGTTGGGTTGCTTGTGATCTGCATGTTAACAATATCTTGACAAAGCATTGATCAATTAGTAGCTGGGGATGTGAGAAAAGGCACATGTGGCTGTAGGGGCAAATATGGAGTGAAACTAAAATACATAAATACGGTATGATCAGTGTTGGGAAATAAACAAGCGGTTTGCTGTTATGGCTCTGACCTTTTTTTCCACTAAAATTCAACACAGATCTCTCTAATTTGCTGCTTCCCCCTATCATTGATAGTGATTGATATAAATTGTGGGGTGGGAGGAAGTGAACTGACATGCAAAAAAAAAAAAGAAAAAAAGTGAGAACCAGTGATCTAATTCAACTTGTCTGACAGCCATGTCCCTGGATGACACGGCATGTCACCACAGTGATGGTCTATTTAAATGAGTGCAAGCTCACAGTCACTCCTCTGCTGTTTCTGTCTGTTACCTCTGACTCTGCTCTGTCTGGACCGTGAAGCCTCTTTATCTCTGACTTAATTCCATTGGGGAGGTTATTTGCAATGCAATTCCCTCATGTTACTTATAATGTTGCACGGTGTGTTTTTGCTGTTATTCTGCAGTGCCACATAACCTCTATTCTCCAGTACTATAGGTGCCTGTTAATGCAACCTCCATTTTTTTTGCTTTAAGATGTGTTTTGGGTGCTCAAACCCAGTGCTGCATGAAAACTCTTCTGAGCACATTTCCACCCCATTGCCTCATGGGATATGTTATTTTCAATAAAGCCTTGGTAAAAGTGATTAGAGTCATTTATTCAGTTTAGCTCTGTCAGCGAATAATTGATTATTGCCATTAATAATAATCAAAAATCATTTAAAATATGTTTACCAAAATCATAGAAGATTAGGAACGTGCAGTGAAAACAATTTGGTTGGTGTGCATCCCTCCTCGTTCTCTGCTCTCCACAGACCAACAACACCGGGTGAAAGCAAAGCTGAGGACACAGTTGAAAAAGTTGTGGGCCGGCTGTAAACAACTGTCAGTGGAAAGTAGCTTAAGTAGCTAAATGTCACGAGATGACGGATACAATGATATTCACGTTGTCATTGCCTTATCAGAATCCAGCCCATGGTGTCAGCTGTTGCAGCTCTTTATCTGTTTGCTCCTCTACTCCACTCTCACATTCAAATGCAGCTAGACTCACATTAAAGCTCTTCTCAGTTACATGTTTTTCTGCTTCTATTGTCAGACAGTGGACCAAGTTTGAAATATTTTCCTTCTGTTACTTAAAGGAGACATAATGTGGAAATATCACTTTTTGAAGGCTCTTTAACATATATTTGGGTGTTTGTCTTGCCTTCAGGCCCCCAAAATGTGAGAATTGACAATAACATCTGTAATGTACAGGCTCCCGATTGAAATCCATGTGGTTTTACGAGTTGTTCCCTCAGTTTTCTTCCAGTGATGTAACTAGCTTTTGAATTTGCATAACTCCACCCCTACCTGGTACCAGTAGAAGGGGCGGGGCAAGCAGTGTTTCATTTGCATTTAAAGAGACAGGCATTGAAACCAGCTGTTCTGAACAGAGCTGTTTTGAGAGGATGAAAAGAGCTGTGATGTTTGATCCTTGGGGTATTTTGACCAAAGCATGTCACAGACATGTATTTAAGACACCTGGGAACTATTTTAATTTGTGGAAAGGGGACAGAATATGTCTCCTTTAAGGGACCAGTGAAGCCCACAGCTTAAGGGCTGCATGATCATCTATACTCATAGAAAAATAAGTTATAGCAAGTATTTCATGATGTGCTTTGGCCTTTACAGTACACACACATGTAACAATAAGTAAGTCCATCCAACCAACCACACAGTGTCATATGCGTCTGACCTGCACACATGAAAAATATCCATACATATGAAGGGAAGCCTGGCAAACAAAAAGACCTGCTAATGCACTGGAATATTTCTAGGAGTTGATGTGCAAGTTCTAGGAGTGAAGTCAGAGTGTGAGACAGATTTTTTATTTTTGGTGGTTCTGCTTCTAACACCAATACCTGACTTACTGCAGACATCAAATTTCAAATTTGCTAGTTTAATAGTCATGATAAGACAATTGCTCTGGGCAAAACTGACATTTTACATTAATATTTGACTGCCGTAATCTTTGGCCCCTTGTGTAGTCAGGGTAATAAACCAGCAGGCCGGTTGGCCCAGAATGGCTTACTCAAATCTTGACTTTTCCCATTATGAGCCGGTGACATCCCTAACTGTTTGCTGCGGGTCTGACAGCGCTGACTGCAAAGCATTGAACAAGCTCCCACATCCAAAAACATGCTATAAGAAGCATTTCTATATACAGCAGGCCACAGAAAATGCTGAAGACATTTGTAAATTAAATGTGTGGGTTTTCTCGCTTCCTCCCACAGCTCATTAGGTTGATTGGATACTCTAAATTTCCCATAGGTGTGTGTGTAAGTGTGTGTTGTTGTTGTTGTCTGTGGGTCTTGTGATGGACTGGGGACCTGTCCAGGTTGGGATTGGCTACAGGCCCCCTGCAACTATGTGTGGAAAGCCGATGGATGGATGGATGGATGGATGGATGGATGGATGGATGGATGGATGGATGGATGGATGGATGGATGGCAACCACTGAAGAACTGCATAACACACATAATTATGTATCACTTCTCATCAGCCTATCCTGATTCCTGTAGATTATGCCATTGGTAATTATGATACAGTATGCTGCTGTATTTCAGAGTGCCTCTTATACGGTACATGACTGCTGACTGAGCTGTCAGCCAATATGGTGATCAAGTGGAACTGCTTAAAATATAAGTACATACTGAAATTAGACACTGAGACGTGTAATGGATACATTTCCTTTTGTCTGGATTCAGCTGTGCAGAGGAGCTGCCCACTCCCTCAGTCTCTTTACATCCACACACAGATAGCAACGAGGGTTAGGGTTGGTCAGGAATTGAATTATTTACATTGCATGATGAGATTTCTTCCTCAGTTAAAGAGAGATGGGTACAGTGTTATGCATTGTAACACCAAGAGATATCAGATAGAGCCATATACACACTGGCTGGAGGGAGGGGTTGGGTGGATGTCACTCATAGAGTATGGTGGACATGATGCCAAACACTAGCAAACAGGAGGGAAACTTGGTGATTGAAGCACAGGGGGGTGGGGAGGCCAGGGCTTTCCGTTTGCTTCACCCAACTCATAACTCACTGAGAAATGAAAAACTGAAATCTCAGCAGCCATAAATGTAACAGTACTAATTGGCATTAATCAATGCATACCAAAATAACATACAACAGAATGTTTATTCAAGTGTCTCCTGTTCCGTAAAACACTTTGTCAGGTTTTCACCCAAATGCAGACAGAAGAACACAGCTTGACGGGTAGCAAAGAATATTTATGGAAAAATAGGGGCAAACACAAAAAGTCTCTGAACAAAAGTATCAAAGAAAAGGTCAACAGGCCTAAGTCCCAGACAAACACCAAATAGGAACACAGTGGGTCGAAGTAAACATCAGAAAATCCGAAGGAAATTATAACAACTCAAAATAAGACACAACCAGGGAGCCACAAGGATCAGGAAACTGAAGAGAATCACACAGGAGGGTAGAAGAGGGGAGTATAATGCTGCTTTCGAAACAAGTCGGAACTTGGATTGTTCCCAGTTGAAAACTCCGATTTCCAACTTCAAAACATTTGAGACACATCACACCGGGATAACCAAAAACATGGCGGACTGGGACAAACTTTGCATTCAATGTGTTTCACTAAAGGCATAAAAACATTACAAAGGACACAAAACGATTTAAAAAGAACATTTTAATGTATTTTGGCATTTAAATGCATGTTTTACAGTCGGCTGTGTGGTAGATTCTTTTTCTGAGACTTCACCAAGTGGGAGCTCCGACTTGAGGTGGCGTTCGATTACACTTTTTTAAGTAGGTCGGAAAGATCTGAGTCTGGAACACAGCATAAACACAGATAGAGAGACAATAAGACACAAGTGCAACACATTAGGGTGGGACAGGTGCTAATTAAAGGAGGGAAACACAAGATGACAAGATACAGTATATTTGAAAATAAAACTCTGACTAAACCAGGGACATGACAAAATAAAAATACCTCAGCCAATCACCTGATCCACAGTATAGCAGCAGACATACTCCTCACAAGCCCTTAAAGCGCTTTCAGTCACGACATGTACAGTTTATGAACCCAGAGGATTTACTCTTTCAGCCTCTTCCCATCATCAAACCATCCACTGGTGAGGACACAAAGGATCCATCTTTCAAAAACAGACCATTGTCAGAAGGATGCATTGCCAAAGCGTGGGTCAAAAGGTCATCAGAGGATCAAGTAATATGGACACAGGGCAAAATGGGAGTAAACAAGCAAAATCTCCACTCCAGTAATAAGACTTCATCTCTGAATTGGTATTTGACTTATGTAACCACCACAAGGACAGTTATTATCATCAAGATGTGACCCCTGGACTTCGTGTGTCACACAAACCCAAACTGATGTTTCTGCTTTCCTCTCTGTCTCTCTCCCTAGATAATGGAATCATAAATCACAAGGAGTGCTGTTTAAACCATCTATTATACTGCTTGACCATTTAAACATGTTTTATGGTTAAGGTTTTGAATGAGTAATACAAAACCCACGGCTGTATTATGCCTTTTCTCTTTTTAACGGCGCCATTTAGTGGAAATCTTGTTGCATTTAATGTTTTATGGGTCATGATGGAAGGTGGATGTGTCATCTCTGTGGGAAAACTCCAGCTGAAACAACGAGAAAAGATGGGAACAGTCCTTGAGATGTATGTCAGCCCCAAGGGAAATAAAACCACAGGGATCACTCTTTTTTCTTTTTCTTTTTTTTTGGCGGCTTTATACTATTCTGCGTTTTTTTGCACTTGTTTTGCCTTTTTATTTTGTTTTTGTTCAATCTGTCTTTTGGAGAAACCACCCATCTCCAACAAGTAACAGCTACAGCTACACCACCACACACAGTGGATGAGACAATCTGAATCATTTATTGGTGTAGCCACATGTTAAACAGCCAAAACATTTTAATTACAGTTTTTTCACAGGCTGATTAACACTGTTTTGTTGCCCCACTTTTCATCCTTGTGATTATCAGAGATGCATTTACTCAGCAGCAGTAGCAATCAGTTAAGACATTTTATCATTTAGACTGAGTTGTCATCCTGTTGTGTTCCTTTGAAGTAGATTAATAAATGATATAACATATGGCTGGGCCGCCTATGGTCAAATCCTTCTTTTAGAGCTGTGACAGTGTCTGACAAAATCATCAGAGACATAAATTAAAGACAAAGACTAAGCTGTGATCTTTCCAGTGCTTTAAGTGGGCCGGTACTCACCGGTACGGAGTACCGGCACTTCTAGATTTTAACCCCCGGCGTACCGGGACTTTTTACGGCGTACCGGGGAGTACCGGGAGTCTGGACATACTCTGTCCTGTTCTCATTCTCTCTGACCGATTTGTGATAGTGATGCCTCTTTCACCCTGAGCGCCACGGTTCTGTTGCCCTGTTCTCCGCTGCTCCTCTGTCTCTCACTGAGGGGCGGGGCTGCCGCGCTGTGCGCTCTCTCATCCATGACTCTCTCACATGCACGTACGGAGCGCACGCCGCTGCCTCGTCATAGTATAACTCCATGTGTCCAGACGAGATGTGAATGTGGAGCGACTAAAACCTTCGTGAGTTACAGTGTAAAGCCATTTACATGACTTTCCAGTGGTAGCCTACCAATAAGTAGCCTTCCACTTACTGTATTCAACATGCTTAAATGTGAGTCATATTTCCCAAAATGCTTAACACTACTCGTTAACAAGAGCAGAGTAAAATGAAAGCTCTTACTGAGAAACACTGTGAAACTGTTGCTGTCAGCTTGTTAGAACAATGACAGCTGTCTGTGGAGGCTGTTTATTTGGCCACAAATCACAAAAACTTCTTGATTTTAGTGAAAATTTTAATTTGGCAATAATTTAGGACAGCAATTAGGGAAGGATAGAGATACTTTATGAAGTGGGTAAACTTAAAATAACAAATACTGATTCATTTGTCGTCATACATTATTCACAGATGGATTTTAACAAGAAAATACTTTTTAAAAATCTTTCTGGAAAGTTCAATTGAACGTTTTTCTTTTTTTAATCAACATCATATTTGAATGTAAAGTAGCCTGTCACTTAATGATGTGCTGGTATCGACCGCCCACCGCCTAATTTACCAGCCAACAGCTGAAAAGGGGAGTACCGGCACTTATTTTTTCCCACTTAAAGCACTGCTTGTGCCCAATTGGCACGTAAGTGAGCCAGCGGTGATGACTATATTTCTTATTTTGTCTCTCTCTCTCAGCTCTTGTTCCTTTATTTATTCACTCCAACTCCAGAATGTAATGGACTTTTATTAGAGGCAGGTATTTATGTCTAACTCCCCCCTGTTTGATATGTAGAGTTGGTCACAGTCGATAGGACTGTTGACTTCTCTCTCTCCCTCTCTCTCTGCTTGGTGTGTCTGGTGCTTAGTTATTCCTCTGCCTCTTATAATAATAATAATTATACATGTAATGAAAGTAGTTCATTTGCTGTAGAAGAGGCGGGCCCAGTGTATTGTCAGTGCTCCTCCTCTTCCCTGCAGTTCCTGAGCAGCTGAGAACCTCCCAAATACCTCCTGATATCTTTGATGTTGTAATATCCTCCTGTGAGCCAGGTGAAATAAGGTTTGGAAATTTAAATTAACATTTTCTTAGAAAATATAAATATTGTGACAAGTTGCATGTTATACCCATAACTCTAAAAGTTGCTTCTTATCCTAATGGATGATGGATGCTGTCACTTTGTCCATGTTCAGGCTCCTTGAAAGGTGACACATCCTCCTCTGAGCTTTCACCTTCCTGCTCCACTGTCTGTCCCTCCCCCACCTCCTCTCCTGACAGCTCCGAGTCTGACTCCCCTTTTGACAGTTCTGAGAGAAATCCTCTCTGTCTCACTCAGCCCTCTGCTTCCTGATGAAAGGAAACCTGTAAAAAATTGGAGTTGGTGAGTCATGTTGTTCACGACAAAGGACTCTGAATAAAAGTCTTCAAAGGGTTCAAATTACTGCACATTTCTGAAATTTTACTCAACTTAAGACACAGTTTAATTATTAGTAACAGATATTATTTCACGCAAAAAAACAGATCAGTTACCCTTAATGCCATAAAATGACAAAGTTGCTCTTTAATACCCTTATTCTAACTAAATTAGAAGATATAAATGTGTTTGTTTTTTTTAATGTGGATAAACTCCAAACTAATTAACACCAAATTTCATTTTAAAACACTGTTTTAGAATGCAAACAGTCTGTGACAAGTGTTTGAAGTATCTGTTTGCAGATAAATGATCTCTGTTGACACTAACATCTACATATTTTCGTTAACACATACACTCAGCATGTGCAAGGAGGTGGAAACAGGAAGTCTTGTCTTCTATGTGGTTGATAAGCTGCAAAAACCACAAACAAGGAAAAGCAAATGGTTTTTAAAATGCAGAATTTAAACTAAACAGCAGCTGAAGCAACAACAAGACGGTGAGTCACACTTTTACTTCATTATCCATGCTGTTTTCATCACTTGTAGCCGAGCAAAACCCGATAAGGCAGCGACCACAGTTCTTGTACGTTCCAGATGGCTACATGTGTCGATGTGGGATGGGAGACCAAGATACAAACACAAGTTTTTGTGCTCTGAAACATGTTACAATACAAAAGGGATGAAAATTAACCTGGGTGCTGTGTTTACATCCATGCTTAGGTAAGTCATGAGGGAACTCTTTTCCATTGCTGACAAAAACCCAACAATAGTATGTTTTATTTGTGTGTGTGTGTGTGTGTGTGTGTGTGTGTGTGTGTGTGTGTGTGCGCGCGCGCGCGCGCGTGTGTGTGTGTGTGTGTGGTTTAGCCACACCCCTAAGACTGTGACATCCCTAGACAGCTTTCTTGACAGCACCGTAGGGCTGGAAAAAGACTGCATAAATGGTGCTTGACCCAAAGAGAGGAAGAAAATAATTGGACCAGTGTACTAGAAAGCTTAAGTTCATGCGGGAAGTCTAAGTCTAGTCCACCTACTGACTAGGGAACTGCTCTGTCTCTATCTCCTTAAAGAAGAGGTGCTTAGCTTCTAACCTCATTGTGAGCTCCAGGAGGAGTTTTCAAGAAACTTCAAAAGCTTTAAACAGAAGCACTTGATTCATTGAAGAGAAGAGTGAGGATCAATACAACTTAACCAGCAGTGCCATCCCAAAATCTAAAGCTGTCTTCTGACAAGGCTTTTTGCATTCATACAATCACAGGCACACATTCACACAGTCCTCACGATACATCTTCCACTATACAGACATACACACACCTCTGATACACCAGGGATCATCAAGGACACTCCACAATGTGAACCACTGACTTTACAATTAGCAGTGTACCAGCTCTACCTCCTACCTCTGTCTCAAGTGACCGTGAGATGAGCCACCCGAGCTGGTTGATATGGCTATCAACTTCATCACTACTTTCACTGCTCTCCAGAGACAGCGAACCATTGTCAAATACTAAATGGCATGTGAACGACCCGTGTGCAGACAAGAGAATACACACTAATAAAAGAGAGTAGGCTTAATGGAAGAAAATAGTCCTAAAAGAGGAAAAATCCCCCACAAAGCTCTACAAATTGATGTTTTGGACTTGTATAGTGGGAAAAAAACACTTCTATAACTTTATGTCTGTGCTCAGAAATCAAGCCACTGCTTTCATATGAGTGGGTCGGTGACATAACCAACTCAACAACAACTGTGAGTGTCATCAACACTTGTTTCTTTTCCTGTGTTTTGGGGCCAGTCATTAGTGGAAGCAGCCTTTGTAAGCAGTGATTCTTATAATGCATTCATGTTAAACCCTGGGGAGAACGCTCTTATAGGATGATTGTAATGAGCTACTTGAGAGAGAAATACAAAAGAGATATGTATATTTCTTTGTGAAGATATTTGAACAAGGTGTTAGTTCAGGTACAGTAGCAGGTAATTTATGCAGCTCGTCAGGTGGACAACCTGTTGTCATATGAACATGATTTAATCTTTGAATAATTACACAAATGTTTCTTCTTCAAGGTAGAGTCTGTAGATTTATTTGATGCAGTTTGTAAACACAATATTAAAATTGGGCCCCACCTCTTGGGCTCAACTCTTCCCCCTGCTGCTGTTTGAATATTTGCACACACTCACCACCACACAGGATAGAAGCATATAGGTGATGATTAAACAGGATTTCTTTTGTATAAATCTATATATGTATTTTTTTTTAGGAAAACCCTACATACTCTACCTTTAAGTCCCTGTCTGTGCTGCTTCAGTGACTAATAAGGTTGCTTTTTTGTTGGCCTATGAAACTCTCAGTAAGCTGTGTGTCAGAAAATCTGCCACACACTTGTATTGGCACAGAAAATATGTAATCGCTAATACTTTCATATTATTTTCTTGTACTGGATAAATGTTTGACCTGCTGTAACAGAGCTGTGTGTCAGGATGTGTAGAGGACTGGACCTGAAAATGCAGACTTGAACAAAAACCAGTAAGGTGAAAGAAAACGATTTATTTAACCCACGGGGGACACGGCATGGATAACAGGGAATACAATGCAGACAATCTGACAAAGACAATGGGAATACACGAGGACAAACAAGGCACAGGTGGGGAAATCAACACAGGTGAGACACATTAAGTAATCAAACAGGCGGGAAATCTGACAAGAAGACAGGGGTAATGCTGCGTTCGAGACAACTCAGAACTTTGAATCTCCCAGTTGAAAACGCCCATTTACGACTACAAAGCGTTCCAAGACGCACCACGCCAGAATAACAAAAAACATGGTGGACAAACTTTACATTCAAAGTGTTTCATGTAAGGCATTAAAGGTACATTGTGTAAGAATTACTCCCATCTAGTGTTGCGGTTGTATATCGCAAGCAACTCAATCGTATTTTTCATGTTGCAGCTTGCCCGCTCCATGTATATATGAATGATATGAACGGCAAATTCAGAGCTTACCGGAACACTTAAGTTTGTTGATGGGATTGATTACTGATTAATGAAAACATACTTTTTAACAAAATAATCAATTTTCGTGAAGTTACGCAATGTCCCTTTAAAACATTACAAACGGCAAAAAAAAAACAATTAAAGACTGTATATTTCATAATGTTTTAATGTATTTTGGCATTAATAATGCATTTTAAATGCTTTACCATTGACAGTGTTGTTCTGCGCAGGTGCAGATTGTTGTGCGACGTCAGACAACTGATTCTCGGAGAAGTCGGGAGGTTTTTTTCTCCGAGTTTCCTGAGTGGGAGCTCCGACATAAGGTGGCATTCGATTGCACTTTTTCAAGTAGAAGGTTGGAAAAATCCGCAGTCCAAGTTGTCTCGAACGCAGAAACAGCCTGGAAGTAATAAGACAAAGAAAGAAAACTTAACTGAAATCCTCATAACATACAACATTAACTGACTGGTCTTGACACTGACACTGTTTACTTTGTCCGCCTCTCACTGCTCAGATCTAGTGTCATATAACTGAGAAGTTTACATCATCCCCGCCATCTGTATCAGCATGATTCCCCACACCCACAGGGACTGAACAAACACCCTCTGAAGGCAGCGACTGCAACAAGCTTCAAATACTACTACTACTTTAAATGTGTGAGCATTAACACAACAGTTGCATCTATTTAATGATACTGACATATTCTTAAGTGACACATAAGTCATCAAACATTCTTTGTTAATATACCTGGGGGACTTCCCAAGCTAAGTCTGTGTGTGGGAAACACTGATGCAGTCTGTTTTGATGAGGTGGACACAGCTAACATTAACACTGGTGAGTAATTACAGATCAAATCAGCTTGTTATTTCCTCATAATATGTCAGGGGGTCTTATGCCTTATTTGTATTCTACATTCCCTCCTCAGTGTTTTTGTACAATGTGCTTCATCTTATCTTTTGTTTACCCATCGCTTCAATCTAGAAATGGGGTTCAATATTTGCGTGATGAAGTTCAAAATAAATGATAAACACACAAACACATGGACAGGGATGTACTCTACATTGATATGCGCATCATGTAGACTCTTATTTATCCAGGAGCCAACTCAAGTGAAGTGTTTGTGCATTTTTCATTTTCCACAACAGGACGTTAGGACATACACTCACGATCAAAGGCTGCGGTCGTGATGTCCTCTGCGGCGATATACAGCTGAGACGGTCACTGTGACTGGAAAACTTATTCCAAATAGATATTTTATTGTATTAATGAATGCAATTTGTACCAATTTCTCACCAATTTTTTTTTATAGGAAGGACACTAATTAACTGCAACATCCCCAGGGCCACAGAGAACGATATCATTATTGTATTTCTGCTGCTTCCTACGGGGATTTACAGCTTTGAGTTAGTTTATTGAGCTCTACTCTTCTAAAACGATGAGTGTCATCATACAACGTTATACAGACAGACAACATGAAGTGGATTATGCTTTAGGCGTAGTCTGAAATGAAAATGTGGAAAGTGAAGCTGAAATCTAATGATGTTGTCTGCGGTGACAACTTGTTGCCTTTGGAATCCACTCCTGGAAAGTTTTCCACCAACTCTTGTTCCTAATGTTCCTATTACCACTTTGGACTTCTCCTTTCACATCCGATTCAGTCATTCTTTCATCCTCTTGCACTTGTAGTGCTCCTTCCTGATGTTATTGTTAGTTGGGATTGACACATCTATCACAACTGTCCAGTTCTGCTCCCTGTCAACCACCATGTGTGGTTACTTTGCCAGCAGCTACTTGTCAGTCTGGAACTTGAAGTCCCACAGGATCATCGCTCTGCTGTTCTCAGCCACAGCTGGTGGTGTGTTCCACCAGGATTTTATTATATATTTTTTAAATTTTGTATTCATCTGTATATTTGGCATTACGCTGCACTGTGGTACTGCGGTTAGCACTGCTGCCTCTCAGCAAGAAGGTTTGGGGTTTAAAGGGGAACTATGCAAGCCCAGTCGCTTTTCCACTGTTTTGCTAGCCCTCCTCTCAGCCATATGCATTTGTTTACAACAAAGCCAGCAAAAAATCAATACATAGAGTGGTGGATAACGATATACAGTATAACATACAGTACAGGCCAAAAGTTTGGACACACCTTCTCATTCAATGTGTTTCCTTTATTCTCACTGAAGGCACCAAAACTATGAATGAACACATGTTGCTCTGATTACTGCTTTGCACACTCTTGGCATTCTCTTGATGAGCTTCAAGAGGTGAACCGGAATTTCAGTGAGAATCTACAATGTAAATAGTCATGAAAATAAAGGAAATGCATTGAGTGTGTCCAAACTTTTGGCCTGTACTGTATACAACGTGTATATCTGTGGAGTCTTAACTGTCATAAACAAAAGATTACGGGTTACGGAGCGTGTTTCTGTGGCGGTGCCGCAGAAACGAGAGCTGTGACACCGGGGCGGCGACCAGGTACTACACTGTGGTTACAAGGTTGGTTTATAGCCATGAGATGCCAGGTGGAAGGCAGAGAGCCTCCATTCTCACCTGTAAGTCACAAGTCATGCAGTTAACTATCACAATTACTCTGGAGCTTTTTAATTAAGGTAAAAATGTAGCATAGCCATGGAAGAAATCCTGCATAGGTTCTCTTTAAATCCCAGCTTTCTGGGTGGACTTTGCATGTGTGGGCACTAGACTCTAAATGCCTGTAGATGTGAATGTGTGTGTGTTGTTCATCGATATATATGGCAATGTACTGTAATAGACTGGTGACCTGTCCCACCTGGGATTGGCTCCAGCCCCCAAGAGACCCTGCATATATGAATGATTGATGGATGGATGTACTTGGCATAGATGTTTTAGCCATAAACTCACTTTGGAAAATCAGTGATATTTGCAGAGTGCCTTAAAATCACCGAGGCTCTCCCACTGTAACTGGGGTCACACAGGTGAAAGTTCAACATTGGAGTTTTTACTTTAAAGTCAATGGCTGTACAAAGGAAACCAGTCAGTATGGCAAAAAGGCTAAAACTGACTAAAGGTCATACACAAGAGAACACAGGTTATTAAGAATGACTTGAAAGTCTGGCTTACACAACAAAAAGGTAATCGGGCATAGAAAAGGGTGAAGGAGTGTATACACAGAGAAACTAGAAGACACAGGTGACATACACATGCACACAAGGAAGAGATTATCAGAGTGCTATTCACACTCACAGAGCTGATAGATGTGTGGGGAGCAGGCGCCAACACACCAACACTCAAGAGCTGTCATCTACAATGGACCTGTTTGAGTCTGCCTGGTGATAGATTAGAGATACTTTAACCCTTAAACAGGCAGGAGATTTCAAAATTCAAAATATATATATATTAAATATTTTGGATTTTATGAGTTGTATCTCCCGGGATACGTTGCCCTATTAAGGTATAAAAAGAGCCCTAATGCTCATTTTGATGAAGATAAGTTATACATTGTTATATTCCTTGGTCATTTACATTACACATAGACCTTTTAAAGTTGATTTTATAAATTTTTTCCAATCCAACTTTGTAATCTCATTAGAAAGCAGTCTCATTGTATTCTAACATTTTGCACATGGGAATGGCAGAAGATGGCAAAATACTTGCTTGTTTTGTGCACATAGTTAGGAAAAGACTGAAAAACAAAAAGACCAGTCTTGTGGGCTGCCTGACTCAGGTGTTTTATGTTTGTGTCTTAGATAATGTCTTTTTCGCTGTAGTTTCAGCCTCAGCAAGGTAGGGATCTACTTGTTAAAAACAGAATTGTTATAATTGTTATAAGCTAAGAGATATGATTTTGAGTTGTGCATTTTGAGCCAAAAGTATAAAGGCCCCAAGTCAAAAGCTTTCAAAACTTCTATGTATAGGAAATAATAAAAACGAACTAGTGAGATTGATAAATCTGTGCAGGAGTGTTTTGCTTCACAAAGAAAGAATAAAAACACTCTCTCCAACTTTTGCAGTCCAATTGGCTTTATGCACAGTTCCACTACTTCCTGAAATAAGCCAGCTCCTTTATTTCCTGTCTTACATTATTGGACCCACTGATTAATACAGGTGTGTCTGACCATTGTTGTGAGGTCAGACACACCTGGATTAATTAGTGGGTCCAATAATGTAAGACAGGAAATAAACGAGCTGGTTTATGGAACTGTGCATAAAGTCCATTTGCAGTCAAATTGTTTTTCATCAACAAAAATTTGTCACACAGATCTTCATTGGGTACCCCCCCCCCCCACACACACACACTTTACATTATACCGTGACTATTTCATATCGTGAGTCCTATGTCGTATTTCGTAAAGTATCGTGAATTGACTATTTGTTACACCCCTAACTACATACATACCACCAGTTATTATTTATTTTTAGCTATTTATAGTCTGTATTTATTGTTGTGTTGTGTGTGACTGGTTCTGTGACAGCAGTTGACCACATCCTTTCTTTTGTGCATGATAATATCTGATACTGCAGTAATTATTAGCATGCCTTCCAGTTTGAAACAACATTTTGAATAATGAACATTGACCAAATTTCTACCCCTAATCTGGCAACGTATCTCATGGGATACATACATTTCAAAAGCTGCTAAGTAACACCACAAACACAGTTGGAACATTTTTTCTTCATGAGAATGTTTAGACAACTGTTCTAATTCTTTTTATTGAAAATAAGTATGACTAATATATGATTAGTTCCATGGAAGGAAGCAGGTTCTCCACCACTGGCAGCCATGATGTTTTCAGATCAGGCTGACGAAACGATGAAAGATAGCCTGAACCAAATCATATCATCTAGATGCTAATACCAGACAAGACTTTTGATGAATGCAAACTTAATTAGTGAAAACCTCCCAGCACACCCCCTTTAAAGGGATAGTTCAACATTTTGGCAAATTGGCCCATTGCAATAATCCCTATAGTTTTAGGAGTAGGTTCGTTCTCTGAGCAGCTCGTGGCTCTGCTCTGCCATTCTAAAAATAGCTTGCTTTGCTCAAACTATAGGGATTATGTCAATGGGCCAATTTGCCAAAATGTTAAACTATCAATTTAAGTGATTAAAATGATGAATTCAGTTTGAGCATGAAGTTCGCACTTCTGCTTCAGATAATTTCTCTTTTACAGAGTCAATCTACTGCAGATCCTGAGACAGCTCGAGTGCACCATCGCTATATTTTTCTCAAGAAATTTCAGGTCGTTCATAATAAGTGTTGTGCTAGTTACTGAAAAATAGTAACTAGTTACAGTTACTAGTTACTTCATTAAAAAAGTAACTCAGTTAGTAACTCAGTTACTTAAACCAAAAAGTAATGCGTTACTGAAAAAGTAACTTTTTCGTTACTTTAAAACGTTTTTTTTCCAATGCTCCCATTAAATAAAGGTTGATTGAATCCCCCTCTAACTGTCATTTCAGTTCTGTAGCTACTGATGCTGATGAAAAAACGTATTTTTATCTGTAAAATTTTACCATCATGCTGCATGATGTCAGCATGTAGGACAACAGCTTTGACTTAACAGAACTGCAAAAAAATCTTGAGGATAGATCTTACTTTGACTGAGTTACATTCAAGAGCCTGTTTTCAATGACGGAAATAAATTCACTCAGGTGGTAATTTTTTATCGATCGATCAGCTGTGTTTACCCGGAGCGATCAGCTGTGTTTACCGTTTCATGTGTCATAATTCGAGTCCGTCTGTCGGACTCTAACCGCTGCTGCTCGGGTGGAGTGGCTGCTTGTGTCTCGCTGTGACTCTCGAGCTGTGTCCCGGTTCAGGGGCTGCAGCCTGAACTGACACACAGCTTCGTTCTCGGATGCTGCGTTAGCAAAGTTACCTTAGCTCGCCGTCATGCCCTGCCCTGACCTGTCCAGTCCTCTTTATGGAGCGAGTTTGATTAAGTGTGGGACGCTAGACGGCGGCCGCAAAGTGCTTTGTTTTTCACAGTGTCACATTGCGCTCTGTCTTTCTTTCAATTCAATGAAACTTTATTGATTGCTAGGATGTTATGGGACGTGTGTGCAGCTGTAGAACCTCACCCAAAGGAACGGAAAGGAACGGAGTAACGCAGCGTTTGGTAACGGTAACGGAGTTACTGATTTAAAAAAACAACGCGTTACGTTATTAGTTACTGAAAAAAGTAACGGCGTTACGTAACGGCGTTACTAATAACGCGTTACTACCCAACACTGTTCATAATATATTTTGTAAAAGGATAGTTCCAAAAATGTCCAGAGAGGTAAGTGTTGCTTTAACTGTCAACATCTTATGTATGTCTTCAACTAAAATTTGTATCAGTTTATTTAGTTTATAAGTAACTATGCTGTTATTTTACCTGTCCATCCCACTTGATCAAATTGTTCTGTATGTGGCCCCTGAACTAAAATAAGTTTGACAACCCAGTTCTAATTAAATTCTTGGAGGGCACTGTCATGGGGAGGTTTCCTTAAGAAAAGACGAACAGGAAAGCTATTCATTTCATATTCAAGTTCATGAGAGAAGCTATTTGGAGCGCATCACATTCAGGAGTGTGTCCTTGTGAAAAACAGCTCTCATTTTTGGTTTGTTTCTCAGTAAAACCTTTAATTTTCTTGTAATTATCCATGTTTTAACCTTTACTCTCACACACACCCACATGCACAGACAAATTAGATTTTGGAGCTCTTTTGTGTAATTGGACCTATTTTTAATAACATATCGAGGCTCTTGTTACAATAGAATGGGCATAATTGCTTAATATTTTCAGGCTCCTCTGCCTCTGTTTCCATGTGGAGTGTGCAGTGCTGTGCAGCCACTGCGTTGTTCAACAACATCATGATGAAGATACTCCCCTAATCTTAAGGAAGCTTCTGTTTTAGGCCAAACCACAATCTTTACCTAAAGCTCCTCACCTACCTAACTGTGACCATCCCAAAACCTATACTGATGATGACAAGAACCAGGGCCGTTGTATAGGGAAGAAAGGTGATGATAAATCTAGGGGCCAAGCACTAATGGGGTTGTTCTATCGCCACTTTGAATGAAGTGTCATTGTCGATGGAAAACCGATGGACTGGTTCACTGTAGAGTCTGGCGTGCAGCAGGGGTGCACCATGTCTCCCATCCTCTTCCCATCGACTGGGTGATGAGGAAGACCACAACTGACAAACCCAGGGGCATCCAGTGGACTTTGTTCTCACAACTCGAAGACCTGGACTTTGCTGATGACCTCGCTGTACTCTCCACTACATCCACCCACCTGCAAGAGAAAACTGACAGACTCAACCAGCATTCGAAACAAACAGGTTTGACCATCAACGCCACTAAAACACAAGTGATGTGCATTAAGGTCACCCCGGAGGCACAAATCACGGTGGATGAAGAAACCCTCGACTATGTTGAGGAGTTCACCTACCTGGGAAGTGCTGTCAGTAAAGACAACTCAACACAAAAAGACATCAGGGCAAGGCTAGGGAAGGCCCACGGTGCTTTTATAAGGCTCCATCCGATCTGGAAATCGAAGCAATATACTGTAGCCTCAGAACAAAGGTCCGACTGTATAAACAGCAACGTAAAATCAGCTGTACGGTTCGGAATGCTGGCGAGTGGCAACATATGATATGAAAAAGATCGATGCCTTACATAACCGATGCCTCCGCAAAATCTGTCGCATCTTCTGGCCTGAGAAGATCTCAAACAGAGAACTGCACAGGATGACCAAGTGCACCAGTGCTGTGACGGAAATTAATTACTCAGAATGAATGAAGACCGTATCCCAAAGGTCGCACTGAGATGGACCCCAGCTGGAAAAAGGAGTCAAGGCCGACCTAAAACAACCTGGCGACGAACCGTGACAGCCGAACTAAAGGAGATGAACCTTACATGGGACGAGGCGCAACATGTAGCGCACGACAGGTCCCGTTGGAGTCAGATCGTTGCAGCCTTATGTCCCACTGGGGACGAAAAGGATTAAGTAAGTAAGTAAGCACGCAGTAGGGCCCACAAAAAACCCCAGTAGTCTAATCTTTGTATGACTGAATTATTCTGTATAAGACCCTGACTAATACTCATAGTAATGCTGCATTAGCATCAAAACAAAGTAGGCTAAATAAAAAATGATAATACATAGTAGTCTACAAAAAAAAGTGGAAAAGTCAGGGGCCCACTTTAGTATTCTTTCAGGGGCCCCAGAATTCCTAGCAATGGCCCTGACAAGAACAGAAGTAAAGTGTGAGTTCCAGAGGATCAGCACAGTAAAACAAAGACGCCCTGATCAATTACATACAGGAAGAAACACTTTGCTTTTACTTTCTGAATTTTAGAACTAAACCATTCTACCTTAAAATCTAGTCCATGCTCTATGATCACTAAGAGCTGATGATTTCAAGCCCTCCAAATGTTAAGATAAACTATATTAGTGTCTTTAAGATATAGCTTTCCAAAACATATTCCTAAAAAACTAAACTTGAATTGCCTTTATTTTTAATGGCTGTTGATGTGTAAAATTAGTCAAATTTGTAATTTCCCAGCTCGGAATCAATAAAGTCTATCTATCTATCTATCTATCTATCTATCTATCTATCTATCTATCTATCTATCTATCTATCTATCTATCTATCTATCTATCTAAATGGTATTGTAGTACAATCATATTTACTACATTATAAATATGTACTTATTCCCACCTATAACCATATGAAATGAAATTATAGTGAACAGAAACTCTTTATTTTTAGCACAGCTTTTGCTGCTGTGTATTGTATCATTTCCGATTGCTGATGTTTCTATTGTTTACATCCTATTCAGAGATTCTTTCTAACTGCGTTTCTCTCTTCCTTACTGCTTTTTTCCTGCAGTATGTCTTATCTTCAGTCATTCCCCTGTTGCCTGTAGTGATAAGGGTACTTTCACAAATGCAGTTTATTTGCCCTAATGGAAACAAGGTTCACTGAATCGACGGTGCAGTTCCACCTCCCTGCAGTACCTGAATAGCCAAGAAGCTGGGGTGCCCACAGTTCACACACCTACATGGTCCAGCCATGTATAAGATGTATACTTTATGCTATATGAATGTATCTCTCTATATATTTTCTTTGTTTGTATTATTCTGTTTTAGGACTGGATGTTGAAAGTGACTGATGATAAATTCCACCACCTCAAAGAGTAAGCACTGAGTCGCAACACTGATATACAATCCTATTAACCCCCAGCACATGCATTACTGTCATGGTCAAGGTGCTAAAAGTCTTATTTTATGTACCTTTACATAATTACTTTTTGATTTTTTCATTTTTTTACTGGCAGAATTAATTTAGCCAAAATCAAAATACTGTTTTGCTTTGTTGAGTTTCTAATTAATTAACCACACAACCTCCAGTCCTTTCCACATTTTGTCCTGATGTAAGCTAATGCAGTTAACATATAGTCCATGAAAGCAGCCCCCTCTCCTCTAGACACTGAAATACTACAAAGCAGAAAGGGGGTTGTATGGACCGTATATCAACTGCAACGATAAAACTGGGGCAGGGAGTAAATCCACAGAATATTCAGGGGGATTAGGAGGCTGACATACCCACTGCTCAAACAAAATAACTGGTGCAAAACCCCCTTGTTATAATGTGAAGTTAGCCTTAAAGGACACTCAGTGTTAAAAATGACAGTTCAGTTTATGTCAATGATTTCAAAAATATTTACAGTGCGTCTGTGACTGAGCATGAACAGAACAGCTGACAGCTGCTAAAGAGCTGCTGCGGTGTAATCACACAAGCAGGTAGGGGAAGTACATCCACTAAACACTGGCAGGTTATTAGTACACAAGGCGGTTCAAAAGTCCCAGACCTGACCTTTAATATAATAATGAATGAAAAGTTAAAATGTGTGAGAAGTGAAAATGTGAATACTAGAGGGACTTAGTTTGAAATTACAGTGGTCCACTCTGTAATCACAAATAGGATGGAATAAATGACCAGACAATTATTAAATGAGGTGTTCTGGTGGCTCGGTGGTTTCAGTGTCACATCACTGCAGTGGCCTTGGTTTTAAATCTGGACTTGGACCCTTTCTCTTCTCGGTTGGTCCATTTAAAAAAGAAAGGACAATTGAATAATTTACAGCATAAAACAGAAAGTAGCGGCAGAGAGCATGTGTCTAGCTGCCCATTTATTTATGAGCTATATTTGGAGAAATTGTTGAGAGCAACAAAATCACAACAACGCAGAGATTACAACATAAGATTACAAAACCATTACAAATAGTTACTGTGGGAGATAAAAACTAAATAAAAATCACACAAACTCAGGTAAATCACTGATGGATGATCACTGAGTAGATTCCTTGTGCAGAGAGATGCTACTGCACTGATATCAAAAGCAGTTGTTCCAAGGTCAGTCCAATTTGACCAATGCCCCACAGATGGGGGGCATGGTAGCAGCAACCAGGGCTTTATAGATTTACTCTACACACACCATTGTATATTGTGTCTGTCAGTGAGAAACATCAAACCAAGATTTTCATGGAGGCTCCAGTCCTGAGTGAGGAACCTCGGGGCTGAGTGGTAAACAGAATCTGAGGCTTAGTGAAGAGGCAGCAGTGTGTCTCCAGATTACATCCCCACAGCCCAGACTCTCAACAACCCTCCTCTACAAATGATAGGAAAACTGCTTTTGTCTCTACATTTAAAGGCCAATCTTTTGTCGTATTTTGCTGATGAAGTTCCTAATGTGGTGTTTAAATGTACATTTGTCATCAAGCCAAATGCTAAGATAACAATACTTGTGTAGTGTAACCCTTTGGATGTTTAAGCCTCCCACAGTATAAATGCACAGATTGCAGTAGTGTGTGTTGGGGATATTGAGGGAAACACACATTTTGTTTTAGTGCCATCATGTGTCAGTGTTTATTAAAGCAGAAGTAAGCAATCCGGTCGTTTTGGCTAACTTCTTGTCAGCCGATGGAGTTAGCAGTCTCCGCCCTCGTCCCTACGTCACCACATTCAGGCGCATCCCTTGGCTGCACACACAGAGAGGACCGCCCCTTTATGCCGTTCTCTCTCCTCATTGGATAAAGGTTGTAGGATACAAGGAAAGTTTTCTCCTCGGCTTACAGCAGAGCAGAGTGACTGACAGACCCGTGTTTCAGACCAAACACTCTATATATACTTTAAAGCAGAAGTAAGCCAAGGGATGCGCGTGAATGTGGTGACGTAGGGACGAGGACCAATAGATCCATGACGAGGGCGGGGACTGCTAACTCCATCGGCTGACAAGAAGTTATGGTGCGTTCAAGGCAACCCGTAACTCGTGTTTTTCCGACCTGTGAAGTCGTACCAGTTCGATCTGGTACGAGTTCACGGGTCGGAAGTTATGAGTGGCCGTTATAGTGCACTTTCACAGGCAACAGGTTAGAAAAACACGAGTTACGGGTTGCCTGGAACGCTACAAAGTCGTAAGTCGTGACTTGAAGCTGTAACTTACGGTTTCAAAAGCCTGCCTGGAACGCAGCATTAGCCAAAAACGACTGGATTGCTTATTTCTGCTTTAACTTTAAGAGTCAGAATGAGTTCTAGTTCTCAATGGGGCCGGACCAGGCCAAGCAACCCAACCGGATGTGCTGTTTCAGGCCGAAAATATATACAAATGACTCTGGTCAGGCCTTAGGCTTCCTTCTTCTTCTATTTATTTATTTATTTTTGGATGCGTTCAGGCCGACAGTTAATGCCAGTGAGTCGACCCGCGTCGGATCCGGGCTGCCACACCAGCAGTAGGGCCGGGTCGGGTTTTAATTTTCAAGCCCATTGAGAACTCTAAACCCAATGAAAGTCAACATTACATCACTTTACAACATGCTTGCAGTAGCAGGAGGACTTGCATGTATTATTTTTCACACACAATTCAAAGCACTGAGGATCAGTGGTTCTGCTCAACATCACCGGGGGTGGGGGCTGCTTCACTGGATTGCTCAATGACAAACAGAATTCGTTGTACCGATTCGTATAGGTCACTCGGTAGAACAGGCGCCCCATATACAGGCATTAGACCCGGGTTCACCTAGCGGCCCTTTGTTGGGTGTCATTATCTCCTCTGTCTCTCCCCATTTCCTGTCTCTCTCCAGCTGTACTGTCAAAATAAAGACATAAATGCCTAAAGAAAAAAAATACTCAAAAAAAAGAAAAAGAAATGTCTCGTCAGTAACGGGCCCCTGTGGCCCCTTGGCCGGGGGAGTACCACCTTCTCAGTCCCACCTGAAGCCCTGCCCCAGCAGTCACACTTACTCACTTACTTTTAGACAAATTTAGCAGCAACAAGTGAGTTTTTCTTTTTTACTTTATAGTACAGAGAGTATAAATCTGACAGTTTGGGCCTTGTAAATATTCTTTATATATCTTATTTTGAAAAATGTAACAAGTGGCTTAGCTCAGGGAGGACGATGGTACAGTCAACAGACCCACACTACTTTTTTTTTTCCAGCCATAAAAACAGTACCACTCCTATAATGTGATGCCAATCAGACCAGCTGCTTCACCAAACCTATTCATCTCTGTCACCACTGTACTAACCAACTAATATAAAACACAATTTCTTGTTTCTGTTTCTTGGGTTTTGCTCCATCTCATCTCAGCCTTTTTCCACTTGCTGTTGAATTTTAAATCTTCCTCCTATACGTAGAAAACCTTCAGTGACCACGCTCTGTCAAATTGTTTAAGAAGTGGACCTCTATATTCAGGTCTGCTGGTGGTTCCTATCCTTCTTCCTTTAGGCTCCTCTCCTGTGGAACCAGCTCCAGTTTGGGTTCAGGAGGCAAACTCTCCCTCTCTACATTTAAGACGAGGCCAACTCAGGTGAGTCCTGAACCATGCGTTAGTTATTCTGCTATAGGCAGATGCTGCTGGGGATTCCTATGATGTTGAGCACTTCTCGCTTCTTCTATCTTCTCTTTCTCTCTCCCACCCCATGCATAAATATCACACCGCTGCATATCATTAGCTTTGTATTTCCTCTCTCCTGTAGTTTGTGCTTCTCTGTGTCCTCATTCCGCAGGTATCTCTGACTCTGGAACTGCAGGAATCCTGATCTGACACAACTATAGCTGCCTTCACCGACATCAATTTTGTTATTATTATTATTAATTGGTGCTGTGAATCATCGCTGCTGTCATTATTAATAACAATACTGCCCACATTGCGTGAGTGTGATGGCAGGGGTTGGTGAACTGCTGCAGAGAATCACACAGGAGTGTGTAGGGTGGGATGTTCTCTTCATTACGAATTAATCTCTGATTTATTTTTGTCTCATCTCTAAAATGCCACTGTCTCTGCATGCAGCTGCCGAAGTGCTACATACTAAAATATATTTATAGCTTCTCATGTCTGTATTGTTTACAGGTTAAGCTTAGACATAGACACTAGAGGAAGGTGTCAGTTTGTGTGGGAGGTTGCTGCTATGTTGTGAATGTGACGCCAACAGGTCTTCACAGCATGAAAAATAATAAGCTCAATATATGGACTTTCATCAGTTCTATGCTGATTGGTGAGGTGGATGTAAGGTTTGTGCAACTAAAACCTCTCCCACATGTCACTGCTGTAGAAGGAATTTCCAGGGCTCCATAGTCACTATAGTCATAGCAGTAGGTTTGATACCTTTAATTGTCAGTGCAAACTATTTTTAGAACGGCGCAGCAGAGCCGTGAGCTGCTCAGAGCTACGCTACGGAGGCTAATAGGATTTCTTGGTTTCCTTGATCAAACTGATCAAATACACAATCCAACAACTCCAACGGGAACACGCATCAGCGGTTTTACATGAATTTACCTCAAAAACAACTCCGTAGCGTAGCTCTGAGCAGCTCACGGCTCTGCTCCGCCGTTCTAAAAATAGCTTGCACGACAATTAAAGGTATATTTTTTTGGCTTTTTTGCCTTTATTTGATAGTACATAGTGATATAGACAGGAAAGGGGGAGGCAAAGAGAGGGGGAATGACATGCAGGAAAGGTCTGCCCGACGCGGGATTCGAACCGGGGACGCCTGTGTTGAGGACTGTAGCCTCTACATGGGGTGGCCGCTTTAACCACTACGCCACGCACCGCCCCTTTAAGCACTTTTAATCCCCAAAAGAAAAGTCATAATTTACAAAAAAGCAAGAGACCAAATCTCTAGATGACACCGTGCAGCAGCAACAGCAGCCTGGTGACTGGTGAACAAACAAACTGAAGCAAGAGTTAACTTTGGTTTTGCTTCCCACTGCTGGAGACAGCTTAAAATAACGACGTTTCCCTCATTTTCTTCTTTTTGACATGACAAGTTACAGTACGAGTTCTTCACTTGCACTTACCATCTGTCAGACAGCTCACACCAGTGCTCCATAAACAGCAATCACACCCATGCTTTGGTAATATGCTGTGGGTTAAAGCAGTCTTTGCAAAGACCCTCCAGCTCTGTACTCAGCTCCGTCACAAACAGCTGTCATTTGTATGCTTGCCTGCTTTAGTCCCAGAGCTCTTCCGAAAACTCTTAAGCATCTGTCAAGAGCTCTGGCTGCAGTCCCACATGAACCGATCCTTCAATCGATTCCCCGCTATAGCAAAATTGAAGAACTTTGATGTTCCTCATGGACCGCCGGTCTAAATTTTGGTATAGATGCATGCTCTTCTCTATGAGAGTAGTGCCAGCAGTCTTTAGAATTATGATGCCGGGTTGAATGCAGGAGCTCAAATCCATCCCATCTGAAATGGCCTTCTACAGAGGATAAATTGTACCTGCCTTTGAAAAGAAAGAGGAGCCAATTGTTGCCGTATAATAACTCTACCTCTAAAGCATTTGTAGTACTCCAGGATGGTAGATTGGTCATGGCTCCCTGTCTCCATGGAGGCTGTACTGAATTACAAAAGCAAACGCATTTGTATGTGTGTGCGGGTTCATATATGTGTGTGTGTGTGTGTGTGTGTGTGAACCAGAGGTAAGTTTTTACTTGCTTCCCCCGAGAAGACTCTGACCAATAAAAGAATTAATTTGGTTTGATCTCTCCATTCCTCAAGGTCAAGCACCACCTTTAGCGATGTTGCCGTTGATAAATAGCTTCCAAGCGTGTTTTGATGAGACGGTAAAATGCCCTACTGGAGATACCGAAGGGAAGTTCACGTTATGGATGGCGGGTTCCCTCGGCTCGCACTTGCTTCAATTACTGCAGCCACAGGAAGGAGTCAATAAAATCCCCGCTTTGGTGAACCTAGCTAAGTTATGAATGTGTCCTTCAAGTTCAGGTGGCTTGTTCAGAAGACCAGCAAGAGGTAGCTACACTGAGCTGAAGACCAACAACCCAACATTTAGTGAATGAAAACTGTAAGATCACTCAAACATGTTCATTTACAAAAGGCAGCAAATTAAACAACTCCCTCCATGCCTCTGTTCGGTCTCCTCTGCGCAGGGCAAATGTTTTCGGCTGCTTTCTGCGAGAGAGAGAGGGATACTAATGAAGTTTGAAAATGTCAAGCCACTGCAACAGAGCTAAAGATTTACATGATGAAATCTAACGGTTTATCACCTGCAAATCCTCACAGAGCTCAGAATGAAAATGGATACGGAGAGAAGCTCCAGCATCAAAATTGATACAAGTTCTGCTTCTCTGTAAATATGCAATAGTTAATTATTAAAAGAGCATACACGGCTGCTGGTGCACGCAAACGCACACACACACACCCACAAGTCAATGTAGCAAATTATTCTTTTCTTTTTTTTAAACTGGATTTAAAATGTATTTTTTCATTAATACTGAATTTCCATGAATTTTAAACTGGTTCTCGTTCTGTGTCGGCCACTTTTACTTTTGTAATCTGCAGTGTTAATTTGAATAACAGTGGGTATTACTGTCAGCCCTGAAAGCTCTGAACACTTTTGGAATTTGCATGCACAACCGCTCGCTACTTGTTCAACAGACAGCAGCGGGGTTTCTGAAAAATCTGTCAGTCATCAAGTCTTTAGTGTCAACAGCGCTCCAATCAAGCTAAAACGTGTCTGCTGCCGGACTTTTATTTCCCCGCTTCGACGTGTTGAAATGGCTCTGCTTTCTTTATTCTTTGAGATCCTGCTTTTATTTTTAGTTGAAGATTTTTTTTTTTTTTAAATACGCACTGACGTCTGTGAACTCAAATTCCCAAAGATCACCTGTCAGTCACAGAGCTGTAAGAGCTGTGATGTCTTTTTTTGTTGAAATAATCTTGCAAGTTCTGGTATTTCTCCCCAATCAGGGGCAAGTAATTGGAGCTCAGGTGCTCCAACCCGCTCAGCTACTGAACAACACTATGAGATAAATAAATGCTGAAATATGCTGTGAAATAGTCCCCAAAACAAACCAAAAAAAAACATGGAAATAGTTTAATTAAAATGAATTAATTAATTAAAAATAATTAATCAATTTCACTTGCAAAGTGTAACCTCTGCAGTTAGTCATTAGTCATACAATGCAAATTAATTTCCAGGAGAAGACTATTCCGCTGGAAATTAGGCGGAGAAGAGCGTGAAGGAAGAGCCCTATTGCTTTCCACTCCAAGAATCTACCCATGAACACACAATGTTCAAAGCTTTGTCTTGAAACAAAACAACAAAATAAACACCGAGTGTCTCATTTACATTCTGAAAGAGTGAAGTTAATGAGAAACATGCTAGAGAGAGGAATTAGTTTTGCTTAATGAACTCTTAGTCACACAACGTGGTGTATTAACAAGCGATATGCACTGACGGAGCGTTTTTTTTGTTTGTTGCTGTTGTTGTTTAGTCCTTGCAGAAGACGTTCTTTAACCTACAAGAGATGAGGCTGGTTTGAAAAAGAAAAAAAAAGGTAACTGTGGGAGCCTTTATGAATATCACTGCGTCTCTCAGTCTGAAGTTTTATCCATCTTCTCCTCCTGTCTCTCTCCTCTTTGCGTGGTCAGGACTTTTTTCTGTTTGATGTCTGCTTTGACAGCCAGTGTGGTTCACTGACAGCACCTTTTGGGTTTGTCCTTGCACAAGGTAAGATTGTCGAGAAACAGAATAGAAACTGGCCAGAACTGAATCTATGAGCAGAGGGATTCAGGTTTATGTAAAAATAACAATAAAATAGCTTGTCATTGAAATTATCACAACATAATTATAGTATGTGGCTTCAATTATATACGATTTGTGCACATGATGTCTCAGAACTGCTGAAATGAGATAGATACTGGATCATGATGAACAATAACCAACAGCTACAATGGCTCATTCTGTACCTTAACTAACAATATTGCATGTTTCAACACAATGCAACCCACCTGATGACACAACAGAGTGTTTCATCTTGATTTCCTTCCTTCTTAGCCTCAGGTGCCAGATGAGGTGAGTGAATCGATGTCAGAAATCCATCATAACAACATTTCATGGCCTTTGTGTTTTGTCAGAGTTACTTTGTTGTCACATGATGCAGACGCAAGCAGATATTCTTTTAAAAGCTCATCCCAATTATTCCTTCAGGGACGTTTCAACATCTGAAAGCGGAGAGATTCTGAATAGCAAAACATTTCAATGCAACAAACCGTGATCTGTGTGGAATCCTTTGAATTGGCTAGACATTATCCAGATTTGGTTTTCCAACAACTTGCTGCAGCCAATCACCGGACTGCTCAACAGTCGTCAGTGTTTGGATGTCAGGGTGTCAGTGAATGCATCATGAGGTACATGTAAAATGTCTGCTTACTCACTTGCAAGTAGGGCCCGACCGATATGGATTTTTTGGGGCCGATGCCGATTATTAGGGGGGAAAAAATCAGATAACCGATTAATCGGCCGATTTTTTTTTTAAAATAAAGTTTTAAAATTGTATCAATTTAAGTAGCTAATATCTATATATATTATATAATGTATAAATTAGGGCTACCCCCAAATGGCACTGGTCAAAGTGAAAATGGCCAAAATTTCATTGGTCGATTGGTTGCAGGAAAAAAAACAAACATTGGAACCCTGTCTTGTCAAAATTAAGTCAAAATCAATATGACTGAACTGTATATGAAAAGCTAGAGGGCTTTTATTTTAAAGGGCCAGATACAGGAAGTCATGACATGTGACACTGTTGTTGTTTTTTACATGGCACGGTCTCTCTCGCTTGCTCTCTCTCTCTATTTTTTTTTTTTTAATCAAAAGCGGCTTTTTCCAGTGTTATTCCAGACGTTTCTGGTTTGTTGACTCTTGAGCACTGGAAAAGAGAGTAACGACACCACCATTGACTCCCGTGGTAAGGGTTTTGCACCCCGAGTGGCAGGATATGCATGCAAAAGCGCCCAGAAAACTCATTCACTCCAATGTATGTGTGTTGCCCTCTTGCTTGTAAATTGATGAAAACGGCCGTGTTTTTGTTTTTAGGTGTCTTGGTCATATCAAATTATACTTATAATTTGTTTATTACAAAATGTAGATTGAAACATTAATGTAGACAACTGTTTTTTTTTTTGTATTTTACTCCCCTATGTGTTAATGTTCATCTGTAAAGGGTCCTCAATGACGCTATTAACGTGGGTGATCTATAAATGTCCTTAAATTATTGAAAATACCACACTTGCTGATTCACCAACAATGCAGAGTTGTCAGTTCTTGGGCGCTTTTGCAAAACCCATATTCCGCCATCAGGAGGCGCTTCCATTGAACCAATGCGTGTCGTTACTCTCTTTTCCAGTGCTCTAGACACAGCAGGTCTCTCTCGCTCGCTCTCTCTCTATTTTTTTTTTAAATCAAAAGCGGCTTTTTCCAGTGTATTCCAGATGTTTCTGGTTTGTTGACTCCGACGTGGAAGCACGTAGCACTGCTGTTTCAACGCTTAGCGGGTGCTGCCGACCGGCTTGTTGAATCTCGGACCCAACACGATTAATTAATTCACAACCCGACCGCGGTAAAAAAAAAAAAAAAAAAAGGAAAAATAAAGCCAGCGGCAACTCTGGGTTTGAGACAGTTAACAGTTAATCAAGTTGTTAATAAACTGTGTGATGTGTGTGAGTGACGAGGCTATGGCGGAGCGTGTCCTGCTGCAGATCAGTCACTCTGCTGTGCTGTGAGGTGGTTAGTGGATAGTGGATGCAGTTGGATGCGCCCTCTGCAGGATAAATAGCCTAATGTCGGGGAATCTTTTCAAATGGGGGAACATTTTCAAAGTAAAACCAAATCTTATTCCCTGCATTTTATTTCTGAAAATATTGGCGATAATCGGCGAGTTTTGGCCGATTATCGATTATTCTCAAACGGGCTATAATCGGCCGATTTAATCGGCTCGCCGATAAATCAGTCGGGCCCTACTTGCAAGTGCAGCAAAATACAACGCAACTCAGTGTCAGTGGCATGCCGTCAGGACAAACAAGGCAAGCAACTTTTGCCCAAATTAGAACAATACTGAAGCGGAGGCTAACTCTATCCTTACATCTGATCTCAGAACAGCGTTGTGACCCATCCATACTGTCCTCTTGTGGCTGCAGACTAATGTCTCTAGAAGCCAGCTTGACTGTTAGCCGTTCTATATTTTATATCATTTTCATGGGTGGAGCCGTGTCCCATTAAATTCACACACTGGGAATAATCTTGCGATGTTTTACAACTGTAGCCATAGTGTGTTTGCCTATTTGCCCTTGACTTAGCCTCCATGGCGCTGAGATGCTGAGCTATGGCTCTGAATACATTATACACATGTGGAAATTAAACTTCCAAAGGCCTTTCTTGGTGGGTATTAAGCAATAGAAGGTAAACAAGTGAATTACAGTACACTGTGATTTATCATCTGCAAGATCTGCAGTACATTTGAGAAGTTTGAGACAGAATATTGTTGCAAGAGTAGAGCAGCTCCTTTTAAGGGCAAGAGAGACAGCAGGGAGTTAGCAAAAGGGCAATATAGCTCTGAACATAACAGTAAAACCTATCTGTGCTTTTTGCCATCTGTCAGTAAACAAGTACCACACCTCCTAAGGACCTGGTTCCCTCATCTCAGAGAGATTTAGAAATAGATTTATCAGAGAGGATGAGAGTCCGAGGAAAGATGCTGACCCTGCAGGAGAGTGTAAAAGTTCAGATGAGGAGGAGCCAGATGAGGGAGATGGAGACACAGAGCTGATGAGTTGAACCATCGGTCTCTATGGGACAAAACCAAAACGTAGGGTTTGGAGGATTTTAATCAGTGCAAAATGAATGCCTACAGAAACATGTTCCAGAAAATTAAGCCCATGATTTTATTCTTGACTCTAAATAAATGATAAGTCGATGAAAAACATTCATGGATGGACAACAACCCTTTTGTTATGGTATCAAGCAAAGGAGTATAAGATATAACCTGTTTGTCTTTGTCTCTAAAAAGTCTGAATGATCTACTGTATGAAATACCACCTCAGGAAAAATGTCTAATAATGAAATCACAAAAGTAAATAGTATAGTTAATAAAAAAAAGAATGAAAACCCCATAAATTATATTAGTTTATATGTTACTGTACTTTACTGGATAATTCTAGTCTTTCCATCTACATAATAAGCATCAAAATATTGCACAAAATGTGTCCACTACAGTGGGCAACATGGTTGTTAAATTAAAATGGAATTAAGTTTGTATATTTTTTAGATATTCTTCTTCTGTACTCTTTGATGTGTTTAGTGTTAATTGAATGGAATAAGTGTGATAGTTGTTCAACCAGGAAGGAGTGCAGAAGGGTAAAGATGTCCAGACAGGGAGGGGCCAGATGCAGCCTTCCAGCGAAGAGAAAACAAGCAGCACGGGTCATGTGACAGGACAGACCCTGAGTTTAAGAGAGATTAACTCCCATGGTTCTCCAGTACTGGACTGCAGCAGAGTAGCTGCACAATATCCAACAGCCTTGATAAATGTAATAATTAATTGATGTGTATTTTCATAAATGAATGCATGAGGTTTAACATAGAAAAACATTATATGTGAAATGTGCCAGACACATAAAATGACATAAAATGTATTGTACTATAATTTCAGGGATTATTGTGTGGCATGAATTCATAACAGTAGTGCAGTAGTGATGCATATTTCAATGAAAATTGTATGAATTATTTTTTTTAATTGGGTCCCCTGCATTCCCTCTGCACTCTCCCACTCACTCACTGTGCTGGTGTCTATCAAATATTTCATTTGTGAGGCCACCAGATACATTATTGATGCACTATTAGTACCATTCTGCTTTGAAAAACACAACCATCTCAGTAGATAAATATGCAACGAAAGAAATCGTTAAGCAGCCCGGCCAAGCTTGACTGCCATGAAGTTCAGTAAAGTGCAACAGCAGTCAAGCCCATGTGTCTATAAAATCCCCAAGATCAATTCAAGAAATCAGAGACAAATCCCGATTGGAATAGCACAGTGGTTTGGCAAAAACTAAGTCACTGGGGCAAAATTGATTATTTGACAGTACTGCTTAACTCCACACATCAAGCAAAGCCTTATGGATTATCATTACACTCATGGACAATCACTCACACAAATAGTGTGCCGGCTGGCCTGAGGATCAGTAACAGTTACGTGCAGCACAGCAGATAACACTGTTGCAGTGGACGACCGATGTCCAACAATCTGATCTCTACATGTTGAATTAATCGCCAACAACCAGCTTAATCCACAGTATCTGCCTCCTTTCAGCCTCTCCAACACAGAGAGCCTTTTCAGAGCTGTGTGAGAAATTAACCTTTATTTCATTTGAAACTAAACAGAACTGTTTTTTCTAAACCTATACCACAACTAATGTTACTACTAGACTACCACAAACTCAGAGACATCAGAACAGTTAGCTTGGGTACAAAAAAGTCATCAGTGACGCATGCATCCATTGAAATCTGTTATAATAGAAGATTCTATTTTAATAGAAGCTGAAGATCTGCAATGCTGAGGTCACCGGATGGCAGATTTGTCATTATGCAGGACTGAATGGCTTTCAGGGTCAGACCATGGACTGTAAAAAACATGGACATAGCATCCGTGACGTCACCCATTGGTTTTGGGGAGTCGTTTTTGTGACTCAAATATGGCGGCCTGAACAGCGCCATGTTGGATTTTGGTGGGCGTGTACTTTCCATATTTGGAGGAGAGGCGGTAACTCAACGGGTCAACCGGCCGAGAACCCGCCCACTGGCCTCGAAGCAACTGCTCCAGACCTGTCACTCAACGTTTCCACAACCTAATTTATGCGAGAATTAGTAAAACGGTAGAGTTTTTAAAAAAAATCACCCCCCTCAGAGTGTGTGCGGGGGTGGAAACTTTCGGTTGAGACCAAAAAACGTGATGACACCAGGCTTTGATCATGTTTATTGAGGATGTAAAATTGGCTTTCTGACACCAGCCCCCAGAGGAAGCCGAGGGGATTGCAGGTGCAAGTGAGCTTCACTTCTCAGACCGACAACTCTCCCGTTGGGTCACACCCAAGGGGGCAGTTGTGGGTCTGAGAAGTGAAGCTCACTTCCGCGTTCAAAAAACTACAATCCCCTGGGCTTCCTCTGGGGGCTGGTGTCAGAAGGGAGCATTCCCCATAGACCCCCATGTTAAAATCGCCGATTTTACATCCTCAATAAACATGTTAAAAGCCTGGTGTCAGAACGTTTTTTTGTCTCAATCGATAGTTTCTACCCCCGCACACACTCTGAGGGGGGTGAATTTTTTTTTAACTCTACCGTTTTACTGTTATTAGGTTAAAACTCTGACCAATTAGGGCGCGGAAACGTTGAGTGACAGGTCCGAGCAGCTCCGTGGACAGCTGCTTCGAGGTCAGTGGGCGGGTTCTCGCCCGGCCAATCCAACATGGCGCTGTTCAGGCCGCCATATTTGAGTCACAAAAACGACTCCCCAAAACCAATGGGTGACGTCACGGATGCTACGTCCATTCTTTTTACAGTCTATGGTCACACCAGGCAGAGAGCTTGGCTACAAACACACACGACATTCTGGCAGAGATCAAGTGAGATTGCACCAGTTTAAATACTGAGGGACTAATGAGCAAACGAGCTACAGGTGAGGAGGTGGGCGGGGACAAGCAGGTGATGGGGATGAGTTGATTGCTCAGCTTGAGAGGGCGGATCTGAAATGATGGAAGTGAGAGATGAGACCTGGAAACAAATTCAAATGAAGTGTAACTACGTTACAGACCCTGAGCAGCTGGATACAGCTCCTTGATCTGCCAGTTTTTAAATATTGCATAAAGTCTTAATTTACAGAGAATTTATTGCACCACTGTCTGGCTCAAGATAGTCAAGAATTGAAGGATGAATTTGTTATACTATCTAGTGATTAGCCTATATCTGAGCCACAGTCAAAGTTTATCTTTGAGAAGCCAGCCGCAGAACACACTCATATCATACTGATATGCATCACTTAGTTTGTTGTGGTTTTATTATACGACCTAGCCTGTATTCCCTTCACTGACTGTTTTTGCTAAATGGTCTTTCTCTAACTAAACTAAAATATGCAAGACTGACTGAAATATTCAGGTTTTTGTCTAATAGCCACAGGAATGGACAGTACCACAGAGGTCTAGATGCTGATGTAACTTATGTAGACCTTTCATAGCCCCAGCTTTAAAACTTGTTAATGGTCTGGTATTGCTACATAGCCAACATTAGCATTAGCGCTGTTTACTTATTTGTCTAGAGGACTAATAAATAAGCAGTGTTGCTTTCTAATGTTGGAAAGTAACAAACTTATGTATTAGTCTATTATCTGTTGTTTTCGGCCTTTTTCTAACACTTCACCTCTATGAAGGTTAGCATGCAAAAACGACAACAAAACGGCTGCCATCCGACTGGACCATCTGGGCACTTTCCACCTACTGACTAACACTGTAGCCTTCAGTGTGCTGTCTTTCTGATGAAGGATCGCTCAGAGGACGGGCTACAACCTTTTTATTTTAAGAATCTAACAACTCGACTGAAGCTTTTGACAAAACTTGTTAGTAACCTTGATGCTAACGCTAACTGGGTAGAAAGAGCAATATCTGTCAGACAATCTGTGTTGCTGCTCCACTTTCATCTAACAGCTGAGATGTGGACCTGAGCCAAGTGATGTGAGTGTTAGCTGCAGAAGTGATGGAAAAGGTGTCATGTTGGTGCCTCGAGAGTCAACCGCTCAGCTCAGTGACCCATCAATTACATGTCTAACTGCACTAGTTTGCCCTCAGTGTACGGATCTACCAGGTCATGTATCACTGTATGCATATTTCAGCCATCTCAAACCGATGCAGAATTCCTCACAGTAACCTCAACCCCACGTGGCACGACAGCCACGGAGCTGACAAAGTTAGATTCAGTATTTCACGCAGCAGCATTGAAAACAGAAAAATAGTACAGTAGCTCTATTGGTTCTTATGATTCAGATTCCTGAACCTCCCAGAGAGTAAATTGCACTTTGTCATTTTTTTTTTTGCTTGTACATCAGAAAATAGCAACCAGATCTCTGTATTCCCGCAATTCTTCCAGCAGTATTGTTAGAGAAAGAACAATTGTTACCATATTTCAGCATTTCTGGTAACTGCTGAAATCTAGCTGGAGAGAAAGGGATGGGACTGATTTGCAACAGACTAGTTTTGTCGGAAGCAGTGAGAAAGAGAGCAAAAAGATGAATATGTCAGAGGCTCCAACTCCGGGGGCCTGGGGGAAGAGGATGGCATATTTAATGCCAGAATTTTCATGCATTTTTATTCACCACCAGCATCTCTTGTATTGCATACAAAAGCGACCCCCTAGTCATATTAATCCACATGTAAATTTTAGTGTCAGTTCTCTTTCATAGGAAGTGCACAGGGATTTTCAATAGCTGCAAGAAGAAAATGGCAGATGGGAGGTTAGGGAACTGTAAAAATATGTCTCTGTGTGTTTGTTGGGCCTTAAAAAAAAAGGAATCCTATCACTCCGAGCTGGATAGAAATGTTTAAGCTGTAAAGTTTAGGACGTCCAATGCACCTGAGATAGAAAAGAGGGGTCGGAGAGATGGCACAGCGCTGAGAGAAGTGCTGTGCTGCTGCCGCTGAGCAGAGGAAGCCGTGCTGCCTGCTAATGAAGCCCCGAATTCCGTTTGATGAGATGACAGCTGTTGCGTCCATGTGCTTGAACGTCGTCTAGTCATAGTTAATCTTTTTCATGGTAAATGACGCTTCCACCCGAGAGAGATGGATGAATGGCCTGACTTTTTCTGACATTTATTTGTGTTGCTCTTTGGCATGATAATCACCACCGGCCATCTGATAGGCTGGCTATCAAATCAGACCTCACTAACGGCGAGGTTAAGTAAGGAGGGATTTCATCTCGTTGTCAAAGCGCCGGCTTCGTGTCTAATTAGCCGATAAATAATGTGATGACGGTAAAATAGCCGACGGATCAACAATGTGTTTAAATCTTTGCAAAAGCTTGGTTGAGACTAATGGCTTGGTTCAAAGTACAACACATCACAACAGAAAGCGGAGATAACACTCATTCTGTTCACTTATGGCCATTTTCCATTAGCACTACTCGGCTCGACATGACTCAGTTGTTTTGCTTTTGCACTAGGGACGGTAGGCTACCTGGTAACTGGTACTTTTTTTTGGCAACACCTCAGCTGAGGTTCCAAGTGAGTTGAGCCGATAATAAAACATGACGTCAACCGGCTGCCAGCCACTGATTGACCAGAGTGTCATCACTGGAGGAGTCAGAAGTGCAACATCCAACACATGAATCAAACACTGTTTTTTAAAAACGCAAAGGCAACAGCGCCCACTGATCTGTTGGGACTGTTGTTATTCCTTCACCTGAGTTAAATGGCTACAGTGTGGAAAACCACACCGTGGTCCTTGCAACCGACTGTGTTTGGTGGCTGGCATGAAGATCCATAAAAAGAGAGCTAGACAAAGCAACCGTAGCAGTCGTGCTATGGCGACCTTGCCAACATTGAGGAGGTTTTATGAAGTACTTACTTGTAAGGGAAAATGACCAAAACCGAGTTGAGTAGTGCTGTAACTGTATAATGTAAGAGGGCCATTGTTGTAGGTAGGAAAAGTTGTTGTAGTGAGGACCACTCAAGTTCATAAAAGAAAAGTAATAATAATGTGCTTAAAAAGGATCTAAATGTTGCCTCTCTTGTGTCCTCAGGCGTACGGTCGCCTGAGAGGCTCTGCGCTCAAATGACTAATAGACATTCAAATGTATCTTCAAACCAGAGCTCTGCTTGTAGAGCCTGAGGCAAGAAACCTACGGTTTACTCTTTTCAAAAGCAACTAGGAGATTTAATATAGATTCAGGCCAATCCACATCCTGCTTTAAAGTTTAAAAATATTAATTTAATGATGATTTTTAATTTGGATTCTTTTGAAGAGTCTCACTTTTCCACTCTAAAGCCGCAGTGGGGTGAATCACAAAGTGAAAATAAAAGACCATAAACTCACTATTTCTGGTTGTTTTCTAATGTTCAATTTATATTATTAACTTCCTCTGTTCTCCTTCCTTCTCTTTGTCCTTTTTACTACCTTAAAATGATTTGATGGTGCAGGTTCTAAGGTAAATCGGTTAAGGTGGCAGATTTTAAATGAACCCTGACAATCAGTTTGGTTCCTTTCACTGATGGTAAATCTATTGTCAGGGTTATTTATTTAGCCCCAAATCACAGATTTGCCTCAAAGGACTTGTGCACAGCCCAGAACACCCTCCATCCATTGACCCTCGATTCAGATAAGGAAAAACTCCCCCAACAAAAATCTTTAACAGAGAAAGGGGGAATCTCAGGAGGAAGGACAGCACGGGACAGAAAATAGATGTTGCGAGTGCAGCACAAGCAGACATAACAACAGAAAAATTACAATACGGCGAAACAGAATGATACTATTAGATGAGTGGTAAACATAAATGAAGATTATACATCCAGGAGAATGTCAAGCAGCAAGGACCTGAGCCACACTACCTGCTCTGTATCACAAAGACCTTGACGGAAAGAAAACAACGCACACAAACACTGACACAGTCAAGGATGCCATTCATACAGAGGGACAAAAACCTTCTCTGTCCATTGTATTCTCTTTTCATTTTCGGCAAGGCTGCCCCAGCCTAAATAACATTAAAAAAACATTTAGTTATAGGCCCAGAGGCCCAGAAAAGTGTCAAGCCACAACTGGTCATGCTTCACGGCACCGCCATCAGGAAAAATGTGCATTACTATTAGAGGTTTACAGTGGAAACACACAAAGGAGGAGGAAGCATAATACTTTAAACCACATGAAGAGGCTTGAAAATGGATCAGTTCATATGCATGCAGAGTTGGATGGTGTGTTAAACGGTGCTATGACAGGACTTTCACCTATATATTATGTTGCGTCTATACGACAAGGTACCAGCTCGACTCTACTTGCCCTTTTTGCATTTCCATTGGGTAAAAGTACCTGGAATCTGGAATCAGCTGAGCTTCCAAAATGGGTAAAGAGGTACTAAAAGGTGACATGCAAACACTGTAGACGACTGAATGGATGAGAATCGTTATCGCATCATTAATGTGCGGCATGCACGCATGACCTGCTCGGCTAGAAACTGTTTTAATTCCTGCTGTCATGCTACATGTAACTTTAATCATTTTTAATATTTTTTCAGTGCAAGAAAGTAACCGTTAGAGCCCAACATGTGGTCAGTTCCTTCATATATAACGCCTTTTTGGACATTTGCTCTGACGTGTTCAGAGATGTGAAGAGCCTCAATGGGACCAGCTGATTAGCAGCATTAACATAGAACAGTGAATCTCCTGAGGTGATCTGCTGGTCAACCTCCGTCATCATCCCGTGGGGAAAGCGATCTGATGAAGTTACCAGCAGCTCTGTGGAGATTTATCGCTGGCTGAAATTACTTTTGGAAAATATATGTTGGTCTTAAAGGTGAAATCTAACAACTGTGGCAGCCACTGGATGTAAAGTGAGGCTCTACTGTATGTTTGTATTGGGCTGAATGGCAGCACTGTCTCAGGGGCTCTATGTACAGATATCACCACATTTCAATAAATACATGTTTTAAAAGGAGCAGATCAGTCTATATTAACTCTCTATTCCAGAGATGATATTATCCTGTAATGGAAACGACCTCCAGAATAGTACCTGGTACCAAAGCTGAGTCGAGCTGGTACCATGTAGTGGAAACGCGGTATTATGTATAAATAGTTTCCACAGAGAGTTTCCAAAAGGATGATACATGGTTCAAAATATTGAATAAAATATCCAGTAATAGCATGATTTGGGGATCAGTTCGGCTTTCTGGTGTTTAGTGATTGAATTATGCTGCACATTTCTGTTATGATGAGCTCCTAGCCAATTTTTAATCTGAAAACGTCTCATTTAACACAACATAAGGAAGCAGTTGCTTTTTCATTTGAGTTTTCTGCGCAAATATACCAGTGTTTGATCAGTTGATGAAACAAAAACAAAAGCTCATCCGAAAAAGTTGGTAATTAGAGTCTGAGAACAAAGTTGGGCTAACAGCGGAGCCTTTGCAGGAGTCACAGTCAACCTGTGCTGGGGCAGCTTGAAGATGGTGTAGTTCTGTTCATAACACTGATGGAGAAAAAAGAAATCTGGGTAGAATAGAGTCAGAAAATTGGATGGAAATGAGAAGCATAGATATGATTCATTGTCGAGCATGAATAAGATTAAATAATGGGCGAGGAAGTGTTTGAGACGTGTAAATGGTGGACGACGGGGGTCAAATGAAACACTGATGAATTTGGTTCATGCATGTGGGGACTGGGTGGACTGGGGCCATTACACTCACCTTGATGGGCAGCCACCCTGGAGCAGCAGTTTAAATAAAAGTTGTCCATAAGTTTGGCACCATTCATGCTTATTAAAATGCACCCCCACTTACACTGTTCGTCTTTGTGATCAATAATTAAGTTGTCCCTGCAAGTCACATACAGTACCACTCAATGGAGCCATTAACAAAGGCTTCTCTGTTCTGAGCAGAGTATTACGATGTGCATAATGGTCCTGCTGAATCCTAATGCAGGGACAAGTCAGATCTACATACAACAAAGAAGGGATGAGCACGGTATTAGAAAAAACGGAAGGGAGGGGAAGGGTTGGAGAGAGAGTGTTGTTTCAGCAATATGAAGTTCACAGCGCCGCAACAACTTTTTGCCTGTCATGATTTTAAGTTAGTCTCTGTGTTTTCTGTCGGATGCACAAACTGCAGAAAAATACAAACTCTACCAGAGGTCTCTGTGACCACTGTCAGAGCAGAAACTAAAAGTACACAGAAGTGGATGCTTTCCCTTGGTTTTATCTCATTAGATCAATGGCTAATTCCCTTAAGTGAAGTTTATTTTGTCACAACTCAAATTAAAACCTGCAGCAGAGCCAAGCTTTGATCAGAACTGTGAACTGATACTAGAACCAAAACCAACATTTCCCCACACTGCCACTACAAAAACAAACCTTTTATTTTTATTTATTTTTTTGGATGCAGCATACTGTATATCTAGGTTGCCACTCTTACAGCTCAGAATCCTTATTTTCCTATCTAATTTGTGTTTTCCTGTGGCATTAAAACCGTCTGCCGCAATTAGCTGCTGTATATGTTAATGCATATTTTTTTTTACATCTTCATTTAAATGTTCTTCGCTTCATTTGTCAGTTTTAATGTCACTGAAGACGCATCATTCACCATGAATTGCTCTCGCTCCTTATCCAACACCCACTGAGCAGATGTATATACACCGTATCTGGTACAAATAAGATCATATCAGGAGAGAGTTTCGGGTGCCGTTTTCCTCATCTGATCCCACTATAATGCTGAACAGTATTTGCTGCCACACGCCCACA
Source organism: Trachurus japonicus (assembly GCF_045865225.1). NCBI lineage: Eukaryota > Metazoa > Chordata > Actinopteri > Carangiformes > Carangidae > Trachurus > Trachurus japonicus. The sequence continues at coordinate 26,930,498 of NC_140920.1, read as the reverse complement.
GGAGCAGTCGATGGAGCTGATTAGAAAACTGTCTGATGAGGTTGAGGGATGAGCCTCCAGACCTCCATCATGTGGATAGAGCCTGCAGACGAATCCACTGAACTTCATAAACAAACTCAATCAATTGCAACGAAAAGACCATTTGGATGAGTTTGCTCTCTCAGCACAGGGGAGGAGGCTGTCGGCTGTTTTCAATTCAAGGACATGAATATTTTTGGCTATAGCCACAGATAACTAGAGTTTCTGAATAATGTGTATGCTGAAGCTGCTTCCCGACAATCAAGAAATGAAAAGCAGTTGTTTTTGTTGTTGTTTTTAGTTTTATTAAATTAGTTTTCAAAAAATGTTCTCAGAGGAAATTCAGCTCTCATCAAATCTGGACAAGTGAGCTAAAGAGCTAAAGCAGCATTAAGTGAAGTGGGCCGAGAGGGTCCAGAGGAAGGTGGACAGGACTTGAGTCATGTGACGAGACTTTGACTTGGCTTTGATGCTACTTGAGATGAAAAGTGCCATGTCTGGATGGCAGATGAGAGCAGGCAGCAGCAGCAGGGGGGCAATGAAAAAAGCTGCAGTGCAGTTTCCAGCAGTTTTGACTTCACTTCAAAGAAATATTTACATCCTGTTAGATCAGATCCCCAGCTAATGAAATAAATTCATCAGATTATTCTATTAGTTTATCCTCAGCCTGCACTGATTGTTGTTTAAATGATGTTCTTTGGAGGGGTGGTCCCAGTGGACTCTGGAATCACCACTGGAGCTGCTGGCAAGTAACGTCCAAAGAGACATTTCCAGTCGGCATTGATGGCCACAACGTAATAAATAATCTGGCACCAACAAAATACTGTATGAAATCTGGACTGTATATTTATAGCTTTTTCAAAAGGAGGCAGAGGCCAAAGTTGGCTGTGATCTTAAGTGAGCAGCTTCTAAATTGATGTCAAATACGTGTGGAATAAATTATAATCACATAATTATAATAAACTCAAATAGTGCATTTGATAAATAGTTGACTTGTTGAGGCACTTGATGTAGGAGCAAGGAAATGTTGGGGGTACAGGTTAGTTAGGTTTTGCGCCACTTTCAGGTTTTTCTTTTGTGTCACACTAACCTATGGATGGTGGTGTTTCCATTAAATGAGACATATTATCCCCCTTTCCGCGAATTAAAATAGTTCCCAGGTGTCTTAAAGACATGTCTGTCACATGCTTTGGTCAAAATCCCCCAAGGATCAAACATCACAGCTCTTTTCATCCTCTCAAAACAGTCCTGTTCAGAACGGCTGGTTTCAGTGCCTGTCCCTTTAAATGCAAATGAACCACTGCTTGCCCCACCCCTTCTACTGGTACTGGGTAGGGGTGGGGTTATGCAAATTTGAATCCTAGTTACATCACTGGAAGACAACTGAGGGAACAGCTCATAAAACCACATGGATTTCAATCTAGGGAGCCTGAAAATTACAGATTTATTTTGTCACTTCTCACATTTTGGGGGCCGGAAGGCAAGACAAACACCCAAATATATGAAGAGCTCTTTTCCAAAACGCTATAAATCCATTTTACTAGTTTTCCAGAAAATGACATTTTTTACCTAGACCCACCCATTTTGTTAACCTGTTGCCATTCCGACGGCCCGCCGGCGGGCCGTCGGGGGGGTTTTAATCAGGGAGGTGTCATAGAGGATGTCACCAGTCACTTGAAATAGTCATGCCACATATCGTTGGAAAGCTAAAACTCTTGTGATTAAAGATATGCCGACCATTCCTAAATATAATCATCACAGCAACACTCGAATCAGACTATAAACATGCTAACAAAGTTCGTAAAAAGCCGATATAACTCACGATTTGTGTCAGGGCAGGCTCAGGATCACAGGGTTTCCCCACAAACTTGGTGTCGTTACATTCAGAAAAGTCCAGTAAATCCAATCCAGTAAAGTATTTAGTCCAAAACACACGGTTGTACCGGTAGATAACCTCATCCCGCTGCTGCATCTTATGAAATTACGCATTGTATATCCAGTAAATCCGTTTATTTCTCCTCATAAGTCCGGCGTTTACATGAAAACAATGTTTATTTCACTTCACAAAATGGCGCTGCGCTCTGAGCTTTCGATTGACAGCTCACTCGACCAATCACAAGCTCCCTTTCCCCGGCTGCCGCCTGCAATAGCGAATGAGTGGCTGTGTCTGTATGAGGAACATCCCCTCCGACAGCGCTGAATGGCTTCAGCCAATAGAAACGGATCCCGATGACAACTGGAGCATTGAATAGCCAATGAAATTCCGAAAAAAACGATGTGCTGCATTCACGGTCCCTGGGAAAAGGCAGCACTACCATCTTCATGCGTAACTTGCAAAAGCTGCACTTTGGCGCATGTATTGTTTTGTCAATGGCAACTTTAGGAAAACGCCTAGATATACACTTAGAAAAACATGTGTAAAATACTCATTTTTAGCAGGATTGTTATCAAATTTGAACTGGGGCCAGGTAAGGCTTCATGCTGTAGTCCCATTGTGTTTTCCAGCTAAAATTCTCAGCTACACTCATCTTCAGGCATCTGATTGCAACAAAAAAATTCAGGCGAGAATAAAAACATTCTAATTCAGTGTGCTCCCACTTAGATTACTCAATGATAGTAGCACTTATAGTGATTATTTCAGTTTGGGGAAAAACTTCAGAGTGATACCTTTCAAAAGAGACCAAGCCCATCCATATTCTCCAAACAGTTCAAGAACAGCATTCAATTTACTTTGGGTACGCCTTGGATAGGCGAATATTACAGAATTTATAGGAGTAATTTATCCTGTTAAAAATGATTGTTGGCTCAGTCTGAACATGTTGAACAATGATTATTAAATCAAACAACAATATTGTTGATTAAAAACTAAAAGTTAATTTTTTTTTCTTCAAAACGCTATAAATCCACATTAAAAAAAAACAAAAACTGATGGTTTCTGTCTTGAAAAACCAACCAACAAAAAAAGAGAACATCACTGAGTTGCGTGTGTGTCTCTCTGTGTGTGTGTGTGTGTGTGTGTGTGTGTGTGTGCGCGCGCGCGCGGGGGGGGCGTCGACGGTACTAGTCTGTCCATGGTTACTTAACCAAAAGTCTCTTGACATGTTAAACAAAGACAGCTATGGACTATGGAAGTTAAAATACAGACATTATCATGATGCGAGCACATGTTGCTGTAAACAAAACTACGTCTTTGCTGTAAAAATAAAAAAAAAATCGATCATTGATTCGGAGCGGAGGACACCCGGCGTTACAGGCGGGTGGCGGGGGGGGTATGCGGGGGCTGTGGGGGTATACTTAACGACACAGTGTGTCCACCACATTAACAGATAATTAACACAGAACCCAGAAACTACTGAATGAATGACTGAAAACAGACCTGGGTTCAGAGCACCGCCATGTTGGACTGCATGGAGCTGCTCATAGAATTCTGAGGAGAGGGAGGAGATGTCGCGTTTTGGCTAAAAATAGACTTGGCGCTTATCGCGGTTTGGAGGAGAACTGCATCTTGCGGTGCCTTTTAAACAGGGAAATGTAGCGATTTGACGTGATACGTTGATGGAGCAGTGAATAGGCTCAGTACACAGCAAAATGGCGTGACAAACTAATTTTTTTTAAATTTGGCGTTTATCGCGTTTTGGAAAAGAGCTCTTCATATGTTAACACTAGAACCGCCAAGGGGTCATTTTTACCCCCCTGGTGTTTTTAAATATGTGTAACTCTGTTAAAACAAAACCTCCACTTCTCTCAGTTCATGACTTTTCCTAAAATGGGTTCATTAATCATCTAGTGAATTTTGAAGTCTGTGGGATAAAAATATATATATATATGACCATTTATACCTAGAACCGCCGAGGGGTAATTTTTACCCCTAATAGAAAACAGCTGTTTAGTGCCGTGCTCAACATTCACGCCGCTGTCCGGTTGCTTAGCAACGGCTATTACACGCCGTTTGACAAGTAGCCTAACTATCCTGCTGACCATGCCTGAAGAGAAAAGGAGGAAATGCAGTGTTAAAACGCACTAAAAACAAAATGTCAACAATGTGCATGAAGAGCCTGTGGACAGGCAGTGTGTGGATGTTCCGTATCGGCCCGAATACAAGACGATCGCGCGTGTGTGCAGCGTGTGTGTTGCTACTGAAACTGCAGAACCACGGAAAGCGCCTCAGTCAAACCATACACGTAAGTTTGTTTGTGTATGTGTTTGTGTGTGCCTGTGTGTGTGTGTGTGTGCGTCTGTGTGTGTGTGTGAGTGAGTGAGAGAGGGAGGAAGAGGGAGAGAAAAAACGGCGAATTGTATTTTTGACGTTTTCGATTCATAACGAAATAGCTAAAGCAAATGTAAAAATTAATAACTATCCCCATAGATTCAAAATTTAAAAGTATTTTTATCAAGCACTACTTATTATTTAAAAGAAATGATGAAAATGAACAACTTTACTGCTTAAAAAAAAGGACATCCTTGTGACTGATGACGGAGTGGAGGCGGGGGTAAAAATGACCCCCTTGGCGGTTCTAGGGGGTGTTGGAATGTCGGCGGCTCTAGTGTTAAAGAGCCTTCAAAAAGTGATATTTCCATAATATGTCCCCTTTAAAGAGTCTGTAGTAAAGAAGTAGGTTGATGATTTGACACCTCCCGCTGCGCCTCACTTTGTTCCTGTCCTCCTCTTTGTGCTCTCTTGTTATCAACTCTCTGACCTGTCTGATTATATTCATCATAAAGTTGACTTACTGAATAACAATGTAATGATGTAGGTTCTGAATGCAGACAGAGGCTCAACTGGTAGTCTGGTCCTAACCAGTCTGTTGGCCTGTCTATTGAGAAACGTTTACCTCCTGGTAGGTGGATACTCTGTTGAAGTTTAAAACTATTGGATCTGCTTTTACCCAGTCACTCACATTTTGTTGTGATGCATGAACCAGCCACAACACAGTGAAGCTGCTGCACACTGTAAAAACGTCCCCCATTGCAATGAACAGAGCAAAGCGAGTGTGTGCTGGATGTCAATCAACGACAGCTGCAGATTTTGCTGGACAAATGCAAGTTGCCACAATGGAACGATTGACTACATCTTCAAACTAGGCAGATAACCTCAATGTCATTGTTCTCCGCCACTCCCTCTGTTTGCTTATTGGGCTGTAAAGCCTCTGAAGAAGAAAATCTGAGGAAGCATTTCAATCCCGGGCTGAGTACTAAAGGGAAATGAAAATGGAGCGTAAGTACGTTGGGGACAGAGCTAGTATGGTGAAAAGAAAAAATAATTTATTCAAATTACAGGGATACAAAAAAAGTCACTGGCAAAAGAAAATGCAGGAGCACACAGGCAACACCGAGAAAGAACGTAGAAAACACTGAGGATGCTTATTAGGGTCCACTCTTCTTCCTATGTTCCAGACATGCTTTACAGTTTAAAGTGTTACATTCTCAAAAGACAGCTGTAAACAGACCCCGGCTACTTCCTATCATATGTTCTGGTCTTGTCCGAAACGTGTTCCTTTCCGGTCATCATTTCTGATCCAACAGGATCTGTTCCCCCTGTTCATTTACAGGGGGTCATTGACTTTTCCTCATTATTAGCTAGACACTTGATTTTATTCAAATGAAAGGCTGATAATCCTCCATCACATCCCCACTGGATTAGGGATGTTATGCAGAACCTTAAAGGGGAACTATGCAAGTCCGCTCTCTTTTCTGCCGTTTGTTTTCAGCCGTGAGACGCCAGGTGAAGGCAGAGAGCCTCCGTTCTCACTCGTAATAAGTCACAAGTCATGTAGTAACTATCACAATTACGGAGCTTTTTAATTAAGGTAAAAAGTAGCATAGCCACGGGGAAAATCCTGCTTAGTTCGTCTTTAAACTGGCAAAGATCAGATGTACCCTCAACGGTTCCATCAACAGATTCCACAAAACCTGGGACCCTAATATGTGAACAATTTACCTGGAATGCTTCCACCTGCCCCTGAACAATCCTGTAATAATGGTGCGTCCCAGGCAACCCGTAACTCGTATTTTTCCGACCTGTTCCTATGGTTACCCGTTAGAATGTACAGTCAAACTCTTAACTTCCCACCTGTGAACTCGTACTAGATCGATCTACTCCCAGTTCCCAGTTAGTAACTCGTAACTTGCCTGGAACGCTACAAACTCGTAACTGGTGACTTGAAGTCGTGACTTACGGGTTAAAAAGCCTGCCTGGAACGCACCATTAGAAGTATTAGGTGCAATTGTTTGTTTTGTTTTTTTTTCTTCTTGTCTTTGCCTGTCTGTTGTCTAGTTTGTCATGTTGATTTTGGGTTTGGTCTGTCTTTGTTTATTGTCGGGATTGTTTTTTTTATGGTTATTTGTAATGATGTAATGATAATAAGATTGTTTTACATGATAATTGAAAAGAAAATAGAACACCACAAGGCTCCAAAATGCTGGTGTGCGAGCCGTTCTATTTTCTTTTTAATCTTTGCACGTCTTCGACTCAGCACCTGCCCAAAGTTATTTTTATTTTTCTTCTTCTTTTTTCTTTTTTTGATTACATGATAATTGGAACATTACAAATAAAGTGTTTTAAAAAAAATAAAGCACTGAGGATGAACGCAGACGAACCAACAAAGGGCGATGGGAAAACACTGGTAGAGCAATCAGAAAGAGGTGAGACACAGAGGTAATCACAGGAGGACAAGACAGGGGAACTTCAAAATAAAAGCACCTGGAGACAAGCCATGACAAAGAACATCTAAACCAATCAGCTGTTCGATCAGGGGACAGCCAGGTGTCTCTCACTGTGTCCTTCTGTGGCACCTTGTTGTTTTGCAGCATAGTGGCACCCTGGTCCCAAAGTCACCTGCCTCATGGGTCCCACGAGGTCGTTACCGTTGACATTCACATGATGTCACAGTGAGTCTGGATCAGCCATGTGCATCGTGCAGCGATCACCGGTGATCGATCGTGCGCCGGCTTGGCTCCTCCTGAACAAGCCTAATGATTCAGAGATTGAGCAGGCAATCTACTGTCCCCGACTATCTGCTTACTCTGAACAGGTCTATAGACACATCCGATAAGACAATTTGCAAGCAATCACATGCTGAAATAACAAATTTGCCTCAAAGGGCTTTTACAATCTGAACAGCACTCTGCACCTCCTGTCCTTAAAGCCAAAAGACAACTGTGTGTTGGGGTCAAAGAAGGAAATCATTTTTCAGAGTTTGTTATTTTTTGCGGCTACGCCTAACAATCGCTGATCCAGGCTGCTGCAAGATCAGAAAACGCTTTTGTGTGTTGGAACAGATGGCTGCAACAAACCTCCATCTGAAGATGTTCTTCACGCACTTGAAGGCACAGCGAGAGGTCAAATTAATGATAATAACGATTCCAGATGTGAATAATTCCAGACTTTGTACTTGTAGACTGTGCAAATTAAATGTGAACAAATATCTGTGGTGAAGCAAAGACACAGAATAAAAGAAGAGCTTTATGAAGATGAGATAGATAGCAGGGAACTGCGTGTATAACTCAGCGCTCAAAGTTCCCACACTGTGTCACACCAAAGTTAAACAAGAACAGATTTTATTCACTGTCTTCTTTTCTTTCCAACGAATACAAATCTGTTTTTACACATGTATGAGTTTCATCTTCCCGTGCAAACGCATGTTTACAAAGGCTGATTTGCAAATGCAATCTTAGAACCTTCACAAGCTCAAAAATCTTTTCTGTTCTGGTTTGAGCACATAGATCATCTGCTCTGCTCCCAAGAGGTTTGAAACCAAACCCGACCCCCGCGTTCCACCACAGAGACCACACCTGTCTGATGCTGCAGTCACATTAAAGCTCTGCACACAGCGCCTCAGACAAACACTGCTGTCAATATCCAAATGTAGGGCATTTATGGTTATGTGCAGTAGTAGGACTTGTGGAAGTCATGTGTCTTTCATGTGGGTGTCTGAAGTTATGTGTGGGATAATGAGGCAGCGTTGTGTAGCACAAACGGGACCAATGCAAATCATTCGGACGAGGCAAGTGGGTGAGGAATGTATCTACACCAACAGAAGCCACAGGGGTTATCCTGACAGAGCAGGGGGCTCGTTCTTCACTGTTTGGTTTTCATGTTGAATGCATGAACTGAGTGTTCCCTCCTCCTCCTCCTCCCCCTCTCTTCATCTGAAAAGACTGATGAAGTCAGTATCTGTCCTGCTACTGTTCCGACTGATAAAGAAAACAGTTGTCAGAAATATTCTCTGTTAATCCGGTCCTTGTTTACAGGTTGTAATTCCATAAATCTGCACCCTGAGCTCCAAAATGATGGAAAGACATCTTTAGTGAATTTTATTCTCCTGTAATGAACCCACAATGCCTTTCTCTTTTATTTATCGGTAACACAACTGTTGTAAAAAAAAAATGAGCAGTGTTTCATGTCTGAATGTTGTACAGCACAGAGAGAGGACGGACTACAACACAGCCAACAGACTACTTAGTATAACAGTGGCGATTTGGCCAGCCGGAGGACTGAGATAATTTCCAGTTCAGTCTGCTGAATGAGACGATGCAGAAAGAGCATTGTAGTAATCTGTCTGTTCTTTGCCAAGCCATTTGTGAAAATAATTTAAGAGAAGGACAAGCAGTGGTAATCTTTCCTTTTTGACTACTGATGAGCCACAACGCAGCAGTGGGGAGGCTGCTTTGTTTTTCTACATAAGCCAAGGTGTCAAGTACGATTTTAACCCAGGAAACTTCATGCAAGAGCTGAGCAGTTTCTTTAATCTGAAAAACAGAGAGCGGCTTTAACTTGTGTTTTTATATCTTTTTTTGTTTGTTTTTTTAAATATCTATCTACAAGTATAAAAAAAACTAGACTTTAACAGAACAAGTATCATATTTTCTAGTTGTTCTCTTGGACAGTGGCCAACCACAGGCAGACCGTCACCTGCTGCCATTGGGAATTAGTATGCGGTATGGAACACACGCATTGTATGCTATGGACATATGTTGCCGATAGGAACGGTGACCTTTCAACGCTGGCCGTGCTGCACATGCTGCTGCGTAAACATAAATATCACAGCGGAAATTAATTTATTTAGCATTTTTAAGCATTTAATTATTTATTTTTCTATTCATGTATTCATAATCGTCATTTTTTTGTCCTTCACAGCGGCAACCTTCGTGGTAACAAAGACGCAACATATGGAAGGGTAATGGTATGGTTAGGTTTTGGATCAGGTTCAGGAGAAAATGGCAGCTTCATAGGACCTGTGTCTCTATGGTTACGGTAATAAATGCAATTAAGGTTGTGGAGTGATGGCTGAGTGAGTACATGAATGTACGCAGATGATTTAAAGTGCTTCCACAGGCAGAAATCCTTTGGTTTCATTGATTAAAAAGATGTTCTTGTGTAAACGTATTAGTGACGCTGGACTCCTGAAAACTGCATGACTCTGCTGAGGTCACAGCTCAACAGTTTTAGCTGCACTAAGCACCTTTCCACCTCAGACTGAAAAATCTCCAACATCATATTCTCTCTGATCGCTCTGTCTTCAGTGGCCTGTGGGGCTCCAAGCTCCTCACTGCTGTTGATTAGAAAGTTGTTTTTGTTGCTCTTTAGTTTACAGTTAAAGGGATAGTTCAACATTTTTGGCAAATTGGCCCATTGCCATAATCCCTATAGTCATAGCAGTAGGTTTGTTACCTTTATTTGTCGGTGCAAGCTATTTTTAGAACGGCAGAGCAGAGCCACAAGCTGCTCAGAGCTACACTATGGAGGCTAATGGGATTTCTTGGTTTCCCTCATCAAACTCAACTCTAAAACGCTCTTGTGGACAAGTTGTGGCCTGCACATTCACCACACTATGAGATAAATAACAGAATGTTACGAGACGGAATTGTTTTCTAGGCAAATGCAGAGACTGCTCGCTGAACAACTGCCCCGATGGAAATGCGCATCTGCGATTTTGCATGAATTAACCTTGAAAACAACTCCTGGTAACTGGTAACGTTCCATTATTATCTCATAGTGTGGTGAATGTGCAGGTCACAACTTGTCCACCAGAGCGTTGTGGAGTTGTTGGATTGTGTATTTGATGAGTTTGATGAGGGAAACCAAGAAATCCCATTAGCCTCCGTAGCGTAGCTCTGAGCAGCTCGCGGCTCTGCTCCGCTGTTCTAAAAATAGCTTGCACCGACAAATAAAAGTAATGAACCTACTGCTATGACTATAGGGATTATGGCAATGGGCCAATTTGCCAAAATGTTGAACTATCCCTTTAATGTCCCCTGCAGCTAGAGAACATCACCTAAACTCCAAAAATGCAATCTGGGCAAAGAGGGTCCATCTGGCATCTCATTAGCAGTCCTGGGCCTGTTGTTGCAGCCCCACCTTGTTATTTAGATGGACAAGACAAGTATGTTCAACTTAACTTAACTCTGCTAACTTTAATCACATCTAACCTCCATGGGAGCGCCGACAAATGAGTCTGTGCAGGAGTCAGCGCAGCACGCCACTATTTGGATATATATTGATCTCCAGCTCCAGTCTGTCTCCTACATGAGCTTATCACCTCTGGCAATGAGACCTCCAGGGTGCCATTTTCCACAAACCTGTATCTTGTCGGATAGTTGGCAGTCGGCGCAGTCTGTGATGTATAAGGCAACAGAGGTGAGAGGGGCGAGAGCGTGCAACCTCGTGTCAGATGAGCCAAACCGTGCCTTTGAAGAGCAATGAAAATAGGTTATGGAAAAACTTTCGTTACTACCCTTCTTATTTTATGTGCGTGGAGCTGTGTGCGCTCTCAAAATACAAACTTCCACCACAGGTGAAGCTGCTATGTCTGCATTCACGCCCAGATCTGCTCTCCCGGTGGTGGTCTTTCTCTGCTACAGATGTTTACCTTCATTTGTCTTGTTGTATTATTGATAAATCCATTTTCATCTAACAAGCTATGCAATAGCAGGAGGGAGATGGAAAAAAAAAAACATGCTATATCCTCTTTGTTAACAGAAAGAACATTTCTCTCACCCAGGATTTCTGTTGTAGCCGGCTGAAGAGCTGCCGGGCTTGTTGTCTTGTAATGTTTGAAACACATTTAAAAGGCCTAATGAGATGCCTCATTTAACCTCCTGTCTCCATCTGTAGGGGTGGAATATGATTTTTCTGACTGCAATAACAAATTCTAGTCTTTTCTATTCTATTAGCATAACAAGGCAAGGTTCCCTGTTTATGCATTTCCTTGTTGATATCTTGCAGGTCTGAGTGTGTGAAGCTCTGTGCAGGAGGTTTTTTTTCTGTTATTTCACCAGAATATCAAATCAGAGGCAAAGCCCTGAGGTTAAATTTCACTTAAAGCATATTTACATTCAATGAAAAGGCTCATGTTAATGTATGTAGGCCGCAGAAACATTAGTGCGTGTGGTTGTACTATAATTACATTGTGTTCACTTCTTCTCTGCTTTATTTGTCTCAGTCACACTCAACATTTCACAACGATTTTGGGAAGAAAGACTCACTTCTTCTTTTACAAAAGCAGCTGTCGCATATTGTGTTGACAGGATGGAGACGGCGCGCACAGTCATTTTCAAAGGTTTGAGCAGTGCACCCTCTGCTGCCGCTTCCTGAAAATCACACCTCTGACAGGATTTCATCAGCCATCCATCAGCAGGCCAGTCACAGCATGTGGAATTAGGGCGAGAGGGAAAACACACCTGCCTGGTATCACCAACATCCACAGCAGCACCAACACCTGAGGTGTTCGCGATATACATGTCACGCATGTTGGTATACTGTCAGACGTGCTGGTGAGATCACACACGACAGGTTTTTACTCTATCAATATTTGCAGTTGGAATTCCATCCATGGATGGATGGATGGATGGATGGAATATTTGCAGTTGGAATTGGGTTTTGTTATTTCTCACCATCCGTGTGAGCTGATCTTCACTGCTACTCCCCTTCCCTCCGAGCCCTCCAGTGCCACCACCTTTCCTGTTCAAATCTAATGTAAAAGTTATTTAACAGCAGCAGCAGCAGCAGCAGCAAACAGCAGCAGCAGCAAGTGATTGTGATGTAGCCATGCATACATTTGGACCAAACCTCTCAAGGGTATTTTTTCATGCATTTTACAAGCAGCTTAGAGTTAATAGGGGCTGGGAGGCAAACATTACCTAGAATAACGACTTGCAAATGGGTTGAAATAGTAAACAGTATATCAAATGAAAGGAGACGGAGCAAAATGATGAGATGAGGCTCAGGCTTTGTAACAACAGAGTGATGCTGTCTGATTCCCATGAGGATCTTAGTGGTGGAAATGGCCCTAAATCGAGGCTGAGGTTTGTTTGTGTACTGGCTGCAGTAGTTTAGGGTGAAAAATATGAAATGGAAAAAAAAAGAAAAGAAAACATCCATGAAAAAGAAGAAGGGCTTTTATTTATCTGCTAGCATACAGTCATGCATATGCAGTCCTGCTGTTCTCCGATCAGTGCTCTTCACAAAGTTGTTCAGAGATTCCTGTCAGCCTTTGACTCTCAAAAAATCTCTTAGCAGCTTTTGAATTATTACTTCTTTACCATATTTCCAAGTCCCAAACCTTCATAGATACATAGATAAACCATAGCACAACAAGGATGAGATTCAATAACTAGATTAAGCTGTAATGTCACTGTTTTATTGTCAACAAAGACAAGGCTGTACTGGGGGTATTTGTCGCAGACCAGCTATACTACATTTCACAACATTGTACGGTTGTAGCTACCTAACAAGACGTCCAGCAGAACAGAACGGAGCTGAGCAGAATAAGTGTGAAGAAGAGCTGACAGTTGTAGGTACCGCTAAGGGATGTCACACTAACACGTCATTCCACCGTGTTTATGCTACATTAAAGAGCAACTACACAGGATTTTTAGCATAAGTATGCTACATTTTAAAAGCTTTGGAGTAAATTACGTGTAACTTGTTACAGGGAGAATGGAGCGTCACCTAGCGTCTCTTGGCTGAAAAACAACTTTGCGAGATCAGTGCCTCTGCCCTGGTGGCTTAGCCCTCGTCACTCGACACAAACATGCCCCGTAACCCATAATGTCTTGTTTATGACAGGTAAGACTACCAATGTACACATTGTTACATTGTATATGATATATAGCCTACCATTATGTATACCGCTCTTTTGATTGATTTCTCGCCGGCTACGTTGTAAACAAATGCACATGGCTGAGGGGAGGGTTAGCAAAACAGCAACCGGACTTGCATAGTTCCCCTTTAACTCACACTGGTCTGCAGTCATCTTTTTAGCACGTGAATGTTTTCATCTGCACCATAAAGCCATAGAACACTTCTCAAGTCCATTAGCAACTTAAAAAGACTAAATTCTGAGGGCTATACATATATTGGTGCTGTGGTAATGCCTTGACCTAGTGTTTCATTCTTATACAGTAAACAAGACAGCTGACTGAATGTTGAAATTTCAACACAAATGGTTCTTGGGTCTAAGCAGGTCAGACAAACTGGAGATAGTTTCAGTGTTATGAGGTTAAACAAACAAACCAAACACTAAGGCCAGCATCAGACTGAGGCAACAGCTCGACATACACCTTTGATGTAATGTAGCCCCTATGCTGTGAATATCACATCAACAGGTCTATTTTTGCTGAGAGCTGCACATGGCACGCATGAAAAATGGGACGGAGGTTTATTCTGTAGATCACAGGACGCAGCTAGTGTGTCGACTCTAATCCGTTAACCTGGGCGCCCAAATAAAAATCGATGGAGCCGGCGTGCATGATTCCCTGCAGCAGCTCAACTACCCAGCGCTTTGGTTTGCAGCTGTAAAGATTTGAAATGACCTGTAAACTGCTTTCAGTGAAATAGTTGAGGCAGGCTTGGTGAAAAGGACCTCTGGCACAAGATGAAGGCCGGGAAAGCGCGGTTGCCACGGCGCGCCAGCCACTCAGAGAAAAACGTTCAGAGGGTGCCGACATATGAACTCAGTGAGAGGCTCTTCTGTATTCCGCTCGAGGAGGCAGGTTGACTCAGCTGATTGAATAGGCAGCAATTTTCGACATGCTTGGAGGCTTTTCTTGCGATTCCCCGCTGTGTCCACCAATCTCCACAAACACGCTCCATTGTTGGCGTGGAACTGCTGAAAGGCTTCAAGCGCAAGAGCCACAACTTCCTGTAGACGGACACACAGTGATAACAGTGTTGGAAATGATCCACCTGGAAAGAAATGGCACCAGGCAGCTGATCAATACCATTGACTGGATTATTCATTGTCTTTGCATCTAATAGATCTCCACTTAATATTTCCCTTCCAGGTGTCTGTCTCTGTTGTCAGGCAGCTGGGAGCTCCCTGAGCTGCTGATGTTGCAGTTGCAGCTGGTCACCAACAGAGGTCAATGACAATCTGTCAGAAATAACTCACCTGTGGTTCCAAAGTCCTGATAGTGACTTTGACTCTGAATATTATTCATTTTAAACATTATGTAATGTTAATTAAATATTGATTGATCAGCGTTATGAAAGAGCATGGCCACAAGACACATTTAACATCAACGACAATGAGATTCGGCCACAATCCAGACTACATATAAGGTCACACACTGCCCCCTAGTGGCAAATACATACACTGCATCTAATTTGAGAAGGTCAGAGGCTGTGTTCTCTCGTTTGGTAGTGTTGGACCACCACAGGGCTCCAGTCAGAGCAGCAGCAGCTTCAGTGACTCCAGGAGGGATGAACCATTCACTCCCCTTCCTCAAGAATATATCCCCTCTAAATCTGTTCCCTCATCACGACGGTTTAGTGTGCTGCCAAGCATGTCAATCCAGTCAACCACAGGCGAACAGCTGGGTGAAAGCCTGCACATCATTCTGGTGGATCAGTGACCCACTCTTGCGTGTGGAAACATCTGCATGCACCATGAGTCTCCACTATCTTAAATATCAGTCACTGTGACTGTTGGAAGGAAGGTTTGTGTTGCTAATTCATGATAGATGACTGTCACTGGTTAGTTGCCGTGTTTTACATGAAGTCACACTGGTTTTATTTTATCCCTTCGGCCGGGCACTTAACCTTTTATTGAACTTGACTGTTGGGTGGCAGTCCACACATACATTCATGGTGCAATAAGATCTAGGGGCTGTGGCAATACTAAGGGCAAGATGCAATAATCCGGGTAGTGCAATAGTTATTTACTCCTGTATTGTGAATTTAGTTGTACTGTTCGTCCGTAAGTGTTCCCTGTTGATTGTGTATGTGTGTGTATGGTGTTTGGTTGAATGATTGCTGACTGTAGCAAAGCACGGTACTGATTGTCCAAGACAAATTTCCCTCCAGGAACAATAAAGTTTATTTTGATTGATTTGATTTGATTATAAAACACAACTATTACATGTTGTGTTATATTGTGACTGCTTTTTTGTAAGGTATTTACTTATAGTCTAATGGTCTTTTGCCATGGCCAGAGAGCAGATATGTTATCACATTATATCAGATCTTATATCAATTATATTACTGGTATATTATATATTATATTGTATTGTATTGTTTTGTATTATACTATATTATATCTGCTTATGTAGAGTGACGTCCCTTTCATCTCTAACCAGGAAACTGCAGCTAGTTGGCACCTGCTGACAACAATTCAAGCAATTGTCAAGGACTGACAGAGGACTGACTGTTGTAAAGCAAGAGAGTGAATTGACTGTTTGAGCTCATAGGTCTTCAGTTCTGTTCGGCAGTTCATTCAGACCCACAGTTACTGCCAGGTGACCTGCAGTGCAGAGGAGGAAGTCAGTGGAGAGTGACAAAGGCTGTGCTACAAGGAGGCTGGAGCGGATGAACAGCATTACAAGACAGGATCTTGCTGGAGAACACTGTTTGTTCCCTGTGTCTTTATTATTCTAACAAACTTAAAGGTTCTCACATCTTAAATGACATTTGAACTACTTTTAAATAAAGATCACGATTGTTTCCTCAACCTACTGCTTTTTGTATTTAAACATAATAACCAAACCTTGACTGTTCCACAACCTTAACCATAACATGAGTTTATTATTGGCTCGTATCCAAGACAAGTGGCCTCTACTGTCTTCTGATCAGCATCAACATCAGAACATCTGCATCTTGCTTCTTTATGGTTTCTGATTTGAATCTGATTCATAGGCTTTTTCACATCTTGACTTGTCACAGAAGAAAGAGCATCTACAGTATGTAATGGCATTAATGATGCTCTATTCCAACAATTATTCCAGTGCAATGTTATCAGTCACATCTGGGTTTGACACATTTGCTAAAACGCAGCATGTGATAAATCTGTATCAGCTTTTCTTCTTATGCTATTTATTGTAGCAAAGAATCATTATGTAAACTTTTCAGTTGATATCCGCGCCCCCTCCACCCGCTGATTTATACAATCCTGCATCCCTCATCTCTCCAGCCTGACTCAGCCCTGCTACCTCCTCGGCCCACTTTCCTCAGCCTCTGCGTGTAATCTCATTATCGACTTGCCAGTGGAAAAGGGATTTATTTAATGTATTTGAGGAACAAACCACCAGAAGCTTAAAACTTTTTTTTTTTTGCATTGTTTTCCTAAACCATTTCAAGCCACAAGCTAAGTCTGTTTGACTCCCATCTCTTTTCGATCTCATGCCTGTGTGGCTGCCAGGAGTAAGTCATCACACGGGGACAGATGAAACCTGGAGGAAGAAATATGAAGTGATTAACTCGTAGTCACTTTATTCCCTTTCAGTGGGTTTGGAGAGCCTGCCAACAACTCCCATAATGCCGCTGTCTGCTCTCCTCGGAGGGTTTTAGCATTTAATTCACATTAAGGGAGTGGAATGACATACATCCTCCCCAGCTCTTCCACCAGAAGACAGTTATGACGGCACGATGAAGTTTAATTAGTGTGCGAGTTGGTTGATAGTTAAGGGTTAATGGGTGAAAGGTCTGCTTGTTTCCAGACGTGAGCATTAGACTCCAGTTTCAGCCGGATCTGCAGCAAAGAAGATCACTGTAGAGAAGCCTTGACTAAAGGGATTTGAAGGAGAGCTACTGCAAAGATATCTTATCCCTCTGCCTTTAAAGTGGACAGCTAATTGGACTGTCTGTGTTTTCCAACATGCATTTGTCGATTCACTACGTTGTTACAGTCGGCTGGAAAGTGAAGTAACATCTCTCTCTCAGACTGACACATTGATGCCACTAATCAAGACACAATCAGCCGATAAACAGGCCGGCTGGATCGGAGCACTTCTCCAAGGAACTGATGTGATGTGATTTTATGCAGCAGGGGAGGGACCGTAGCATGAGCAATACAGAAAATCAGAGGAAGAGAAAGTGCCCTAGCTGGACAGACCATGTGTAGAGAACACTTTGCATTAAAGGTCCAGTGTGTAATAATTGTCAAGGTTTATTGGCAAAATCTGAATATACTTCCCATGAATATATTAGTATAAATGTATAATCGCTATAAAATAAAATTTGTTTGGTTTTCGTAGCCTTATAATTCATCTTTTATATTGCAAGGGTCTTGCTTTAGAGTGTCGCCATCTTGCGTCGTCATGTTTGTGCGGCAGCCCGAATGGAAAATCCAGCCAACCAGAGAGCACGTTTCATGAGTTTCGCGTTCATAAATAAACCAACGACGAAGTAGGCGGAAGGAAAGAAGAAGGATTAGGAAAGAGCTGACATATCATCACATCTTCAACTCATCTGCTCTCCCCTACAGTTATGTAATTGCAAATACAAGTCTCAAGTTGAGCCCGGCTCACGGTCAGCAGTACACATGCATCTGTTGACAAGCTGAAGGACAATGACGCCTACCTAACCAGCTAAGACATAACTTACTACTCCAGCAAGAAAAAATGGTGCATTCAGTGTCTTGTAAGTAAACGAATAAAAGCCGGTCCAAGATCGTATCCTCATCTGAACTTTTGCTCGACTCCTCTCTCTTCCTCTGACATGTCTGTCTTCTTTGGTCTCTTTGTCCCCTCTGCCATGATGGACATACTGAGAATAAGGCAAGGCAAGGCCATTTTATTTGTATAGCCAGTTTTTACAAACAGTTTGTCTCAAAGGGCTTTACATGGCATCACAACAACATCCTCTGTCCTTAGACCCTCACATCCACTGAGGAAAAACTCCATGGAAACCCTTTTAACAGGGAAAAATTGGAGAAACCTCAGGGTGAGCAACAGAGGAGGGATCCCTCACCCAGGACGGACAGACGTGCAATAGATGTTGTTACAATAATGAGCTAGCTAGCCTCTTGTAGCTAGGAGGTGTTGATGTCGGTCTGTGCCGTATTGCTATAAGGCAATATATGCTGATGCAACAAAAGTTACATGCAGCAACAGACATGCTGGGCACTGATCATGACATGGTAAAATAGGTAAGTAGTGTAGGTTTAAATATACATAATTACAAAATAAATAAAAGCCTGTATTACTCTAAAGTCTATGAATAAAGTGTTTAATCTGGAGTATACATAAATATTCCTTTTGTGTCCACGGTCTGTATTGTCACAGTTACAGCGTTGAATGAGACTTTCACTCCTCTGCAGTGAAAAAAAGAACATAAAAATAGACATTTATAACAACTCAAACTACATAGCTTCATGGTTCCTTGTATAACTCATAGGCTGTTTTTATTACTTGGCTCACTATTCAGAATGATTCATGAATGATTTTGAATGTGTCACCAAAGGAAATAAAATATATATGACCATCTGTTGTTAACAAAAGAATGACAGCGAGAGCTTCTCTGTATGACTGAACAGCTTAATGATGATTTTAAATATTCTATTTCTACCCTTCACGCTCTTGTCTGTAGTAAAATACAATTCCAATGGCATGGAGCCGCTGGAAATTGCTTCACGGCTGCACAGCCGTCATAAAATTTGTATGATATTGTGAGAATTTTAAATTAAGATGAGGAAACCCAGCATGTGCACTTATAAATTCTGTAAGTAATACTGTAAGTGGGAGTCATGCGATGAGCCAACAGATTAAAAAGCATCCCGAAAAGTTTTAAACACACAGATTTCTAGATTTTATAGCTGCAGTAACTGCATGGGGTCATTAAAGGGATCTCAAGGAAATTTAAGTCAAACGCAACTGTTATGATGACTGACTTAAATTTCCTTGAGATAACTATGACCTGGATGAATGAGAATATTCACAGGCTCATTAAAGGGATTGCCATAATCCCTCTAGTCTTATTTTGAGTTGTTGGAGTTGGATTCTCCAAATCAAGGTAACAAATTTACTCCTAAAACTATAGGGATTATGGCAATGGGCCAATTTGCCCAAATATTGAACTGTCCCTTTAAGCATGTGGTTGGATCTGTGGTCTTATTTGCCAGGGAAAGTCATGAAAACACAAGCTGTTTCAGAACTTGTAGGATATAGTCTAGAAAAGAACAGTATAAATATATAAATATCAAATTAACTATTAGATAAAAAGGATGCCTTCTATCACTTCACCAACACAATATTTGTTTCCACTCTGAGCTTCACACAACCTACAGGATGGAAATCCTCAGGGCATCACACCAGGAGAAGACTTAGACACACATCTGCTGTGACACTTAATATGTAAAAAGTCTTGTGGCTTATTAGTTGTGTGAATGATTTTCTATTTCAGCTTTTTTGATGAATTTGGGATTGACTTCCAGTGTAAGTTTCAGTTTGACTGATTCTACACTAGAGGGCACTGATGTTAAAGCTTAGAGCAGAAACACACCAACGAATGTCCAGTCTGCAACAGTACAGAAACCACATGTCTCTGCTTTTCTTTCTAGTCTACCTCTCCTTTTTTTAGTAGTACTGACAAACTTCAAACTTTAGGTGATCTGTGAAGTCTTCATTGTGTCCAGAGCACATCGTGCCTCATCACTCTGATCTTCATGGACATTTCATTCTTCAGTTCCTATCAGAAGACCTTGGCATACCCATGCATGTGCCACATCGATCAGGGAGGAAATAATGTTCCTCAGCTCACTATGTAGCTGGTACAAATTATACATTCACTTCAACTGGGCACAAACAAATCTGGTGGAGGTGAGAAACTGGAAGGTATACAATATATAAATCTGATAAAAAATTATATCTACAAGCTCAGAGGAAAAAAGGCTGTTGACTAAACTTGTAATAATCTTAATTCAGGGCATAATAATAATATCTGACTGTGGTACAACATATGTTTCAGGCATGAACGGACCTACAGGTTAACTGAGATAAAAGC
The DNA here is from genome assembly GCF_045865225.1 of Trachurus japonicus. Lineage (NCBI taxonomy): Eukaryota > Metazoa > Chordata > Actinopteri > Carangiformes > Carangidae > Trachurus > Trachurus japonicus. Next base: position 26,910,265 of record NC_140920.1, on the reverse strand, counting down.
TTTGTGTGTGATGAGCAGCTGTTAAGTCCAAGCATGTGCATTTACTGGAAGAAAGTATGTTTTACTTTGGCAAAATGGGCATTCATGGGGAAAAAACATAACTATTTCACATATGAGGATTTGCTCTCAATTTGTAACCTACTTTCTGTTATGTTTGCATTGTGACTGTCTGTTGTATATAAATCCCAATACTTACGCTACCTCTCTCTGATCTAAGACCGAGCTCATGGAAATTGAACGAGTGAGTAAACAGAGGAGTCATGGTGGGGGAATGAGGGGTGGTGGGTGGGTGGGTAGGGGGGCAGTAATTTGATCAACAACAAATCCAATTATCTCAAGTTTCTCATACACTGTGCATATAAATGTGTCATTTTCATAGATTGATCATAACATTGCTTCTGCCGCAATTGAGGCGCACACTAAAACAACAGACTGAGCAGAAAGGACTACTTCATAATAAGGTTATTTATTAGTATTATTAAGGATTTATGAATGGGTAATAATCAGTAGTAGAACCAAATAGTTTATCAACACTTTATAAATCATTCTTAACCTGTTTTAACACATAAGATTAAAGTTATGCACTAGCCTCATCGCCATACTCTGCTGTCAGCAGCCGTCCTCACTATAATCACAGGTGTTGATCCGATTGTCTTGCGCGGTGGATATTTACATGGAGATCCTTGTTGTTAATTGGTCTCTTCTTCTGGACTTAAGCTCTGCAGCTGTACCTGGTGAACTGCTCACGGATTCTTTGTCCCACTGTTCACATTGATCTGTGGCCTGCTGTTCACTGAGCTGATTCTCCCTCCGTCGTCTTCATTGTTTCTTCATCTTTTTCTTCATTTTTTTTTTACAACCATTTATTTATCAGTTACATCCGGTTAAAGGAGACTGATGCTTAAGTGTAAAAAGCACCAACAAGTCATCAATAAATGATCATGTGTTTTACATGTGTTTTTACCAATTATAAATATAAGTAGGTATTAAGCTGACTTTTCCAACTAGTGAGCCTACATCAGTGTATGAAAACATGTTATAACATGTTTATAATTGCTTATGATTCTAAAGTGTTAGTAACTTAATTAATAACCCATTTATAAACCATTTATAATGTAGTCTTATTGGAAAGTATTAACAGTAATGTCAAAACATGGTTGAGACATATTTCTTTGCTAGCTCTTTTATTGATTACCAAATTAATTTGAAGGTTTTTAAGCTGCTAAATCTAATTAATTCATTTAAAACAAAAATAAGAATGGTTAAAGCATAGAATTGGTAAGAAAGAAATACGACCACAGCGTTAGCCCCACATCGATAGCAAGGGAAGCTGAAAAATATGCTGTGGCTATATTATGTTAATTTAGTCTTTTCTGCTACAGACCCAGGTTTTGTCTGAGTGGGCTACAGAAACAATTTGTATTCTCAAGTCCGAATTTTATCTGATATTTTCTTATTCCATTGGTTAATCACTTTTAGCAGCTTTATCACAGGCAACTGAGAAACATACAATACCTCTTTAAAAAAAAAAAAAAGAAAAAAAAAACTGGCTTCATCATTGTTATTTTTCCACATAAAATGTCCAAGCAGATGACAATTATTTATGGCAAAATGTGCATGTTTTTTTTTTTTTCCATTGGCGTAGCTTGTACATATTGGTGGAGAGAGTGCAGGTGAAAAGCTTAAATGCACCCACATATGGCTGATTGTCCGGGGACCATAGCTACCTATCTGTATCCTCCTTAAGAGCCAGAAAACAATTAATGCAAAAACAGCTTGTGATGTGGAGCAGGGGCAGACGGCGCTATGGCGGTGGAAGGGGGTTGTCTGCAGTCTCAGGGTAGAGGTAGGGTAGAGGTGCATTAGGGCATACTAAGAGAGCACTTAACAATACTGACGGGGGCCGTCTGAGTGAGGGCGCAAAACTGAATAAGAACACAAAAGCAGAAGAAGTGGTGTTTTAGTGCTGTTCCAGGCCTATAGGATAAGCTCCTGTCAGGCGGATGACATCAAATGACCTTCGTAGCACACATTCAGAGCAGACGCAGGCCCAGAACAGCCACAGTTAGCAGCTCAGGTTCCAATCCCTGGCTTTTCCAGGGAACACACATCACCCCGGCCCCGCTCAAGGTGAGTGTGTCGCTGGCCGAGGCTCCTTGGCCGAGCCACTTCAGCCTGGTCCGTGACAGACAGCTCTGCTCATCCCCATGTGAGTGTCTGCCGCCTGTATCGACTCCCCTCCAACGCATAATTCCATTAATCAGTCCAATTTCCCTGTGGGCAGTGGTTTATTTCCGTCATCAAATGCCTGATGAAATCTTTAGACGCTGTGTATTAGGGAACAATCCCTACAAATAGCTGATAGTGTTAACCAGTCACAAGCTGCGCCAAGGCATCGCTCAGCTCTAATTTGAAAGGGAGTGAGGTGATAATGCGATGTGTCATCCTTTTGTGGGCGTGCATTAATGGCGCCAGCCAAGATGGCAATTGATGGCAAATCAACTTCTTCCAGCGGGAAGGGAGGAGAGGAGGGAGGGGGAGGGGGCCCGGGATGGAGGAGAGCGAAAGAACATTGACTGGCAAACTGCAGAGCCACAGCGGCCTTTAATCCATTACTTCTCCTGATGGGGAAGGTTTAATGCATCTCAGCCGTAGATGGCATGTGCATTTCAGTCTCTCTCTTTTTTACTCCTGCTCTCACTCTCACTCTCTCTCTCTCGCTGCCTGAGCCGCCTGTTACCATGAGGGTTGATGTGCGGTATCCAGGATAAATGCTCTTAATTCATTCTTGTCTTGTTCATTTGATTTTCTTAGCAGGAGAAGTTTGGAAATCTCTATCAGGGCTGAATGAGCATGTTGAGGATGCACGATAATGGAAAACACTTACTTCAATCTTCCTCCACGGCATTTCCATGGGTGAGAAAAAAGAGCAGGTACCGTAAAACAGTACTGCATTAACCTGAAGACAAAGAGATTAATGTGTTCAATTCACAGGCACAAAGCATGTTCAAGACCGGTGGAATTAAAGGAGGCCTTAAGACGAACGCAAAACACGGAACATCAGACGTGGATACAAAGAGACACAGTGTCAGCAAGAGCCACATCGTTCACAGTCTGCTCTCTTCATCAGCTTTAGATGAGCTTCAAGATGAATGCAAATTCTCACCATAATGATCTTGCCAATAAAGGATGCAATGACCTGGAAAAGTGATTGTGATTAAACAATAAACGCTGATAAATGTCTGTTTCCGTTGGTGAAGGGACATTTTTAAAGCCTAATGAGCCTAATGACATCCTTTTAACACTGGAGGCTGAAAGTACATATTTAGGAACCACGTTTAAAGTATCAGAGAAAAAAAGTCTCCAGGCTTTCAGCTTTATAGATTTCACTAATTCTTAAAAATGACCACCAATACGCATTTTTGAGAGGTGAACTGTGTGTTTATCATACCCTAATAAAAAACTACATGACTTGTGACTTAGAATGGAGGCTCTCTGCCTTCCACCTGCATCTCATGGCTAAAAAACAAGTTTGAAACATCAGTGTACCCGTCGCCGCCCCGGTGTCCCAGCTCTTGTCTCTGCGCACAAACGCGCTCCGTAACCTACAATCTTTCTTTTATGACAGTTACTGTAAGACTACACAAACATACACGTCGTAACATCTTATATGTTGTAACGTTATCCACCACTCCATGTATTGATTTTTCGCCGGCTTTGTTGTAAACAAATGCACATGGAAAAACACACAGAATGTCCGCACACTGCTATAATCAAGCTCCCAAAAATGTATTAGGACAACGTTTCGACCCCTTGGGTCTTCATCAGGTCATCTGATGTGTAGGGGGTGGGGCACATAAATAGGGGGAGGTTGCCAATAATTAATATCACCTGTTGCCCTCCCAAACTAATCACAGGCGTTACATCCACACATGTTTGCACATCCATAACAATCCATAATCCCAGGTCAAAGTTTAAAGTAGAAGGCCTGGAACAATTAAAACATCCAAAACATCTCATGGATTGTGTACATCAAAAATCTGAGCGATTACAAAGAACATAACATGATGGGACCCACTTTTTAAAAAAATATATTTTTCTATATCTTTCTACATATTTTTCTATTTATTCTTCTTCTCATAATAGCCTACAATTTTTTGTATCTCTTGTTACTGATCACCTCTTGTTTAGTATCTGATAATATTTTGGGCTATGTGTATATGTGGGTCCCATCATGTTATGTTCTTTGTAATCGCTCAGATTTTTGATGTACACAATCCATGAGATGTTTTGGATGTTTTAATTGTTCCAGGCCTTCTACTTTAAACTTTGACCTGGGATTATGGATTGTTATGGATGTGCAAACATGTGGATGTAACGCCTGTGATTAGTTTGGGAGGGCAACAGGTGATATTAATTGTTGGCAACTTCCCCTATTTATGTGATCCACCCCCTACACATCAGATGACCTGATGAAGACCCAAGGTCGTTGTCCTAATACATTTTGGGGAGCTTGATTATAGCAGTGTGCGGACATTCTGTGTGTTTTTCCTTCTTGTTGTTTTTTGTTTTTTGTCCTGCACCTGCTCACTGTCTTGGATGTGCGTGCACTGTCCTCCCTTGCAACAAATGCACATGGCCAGGCGGAGGGTTAGCAAAACAGCGGAAAAGCGACTGGACTTGCCTAGTTCCTCTTTAACTTGAGGCTGGGATGTTTCCATCTCCATGATAGACTGTGCATACATACTGTACATACGTAGGCTGTGTTCTGTTGTGTGAGCAGCACATCATTTTAAGTGATTCATACCTCTCCACAGCCTCTTTATCTGCCGCCCACCCAAACACCCTCAATCGTGTTTTCATCATAACCGCTGGAGCAGCTGCCATCTGTCTGCTGGCTGAATCCACCTCCCAGCTGGGTCACACCACCCGCTGGATACACAGCCGTCATATTGTGTACAGATACCACATGTACACACATTTCTTCACGCAAGCTACTGGGGCTTGTCTTGACTGAGTGTTGTCGTTCCACTAAAGATAAACCACTGTGACATCTTGTTTTTATTAGACTACTGTGTGATTTACAAGTGATGCCACCGATTCATCTGATCATGATGTGGAAAAGACAACACAAGTTTGACCACTCAAGTGATTTACTCAACTTTCATTTCTACTTTACTTGATTGTTTCCATTGCAGCTACTTTTTACCTGACTACATTTACCTACTCTTCAACGATTTAAGATTTGAGTATATAGTAATTCTTCATTGGCCAGCTTCGACATAAAAGGCTGCTGTCTTCTCTCCAAATAGAGTACTGTATGCTGTGGTAACACAAACTCTGTATGGATCTTAACAACCAGTGGTGTGTCCCAAATCGTGCACTTCTGCTCTTACACTTAATATATTGAGTACATAAGTGCATTCACACTAGTAGTGTGCAAAAATGTAGTGCGCTATGCGCATTCAATTGGCGCACTCAAACGGCCGGAAAATTGAGTATGGATCATTGGACACTTTCGCCATCCGCCATCTTAGTGATGTAGCGGAAGCACGTCACTACTTTTCAAATGGCGGCAGTTGATTTGTAACTGGATATAGTTTGTTCCAACTCTTATTATGAACCCTTACTATGTATTAACTGAAAAATAATCACAATATTATCAGATAATGTTTTACTGTAACAGCATTTATATTGTGATAGAAAATTAATACAGTTCAATCCAATCCAAGAAGATCAATTCATTGAATACACTTGTCGACAAACTAGAAAACAACAAGACATATGAAGGCATCTAGAGCTAATGTAGCTGTATAAGACAGAAGATGCAGAGTTTACTGATGACTGTGGTCCATATTCTCCAGCTCTCATGGTTTTCGATACTGTACGCCGCTGCCAGCATCTGCAACATCCTACATCTGTTCTTTGTGATTAGAGTTGGACACGTCCAATCACGGGGAAAAAGTGACAACAAGCTCTCAGAGCATCCAGCAATTGGACCTTAATATCTGCATTAATATATACACAGCTTCTTATCACAAAGACCCGTACTTCATGCGGCCGCCTCCAGCCTTTTCCAGTGTACACACTAGCACCTTATTTCCCTATGAGAGGCGTCTTTATAATAGCCAATTGTTTCTCCATCACAACAAACGCACAAACCTCAGCCAATAAAGGAATCTGAGTAACCCTATGCACATTTCATCACACACCTGCACTGAGTGTTCCCACAGTATACCATTACTGATAGGCAGGCGTCAGACATGAAGAATGAAAGTAATATGCACAGGTCCTGCCCTTAATTTGTACATACATTCTTCTATATTTACACAAAAAGCAGGTGGGGGGGGGGGGGGCACGGGCTGGGCTTTGCTTAGATTCTCCTCTTTGGCAGCTCTACACTGAGAAAAGGCAACAGCTGTTCATTTGATGCCGCCTGCACCTTTGCTGACCCCATTTCCGTCTGTGCGGTGGCTGAGACAGTGGAGAAATTAGTTGTATTACCCGCTCCCTACCGTGGCAGGTCTAGCTGTGATTCTGCCCAGATTCTGTCCATTACAGCGGCCCCTCTGTCTGATTAGCCCCAACACACTCACTAACATGCCAAATCACTGCTTCGCTCGGCCGTCATGAACCTCCACTCGCTGACACGCGCGCGGAGGAAAACGGCAGCTCCCGGCCAGATAGGCAGCGGTGCGGATGACAAATGTGCTTACTTAAATGCACAAGGCAAAATGAAGTTGTTTTGTTCCAGAGCAAATGTCTGGAACAAAACAAAAAACAGATACATTTGGGATATAACTGGCAGCGTGTTCACCAAGATAATTTAAAAGTGAAACAACATATTAAGACATTGTCATTCACAGAGTCTAACAGCTGGGTGTGTTATTTGTGAGAATTATTTCTGGTTTTAACATTTGCTTTTTTTAAAAAAGGGATGAACTATTCCTGATGTGTTAAAACACAACCAAACGCACTTTGAATGCATCATGTGCAGGCTGAACAAGAGTTTCCAGGAAAAAAAAGAAAAAAAAAAGAAAAAACTAATAATTATTTACCAACACTGATGACTTTGGTTTTAATTACGGCTGATGACGGCTGCAGAGCGCTGATCCTAAAACTCACAATCACATCACTGCTGAGTCTGAGCCTCTGTCCAACTCTAGTGAACTGTCTCCATAATCGGTTCTCACTGCTTCTCCTCACCCTCTGTACTTCCAATGTTCCAGTGTAACAGCATCACAGAATAATTATCATCTTTAAATAATTAAATGGAGCAGAGAAATCATTATGAAATGTGAACACGACACAATGTTTATCATCATCATATGTGCATACTAAATGAATCACTCTTAGTTGTATAGCTGTCTGTGTCCTTTCATACATATTCTTTACTGACTCAGTCTCTGTAATTGTAGAGTTTTGTTGAATTTACATGCAACGTCTTGTACTGTTGTTTGTTAATCACCCACGCCGCACCCCTGTAGTATTTGATTGTATGTCTTTGAACTATATGGCAATTTTAAAAATTACATGCAATGTTTTTCTATGTAAATCTGAAATTGCGAGTGTGCATAGCATTATCTATCTTCAGCTGATTCCAGAAAAAAAACATAGCTATAGATATATTATATCGATATATACATTTAATTTGAATACTCATTATGATATTGTAAAAAAAAAAAAATTTAACTACCTGTGGTGACTTATAAAAACATTAAATTGCTCAGTGTGAACACACTCATGTACTCAAAATATTAGGTGTAAGAGCAGAAGTGCACGATTTGGGACACACCACTGGTTGTTAAGATCCATACAGAGTTTGTGTTACCACAGCATACAGTACTCTATTTGGAGGGAAGACAGCAGCATTTTATGTCGAAGCTGGCCAATGAAGAATTACTATATACTCAAATCTTAAATTAAGAGATGCAGTATCACTTTACATATTTTCTGTATTATTTAATTCTATGATTATGTAGAAAATTAGAAAATAGACAGACATTCTGTATCAAAGGGTAGCTGCCTCAGTGTCATCATTCCCTGTGATAAATATATCTATATTTAACTATAGATGCATATCTTATTACTATCAAGAACATTGTTTGTCATATAAATTACTTTATGTTTAGCAAAGTGAATAATGTGTGTAAAATAAACCTCTGACGCAGTGGAAGTTCTGACATAAATGGAAGGCACCGACTTGTTGCACATTTAAAATGTTAGAAGGAGAAAAAAAAAAGCTGGGCTGGAGACAGAGATAAAAGAGCTGTAGCGTGTGGGGGTCGAGAGGGTCGACAGATCACAGAGGAAGTAATTATTTTTCTCCACAGCTGACATTATTCATACCACGTTATTGTAATTATTGCAACTATTTTCAAGAAAAAACCCATGCAGATTCTACAAATCACATGTAGCGCTACAGTCCGGAGTGTATGGCCTCCACCTCCGTCCAACCCCCGACCATTTTTATTGACTTTATGCACAAGAGACATTTTAACCGAAATACCCTTTTTTAATATTCACTCCCAACACAACAGCAGTCTAAGTCATATCGATTGTGGTTGAATTAAAAGTACCTGATGCAGGGCGTCTCTAATCCGCAGGGTCTTTTAAGAGTCACCTGGTCTGACAAATGGGCCCTTTTAAAGGAGTATAATGTGTTCTTAAATTATTTTATTGATGGGAGGGGGACAGCCTCTCCAGGTACCCATACAAACTGACTTAACACGCTGTGAAAGGGTCAATTTGGCCTCCATTTTCCATTTCTTCGTTATCTGCATTTGGAGTCATGCTGGCGGGCTCGACGTGAGCTGGGATGGGCTTTGAGGAGGTTTGGCAAATTTCAGCATTTGCTCACATTTAAGAGGTTCTTCTATTGCACTAGAAATTTGCTAATAGTCTGTGTTTGCTTTGTTCCAGGCTTGTATAAGGTGATGTTGACTGTTTCAACCTTGCAGAATTGTCATGTTTACAGATGTATAGATTTCTCCATTTATTTACTTAGACATTACATTTTCAAAGGAAAAGGGCAGGGAGCAGTGTTTGGCCTTTTTCATTAGCTTTCACTTTGCAGAATGATGTTTACTGCAAGTGAAAATTAAGGCTCTTTAAATTTGAAAAAGTAAGTGACACCTGTGATTTTTTAATGCACAGGTTGAACCACTTGATTCTCCCGAGCACAGTGAATCTAAAGTCTGCCCCCTCCTACAGCAGGTTAACACATGACACAAAGCTTTTCAACTCTCCCCATGTACGTCTCATAAATCCACTCCAAGAAGGAGCCTCATGCAGCGGCCAGTCAGAATGACATTTTGTCTTTCATAAGCCTGGCAATTTCCCCCTGAAAACGACTGATTAATGTTGAATGGAGGGGAAAAAGGTGTGTAACGCTTTTCAAATCAAGCAGACTCTGTAAAAGGGAGAATGCTAATTATCTTGCTGTTTGTATGACCTCTTCTAAAGTGCATGAAAGCCTCCTACAAACGACAGGTGAAATTGCATTTTCAAGTAACATTTTAAAGGTCCGTGTGGGCACTCTGCCTAATAAAGCCATTTGTAAATGACTCCTCTTTTAGAATCCATTAGGAAGTGGAGCGAGGAACATTTCGTCATAGGATTCAGAGTCAATAAGCATGTAATCAGGACGTCCAGAGAATGTAGCAACCAGTGAAGGGGATAATTAATGAGATTGCCTTATGAACTGCTTAATTACTGACTGTTGGCCTCTTCAATTGTGCCTCCAAGTGCTGCATTTGTTCCCTTGTTGCCATTAAGGCTCTGATTGACAGAGATGGCAACCATGGGAGAGAATTGAGACATCTGAGGGTATATTAATGGGCTATTTGCACACAGAAACCAGGCTGACAATTACTGCGACCAGTGACTGATATGTCTCAAGAGGACAGGTCAGGCGGCAGTGAATGAGCCCTGCTGTGTAAACACAATGCACAAGTGGTCAACAATTATGAGACACTGATATTCGTCTGGATATGACATGCTGTTGTGACTACATGTTTACCTGCATTTAAACCCTGAAGACCCTATTCTGTCTGTGTGTATGTATTTGCTGGTGTAAAGTCAATTAGTTCTATGGTGTTAATATTGTCATAAGAGATAAAGTATAATAAGAAGCAAACAGAGAAAAAAAAAATGAAATAAATTAAGTATAAAATTGTGGTAATGGGAACCAAATGTCATAATGCATTACAGTATTACAATGTTTCAGATTAGATTAGTAAATTGTGCAAATATGCAAATATCTATCTAGCAGGTAGGGAATGGTAAACTATAATATGTAAAATATGACAAGGGACAGAACAAAGAGTCAAAATTCAAAAAACTACAATTAAAGGTCTTGAGTGCCACAAAAACACACACGCACACATTTGTGTTTGTGCTTAATGATCAGAAGAAGGAGATTGAGGGAGAAGAACCTCTCCCAGTTTTTCAGAGTGTGTGTTCTTTGAGCTATAGACCGGGGTTTATTCAGAACCACATGAGTCCTTCCACCTCAAAAGTCCAGGACTGGGTCTGGATATCCACCTACCCCCCCACCCCCCGCACGCATACACAAACACGCACATACGCAGCCTGTTAGCGGGTGTGTGTGTCCGCTGACCCGTGACGACCTGTTCTTTCTGAAGGCAACAAAGCTGGAAGTGAAGGAGGCGTGACACACACACACATTTAAATCAAGTGTATGAGTGCTCTTATTGGTGTGAGACCCACTGGGGCGAACACTGACAATGTCCTGCTTGTTCGCCGCCTCCGCCTGCGTCCAGTCCGGCCTTAAGTGGCCGCGGTAACTGTTCAGCGGATTAAATCATTGTTTTTACGCCGCGCCTATTGTCACCATGTAATTAGTTCAATACCTGTTGAGTAGATTGAAAAGATTGACTGATTGATCACTGGTCTCTGTGACAGCCCTCATCCTCAAACTGTCCCCTTGTCTGTCCACATGCTGTCTTGTCCTGTTTAATGAAGAGGAGGTACAGTACTTAAAGAATCACATTTGTTTAGAATTAGTACAAATCAGTGAATATTTGACACAGGTCTTTCTGCCTCCATGGAGCCCACATGTTCAATATTAAATAAAAAAAAAGACATTGTAGGATAAAATACAAAACATGAATAAATTGTTAATTTGTCATTCATTTTCACAATAACATGTCACAGATCATTTTACATTTTTATGTCAAAGGCAATAATGACATTTTTTTTCCCTACGACACTTTCCTGTCCTTCCATTACACACTTAATTTGACATGACCGTGGCATTATCAACACTCACAACCCCTTAAACTGCCAGAAAATCACATGCTCCATGCCTCATAAGAAAGTCCAACTGCAGACGTCTCATCTGGGGACACCGGGTCAGCAAGCTAATGGTATGATGTCAGAGATCCCACATCCCTGCCTTTTCTAACACCTACAGTTTTTGCTCAGAATGAGTCATATTATATGAGGTGGTTGGTAGAGATGGGAAAGACTCAGATAAATGATTTGTGTGTTTACATCATCTGACCAAGTTCCTCTCACTGCAAGCTACAAACTCCTCCATGTATCAACTCAATGCTGTGTGATGATTGGTTGTTGGTGAAATAAAACGCTGCACACATTGCTCACCAACCATAAAATAAGATTAATATACATAAGAAATAAACTAATAGAAAAATGAAAATCCTGTCTGTCAGAACACTAAAGGGTATTACTTGAATGTTTTATATTTCTAGTTTTGGAGAAGAAAATAAACGCTAAAATCAAACCTCAAGCATTCGCTTGAAAAAAGTAAAAAGCTTTGTTTTTTCGAGTAATTTTTTTTTTCGAGTAAATTTTCTCTCTTCTTTTGGAGTATTTTTTTTTTTTCTTTGAATGGACAAGATCCTTCAAAATCCTGCGAGAAGGTCCCACCTGCAAATAACGTTGAACTGTTGTGGCCAAGCTAGCCTCCACTTCGAGAAATACAGTCAAGCTAGCCCCTCGCATTTTGTCCCTCTATATTCTAGACATTACAGTAAGAGCGTATAAGGACAATCAGGCAACCTTCCAAAACATATTAAAATTGCATAATTTGCAAGTTGTTGTAGAATTTCAAAGTAAAAGCCCACTGCTTTTTCTTATTTTCACTGTGTTCCCTGTAAATTCAGATTGCGACCTGTTATCATAGAAAACCACCTCAAGGTGTCACTCAGAAAATATCGGAGCAATCTGATGTAGCATTTCAGAAAAAAGGCCTGTACAGTCTTCTATATTTAGACTGTGTTCCGTGTATATTTGGATTGATATTAAATGGAAACTATCTGTTATTAGTGGAGTACATGGAAAGTAACCAACGTTAAAGGATAATTTCTGTTTTTTACAACCTGGACCTTATTTCTAGCATAAAATAAGATCATTTTACTCACCCAGACAACTTTGGTGTCATTTGGAGTTGTTTTGACGAAATTAGCCCCAGTGGAGCGGCGCGTATATCCGTATAATGCGAGAACACGGGGCACGCAATGCAGCCTCTAAATAACACATTATCCACTGCAAAACTCGTTCATTTCGCCAATATTTTGTTGCTAGTTGAGATAAAAATGGACCCGATTGCCGAAGCAGAATGATTATTATCAGAATGAGCCGGGCAGCGGTCGGAGATGACATCATCCAGATAAGAGGTTAGTAGGTCAACCTAGAGACCCCGGATGTTGATAACATGCCACCACGGGCTCGGAGGGGAATAGCACTAGTGTATCATAACAAAATATTGGCGAAATGAACGAGTTTTGCGGCGGATAATGTGTTATTTAGAGGCTGCATTGCGCTGCCCCGTGCTCTCGCATTATACGGATATACGCGCCGCTCCACTGGGGCTAATTTCGTCAAAACAACTCCAAATGACACCAAAGTTGTCTGGGTGAGTAAAATGATTGTATTTTATGCTAGAAATAAGGTCCAGGTTGTAAAAAACGGAAATTATCCTTTAAGTCATGTTGTCTGGAGAAGCAGTTCCCAGCCATGAGCTCCACTGTTGAGTCTGCTCCCTGCTGCTTTTAAGCTAACAAGCTCAGCACCTGGTACCACATTTAGCCACAATGAATGACATGGTAACAAATGTAATTGCCTGGTCAGAGGCTACTGAACTGCACCAGAATCACTGAGAGGAGCTTAGAGCACACAACACACATCCTGACCTCAGCCTGTCTCACCTGGGTGTGGGGTCTACACAGAGGGCCCTAGTTTCTTAGACCAGGTGAAGTCTAACATCAGCGCAGCTTCGCCACGCCAACGGGGTCCATTTCGCAAGATTGGTGGGCCGCGCTGTCAGACTTAGACCAGCGCAGCCCCTCCCCTCGTCCCTCCCACCGGCGCAAACGGCAAAGAGGGAGGAGAGAGGGCGGGAGGGAGACAGGAGGAGGAGAAGTGGGATTAACACAGCCGATTCGGATCTTCACCAATCAAAGGAGCTCCTCTCCTCACCTTTAACTGCTCCGCGGGCGATGCGCACTGCAAGTTTGTCATTTTATACTTTGACATGGACGGAGGAAACAGCGACACCAGAGGCCGAACCTCTCCCAGGAGGAAACAGCTGTTTTGGTCTGGAGGTCCGAGCTCAGAGTGACCAATAATGAGTTTACTAATATACTTAACCAGGATTGATCTGATACACTGAGAACCCCTGCCCAATGTAAGAAACAACAACTAATAAACTAATGAAGAAACTCACATTTATTCATTTCAATGTATTATTCCCTGTGTAAGACAGATGAGAGGTGTAGCCTACACTAATCACAACATAAATCAGCGTAAAGAACGCGCTCTCTCTCTCTCTCTCTCCCTCTCTCTCTCTCTCTCTCTCTCTCTCTCTCTGTCCGTCTCTTTTTTCTCTGTGATAGAGATGCTGAGTATACTGTAGTAGGCTATATACTGACTATCTGATACCGAGGCTGTTGTGGTGGACTAAGAGAGATGATGATTTGTGTTTTGTTTTGCGTGACGCGGTCGCTCGAATTAATAAGTAAATAAATAAATAAAGCATCATCACAAGGGCAGAGTGGTATCTCAACACGGCAGCGACATGCAGACATCCACCCTCAGTCCTGCTTGGGACATCCACAGCTGCTTTTCAGTGCCAGTTCGTCCCTGCTGTGTTAATTCAGGTGGAGTTTCCTTTACGCACCGACAGCCTTTGATCTCTGCTTTGATCTGACTCAGATGTGACGGGACAATCTATATAGATATAAATTCACGTGTTGATTCCGTTAGTTGCATTAAATAGTGGTTATTGTGGATATTTATTGCATTGAAATGTGTCTGGAACTGTGGAAATCTGCCTGTGAGGTCTTGGTGACGTGTGTGCACTGCAGGTCAGTCAGCCAAACTTCCACTGCACCTGCTGCACTTCGCCCTGCGCTGAGATTAGACCTGGTTGGAGGTGGCGAGCTTTCAGCGCAACCTCGGCGGGACATTTTCCCACGAAACTTCCACTGCACCAAGCTGAATCTGTGACGCCTCCCCCTGCTGCGCGGCCACGCCTATCTCAGCGCAGCGCGATCTACGAATCTTCCAATCTGACTTTGCGCTAGGCTGCGCTGGTCGAAACTTGCATTAGACCGGCTGCGCTACCTTGCGCCACCTGCGCTGCGCCAGCAAACTAGGGCCCAGAGACACAAAAACATCATTACAACACTGGAGTCACCATTAGTGGATATGTAGTTAAAAACTAACCTTTTCTGGATTGACAGTATGTTCAACATACTCACTGCTGCAAATTCGCTATTAACCCTAGAACACTAACGTCGGGTGATTTTCACCCATGAAATTATTGTTTCATAATTTTCATTATGTTGCTGTTGTCTGAGTTTCGTGGGTCCCTGGGTAGCTTCATACTGCTCAGTGACGTCATTGAAGGTAGGCATGTTACCCTGCTCCCATCCCTAGTTTTTTCAGCAGGCACATGTTCGGGTGGATTTCACCCGACGTTAGTGTTTATGTATCTAAATCTGGCGACCATTTCTGGTGATGCTGAAAATTCTTCTTTTTTCTTTTTACTCCACCAAATAAGGCTCAAATGTCCCACAAATGGGTGGTCTGAAGGACAAAGTCCCAGCTCCATTAGTTTTTTTTTAAGGAAGTTTTTGTTAAAAAAAAAACAAAAAAAACACAAATTTTGGACATTTTTTTATAGGGTCACCAGGATACCTTTTTTTTCATTTTGTGAAACATTGTACAGTGGAAAATTAAGGAAGTGTACTTCAATTTGCCATGTATTGTTGTATTTTAATATACTTTGGTGAGAAATATTTTTTTATGGGTATATTATATCGGGTAAAAAATACCCGGCGTTAGTGATGGTGTTACTTTTTGTAACGTTAGTGTTCTAGGGTTAAGTGTAGAAAATATGATTGGCAGTGGGTCAGTAGCCTTGTTAAATGAAAACAGATTTCACTTTTTTTTCCCCCTTTTCCTAACATTTGCGTTTTATATAAATATATTATACTATTTTTATTGTTACATACATTATTGTTAGTTTATCATCTACAAACCATAACAAAATTGCGATTTATTTATATCTATCTAAAAATATATATATTAAAAAAAGAAAGAAATGTATGAGTAACACCTGCTTAGAGGGTCAGAAAGGCGAACAAAAAAAGCAGCACAGAGAACAAATTGTGTTTTCAGATGTCTCCATGTAAGCGTGAACATTGCCTTAGTTCTACTCTCCTAATTTCAGATCCAGCCCTCTCTGAGACAGGAAATGTCGCACTCGGGGGGGTAGCGTGTTGCCTGAATTGGATCGTTTCCTCTCGGAGCGGCGGTCCCTGGCGTCTTGGTGGATCCCTGGTGGAGCAGCAGAACAGGCCTAAGCCCATCTTTTCTCACTGCCTTGCCTATGGATTAAATGGCTTTTGTTTGCCCCCTCCTTTTTTTTTTTTGCTGGCTGTTGACAGGGGTGGCATTTCACTTCTTCTTCCCATGGCCTCAGCAGATGAAGCAGTGGTTTTCAGTTTTTCTTCTTGCTCATTTGGAAGTAGAAAATGACCAGCAAGAACTCAATTAGTGACATGTTCCCTCCTGGCCGGGGGGTGGTGGTGGTGGTGGGGGGGGGGGTCCGAGGCGCCGCTTGTTCGGTCTGCATCAGAGATCAAGTTGGCCTAAGTGAAGTGACAGCAAGCAGGAGGAAAGAGTAAACGAAGTGCTGGGGGGGGGGGTAGGCAGCATCTGCCCCCATACAGATTTGCTTAATTGGGTTTGACTCCCACAATTACAGGGTAATAATGGCCTTTTCAACCCGGCCACGTCGAAGTGAAAGGCAGTTGCTCCGCGCACCCGCATGCTGTCAGATGGTTTATAGCGGAGAGTGAGCGGCGGAGGGAGAGAGGGGAGAGAGAGAGATGGGGGAATTGGCAATGGACTTTGGTTAAGCAGTGGTTATTGAGTCTTTGATAGGACTCCGGGAGGCCGGGGCAGCAACAATGACAGAATTAATGGGCAAGGCACGATGAGAATGTCAGCTCAGCAGGGGGCTCCTGTGGCCTTTGAGCTGCCTTCTGACGCCTCTGTGATTGTGCTCTCCACAACACTGTGAAAAGGCTTGACCTGTTTGTTGGTGGATCTGGTCTTGAATGCATTTTTTTTTTTTTTTTTTTACAAGCTATTGTGCTTATCGTAGCACAGTACCTGAGAGTTGTCCCTAAATGAGTGAGGTCATCATCAACTGGACGTAAATGTTGCTAATGAGACTGTAAACAGTTGTCAAATAATGACATGCTATTCACAATGAGGTGAAAAACACACAAGCAGATATGAGAGTGGGCAAAGAATCAGTCAAACATCAGCTACACATATTAAACCCTTCAATGTGCAATAGTTCAATAGCTCTGTCCCACTGTACTACTCCAGTTGTAGCCTTTTTATGATTTTTTAGCTCATATGTTTGCTTGTTTTTTAATGTATTTAGTATTTATATGTGATATATATGATATATATGAGATTATTGGGTGCCCTTATCTTAATTTATATTGTAGATAAGTCTGTAATTCTTTAGCTAGATCTGTTTTTTTAATTTTCTGTTTTTACAAGTTTACAAGCGAATGAATGATTCATAACAATTGCAATTTCTGTATAGGATTATTAAAATATCTATCTATCTATCTATCTATCTATCTATCTATCTATCTATCTATCATCTATCCATCTAAATATGCAGTGTTTTTTTTGTTTTTTAAATGAAAAAGTGGTCATGCAGACAAAGCATAGGGAAACTGAAAGTCAAGTAGCCTAAACAGTGAATTTAAACATGTGGTTTACAGCCTCGGTGTTTGGCCACTGGTGAGAAATTGTTTTAATTGAACTGTTTCACTATAGTGGATTGTACAAATGTAATTTAAAGCTAATGACGGGATTAGTTTGGAAATTTCCAATAATCAAATCGTCAGTGTGCGAACACACAACCAGGCTGGCGGCTCAGTGTAATTGTAGTTCAGATACAGCCTCAATTACTGGCCTTATTGGATTAGATTACATTATTAGCTCACACATTCATAGACTGGGATCTAGTTCCCAGGAGCAGACAAGATTAGTTTTCTGCCTCTATTTCTTTTTCTTAAAATTCAAAATCTTTCTATTTTGCTTTTTGTTTTGCCTTTTTGAATAACTACATTTTGAGACGAGAGAAAATACAAAACATCAAAAAAAAAAAAAAAATCTCAGTCTACAAAGCATTAGTGTGTATAGGTACAGAGTGTCACTCTCTGTGGTCAGGAACAAAAAAATAACACACAAAATGACACACTCAGGCACACACACACTCACACAAAAAAGTTTCCAGTGTGGGCCAACTTGTATGGACTTTAAAGCATCCTGCTGCCAGTCATGATTAGCCCTAACGATGGGCCCATTTTGACACTTCAGAATCAAGTCTTGGCAAATAGCCCTGGGAAGAGGAGCCACATGCTACGAGATGGCTTTTCCCTGATATAATTTGTGGCTGCAAATTACAAAACAGAGGCAGAAATAATGTGTAAAGTCAAGTTTGGTGAGGGAGAAAATGGAAAAATTTAGGGCTGTGTGCCACTCTAATGGATATCCTTGTGTCTGGGAGAAAATGGGACTCAATAATGTGTCCTTAATGTCTGCCAGCGCTGTTTCAGGGAACGTATCAGAAGAAATGTCCCCTGCCATTTCTGCAAGCAATCACTTAATGGGATGGGCAAATCTCAACAAAATTGATGTACTGATCTATTTCTGGTCCTGACAGATGGAATGAATCTGTGGCTCTTGGAAGACAAAAAGGAAAAGGAAGAAGGTGAAAAACAGAGCAGATAAAAACAAGCCTTTCACGGTTCACTCAGCTGTGCAGCATGCCGGCGATGTTTGTGTGCGGCTTAAGTGCAGACACTGACAGGAATTTCAATTATTTAATTAGAGAGGGAAAATGAAAAGACTTAAGTGTTGTCATTTCTGCAGTCTTTCATAGATCAATCTAATGTGCACTCACATTGGAAATCAACCAAGATGGAAGAGGGGCAAGTGAAGTAGCGTCTTCCCAAATCACGCAATTAAAATGGCAAATTAGTTTCTTGATATATTCATTTAAGTGGTTAAGTGGAAAGGTTTCTCTCCCCGTCCACGCGGCTGTCTCATGGGTGGGTGCAGAGAGGCAGAGCCGTCCACATGCTCGTATGATTAGAGCTGCCGTTCATTTGCTGAGAAAACACTGAAAGCACTTTTACACAAATTAGCCATTTGAAGGCTTGAAAATTCAATTCCGGGGAGTTGATTCAAGCATTTAGGCGAAGCGCGGCTGGAATGTAAAGATTTAGAAGCATTTTATCGGCTAATGTCGATAACTTTCAGAGGCCATTATAGGTTTTTCTTCTTCCTTTTTTTGACCTTGTGAACAGCACAGCTGGAAAATACCTGTGTTTCTCATTTTTGGTTCAGTTCTGTCTCTATTCTTACATACATATCTATAGGCTGCTTTCCTGTAGTATATTATGTCATTGGGACATGCCGTCCATGATGAAAGGTCGTTTGATGCTCAGTCACTTATTCCACTGGAACAACAATGGATCAACGATGAGATCCATACATGCAGAGAAATGGCCTGTGGTGTTGAATTAGTTGAATGCAGAGATGTATAATGAACTGAAAATTATAGACAGAGCTTACAGAAAAAAAAAACAGACTCCACTGCAGTGTACCAGAATAATTATACAACGTACAAGAAACAAAACATGCATGTGAAGACAAGCTCTCATATGTGTGTTACCCTGGGAAATGCATAAAAACTAAATATCGCAATTAAAAGCTGGTAGCCTAATGGAAACGCCAACATTTCGAAAAACCTTTCAAATATCGCCAAAACATTTTTTACGGACATTTACTTAAATATTTTTTCAATCAGTCGATATTAGAGTGTATCGCAAAAGTGTCATGGAAACACTTTTTTCGCATCCACACAAACACGTGTACTGTTTTCACTCAACCGGGTTATTTTAATAAAACTTTGGCGTGTGAGGTATAATCATTCAACTCAGTCTGATAACTCAGGCGGTGTCACACAATAACATGTCTGTGTGAATAACCAAACAATAGTTCCTTCTGTTACAGTCACGAAACTAGACTTTACGAGAATGATGGCTCATTCGCAAAGCACTTTCAATGGAAACACCTGCGAATAGGAATTGTACTTGTACTACTGAAATTTTAGAAATATCGCTTTTATTTTGCGAAAACCTGCAATGGAAACGCAGCTACTGTCTCCTATGTCGTCCTATCTCTATGTATCGCTTATTCAGTCCAACATATTCAAGCAGGCTCACCACTGCTAATGAAATAAATAGCCATTTAAACACCTGTAAAGCAGACTAATACATGCAGTATAAAGTCCAAGTTATGGTATATTCTATTCTGTTGATATCTCAATGATAGTACAACACGGTTTCCACCTGTAGCCAGTTGGTGTTGACAGCAGTCAGAGGAATCTCTGCCTACAGTACAACACCTACACCAGCTCTAAGGCTTTATGTGCTACTTGTCTCCATCAATCTGCAATATTTACCATGTCTTCATGAAGTACACATGAATTGTGTCTATAGTCAATATCCAGGTCCACCATCTGCATGCAAGTAGTCAATACAATGATAGATAAATAGTCTTTGTCCCCAGACAGACTCGTCCAGATCTACACATTGTTCCACCACAGCTGGAGTCCATGTCGGTCTGAGTCAGTCTGGTATTTTGTACACACACACATTTTGTGATCTAGTCCACTATGGTTGGTGTCAGTAATGAACCACAACAATGTTTCGCTAAGTAGCAGTAGACAACAAATAACAAGACATGTTTGGCTGCACATGGACACAAGAGAGACATGAACAGTTGTATCACATGGACCAAAATGAAGACACAGATGCAGAAGGTATTCACTTTACACCAAATTTAGAATATGTTAGCTTTTGTTTTGTTTTGTGGAAAATTCAAGCCAACGTGGAATCCCTACTAATGTTTGTTTTTTTCTTTGAATTCTGGAGCCAGTCAGTCACAGTGAGTCAACAGATTTTCAAGATGTCCAACTTTACAGCTTGAAGGAAATAAACCTGTTTACAGCCCAGGATGAAAACAGACAACTAGACCACTGTAAGAACACTCTTGTGTTCACATTCTACTATTAGGTTTACTTTTACTTACAATCTAGGGTGTGGTCGTTTTGAGTGACAGCTGATTTCTTTTGCCTTTCTTTTTTGATGTCACAAACGTGTCAGAAAACAGTGGTAGTGAGGTATTCAGCTTGAAAATAACTGTGCAGGGGCTTTGATCTATATTAAAATATCAAATTAATCAGTTAGTTTCGGTCATATTTTGAAATGAATGTGGAATATAAGTATGAAGAGGCACAAGCAGTATGGAAAGAGAGCTTACTTTCCACTGTGAGTATGAGTAAAGTCAACACAGACGTTGTCACTTGCAGCAGCAGGAACAACTGAATAATCTTATTGCTTCACCCCCACAATAGAACAATTTGCTCAGCCCAGGAAGCCTGTAATGCTGTACCTATGAAACCAGGTGATGAGCTCCTCAGTGTGGTGCCTGGGCTCTGGAACAACTCACAATCTAAAGACCAAAAGCGACAAAGGAGTGTGTGGAGATCTTCTTCTGAGAGCTCGTGCAGGAGGATTTCAGACTTGTCGAAGTTTGGTGTCTTTACACAACAATGCAGACACGCCGGCTGCGCTTCACTTTGTAATTACTCTCGTCACATTACCCTTCCCGAGTGCTGCGCGAGCTCCTTACCCACCGATGACACCACATAAACGTAGACTTTCCATAACAAAATTAATCTCTCAAAAGCTGGATGGATTCAAGAAAACGTGGATTTGCTCTTCTGTCACAGAGACATATTGTCCACTTTGATGGTGCATGGGAGTGATATCAAATGCCCTCCTGGCTGCCGCACTCCAGATGGAAGAAAATAGGCTGTGGTCTATAAAAATGAAGTTAGATGTAAGTACAGCACTCAAATCTCAGGGAGAAAAATGCTTTTTCTGGGGCATTTTGTTGTCAATTGGTCTGAGCAACTTGCTGTAATGCAGGTAATGGAGCTACTCTTCTCCTTTCATCTTCGGGGGTTTGTGCCTGTGTGTGCCAAAGCAAAGGAAGGCCTGGCTGGAAATGAGAAAGAGCCACAACAGGAGGAAATACAGCGAGATGATGGACAGAGTGAAGGAAACATCAAGCCAGAGCACCGTGAAGGGATCTGCACCGGTGTGAGCTGCTTCTTCAAACATCTGCCAGCTCCATTTACCTCCATTGCCACCAATTTAGAAAGTGGAATTTGTACGAATTTCAAGTATTTCAGCAAGCAAATGTTGTAATACTAGATAGTATTCTGACAAATGAATGATCACAAATTCCCAGGTCCCCAATGCTGTAACACCGACACATATACATGCACCATGTAATGTTAATACTTGATTACCGGTATACAACAAGTAGCTCCGACCAAGCAATCTGATTGGTCAACTGGAAATTTAGAACGTGCAAATCAGCATAACAGCACGCCTGACTCATCACTAATAATATTACTCCGCCATATCATGTTGTTGTATTACAGTAATCCTGATGGTAGCCATCCATGGATTAGAAACATTATTTTACTCATGAAAATAAATCACAAACCACATCAACCTCCTGTAGAGTTTTCCTGTCGGCTGCCAAAGTCACATTTTTGGAACAATTAAATCAACATATTTTAATTAATATGCTGCAAACTGCCCCGTTTTCACCAAGAGGGTATTCCCTTTGTGTAAATAGCTGGAGAGACAAGCTGTGACTGCGGTGAAAATGTTTTTGCTGAATATCTTGTCAGATAAAGCGGAAGATATTACCTCTCCTTTTTCTCTCTGTTTTGCGACTTTTAAATAATCGTATAATAAAAGTAATCGAAATGTTTGACTTTCTCCACCAGCTGTGTCAGTCAGTACGTTTACATGCAGAGCTTAATCGAGCTATGCTCAAAATTCGATTTTGGCGTCAAGTCGGACTTCTGTCCTTGTCCCAGTTTACATGCAACTGAGAAAACCGAATAACTGACGGGCTCCGCCCCCTCATGCGGCGTCACCCGTCGTTTCAGCGGGTTAATACGCCGCCTGTCCTGTTGACTTCTCTGTCACCTCGTAAAAATACTGAATATAAACAACTTAGTAGCTTAATAATAAATTCTCAACTGCAGTTCCCGACCAGACGCGTCAGTCTGGGCCGGATTCACGCTGAGAATAGGATACAGGCTTCCCCCCCCCTCCCCCCCTCTCTCTCTCTCTCTCTTTTAAAATAAAACACTCTTGCTGGTTGCGCTGTGTGAAATGCATTGAATCGGCGCTGACGTTGGGTTTTTTTTCTTTACTTTGCGGGGTTCGGGCGGCTTCTCTGCTCCACTTTGTGCCGTCTCTACTGTTGTGGAGCATGCGCACATGCATTGTCCAGCTTCAGTCCGACTAAGGTGTATACCTACATGACGGAGAAAATCGAATTCCAATCGCATTATCTGGGTGTCTTAATCGGAGTTCTCCAACTCCGATTTCAGTCGGACTAAGGTGTTTACATGCACTTCAGTTGTCCAGTTATAGTCGGATTAAGGCAATAATTCGGTTTTTTCAAGTGTCATGTAAACGTACTGAGTGACACGGTATTGATTTAGTTGGGGAAAGTCCGAGACTGTGATAAAACATTAACATCAGCTCAAAGTTTACCTGGGACTAGAAAATCCTTTCTGTTGCTAGGTCGTTACTAAGGGTCGGATTATTTGCTGAAGTGGTAAACTATGTTCCATTAGACATAGGAGTCTATTAGTCATATCCCATGTGTTTCCATGGAAACGCAACAGCACTCGCAAAAACTTTTTAAATTTGAAAGCAATTTGTCCATCAACATGGATATATTTTGATTTTAGTTAATTTTATTTTTGGGGTAATAGTTGTATAATCACAACATTGCTAAATTACGCCCTGCCTTTTTCATCATCTATTTGCTGCTTGGTCCATTAATCTAATGTTTGGCTACTTCAGAAAAGCTGTAAACACAATATTACAGATATTGTCATCTCATGAAGTCTTCCCACAAAACAGCTGCAGCCAGAAACCAACAGTAATGAGAGTGAACCAGCACAGCAGAGTCGACTCACATCAGTCAGCTGATCAATGACAAAAGCACAGACTGAAGCTGAATTCTCACGTCCGTATTTGGTCAGTGGTTTAGGACATGAGTGTCCTAACTTAGGTCAAGATAGCAATGATACTGAAGAACTGTGTTTATGGTCAGTGCTCTCGAGTCCAGACTGAAGAGCTAGTTGAAGGTGTAAAAGAGAGAGATGAAGAGCTGAATGAGCACCAAGTGTCTGTTCACGTCTGTGATGGCTGAAATGTGGCCATGTGGATTTAACAGCAAATACGAAATAAATACGACTGACGACCAAACAATTTCACCATTTCACTGATGTGGATATAAATGGCCTCAAATGAACGCTGGAAACTTAGATAGTAATTTGTAATCCATTGAATGACCCACACAGAATGTCAAAAATAGAAACTGAAGCAATTCCATATGTAGGCTTTGACTCTGCCCAGAGAAATATGTATATTTTTTATATACGTATATGCTTAAGTACAGACTGTTATTACTACATACTGCATATGATGTCAAAAATAGAAACTGAAGCAATTCCATATGTAGGCTTTGACTCTGCCCGGAAAAATATGTATATTTTATATATGCTTAAGTACAGACTGTTATTACTACATATATGATTGCAACATCTTATACCATGTGAAAAATCATTATTTTCAGTACATAACATTATGTTATATTTTCTACAGCATTTATAGGCTATCCTACATTTATTTCATGTGAGGGAGCAGCGACTTTTCGATTTGACAATGAAAATTGAATCTTGAATTAACACATTTTTCTGTAGCCCAGCCACTCAATTAAACTTTTATACAGGATTGTTGCAATACACAACTTCACACGCGAGACTATTTTGCATGGAAGGAGAATTGGTGAGAGCTACTAAAACATAATAGCCTACCGGGATGTGTCTGCAGTTACAATGGCATATGACTCTGACTGGGGTTAGAGAGGCCAAGCCGGCTGAATGAATAGCTATACACTGGTAGGCTATTGTAAGCTTCAACTCCCATGCACACACTCTTGACCAACACTACTGCCCTTATTTTTAACCATACATCACTGGCTGTCACATTAATACATCATCTAACAAAAATAACTGTTAATATATCAATCAATCAATCAATCAATCAATCAATCAATTTGTTTATTTCGGGCATGTCAATTTAAATCATCATCATCACACTTCATCTTAGTTCAAATAATACAATAAAAGGGAAAGCGGGAGAAGCAAAAGTTTATCTAGTCCCGCCCCCATTACCCACAGAATAAAAATCTTTATTATAATCTTTTCTTTTCTTTTTGCTTTTTTTTTTTTGTTTTTTTTTTACTATATACACTATTCATAATATAAATGCAACAATAGAATCAACCATTGTAAAATAAAAGTAAAATTCTGTGGGGCTGTTTTGTTCAGTTGCCATACTCTGGCGCGTTGTGGCAGCTCATTAGTAATCCCAAAGGAAAATGTTTCTGTACTCACACTTCCGCTGAAAACGCAGAAAGTCGTCAGTGTCCGTCATTTCAAACCGTCTGTCGAGCCTGGCGATGAAGAAAACACGTGCAAACACACACAACTGGCAACCCCAAGTCCTGGGCACTTGTAGTGCAGCAGCAGGAGGCAGAGTCCGAAGCACACTATCAACAAAATGCATAAACTCTGTTAAACGTAAACGTTCACATAACTTTCAGGGTTGATCATGGATGATTATGGGGTTGATACTGACTCAGAAGCTGCGTAGAAAACGCGTTAATGTTTCCACGTTTCCACACACTCAGTCCGTTCTCCCTCCAGCACAGGACAGGTAGTCGGCTAACAACCGTTTGTGCTAATTTAGCAACATTAGTGATTGGAGAACACTCACTCGCCTGTTTTACAGTTACGCAAACCTATAAACCTATACTTTAACCTAGATGTACACAACAGTAACTTAATAAACATACAAATGTCTCAGTATTTTTCGTTCATGCTCTTGTTCCATCAGTTTCCGCTATTCCTTTAGCCCCGCCCTCCCAGAGATCCGGTAGGTTGAAATATTCACCTTCGACTTGGCTCTGATTGGCTGCTATGACAAATTGACACCTGGCTAGCCACAAAGAAAATTAAACTGAGAAGTTCAATGTCTACTTAAAACATAGGAATTTTCCACACCTCACCAAAATTATGCATATCAATGCAAAACAACATAGGCTAGGCTACTTCTCGCGACTGATTAGGCCTACTGAGCCAGTTCATATTTTAGATTTTCTAATGTCTAAATACTGAACCGAAATACACTGCAAATAAATCATTTGTAAACCAAATGTTAAAAACTATACGTTTGAAGGATGATATAGGTATAACAGGTGACATAAATGCCAGCATCACTCACTTTTCAGCTTTGTTCATGTCCCAATGTGTGCATGTGAAATGTTTTGCTCACCAAACCTGCTGAAATAAAGTAGCCTATTCAATCATACATTTTTAGGCCTACAGCTTTTTACATCTGGTATAGGATAGCATTTTGCATTGTTTAGCCTACTTCTTCCACACTTTTCTCAGCTTTAAAAAATAAAAACTTAAACTGGCCTGACATGAAATGCACACTCACTCACTTCCTTCAACATATTTTTTCAGTTCATCACATGAATACATCCCAATACATAAATAAGTACATACACATACACAAATGCATCCTCCACATTCAGTATACTGCCATGCAACAGTAGTGAGAGCAACTGGCATCATTGCAGGATG
Source organism: Trachurus japonicus (assembly GCF_045865225.1). Classification (NCBI taxonomy): domain Eukaryota; kingdom Metazoa; phylum Chordata; class Actinopteri; order Carangiformes; family Carangidae; genus Trachurus; species Trachurus japonicus. The sequence goes on along the minus strand of NC_140920.1, from coordinate 26,883,855 downwards.
TTTAGATGGTCACCTTGACCATTTATTGATTAAATGGAAATCAGGAGTAGCCTAATAGAGATTAACAGGTGGTTAAATAAAATGTTTAAAAAATGCTTCTTTAAAATACGTATGAGTAGTAGTAGTTGTGTTCATTATTTGAATGCCCTGATGTCCTGTTCACGCACATAAACACACACATACACTGCATTACTGCATCTTTGTGATTAGTTTAGATTAAAGTATAATACTAGATCTGTATTTGTGGAACACAGTGTGTGTGGTAATGTCATTTCATAACTAAAATTCACCGCAGTAACTGTACAAACATCAGTCAAATATTTAAACTTAACAGGAATAGATTTAAACAGAGTTACAACATATATTTTAAATGAGTGTAAAATCAGAAGCAGACCATTTCATGCCTGGCTCACCCTCCACTAAAGCCAGTTCAGCCCTCCACTTTCAATTAAAACCATGCAGTCATCAGTATTACTTCAGCTTGCCAAGCTTCTGTCATTTCTGTTTTTTCAGCAGATTCCCAAACCACAAAACTGGTTGATGCTGATTGGCCGGTGTCCATCCCGGCCTATTGTCTCAGCGCTGTGTTTGTTGTAGCCCCTGTTTCCCCCCATTCACCCCATCATATGCTAGAGCTATTAGCCTGCTGGAAATCTGCCTGGGTGGGCATTACAGGATCTTGTTGTATTTTGTCAGGCAGCCCTGTCTTAACACACGTCTTCATTGAAGGGATTAATCACGGTAAGACTATATTGGATTTTGTCCAGTAGCCTAACTCTTTGACTTTGTTTAGTTATATGTGTTTACATTTTGTTTTTATGTCTCTTGCTGCATTTTCCTTCATGTAGAGACAAAACCCTGAAGCTGCAAATATCAGATAGCCTATACTGATCCATCAGAAAAATGTGGACATGAGTTTTTGGTCTCTTATTACTCTTATTTAGGCTACTCTTATACATTTTGGTCTTTTATTGTTTTGTCAAATATATATTGTTTTAAAATGTAATGTGGGTTTCATGAAATGAGAAATAGAGATAGAGAAATGTGCTTCTAATTTCAAAGTGTTTCAGTCATACATAGAGGTTGCACTAAATGATTATTTAACAAATATGCACAGCATTTCTCCTCCTGGTGGGGCCGTTTTCTCACATTTTACAGGACATTTGAGAGAGTTGGAGAATTTCGGTGGAGAGGACGAGTGATGTGATTGTGTGATTGAGAGGAAACCATCAGACCCGAGGTCAGCGGCCGCCGCAAGCAAGGCCTCTGAAAATTAACTTAGGTTAGACAGGTTTCAGGGATTTTTTATCTAGGTTTGAAAGAAAACAGCAAACTTAAAAAAAAAATAAAATAAAATAAAAAAATACAACTGTGTTGGTTGGAAGTAGTAGTTTTCTATATGCCACATAAAATCAACCATTTTCATTTGTTTTACATGCTGGGGTTCAGATTGAGCCAGCTGCTGGAAGTCACCAGAGAGGATGCTCAGGGGGGGAAATGTGATCCAGTGGAAATATAGAGCTCTTCAATGAACACACAGAGCTCTTCAATAAGCATCTCGTTCAGATTTCAGACATAACAAGATATATCTCTCTATCATCCTTTTCCATCCAAAAAAATATCCACGACAACTCTCCATGAGAAAGAGAGGGCGGCTGCAGGATATTGCATCCAGGTGGAACAATGAGCAATAGATGTATCAAGTATCAAAGCATCGCTGCATTTGGTGGAGGCTGGATGTGTGTGTGTTTGTGTGTGCGCATTGTGAGTGGATGTGGGGGGGGGGGGGGGGGTATGTAAAGCCTTCTTCAGGGACTGATCTCTCAGAGAACAAAGTGAAGCACACACACACAGGCGACCCACGGCTCAATCCAGTGGAAATAATATGTTCATTACAACGCAATTACTGACACTTACACCCTCTCTCCCTGAAGTGTGTGTGTGTGTGTGAGGTGGAGAGGAGGGGGCTTGTCCACTGACCACTGAGTCTAAGTAACCATATGTTCCTCCATGTGTGTGTCTGTGTGTCTGCAGGTGCAGGATGTACAGCTTTATGGGTGGAGGGTTGTTCTGTGCAGGCGTGGGGAACATCCTCCTGATTGTTTCCACAGCAACCGATTACTGGATGCAGTATCGGCAGTCCAGCAACTACATGCACCAGGGCCTGTGGCGCTACTGTATGCCGGGAAAATGCTTCCCGCACAATATCAGTATTGGTAAGACGACCGACTTGTGTTTTTTTCACTTGACTAACATGTTAGCATCTCTGAAAGCTGTTCTGAAATCAGTTCAGGCACAGAAAAGTTATCTATGGTGTCATTTTAATCCTGTGTAACTTCCCTGTTCAGATAAACAGCGTCTTCATTCAAAATCTTATCTGAAAAGGTCAGCGACCTGACTCTGAGAGCACATATCAAATGCTACAAAAATGAAAATATTTGTTTATTTATATGGAACTATAGCATATAGCTTAGATTGTGGTTTCATTTTTGTTTCTTAAAAAATAAAGTATTGTTTCTCCTCATAGCTTCTTGTCACAAACATTAGAAAATAACAACACATGTGCTTTTCTTCTGTCTCCTCTTTTTTAATATAACTCCTTTGTCTCTGTGCCTCCAGAGCAGCAGGTGTATTAGTGTTTTTGTATCAGAGTTTGTGTCATGTGTGATCATCTCTGTCAGTGAAGTGATAACACTGTGGTCCATTGATCCAGAGATTTCCATCGGGCAAGTCTGACAAAATGACTCATCTGCCATTCTCCATCATATCTGCGTGTTAACACGGCCTCGGCATGTGCTGCATGTGAGATCAATTCAGCTCCGTCGACTCGCGCTGACCCCTGCGGTGACTGACCTTTGACCTTGTCCACAGCTCACTTAGACGCCACCCGTGCCCTCATGATCCTGTCTCTTCTGGCCTGCTTCATCGGTATCATCATCGGCATTATGGCCTTCATCCATTACTCCTCCTTCGACAGGTTTGACAAAACCTTTGCTGCAGGCATATTGTTTTTCATCTCATGTAAGTTCACCTCTCCTATGTTTTCACTTTGTTGTGGTGTTGTAGTTTGTATTTTACTTGACATTAATTGATTTCAGCATCCAAAGAGTGAAGGCTAAAGGCAAGATTTTGAGAAATAACAATAATGACCTCCTAATCATGAGCAAATGGCTTTTTAATGAGTCCTTTATTGGCCTAATTTCACAACACAGCTGCTTATTACATTCATAAAAACACCTCATTTGTGGCACAGAGTTTTCATCAAGCTACTGCTTTAAATACTATGTTTTGGATCATTCATAGTGGCCTTTATTCATGATAAATGAGATCATTTGTTGCCTGTCTGTATTTAGAGTGAATCACTTGCTCTATAAACTATAACTCCCACGAGCAGCAGTTTGTAAAATCTCTCTCAAACATTTTCTTTTCTTTTTTTTTTTATCTGCCAGGCTTTTTAGTGTTTCTAGCAATGGCAGTGTACACCGGGGTGACCATTAACTACTATGGGAAACGCTACGGAAACTGGAGGTTCTCCTGGTCCTATATCATCGGCTGGGTGTCGGTGGTGCTCACGTTCTTCTCAGGTAAACCAACAGAGCAAAATTCCTCTGGTTCACATTCAGTCATATTTTGTCTAGTTTCATTTTCAGCTAAATCTAAAACTCCATTAAAGCTGTAACCTTGGTGAGTTCCTGGATACACAACTAATGCACTGAGGTGTTGATGAATCTCCTGCTGAGGGGGAACAGATTTTATGATGTCATGGTTTGCAGCTGGCTCAAAATACTTTTCCTATTTACTGATATTTTACACTAAATCCTGTAGCAGTTTTTAAAAATGAGTACAGAAGATAAAATGATGTCCACGTCCATATAATATCAAGGCCTCAGCTCACAACTGCACGTCTGACTAATGGCGTTCATGCTCAGGTGCTGTGTGTAATAAAGAACACAAAAAAGAAAATATGTCCCATGACACAATGCGGCGCTCAGCAGCAACAGTCAAAGCATACATGGGTTAACCCATAGTCAAGCAGCCGAATCAATGATGTGACATTATAAGTAAGTGATGCTTTTAGTAAGTGCTCATCCCTGAATCCTCCGCCATGCTGAGCAGTACCTGCTGATCAGCATGCATTTCACTGCACTGAATATGAAAATGGTCTGGAGAGAAACAGCATATTCAATATTCTGGAAATATCATTGTGAAGTTAAACTGTTTTTTTAGTGAGATCAAAAATATCAGCAAAAATTATCCTTGAGAACAGGAAAAGATGGAAAATAAGACCATGTGTATATAGTAAATATCTATTTCTGTGTTATTTCTCATTATTTTCATTAATTAATTGAAGCCAAATACACAGCAGGTGTATAATGTGCTATTGACTGCACTACAACATTTTTCCACTGAGCAGAGACCCTCAGTGTGTCCTCATCATTCACATAAAAAACAAAGCAGCTCCACACACTCAAACAAAGGGAATGAAGGAATTACATTGGAATTATATCATATTATAGCCTTTTACAAGATTGTATTAAATATTTGATTATCTTGATTATTTTCTCATATAACATAATTAATTTACGAATTACTGAACAAATCCCTGAAGCAGAAAATCACCATCATCTTCATGTTTTACTGTTGAAATAAAATCTCACTGTTTTGTGTCAATAAACTGCGATAAAATATAAATCTACACCTTTTTTTAACGTGTAAAACGTTCATTTGAAAATGAATGCATAAAAATGGATGATAAAGACCTATACCTCCTCTTTTCTTTCCAGGTGTGTTCTACATGTGTGCCTATCGGATGCACGAATGCCCCAGGGGCGCTAACTCTCATTAGATGACTTCCAACATCCTCCAGGAACAAACCATGGATCAGCTGCAGAGTTTAGCTCTGGAGCATGGATGATGACCAAAGTTTAAATGATTTCAATAATAATAATAATAAAAAGATTGCGGAAAATGTGACTCTTCTTTTTCATCCACTGACTGCACTCTGCGCATTTTACTGAACCAGTCACACCACTCTCTTATTAACCTGTTATTATTATTTTCTCACAACTATATTTCTGGTGTCAAACAATGAGATTTACTCATCCATTCTAATAAAAAAAAATGTGGGTGCACCTGACCTGAACCTATGAAGTTTCACCCAGAATGTATTTTTATTCATGAATGGCCCAACATGCCGATACATTTCCCCGTAAGTTTGTGTCCTCCTCTCCTCCATCCCTCTATTCCTTTGCTCTATTCTTCACCTCCACCTCCATCCAGCATGTCCGCTGCTCTGCTGACTGTAAACCCACATAAGCCAGTGCACCGCCGCAACCCTCTTATCCAAAACGTGCCACTTAACGGAGTGACGCACAGCAGCTGACCGGCTCAGAATTTTTTACTTAATGAAATGGCCACAAAAAGCAGCTTAACCGCGCCTCACCAACGGATCCTTAAGACGATTTCATCACCATTTGTTTCATTTACTTTCTAATTTTCCGCTAAAAGCAACTTGTTATCCTGGTGCGCTCCGTGAAAGGGATTGACGCGCCCGCAGCCAGGTGCAGCGGGGTCACCTCCATCTGCTGTGGCCGCCACGTCCTTAAAAAGCTCTTTTCATTTCTCCCGCAGTTCTTTAACTTCACCTGTAGAAAGAAAAGAAAGAAAAGTTTTAAATGTAGAGTTAACTCCTACGGTTTTGTTTTCTTTGAGTATAGATCTTGAATAAAACCGAGCTACTTATTTATAGTCCATATAACCTATATGCTACAGATTATGCACCTTCTGCAGCAGCATTATTACTGTGCCCTGCTATGACATCAGGTACCTCTAATGTACAGCCTTTACAATACCAGTCTTTGATTTGCAGAAAACCAAGTGTGCTAATTTACATTATGAGCATACACGTCTATTTAACACAAACCTATGCGCAGAGCAGAGCAGAGCCTTTTTCCGGCCTAACTGATTCCCAGTAATGAATTTGTTCTGGCTGCATCTGATCAAATAGAAATTCTGTCCTTCAGCCCGAGGATTACAACTTCCGCTCTAACATCTCCCTTAATTGCCTAATAGCATTGCAGCGTGAATTCTGCCTACATTAAGACACTTTCACATTAACTGGCCTGATTGGAAATGTGATGACAACACCATATCAACAAATTACAGCGCACCGCTTTCTTTCGCAAATGGGCACAGGAGCGGCACTTGTACTCTCCCAGATTTTAATACCGACAATTACAGCCAATTTGGGCGGAATTAGACAGACCTGTAGCAGCCTAATCCTCCTGTGACACGGGCTACATCACTTGATTCAAAAGCTACTAACACGGAGGAAGATGGCTGATCAGAGTGAATCTCTCGGACAATTAAAAACACTGCGTGTGGCCGCATGCTCAAGTTCCAAGACAAGTCAATCTAAAGTTTTGCCTCTCAGACTTGTGGAAAGTCATTACAGAAGTAGACCAATCAAAGAGGGAGGCCACGTGAAACCACTGAGGTCCAAGCATCTCGTGATGTTGAAGGAATATCACAGTTATGCCATTGGAAATAAGGACTATAGGGCCTAATAATTATGGTCTATACGTGAGATGGATGCCAGTAAACAAATACACACAATGTTGAAGCCACTGCTGTAGCTACACTGTAAATAAAATAAAAAAATAAAAAATAAAAAAAACAGTCAGTAGAAACTGCAAAACTATGACAGTAAAAAAAGCTGAAAGGTTTAATAAAATCTTATTAACAGTGAAACACTGCAAATATAAACGTGAGTATAACTGTCATTTCTACAGGTTTTTTTTGTTTGTTTGTTTTTTTTGGGGGGGGTACATTGCTCCACAGTTAAATAGCTTATAATAGAAATATACAATAATTAATAGCCAATAACAGCAAATACTTTTTTTAAACTAACTAACTAACTAACAAATAAAACATTTGTCTCTGTTAAGTTTAGCCTTTTGTTACTGCTAGGCCTATAAGCTGTAAATACAACACAATATAAAATGTTATTAGCAAAGTCGCTCCTCCAGAAATTTGTACCATCAGCCACCAGAGAGAGTTGGAATCAAATGTAACAAGGTATCCTAAACATTTTTCAATTTCCATTAGCTAGCATTGCCAGCGAATACTGTATTGATCAGCATTTCAGCTGTGTCCAGATGTTATTAGCTCCAAGCTAACTTATAGCTGGTTCTGTTCAGTTGGCCGGTAGACATGTTTGTTTTCTTGAACCCACAGTGACAGCTGACGTTGATATTTGCCATCAAAGTCAATGTTACGTTGTTGCGACTATTACAGATGGATGCTGTCTCCTCTTTGAAGTGACATCTTGTGCTGTGGCCGTTGAGTGTTTTGACTGTGGCACCATATTTTCCACATAAGCTGTGCATTAGGCTATGTTACTGTTCAAGAAAACTGCATGTTCTTGTGGGTTTGTCCAGGAAAAAGCATTTTACACTGTGAATGAGAAGTTGTTTGCTGATGCAATGCTAATCCAAACACCTCAGTGGTCATGTGATATAATGGACAAGGGGTTGAGTTTGACTGGAAATCCTCTCCCAGCATGAATCCTCACCACAGCCCACCTCGGCTTGCTACATGGTAGTAACAGTTACATGCCCTCTCCCGGATGGTGTCAGGTCCAGAGCTCCAACTCAGTCCACTCAACCTGGTGAAACCCTTCATGTCCACTTTGCTGCTCCCTAAGATCAACTGCTACAGGATGGAGCAGGTAGAAGGAAAACATCCACACTGAAAAAGGACAAATATGTTAATGGAAAATCTTGGACCTGTATCTGCCTCTGGACTATAAGCCATGATGCTAGTTCTATTCATTCACTGTTACGTAAGCACAAATTGCCAGTGGAAGTTCAGTCATCTTAACGATCACAATGAGCAGTGAGTAGCCTAGTGTGTGTGCGTGTGTGTGTGTATTGTGGACACAGCTACTTCATCTGGCACCTGGTTCACCTCCATAGCTGCCTACATTAAGAACCCTGCTCTCCTGCCACTTGTTGTCACATTGTGCTGCCTTCTCAGTGCTACACTTTCAGCCAGCCAGCTTAGGGATATAGAGAAATCTATGTTTTTCTTTTTTTTTGTGCTTTTGCTTACATTGTCTTCTCCTGAGCTCCAGGACTCCTTCTTATCGAGCTATCAACAGACACCACCTCAGCTCTTCTCCCCCAGCCGCCCCATCCTTCTCCTCTGGCTGCTCCCGCTCTCACCACTCCATCCTTTTGTCGCAATAAATCCAACTTATTCTCTACAAACACAAACTGTGTCTACTAATGTGTTCAAATCAACGGCCCTCACATTAACATATTGCAAAAAAAAAAGATGTATTTGACATTTTAAGCCAATTTATTAATATGATAAAGTAATGTTTTATATTTCACACCAACAGAAGCACATTAAAACATTTATTTAGTTGTTTCTGTTGTTTTTTAAAGTAAACCCATCAATTTTGTATTTGGAAATTGGCGGCTGCCAGAATTTTACTATGATAAACAGTGGGCCCTTGTTAGTTATTTTTGATTTCTACAAGGTTATGAATTTAAAACCATATCTTACCATATGAATACAAGTCTTTACCATAGAAGATTGTGCTATTTTGTCATAAAATTCAAATTAAACTCATCTTATTTATATCATAAATGGCAAAACAGTGTTTTGGAATTTATTTATTATTGTAAAATTCTGGCAACCACAGCTGTTCTATAGTGTTAAAAAAAAGTATCTGTATCCTTTTTTTTCTTTTCTTTTCTTTTTTTTTTTTACAGTGTAGTCTATAACCTCATAAAGCCACCTGATGCATGAACCCACTGTTACTTTCTGCACTGACACATACAGTGTATGGAGCTACATTTTTCTACAAGATTAAACCACTGAAGTCCAGTATGAGCCTCCACCTGTTTCAGTCTGGGAAAAAACAAGGTAACCTGCTCTCTGTTTTCTGTTTAATAGCCATTCCAGATGTTGTGTAAAGCCAGCAGTGGACACACAGACCTGAAGTGACACTTAATTAATCTGCCCATAAAGTAAAGTAACTAACTAACAGCTCCATCTTTACACTAAAGCAACATGGCCTAGTGGGCTCCATGTGGGACAGTGAGCAGCCTGCATCTCTTTTTTTATGGATGTAACATTTAATATTAATTCTGTTTGTAAACTATTTGACAAAACATATTTAGGGTACCTTTTTTAAAAAAAAATAGGCTAATTACGTACAGTGCTCGTGAGCCAGATGAGAGCATCGTGGTTGCTAGGTCACCGCACGAGCTGCTCTTGCCCGAGCGGTGATGCTGGTCACAGGTGCGCTGCTGATCTGGAGTCTGTTCGCTCTTTTCACTATAAGCTTCGATCGCGGCTCAGCCAATGGACGCGAGGAACCAGCCCCTCGCGGCTCCCCCCACCCGCCCGGGCAGAGCTGTAATTGGCCGATGTGCAAATCAATTTCCACAATCCGCTAGTGTGTCTGAATAAATACTTGTTGGATGTCCGCCCTCCCACCGACTGCTGCACCACTGAGCGCACACAGCGGCTGCATTTAAGCTGGGAGACTTGGAGGGGAACAGGCAGATGCTGATGCAGGTTTAAAGGCAGAAAAGAAAAAAGAAAACAACAACAACAACAACATAGCAAAAGCAAACTAACATCATGAGTATGAATTACGCATCTGCGGCGCCCACGCAGAGGTCGACATCGTTTTTCATTGAGGACATCTTACTGCACAAACCCAAGCCGCTGAGAGAGGTCATCCCCTCGCCGTTCTGCAGCTCCCTGGCCTCCCGGATGCCCATCCTGGAGTATGGATACCCACTGATGCCGACCCCAATACTGGCGCCACATCCGCACCATCCTCTGCACAAGCCGGAGCATCACCAGTACTTCTTCACATCTGGTAAGCACCAGAGAGGCAGAGGCCTCCCGATGAGGAAACTTCAGATTCCTCAGATAGCTTACCTGTTAGTTACAAATGTAATATTATTAAATGCTCTAAAGTAAATGTAAATCTTCCCATTTTCAAAACGCTGTTTTTATCTGTGCATTTTAGCTGTGTCATAGGATTCACCTGACAAAATGCAGTTAACTGAACAACTCAGTAAATAACTATTACTGATGTCTTATTTTACAGCAGATGTTTAGGTTTGACCTCACCACATTAAAATATAGGTGTAAGTGGAATTAGGTCATACACTTTTATTAATGTGAACTGATGTCAAGATTTAAAAAAAATGTTGGCAAATGGCAGTTTTTAAAAGCGATAGCCTAATCAATCTGCTGCTCTAAAAAATGAGGCTACACTGAGTTTTTGTTATTAAATTCGCCTTAAATCATGTCACATAACCAAAAAAAAAAAAAAACCTATATATAAAAAAGGAAAATTTAGTTAGGAGTTTTCTTTATTTATCTTCATTTACTTATTTAAATCTTTCCCTTTCAAACCACTGTCCTGTGCCCTGCAGGGATGCAGATGCCGGCCTTGTTCCAGCACCACGCAGAGTTACCGGGGAAGCACTGCAGACGCAGGAAGGCCCGGACGGTGTTCTCCGACTCGCAGCTGTCGGGCCTGGAGAAGAGGTTTGAAATCCAGCGGTACCTGTCCACGCCGGAGAGAGTGGAGCTGGCCACGGCGCTCAGCCTGTCCGAGACTCAGGTAACCCACACCAGTACAAGCATGTGATGTTTTAGTCAGACTAAAGATGGATCCAGGGCAGATGCTGTATAGGGAGTCTGCTCAAGGGCACTTCGACCAATGCAGGATGTTTGCGCAAATGTTTCTAAATAAAATTGTAGCCAAGAAGTTCGACCAAACTATAAACACCTCAACAATACAAAAATAATAATACTTACACAACAGAATATGGTCGCAGACACTCAGTAGGCTGCAGGCTAATATAAGAACATCAACTTTATTATTACACTCTTACAATTGTTTGTTCTGACTCATAATAGCTATTGTTGTTGTTGTTATTATTGTTATAATTATGCTTTTATATTATTATTATTATTATTATTATTATTATTATTATTATTATTATTTTCAATATCATTGTTGTTGTTAATGTTGTTACTATAATTGCTGTTGTCACCTAAAACGAATGTAAAATAATTTTGGCTTTATATCTAGCCTTGGATTTTCTTCAGACCACAATATCAGAGCATCACTGTGTCCTTTGTTTTATTTTTTATTATCGATTTATTATCTAGCCTATATAATATTCTTTCAATAACTCAACACACTCTCGTCCTTTTCCCGGCGCGCAGGTGAAAACGTGGTTTCAGAACCGGCGGATGAAGCACAAGAAGCAGCTGAGGAAAGCGCAGGACGAGCGGAAGACGCCCGGGGAACTGGAGCGATCCGCGGAGAACTCCAGCGAGAGCGAAGTGAACGAGGCGAGCGCCGAGGAGCTGAAACACGGACTGCAGCCGGACTCGTACCTGCTGGAGGAAAACGACGACGACGAGGACGACGTGGACATCGAGGATGACATTTGCTCCCCGGACCATCTACTATAGTAGGCTGAGGTTGATTCATAAGCTGCGGCGCGCACCCTGTAAATGTACTGTAGATAACACACTGATTTCCTGTTTTAAACTGGGCTGGGGGGTTCGTCTATACAATACAATGTCAATATTTATTTAAAAAGTGGGCCTATTGATTTTTTGTTTACAAGTGCCCCTTTAACTTTGTACAGGCTGTGGGAATATTCGTCTTACATGTCTGAGAACAGACTATTAATGTTATTATTATTGTTATCATGGTTATTGTTATTATTATTACGACTATTATTATTACAGTCTGCTGTTTATTTTTTTATTCACATTCACACAGAATAAAGCCGAGTAGGTCTTTGCTGTGTAACATAGGCATCATGCTTTTTCAGCCTTTGCACTTATATCAACATTTCCATGCTGCATTAATTTAGCTCATATATCCTGATCTTTGTCTGACATAATTGTCTTAATTTTACAATATTGTTTTTGTTTTTTGTAAAACACTACCTACTTCATTTTTTTTTGTTTGTCTATGCCGTTGGATGTTTCGTTTTGGTCGCACACGCAGTGCCTCATTAACTGCAGTTTATATTTTTGTCTGTAAATATATATATATAGTATATATAAATGATGAATCCTTTACTTGGCTCCGTTTGTTCTGTCACATCTTTTCTACCGGAAAGCAAGCTTCTCTTTCCTGTTTTCATTTTCAAAGTGAGCAGGGATGGTTTAAGAGTCTACCATCACATGAACAGAAACATGCCATAGATGTAGTGTTGTTGTTGTTGGTGTTGAAGCTGCCCATGTGTGGGTGATGAGCTGCTGGCTGCAGGAGGAGACCGTGTTCACAGCGTGGAGCTGCAGCTCTGAATGAGCCGCTGCTGCTGGAGCCCGCTGAGTTTACACCAACACACACACAGAGACACAAACCACGACCAACAGTCGGCAAACAAACTCTGACTTTAGTCCAGACGGTGGTTATGGTCATCTCCAGGCAGGCACGAGCCTCCACTGATCTCTGGTCAGGTTTGCAGTTCAATTCTGCTTCTTGATGAATTTCATCACTGAGCTCTGTTTTATCTCCTTACGCAGAAATCCAGTGAAGTGACCGTCACTGAAGGGCAGGTGGATTAAAAATATTGAAAATTCAAACCCACAATATTTTAATATGCCCAAACATGCATAGAATGTTTAATAATAAAATAAAAATAAAAAAATAAAAAGATATATGCATTTAATGCATTCCTTGTTTTTTATGCGGTTTTTTTTTTTTTGCATCCACTGTTTCAGGCTAAATGTGACCATGGAAATGTTATTTTTTTCTTAATGAAACCTGTCAGAATTGAATTCTGCGGGGATGAGTGTAATTATTACACAGTTCATTTTGCTAAGAGCCAGAAAGATCTGAATAAAACTAAAAAAAAAAATCATTCTAACAAACAGATTAAATACTATTTCAAAACATTTTCTTATTTTTTTGTGAACATTTTAAAGAATGGAGCTGATTATTTATCTAGGGGTTTAGTCTTTTTGTGTCATTTGATTAGTTGATCACATGGAGCTGGACTTTATTTTAATTTGTCCTAATAAATATGGTGGATGCATAAAAACTACATTAAAATCCCTTTTGAGCTGATTCTGTGTTATTTCATTAATGCACTCATAAAGTCATTTGCCTTTACTCTTGATTTCTTGATCAACAGATGTCCATCAACCAGACACCACACTCTGCTCCCTCTGCTCCAATAATCACAGCTGCTGTGGAAGCAGATTGATGTTCACAGAGCTGCAGTCAGCTGTTAACTGTCCACTTATTACTGTGACCACAAGTATTTATGGGCATCATAAATTGAACAACACTTTATGAAAAATGTATTTAAGAGCCACACAAACATTAAGATAAACAGACACACACATACATTTGGGAATCCTCAATCGGCTTTTATTACATAAAGCAAATTGTTGTCCCAAAAGCTGCATCTCTCTCTGGGCTTTTGCACAATAAACCTAGATCCTCTCTTGTCCTTTGCGCTGGATTTTCTATCTGTTTCTGCCTTTTGAAAAGCAATTCACGTCATCTTCAAAATGTGATTCTGATTAACAGGCAGCCGAGGGGTGGGGGGAAACCATGCGGAGAATAGGCCATGCAGAAGGTGATCAATTAAAAGATTAAGCGTTTTGCAACACATGGACGCATCTGCATTTGGGCCTAATAGCAGGGCCATCAGCTCATTTTCAGGAAGCTTGCCGCCTACTGAAAGCGCACTTCTCACATCAAAGCATCCACGTCTGCCTTAGCTTCCCAATGGGCAGAAAGGGATGCTAATTTGGCCCCCTTCATGTATAGCGGTGAAAGACTCCTTCAATTAACTGGATTTCAATGGCAAAAAACGAGTAGGTGGGACCCAAAAAAAAGGATGCAAAGAGACTCAGTCTGGATAGGCAGCGTTTCTCATTAAATTAAAAAGGGCTTGGTCATTTGTTTCAAACAGCGCATCTGAGGACTTAACACTAAAAACACAGAGCTTCAAAGAGTCCATGATGGGTTAAATAGAGACTATAATCTAATTAAAATATTGCACAGAGGTAAATAGTGCTTTGATAATGATCTGAGGGTTCAATTAGTAAAATGAGCTGCTTGGGAGTGTTGTGTGTTGGGGAGGAGTTACTACTTTCGAACATGGCTACAAGACATGGAATCACTGAATGGAATAAAAAAAAAAAACACCACAAACATGGACAGTCCAGATTACTGTGGGTTACACAGTGACGTGAATAAAGTGATGTGACTAAAAAACTATTTGGGAGGGGGTGTGGGGATTAGTCAGTGGTCTCAGACAGTTGGAAGTGGACTATACAATGACAATAAAAAAGGCTTAGAGCTGTTGGTGACTCTATTCTGTGTCACTGTTGACACTCTACCACCATTCAATCTAAGCCCAGTAGGTTTTCAGTGACATTTATCCTGCCAACGACACAATGACAGTCTTACTTTACAGTAATATCCTTCCAATGAGCAGGTGCGTACTTCTATATACAGCCATTAAGTCTGATCACATATATTATGTAGAAATAAGTCAAGTCTATATAGTGGACCTATATTGCATACAACATATTTAATTTTCACCAGTTTGATTCAGACAAAGCAGGTTCATCCCAACAACCACAGTCAGCACTGGTCTTTCTTGGGTCCTGAGCAGTACACCCAGCAGTGTGTGGGTCGTCTGATGTGGAGGAAAGTGCTGCCGCCCCTTCTTTAAGACCTGTGCATTAAAGGGATAGTTCAACATTTTTGGCAAAATGGCCCATTGTCATAATCCCTATAGTTTTAGGAGTAGGTTCGTTACCTTTAATTGTCGGTGCAAGCTATTTTTAGATCGGGGGAGCAGAGCCGTGAGCTGCTCAGAGCTACGCTACGGAGGCTCATGGGATTTCTTGGTTTCCCTCATCAAACTCATCAAATACACAATCCAACAACTCCAAAACGCTCTGGTGGACAAGTTGTGACCTGCACATTCACAACGCTATGAAATAATAATGGTACGTTACGAGACAGAGTTGTTTTCGAGGAAAATGCAGAGACTGCCCCCGACGTGAACACACATCAGCAGTCTGCGTGAATTTGAGGGAAACCAAGAAATCCATGAGCCTCCGTTGCGTAGCTCTGAGCAGCTTGCGGTTCTGCTCCGCCGTTCTAAAAATAGCTTGCACTGACAATTGAAGG
This sequence comes from Trachurus japonicus, assembly GCF_045865225.1. Classification (NCBI taxonomy): domain Eukaryota; kingdom Metazoa; phylum Chordata; class Actinopteri; order Carangiformes; family Carangidae; genus Trachurus; species Trachurus japonicus. The sequence continues at coordinate 26,868,632 of NC_140920.1, read as the reverse complement.
TAACGAACCTACTCCTTAAACTATAGGGGTTATGGCAATGGGCCAATTTGCCAAAATGTTGAACTATCCCTTTAACTATTTGGATATCACTTTCCCACATAGATGTCACATCAGAAAATATGATGTGTGGCTTTAAATATGTTTCGCAGACACTAGGCTAACTACTAATGTGTTACAGGTGCTTTATACGTTCTATTCATATGGACAGTGCTTTATTTTGCAACACTTCTAATGAACATTGAAACAGTACAGTATCTACAACCAGGCAATGAAGCCAAACTCAGTGTGCCTTTAGATGTTGTTCTAGTATCAGACAGTTGAAGCTTGTTTGTTCAGTGAATCTGGAGATGTTGAGATCTTATTAATATCACACGTCCTCCTGGCAGTTCTGAGTCACATCCACTCTGGCTTCCCCTTGAAACTAAATCTGTCTTTTGTGGCTCGATGATTGGCAGATTTCAAGAACAAATCCCAAATCCCAGCTTCAAAATGACCACCAGGTGACATTTTTGGTCTCAGTGTTATAAAAACATTTGAATTGATTTTCTGAGCTGTTCACACACAGTTTAACAGTACAACATTGTCTTTATCTTCAGTATTGGAAATAATTTAAGGTCAAGTGAAAAAGTATGTGGGCCTGTAGGTGTGACTCTGGGTCTAAAAAACTTTGCAATGGAGTAAATATCTATCAGAGCCTGGGATCCATGGGTTAGCCTATCAGTCTAATATGAATAATGCAAACTGCACCTGGCTTCAGACAGCATGTACTTTTCTGAGAAGCGACACCGCCTGCTTTTCCTCCTCATGCCGTTTTCTGAGGTGCTCCAGTCTGGTCAGCTGGGCCACATCCAAGTCCTGCAGGTAAGGAGCGTGTTCAGTGAAGCCTTCAGACATCTGTCTCTGTCTCTGCTTTGGTTGAGATGGGACAGGGGGTTTGGCTATGGTCCTGGCGTATTCCAAGGCCTGACAGAGCGACAGATACAAATACAGAGATGTGAGTATGATGATATATGCAGGGTCTGTATACAAACTAGAAGCTGTAGTCAAAAATGGCCAATGTCCTTTACACTTTCAGTACAACATCATTTATCCTCAGCCAGCATTCACAAGTAGAAAGCTACAACAATAAAGTAACATTTCAGGGGACACTGAAGTACATCTTGCATACATATGTATTTAAATTTACCCTCAGTGAATGAAGTTATCTATCTATCTTTACTCATTAATGCATAGAATATACGCAGGTGCTTCAAATACACATGTATTATGAATTTGATTTTTTTTTTAAAGAAGAAAAGAAACTTAAATTAAATGTTTTTAAGAGGATGATTATTATTATGGTTATCATTATTAGCAGTAATAGCGGTAAAAGCACTAGTAATAGTAGCAGTAGTTGTAGTATTCATATTCATACTAGTATTATCATGTTTGTTTAAAACTACATGAGTGTATAACATCCACAGTGGGAGATGGGGACCTCTGCTGGTGACTTTATAGATGCTCTTTATTTGGATAGGGAACATGGAGAAGGGGCATCAGTTTCCACAATCCTGATTAATAGCACTCAAATAAAATAACATCATTATAAGATGCTAATTTAGCTAATCTGAATTTACAGGAAACCAATTTCATTCATAAGGCGCCTTGTTCTACTGACAGTGAAGTTTTCACATATTCAACTTCAACTTTTATACAGATTCTGATAAAAGGGGAAGTAAAGGCACAACATCCCCATATGGACTGAGGTATAGAAAATCAGATACATTTACACAAACTCTCTCAAAAGTAGATACACATACACACCTTCACCCTGGGAACTTTCTTGTCACTGCCTTCCGGGTCCTTGGCCGGTAGAAAGGGAATCCTACTTATCTTTTTGTTCTGCTCACGGATCACATTTGAATACAGCTTCTGTCGTTTCATTTTCTCAGCATGATGACGGTGAAAGAGTGAGAGAGGCAGTGAGAGAGAGAGAAAAGGGAGGGGGGGGGGGGCAGAAGCAGATTATAAAAAGAGGGTTTAATTAACAGAGCCATTTCTCCCTTAAGGCCCTTCTCTTTGTGTCTCCTCCCAGCACAGCCTCTACACAGGGCTCAACAAAACCAAACACAGCGAGCCATTCAGCGAGCCTATCAGCATTTACACATATCATTCACTAATAGGCTTGGCCCTGGAGATGCACAGGGCTCAGTCTAGTGTAAATTGGCCGAACATGCTCACTTTTTACAACTGGGTTTAACAAAAGATATATCAAAGCACAACGAGCACTTAACTTCTTAGGGGTGCTCTTTGCTTTGTATATGTAAGTCTGTCTTTGGACGACATGGGGCCCTTTAAATGATGAACTCCAACAACTGGAAAACGGTCAGTGAGTACACAATGACACTGGTGAACATCAGGATTTGGCCACTGAGAGTTTGGCCAGAAGGAATTACAAGTAAAAATTTCCCTGAAGCTGATATAGCCTGATTGAAAATCTATATAAAAGCATGAAATATAGAGAGCAAAGAATGTTGATGCTAAGTAATGCAATGCTACAAACACCGGACAGTGAACAGGGAGGCTACAGGTCTGATGTGGTTTCTCTCTGCCCAGTAGGAACAAAGAGTGACTCCACCTGTCAGTACAGTTTATTTTTGAGTTTATTTAGTTTTTTTTAATTTATCTTCCAGCAATAAAATCCAACACTTTTCTACATGTGATGAGGGAAAACAAGAGTTTGGAGAGCACGAGTTGAGCTGCCAAATGCAGAGGTATCTTTCTGTGGCCAAACACAGACTTGGCAGTGTGTGTAAATTAGTGTGTATCTGTTTGTTTGGGGTCCATCTGTGGGGGCTTACTTCTAATTGTCCTTTTAATTGTTCAGGTCTATTCATCATTCAGGAGTTTCTACATTTTGCTTATGGCGTGGTTTTAGCTACAAAGCCTGTGTTGGCTTCTTTATGATAAATCTGCTGTTCAGCATCGCACATTCTGTATAAGCTGCAGATTCAATGTATCTATGTTAAGTGAATGCAATCAATGATACACGTGTAAACCTGAATTGCTTCCAATATTATTTTGTGATCATATTCCAGAAAATACAGGATGTGGTGCCACCCTACTAAAAACCAAGGGCAGTATAGCCAGATTGGTTTGGTTTATTTCAGTCTTTGATTTAAGACTACTCAACATTTGCACAATAGAAATAATGGTAATACTTTATAATAAGTACACACTATTAAGCTGTTAGGCATTAAAGGGATAGTTCAACATTTTGGCTAATTGACCCATTGCCATTATCCCTATAGTTTTAGCAGTAGGTTCGATACCTTTTATTGTTGGTGCAAGCTATTTTTAGAACGGCGGAGCAGAGCCGCGAGCTGCTCAGAGCTACACTACGGAGGCTAATGGGATTTCTTGGTTTCCCTCATCAAACTCAGCAAACACACAATCCAACAACTCCAAAACGCTCTTCACCATTCACATTCACCACGCTATGAGATAATAATGGAACGTTATGAGACAGAGTTGTTTTCGAGGCAAATGCAGAGACAGTTTGCCAAAAAACTGCCCCCGACTAAACGCACATCAGTGGTCTGCAACAACTCTGTCTCGTAACGTTCCATTATTATCTCATAGCGTGGTGCAGGTGCAGGTCACAACTTGTCCACCAGAGCGTTTTGGAGTTGTTGGATTGTGTATTTGATGAGTTTGATGAGGGAAACCAAGAAATCTCATGAGCCTCCATAGCGTAGCTCTGAGCAGCTTGCTGTAAAAATAGCTTGCACTGACAATTAAAGGTGATGAACCTACTCCTAAAACTATTGGGATTATGGAAATGGGCCAATTTGCCAAAATGTTGAACTATCCCTTTAATAGATACTGAATTCTTCATTTATAACGCATGAATACTCATTAGTATGAGTATTAGTATATAAATACAGTTAGTGCTTATCAATGATGAGTAAAACATTTTTAACTGTGTTTATAAATTACATAATGAGTATTCATGTGTATTATTACACCCACCCTTTTACAAAACAAGTTAATTTACCCACACACATACAGTACAGGCTACTCACAGCCAGGTTGAAAAAATGATCGATATGCTGGTGCAATATCTTACATCACATTTACCTGTGCATCCTTATCTTAATCTGGACAAAAGTGACCACACAACACAAAGTGGTTGTGTAGTTACTTACAATTCCTGCTGATTAGACACTAACTGATGCTGCAGGTCACTACTTACTGTGTTTTCAGCGCCTGTGTAGTCAGGATGCAGGCCTGTGTCTGTCTTCACCTGCTTGTATGCCTGACAGACAGATGGACGGACATCACATCAACATTACAGTCATGACTGCAATTTTGATCCATTTGGATGTTTCTCATTGGGTTCAACAGGTTCAGTGAAAAAAAAGGGGAAAAAAAGGATCACAAGTACACCAAATACTAGGCAAATGCATGGCAGATATCACAAAACATCACAAAAGACAGAATCTGTGAGTGACACCGACACACTGAAAACTCCTTTATGCTTGTTTGTCCATCTCTGGCAGAAATTTACAAAGCCACTGACAAACAGAACATTATAGTGCTGTGGGGTGTCAGAAAGTGCTCAGCTGTCACTGCTGCTGATGTATGATACACTGATGACGTATACTGCTGTGGACCTATTGTCTATGTAACTATGTATGAAGAAATACGTCTCAGATGACATTTCTTGAGACAAAATCTAATTAAATGGGGCACCGTGACCTTATGTGTTTGTATGAGGGGTGTACTTGACATGAACGCATGAAGCCTGATTGTATTTCATGCTAAACTGCACACTGATTGTTTTTATGTTTTTAGCTCTGCCTGTGATGTGACTCCATGGATAGTAATGATGGTAGGTAGGCCAGTCCACCATTATGGTTAACAACTATCAGACAGATCATCATGAAAAATTGGTTCAGTTGCCCAGTGACGTCAGTAATCCTGTCTTTTCATCCTGACACACTCATCAGGGTTTATGAGAAACTGGACCCAATTACAGACCATGACACTGAAGACAGGTAAAGTGGACAATGAAAAAGATATTTGCTCACTAATAAAAGGCAGGGACACATGACAACAACACAGAGTACCGTATGAACACAGTCAAAGGTCAGTGGGAAAACAGAGCTAAAGTAGACAAAGGAGAAACGAGACACAGGTGGAACAATCAGACACAGGTAGGTAATCACAGGAGGGAGAGCACAGGAAGACAAGACCGGAACTTCAAAATAAAACACAAACTAAACAGGCAACGAAAGACACAAACCATGACACCACTGGTGGTGCTAGATTTTCACTTATCTCAGCACCATTGCCTCTTAGCAAAAGGTTATGGGTGGAGTTCGCCTATACTCTCCCTGTGCCTGGGTTCTCCAGCTTCCCCAGACCAAAGATATGCACACTAAGTTGACTGGCATCTCTAAATGTTGCCTGTAGGTTTGAACTTGAGTGCATAAATGTTGGCATGTTGGCCCTGTGTTCTGATGAGTTGCCATGAAATTTGACATATTTTCCCCTCAGCCACATGATCAATGATTCTATTGATTGAAGTTATTGCTAAAAACATTCCCCTCATTTGTATCTTTGTGTTGCTAATTCGCAAATGTTAGCATGCTATCAGACTCAATTAAAAATGTTGATTATGATGAACCTGCTACTCCTATCATTAACATGTTGCACTGTCATTCTCTGTGTATTAGAATTAACATTTAGCTGAGAGACCATATGACTACACATGCTTGGTATTGTTTGATGATGCTTGAACATTAAAGGGATAGTTCAACATTTTTGCAAATTGGCCCATTGCCATAATCCCTATAGTCATAGCAGAAGGTTTGTTACCTTTAATTGTCGGTGCAAGCTATTTTTAGAACGGCGAAGCAGAGCCTCAAGCTGCTCAGAGCTACGCTACAGAGGCTAACACCCCGTCCTGACATACAGCGATGCGACAGCGACGCAAGCGAGTGAGTGAGGAAAAGTGATTAGAATGCGTACTTTTCAATCAGCCTGTCCTGACGTGCCGCGAGTGACATCGCTCGGTCCAGTGATGTCGCTCAACCCTGAAATTATCGCTCACGTTGTCTCTATCTGGACGACATTTCGCGGTGGTGTCCCACCCCTAAACACTTCTTATTGGTTGAAAAGTACACGCTGCTTTCTGTTGACAAGCAAGTTATCAGAGAGAGGAGAATATGAGAGGAATAACATAAAAAAAACACTCACAGATGTAAAAAACAGCAAGCAGGAAATGCCAGGAATCTCAAAATAGCGCCACAAGTTTGTGTACGTCCCTCGATAATTTGATTGGTTTGGATTCTGAACCAATATACTCGCGACAAAATCGTCACGCTGCATATCAGGACACCTTCGCGCAAGTTTTCGTCGCCGCTTTGCTCGCTCGCTGCATGTCAGGACGCGGTGTAATGGAATTTCTTGGTTTCCTTCATCAAACTCATCAAATACACAATCCAACAACTCCAAAACGCTGTCGTGGACAAGTTGTGACCTGCACATTCACCACGCTATGAGATAATAATGCAACATTACGAGACGGCGCTGTTTTCAAGGCAAATGCAGAGACTGCTTGCCAAAAAACTGTCACCAACGGGAACGCACATCAGTGGTTTTGCATGAATTTACCTCGAAAACAACTCCATCTCGTAAGGCTCTGTTATTATCGCATAGAGTGGTGAATGTGCAGGTCACAACTTGTCCACCACAGCGTTCTGGAGTTGTTGGATTGTGTATTTTAATGAGTTTGATGATGGAAACCAAGAAATCCCATTAGCCTCTGTAGTATAGCTCTGAGCAGCTCACGACTCTGCTCCGCTGTTCTGAAATAGCTTGCTGCGACAATTAAAGGTAACGAACCTACTGCTAAAACTATAGGGATTATGGCAATGGGCCAATTTGCAAAAACGTTTGAGCCATCCCTTTAACCCTTTAACATCACTACTGTGCAGCAGTTTGTGTGCATCAGTGTTTTTCTCCTCTAAAACTCAAATTCAACATGGCACAACCTTCACACTGCCCTAAAGTGTGTGAGCTTTTCATGGACCACCATATACTGAATCACATACAGTGTTTCCCGGTTTGCCTTATTAAGTGATATGAGCACAGACATTTGTGCTACGTACTGTTTTTTGTTTTGTTTTGTGTGTGTGTGTGTGTGTGTGTGTGTGTGTATGTGTGTGTGTGTGTGTAGGTGTGTAGGTGTATGTGCCCATGTGTACATGGGTGCATGCAATCCACATGCTCTCCCAGACAAAGGGGAGCTAATCATTCCAGATTGTACTGGCTCCTTTTAGGAAGGAGGATTTTGGTTTGCTGGAAACAACAGGGTACCTTTCTTTCCAAGCCCTCTACCCTCTCTCCCCAACCCCTAAGTCACGCTCATCTGCTTTCATGCCCCGGCTCTGCAGCCAGACTGCTTTACAAATTGAGCCTGTAATCTTGTCAGACATGATGGCTAACATGGTGTGAGAGATGGAAGGTCAAGGGGTGGGGAAGTGGTGAGCACCGCAGGAGGACTATGGGAAGGTTGCATTGTGAATAACAACTTTAAGCATTTAATCATACGTCCTGTCCTGGACCCACTTATCTTAACTGTTTATTGTAGGTTAGTGTAAAAATGTATACATCATTTTTTCATGTTATGAATAATAAAATTGCTTCTTTTGAATGCTTATGTAACAATAAATGGGGCATATACCAGAACTGTCTTGTTTGCCTGCCCTGCGGTTGGTATTGTAATGCTGTTGAATATGGATAGTGTGTAATTTGCTAAGAACATGGTCAACCATGTTTACGGCTGTTACTGTCAGATTTCCCATCAAACAAAGATCACATTATTTACTTGATTTAATATTTGTATAATTTGTGCTGTCTTGTTTACATTCAGTTAAAACCACTGTCTTGTTTTGCCAACAAGACTCAACCAGAAGAACTAGTGTTTTTTGCAGCACTTAACCTTATTGATCAAACTATCTAGAATTAAGTTGGTTGTGTCAAATAAGAACCCCCTGGAGTCATGGCATGAATCCTAATTTGACTATGTTGTAAACTAGTATACATGTACACATTTATAAGATTGCTGAGTCACTTTCCACTCAATGCCCAACTGCACAGCTCAGCCAGGGGAGAAAACAACAGCAGCCAAATCATTAAATGCAAATGGGCTTCTTTAGTGGCCCTGCGCCTCGCAGACTCTCTCCCTTCTAATCACCTTATTCTCTAACACATCTTCAAATGGCTTTTCAGAGCCTGCAGCCCTGTGGTTTATACAGTCATCATCTTATAGCAATTAAGTGTATCTTAGTGGAGCTAGACAATTAACCTGATGTTTTATGCCCTCTGTTACCAGAACACTCCTGCTGGATTAAGCAGTCCCTGCGTGGAGACAGCTGAGGGGATTATTTGGGACTTCAAAGGGGCATTTATTTGTGTAACCTCTCGTGGATGTGGGGATTAAAGGTGAATGCCACTCAACTGAAGAATTCACATGTTACTTTAGTAAGGTGAAGCTGCATAATGTGTTCCCATTTTTCTAGCCTGAACATGATAATACACCATGTGTTGAATGAGTTTTGTGTCGTTGTCTAAAAAACAGTTGCAAATGCAAATGAAGTGCTTTCTCCAAAACCAACCTATCCCAAGTCACTGCATCAATGCTGATGGCCAAAAGCACAAAGGAAGGGTGCATAATGGATTTATTTGTTAATGATGGGAGTAAATGGTTTTATGGTGATTTGGGATCAAATATTTTCATTGAAACTAGCGCCAACCACTCCACAGAGAGACTCTAACGAGACTGTTTCAGACACACAATTATAAGAAGAAACATGTTAACAGGACACAAATAAAGCTCAGAGACAGCACCAACCTTGTTGATGCCCCTCGCCTTCAGCTGCCTCTGTTTCTCCATCTGAACCAGGTAGCTGTCGGAGCTGCTTCCAGGGACGGGGTTGACTGTGTTCACGCTTTGACCTGAGCTCGCCTTAGGCCCCTTTCCTGCAGTCGGCTTCCCTATAGGGGGAAGAACTGTGTACGAGCCCTGGCCCTGTGATGAGGCAGTTGTTGGTGTCCTGGTGAGGTGTTGTGGCAACTGTTTGGTGTGAACCTCATTAGAGCTCCAAGTCTGGTCCTCTCCTTCACAGGATAACGGCCACTGTAATGTAGGTCTGAAACACAGTAATTGGTGGATTGGTGAATAAAACCACCTGTAATAGAAATTTTAGATATTATAATAGATCATGATCATGACAGGATTTTCATAATATTTAACTAATTTTTCTTAATCTTATTGGGAGTGCTGTCATTTTACTACAAGTTTGCTCTCTATTATTTCCAATTATTGCTGAAGTGTGTGCACAACCTTTTTCTTATTTTTTGCTTTACTTTCTCTATTTTCTATTCAGTGCCATAGTCATCCAGTTTTAACAACTTGATCCTTAGAATCTTTCCCCTCTCTACTCCAAAACAAACAGTTTGACTGGTTTACCTTTGCCATGGTTCAGGGCTACCCTCCAGGATTTGTCGGTGAAGCTGAGCGTTTAGCCTTTCCTCAGACATGAGGGGGAACTTTGGATTTGTTTGTTGAAACCTTGGGTGAAAGGCAAGTTGTTGTTCAGATGTGGGGCTCCATAGAGGATGACCATGAGGAGACGCTAAGTTGATGATAGCATCCTGGCCCTTCTGGTGGAGTAATGAGAGAAGATGGGAGGACGCGTTGAGGTTAATGTTGAGCTGGATGGTCGGGGGCAAAGGCTGCGGCGGGGTCGCGTCCTGAGGCCTTGGCTGAGTCACTGCGGCTTGTAAGGCTAAAGGAGAACTCAAACAGTCTCTCCGCTTAGCTCTGACTGCCAGGGCAGGGGCCGCCTGCTGTCGAGAGGGGCCGGGGTATTCTTTCCGCTGGGCTTTCTTTCCCTTGTTGAGCTGGGTGACCTGGGGTTAGAGTAGGATTAACAGTTTCAGGTTTTTTTTTCTTTTCATTAAAATAGGATGTGTATATATAAAGCACAGTGTTTAATCGCATAACTCAAACATATGGTGTAAAGATTTATATTTTTCACTTCCCGGTGTTTCTGTGAGATATGATAACCTATAACATTTAGCACTGCCAGCTATTTCTGAAGGTGGATAGAGGCACAAAGGGAAAAATCTAAATCTAAATCTACCCATTTACAACACAAACAAAGCAACAGCAGACAAAAACAGACAGGCTCTGGGTAAGAGGCACAATTCTTTCCCAGGAATAAGAAGAGCTGGTGCTGTTCTTTGCATGATCTGAGCAAATTATGTAGCGAAGGGCCATGAGCTTGTATCTCATGCATCTAATGTGTCTGATTTGGCAAACGCCAGCTTTTCCCATTCCAGCGGGAAAACATTTACACTCCACTGCTTGGCAGTGTGAAGGTGGCTGCTCAAGTGCTCAAAATAAAAATGCTTCTACAATCCCCTCCTTTTTCACTCCGACTCTCTTTATTTCTTCATGTTTTTTTTGTCGTCTCTGGAAAGCCCCAAGTGAAACTATGCCATTAGTGACTGGCTCCACATTCCCTGGAGCAAACTAAAATCTGGGGTACTATGCAGCCATTAGATGGACCTTGTTAGGAACCCACACCCACAATACTGCAAAAAAAAAAAAAAAACTGCACTGATGTTTCAGAATACAGTGTAAACCAAGTGAAAATAAAAGAGGGGAGTCCCACCCTCAACTGCTGCGTCTTCTGGAGCCACCTCAGCTCAGGGTTGGAGCTGTCCTCTGGGTTTGCTACAGTAGCTGTCTCCTGAACAGTTTCATGCACCTTTAAACAAAACGCAAAGGAAACGTCAAGAGTTGATATAGTAACATGCTGAATAAGCCCTTTATATTTTAGTTCTGTCTACACGCTGGAAAAACATTTTCATAAAGACCAGCACCAGCTTAATAACACTATCACATTCACACAGGGGTGTCAAGACGGCATAATTATCAGTGTTTGTCTTCTCTGACTGCATCGTGTTACATCAAATTACTACTTGAGTTGTTTGCAATCTTTCTATTTGTCGCATGAAATATGTTGTGTTAATACTGTAATGAAAAATCATTTTGTTAACTTCCGGTGTTCCCCTGGGGGCAGAGGACCATCTGAGTGGATCGATAGTATTGACAGGCTGAAGACTTTTCACTGAATGCACCTAATTCTGTGTGGTCGAATCGGTGAAGGTCAGAGGGAACAAGTGGACCCAGGTGTAATATTTCTATCAATAAATGTGTTTGTGATTTGATTTATTGGGCTGAAATAACTGAAGAATTCATCCCACCGCCCAGCCCAGACGTTGTTTCAGTAGCTTTGGAGCTTATTTTGATGCTTTTTCAACGTCCTGAATTTACAATTATAATATTTTGTTTTTTACAAATAACTTCTAATCATATTGCAGATGAACAAGCTGTCTCAGGAGCAGATGTCAGTGACTACTGTATGTCCAGCAGTGTACGCACTATGCACTCCAACAGACACACAAACGCTTTGCCCCTCTCACCTTCACCCATTCCCCCTGCCGTTGCCTTTTGTCGCCCATTATAAAAATCCCAATCAGTTGGAGCAAATCATCAAGCCTGTATTGCATTTTGAGCATGGTAAGCTGTGTAATATCTTTTCTACTAAATTGGGAGGCCCGTAATTGCTTCTCTGCGAGACGATGTCACAACAAAGTCTGGCAATTGCGGCTAGCTGTATTACCTCCTGTACCCGGGAAACATCTGCTTTTCGCAATGAAGACTTCAAAGGGGCTGTGGATCTTGAATTGCATTTAGCTGCTATTGTGGCCAGCCCAGGTAATCTTGATTAGGTGTTTAGACTGAGGCAGGGTATACAGTGGCAGAGAGCTCCCCAGAGCTTTGGTCTAAAGCTATTAAAAGATTGTACATTATGTTCCCCTGGCTTTGAAGTGAGGGCCTGCAAGAGGAGAAGGGACTCTGAGGGTTGAGTGCAATAGCAGAAGATTGATCTGCTACTTCTGTCTTTATCAAAGGAGGCCCATGCCCCGATGGATCCAATCATTGCTACCGCCACTCTGCCACTTGTCCGGGCTAAACATTTGCTGCATTAGGAAGTTGTGTACATTTAATAACACGTCTAATTATGACAAGTTGCCTTCAGATGGCTGCTCTCTTCAGAAGGCCCAATGGGTTATTTTAAAAGGGTCTCGTAACAACTGGCTCGTCTGGACTCGTATTGATTTGTGAAACTGATGCGATTTGTACATGGAGTGTCGCTGTCATTGCGAGGGGAAACGGGCAAAGACAGGTTGAAGAAAAAGCAAGTTTTGTGATTTTTTTAAATTTTTTTTAAAAGTGTGGTTATCCTAATCATGACAAGATTTTTTGGTCTTTGGGGCTCTCTAACATTCACATTTCAATTTTTAAAAAAATGCAATATATCTATTATTTCTTTGATTGTCAATATTCAATTCAGTGTGTGGGAACAGCTCCTTTTCAAATCATGAAACCAGAGAACAAACCTCCAGTCTGGCTAAGAGTTATAACCAGAAGTTGCTACCTAAATTGCTAAGTAGAAACTTTGTGCATTTCCTTATGCAGGAGCGACTGCCACAAAGTTAAATTAACTCACTGTCATATTCATTAATTATTAAATAAGTCAGAGCAAAGAGAAGCTCCTAAAGAGTCTTGGATCTTTGTTTTTTTTGGGGGGAAAAAAAAACTGTCCAAACTGATGCAGGTTTCATGTGTGAATTCTGTTTGAGGATGATCACAGTGCTGCTTTGACACAGATTGTTTATGGTTTTAAAAAAATGAACCACATTTCTTATAAGCTTTGTTGATATGTTTCTGCCGTAACACATCTGATTCATAGATTAATCCTGTAATGGCACAAGAAACAGACTACATGCAAATTGGTGCCCCCTTCTTTTATGCCCTGTGTCCCTCATTAAGTGAGAGACGTCTTTGGGGAGACAGAGAAATGGAAAACTAACAAGCAAATTCAGAGGGAAAACGACAATACACAAGGGTTCAGGAGAGGGAAAGGCTCTGGCTCTGTTTACCATTGCACAAAGCTAACGGCTCTTGACTATGTAAATGGTGATGATATGAGACATTGTAGAGGGCTGGGGCTCAGATGGGTGAACAAGGTTGTTGGTATTATAGCCAGCAAACAGTCTTGTGGCCCAACAAATGGGGAATGCGGGCCATCCCGACCAATTATGCCACTGTGCCAGGTGCAGGGATGTCTAAGAGCCTATTGGTAACCATGCGTCTCTGATGTTCTTGTTGTACACATCAGCTCATAATAAGCACTGCATAGCCAGACATGGCTCTTTTCATAAGGTGGAGGAGAAGGCAGATGAAAACAGCTATGCTCCTTTGCCAAATTAATTTTCCAGACTGGGCCAGAGCAAACATCATAGGGTATTCTCTTAGTTGGGTGAAATGACAATACAAGGCTTAGAGATCCCCACAATTTTGCTAAATAAGCATAAGCTTGGCTGAGACAGAGGGAAAAACAGAGCAAAACACAAAGAAGCTTGTTCTGCTCATAAAGCAAGCTGCATTCAAGCAATTGCCCATTAATAGTGTTCAAAATTAGAGTAAGCTTTCTGCACACAAATACAGATATAACAGTCAAAATGAACAACAGCATGTATTGAGCAACTCTGTTTACACTGTTAATGAATGTAGCCAAGGTGCTGTGCTTTAAGTCACTGCAAAGCCCCAGCCCACCATAATGAGGGTCCTTAATACACTTTATAATAGCCTACGACAAAAGTTACTGCCTAAAATATACATCACAACCTCATAATGAGAACTACAACCACAATGTTCTGCTTTTATTTTTAATCTGAAACAACCTAAACTATAAAATTGTAATTTTAAATAATCATAATTTTTTATTTCAGTATTTCATATGGTCTGTCCCCAGGCAAAAATATTTTTAACCCATGTACCTGTAACAATAGCTGGACGGCCCAAGAATCATTATCAATGCTAGTGCAGCTCCTGGTGTCTGTTTCTGTAATTGCAACCTGTTTGCAGTGAATGTCTGTCTGAGGATGAGACCTGTGCTGCGTGAGTGTGTGTCACATTTCAAAGTTAAAATTCTGATCAACAATAAGGAGACCCTATTAGTTGGGAAAACAGTAGTTCTCACCTCAATCACAGTATGGGGCATTTCCTGTTTAAGTGAATGCACCTTCACATAGGAGCCATGTTTGGATGTGGTGCGCCCCAGAGTTATTTTGTTGCGCTCCACTATGTCTTCTGTCAGCGTTCCAGGCTTTTTGTTCGCTTTAGGACTTGTCAGTGCAGATGCATTTGTTTTCTGGATGGGTCCTCCTCTTCGTGTGCATCTCAGCTCTTGCTGGTTGTGGGTCTGAAAATCTCTAGCAAGTATCTCCTCAGTGAGCGTAGTAGACCTGCTACTATTTGTACCAGCACCATCATAGTTCTTCTCGCGCACCTGCCCATATTCTCTCTGTGATGTGTTGCCACTCTCATCTTCAGTGAAAATCCTGGGTGATGTTGAAAGGTCAGTTTGTGGTGATCTGCGGTTGTGATATGGCGTAGATGTTTCTAAAGTAGTCTGACTATCTTGAGGATGTAAGCAATATGGCTGCTGAGAGTCCATGCTTGTCATATGGGAGGTTTGCATAACAGTTGGGTTTCTGTCCACAATCAGTTTGTATCCTCCCTTTATATTGCCATACGACTGACTTGAGTTCTCCACAGGGACTTGGTAATATTCCTCAACAGAAACCTTTGAACTGTCATTGAAGCGGCCAGTTTCCTTCAGTTTGGTCCTCCAGTTGGGGTCGTAGCGGAGGTCAGAATAGTCGTCATCTGACAGCAGGAGGCTGTAAGGAACAGAATGAAGATCATTTATAAAGCATATTATTTTATATGTTTTTAATTTATTTATTACCTGCTGTTTTAAACTGTGAAGTCTATTGTGTTGTTTTGCTTTCTTTTATCTTCTTTTAAATGCTTGGAGACGCACAAACAAGAATTCCAATGTACCTGTATTATGACAGTAAATTCTATTCTATTTGTTCAAAAACAACCAAGAGACTGATATTTGCATAACTTGTGGCTAAGATCAATTAATTATACAAATACAAAGTAAGAAATGAAATGCGATCATGAAATAACATGTACATATAATTATACAAAATATATTTAAATGTTCTTAAAATATTACTAGCAGATGACTTAATTGTTGGTAAACTACTTTAATAATAACATTTCCATATCCAAAGGAAGTTTTACAGACATCTGAATGTCACATAGCCCTGTACTGAAAGGTCAAAGGAACAAGAGGCATTACACCATTATTAGAATGATGATGTCCTCAAACAAAGTATTAGGCCTTATCAGAGACTTCTGAAATTGAAACAGATGAGGGGGATTATGAGCCTGTATTTACAGATAATTTTCGTATTTTCACCTCCAGGCTCACTAATGAGAGTGTATTTGAGAGCTACTAGCGGGGGAATGGTTCACAAACGGCAATTTTCAGCTTATGAAATGGCTTGAAAATTGCGGGCTAAAATGCTCTTTCTGATGGTGATGAAAAGATCTCATTAAAATAAATAGCAGAGAGCCTCTTTGTTGTGCTTACTGGGAGGACGAGGGGAGCCTAATTCTCCCGCCGTGATGTTGTGCGTGGGGGGGCGGGTTGCCTAGGTGTAGGGCCCTTCACTTCGATGAGGCCAAAAGGGTAAGGGATGTCTCTCTAATGACTGAGACTCAAACAAGTTGGAGAATGCATTATAGACAACATGCAGCTAGACGTGATGCCTCTAACACTGGCAAAACACCACAGCCCATTATTTCTTGCCCAAGATACAGACACCTAAATACAAAAGCCAGAGAGATATACCGACAAATATTGAATGGGAAAACGAAAAACCGGTCAGTCAGAATATACTCAAATGTCATTTTGCAATCTTGGAGCAAGATGCGTGTAAAATATAGTGAGAAGGAATGAATGGAGTTGCTTAAATAGGAATCTTTTGCTTGAATAAGGAATGCCCATTGGGTTTGTAAACTATGCAGTGGCATTGTGTGAATAGGCTTACCCGCTTTGAGGAGGGAGTAGAGAGGACTATGAGAACATGATAATGGGAATGAGACTGTGTCCACTGCCTTAGTTCTATGAAATGGAGCCTTTTGTGAGAAAATGTCATGTTCATTTTCCTCTGAAACAATGTACTTTGGAAGCAAACCCACACTTGGTGGGCATCAATCTGCACAGGTTAATGACGGGAAAATGGAGAATGCCCCTTTCCTATTTTGGAGGGAGATGACTATCAGGCGGGGGTCTGGAGGAAAAGAGAAGAGGAAACAACAGTACGAGTCGACAAGATTTCAAAAACAGATGAGGTGTTGTCCTCGCTGTGGACGTCTACCTCATCCTCTCAAGAGTGAAAGCCAGATCTCCTTCACAGCAACAATGATCCATGTTAATGGACCACGAGTGACCACTTATTGTGATCCACCCAAACAAAACAAAAATCTAATTTCCCTGAAATGAAAGCTGTTATTTTGAAAGCACCATTCTCACTACAATGTGCGTTGGGTGCCTGCATCTCATTAAATAACTGACACAGTTTCATTGTTAAGTGGTGAATGAAGGCTATTTATCTTTTATCATCCATGTGCTGTTTGAAAGTAAAGGGCTTGATTGCTGCTGCATTCTCCTCGTTGCAGTCCGTGTAAGCAGCACTATTATCTGCTTAATTTTAATTAATTTGCCACAGCCAGTGAAAGTGACAGTCCAGATCAATGGGCAAACTGGACAAGGTCAGGCATCTCACCACGGTTAATAGCTTTATATTATGTTACATGTTTAGAGAATAACTGTGATAGACAAGGCTATACAGCCATTAATGTGCTCAGTCTGATTGTCTCCACAATAGCGTGTGTCTCTACAACCATGCCGTGTGAAAAAAGTTTTAATCACAAAATGACAAATGATTATTTTTGATATATTTTGGAGATATAAAGAAAAGGCTGCAGGTTCTATTTTAACCCTTCGCTATTGAGCAACTGACATCAATTACTGCCATCTACTGACCAAACTGCAGAACATCATATCAGAGTTAACCATGGACCCACTAGTGATAGGCTATTCTGTATTTATCTTATTGTCACATGTCCCAGTGAAGGCAAATACATTATTTGTGTTTATTCAAAGCCTGGTATCACATGCTCCCATGAAACAGAGCTCCACTGTTGTTTAACAGCACCAGTGAGTGGACAAAAAAAAAAGTAAAGTACAAATATGTGACCACATTTTCAAAGACACATTAGGAACTAATGAGTTTGATAGGCTTGCAAATTGTTTTCATGCTTTCTTTACAATAGTTGTAAAGTTGTAACTTTTCCACAGTTGTGGAAGTGTGTGCGGTGGTCGTCTTTTTCTATTGAGTTGTGGAAGTATGTTCATCACAACCTGATATTATTGTTAGTTAGTTGTTTCACAGCTGTTAACTTGCAACCAACTCCAGCTAACTGATGCAGGTGTGAATATGCCAGGATGCAACTTTGAAAACCATGATTTAACTAAATCCAAGATAAAAAATCATGGCTTAAATCAACCCAATCATGCACCCATCAATCATAAATTCAAACATTGGCTCAAAATCCACTGGTTTGTAATCTTGTTAGTGTTGTAACATTGTGATTTGATTGTTGCTGTTGTGTTTTAAGAGTCTGAAACTATGTTATTGTTGTTGTCTGAAAAGGCTGGTTTTGTGACAATGTTTTTATATTTGTTTGCACATGTGCTTATTTGTTGTACTATAGTGTTAGATTTTAACACTTCATGTTCTCTGTTCCTGCTCAGGGACTAGGCTACAGATGACAATTAGCTAGTAGCTAACTCTGGTATGGCTGAGAGCTGTGCACTGTCCCTTTTAAAAATAAACTGCAACCAAACCTGTTGCTATTTGCAGAATTATTATAACAATTATGCAACTTACCTTTCTTCTCTTTCATTTGTTTGTGTATTCAAATATCTGTTGTGAGTGGGTTCCCTCTTGCCTGCTACTTCGAGGCTGTCATAAACTTGAAGATAATCATCATTTGCGTGTCCATGTGCTCCATCTCCCTGCTGTAAGCTTGCAGCATTCTCCTTTTGAGTCTGTATGTATTTGTTTTGATCATGGTGGCCAACACGCTTCTGCAGCTGCTGTTGGTAAGCTCTCTCCTGGGCCAAGCTCTCTGTGTCTGAATCCCCAGAATCCCACTGGTTGGCTTGTCTCGGAGAAGGGAGCCTATTCCGCTCAGTCTTCATCACTT
This sequence comes from Trachurus japonicus, assembly GCF_045865225.1. Taxonomy (NCBI): domain Eukaryota; kingdom Metazoa; phylum Chordata; class Actinopteri; order Carangiformes; family Carangidae; genus Trachurus; species Trachurus japonicus. The sequence continues at coordinate 26,850,310 of NC_140920.1, read as the reverse complement.
TGGATAGACAGTCTGCTTCATGGGTATCTGGTGATCTGTGTGGTTGTGAAGATTAACAGGGGGGCTGCAAAAGGAGATTAAATATGCATTTATTTCATTGCTTTGAGCAACACATTTCTGTATGTGGAAAGTACAAGTCTAAAAAATGGAACAACAAATCCTCACAGTCCAACCGTAAAACCGCTGTTTCAAGGTCACAGTGTGATAGTTAGTTCATTCAGAAGCTATAGGAGAGACTTGTATAGGTCTGCACTTTGTCAGAGTAGGAAAAGCAAGTATGGAAAGAGAGGAAAATCTAACGGATCATATTAGTATTAATAAAGTCTTTTATCACTATTATTATTATTGTATGTAACTGCAGGGTAGATCCACAGATGCAATGTGCAATGAGTGAGTTATGGAGCAGTCAGACACAACTTTGTTTCACAATCATGTCTGTGTGGAACAAAATTAGACATTTTTTTGACTGACCTGCCTCCTTCACTTTGCAGCGCTCACTCTGATAGACTTTTGACTTGCTAAATAACAAAGAAAACTCTTCAATGTCCAGTAATTTGCTTGGTGGTAGTGGTGGAAAGAAAAGAGAAGATCTTAATTCCAATTAATTGTAACTGGCCTGTCATTCCACAAGGTGGAGCCATATGAATTACTTTATGGGCACGAATCCCCTTCCAACAGAGCAGCTTTTGTTTATGAAATAATCTCAAATTCTCTTGGACTAACACTAGATATAAACAATAGATTTTTGTTATTCTGAGCAATATACAAGGAGTGACATGCATAAGCTTATTTGGATACACCCTCAGATGTGATCAAGGAGCTTCAACTACAGGTAAGTCAATACAGTGTAATGAAGACAGACTCAGACCTGATCTGGATTACATATGGCTCAAAAAATGTTCTCCCTACATACAGTAACTTGCTTCCTGAGGCCATTCCTCTTGATTTTTGAGTAAGGGGCTGGCCAGAAGTGTGTGTTCAGTTGGGATAGTATTTGTAACACCCTCTATAATAACTCATTTTTGACTCATGCCTCTACGAGAGCCTTCAATAGTTATTGTCAAATGCTAGAGGGTTTTAAAATATAGAGTAGCCTACTGGCATAGCAACAGAGTCTTAAAACTAGGAAATAAATAAGATATCCTCATCCCACGCTCAGTGGGCTTCTTGAATTTTGATTTTGGTTAGATGTCTGAAGGTCGTGGCTATGATCACAAGACATTTTTCTGTAGTTGTTTTTTGCAAAGGGAATAAGTGACATTGATCTCCAGATTGGCCTAAAAAAAATAGCTAAGTCATTGTACAGCATTGTTGGACATAAAATATTGATCTACTCCCAGCTCTGCCAAAAGCACGACCACTCCTTCCTGCGTGTTTGTTCGTGCATCTCCAAGGGAGGTGAGTTTTGGGCTAATGCACCATAAGTGAATGACACCAATGTGATATAGCATCTATCTATCTATCTATCTATCTATCTATCTATCTATCTATCTATCTATCTATCTATGCTCCCAAATTAACGTTTGGCAAGTGGAAAGTAGTTGAGTTTTTACCTAATTAACGTTTGGCGGAATAAATGCTAACATGTTTTCCTCAGTTCGTTTCGCATCCTGTTGTGCCAAACTAGCGACCATGGTAAAATATATATATATATTTGGAATGAAACGGCATTTTCGGTATTTACATAAACAGTAACAGTTGCACTAAATGATGTCTTTCATTAAACCTAACACTGAGTTAGTAAAGTCGAGTTATTGCTTCAAATACTCACCTATTTCCCTCTGTCAGTAGTTGTGAGCAGCACTGCAACCATGGAAACGTGACGCAAACATGCGAGGTAACATGTTGCCAAGATGAGCCCAAGACTCGCGAGGAGAGAAGAGGTGGGTAGGAGTCGGATTAAACTTCACGTGACCTGTGAGAGGGCTTCTCGTCAGGGAGAGCTCACTTTCCGTGGGTCGTGCTGTCGAGTTTCACAATCTGGTCAACTCACGAGTGACACCTCAGACTTTCCACGTAGCCCACTTATTCATGGTGTAGTAGGCGTAAGTTCTATGCACAAGTCAGTAATTAATTATTGCGTGTTGCTTAACAGGTGTGCACAATTACCGGCAAGTCAGTAGCCTAATTGTTGCCGCTTGACAGGTGTGCACAATTAAAATACTTTGTAGTATAGGCTTCATCCCCCCCCCCCCCTTGACATCTACAATTATTTTTGACATTCAGTTTAGACATACCAGGCTGTAGTTTTTTTGGTTTTTGGAAGTGTCTGTACCACAAAATATTGTTTTCTGTACATGTGCTGAAGTCACCGTCTTCCTGCCTTATTTTGAAATTCTCCTTGCAATGTTTCCCCAACTCATTTTCCCAGCATTACACACATGGCAGTTCATGATTTACATTATGTCACTTGGGCTTCTACCAATTTATAATACTGAGCTAATTATGAAGGTCATTTCAGTTCAAGTGCTAGCAGATTTTTAAAAAAGAAAGAGAGATGAACAAATGCTCAGAGGGTTACAAGAATTTTATTGTCAAGGCAGTGACATCTCAATACAAAACACTTGACACGTGAACCAACATTCAAGTAAACCAACTAAAGCTGTTCCCAGTTGTGTTGCAAATGGTGCAATCGTGTGATCCCTGAACCCATTTTTACTTTTGTTAAGTGCACTCTTTAGCTCGATGAAACTTGTGCTAGAAGAGGGTTTCGTTCTTTGACAAACATCAGAGGTAGCCAGTGAAATGAGGGAATGTTTAATCAACCTCCTCAATGGTTGGTCCAGAGGAGCCACCACCGGGAGCGGCACCACCGGCTCCAGGGAAGCCGCCGGGCATGCCCTCTGGCATACCGCCGGGCATGCCGCCGGCGCTCTGGTACAGCTTGGTGATGATGGGGTTGCACACCTTCTCCAGCTCCTTCTGCTGATGCTCATACTCATCCTTCTCTGCGGTCTGCAGAATACAAAAAGCATATTTTAGTGTCCAACCTTAGTATTGAAATCCATGTAGTCATGGAGGAAAAAACAAAAAGGCCATTTACCTGGTTCTTGTCAAGCCAGCTGATGACCTCGTTGCACTTGTCCAGGATCTTCTGCTTGTCGTCATCACTGATCTTGCCCGCCAGCTTCTCGTCCTCCACAGTCGACTTCATGTTGAAAGCGTAAGACTCCAGGCCGTTCTTGGCCGACACCTTGTCGCGCTGGACATCGTCCTCTGCCTTGTATTTCTCTGCTTCCTGGACCATGCGCTCAATGTCCTCCTTGCTGAGACGACCTGTCAGTCACAGCCATGATTAATCACCTGTTCAGATAACACTAAACATGATCAGTTAAAGTAAACTGGTTCAGCAGCATTTCATACCCTTGTCGTTGGTGATGGTGATCTTGTTTTCCTTTCCAGTGCTCTTGTCGATAGCAGAGACATTCATGATACCGTTGGCATCGATATCAAATGTCACCTCAATCTGGGGAACACCGCGAGGAGCAGGGGGGATGCCTGTGAGCTCAAATTTACCCAGCAGGTTGTTGTCCTTGGTCATGGCACGCTCACCCTCATAGACCTGTGGGAGAATACAGGGTTAGACATGATGAAATCTGTCCACAGTTCTGGGAGATAATCTTTGCCCTCAGTGGAAACTATGAACAGCACAGATGATGGTTGTGTTTACCTGGATGAGCACACCAGGCTGGTTGTCAGAGTAGGTGGTGAAGGTCTGGGTCTGCTTGGTGGGAATGGTGGTGTTACGTTTGATCAAGACGGTCATGACGCCTCCAGCTGTCTCAATACCCAGGGACAGAGGGGTGACGTCCAGCAGCAGCAAGTCCTGCACGTTCTCAGACTTGTCACCAGAGAGGATGGCAGCCTGGACAGCTGGAGACAAACAGGACAGACGTTACAAAGCTCAAGGTCACCAACAGTGCTGATGATTGATATATTTTTTGATTTATTTTTTTGAATCATCACATTTGAATCATTTGTGACCTATGAAGCTGGTGAGTGTCATGTAACAGATAAATATATATAGATAAATATATATTTATATGAATATAGATATATAGAGAGATATGGTAAATATCTATCCATCTATTTATCTATATATATTTATCTATCACATGACACTTACCAGCGCCATAGGCCACAGCTTCATCAGGATTGATGCTCTTGTTTAGTTCCTTTCCGTTGAAGAAGTCCTGCAGCAGTTTCTGGATCTTGGGGATACGGGTGGAGCCGCCGACCAACACGATGTCATGGATCTGCCCTTTGTCCATCTTGGCGTCACGGAGAGACTTCTCCACGGGGTCCAGAGTGCCACGGAAGAGGTCAGCGTTGAGCTCCTCGAAGCGAGCCCTGGTGATGGAGGTGTAGAAGTCGACTCCCTCGTACAGGGAGTCGATCTCGATGCTGGCCTGGGTGCTGGAAGACAGTGTGCGCTTTGCCCTCTCGCAGGCGGTGCGCAGACGACGGACGGCCCTCTTGTTGTCGCTGATGTCTTTCTTGTACTTGCGCTTGAACTCGGCGATGAAGTGGTTGACCATGCGGTTGTCGAAATCTTCTCCACCAAGATGAGTATCTCCAGCAGTGGACTTGACCTCAAAGATGCCATCCTCAATGGTCAGGATGGAGACATCGAAGGTGCCACCACCAAGATCGAAGATGAGAACGTTCCTTTCTGACCCAACCTGGATTAAATCATTACATTTTTTAATGCTACCCATTTGATGAACTACCTAAATTAATTCAAATCCAATCATGTCAAGTTGAATTTACCTTCTTGTCCAGACCATAGGCAATGGCAGCAGCAGTTGGCTCATTGATGATACGCAAAACGTTCAGGCCAGAGATTGTGCCGGCATCCTTGGTAGCCTGGCGCTGAGAATCATTGAAGTAGGCGGGCACGGTAATAACAGCATTGTTGACAGTCTGAAAAGAGAAGAAACGACAACCCAAGTCAATCGTCAGAATTCACATTAAAAAAGGGTGTAGTTTTCAGAGCCATGCTACATTACTTACTTTTCCGAGGTAGGCTTCAGCGATTTCCTTCATCTTTGTCAGCACCATGGAAGAGATCTCCTCTGGGTAGAAGGACTTGCTCTCTCCCTTGTACTCAACCTGAACCTTAGGGCGCGTGTTGTCGTTGATGACATTGAATGGCCAGTGCTTCATGTCTGACTGCACAACGCCATCGTCGAATCTGCGGCCAATCAGTCTTTTGGCATCTGTAAGAAACAAGAGATTTTTGTGTTTAATATCAAAATAAAGATTCTGCTACAGAATGATTTCCATTGAGAAGTTCACTCAGACATCCAAGGAAGGTTTGTGCCATCTTTGGTCTTTCAACCTCTGGTGGAAACTACGAATGGCAGGAAAAAGCATCATCACAGTGATAAAATTCTTTGATAGGGCAGTGTGTCTTGGATCATTCTTGTCACAGTCAATAAAAAGTTCAATTTGCACAGGTGCCAACCACAATAAGTCGGTGTGGATGACTCATCAATTCCCGATTATTCTCAAAGCAAAAAAATCCTGCCAACTTTCAGCAGGCGAGTGTGCCAAGAATGATGCAAAACAAACTCGCCATCGTTGAATATAAGACTTAATTCTTACCAAAGACTGTGTTGGTGGGGTTCATTGCAACCTGGTTTTTGGCTGCATCTCCAATCAGCCTCTCTGAATCTGTGAAGGCCACATAGCTGGGTGTGGTCCTGTTGCCCTGGTCATTGGCAATGATCTCAACTTTGCCATGCTGGAACACACCAACACAGGAGTAGGTGGTCCCAAGATCAATACCAACTGCTGGTCCCTTAGACATGTTTCCTAGAAGAGGGGGGGGGGGGGGCAGCATTCATTAGTGAGTCACATTACATTTTGAAATTTGTGCAATTTAAAAGATGAGCCCATCATAGTGAGTCTAAATCACGTAATATTTGCATTAGCCTTTGTTGTTGCCATTTATTATTAATTTTTACACTAGACCTAAATAAATAAGGTTCAGCAATGTTAAATAATTCATTTACATGTCTTAGTTGCATCAATGACAGGTGCATAAATAATGTTAACAAAAAATATAATTAACACATAATGTAACAAAAAAACAACACATTTTAGCAAATAAGCCTTTGCTGGCCTTCATGGAGCATCTTACACCAAGGGCCTACCGCCTGCTGAAATTACGCAGTGAGGAAGCATGGCGGTAGGTCCGGCCATGTGATAATGACGCATCAAGTTTACCACTGCAAGATCATACCGGAAATGGGCAAAACCAACTTCAATATACGTACAACACAATAAAGCCTACGCTGAATGAGCTTAATCATTCAGCAGACATACCAAAAAGGCGAGATGACCATCAAAAATAATAAAATCACGGTGTTCAGTGATGCAAAAAGGCTTTTGTTCTGAAAATATGTAACCGGAAGTGTGATTAATCCCGTCGCCTTGACGCTGGTCGTTCGAGAACATTCTCGAACATCCCCTCCCCCACCCGCTCCGCTCTGCTAAGATGCTAACGTTAGCTCGTGCACCAACTGATCTCGTGATTGAAGCCCTAGCATGAGCATACAAGACGTTATTTCGACACAATTTGTCCAAATAATTTGTGACCAACGGTTTTCACACGAAGGCAAAAGTAAAGCAACATTTCTGTGAGAAAACGGCAATGGCGAGTGAGCAAAATCTCAAGGTTACTGCCGCCGTTGAAACAAACCACGGGGCAAAATGTCACAGTGATTTCTGTAACAAGCGGGGATAAAAGAAGAGTAACTTACCGAAAAGCTGAACCGTGTATGACTGTAGATGTTGTTGGGATGGAGGGCGGCTAGGCTGACTTGTCCCGGCCGGTATGAGAAGGGAAAGGAGGACAGAGATACCGCGGGACCTTATATATTGCCGGCAAAGCAGCCAATCACAGGCCGCGTCCTGGAGTCTTTCCGCAACGGTCCACCAATGGCCGTTGGCCGACGCCGTGACGGTTCAAATCTGCTTCCTGTTTTATTATCTGACTGCATTTCGTAACTCTCGAGCATAACCGCATGGCTCGAGACGGCAGACAGCCATACTAGATGGAGATCGACAAACACTTATTTCTCTCTGGTGTTTTATGGCATCATGCGTTTAATTAGACACAAGAATAAGGTCACGGTGTGCTCTCACTCAGGCGAAATGTAGACAATGTAAAAATATAAATCAATGCGTGGTTGTAGGAGCTGACCGGCGAAAGGGAAACAAACGCCTAACGGAATGCATTAAACATATAAACCTAGATAGCCTAGACTTTTTTATTACTATAATTTACCCTTATTCCGTAGTCATGCTTTCAATGCTGCCCATAGGCTACTAATTTGTGATTTGTGTTGTCATCCCTCTCTCTCTCTCTCTCTCTCTCTCTCTCTCTCTAATATTCTACTGTTTATGAAGATGATTCTTGGGATATAACATCTCATGATGGCACTTTGTGAAAGACATCACTATGGATGCAGATGATATATGCAAAAACATTTTAATATTTCCATTAAACACCAGTACATTCATTGTCTGTTTTAGCAAAAATATAATTTATTGGCACATAAGATATATACAATATTTATACATTACAGTACAATCAACAATGTCATCACATTCCCTTCAGTGTAAACATGCTCTCTTTTCATAAGTGCTGTAAAAAAAAAAAAGACTATTTAGCTTAATCTGTGCACACAGTGCCACATTGTTGCTGATCGTTACAGCTCTGTCTCCTTTATGTTGGCTGAGTCCTGAGGTTGAGGAGTTTGCTCTCTATTTGCAATCTCTGCTGCTGTCATTGCGCCCATGTTCACCACTGAAGTTGGTTCTTCCACGACGTACTTTGTGAATGCCGTGTTGAAGATCCCTGAGAGAAAGAGAAAGAAAAAGCATGTCACAATCAGTGAGTCATTCCAGAAAGATCTTAAGTTGTCATGTTGAATTCAGGGCCCGGTTAGAAATTATTTGCAGTGGCTTGAAATTGAGCACCACAATGTAATTGATATGCTGTGTATCAACTACAGTTTTATAAGATATTTTTAATAGAATGAAATCTGAATGAAAATCTGGACATCAGGAACTTTTATCTAGAGATAAAGTGAGAAATGTGTCTGTTCAGTGAGCAAACCCGTTCCACCTAGCTATGTTTATGAGCTTTATTCATTTCCTGAAGCCAAAGGTTCCAATCAATGATTATCACATTTAATTTTCAACCCACAAGATTTGATTCAGAAATGATTCATTTTTTTATTTCACAACACAGCTCAGTGGATGAGGAGGAATTCAAATCTCTGCAGTGAGTCTGTGCCAGCACTAACTTCTGTGCTTCCTCTGCTCTGAAGTTTTAAACATCATGCTGAATTATCCTCGTACCTCTTCGTCTTTGTCCTTGGGAGTTCTTCTCGTCATGGCTCGACTTTGATTTACTGCTTTCCTCTGATGGATCCGATTCTTCATTTTCTGTGACAATAAAAACTGTCAGATATTTCTTAAACATACATTTCACAAAGAAAATACATGTTCTTGAGGTGTACACAATATTAAAGCCTATGTAAACCCTAATTTATATATTTTCTTTCTTTCTTTCTTTCTTTCTTTGTATAACACAAATTAACCAAAAACAAAAGTAAAACCAGCACTAAGCGCATGCTTCATTCATTTATGGCTCTGCCCTGACTAAAGTTCAAACTAAGCAGCTTCAGTCTGATACCATGGGTGTGATAACAGAAACTGGGAATATGATCTTACCTCTCTTCCAGGTGATGTGAGCTCTCCTCAGCTTGATGGCAAAGAAAATGACCACCACCAGAAGACAGACGATCAGACATGTCACCAGAAACACCAGTAATGATGAACTTCCTTCTCTTCCTCTTTGCCTCTCTTTGTCATTATTGCTCCCTGGAAATAGACAGAACGCAGCTGTTACTCGCCAAAACTTCAATCACGTTTAAATCCTGTTACAAAAAGACAAGACAGTTTCTCAACCACGCACTAGAGCTGGTTAACAGTGTGAAATTACCAGTTTTGTTCCTGTCTGTGCTGTTATTGTTATCGACCTCCTCTGTTGTCCCGAAGTCATCTGTCCAGCCTTCAAGAAAACATGAAGAGGGAAGAAAAGAATAATTAACACACTGAATAAAGCTGCTGCAGCCTAGGCCAGCCCTGTTTTCTGTCAACACATCCATAGTCGTTTAGAAATACCACTAGGTGGCATCAGACAGACACTTTATAGTGGATATCAGTACACTGCATACATGCATGAGCTGCAGCATTAGTGACGGTGTTCTTCATCACCCTAGTTGAGCCTTATAATAAGGTTTGTGTACCATCTGAACTAAATTAATACATTTTAACAAAATAAAAAAAATGAAAAACCTAAGAAAAAAAAATTGTGTGAGTGAAATGTTTTATTTTTTGTAGGCGACAGTTTCACTTTCACTTGAGGACAAGCACGTGAATAACTACCGTAATTGTTATTTCTGAGGTAAATATGTGTAATTTGTCAAATTGATTCATCTCTTAACAAACAGTTTTTTGAGTTGGGGTAACAAATCTTTGATGATGTTGTGCATGTATGGTGGAAAGGTTTTTCACCTACATGGAGCCTCGTGCTCCCATCTTCAGAAATTATGAATACATCTCACACCACTGAGTTTCATGCTACAGTCTGTGACTTCCGCCACAGGAAACAAAACCAGTGGTATCACAACTACAGTGGGGGTTAAGCAACGGGTCTAAACACTTTGTGAAAGCTGAAATGTCTGTAATTTCCATCCCACATAGTGACAGTTCATATGAGGTGCACAGGTGTTAACGTTTTAGCAAACTTATAAGAGCTGTAGTAGATCTAGATCCCGTGACGGCTCATTTATCAATGACACACTGTAAGCCATTTACACTATGACTTGATTGATGTGGCATTTACTTGTACAATGCCAAATAACATGAAATAACCCTTATTTTCTTGTGTTTTTGGGGACTACTACTGTTTGTTTCGGAGGTTCCTCTGCACAAATGTTAATCTGTCACTTAAATGCATAAATGAAAATACAAATGAAAACAGTGTCACTCACCGGTGGTGTTGAGATGTGAGTCTGTGGATGTAGCAGGGTCCACAGTGGCTGTAACTGTCTTTGGCTCATTGGAGGAGACAGGTGGTGACTTGGTGGAGCTGCCTGATGAAGACCCAGTCACATCTTTGTTTGGGAAGTACACGGTTGTCCTCCCATGTGTGGACCAACTGGTTGTCGTTGGCCCCTGAGGCCGAGTGGTTGTAGTACCGTAATGTTTTGCTTCTGTCACAGAAAAAAGGGGTTTAGGATTATTATATTACATAGAAACAGTATTCAAATCAATTCATGGAACCTCAAAGTCAAAAATGGCAACAACATCAGAACAGGAAACCAGAATATTTACAACAGAAAGAGGAAACGACATCGGTCTGTTTACTTGGGTCAACTTTCACAGTCTGGTGATGTGGACAGCGTCATGGAGAAACTCTTGAGAAAAAAACCCTTTCCAGTGTTTTCCCAGTTTTGTGACGACACAACTATGCTTTCACTGTTCCTCAATATCTCTCGTTATGCAGAAGTACTTTTATGTAAGCCAGATTCAGTGAAACCAGAGGCCATTTCAGGCAAACGGTTGAAATAGAGCGTGGAGAAAGAAGTTTATACTCACTGTTTGGTCCAATTTTGACAAAGCGCATCAAGGGTTGTATAATCCAGGTTGGATGGTGAACCAGACATTTCACTGTGACTCTTTTCCTTGTTTTAAGAGGAAGAAAGTCTGTAGAGGTGTATTTTATATGGTCATAATGGGCCTGGTGGGGGTGACCTGTGGAATGGGCAAACATCATTAGTATCCAGTGACGATGATCAAAATAATGATTCACACTTTTCAAAGAATTTTAACTCCTCAATGATGGCATTCAAGATGAGTGTCGGGATATGTCATTAAAAATACTTAAAAGGGGGGCTGTATTTACTGTATCAGGGCTTAAAATAACATTTGCCATCCCACCTAATGTGGGAAATGATGCATGTTACTGTGGCAGGTGAGCCCACTCTGTGGTTTCTGAGTCTACATTTGACATTTACAGTACATAAGTGCAGCCCCCATTAACAAGAAGTCTGTAAGTTTGTTGGCACCTCTTATTTGTTCGCATGTGTGCATCAACACAAAACCACTGGATAAAACATAAACCACAAGGTCAAGCTGGCTGTCTCACACATTTGTGCTACATGACAGAAATATCTTGATAAAACCACAGCGGAGTTCAGGCCGCTTAGAATAAAATGAACGAGCTGCTGCACCAAAAATATGCTGCTATAGTTGGCAGGTGAAGCACCTCTGTGGTAATGTCATGTCACCTATAATGGCTCGCTTCAGCTCACTTCTTAATCACAGTGTAGCTTTTGCTGTTAATTCTCAGTTCACAACTTTGGTGATGAACAACTTACCAAGAATTTCAGGCCCGTTGTCCAGCATCCAGGAGATCTGTGGAGCGTGGTGGGTCGCTTCAGCACTGCATTTTATGATGGTCTGTCCTTCATGCTTTGTTACTGACATTTTGGGATAATCTTTAAAAGAATCAACATGTAATCAGTATCATGGCATGCTCAAAACCAGCTAACAGTTTGACAGTTTGTAGCTCATTTACTCAACCATAAAAGCCCAATTTTTGGTGTCTTCAGTGATAACTGAATCTTATAAACTTCAGCATTAAACTCACCCGCCACTGTCACCTGCACCCGCCTCTCTGCTGTTTTGTGGTGATACTGGTAGCATGTGTAGATGCCTCCGTCATTGAAGGTGACATTGGAAATGCTGATGGCGAATTCTGTGACAGACAGTGTGTTAATACTGTAGCGTTTGTCGTTTACAGCTGGAGACAAGTGACAGAACAAAAACAACAACAAAAAAAAAGATGTTGGTGCAAAATTCTGAGAGATTCTTGCAATTTGTCAAACAGCAGTTTAAGTTGCTGCTGATACTTTAAAGCTCAACATTATGTGATGTTCACCTTTAACGCGATTGAAGAACATAACATGTCCTTGTGGGTTCTTCCATTCCACGTTGGCCTTGTGAGCGTCAGTGACTGGACAGCTTAAACTGAGTGTACGACCTTTAATCACTGTCACCTGCTCCAACAGCGCAAGTGAACCTGGAATTGAATAAATAGTAACATTGATGTTATTGAAAAATTCATGCTGACATACAGTAGTCATTTCCATACCAATGGTTTGGTAGCACATGAATCGATTAACAATAGTCGACTGGAATTAAAAAGGAGGTGGAGTAGTGAAAGTTTCCCTCCCTCGCACACAGAGGTGTCCACACTTTCTCACACTTTGACTCATCTACTCCACTCTGGGTGGTGACGGTGTGTTCGAGTGTGAATATATGTGTGTGTATGCAGCTGCAAAAGATGCAGCCCTCCGCAGCATCCCCCACGACCTCGTCCCACATCTAATGCCTTTCTGTTGTGACAGGAAGTGATGTGGTCACTTCTTTCATGAGAGAAAAAATATACATTTGCAGTGGGTTGTTGAAGGGGGGCTTCAGGGTCTGACGAGGTGTTTGGAAAACACATTTGTGGGGGCACGTTGACACCAGCCAAGGGGGCAGTGGGCTTTTTCCTACACATGGGTGTGATATGTGTACCTCACCTCAACAATGGAACAACAAGGTTTTGAGAGTTTCCTCTAAACCAGAGGTTCTCACACTGTCTCAGTTAAAGGACCCCCGTACTGACGCAAACTGGACCCCGAGTTTACAAGTTATTGTCAAAGGTTTCCTCTGGCTAAAAGGAATAGTACTATTACTGTATTATAGAGATGGGATTTATGGCTGTTTGAGGGGAGCCGGATCTTGGTGAGCCGTTCCTTTCAAAGAGCCGTTCAAAAAACTGGCTCATTTGACTGATTTTTATATTTATTAAGTTTTAAGAAGCCAGCCTGGTGGTTCATTTTATCTTGGAAATAATGGGGTGAGATTTGGAACAAAATAATATAAAATTAGATATCCCACTAATATCTGAGTTTGAATTATTCTGAAATATTGATTATAACCTCATTTGATATGTGTGGACTAGATTTTAACGTCTGAAATGGATTCATTGTAAATATTAAGACCGTTGTTCTATGTAGTTTTTACCTGTTGGAGGGCTGCATAGCGGCGCATTGAGGAAATAAAATAGACCAGCTGTGCAAAACAACAACGCCCGCGCGGGTGCACGCCACTTACGTGGCCGGTGGAGCAGCTTCAATTGACTGCTATGAACACACAGAGATGTAAAAAAAAAAAAAAAAAAAAAGAACGGTTCCCAGCTGCGAGTCGGTTCCCATCGTTCATGTTAACGAGCCGTTCAATAGAATCGGTTCGTTCGTGAACGTCACAACACTACTGTATTACAGAATGTGTTTTTAACCCATAACAGTCACATATTCTTTCATTTTGTTGTGCATTTTGCATTATGCGATTCTATGTTGGGGGCCCCAGAGACCCCCCTCAGTGACGCCTGGGGCCCAAGAACTTTTGAGAACCACTGTTCTACACTTAACCTCAGTGGCTTTGAGGATTTTCTTTTCAATGTTTTAAAACCTGATTCATAAAGAACCTTTCATTCCACAGACAAGACAATGTAAAATATATGCATCACATTAAATGTATTAAAATGGCACTGAGTGAGAGTCACGGTTACTGATGACTAAATTGTGTGATGTGTAATGCAATGTCTAAGAAAGTCTCAGCGAGGACAACAAACTTTTACAAACTTGGATTTGTCAGAGTCAAAAATTTTATTTCCCCCTAATTTTCTACCAAAATTAAAATATCAAACACAGTTGACACAAGTCAACACTTCCAATAGCTTTTCGTGATTATTTTCAGTTCCTTGTCTTATTTCAGCATTATCTACTTTACTTGTTGACTGTTACAGGCTGTTGAAATGAAAAGTAAAGACACTCACCCTGTATGAGGAGCACGAAGACGCAGAGCTGCAGCTTCAGTTCCATCTCTGTCGCTCAATAACAATCACACTGTTGCATTTCCTCCTCTCTTGATCTATTTGTACTTGACTGAGGGACCTTCCGTGACATCACTGCTCTGTGGTTTCCACAGAGCTTTTTCAGTTTGAGAATTTTCATACAATTCCTACAATAAACTAAAAGTAAATGATAAAAATGTATTTAGCCTATTTAATTTTTTTTTTCAGACAAATAACTACACCCAGTAGCTTGTTTTTGGCAAAGGATACTGTTGGTTTGAAAATACCTTAAAAGTTTAAGCTTAGTACTTAAGTATTTAAGCAAATAAGTAACCCTAACCCTTACCCATTTTTGTTTTTTGTGTTTCACACATTTTTATGTTTTCATAAATGTCCCTGTAATGTCATGTGTAAATTCTCTTAATAGTTTTATATACACATCTTTGGGGGGAATTGTTTTCTACTGTACAAAGGGGGAAGAACCATGTATGGTAACTTCACTGACCTTGAACTTAAGTGGGGGGAAAAAAGAGAAAGAAATTGAAACTAACAACAAAAACTCTTCTTAAACCTCCAATAATGGCCCAGGGTAAAAATTTGGAAGCACCCAAGTAAGGGATGGAGTTCTAATATGTCATGTTCATCCCACTGAATGTGGTACCTAACCCAGCAATGATTTTTTTTTTGTTCACTCATTCACTGTTTTCATGACAAAAACTGTGTTTCATGTATTATCTTTACTGCTTTTTGTTCTATTGTTTTGCTATTATAGACATAGAAAATATACAGTAGTGGTTGTCTTAAGCTGAAATCAAAAAAATAACAACTAAAGTCAACTCCTCATCAAATATTTGAGGGATGTTTTGGTAAAGGACAACTCTGGACCAACAAGTCAACAACAATGTGATGTTGTCCAGAGCACTAACTTAGTCAACCAACTAGCACTGTTGTCTGACTGTTGTCAGTCATAGTGTGGTTTAACCTCTTGACCTTCAGGTTGAGGGGCTGCGAATAAACCTCTGCCTATTCCGTCAGTCAGCTGAGTCAGAGCCACCATGTGTGAGCTGCTGAACAGAGTTGTGAAGGAAAGTGACTGCTCTCATTCGGATTGCGGTAGAAATTGAGCGCATACAGTGGTTAAAGAAGCATTAAGGGACACCCAGACTCTCCTTCTGTCGTTATTTTTAGGTTGACATTTCAGTTTTCCAGTGAAATCTTTCAGTTCAGTAAACAATGTGATGTTAACATACATGCATGAAGCCTTTGGTGATCCGTGGATGCTTCATCTAGTTGCCACCAGCAGATCTGATAATCTGATAATTTATCTAAATAACTCAGCAACATCTACCAAATAAATCTGACTGAATCTAAAATAAATAGTGGAAGTTCAGATAGATGTTGCTGAGTTATTTAGATAATTTATCTAAATGACTCAGCAACATCTACCAAATAAATCTGACTGAATCCTGGTCAGACATTCAGTAGTCTAACAGAATCACTGAAAGAAACTGTTTTACTGCCACTATTCACTTAGAAAAAACAGGTATTGGGTACCAGCAGTAACCTACAGTGTAGGCGTTACAGTATATGATCTCTGATATTTCCAGCCCGGCTGTGGGAAATAACAACAGACTATCATTTCCTCTTTGATCTCTCTGTAAGTGTTACATTAAAGTTGAACTTTCAAATAAAATGGAAGTTAACCGTCAAAACTCCAACTATTGTCTGTATTTTGCGATTCTCATATGCAGTTGTTTAAAACTGATGACCCAGAACCTGATAGGAGATTCCTCATTCACTGAAAATTAACTGTTCTGTTGTCAAATGGACAACATGATGACACTGGTACTGATATGAAGAAGGATGATGGTAACGCAGCAGCAGTTTGACTTGTGATAATGGCATCAGATGACAAAGTGACTCATTAAATGTCCAAAATAATCCAGTAACCTGTGATACTGTTATTACAAAAAATAAAAGTCCCTCTGTTGTAAGGATGAAGCTACAATTTACAGGATACCACGTGTCATATTATGACATATGTCACGTGGTATAGATTTTAACAACACAGCCCAAAATAGGTGTAAGAATGCACTTCAAAATGAACACTAGTGTACGTTGATAGTGGAAGATAAAGTCATCAAAATCCACACTGTCACTTCCTCATTTCCACATTATGATTGCACCACAGGCTGTGATCATCACATGGTCAAGACTGTTTTTGTGACAATATGACTGGTTGTTGTTTATAGTATATTGGTTACTTCGCCTGATGATTTGGATTAAAAACATTTAACATTCAAATTTATTGACCTGTAATGAGGTTTTCAAGCAAACACTGATAATTAGACAGTTTTATTACAGCCTGTTTATCATTCCTGTCAGGGAGGGTTGCTTCTTTATCTCAGCTGAAACTTCAGCAGTCTTCGAGGAAAGCCCTGGAACTTTCCTCTGCTTTTTCATCTCTCTTTACTCTAAGATATCTTCTTTTTTTTTTTTAGCTGTCCAGGTTTTAGCCAATCAGATGAGGAGGGCTCACAGGGAACGATAAGGCTGAGGCAGAATGTACTGGAAGCTCACTGCTGTTCTGTAAGCTGATTGGCTCACGCGCCACTGGGGAAGCTTGTGTAGCAGAAGTGAGGCCGGCATCTGCTGCCTGTGTTTATCTGCTGGAGGAGTCAGACTGCGGCAGTCCAACATCAAAACATCATCCAGGTAGGACCACAATGTCTTCCAATGGGCTTTTGCTTATGCATGTTCCGCTCTTACATGTGTGGTCATGCTTCCAAAGCCAAACAGTCCATTTGTAGGATGTGTGTGGTTATAACTTTATAGTCACATTATTCATGTTTTTCCTCCTTTCTATCACAATAATATTCTTATGCCATTCATTAAGATGCATGTAGCAAGCATCTAAATGTAGCATGATTGTCTTTATTGTTTATTTCATATTTATTCAACTACTAATCTTATCACAAACTACTAATCTTATCACAAAAAATCTTGAATTAAAAAGTTCATCACTTGTTATTCAATGTATTAAATGAGATATATAATAATGCTACTGTGACAATGGTCTTATTACCAATCCATAAATATTGGTGCATAGATGCTGAAGTAGCTTTATACAGTAGCTGGGCAACTTTGTCCTTCAGTTACAGGCAGTAGGAGGAGGAGGTGTGAGTGCCTGTCTCTCCCAGCTGGTCCAGAGATCAGCAGTTTGGAAAGAGCTCCAGCATGATGCTGCAGAATGCTCCCTGGTCCAGGACCCTGGCCTAGTTCTGGCTCCTGGACATAAGAGCTTCACAATCCTGCTCTGTACAAACTGGTGCAAACAAATGTAGATTGCACTGTAATATATGCCGAAACACTTTTACCAGGGACCTTTTTTAACCTGTCTCCCAAAGCCACTTTAACTTTTTGGGTTGTGGAAATATTGTGTTTCCACAGTTTAACATTACCTGCCTTCTACTAACATCTGGTCCCCGGTCCCCCAAACTCCAGGCTATTGTATAACAGCTCATCCACCTGAAAGTTGACAGGGCTGTTGGAGTAGATAGATTTTCTGTTAAATGTCATTATAAATACAAATACATAGAAATGTTAATACATATTGATACATTTAACAAACATGTATTTCTTACAGTGATGATTGTGCTACTATTTAAAAGTTTGCATATATGACTAAACTCGAAACTACTTTATTTAGGCTACTGCTCTTAGTAACATGTGCAGGCAGACTTCACAACCATATCCACTAAGTGTTATTGCCCCCTGCTGGATTAACATTAACCATGAATTGTTTTTCTTGTTCAGTGCAATCATGTCCAAAGGAGCTGCAGTTGGTATTGATCTTGGGACCACCTACTCCTGTGTTGGTGTGTTCCAGCATGGCAAAGTTGAGATCATTGCCAATGACCAGGGCAACAGGACCACACCCAGCTATGTGGCCTTCACAGATTCAGAGAGGCTGATTGGAGATGCAGCCAAAAACCAGGTTGCCATGAACCCCACCAACACAGTCTTCGGTAAAAACAGAGTGAAATGATATGTCTAATGAAATATTGATTTCTTCCTAATGACTTCATGCAGTCAGTACCAGATCACATGGATGCATTAAATAACTATGGCCATGTGTTCAAATGATGTGAAAATGAAAGTATAAAAAAAAAACTGAAAAAATGTGTCTTTTTTCTATCATATTTGTTCCTTGGGTTTGCAGATGCTAAACGATTGATCGGCAGACGGTTTGAAGATCCAGTAGTTCAGTCTGACATGAAGCACTGGCCATTTAATATTATCAGTGATAGTGGACGCCCCAAAGTGGAAGTTGAATATAAAGGTGAAACCAAAAGCTTCTACCCAGAAGAGATCTCTTCTATGGTACTGACAAAGATGAAGGAGATTGCTGAAGCCTACCTGGGGAAGGTGGGTCTACTAAATGAGTCTAAAATAATAACATGTGAGACGATCGACAGTATTGTCAGCGTGTTGATTAAAACACATCTCTTCATTTCCTCAGTCAGTGTCAAACGCTGTAATCACAGTACCTGCATACTTCAATGACTCTCAACGGCAAGCAACAAAGGATGCTGGAACCATCTCTGGTCTAAATGTGTTGAGAATCATCAATGAGCCCACTGCAGCAGCTATCGCTTATGGTTTGGACAAGAAGGTGAGATTTGCGGTCAAAAGTTGATATACCATGATTTATATCATGGCTGACATCTGTATATCTATTTCTCCAGGTTGGGTCAGAGAGGAACGTTCTCATCTTCGATCTTGGTGGTGGCACCTTCGATGTCTCCATCCTGACCATTGAGGATGGCATCTTTGAGGTCAAGTCCACTGCTGGAGATACTCATCTTGGTGGAGAAGATTTCGACAACCGCATGGTCAACCACTTCATCGCCGAGTTCAAGCGCAAGTACAAGAAAGACATCAGCGACAACAAGAGGGCCGTCCGTCGTCTGCGCACCGCCTGTGAGAGGGCAAAGCGTACACTGTCTTCCAGCACCCAGGCCAGCATCGAGATCGACTCCCTGTACGAGGGAGTCGACTTCTACACCTCCATCACCAGGGCTCGCTTCGAGGAGCTCAACGCTGACCTCTTCCGTGGCACTCTGGACCCCGTGGAGAAGTCTCTCCGTGACGCCAAGATGGACAAAGGGCAGATCCATGACATCGTGTTGGTCGGCGGCTCCACCCGTATCCCCAAGATCCAGAAACTGCTGCAGGACTTCTTCAACGGAAAGGAACTAAACAAGAGCATCAATCCTGATGAAGCTGTGGCCTATGGCGCTGGTAAGTGTTAAATGACTTTATTTCTCCTTGCATAATCATCAGCATATTCATAGTAGCTGACCTAACCTACTTAGTAGCCATTTGTAAATGAAAGTCTAACATTATTTTTTGTCTCTCCAGCTGTCCAGGCTGCCATCCTCTCTGGTGACAAGTCTGAGAACGTGCAGGACTTGCTGCTGCTGGACGTCACCCCTCTGTCCCTGGGTATTGAGACAGCTGGAGGCGTCATGACCATCTTGATCAAACGTAACACCACCATTCCCACCAAGCAGACCCAGACCTTCACCACCTACTCTGACAACCAGCCTGGTGTGCTCATCCAGGTGAACACAACCATGATCTTTGCTGTTATAGTTTCCACTGAGAGCAAAGACAACCTCTCAGAACTGTGGACAGATTTCATCATGTCTAACCCTGTATTCTCCCACAGGTCTATGAGGGTGAGCGTGCCATGACCAAGGACAACAACCTGCTGGGTAAATTTGAGCTCACAGGCATCCCCCCTGCTCCTCGCGGTGTTCCCCAGATTGAGGTGACATTTGATATTGATGCCAATGGAATTCTTAATGTCTCTGCTGTCGACAAGAGCACTGGAAAGGAAAACAAGATCACCATCACCAACGACAAGGGTATGAAATGCTGCAGAACCAGTTTACTTTAACTGATCATGTTTAGTGTTATCTGAACAGGTGATTAATCATGGCTGTGATTGACAGGTCGTCTCAGCAAGGAGGACATTGAGCGCATGGTGCAGGAAGCAGAGAAATACAGGGCAGAGGACGATGTCCAGCGCGACAAGGTGTCGGCCAAGAACGGCCTGGAGTCTTACGCTTTCAACATGAAGTCGACTGTGGAGGACGAGAAGCTGGCGGGCAAGATCAGTGATGACGACAAGCAGAAGATCCTGGACAAGTGCAACGAGGTCATCAGCTGGCTTGACAAGAACCAGGTGAGGACTGGTGTATTATATGTGATGTAGTAGTGGTGATCAATAGCAAGAAGGGTCTGGGACTTTTCTGGGTGTAGTTTGTATGTTCTCCCTATATCTTTGTGGGATCTCTTCAGGTTCCTCCCACAGTCCAAAGACATGGACACTGGCTCTAAATGTAAGGTGTGTGTGTGTGTGTGTGTGTGTGTGTGTGTGTGTGTGTGTGTGTGTGTGTGTGTGTGTGTGTGTGTGTGCGTGTGCGTGCATTCATTCTTATGTGATACTGGCAACCTGTCCAGCTTGTACCCCACCCTCATCCTATGTCAGTTGGGATAGTCTCCAGGTCCTCCGCATCCCATGCGTGGATAAGCAGTATTATAGACAATGAATAAATGAATGGAGGACATCTGTTGTTATATCAACTCAAATGTTTTATTGTGATTGTTTAGCAGGACAGTTGCTGCACAGACTGAACTGTCGCTCCAAATTGCAGGATTCTGCAGGATTACACATCTGCTAAACCACTTAGACTCTATTCATGTCACCAGAGAATAGTGATTCCATGTTTAACCACCAGTGTGGTGCTGTATTATCCTCACCTGTGTTGCAGCTATAATAGAGCTTAACATTTAGACTGTCAGGTAATTCCTTCTGAATATGAGAATGTGTGGTTTGATCTCTTTGTGCCAGACTGCAGAGAGGGATGAATATGAGCATCAGCAACAGGAACTGGAGAAAGTGTGCAGCCCCATCATAACCAAACTGTACCAGAGTGCCGGTGGCATGCCTGGTGGGATGCCGGGTGGGATGCCCGGTGGGATGCCTGGTGGGATGCCGGGTGGGATGCCCGGTGGGATGCCTGGTGGCTTTCCTGGAGCTGGTGGTGCTCCGACTGGAGGAGGATCCACCGGACCGACCATCGAGGAAGTGGATTAATCAGCGTCTGTTACTCCTTTACACCCCTGAGTAATAAATAAGCATGAACATTACCAGCGACATGGTGCATTAAGCCAGACTAATGATGATAAATGATATTTGCTGCGTGAACCAATGAACCCATAAAGATCCTCAAGCAAACAGTCTGTGTGTTCTCTGTCACGTCAGTGTCCACAGGAATAAATCATGACTGAAGCATGTTTCTTGACAGGTGTGTTGTTGTTGTTGTTGTTTTTTTGATGACATGCTGTGACACATTTATCCACTTAATGTTTACTGAGATGCTTCTTGCATCAGTGACCAAATTCTACAGTACAATATGTTGAGAATTTCAAACTATTGAAATATCTATATTAATATTGATGATAGTTAATGAATCTAAGAGGATGAAAAATGCAGTATGACATATTTGAAGTTCTTTGGAAGTTTTTGTTACTGTGGAAAGCACAGGATGTTACTAAGTTAAAAGATTACAGCATATGTATAATTTACATGTTTATTAGTCATTAAACTAGTTTTGGAACTCTTTAAATAAATAATGTTTCATATAAAATCTGAAATTGACATATATAGCTATTTTAAAATGTCAGTGGATATAACAAGTCAGCAGGGAAGAACTATGCTTTGTGAAATGTGTTGAGTTTCCCTCTGTCTGCAGGAGCTGTGCTCTTCATCTGCCCCTGCACCCTGACCTCCTTGAAACCAAACAGGAAGTCTGTCAAGCACAGAGCGCATTAAATACGTAGCCTATATTATAAAATAGTCGGTGATTTCCACACGGGAACCACTTAAGAGATGTAAGCTCCAGAATTTGCATTTTTCTTTATCGGTTCTTCCTTTCAACTTGTCTCGGATAAACTGAGCAGCAGAGAACAGGCCTAGACTGAGAAACAGTACTGAGAAATGCAGAACGAGAGTAGAGATGGTGAGGACGCCCATACACTTATGTAATACATGTACATACTGAATTTCTATGGGTGACATAGATGTAAACATATAAAATAAAACCATATATGACATGCTGACATGTCTAGTCCATGTATGATTATTACATATTGTATATCCATTTTAAAGCCTGTGAATGTGTGTTTACAATATACTGTGGGTTTCTAAACTGAGACCACCTTACAGAATATGGAAGTAACCTTGTGTAGAAATGTAATATGTTTTTTGTTTTTTTAATAAACTTGCATAGGCCTACATAAATGATATGAATATCATCTTTTACCAAATAATAATCATCATATTATGAACCTGTGATGTGAATTTACTACCTGTGACATAGGCTACCATCATTCATGCTATTTGGACATGTCATATACTGTATTACATTTCTGTATGGGGTTTTAGGACCAGAGAAATGTTTGATTAAAGAGAAACAAAGGCAAAGAAAGACTGTGTTGTGAGGAGAGAAAGGAGGCCTCTGTTCACAGCTGCAAACACAGGTTTCAGCTGGTTCACTCAGGCTGGAAATGAGTAGCATGGTGTTAAACTAGGCAGCAATACAACGTCCCTGAACACACTGAATAAATCTCATTAATATTTCCAGACGGGGGCAGGTCTAACAACATATCTGATCAGGGCAGCACCATCAGCTGAGGCAGAGAACTAAAAACAGGATCATGTGGTTTTTTCTTGAGCAAAACATTCCTCACCATTGCGGATCAAGTCCAGCTCACGTGTGACATGAGATGGGACAATCCTCACTGCTCACACAGGCTTCAGTACCCTACCCAGAGAGGCTGCGGCTCATTCAGCGCCTCCCTCCCCTCACAAAGCCCCGAGTCTCCCCGATGACAACAACAACACGGACGGGGCTGGATTCGCCCTGTGCCGGGAAGGCTGCAGGACATTTATTGAAACACGACAAAACAACACAACAATTTTTGCACGATTTGTATAGCAGCACTGCGAAACTCAAAACCACCCCTCCCCTTCACAATTGGTCCATATTGAGAACAGGATTTTTTCCGCACGGCCTTCATCTTCCAGAGCGCCTCCATTTTCCCAAACCCGAGAACACAACACAACAGTGGCGACGGAGCAGTCTATGAATAGTCCGGATGAGAAGCGAGAGAATGTTTTCATGTAGAAACGGCAAAAACACCAAACACTGCCCTCCCCTCCCCCTATTTGAAAGGTTGTTTTATCCAAAAAACGAACACCGATATGAAAAAAGTGGCCGCGGCTCCGAGGTGAGCCCTTTGTCCCGACTCCGATCCGGGGCCTTGCGGGGGGGAAGTCTTTTTACTTGCTCTTGGCCGGTTTCTCCGTCTTCTTGGGCAGCAGCACCGCCTGGATGTTGGGCAGCACTCCTCCCTGAGCGATGGTCACTCCTCCCAGCAGCTTGTTGAGCTCCTCGTCGTTGCGCACGGCCAGCTGGAGGTGCCTCGGGATGATCCTGGTCTTCTTGTTGTCCCTGGCCGCGTTGCCTGCCAGCTCCAGGATCTCAGCGGTCAGATACTCCAGCACGGCGGCCAGATAGACCGGGGCCCCGGCGCCGACGCGCTCCGCATAGTTCCCCTTGCGCAGTAGCCTGTGGACTCG
This sequence comes from Trachurus japonicus, assembly GCF_045865225.1. Lineage (NCBI taxonomy): Eukaryota > Metazoa > Chordata > Actinopteri > Carangiformes > Carangidae > Trachurus > Trachurus japonicus. The sequence goes on along the minus strand of NC_140920.1, from coordinate 26,826,605 downwards.
ACCCACTGGGAACTGAAGTCCGGCACGGGAGGAGCGAGACTTGGCCTTCGCTCGGGCTTTGCCTCCGGTTTTACCTCTTCCAGACATGATCGTTCAAAAATATGACTATAGAGGAAAAATAACAAGCGATTTTCTTTTTCTTTTTTTTGACGTGATCGCTGCTCGCGCGAGCTTAAATCTCTACGTAATAGGTTTGTGCGTAAAGGAATATAAACCGCACGGGTTTCACCGATTGGCCGGGTGAAACTGAAACGCACGGACCAATGGAGGAGCGCGTCCTGCGGCGGCGCCGGTCCTCGGACGCAGTGCGCTCCAATCGCGGACAGGCAACGGCACACGCTCATTTGCACAGCCACCTTATAAATAAGGGAGCGGTGATGGGGCGGCATCCTCCACAGCCGCGTCCCTTCCTGTTCCACTGACGTTTTTTCCGTGGAAGAGAGGGAAAAAATGCCTGATCCCGCAAAATCAGCCCCTGCGCCCAAGAAGGGCTCCAAGAAGGCTGTGACCAAAACCCAGAAGAAAGGAGACAAGAAGCGCCGCAAGACCAGGAAGGAGAGCTACGCCATCTACGTGTACAAGGTGCTGAAGCAGGTGCACCCCGACACGGGGATCTCCTCCAAGGCCATGGGCATCATGAACTCGTTCGTCAACGACATCTTCGAGCGGATCGCCGGGGAAGCGTCACGGCTGGCGCACTACAACAAGAGGTCCACCATCACCTCCAGAGAGATCCAGACCGCCGTCCGCCTGCTGCTGCCCGGGGAGCTGGCCAAGCACGCCGTGTCCGAGGGCACCAAGGCCGTCACCAAGTACACCAGCTCCAAATAAGAGGCGGACACCGTGCAGGAGGGGGGTGTGGGGGGGTTGGTGGACGGCAGGCAGGCAGGCACCACACCGCCGCTGACATGATCCTTCAGCTCCCCCTCAGTCACTGTGTTGGGAAACTGCGTTTGTGATTTTTGCACCATTGTCGTTTACGAAGAGACTGGGTCGCCAGTTTGAATCCAGGCCTTATACGTCTTGAATGTGTCGAGATATAGTGGGACTGTAGCCTGCCATCTTGTTTTAAATCATTGTTTGAGATTGTTATATTTTTTTCTGAGCTGTGTGACGTTTTTAACAAATCAGTGAATAAATCAGACTGAATGTATGTCGGTGCTCTGTAACTGTGGAGGTCTCATTCGCTTTGCACCATTTTAATACTGATTTATACATGCACCTTAGAGAAAACGGCCAACTTAATTATACGTAATGAACAGTGGATACAAAGAGATTTTGAGATTATTAAAGATGTGACTTCTACCACTGAGTGGTTTGTGTTTCTGCCTTGTGATGACGGTTTTCTGCTTTGAACGTGCAGGGGGAGAGCGACACCAGGTGGAGGCTGGGTGAGAGAGTGAGGTATAAACACTCACATTGGAGTTGGGGCATGTAAATCTGTCAGTGTGGTTCGACTTAATATCAAACATAAACTGACAGAATTAAGTGGAATTAAACATTTAAACTGATTACTCCAAATCATGTCAGATGTCAAGTTCACCAAAGCCTACTCATCACCAGACAACATATGCAGCTGTTGTTTTGGCTCATTTTTCCAGTCTTAACATTCTCTAACTTTAAATGCAATTGTCACAACATGTCCACCAAGGGTCACAACTCACCAGAACAGACATTTCACACCCCCCCCCCCCCCAAAAAAAAGTTGTTTTGTTTTTGAGTCAAAATGTAACGATGCCTTTTCACAAGACACAGCAATGACATGATGACGACAGATGCAAAATAACATCGTTGAGGAAAAAGCCAGAACACAAACAGAAGCACTCCAGTCCAGTCTCCATGCCCCGGAGCCCTGAGCACTCACTGACTTAATTGACTTAATTGCCATCAGCTGGTGAGTGATTAAGTGGGGGAGGCTGCAGCTGAGGAAGCTGATGATCAGCTGCATCTGCATACAGGCAAATGATCACTGTACTTGTTTTTGTCAGAACTGCATCATTCAGAGAAAATGTAAAGAAAAGGATTTCTGTGCCATCTGAGTTTGAATATGAATTTCTTATATTGAAATTTTACAGCATCAAAGTCAGACTTTGAATTTTAAAAACCATCAAATTTCTAGCACTGGGGTTTTTTGTTTTTTTTGGGGGGGGGGCTCAGATTTTTTTCAATGTTGAAATAATTTCAGTGTAAAAAAAAACGAATGTCTCAAAATATTCAGTTTTTCAAAATTCAACATATAAAGAAATTGAACATCTAAATAATAAATGAACCCAGGTGTGTAATGTACAGTAAGTTAACCTATGCTTGCATTCCTCTGATGCCATGTATTTGGCATTACCTGTATGTAGTGTCATAACACTATGAACTGTGGGAAATTTCCCTCAGTCAAAGTCAGCAGTGTTGCAGACTTCTGTAAAATCTTCACTAAGGGCTAAAAAATGTCTGGGAGCCCTCATGTACTTGTTGATTTCATAGTGGGACAGCCCTAAGACCCCGCACTTCACATGAATGTACCTCAAAGTAACTAAGTCCAGTTGCTTTCGATTTAACCTCCTTTGAGATACTATGACCTGGACAAATGAGAATATGCACAGGCTTACCTCAAAGTCTTTGAGTGCGGACATTCTGTCTGGCCAGAGATTTTTTTGACAGCATCACATCTGATGGTTTTTCTTGTGATGCACTGGGGACAAAAACTCCTTGTGTGGCACATTGATCACCTGTGATCATTTGCATGTCATGCTCAAACGGTGAACCAATGTTTATAAGTAAACCAACAGATCAGTTTTGATCTTTGTGCAGATTTATAGTATTGACTCTTCTGCACACGTGTACGAAACCACTGCAGTTTGCTCAAATGAAATTCTGATCTGTTGTAAACTGCAAACTCTTTTGAAAAATGCTTTTCTCATTTGAGATCTGAGCCAAAGTGAAAGAAATTTCAGTCAATTCAAAGACCACAATGAACATCGTAGTTGCACAGAACAAAAAAGACTCCACATATTCAACAAATCAGATAATAAATCAATACCAAAAACAGTCGGGAACTCATCAGAGGTGATGAAGACAAGGAGACAAAGATAAGAAAAGCCATCATGAAACCGAACACCAGTGTGTGTGATCATCTTCATCTGTTTTCAACTGTGTAGGTTAAGGTTTTCCTTTTTCCTTTTTGACTGGGTTAGATTACCAGAATGGCCACAAACAAAGAAAGTCAAAATATTGTCTTACTAGGCTACATGTCATCAAATTTGGAAATGGGGCACAATCACAGTGCAGATTCACTTTTAAAACATCATTCAGACAGTCAGGACATAAAATGTAAAGCTTTATTCACTGGTGTTTCAGGTCAGAAGAAAAGTCATGAGTTACTTTAGTGGTGGTTTAACAAGTCATGTTGTGAGGGTCAGTTGTTGCCGGTCACCCGGAGAAACGTTCAGAAAATACCTTCAAGTGAGTAAATAAAAACTCCAGAGCTAATTTATTTGAATCATATGTGATGGAAATGTATTTTCAGTACTGTGAGGTGCATTCAGGGACTCGCCTGAACAATTATAGACGTGGGTGACAATCCTTGATGGTTGATGCAACAAAAGCAGAACACGATCATTATATCAGGCAGATCCAGTTACTGCAGTGGACAATGAGAGCAGCAGCTTCAATCAGGGGTTAATGGATGTTAAGGTTGCGGTGCCCTCAGGTAACGGGGACAGAGGAGAGACGATGAGGAGCGGGACCTTCACTTATTCCATGATAAATAACAGCAGCTCCAGCTGAATGAATCAAATGTGACTCATGAAAGAGTTTTTCCATGTCATACAGAGACCTCCATACCCTGTGCAATCATCATCAACCTCATTAAAGGGATAGTTCAACATTTTGGCAAATTGGCCATTGCCACAATCCCTATAGTCTTAGCAGTAGGTTCGTTACCTTTAATTGTAGGTGCAAGCTATTTTTAGAACGGCGGAGCAGAGCCGCGAGCTGCTCAGAGCTACGCTACCGAGGCTGATGGGATTTCTTAGTTTCCCTCATCAAACTCATCAAATACACAATCCAACAACTCCAAAACGCTCTAGTGGACAAGTTGTGACCTGCACATTCACCACGCTATGAGATAATAACGGAACATTATGAGACAGAGTTGTTTTAGAGGTTGTTTTAGCCGAAAAACTGCCCCGACGGGAACGTACATCAGAGATTGTGCATTCAATTTTTGTAACGTTTAGTTATTATCTCATAGCGTGGTGAATGTGCAGGTCACAACTTGTCCACAAGAGAGTTTTGGAGTTGTTGGATTGTGTATTTGATGAGTTTGATGAGGGAAACCAAGAAATCCCATCAGCCTCCGTAGCGTAGCTCTGAGCAGCTCACGGCTCTGCTCTGCCGTTCTAAACTTGCACCGACAATTAAAGGTAAGGAACCTACTGCTATGACTATAGAGATTATGGCAATGGGCCAATTTGCCAAAATGTTGAACTATCCCTTTATGATGTGACACTCAGGATTAAGAAAAGTAGACCTCAGTATAACCCACTCAGATGCACTTATGGCTGCTGAATGGGTAGAAGGACAGACGGGACATGCTCCTAATGCTGAGCTTTGTGTCAGCCCGTCTCAGCTCCATTGTTCAGACCAGGCTTCAGGGTTCCTGGAGGGGGTCTGGGGGGCTCCGTGGCTCAGGTGACAGCTGTAGTAGGGTGTGCCTTTCTCTCCACGTCTGAGGTGATGTGAAGGAGACCTAATTTTTCAACAAAGGGTGGTGGCCCCCGGCAGTAGTGGGGGGAATTTGACAAAAAAACATAGTGCTTTTGTGAACGGAATTGGTAACGTGGCTTTTTAGATGCTCTTGCATAAAAACAGCTGAAACAATTGTTAACATTATGGTTATGTAATGACTACAGGGTAGGTTACCATAAGGTTATGCTGTAAGGTTAAGTTTTTTTCCAGTTTCCTGTGGGTTTGGATCTGATGTAGACTACCTGGTATTTGTGTACAATATTTTGTGAAATTTAATTTTAAACTGTATGCATATAGCTTGAAGAAAAACCTATAAATAAGTATGTATTGTAATCTAATCTAAACAATAATCACTCTGAATGAAATAATAAACACAATAGCAGTAAATATGATCTTGTCTTAAGTCAACCGTAGTTTCCCTTCATGTTTTCTTAAACACAAATCCATGTGTGGGTCTGACACTCACGGCACATTAGGACACTTGCCTGCAAAAAGACTGCAGCTGAGGTCATTGCTGAAGCGACAAGTTGAATTTATAGCCGGCTTGACATAATGTTGCACCAGAGCAGAGACGTAGTATATAGGTTCCCCTATTGTTCCATGTCTGTCAGATGATCTGGTTGTTGGATCCAACCAGCTTGTGTTGCTCTCTCTCTCTTTCTTCTCTGTGGGCTTCCTGTCAGCTCGCTGCAGCCAGAAAGGAGGCCAGTATAAATGTCTGTCATAGAGGAGGGGCCGCAGTCTGTCACCATCCACGCAAGGTAAGGAATTACTTTTCAAATCTCACTGTGGGAAATCTGTTATTATTACTGTCATTATTTTATTTCATTTTTTTAAGACAAATGGTTGGCATTGTTTTAATTCTCAGCTCTAACCTGAGTTGGAATTTGATTAAATCTGTGCTGCTGCATTTTACTTCAGTACTTTTTGCTTGAATTATTTCTCATCTTAGTGCAAAACTTTGCACTAAAAATGGAGCTGAAGTCATTTTGTTCCCTCTGAGGATCAAAGAAAATTACAGATCTGTGCTCTGTCCAAACATACTGCAAAAAAATCTGATAAATCGTCATGACGTCTAGACGTGAACAGCGCGTTGAGACTATAATTTCAAATCACTTCAGTTTTGAATTGGTTTCTCCTCATGTATTATATTAGTTTTGGTTATTGGTCATCACTCATCTCAGCAGGGAAACACAGTTAGTAGCAGTGAAGATAAAACTAGATTCCCTCAAGTACCTGACCAAAGTACACTTTTGCAGTACTTTCACTTAAATTATTTACATCTAATTCCACTTTATACATATTGTATTGTAGGCCTGTACTGTACATTTACTTCATCACTGCATTGCGCTGCATTCATTTTTTAACAGACATTCTCACTGAAACAATAAAACTCTCCTCAGGCAGTGGTGACTCAGTTAACAATCATGTAATCTATGATTCATAATATAATGTTAGAGGCAGGAAAAGTACTTTTACCTCTAGGATTTTGAATGTAATAGAGTTTTGTTTTTGTATTTTGTTGTATTGGAAAACTTAATGTACTCAGTACATCTTCTATTATAGTACAATAAAAGATAATGTATTGAGTACATTTTATGAAGTTTTTTTTTTTAGGTTTTTAACATGTGAAGATTGAGTGAATGTCTAATTTCTGTTCTCAGTGTTTTCCAGCAGTGAGGACAATGTGGCTGGTCATTCTTCTATATCAACTCTCCGCTCTCCTTCTCGCCCACGCTCAAAATGCCTGCCTTGGACAGTCCACGTTCAGAAGTCCAGGTCAGTGAAACCAGTTGTGCTCACACTCTCATCCTTTTCATCCAGCTGCTGCACTAACCCCACCCACTCAGCTTCCTTTCACACTTTTTCTTTCTGCTGCAACCGGCTGCAACCTAATCAGCATCGGCACAGTGGCAGCCCGGCTGTCTGAGGAGTGGAGTTACATGTAAGGGAAGGTAAAGACACTGAAGGTCCTCAAGGTGCATTCCACATAGTAAAAAAACAGGGTCTATATGTTCAACTGCACGCAACTGTAGCTGGATATGTTATGTTATGTTATATATGTGTTTTGCACTGATTATGTGTCATCAAACTAACAAAGCTGCTACAAAACCGCAAGAAAAGGTAACATTAAAAAGATTCATAAATAAGAGCTCAAACATGCACACACACAATACATTCTGATACACAAACAAAACATCTCAAATCATTTAGTTTTAATTATGAACATTTTATGAATTATAAACATCATAAGCACATTGATTCATCATCCAGGAGATTTGAGCTCATGCATAAACTGAATCTGGCTCAACCAATATAGAACTTTTCATTTTGGTGGCACTGGCCAAAGAACTGACACAAACACTAGGATATGAAATGTTTTCAGTGACTTATGACCTTTTACAAACATATTATAGAGTTTTAAAGAACCCATAGTGTAACAACTGCACTAACTGAGAATGTTAAGACTGTTTGGAAAAATGAGCCAAAATGGTTCCCCTCAAAGCAGGCCTGTTGTGATCTGTTAAATATGTGGAGTGGCTCTTTACTCTAAGAGTTCAGTGTTAGTGTCATTTGCACTCTGACACTTTGGGGGTATGTCTGCTATTTATCTATTCTATTTATTTTATCCCAGTGCACGATCATACTTGATGATCGTGCGTCTTTTATCAATCCACTACCATTCAGTGTTTTTATTTTCCAATACTTCAAGGTTGTCATTTCATTCATTCATTTTAGTCATTCTTAGATGTAGTTACATTTTATTTTTACATTAATTTTTTTTAGCCAGTGGTGACAAAATTTAATTCCACTTTGTACCTGCGGGGTATACTGTGAAATGACAATAAAGAAATCCTGAATCTTGAATTTTGAATCTTGAAACTTGAATCAGCCCCTCAAGCAACAGATCGATTCCTGTTCCAGGCCTTCAGAGCTGATTCTGGTCTTCTCCTCACTCTGTGCAGCGAACTCAGACATCCAGGTCTCCTGTGGCTCCCAGACGGTGGACCTTCAGATCCTGCTCTGTCCCATATACTTCAATGGATACAACGAGTCCCTGCTGTCCCTCAACTCGGAGCACTCCAAGCACGAGTGTAAAGGGACTCCTGACTGGACAGCCGATCCACCTGTTCTCAAATTCAACTTCTCCATCACAGAGGATGGCATCAACGCCTGCTCCAACCAGCTGACGGTAGGTCACCTCAGCCTGAAAACACCCAGACCGAGGATGGCTCTCACACCACAGCAGCACACTTACACTCTTTGTCCTCAAAGGTCACCGAGGAGGCGGGAACTGGAGTGTTCGCCGACTTCTCCCATGTCCAGTACGTCGGCATCTCAGGGATGGTCTGCTCCAAGGACCCCGGCACAGGAGCCATAACTTATCACCAAGAGGTCATGTACAGGTTCTCCTGCCGCTACCCTCTGCAGTACCTGGTCAACAACACCCAGATGAGCGTGTAAGTGGATCTGATTTGCCTTTTTTTTGCCATTCACTCATCAGAAATGTATTTTTCATACTTTTAAATGCAGTTTGTGCAGTTATCAAAGCACTGACCCACTTATGCAAAAGCCTCTCAAACAATTAAAGCCTTGTTTCCATGTGTCAAAACCTGCAATTGTCACCAGTGAATTAATGATTGGATGACATAATGAGAACAAAAAACAATGTGACACAATGTTCAGACACAAACTGTTCTACAATTACTAAAGTAAAGGACAAAGACAAAGTTTATTCTAAAGCAGATATGTAGCACTTTTAGGTGCAATATTTGGATCAATGTGTATAGTTTTTTTGATTATTATTATTTATCTATTTATTTATTTTTAATGAGAAAAGCAGTTACAGTACATATTTGCCTTTTTGTGTCGTATAGCTCACTGGATTGAGCAGGAGTCCCCATATACAGAGGCTGTAGTCCTCGCTGCAGCTGGCCCCTGTTCAAATCCCCCGGCGGCCCTTTGCTGCGTGTCATTCCCCCTCTCTCTGCTTCCCCATTTCCTGTCTCTCCCTGACTGTCCTGTCAAATCAAGGCATAAAAGCCCAAAACAATTCACACGCTCTTCCTGCAGAAAGCAAAATGTGGGCGTGGAAAAGAAAATATGCACTCAAACTCAATACAAAGCATCATAGTAGAGTGAATTCATACCATATCCAATTTACATACATCCCCACACGGGGTTGCGTGGGGCTGAAGTCAGTTCCAGCTGATTATGGATGAGGGTCTTGGAGCTCTGGTTAGAAGGTTTAATTAACTGATGACTCTGTTGAAGTGATTGCACACAAGGTCTTGATTTTGTAGAAGCTTTTGCACAGGACAGCTGCACTGAGAACAGCATTAAGACTGATGAGAATTGTGTTTCTGATGTATAAACTGCATCAAGGCGATTGAGAAAAACTGTAATTGGAAGTGTAGTGCATGCAGTAATATCACCACAGTGAGTTTTTATACCAAAATACTTTGTCTGAACTGGTTTTAACTCCATGAGCCACAGTCTCAGTTTGACAGTCATAGACAGTTAGGTCAATAGACGGATGGATTGATAGACAGATGAATGAACGTCAGACTGACTATGTAAGACAGTATCAGGTTGTCATATTTAGTTGAAGCCAGTGTCTTCAGTGGTGTGTGTTACTCGTGTCCAGTTTCAGAGGCGTTTGGATCTCACCCTGCCGTGTTGTTCCCTCATGTATCATATGAATGATGACCTGATTGTTTTCCTGCAGTCACTTCCAGCTTCTGACTTTTTTTTTGTTTTTTTTTGTCAAACAGGTCAGGAGCCAATCTGGCAGTCAAAGACAATAATGGGAGTTTCGTCAGTACGCTGAGCATGCAAATGTACTCGGTAAGAGGAGCGAGAGGAGAGCTGTTGAGAGCTGCTTTACATCCAGTCAGCACATTTATTTAAAGCAAGGAAACCATTTACAGGATCTGTATGTGTTTACATCATTTTACATTAGAGGGAGGGAGGGAAATCACACAACTCGAGACGTTAGGCCAAGGACTTATTGATGCAAAGATCTCAAATATGCCACCTAGGTGACATCATATAACGAACAGATCCAATACACATCTATAGTTCCATAATCCATAATTTATCCATTTTTAAAACTGAGTGGTTATTATTTAAATTTGCAATGGTCTAGATCTTGTTCCTTTTAAGCTTAAGAACATTTATGAATAAGGTGTCCTGATCCTGGTCTGGTCTTTTGTGTAATCTTCTCTAGTTCCGAAAAGAAATCAGCTGAGGGTTTAAGGTAAAATGTAAATTCAGGGAAGTAAATAAGATAAATAGTTTATTCAGTGTCAGGGTCCTTGTATTGTTCACACTGACTCACTGTGACTTACTGAGACTGAGATCCTTCCCTTGTCTCCTGTCACTGGGCCTGAAGGACATGAGCTACTCCTCCAGTCTGCTGATCCCTGCTGGAGGTTTGGAGCTGAAGACCAGGATCTTTGTAGCAGTGAAGGCATCAAACCTCACCAACAGGTACCGTTTCAGACACTCAGCTAGAATGTTTATACCTTGACCATTAGAAAGGTTTGCTCAATAAAGCACATAGCACAAAAACGTTGAAGAATGGTCTCTGCCATTGAGAGATATGAAGCCTTCCTGAAGCCATTATAATCTCACCTGGATATGGGTGTTTCTTTTCTTTTCTTTCTTTCTTTCTTTCTTTCTCTTCAGATTCAATGTGCTGCTGGACCGATGTTATGCTTCAGCATCCCCTTTCCACATCAACACAACATTTTATGATCTCTTTATTGGGTGAGTGAGCTGACTATAGAGGTAGAACATGAAATGATGACATGATGAAGTGAAACGATTCAGTCGTTAAGAAAAACACAAAGATTATGTTTAGAGGCAATTTAGGCAAAGGAACACTAACTCTGTCAGAGCCTTCAACCATATCATGAACCATTCATAACATAGAACATGTCTACCTTCCAGGTGTGTTGGCCATGATGCAAATGTTGCCAGTTGTGTTTTGGATTATGCATGAGTGACCTTTACAAGGTCAAAATCACGTTATCTCTTTTAGTGGTAATCACCTGGTAACCAGGCCGATGCTAAAAGAAAAAGCTCCTGGACTGAAAGCAGGTATAGAACTGAAGGATGACCACCTGTCCTCTCTTCAAGGTGTGAACGTGATGGTCAGACAATAATGGGAGTTAACGGAGAGCAACAGGAAGCACGCTTTTCCTTTGAGGCGTTCCGCTTTGTCCAAGGTGGAGAAGCAACTCTCTCCACCTACTACATCCACTGTGCCACCCGGCTCTGTATGAGCACCTTCTGCCCCACGCTGATCCAGGTCAGTCTCTGCCTCCACGCTCAGTGCTCAAACCGTGTTTGGCACTAATAATCTCAAACAAGCTCTTCCAGAAAACTGTCCAAACCTTAGTGACAATCACCTGCTTCACCTGCAGAACTGCACCAGTGGCAGCAGCTCGAGGAGACGCCGCAGTGTCAACGACAACAGCCAGGACACCGTAGTGAGTGACATGGCCACCATCAGTTCAGGCCCCATCATCACCCGCTCAGCTAACGGTGAGAACTTCAGTGGTCAGTTAGAGTTCAGAAATAGAAGATACCAGATACTAGATACAGATATTTGACTGGAGGTTTCTTCTGTCTTCTTGCAGGTCATTTACTGGCATCTGAAGGTATGTACACGCATGAGTTCATTCCCTGTTATCTTGTAATTTCATCAACCAAAAAAAAACCTAAGAACATTGGACAACAGCGCTTTGTAGATACAACTTCTTAAAGGTGTACAGAAATGGCCGTTTGTCCTGTTTGTCGCGCCGAGTTGTCACGAGCTGCAACACGAGTTTACCCGAGTAAGGAAAACGAATTTGATTGGTCGTTATCGAGCGGGCGGGATATTCAAAGCTTGGGGCGAGACCGAGCTCCGTGTGTGTGCGTGTCTCAGACGTTTGAATGACGGATGATGGATCCAATATCAGCGGCTGATGAATCGTGTACAGGCTGACGTATAATCCGTGCGCCTGCATTATCCAATGCGGAAAAAAAAAATACACACTTTCATCCCGGATTTACTCAAAAATAGAATTTTGCACAAAGTTTGGCCTACATCGTCTGAAAGATGAGTTATCACATTCATTTTATGATCCAGAGTGGGCTCAAATTCAGTTTTCTTTTCTGTACACCTTTAAGGCCCTCAGAGAGGATGAATATTCAGCCAGTCTGTGCTGGAAGGCTTTCATAGTGCTGCTCTCTGTGGTCAATACAATAGAAATGGTTGAGGTATCTGTTAGCTCAACATTCAAAAGGAAAAGTTGGGGATAGTTCAACATTTTGGCAAGTTGGCCCATTGCCATAATCCCTATAGTCATAGCAGTAGGTTCATTATCTTTAATAGTCGGTGCAAATTATTTTTAGAATGCTATGAGCTGCTCAGAGCTGCGCTACGGAGGCTAATGGGATTTCGTGGATAAGTTGTAACTTGCACATTCACCACGCTGTCTGTCTCATAACATTCCGTTATTTTCTCATATGGTGAATGTGCAGGTCACAACTTGTCCACCAGAGCGTTTTGGAGTTGTTGGATTGTGTATTTGATGAGTTTGATGAGGGAAACCAACAAATCCCATTAGCCTCCGTAGTGTAGCTCTGAGCAGCTCGCGGCTCTGCTTCGCCGTTCTGAAAATAGCTTGCACCGACAATTAAAGGTAATGAACCTACTCTTAAAACTTTAGGGATTATGGCAATGGGCCAATTTGCCAAAATGTTGAACTATCCCTTTAATATAGAGTTCAGTTCAGTTGGGTGTATGTTCTGAAACTCAAACAGTTAAAAGGATTGTTCAGGTTATTTTATGGGGTTGTGGGAGGTAGAAATGTATAGTTGGTATATTAATTGCAGTAGATACTGATCAGTGCCCTGTCTGTGAGGAGAGCAGCCACCAAACCCTACGTCAACACCTGAACTATTCCTTTACTGAGACTGTCCTCCAGTAAAAAACAAACAAAAAAAGAAAATCAAACCCATAGGTCATTTGTTCAGCAGCTTATTATGACCCAGAGCAGTGACGTAGTATAAAGAGAGTGTAATTCCACACCAGAAGAACCCTCACCCCTCATGCAGGGGAGTGAAGTCTGACTTCCAACCCTGACCACATCTACGTTTAGTGCCTAAACCTACAGTAACCAAGTAGATTTTGGCGCTGTAGGTGCAGTATTTCAGGAAACAGTCATAAGGGTGATATGAGAGAGTAAAAATAAAGACGTAGGTGGCAGGTGAAAAAAATCTGCTCATCAGTATAGAAAGTGTACACTGCTCTTTCAATACTAATCCTCTGTGTATCTTTCCTTCCCAGGCTCCTCACAGACTGATATGACCAGCACTGTGCTGGCCGTCTCCGTGGTAGCGGGCGTGGTCGGGGTCGTCTGCATCAGCCTGGTGGTTTTTGTTATTTACCACATGAAAAAGTCCAAAATCATTTCCAGCAGGACAATCCTGCGCTCACAGGAGTGAGAGGGTCAGGACAGCTTGGAAAGGATCGTGTTTTGTTTCATTCATTCATACAGTACGGTTAACAATACTGTAAATGAGTGAGAGCAAAGGTCAGAGGTCATCCAATAACCTCTGGCTTTGCAGTGATTGTTGATGTCATCATGTCTAAGAGTTTTCTTAAATAAGCTTAAAAGGGGGAGAAGAAGGCCAGAAAGTATCTTTTAATCTTTTTACTTAATTTTCACTTAATGTGTACAGGTGTATCTCAGGACTGTGCATGCACTCATAACAATATAACCTTTGTTCACTTCTCTAGGTTTGTGTTTTCATTTTGGTTACATATTACTCTGATGGAGGGATTTGTGGGCTGTTGTGGGCTGTGTTACTAATGCAAGGTGATAGGTACTCTACTTCACTCTCAGGGTTTTTTTTTATGATGAATATTTTTATATTTAGTCAACTTTGATAAGTTTTTATATTTCCATTTCCACTAAAGGTGTTTGATATGTTTTTTATGGTTGATGTTTCTTATGTTTTATGTATGGTTCAACTTCTTGCAGTCATTTCACAGGATCTAACAGTGATACTGTGAGTCCTTCATGTTATGGATGTGAGAGTGTTTCCTGTTGACATGACTGCATCACAACACATCGTTTCTGCTGATTTGTCAGCTGCACATTCAAGCTGCCAATCTCCTGTTCTCCCAAATCCCAGAGGATTCAGGTCAGAAGATTGAGGACGTTACTGAAGTTCAGTGAAATTACTGTTATGGTCTTAAAACGCTTTGTTACATGGAGCATTATCCTGTTGAAAGTGGCTGTTCAAAGATGCTAAATTGTCCACAAAGTGATGCACATGGTCTAGACTCTGTAACAATACTCCACCTCTACCATCTGACCAGCAGAAATCCAGACCCACTGACCAGGTCATGTTTTCCAGTGTGGGTGAGTCTGAGTCCACTACAGCCTCGGGTTTCGGATCTTGTTGACAGGAAGTGGAACTTGATGTGGTTTTCTTCTGCAGCTGTATTTCTTCCACCCCCATGTTGTTGACTCTCTAGCTCCTCTGCTCACCACATTGTTATTTCAGTGGCTCCAGCTTCTCTGCCAGCTGCAACCAGACTGTTCAATCTCCTCCTCGACCTCTCTCATCACTTTTGCTAATTTATTAAGAATAAAAAATGTAAAATATCACATCAGTATCCAGACCTTTTCCTCAGCACTGAGTTAAAGCTGACACATAGGAGGAGACACAATGGAGAGAAATTCCTTGAGGACATTTCCATAAGGTGCACTGTCTTTGCCAGGCCTCAAGCATCATCAGAGACTCTTCAACCTGCTACTTCTGGAGATACTACTCCTTAACCACTCACACCTCCAGATTCCTGACAAAACTTTATCCAAGTACCCTATAGCTATAACCTATCCTGAACATGTAATACCACTACTATAATACCATTTGTTTTTGTATAGACTATAATTTGTCCACTTGTCTGTAGTTTTATCTTACTGTAGTGGATACATTTGTTTGTTGTATACTGCAATGACAATAAAGGCATCGAAGAACCTGGATTTCAGAAGCTCCTCTCAGGCTCAGTCAGGTTGGATGGGCACCATTGGTAGATGCCAGTTTCAGGTCTCCATTGATGTTCGATTGGTTTCAAGTCAGGACTCTGCCTGGACCACTGAAGGATGTTACTAGGATGCTACTAGTCACATTTACACAGTGCTGTCCTGTCATACACAACCCAACAGTCTGGGTTTCAGTATCTTGACCATAGGAACTGGGGATCAAACCACGACCTTCTGATCAATGAACAACCTGCTCCAACCCCAAAGGCAAGGCAAAGCAAGTTTCTGAATTATATCAAAGTGATAATGGTCACACCAGATACTGACTGGTTTTCTGACCCTCCTGACCCCCCAAATACAGTAAAACTGCACATTTAGAGTGGCCTTTTATTGTGGCTAGCCTAGGAACAACTGTGCAATATCATGCTGTCTCATCAGCATCTTGATATGCCACACAGGTCTGTGAGGTGGATGGATTTCGGCAAAGGAGAAGTGCTCACTAACACAAGTTTAGACAGATTTGTGAAGAATATCTGAGAGAAATAGACCTTTTGTGTACATATGTACATAGAAAACATTTTAGATATTTGAGTTCAGCTCATGAAAAATGAGAGCAAAAACAAAAGTGTTGCTTTATATTTTTGTTCAGTATTTGTCTCTGACATGGGGTGTGGAGAAAAATTGTAAGAACTCAAACATTTGATTGGAAAAATTCATTTAAATGATTTCAGGATAAGTTCACTAGTGTCAGAGTCATGTGCTCCAATACAGCAACCTGAAAGTACCACAACGTAAAGAATGATAGAATACCAACAACATGACAAAGCAATTAAAAACAAAAAAAAGATTTTTATTAACAGTTTAGAAACACAACATTTTTGCGTCTTCCATTCCTGCCTTTACTTATATTTCCCAGTTCCACTTTCAAATAATCCAGAGTGCTACAAACACAGAAGCGCAAAACTCACCCACACTTTTACTCCAGAGCCCACAACCCCTCCCTGTTCTGATGACGGGGGTATAAAAAAAAACAAAAAAAATATGGAGTCAACACCCGGGCAAGAATGTGCACCACAGGGCATGTCGAGGTAAAGAGCAGTGACAACACTTAACACACCACCTCCTCTATGATGTTCAGTAGCTTGTGAGACTTTGAAAACATTTTGTCTGCTGTCACTGAAACACATTCAAGCACTTGTCAAAGTTTCTATTGGCATTAGTAGAAAAACTAATTCATGAGCCATTTTGGTTTCCAACGACTGATGGTCAGCAGACATGTGGAGACGCTGTTGAAATGTTTCCCTATTTGGCAACTCAGTTTTATGACCAGCTCTTGGTCTGCACAGGAGAACCTGAGCAGTCAAACACCAACACTAACGGCTACACCATGGACCCAAGTATGTGCTTCTTTGTTTTTTTAATTTTCTTTTTTTTTTCTTTTTTTGAGGTAATCATGATTCTTTTCAGTAAGTTATTACATTTTATCTCTAAGTGCTGGTGGTGAGTATGAATTTAAGGGGCCATTCACTAGTAAACAACTTCCATCAAGTGAGCAAAAAGAAAAAAGAAAAAAGAAAAAGGAACTGTACTGTAGGTGACGTTTCCCTCCAGTGGATGTGTTGTACTGTAAACCTCCTTCTGCACGTGAAGATATGATGCAGCAGCATTTCTGGTCGTGATGTGGACATTCTCTTATGTTTCTCCACAACTGACACAGATGTTTTAATAGAAATGAGTCTGTGATTTGACAGATGCTTTTGAAATGTTCAGTGAGAAATAATAGTGCGACTTGCATCAGTAGTTATGAGGACAGATTCACCAGCAAGTTGTTTTTCATTCAAACCATCAGACTTACAATACAGTGTAAACCGTATGTATGAGAGATGTGCTTCCACATTTTCTACAATGTACAGTATCAGTCTAAAGCTTGGACTCATTTCTTATTCATTTGAATTGGAAAGTGTATCCAAACTTTAGCCTGGTGCTGTATATGGTATATTTAATTATCAGAGGTTGGGGAAAAAAAAGAAATCTGTCCTCCTGAGGACTCTAGTGCACTTAACTCAGTTCCCATGTATAATGAATAAAGGGGAGGGCGGGACAAACACTAACCTCACAACAACACATCGTAGTTGAGGATACAGTGCAGAGGATCAAACAGGAAGTGAAAAGTTCATGAACGTTGTGAATGACGATGTCTGTCTACGGTTATTTCAGTACGGACATGCACGGCTCCTTCTGCGTCAGCATCGATCGGATCATTTGTTGGATGTGAGGAGGTTATTTTGGTCTGGACCATGCGTCAATCAATCACAGCTCAGACACAGTCTCAGGGCTTCGTTTTTTTGTTAAACCGGTTCTTTCTCCACAAAAAAAAAGACAGAGGAGCCGAACGGCACAGGAGACACAGGAGGGACGAGGTGAGTGGTCTCCAATCCTTTTCCCCTGAGCTTCCAGCAGTTCAACAAACGGGGCACAAAAAACAAAAAAAAAACAAAAGGAGGGTGAAAATAAAACTCAAATGGAAAAAAAAAAACAGAGCGAGAAGGAACTTGAACATTTATACACTGTCAATAAATAGTGATTTTTTTCCCCCCAGTTCCAGCTGTTATAATTCATCCTCTATGTGGTTGTTCTCAGATTGGGCATTCTCCACTGGAGCTGAAAATGAGGACAGAGATGGAGAAAAGGAAGTGAATGTGTGTGACATAACATCACCTCTGTTCAACAGGACAAGAGCACAAACTCTGTGGACTTTCAACTACAAGCTTAGTAACTCCAGCCCACATGTACTGATTTAACAACAGGAGCTGAGGCCTTGAGAAGCTGGAAGTGAAACTGCTGCCTTCTTTATCTAGAGGCTTGTCAGAGTGTAAGATGAATGCTCAGGAATGTAATACAACATTTTAACAAATGCAGAATTTATTACTTTTCAACAGGTGTCACACCAGAAACCACACACACACACACACACACTTCACATCTCTGTTATCAACAATGAAACTATCTGACCACAGTGCTCAGCTTCTGTTAGCCAATCAACAGGCAGGTCAGTTGTCAATGTTCAGGTGCATCTCATTAAATGAGAATATTGACAGTCTTCTCCATGATAGTGGAGCTACTGGACCAGACTAAGATAAGGGACCATTATAGGGCTCAGGAAACCTTTGCACTTGTTTGGAGATAATCAGCTGATTAGAGTGTGACATCATTAGGTTACAATAGTGAACTTTTTCACTATTTTCTCATTTATTGATTTACTAAATGTTGGGTTTTCATTAAATGTAAGCCATAATCATTGTAATTAAAATAAATAAATACATGAAATGTTTTAGTCTGTGTGTAATGAATCTATATAGTATGAGTTTCTCTATTTGAATTAAACTACTGAAATGAATGAACTTTTTGATGATGTTCTAATTCATTAAGATGCACCTGTATTTGTGTGAATGAAAGGGAAAGTGAAAGAAGGATACGATCATGTAAACACACGTGGTCCAGATTAGAGTGCTGGAATAAGAGAGTAATGTCACCCATTGGTCAAGCAGAAAGTTGGTCACGCACCTCCTGGTGTCGGGATATGGTTGGCATTTCTACATTGTTGGTGAACAAGTAGGCTAAGTGTGGTATTTTCAATAATTTAAGGACATTTCTAGATCACCCACATTAATAGCATCATCCTGGACCCTTTAACGGATAAATATTAACAAATAGTGAAATAAAAAAAACTGTTGTCTACATTAATGTTACAATCTACATTTTGAAATAAACAAATTATAAGCATAACTTAATATGACCAAGTTGCCTAAAAGCAAAAACACAGCTGTTTTCATCAATTTACAAGCAAGTGGGCAACACACAATAATGGGCTCTATGCACAGCTCCACTACTTCCTGAACTTAAACCAGCTCCTTTATTTCCTGTCTTACATTATTGGACAAACTGATGTGTCTGACCATTGTGACTACTCAGACACTTTCTGGGAACTTTTGCAATACCCATATCCCGCCACTAGGGGCGCATGAGGCTTATTTCGGGACTCAATGAAAGTGATGTTACTCTCTTATTCCAGCACTCTAGTCCAGACCACCTCTGAATGTGACCTCAGTGATCACACCAGTATTCAGAGCTCGACCACAGATCAGCTGAGATGGATGTTAACAGCAGGTCTGAACAGGGTCTAACTGGTAGATCAAGCCTTCATCATGTGCAGCTGCTGCAGGACACTGTGTTTGCTCTGAGCAGTGAGCAGCTGGAGTTGACACATCATTAGGGATGGGTACAGTTTACACTCACTAACTCATACCTGACCTGACCTGGGCTGGGACTGACATTATTACTGGACTAAGTGTGAGGACGATCCTGCGGTGATATAATGATCCAATTGTGTTGACAGTGTGCGTGTGTGTGTGAGTCATTTCTCAGCCTGTGGTTCAGTGTTGTCTAGAGCGTTGAGATTATTTTGTCCCCTCTCTAAAGTTCTCCTTCATTATCAGCGACAGGTGTGGCGGACCGACCTGTGGTTGTCGTTTCTTCTGTGGGCTCTGATTGGCTGTCTGAGTCTATATGTACGGTGCTCTCCTCGGTGGGCGGATCGTCGCCCGGCTGCGCCTCCTCTGGCGTTTCTGTGTTTGAATGAAAAGAGACATGATCGTTATCACCATGAGCTTGTTTTCAGTCGTACTGCAGCTGGACGTGTTGTAGTGTTGGACCCACCACTCTTTGAGTCTGTGCTCTCCTCGGTGGGAGGGATGACCTTCTCCTCAGCTGTGCTGTTGGCCTTGCTGCTTTTCTCTGAGCTGGTGCTGTTCTTGGCCTTGGCTTTAGCCTTGGGCTTGGCGAACTTGGCCTTGTTGAGCAGGTAGTTGACCTCTCGATCCAGCAGCGCCAGCTTGGACTCGATGTCTTTGGACAGAAGGATCGGCCGCTCTTTTGGAGAGCGTTTGTCCTGCTCTGCCACCGTCTGGTTTTTCCACGTCTGGAAGACACAGAAGTTTGACTCATGAGGATCCGTTTACTCGACACAAGCAGGACTAAACCAGCCTGGAGTCTTAGGCTTCAAAACTACAGATTTATAGGGAAACGCCTGAATGGCCTGAATGTATGGGACATGTGAGAAGATGGCATCCAGTTACATTATGAAAAATGTGTTGTTTTTTTTATTTGACCCTTACTAGAGCCTGAAAGTCAGAGCTCTGCTGCTATTATTTTTTATTTTTAACCTGTTAGTGAGAAGAAAGGCAGAGGACAGAGGAACTTTCAGGCAGAAAATGAAAGAAAATGTAAAACAAATGAAAACAGTCAGTGCATTTAAGTCGAGCTAGGCCCAGTTTACATGTAACAGGGAAAATCGAATAACTGACGTTAAGCTGCGTTGTTTCAGTGAGTTAGGGACACCTGTCTGGTTGGCTTCTCTATCACCTAAATAAACTGATATATTACAACTTAGAGTTCCTCAGCCACAGATCCTGAGCGGACGCATCGGTCCGGGTCAGGTTCAGGTTCAGGCTCAAAATATATACAAATGACTCGGGTTGTGTCGCTTTCTTTCTTTTTTTTTTAAAACACATTTTCTTGTTGGTTGCTCTGTTGAAATGCACTGAATCGGCGCTGACGCATCAGCCCAGGCTCTTTTTTTTTAATTTTCCTGGCCGGTTCAGGCCGGCGTCTCTGCTACACTTTCTGCCGTCTCTACTGAACATGCATTGTCCAGTTTCAGTCAGATTAAGGCGTATAAACATGCAGAAGAAAACCGGTTTCCAGTTGCATTATCCAGTCAGATCTGTAGAAGTCCAGTCTTAGTCGGACTAACATGCACTTCAGTTGTCCAGTTATGGTCAGATCAAGGCCATAATTTGTTTTTTTCTACTGTCATGTAAACGTACTGAGTGACTGTGACCCACTGTCAGTGGTGTGAGGACCATGTGACAGCACCAGGAAGTAAATAAGTACATTTTACATCTTTAAATCAAGTACTCCAGTGCTATAACTGGTAAGAAAGGACACTGAAAAACTTTCACTCATATTGAGGAACTATTGAGCAGCAGGATGACTTCACCACCTACCGTTGTTTCATTGATGACTTTTTCCAACATGTTCAGCTCAACCTCAGTAAAGATCTGGTCGTCCTCTGGGATCAGTTTGGCACTCCTGTAAAACAAAACAAAAACACAACAACCATGACACCACGTTCACTTGGCTGCATTAAGTTCCTCAGCTTCTTCCAGTTTCTTCACACCGACCTGAGGAAGAAGCTGGAGGTGTTGAGCATGCTCTCCAGAGCGGCCAGGCGGTCCGGCCACTTGCGCCGCTCCTCCACCCTGAAGAACATGTCCTTGCACAGGCTCTTGAGCTGAGACAGCCTCTCCCTCAGCTGCTTGGTGGTGGCCGAGTAGCCGTCCTCGTCCATCCACTCGGACGCCTCCGTCAGCTTGGCCGCGATCTGCTCCTTCTCCTCCTCCGACACCACCAGCTGGTAGTCGTCCTGGTACAGCTTGTCCTGGACAGATCACATGCTGAGGTCAGGGATTGTTTTTGGGAGGAGGCACTGGTGACCAGGTGTCATATCACTGGATGCAGGTGACTGCGACCATTACTTAAAGGGATAGTTCAACATTTTGGCAAATTGGCCCATTGCCATAATCCCTATAGTTTTAGCAGCAGGTTTGTTACCTTTAATTGTCGGTGCAAGTTATTTTTAGAACAGCGGAGCAGAACCGCTAGCTGCGCTACGGACATTAATGAGATTTCTTGGTTTCCCTCATCAAACTCATCAAATACACAATCCAACAACTCCACAACACTCTGGTGGACAAGTTGTGACCTGCACATTCACCACGCTATGAGATAATAACAGAATGTTACCAGACAGAGTTGTTTTCGAGGTAAATTCATGCAAAACCGCTGATCCCGTCGGGGGCAGTTTTTCGGCAAGCAGCCACATCAGGGCAGGCACTTTTTTTTTCTTATTACTTTTTTGGCCAGGTTCAGGCCGGCTTCTGTGCTACACTCTACTGTTGTGAAGCATGCGCACATGCATTGTCCTGTTTCAGTCCGATTAAGGCGTATATACTGTACATGCAGAAGAAAACCGGATTCCAATCACATTATCTGGGTGTTATAGTCGGATTTGGGGATGTGCAGTCTTCGTCGGACTAAAAAGTGCATTGTATTGCTTTGTTGTGTTTTTCTTTTGTTTTGTATCTATACTTTTATATTTGTCTATTGTACTTGTTTTTATAAGACCGAAAAAAACACATTAAACTAAACTAACGCATTTACATGCACTTCAGTTCTCCAGTCATAGTCGGATTAAGGCCACAATTCGGTTTTTCTCAACTGTCATGTAAATGTGAGGAACACTCAGCCAGAGGCAGACTGTCCTCAGGTTGTCCACGTGTCCCATTCTCGAGGACACCTTGACATAATTTCGCTCACTGGGCCTCAAGAATGAACTGAACCACTTCTGAGCCATAAATCAAGTCTTTCACACAGCGATTCTGACAAATGCGTAATATTGTATATGACACTGGACAAACAGGGATGTGAACTCCTGGCAGAGTCAGCCAACTGCGATGTAGATTCTCCTGCTTTTATATTACACGATCGAACATCCTGGAATAATGCTCGACTTCTGAGTGCTTGTTTAAAAAATAAAGAGCTTCTGTTTCTTACCTGTGCGTCAAAGATGAAAGCTTCCAGGCTGTTCAGTGTCTTTTCCCGCTCCTGTTTGGCCAAGTCTCTATCTGTCAGATCCTGCAGCCTGAAAACATACAGAGACCGGTTTTAGCAAAAAGACCTGAGAACCAAAACAACGACAACAGAGATGAAAATCACTACTTTACTTTTTTTTAGAGGAAGCGAGGTCGTCTGCAGAGGGATCAGAGATGTCATTGATGACCAGTTTTGCTGTGATTTCCTCTGTGATCTTGGACTTTTTCTGAGGTTTCGCCTTCTTCTCCTCCTCCTCCTTCTCCTTCTCTGCCTCTGCTGTTCCAGATTTCTCTCCATCCTTCTCCTCCTTCAGCAGCAGGGACATGGTTACTTGTGTTGTTTATATAGACAGATTTACACCAACTTATGTAACACTCTCGCAAGTGTTTTCTCGGAGCGATTACGTGCGATGAATCTTACTTTGGCATCGCTCTTGCCGGCTGCCTCCTCCGTCTTCTCTTGGCTTTTCTCTTCCCCTCCACTTTTCTCAGACTCGTCCTGCTTCTCCTTGGCGGCCTCGTCCTTCGGGGCCTCGTCCTTGTCTTCCTTTCCTGACTCCGGAGGCACTTCCTCCTCATCCTGGACACAACAAACCGGGGGACAACATCAGCTACAACCTGTGTGAGTGATGTAACCAACACTTATGTGTGTCGGCGCAATGTAGCCCTGATGTTGCAGGCCGTACTGTTGTGCTACGGACACAGCTGCAGTTACCTGGACGGGTTCAGTTACATTTGGAGCTGGTTCTGAGGATCCTCCTCCGAACAAGGTGGAAATGGTGTTCCCCAGTTCTGAAAAACAAGTATGGGTTCAGTTATGTAATGAGTCAAATATACAGTATGACACAACAGGTTTCAGCCCTGCAGGAATCAGTCAGAAGGTTAATGAACCCTGAAACCTGATGTAATGTTCATAAACAGACCAGAGTTCACACACCCCATCACCTCCGACGTGTGTAGAGTGTGTTTGGTTATATGGGAGGGAGCAGCCTGGTGTCGTTACAGGTCATTTGATTTAATGGAGGTAATGGCAGGGTGTGTGATTACACAACACTGGGGCCAATCAGAGGCCACTGATTCCTCAACATGTGGCCTGCTGCCTTCAGACGGAGCAGAAGATAGAAGAAGATTTCACCGAGCTGTGGAGACTCAACACATCAATACAGGAAGCTATAATAACATTCCTGCTCTGAGCGCATCATGACATTTATTACATGTTGTTTTGTGATGGTTTAACAATTTTCAGTTTAACTATTATTTAGTGAATTATTCAGAATTTAGTCGTCAAAAGACAGTGTCATGAACATGTTTCAGAACTTTGTCTCACTTCACACTGCCTATACTTAAGTTTTCTATGCTGCTGAATGTGGTTGCTTCCTGGGAGCAGGTGCAAGACACGAGGACAGAGCAGCTGAGCAGCACTACGTCTTCAGGGCGGACTGGAGGCTACAGTGAGCAGGTGTACATGCGCACTAATAAAACGAATAATCCGTTAATGCCAATAATATGTTTGATGCGTTTGCATGATCTTCAAAGAAAATGTTTTTTCAACTCGGTGGTGGAAGGAAAAGGTGAAAAGCTTTCATACGTCGAGAGGGAGAGGGAGTTGCTGTGTTGATAGAGTTCTGTGATACTAAACGGCATGGCGATTGTCTGTAAAGCTGTGTGGAGTAATGAGCGCGGTCATGAGCCTGTGTGCGTCCTGCCGTGCCTCTAGAAATGCGACTGGCTAAAGCTCTACACACGGAGCCACACTCTGTCACCTCTGCCCTGCTCCGGCTTTGTTGCTACGGTACCCCGAGACTCACTCTCACAGTTTTACGCTGCAGAAACCACTTCAATTACTTGTGGTTTGTTGGTTTATCAGTTTGCATGTAAACACACTCATTGCTATGCAGCAAAAGCAAAACTTGGAACTGTCTCCTTTAACGAAGTGCCTGTCCCTCTCTCCCCTCCTGTGCACAGCGTGATGGGAACTAAAACACCACACACACGGACAAAGCTGATGTCATGTTAAATACCACATGGTTGCTCACGTGCAATACCTACTAGTTAATGTGGACTCCTCTTCTTTCTCCTCCACTATTGTTTCAAAGACAGACTCCACCTGTGAGTGACAAATACAGAGATGATGTATTAATTTCAATGATTGGTACAAATGAATTCAAGTGATTCATAAAAACAAAAGCTCATTTGAAATGTATCCCATGGAAGCTGTACAAGGTTATTATTGTGATGCATAAATCCTTTGGTTTTCATTGTTATTAATCTTCTTTGAGTAAAGCCCATTTTCTTGGAGTCAGTTGTTTTTGGCTTCAGTTCAATAGGCTTCACTGACCTCCATGGCAACCAGGAGGGACCGGGTCCAAGTCCAGACCAGTGTGTCTTATATAACAGAAATGAGTTTAACCCATGATTCAGATGTGTCTAAGAAGAGAAGAGGCGTTCTGCTGCTGTGTGGTGCAGCAGAGACGTTGAAGCTCTGTCTCAGAGACTTTTACCACTGTGACTGTTAAATGAAGAAGCTGCATCAGCGAAAAAGTGGAACTGACCCGGTCCAGCAGCAGGACTCCACTCTCATCCATGTTGAAATGGGCTTTGATGCCTTTTGACTCTGCGTCTGTGTGTTTCTGGAAGCTGCTGCCCACTCCAGACAGTTTGACTGTGGTCAGGTTCGGAGAGCCGAACACGCTGCAAGACACAACCGACAGAGACATTAGACAAATAAATTCAATAGCTGTGGCGTACATTTTCTTTAAGTTATTTTCTCGGCTTTTATCTTACAGTATATCTTTTTTTTTTATAGAAATGCCATGAACATTAAAGGTTTGTGTTTTTTTAAGAGCTAGTGTCGACGCCAGCAGCTGTCCAACCTGAGATCTTCCTGACTCAGGAAGCTGAGGTCGCCGTAGTTGATGTTGAAAGCAAAGTCGTCGCTGTAGCGGTTGAATGTGATGACCTTGCGCTGTGGGTAGGGCGCCATCCTCTGGAACAGGATACGCTTGTTCTGTTTCACGGTTTTGACCCCCTCCTCCTCCGTTTCCCTGCTGAACTCCACCTGATGGAATAAATTATATGCAGGCAGCGTTAACAAGAGTGGTGGTCAGGATTTATTTGACTTTTGTCCTGCACGCCTTTGTACAATAAGAGATACTAAAAGACACAGCATTTTGGACACATGATGGTCCCCATATCTGAGTGTTATTAGAAGACAGTCGACTGTTAAACCAAAGGGTTACCACTTAAACTAATGCTTAATAGTGTGTACTTATTATAAAGGGATAGTTCAACATTTTGCCATAATC
The DNA here is from genome assembly GCF_045865225.1 of Trachurus japonicus. Classification (NCBI taxonomy): domain Eukaryota; kingdom Metazoa; phylum Chordata; class Actinopteri; order Carangiformes; family Carangidae; genus Trachurus; species Trachurus japonicus. The sequence goes on along the minus strand of NC_140920.1, from coordinate 26,800,796 downwards.
CCTATAGTCAAAGCAGTAGGTTCGTTACCTTTAATTGTCAGTGCAAGATATATTTAGAACGGCAGAGCAGAGCCGCAAGCTGCTCAGAGCTACGCTACGGAGGCTAATGGGATTTCTTGGTTTCCCTCATCAAACTCATCAAATACACAATCCAACAACTCCACAACGCTCTGGTGGACAAGTTGTGACCTGCACATTCACCACGCTATGAGATAATAACGGAACGATAATTCTGTATTTAATGCTTAACTAATGCTTAATAGTGTGTACTTATTCTAAAGTGTTACCAAGCAAAGCTTCACCAGTGGTTTTCTAAAGTCATTTAAATTCATCTCAGCAGCCAGCGAGCCACCTACTGACCTGAATGGGGAAGACAGCTGCGTCTCGGACCAGGAAGGGTTTGACCTTGAAGGCCTTGCTGAGGGCGGCGGCCTGGTACACGGCGCCCATGGCTGCTGCCTCATCTGCATTGATGTTCTTCCCCAGCTCCTCTCTGAAAGGAGAAAGTGCACGATTAACAAAGTGCAGGTGTCCTTGCCGCGAGCGCGCTCACATTTTTGGAAGTGAAAGTCATTCAGACGAGCGCAGCATCTCTGCGGTCGACACTTACTTCCCCACAGCTTTGAGCAGCACTTCCTGCACTTTGGGGACGCGGGTGGAGCCTCCCACCAAAATCACCTGCTCTATTTCATCCTGGTGGCAGAAAGAGGAGAAATGTGGGTCACAGCGGCGACACAGACATCCATTCACTGACACTGATAAAACATGATTCTGCCTGACAACAACACGTATATCTACACTGTCATCTACTACTTTTATTACTTCAGTGGGTGTTCAACATGTATTTTCATTGAAAAGAAAGAGGTGGTCAAAAAGTCTTGGGTAACACTTTATAATAAGAACACACTATTAAGCATTAGTTAAGCATTAAATACTGAATTCATCATTTATAACACATGAATACTCATTAGTATGTAGTTTATAAACACAGTTTAAAATGTTTTACTCATCATTGATAAGCACTATCTGTATTTATAAACACACTAATGAGTATTCATGCGTTCTAAATTAAGAATTCAGTATCTATTAATGCTTAATAGTGTGTACGTATTACAAAGTCTTGGTTTTAGAAAAGTCATCGGTCCGTGTGTGTATTTTAAACTATCCCAGAATGCAAGTATCAACAAGAGGAGCTAAAACAAACTTTACTCTACAAGTGTTTTTTTATCACTTCATAAAGTTTTGATGATTTTTCAGGTGAGAAAGTGAGCGCATATTTAAAAGCACTTGAGGACCGTCCTAACATGGGGAGACCAGTGGTCACATCAGTAGCTCGCTTTCCTGCTCTTTTGGGATGGTTAAATCTTACTCAGTACTATTTTTACTCAGACTGTTGTAATAAAAAGTCATAAATTCAGTGGTGAACTCAGAACAGCAGCATATCAAACATATACGAGTGTGTAGTCTACTGTAGATATGATCTCTCCCCTTCCTGTCTGATCTCTTTCCTGCCTCTACGGTGACAAGTGCCTTAATCTGCCCAAAGACATCATTAAAGTTTCATCGCATCCCGTCATTTGAGACGATCTGAGAATACCGACCAGCTTCATCTCCGCGACGGCGAGGGCGTCCTGCACCGGCCGAGGGACTCTCTCGAACAGATCGGTGCACAGCGCCTCAAACTCGGCCCTGGTCACCTTAGATTTGAAGTCAATGTCATCCATCAAACCTTCCACCTGCGGGAAAAAAAATATTTACTGCAATGGCTCCGGGAGGATCACTGAGATGATATCTCACATCAAAGAGTGAATTTAGGCCTTTAAAATGTTTGATTGAACAAGCAGCAGGATGGACTGAGTCTCTGCACCGACCTGGGCCATGAAGTCCACATTTGCACTGAGCACCGTCTTGAGCCTCTGGGCCTCTTTCAGCAGTTTGGCCATGGCGCGGTGGTTTTCCCTCACGTCTTTCTTGCTCTTCTTCTGCTCGTTGAACAGTTTGGCCAGGTGGTCCCGGAGCCGCAGGTCCATCTCGAAGCCTCCCAGCCCACGGTCGAACCTAGAACCAGAACCAGAGAAGTCTGCTTAGGGAGCGTTTGTGAGGACTGAATGACCAAATCAGCCCTACAGTCAAAAGATGGAAGCATTTACTGGCTTTTTGTCCACATGAAATATCTCTAATCCTTATCTGTAGATGTGGGAGGAACATTTCAGCTCCACACATCAATACAAACTAAACTAAGAAATGGCAGTAACGCCACAGAGCAGGTAAGACAAATTATTATGTTGATGCCAGCGATAGACTGTAATGGACTGGATGGATATTGACATGTTGACACGTTGTTAGTGTGTTTTTGAATTGATTCTTCCAGTTTTGAGTTTCAGACAGGATGGGTGATGGCGCCTCACATGAAGAGGTGTCAGAGGCTGCTGAGAGTCACTGAGGTGGCGGGCCTCAGTGACTCTCAGCAGCCTCTGACACCTCTTCATCCACTAATTAAAATAGTTCCCAGGTGTCTTAAAGACATGTCTGTCACATGCTTTGGTCAAAATACCACAAGGATCAAACATCACAGCTCTTTTCATCCTCTCAAAACAGCCCTGTTCAGAACGGCTGGTTTCAGTGCCTGTCCCTTTAAATGCAAATGAACCACTGCTTGCCCCGTCCCTTCTACTAGTCCCAGGTAGGGATGGGGTTATGCAAATTCGAAACCTAGATACATCACTGGAAGATAACTGAGGGAACAGCTCAGAAAACCACATGGATTTCAATCTAGGGAGCCTGAACATTACAGATTTTTGTCAATTCTCACATTTCGGGGTCAGAAGACAAGACAAACACCCAAATATATGTTAAAGATCCTTCAATAAGTGATATTTCTATAATATGTCCCCTTTAAAGGTTCTGACTTGCCCCTCTGACCAATCACAGAAGGTCAAAAGTGGGAGCTATTGGTTGTCAGTCATTTATGCAAGTGCTTCCTACCATCTACTGCTCATCTCTCACCAAGACTTCACTCCACTGTTATCTGTTGTTGCTACGGCCAGATCACAGGATAGCAACCTGATTCCTGCGTTGGCTGAGGGAGTGAGGATGCTGAGTGGAGTGTAACAGAGCTCTGCAATGAAATGCTCTTCAATCTGTTAACTTCTACAGACAGAACGAAGCACTGAGCAGGATACTGCAGGTGTTCAGGTTAGAAACTGGGGCTGGTTAGGATTTTCAGATTGCACTGAACACACTGTGTTAATGTTGACAGTAGAATCTCAGTATGACAGCGTTTCATCTTGATGAGTGCTCCTACACTTCAGCATTTCTCTATGTTTCCACTCTTTAATTCACTTGAAAGCACTTTGTTTGAAAAGTGCTCTATAAATAAACTTATCATGATATCTGGCCATTTTCAGTATCAGCTAAGGAGATAATACTTTATGAAACTCATTACTTGATGAGCTGTTATTTCTCCATTCTTACTTTCAGAACAACTACAGTTCTTTGTACAGTGGATGTGTTTCACTATGAACATTTACATTTTTATCTCATACAATCAGAGTTCATGTCAGAGCTGTCAGCAGACACCACTCACCCTTCAGCCAGTCACACTCCTCATAGACCCACAGCTGTGTCTTTAGTTATATTGCCGTTAAGGCTGCACCTTCTGCCTCTTCAGCATGTTTACACTGGACCAGACACTGATATGATGCTGCATCCTGGCTCTGTGACCAGTCCTGGCAGAACGGTGGACCAACGCCTTCTAGACTGAGCTGAGACTGTGTGGCGTGCGAGGAGCAGCTTTCCAATCAAAATGCTGCCAGCGCAGCTCTGGATTAACTAGCTAGGTAGTGGGTTAACATGTGTAAGCTTGTTGAGTGAAATAAAAGAAGACGTTGGTTGTTGTGTCTGTGTTTCTCTACAGAAGCCTCCACTTGGTTGGTTCATGGTTACAGTAGCTCTGCTCGGCTGTAGCTAACACGAGTTAGCAAACGTGGGCTGCTCTCATGATGAATGATGAAACACACACACAATATTCACAATATTATGGTATATTTTAAAAGGTTAATTCAGTTCTTCTGTTTAAGTATGTATTGGTTACATTATTCATATCACTTTATTTCATTGTTTCACTACAACTTCTTAATTTAATATTTCCCTTCTCAATACACACAACAGAATAAACTTTAAAATGGGAATTTGTCAATGCACTGGCCTAAAGCTGCCACCTCTTCTCTCCTTGTCAGTTTTTTTTTTTTAGATGTTTTAGAACTAGGCTGCAGAGCGACAGGGTGCCACATTATACAGAGGAAACACTTTACTGATGTAAACTCACCCAACACCTCGGATCTGTAACTGGGGCTGAGTGCCAGACTCCTTGGTTTTGACGGTCTGATAAGTGACGATGGTGGCGGTGGTGCTGCCTGAGCCCATGTCATAGAACATCACATTCTGCAGGAGGAGAAGAGAAGAGGTTCACAAAGTTAAACATCAGCCTCGTAACAGTAATTCAAATAAATGAGTGTAGATTACAATTGAGGATAAAGGTGGCATGCATCTTTAGCTTTAGGTGGCATTCAGTCCCTCTGTCTTTTTTGATTTGCTGATCATTTTGGCTGTGTTACAGCTAAAGGTATGGATTTCAGCAAGAAAGTTTCTATTTTGAAATCTAATGTCAGTTACTCTTACAGGTCATTTGTACACTGGTAGTCTGGTAACACTTTTTGCATCCTTTCGGGTCCCTCATGTCCAAAAATGGACGCACAAAAGAACTGCTATAAAATCATCATATATGAATATTTCTTTCTGCTTTTTTTTTTTTTTTTTTGCATAAATCTCTTAAGCCACTTCAGGTCTGCTCAAAACTACCAAACATTCAATCATTTTCAGAATTTTAACCCCAAATCCCGAAAATTAAAGAACATTTGGTAGTTTTGAGCAAAGCTGAAGTGGCATAAGAGATTTAGGAAAAAAAAAAAAAAAAAAGAGAGAAAGAAAGAAATCTTGATATATGATGATATTATAGCAGTTCTTTTGTGCATCCATTTTTGGACGGCATTTTTGGATTGAAAAACAACAAAAACAACATGTGGTGCATCTGTTTTAACCCTCTGACTTCTCAGTCTCAGGTTTAAACCCATTAGTTTTTGTTACATTAAAAAGAACCTAAGAAAAACTCAAACAAGAGAAAACTGTGTGTTGGTTCAGGGACTATTTTCAGTGGTGGATTTACACACATACTCTGGTGAGTATTGTGGGCAGCAGGATGAGACCGAGTCAAAATAAACAGTGTGTGTTCATGGTGCTGGAGGAACATGTCGCCCGCAGCAACATTTCAACCATTAAACAGCTTCTGGTAATAATTTAGCTCTGAGGCTGAGAGGAAGAAGACATGTCGACATGGTTTACAAGCTGCAGAGGTTCTGTAGAGGGTTGGTAGGACCAATCACTGCCCTCTGTCCAGGACATGTTTGAGAAACCTGAACATGGTCAGAGACTGCTCACACCCTCTCTGCACTTCCTTCCAGATGTTGCCCTCAGAGAACCGCTGTCACAGCATCAGGCTGCTCCACAGCTGTCTGCCACAAGCTGTGAGACTTTGAAACAAAAACTGAACTTCTCGAAGAAACGTTTTATCTTTTTGTTCTGACCTTGGTAAGAACAAAATGACAAGAAAGTTTGATTTGATTTGAATAAGATACACCAAGTCAGTAGTTATTACCAGAATACAGTTACTGTTCGTTTGTGTCTGCTCATGGGATTTGTTGACAAAAGGAGACAACAGACAACTGTTGACAAAAGTAAATGAAGAGCAGTGCACCTTCGATGTGTTATCGATGTCTTTCCTCCTGAAAACGCCGTAGTTCAAGGCCACAGCTGTGTTGTCGTTGATGAGCTGCAGGACCTTTACACCGGCCATCTGTGCAGCCTGCAGCACCGCCCTGCGCTCCGCCTGGTTGAAGAAGGCTGGGACGGTGATCACCGCATCTTTGATTGGTTGTTCTGGAGATTAGGATTAAAAAAATATATATACTATATCATGCTTGACATATTCAAATATGGTCACACAATGATGCATCTTTTTCCTGTTGAGTCCAACTGACCTGCAAAGTCCTGAGCCAGTCCACGAGAGTAATTGAGCATCATGCCAAGGAGCTCCTCCGCTGAGAACTGCGACTCTCTGGAAGGAACAAGCCAGGTTTGATTCCTCTGTTTTTGTCTAGGATATAGCTTATCAATCATCTTATTGGAAAAGATTCTGAATGATCAGTTAAAAACTAACACATCTACATCAGAGAGCAGCACAGCCTGATACAGCCAATTATGTCTCCGCTCTGTGACAAAAGATGTCCTTTATGCATTGACTGTGTAATGTGAAGTAGGGGACGGATGAAGAAGACTCACTCTGAGTTTTTAAAGTAGACGGTTCCTCTCTCCTCGTCCTCCTGCAGCTGGTGCTCAGGGAAACGTTTCTGGTAGAGAGCCACGTGGGGGTTGTTGTGTTTTTTGCCCAGGATGCTTTGGAGGTGCCGATAAACTGTTTTAGGGTTCTTCACAGACTGAAATATACAAAATATGTGTGGATTAATGACATAAAGAGAAAACGTTGGCTCCATTTTGAAGGGATTTGGCTGTGAAATCGATACTCATATTCAACTGACAATCTCTAAGATGCAATTTAATGAATTTAAAGAACGTGCCGTACCACTCCTAGTGCATTGTCTCCAAAAAGTCTTTCATTTTCTTTGAGACATACAACTGTGGGCGTTTTCCTCCTCGACTCCCTGAAGAAAAACACGACAGACAATAATGTTAAACTCTGAAATGTGACATCACATTGTACTCATCGGAGCATTTCCTTCAGTTACACTTCCTCTAACATCCAAATCATGTGTGGACTGCCATTGCGTCACGTCAGGACAAACACTCAGTCACGCTCACCTGTTGAGGACGATCTCCATGGGCACGCCAGGTTTCACTATCGCCATTTTCATCCACTCACTGCCCAGGTCGATTGACATGACAGCCACCGTCACTGTGAACACAGAGACATGAAGCTGCTGAGGCGCAGGGGAAACACCTGACATCCTGAGGTTTCACCACAGATGCACCCTATTTATCTCCAAGAGCTGATCAATAACCACTGTGTGTGCGTTCACCAGCACCGCACTGTGTGTGCACCACTCCAGTCAATACTTCATGTCGGTTGGGTGCAGAGCTACAGACTAACTTTTTTTTTTCTTTTTACTAGGAGCACAGTGGCCCCTAACTTCAAATTTTAGGAGCACAAACTGAAATTTTAGGGGTGCACTCTGTAAATGATGAATATTCACATTTATTTACATTTATTCACATTATCTTTTCATTCATTCATTCATTCACGCACATTGGCCTGCCACCTTTCATGACGGATTCCCAATTCTTTGAGTCGTCTCTTCCACTTTTCACCAATGTTAAAAAAAACAACGCAATTTTACTGGTTGCACATGCGAAAGTGGATGAAACATTTACTTGCAATGTCTTAAATTTTAGGGGCAAAGCCCTGGGTCGTCTGCAATAGGGCTGCAACTAATGATTCTTTTCGTTATTGATTAATCGATTAGTTGTTTGGTCAATAAAATGTTAAAAAATGTTGAAAAATGTCAATTAGTGTTTCGCAAACCACAAGGTGACGTCCTCAAATGTCTCGTTTTGTCCACAAACCAAAGAGATACTCATGTATTGTCATAAAAGAACAAAGAAACCAGAAATATTCAACATTAAAGAAGCTGAAATCAGAGAATTTGGACTTTGTTTTCTTAAAAAAATACTCAAACTGATTATTCCATTATCAAAATAGTTGATTTATCATTTATTATTATTGATTTTTGTTCAATTAATGGATCAATTGTTGCAGCTCTAGTCTGCATACGTAGCTAGGTCACATTACCTGTGTGAGAAGGCAGCATCGCCAGAACGAGGCAGAACAGAGCAGCCAGCGCCAGCTTCCTCTCCCCCATGGTGAGCAGCTACAGAGATGAACACATGAAACAGAGGGTGAAAACATGATCATCAGAGTGAATGAGTCAGATCCTCAGCTCTGATGTGTCTTTTACAGGACTTTTCATCACACACTCCTATCAATACCAAACACTTTGTTAATGAATGTGTGTAACCTTGACCCCCCCCCCCCCTGTGCTGCAGCTCTCCGTCCATCTGTGGCAGGTGCAACATCCTCACCACAGCTCCAAACTGGGCCAGTTGCATCATGTTCACTTTACTGACAGATGTGCAATCACTGTTCACATTCACTTGTAGCTCTTTGATGCTGATGTAGCTGTGATTACCATAGAGCGGTGCCACTTGGTATTGCCATCCGTGCCCTTTGGCCAATGATATGCCAAGCACAGCGCACCTGGTCCCACCCACATAGGTGTGCAAACACGTGGCATTTAAACCTTTGTCAAGCTTAAGGTGTTGCTTAGGCTTCGGTATTTGCATGTTTTTTATATGTCTGTTTACTTTTCTTTTTTTTTAAAGACTTATGCAAATGCACGCAGGAGCCACAGCTGTCCATTCAACCACAACAGTGTGTGTGTACTGTATGTGTGTTTTACGTCCAGGGAGACAGAGCAGCACACACCGCATAGAAACTTCTAGCCCCGGTGAGCCAGTGACGCATGAATGCAAAATGGATGCACAAGTCAAAACCGTGATGATTAAAAAAGCATGAGTCCTTCAGCTTCTGAAAATGACTTGTGTGAGCCGGTAGGTCAGAGGAGAAGTTGCTCATGTGTGTGTGAGATAATGGGCTAAGTTACAGACTAACACTAACGTTACAGCCGGTGTTCACCGTTTACCTGCAGCCGCTCCAGTCGGAGGGCAGCGGGCGGTGTGTAACATCTGTATCCCGGTGTGAACTGCAGAGAGAGCAGCCCCGCTCCCCTGGAGGAAGCAGCGGTGAACTAAGTTGACACCTCCTGGCTGTTAGCTAGCTCGGTCACAGTCACACAACCATCAGGAGGAGAGCATGACAGACGCTGGGGCTGTGGCGGCGGCAGCAACTTAACTTACCTCTCCCGGGGCGGCGCGGTGGTTCAGAGGGTGTAGGGGCTCCCAGCGGCCTCAGCGGCTTATCGGCTCACTTTCCTGGGTTATTCTGGAGTCACAGCCTCTTTGTTGTCACGCTGGCTAGTTTTTTAGTTCCCCCTTATCACCGGCTTGCTCTCGGCGGTCGGGCCCGGAACGCGGCGTCACCTCATTGGATCCAGTGAAGCCGCTGCCGGAGGAGGAGAGGCGCCGGGCTGCCCGCACTCAGACAGGCTGCGTCCGGCTGGCGTTTCACAATAAAACACCCAGGCAGACCGACAGACAGCCGCTTTATCTGTTTTAACCGGGTGCCACACTGAAAATAAAGAGCGAATACTATCAATATTGATCGAAGTAACGACACAGCGCATTTTATACACATGTTTCTTGTCAATTACAATCTCTAAATAAAGTTGTATACCCATTTTAATTGATAAAAGACACTCCAGGGCCAGTCAGGGAAATCTCCTACATACAAGCAGCACACGTCTGCTGTCTTGGATGAAAAAAAAAATAAAAAGTCATTTCACAGTTATGTAACGACAATATCATTATTAATAGTATTTATTTCTTACAGTGGCCCTAATAGTCCATAGTAGTGGCAGACAATGTATGTGCTCTTATTTCGAAAGGAAAGCCTGTCTGTTTCCGGTGGGTTACTTCGGTTGTCTTTATGAATGGTGCAACAACAAGCGATGACCCTCCAATCCAGAGCCCGCCCACCTCGCTCCACGCACTGCTCTGTGATTGGTCCACGTGAATTGAGTGGCGTCGACAAACGATTTCTGGCCACTTCCTATTGGGCCACGTCCAGATGGTGGGCGGTGACTAGAATGACGACATTTCCAGGTAAAGTCTGGGTGAACCACATGCCTGCTGAAAATTAATTATTTTTTTAATTACATTAATTATATCTTATTAATTTTGCTCTCAATGAGCTGTGAGGTTTCTACAATATATATGTCGTTAAGAGTCATTGTGTATTTGTCCCAATTAAATACATCCATGGAATGTCCTCTGACCTGCACACAGCAACATTTTTATTTCTGCAGTGTGGTGACAAGGTAAATAAAATAAAAAAACACACACATGTATTAACCACAAATATATTTATTTATGATTAATAAAAAACAAAAAAAAACAAGTTGATGTATAATTGTAAACAAAAAAAGTGGGTAACCAGAATATTTGCTGTAATAATTCTGAGCAATACGATTTTGCATGAAATCTCAAGGAAGTGAAGGAGTATGACAAAAAGGACCTCACACTTACACGCCTGTTTACTCTCCACTGGTTTGGGTGGGTCGAGTCTGGGAGGTGAGGAGGACCTCAGTGACAGCCTGTATTTTATAGTCTTTCCTGCTGGCTGGCTGCTTGTTTGAATAACCACCTATTAATTATCCTTGCCTTACACAATCAGATTCTATTGGCTCAGGATGTAGCAGACTGATGCTTGAATCATAGGCTACACCTCATATGTAGGTTGTCATCCTGTCAGAGCCTCTGGACAAGCAGGACAATGTCATAGTGATGCCCTCTCATTCAGGGACAGCAACACTTTACTAAAACGGTGTGGTCTATTTTCTGCCCAAAAAGAGAAGTGTGAAACTTGGTTACTAGAACTGAAATTATCAGAAAGACAACAACACAATGTCTGGTGCTGATTTGTGTATTTGATAAATTTACATGTTTAGTAACCTACCTGCCAATGGCATTAATGCTTTTAAAGTTTGGAAATCATACAGTCATCAGACAAGAAGTATGCCAAAACCAAACCTTCACTGGCAGTAAAAACATGGGACATCTAGTGCAACATTACATACCAGACCCTGCATGGGCTGGGCCCTGTTCATACAGCAAAGATGTTGAGTATTACTGTGGGACTCAGCCTCTCTGATCTGATTATGTATCCTCTTTATGTTCCTATTTCAAGTCCATAAGTGAGTTTTGAAGATTAAAGTAAAGTAAATAAGGGACATCAAATATACCAAGACAAATACACTTAATAATGACTTTATTCAATGTTTTAATCCTCAGGTTAGAGCGTCAGGCATCAAATAACTATGCTGATGGCAGATGGTTAGATTAGTTTAAGATTACCAATTATTATTGATTGAATACAAGCAAATGCGCCACAGTAAAACTCTCCAAGGTGTGATTTGGATTTTAAGACGTTTTCAACAAAAGTATATTTATACAGTCTCCAGTGAATCATGACTCAGACTAGGAACACAATTATGCAAATACTTCTACCACAGGTAGTAAAAGCAGGCAGATGCATGCAGCAAAGCATGTGGACACAAAGTGCCTGCTTAGGCAGGAGTCGGACCAGAAGCACACTGATGATGTCTCTAGCAGTTTCTCTTGGTGTGGATGAGCAGGTCTCTCTGCAGGTTGACCTCTAGACTCCCAACAGTTTTGTTGCCGGGCAGGTCAGTGACCAGAGTCAGTTTGTTAAACACTCCTCGACCAAAGTAGTCGGCCACGACTGAGAAGCCATCATTAGAGCAGCGTAACTGAAAACCACAAAAAAAAAGACACAAGAACTTAAATTAATTTCATTTTCCCCACTGGAAATTCAGTAGATAATTAGAAGAAAGTCAAGATTCACACAGTCCAGCTCAATTCTTCTTACCTGTCTGTTGAAGTGGTCATGCAAGTCACGTTTCTGGTCCTGGGCCCGCAGCATGTCCATGACTTTGCGGTTCTCCGGAGTGCACGTCGGGCACTCGGCCTCGCTCTCTGCGTAGCTTTCGAAACAGTGTTGGTGGAAGGAGTGGCTGCACAGGAAGTGAACGGACGGCAGCTCCAGGGGACTGTTGCACATGTTACACTTGGTCTTCTGGAATATCTTGGCACTGTGTGGAGACACAAGAGTAAACATTGGTGGTAACACTGAGACTTATGCAAGCAGCATCATCCCTCATCTGACAGTAGCAACAATCAAGGTCACAAGAAGGAAAGAATTCTTGTGCGACAGTTTCTCCAGAAAAATCCGCTCCCCGTGTGACCGACCTTGTTTTGAGCTCTTGGATCTCGGAGCGGAGGTGAGCCGTTTCCTCGCGGTACTGGTGGATTTTGCGCTCGTCGTCCTCGATCTGCTGGCTCTCCCTCTGCAGCTTGTTGATGAGGTAGTCCTTGATGACGGACAGAGTGGCTGTCGAGTTGTGCGCCAGCGTCTGCACCACTGTGGCCAAAGGAAAAAATCATGGATGATGAGATGCTGTCCGCACAGCTGCTTTTTCTCAACAAGCCTGCATCAGATAGATACAGGGTTCCTACACACTGGAAATTTCAAAATTCCATACATTCTCCAGACCCTAATTTCCAGACTTCTTGGTAAAAAAAAAAATCAAATAATTTGTGACATTTGAGTAATTAGATGTGTATCATGTACAATTTATGTAATCAATTTTATTTATGAATTTTCATTATTCTGAATATGTATGCCATTATGTCATCAAATTGTAGCTATAGGTACAATAGCGCATACACAATAATTAACCCAAATAATTTAAGATAAGACCAAACCCTGATCAGTATTAAGATAAATATATTTCCATACAATACTTTCCATTTTCCAGACCTGGAAATGTATAAAATCATACTTTTCCATACTTGTGTAGGAACCCTGCAGATAGGAAATAAAGTGGATACCAGCTCACCGAGTAACGGAGGCATCAGGTTGTTTTGGTCGATGTGCTGGAGGACCTCGCTGATGTAGGCCTTGCAGTCCTCTTCTTTTCTGGCAAAGTATCCCAGTGCTTGCTCCCAAAGGCAACTCTCCTGGTCTCCATAGCGCTTGCAGGCCTCCACCACTTTCCCGTACTCCTCGTTCTGCATGTGGTAATGCATGATCTGCTGGTACCTGCACACAAATGCAAATAAGTTATCAACAGTTATAACATTATGGGGGATAACAAATCCCTAATAAACATGTTTAATACCCAAAGATCCACAATGAATATACTGAAGCTTTGACAAAATATTATTAGAAATAAATAGAACATTGCAGCAAACAGATTAAAAACTAGCCTTTCTTCAAAGTTAAATCTCTTTTTACAGTATGAACTTAAAGGTCCTGTGTGTAAAATGAGGGGAAAACAGTGACATCTAGCATTCTGATTCAATTCTGATTCTGCCTGGTTAAATAAAGGTTAAATAAAAAATAATAATTATTTATCTATTTAATAATTCTATTGTTTATTTATTAACGTGAAACTCTTGAAACGTGCTCTCTGGTTGGCTGGATTTTTGATTCCGTACAAACATGGCGGCGCAAGATGGCGGCACTCTCTAAGCAAGACCCTTGCTATATGTATACGGTATATAAAAGAAGAATTATAAGGCTGTGAAAACCAAATAGATTCTATTTTATAGTGATTATACACTTATACAAATATATTCATGAGTATACCCTAACCCAATAAACCTTGACAAATATTACTGGACCTTTAAAACAAGGGATAAAAATGAATGGTGACACCCAACCTGATACACAACCATGGGCTCCTCTAAAACACTGAGTAATGACCAAGAAAACTTTGAGGTGAACTGCACATGTGCTGAGCAGAAAGTCAAGAACACCTCCATGTATGTGACCACAGAGGAGCTGTAGGAAGGTTCATCATTCTACTGTGCAGCACAAATGGGGTCAACATCAAAGAGAGATCAGCGGGAAACCTCACCTGCAACCTCATCACAAAAATCAACACCTCACAGCTGCAAAGCAACACGTGGATGTTTTAGAGACAAACTGGAAACAAGTGGTGCGGTCAAATCAAGTTGAAACTTAGCCTCAGGGCGTGATCACTAAATAAGTGTGTGTGGTCAAAGTATTTGATGGAAACAACACCTCAACAACAGTTCAGCCTGAGGTGGAAGTTTTCTGCTTTATTGCCGTGTGGCAGGAAACTCCACAGACAGAGGCGAAAATGTTTTCCACTGAATATCATCTGATTCTGGCGGCAAACTTCCTGCAGTCAGTCAAGACAGTGAGACTGAGAAGTGGACAACAATCCACAGTGGACCTGGACCACTTCAAAAAACACAGGCTGAAGCTCCTGAGACAGGCCCCACTCACCCCTGACCTGACCTGACCTGAGATGTGAAACCTGCTGCGTGAGCACAACAGACGGAAACTGCAGGAAGAGCCTGAAAAATCATCAGTCAAAGAAAGAAAAGAGTTTGAACTGCTACAAAAAGAGTCTGATGTCTGGTTAACAAGTACTGACTTAGTGAGGTGCTCACACCAAACAATTATTAGTTTTTTTTAGCTGATGACAGAAACTACAATCACCTCCTTGTGGTCGTCTGCCTGCACCACTTTCAGGTTGCATCCTGTTTATTTAGATTCATTAAATATGAATGTCGTCAAAATATCTGTGTGAAGTCTTGAGCAAAGACTAAAAAAGGACTCACTGACTTTAGTCGCCTTCATCTCTTGACTTTAAAGTCAATGGCTTCAAACCGACTTGGTTGGATAAACCTGAAGCGTAATCATCAAGTTTGCACTAGGCATGGGCATTTTGAGTAATTAACCTAACCTGGTCTTACCTGGACTTACTTACTGGTCTTAGTAACCAATTACTGGAGCTTGGAGTTTAAGATGCACATATGGCCCATAGGGCAGAGGGGAAAACTTTTTTTTTTTCAGTCATTAGCGGTGCTAATTTATTAGTCCACACTACATTTTGGCGCCTATGCTCCTCTCTGCTCCTCCCTATTTTCTAACAGACTTGATGATACCTATTGTCTCCCTCCCTACAGCTTACCCCAAGGGAACCACTACAGATTCTTGTAAAAGGTTACTTTGAAAGCAAAAATAAACTGTTGGCATGATTATGTAGTTTGATCCGATGCTAGACTGTGCTCTAACATGCCATTTTTTTTAATTCTAGGTTAACCGGGTAATAATTCTGAACCGATTAGCAGATTGCCTACTCAGGTACTCGAGTACCTGGGTAACTGTGCACATGCCTAGTTTGCACCAGTGTGAATGCTACATATTAATCTTTATCATTATAAATTCATATTAATCAATCATAATGAATCAAACAACACTGATCTCATCACACCTGGTTTGCCTCTTTACCATTAGAAATGTCACTCAATATCAACTGCCACATGGTTAGTGAATGTCTGTATGAAACACTAGGTAGTATCTTATTAATGTATGGAGATAAGGCTCTGTGCTGCTTGATGTGTGTCTAATGTGTGTGTATAATTAGCAAGGCCAACATATTGATTACCAAATATATTATTTTATCTATACAGTAAGTAACAGTACTGTATATTGCTGCTCTGTGTGAGTCTGTACAGAGCTGTCTGTTGTTGGTCTGTGCTGCCTGTGTGACTTTATGTACTGTACTAGTGTTTGTTGTTGTGTTAGTGTCAGTTTTCTGCCTCCAGCTGCTTTGCTTGTTCTTGTCGTCCTCTGTGACATCTCTGTAAACGTCATTGTGTTGATGGTCCTTGAAACAGCTTGCCTAAAGACTGCTGCTGAAAACCAGCCAGCTGGCTAACATGGACACGTTCAATAAATGAAATAAAAACATGGAAGCAGCAAGTCAGAAAATATTAAGAGACGACGTGCTTCTCTTTCACCAACTGACTTCATACATATTCAGACACTGGCGTCTCCCACACTTACAGTTTGCCCTTCTCATACAGGTAGAGGACGCCTTCTTTGAAGTTGTGCATCTGGCAAAGGACCAAGGCTTTATCAAAGACCGTGTTGTCGCTCCTCAGCAGTGACACAGCCTCCCCCTGCAGGACCTTCTTCCTCTGACACACATAAGAAAAGAAAAATTAAGTTAGTATAAGTTAAAGGGATAGTTCAACATTTTGGCAAATTGGCCCATTGCCATAATCCCTATAGTTTTAGGAGTAGGTTCGTTACCTTTAATTGTCGGTGCAAGCTATTTTTAGAACGGCAGAGCAGAGCCACGAGCTGCTCAGAGCTACGCTACGGAGGCTAATGGGATTTCTTGGTTTCCCTCATCAAACTCATCAAATACACAATCCAACAACTCCAAAACGCTCTCGTGGACGACAAGTTGTGACCTGCACATTCACCACGCTATGAGATAATAACGGAACATTACAAGACAGAGTTGTTTTTGAGGCAAATGCAGAGACTGCTTGACGAAAAACTGCCCCCGACGGGAATGCGCATCAGCGTTTTTGCATGAATTTACCTCGAAAACAACTCTGTTTCATAACGTTCCGTTATTATCTCATAGCGTGGTGAATGTGCAGGTCACAACTTGTCGTTGAGTCGAGTTGTTGGATTGTGTATTTGATGAGTTTGATGAGGGAAACCAAGAAATTCCATTAGCCTCCGTAGTGTAGCTCTGAGCAGCTCACTGCTCTGCTCCGCCGTTCTAAAAATAGCTTGCACCGACAATTAAAGGTAACGAACCTACTCCTAAAACTACAGGGATTATGGCAATGGATCAATTTGCCAAAATGTTGAACTATCCCTTTAAACTCATTACGTGTAATGTTATACAATTATTTTTCTCTTGTCAAATCAATCTGCAAACATTCTGGTTTTCCTGAAGCTACATGAAAACATAGGAATCTCTGTACTTCAATCTCTTTTACAACTGTATGACACAAGGACTGAGAAGCAGTTTGTGTGATTCACACTGACTTGTGGGTCCCGTTCGTGTGCCCAGTCCTGCAGCCGGAGCTCCAGCAGCGTGTCGTACACACCCTGGGGAGAACGGGGGTCCACCTTGATCATGTGCTCCAGGAAGGCTTTCAACTCCCGCGGGTTGTTGGCAAAAATAGGGATGAATTCCTCAGAGTTGGCCTTGAACCAAAACAAACATAGACGTTGTTTTTATGAGAAGGTTTCAGAGCACTGTAAAATGCATACTGACTTTTGGCGCACCATGTGCCAGGAATTAGCCATATGCACAGACAGAGCAGCAGTGCTAGAGGCTGACCTTATTGACCCGGCTCCTCTCTGGGCTGTCTCTCTCGGCCGTGTCTCCGCTGGGGTGGTAGTTGGTGCACAGGCCCTTCAGGAGCAGCGTGGTGCCTTCAGGTACGTGGTGCATGAGCGTCTTGCCGTAATGCTTCATGGTGCTCTCGGCTTGTTCGAAAGGCAGACGTCCGATGTAGCGCAGCCCCTCCTGGTAGTTCTGGGTTTTTGAGGCACAGAATATAAAATCTACATCAGCACAGAAACAAGGCGAGGAGCTGCCTGCTCCACAGCTTTGTAGAAACTCTCTCCACTGCTTCATTCTCTGTGTTAGATAGTTGTTTTCGGTCATCTCATATTTTAATCATGGACCTATACTAATCAATTTAATATTTCTATGGATGTTGCAATGGCCTGGCAAGTAGGTGCCATTTACTACATATCTCTCCCTCTCCTTCACCCTATCTCCTGCCTTTATCCACTTTCTCTATCAAATTAAAGGGGAACAATGCAAGTCTGTTGTTTAAGTGTTGTTTCTTGTTAAGGTAAAAATATAGCATAGTTAAAATAATAATCCGGCATAGTTCCTCTTTAAAGCATAAGAAAATTTACAAAATCCCAACTATACCATATCTACTAAATTAGACTAGTCCATATGAATTTATATCTAAAGAAATTGATTCTTTATTATGATGACGTTTTCTTCTAAATTCTAAACATTTTAAAACAGATCCTCTTTGTTTGCTTTTTCAAGCTGCAGCTCTGAGGATTATTTTACTCTCATGTCTGGCAACAGACAAACACACACCTTGGGAAAGGTACCTCATGTCAGTTTGGAGCCTCTGCGAGAACATTCAAGTACAGATCAGTGACTGCTCAGAGAGTCTAAACACATCTCTGACAGAGGTGTGTTGTCTACCTTTAGGTCTTCGAGCTGGATCTTCAGGTACCACTCATGGTGCATGTGTTTCTCAGCCAGGAAAACAGCGTGGCTGTGGTAGCCGGCCTGCCGAAGAACCTTGATGGCGATCTCAACGTCAAAATGGACCTCGCTTTCACTACACTGTTGAAATACAGCGCAGGAAGACAGTGGTGTTCAGTATAACACAGCAGCCATTAGTGACCAGTTCTTTAAGAAAGAAAGATTCATTTGTTCTCTAAAAGGAAACCATCAAGTATTTTAACTCCACATCCTCATTCCTCCAGCGCCCACTTCAACAACTCCGTCACCTTGATGAACTCCTCCAGCTTGGAGCTGTCCTTCAGCTTGGTGTAACAGTTGAGCAGCAGTGTGGTGTGGTCTGCGTTGGCCAGGGACTGTCTGTGCAGGGCTTGCAGATACGCCGTCAGGTTGTGGATCCTCTGTGCGTCCAGGAATTTCCTGATAACGTATGACGGCTCCAGTTTTCCAATGGTGCTGGGGGAAAACACAGAGAGTTAGTTAAAAGGGAGTCATCCTTCTCCTTCCCTCCAGCATACTGACACAAAAGCCACACACCTACATCAGGCCAATCTATGGCAACACAAACAACTCAACGTCAGGTAACCCTGTGGTGGAAGAGTTACCGAATGTACTGCTGGATGGCTCCGTCATGATCTCCTTTAAGGTAGAGGTGATCGCCGTACTGCCTGAAGATCTCCGACAGCCCGTCACTGTCCAGGTGCTGGCTCTTAGCCAGGTTTATGGCCATCACAAATAGGTTCTTTTTAAACAGCATCTTCAAAGACAAACAATGCGGAAACATCAATAATCTACAGTAATAAGCAGTGATGGGAATAAGGGTGTTATAAAATAACGATGTTATAAAATAACGGCGTTACTAACGGCGCTTCTTTTTTCAGTAGCGAGAAATCAAAAAAATTACAGTTTCCCCCGTTTTAACGCTGTTACCGTTACTGACAATAAAGTGTGCCGTTACTTGACTCAAGAAGTCCCATCACAAAATAATTCTGTCTGTCAACTTAGTTGGAAAAAAGACGTTTATCTGGAACTAACCAACTCACTCAGTATCCCTCCGCACAGGCAGACTCCGCGACGCCTGACTGTGCGGAGGGATATTGAATGAGTTGGTTAGTTCCAGATTAGTCTGGCCTGACGGAAGTGCGTTGCTGCGATTAGCCTCTGATTGGTCGGAACGAGCCACCCGGCGGAAGTCCCGCCTCCGTGCTGCAGCTTTCACAGTCCGCCCGGTAAAGGGAAACATCAACAAACAACAACAGGAACCGAACCATGGATCCGTGTCATGAACCGAACAGAAGAATACATATCTGTCAGTGGTTGCCAACCGCCCTTAAACCGAACAAAATAATAAATATCCGTCGACGGATGCCGACCGTCGTTACACCGCGGACCGAAATCCAGTTTCCAACCGGCAATATTTTGCAAGCGCGCCGTTGCTACGGCGCTGCTACGGCGCCGACCACAATGATTGTGACTGGTTGAAAGAATTCCAAACGGCCAGAGCGTTTTTTTCTCTGATCGCAGAATCATAGGCGGAGCAGCCAGACTCTCCTTCTTTTCTGGAGGAGGGTCTGGCAGGCGAGACTAGTTCCAGATAAACTGGAGGTTAGGGTTATGGTTAGGGGGTTAGGGGGGCGAGTCCAAGTAATTTTACATATTTGAGCATTTATAAATAAAAAGTAATGCAATAGTTACTTTTCCTGGCAATTAGTTGCTTATTTAATGTAGTAATTCAGTTACTAACTCGTAAATATAACTCGTATATATAAAATACTAGTAAATATAACTAATTACATTTTAAAAATAACATGCTGAACACTGGTAATAAACAGTCAGCGTGTGGATCTGTAAGAGGTTGGACTCCTCGGTGTGGGACTCACCTCCAGTTTGGTCTGTGTGTCTTTCTCTTGAAGAACAAACATTTTTCCCTCTCTGGTCAGGATGTAGAAGGAGCCCCACTCTGCCACCACATCGATGACGTCATCAAAAGAGGCACTGTAGGCGATGAACTTGTTGTCCAGGTCGTAGATGGTCAGGAGCTGTTTGTCTGACGGAGAGCTCTCCCTGCTGGCGAACCCTGTCCTGAGTTACAGAGATAACACAGTCAACACTGTGTCAGAGGATTATCAACCAGAATGAAACCTTCACTCATGCTGCACCAGACTGCTGATGTTTTCATGTCACTGTTGAATAACATATTCTGTTTGAGACAGTGTTCACAGCTTTAATAAGAAAGACTTCATTTACTAATGACTATGTTACAATGATTATTGCTCTGGTTGTGTTGTTTAACCCACAGCGCAACAATGCTTCAACACTATAAATATCGCTATCAGTGGAGAGCAATGTTGGGTGATTTTCAATTTAGCAAAAGGCATTTTCTAAAATTATAAATGTTAAGTGGGCTGAGCTGCAGCTCATTGGGCGCCACCACAGAGATCTGCTGCTGTTTTCACACAAACTGAACAGCGAAGGACTGGAGCTGTTGTAACAGTCTGGAAAAACCGAGGGAGCAGGAAGCTACAAGAGGAACAAAGGCAAAAGAATGTGGAAAAATAAGTGTGGACCCCCTTGGAGTTACTGAATGCAACTTTTAATGTGGTCACCGAAAGGTTTTAAATGACTCAGTGTTTCTCTGTGTTTTTTTAGGATCTCTCTGCCTGGGTGGAATAAAATACTACACATTTATACCTGCTTCCCCCAAATATTAAAAGACTGTTTCTTGCCGTGTTCAATCAACACTGACAGTTGAGGTGCAGTGGCTCCTCTAAAATTTAGCAAATTTTGACAGACAACACACAACATTGGTTTGGGATTGGCTTGAGCCCTGCACAGATGAGAAGTGTAACCGATGGATGTTTAAAGGGATAGTTCAACGTTTTGGCAAATTGGCCCATTGCCATAATCCCTATAGTCATAGCAGTAAGTTTGTTACCTTTAATTGTCGGTGCAAGCTATTTTTAGAACGGCGGAGCAGAGCCGCGAGCTGCTCAGAGCTACGCTACGGAGGCTAATGAGATTTCTTGGTTTCCCTCATCAAACTCATCAAATACACAATCCAACAACTCCAAAACGCTCTGGTGGACAAGTTGTGACCTGCACATTCACCACGCTATGAGATAATAACAGAACGTTACGAGACAGAGTTGTTTTAGAGGTAAATTCATGCAAAACCACTAATGAGCATCATTTGTATCAATCATTTAAATTAATACATCATCCATGTACTTGTCACTCACAGGTGGAGTCTGTCTTTGAAACAATAGTGGAGGAGAAAGAAGAGGAGTCCACATTAACTAGTAGGTTTTGCAAATGCAAGTGAATGTGCAGGTCACAACTTGTCCACGAGAGCGTTTTGGAGTTGTTGGATTGTGTATTTGATGAGCTTGATGAGGGAAACTAAGAAATTCTAGTACCTTCCGTAGCGTAGCTCCTGCTCCTCCATTCCGAAAATAGCTTGCACCGACAATTAAAGGTAAGAAACCTACTCCTAAAACTGTAGGGATTATGGCAATGGGCCAGTTTGCCAAAATGTTGAACTAACCCTTTAAGCACTAAAGAAGTGCTGCAGCCCCTTACTAAACACCCTCCATCTGTGGAGTGGGTTTCTCATCATATTTTACTTTCAACTTTAAAAATAACCACTGAAAATCTGAAGAATGAGAATGTAAAGTGACATAAAAACAACAAACTGACTCGACCGTTACTGAACCCCCATGATAATCAGTGCATCTTCATCTCATTTACTCCGTTGTGTTCTTACTTGTTGGGCGACTTTGCGTCCCTGATAAGTAAAAACAGATATCCACGGTGCCAGTGAGCCAGCATCTTGTGTCCGTCGAAGGCGAAGCAGGGCCCCCGCTCGTCAGGCTGGTACAGATACACGCAGTCATCACCGGCCACGATGAACTGGGAATCCTGGGAGGGGTCTGCCAGCGAGGAGCAGCGCAGCCCGCAGCCGTGTGTGTCCAGCTCTATTTTAGGATACTCCTTGATTGACAGGGTGTAGCACTGAGGAGGAGCCGGGTGGGGATGGCAAGGATGGGGTTGACAGCAGGGAAAAGAGTTAAGTTCAGGTGAAGTCATGTGTCAAATACATGATGATTACGCTGGAAGTTGGAAAATTCTCTCCTCTCCTTAGTGCTGAGTGATCAGACTTACATGGACCTTCTCCAGAGTGGCAACAAACAGATGCGTGACCTTTGCCACTTGGCGGAAGGCGAGGCCTGTGACCGGGCTGCTCCCCTCGTGGAGAGTTAAAGTTTTACTGTGACGATCTCTGGTGATGTCACCTTTGGTCAACACCACACTGCCGTCTGTGAAGCCTGTCGAGAAACAACAACACCCACTGTAATTAAAGAGGAGAGGACTTGATACGCAGACAGCAGATCCTCCATGTGTGTCTTACCAATGGCCATGAAGTTGAGGTTCTCGTGCACACTGAGGCAGGACACTTCGGTCGGCTTGTTGCCAGGGATTGCAGGGAAAATCCTGGTGCAGAGAGGATTTCCACTGTCTCTCTTGTCTAGGTTCCAGACCTTTACCTGGAACACAAGAACCACTTCTGTTCAGTAATGTTGCATTTAAATGATTGACAGATTTTCTTTAGACTAGCTCTGGAGAGCTGCACACTTACTAGAGGGTTAATTCCTTGTTCATCCTGCCCAACTGATACCAGGATGCTGTGCTGCTTCAGCTGGTAAAGGTGCGTTACCCGCAGCTTGTAGGCCTGAAAACACGACAGCTGCAGGGACCGTGTCATAAGCCAGATCTTACCGTCCATATGTAATATTTTATGTTAAGGACAATTACAGACAGCTGTGGAAAACCAGTCTTTTCTTTGTTTATATCTTTTCATTTCCACATGTATGTAGCTTGTATGCTTGATGATCATCATGCCATTGTTTATATTGGAATTGTACACTGTAACTATACATGTAAAGCATAACCTGTATATTGTTTGAAAAGCCAAGTATTGAATGCACAATAACAAGGTATAATACAAGATGTAATATTAAACACACTTTTATAAATTATATATAGTAGGGGGTCCATGTCCATCTCTCCATCAGTTTGGGGGTCCTTGGCCTGAAAAAGGTTGAAGACCCCTGCTTTAGGTCATTATAGGAAAGGCCAATCAATCTCTTAATCACTGAAAACTCTATATACTGTGAAGGTTTCAGCTCCACAAATACATAAGAGAACACATCCTCCTTTTCAGTGGTAGGTTTGTGTCTAGATCTAAATAAAGAGGAACTTGTTGTAAAATGCCAGTGTTATATGACAGGTACCTTTTTGTTTGATTCAAAGATTTAAAAGTGATTAATACGGCACACACATGCCAATCTCAACCCGCCGTAACACTACCTCAGGTACCTGCTGTTTTCTCTGACTATCACTACAAACTATAACATAGTAGATTCAGTTATTTAACATGGTGTTATCAAGAAGCTAAAAACACAGCATACAGGTCAAAACCACACAGCATTATGTCAAAACAATGTCCAGCCTTAAAACAGACCGCTGGGATCGAAATCTCAGATTCAGTTTGCTAAATGAACGTTTGTATCGATGCTAAAGAGAAGTCGTCATTTCCAGTCAGCTGTCAGCGATGTTAGCACAACATTAGCACCGTCAGCTGCCCGGGCGGGTAAAGGATATCTCCCAGG
Organism: Trachurus japonicus; assembly: GCF_045865225.1. Taxonomy (NCBI): domain Eukaryota; kingdom Metazoa; phylum Chordata; class Actinopteri; order Carangiformes; family Carangidae; genus Trachurus; species Trachurus japonicus. The sequence goes on along the minus strand of NC_140920.1, from coordinate 26,777,173 downwards.
ACGATGTGGCCGCGGCCAGAGTCACACGCAGATATTCCGAGAGGAAGAGCGAAGTTTTTCCCATTGTCCCCCGGGTCCTTCACCGTGTCTTTGTCAAAGAAGACGAATTTTCTCCACTGTAAGAACGCTGCCATTTTGTTAGCGCGAGCTAAGTAAGTTGGTTTCTAGACCGTAGTCAGGCTGAGCAGGGCGGGGTCATGTGACACCGGAGTCACGTGAGCGCAGCCAACCGGTGACGAGCCCTCAAGTGGTTGACACACACAGTGGTGGTCGCCTGTTGGAGCGCTGCCCCCCCCCCCTTTATAATGTAGCCTACGGCCCCAGCTGCTTTTATCTGGAACAAACAGTCATAACATGGAATAGTGTTGTAGTCAAGAAGACCACCTAACCTGAGACCGAGTCAAGACCAAGACCGGGGTGGGTTATGCATTGCACACAATGCTTTATTCCTCAGCTAAAAAGACAAATATAATGGGATATCTAAACCATATTTAATTGAAACAAAGTTTAGATTGAACAGAAGAACACCACTCTTGACATGGTTCAATTCAGATGGTTACATAATACTTTTGTAGAACAAAAGTAGCCTAATTAGTCGTGGAACTACATTACATGAACCATGTGACAGAGAGACATTTATGGTTTAAAAAAAGAAAAACTGCAGTTCTTGACTGGTCTTGAGGAAAAATCCAGAGTCCAGCTCGACTGAGACAAGATCAAGACCTTGAAGACCAGTCATGAGACCAACACCGGATCTAGATAATAACTATGACCATATGCCTTTGTCAAACTTTAGCATTTTTTCTAACCCTAACTGTTGCATCAGGCATGAGAATTGTTTTGGATGTTTGTGTTTGGCATGTCTAATATCCTCGTTTGTATTTGAAAACTAGACTATAACAAAATGTATAGGATGGATCAGCCTATATATCTCTTTTGCCAATATCTTCATGACTGAATTATGTTACCTGCTCTGTCTATTATAACCAGGGCCGTTGCTAGGAATTCTGGGCCCCCTGAAAGAATACTAAAGTGGGCCCCTGCCCCCTGACTTTTCCCCTTCTTTCTTAGACTATGTATGTATTATCATTTTTTATTTAGCCTACTTTGTTTCGATGCTAATGCAGCATTACTATGAGTATTAGCCAGGGTCATATGCAGAATAATTCAGTCATACAAAGATTAGACAACTGTTTTTTTTTGTGGGCCCTACTGGGCTCTGGGCCCCTAGAATTATCACCTTTCTCCCCTATACAACGACCCTGATTATAACCAATCCAGTCCTTTTTACCAATTGGAATATTTTTGAGACAATAATCCATGGGCCGTAGCTACATCCAAACATTTTCCAGTATCTTCCTCTTGGACCAGTTTGTTTTTTATTTGGATGCCCTGCAAACAGATCATGATAATGAATTTCAAAGTCTCATAATACACAGCTTGAAAAATAATTGCATGTAAATACACCACGTCATGATGCCTGAGTCAGTGGGTCAGCCTGTTCCGTCTTCTGTCTCTGTATTGAGACATTTTGTGTGTGCGTGCATGACATGTGCATGCACTATTAATAGAGCCGAGTACTGACCCAGAATGTCACACAGGTGGTTAGCAACATGGTTTATGTTACCAGTCCACTCTGTCATCAGTAGATCCCTCTCACCTCCTTCCCTCTGATACACATTGTTCTGCTGCTGCTAATTGATTTCTACCTGTGTAGAGAACACAATGAGTCTGGTTTAACATTTAAACAGTGTCCTCTAGTGGAGAGTTGAGGCCAATCAACTTGTGTATTTTCTTCCAGTCATATACAGAGAGGTTTTCCTTACATGAAAATGAGTTGAGAATCATTGATTCAGCCTCAGAATGAGCAGCTAGACAGGATCTGATACTGTTGATTGAATCCAGTGCAGCAGACAGAAAACTGAGGGGGGGGAGTTACTTCTCCTGCTCAACCTTCTTGGTGCTGCTTGGCTAATTTTAACCTGCCAGTTCAAGGAGCACAGGGACTGAAAGCAACTCTGTAAAACCAAAGGGAGGAAGAAGACGTCTGTGGTGGCACCTTGGTAAGACCTTTGTTTAGATGAGGTTCAAACCCATTGTGAATGTGTTAAATACTAAAATGTTAGTTATCAGCAGGTAGCCTACTCTTCATGTTTAATATTTCAGTACTTTTTCTGCTAGTTTGACTTCCTCAAAGTGCCATGGGACATAGGACTGAACAGTGCTATGATGTTATAGAGATAATCAACTGTATGACATGGGTTCATGACCAAACATCAGCTAAATTAATGTTGTATTTAGTACCAGACAACTAATATCAATGCTAACACACTAAACTGAGATGGTGAATGCAAAACACCAGTAGGATGGTTAGTAGACAGCACGTAGCTCAAACTAATGCTGTGTCAACATGCTAAAAAACAGATGGGAATATAAATCAATCCTATTGACCCAGTTATAGTATTCTGACAGTGTTTGACCTTTGACAATGAAGCAATTTGTTTTTAGGGATCACAGTGATCCGACTGCCTGTTTAGGCCTGAGAATAGATTAAGATTTAAATCTGTTTTTCTTGCAGGATTACAAAGCCACTGAATCACCAGCCTGTAAATATGGTGAGTTACATGTATAAATCTTCTCTAATTTTAAAACCTTAATGCACTATGGTTACAATGTTTTGTTTTATAAAAAAAATCATTCAAAGTTATATTGATTTTAAATAGGTTGATCCAAGGCGGATTAAAATATCACAACATTCTATAATAACATTTAATGGTTATAGGATAAAGGAGATACGTATAAGAGAGGGCATGAAAATACGTAAATCATAATCCTCCACAAAAATGAATTAATACTTTCTAATAAAAGTAGAAAAATAGAATAATGATTAGAATAACCACCCCAAATAGTTTCCTTGGTATTGTTTCTGTCAGTTGTCCTGAACAGCACTGATTCTTATGTCTGACCCACACTGTCCCTCTCTCTCCTCTCTGGGTGTTCAGTTGACTTTCAAAATTGCGTTGTAGGTGATACCCCGACCAAAACAACTGAGAAATCTGCTCTTCTTGTGTTATGTACACAATGCTTCATGTAATCTCTCCTTAATTACTCAGTCATCTTAAATGCACTCCCTCCCTCCCCCTCTCTCTCTCTCTGTTTCAGACCCGAACCAGTAGATATGAACTAAGAGGGACTCATGTGTATACAAAACAAACAAATGTGAAACAAAGATGTATATCAATTACAGGAGTCAATCAATGGAATAATCTAGAATTAGAAATCAAACTGTGCAACACACTTAATAGATTCAAAAAGTTATTTAAAAATAATATTATTAATAAATAGCTATAAAACTGATTTATAAATACCAGTGTGCTTATAAACTGCTGTATGTAGAATATGCAGGGTTTTTTTCTTTTTGTTGTTGCTCTGTAAAAAAAAATTTAAATTGAGTGAACGGAAAATGTTAATTTAAGAAGGGTATAGGCAAAATAAGCTGATGCTTCAGCCTACACCTTTTCGGTCAAAGTAAATTGATTTGCTTGTTGTGTTTTTGTTCTGATTTGTTTTGTTTTGTATTTATACCTTTATATTTGTCTATTGTATTTGTTTTTATGAGACCGAAATAAACATACTAAACTAAACTAAACTAAACTCTTCCAATCAGAGTCATCGCTCTCGAGCCTCCAGGCAGCGCCAGCATCATGTCCACTGTGACTCCTGCTACAGCCGGCGCTGCAGGGCCCGGGTGGAGGCCTCTGTGTGCTGTGCGCTCGCCCCCTGCCGCCTGCAGTGTGGAGCCCTCTTCCACCTGTGCAAAGAGGAGGATCACCTGCTGCTCTGCCCCAACGTGAGGGTGCCTTGCCTCAACGCCGCTTACGGCTGCCCGGCCCACCTGCCCCGCTCCTCCCAGGCCGCCCACCTCCCGGTGTGTCCGGCCAGCGTGGTGTGCTGCACCATGGAGTGGCTCCGCTGGCCGTACGACGAGACACACCCACACAGCAACATTGTCCTCCAGGAGAACGTGATGAAGGAGAATGAGGGGCAGGCTGAGGCGGCTCTGGATTACGCCATTGCGATGGTTGATCAGTCAGACCTTTACAACCGCCTGAAAATGAAGCCTCTCTATCCAGAACTGATGGATAAGGAGGAGGAGGAGGAGGAGGAAATAAAGGAGGAGAAGAAAGAAGAGACGGCAGTGGGAGGGATTGTCAGTGATGTCACAAACAATGAATCCAGTGAAGGTGAATCATGGCACTGTTTCACTGACACTTGACTACTTTTAAAGGGATCGTTCAACATTTTGGCAAACTGAAACCCATTGCCATAATCCCTATACTGTAGTTTTAGGAGTAGGTTCGTTACCTTTAATTGTCGGTGCAAGCTATTTTAGAATGGTGGAGCAGAGCCACGAGCTGCTCAGAGCTACGCTACGGAGGCTAATGGAATTTTTTGGTTTCCCTCATCAAACTCATCAAATACACAATCCAACAACTCCAAAACGCTCTGGTGGACAAGTTGTGAGCTGCACATTCACCACGCTATGAGATAATAACGAAACATTACGAGACCCAGTTGTTTTTCGAGGCAAATGCAGAGACTGCTTGCCGAAAAACTGCCCACGACGGGAACGCACATCAGCAGTTTTTCATGAATTTACCTCTAAAACAACTCTGTCTGGTAACGTTCCGTCAATGAGAGCGTTTTGGAGTTGTTGGATTGTGTATTTGATGAGTTTGATGAGGGAAACCAAGAAATTCCATTAGCCTCCGTAGCGTAGCTCCAAGCAGCTAGCGGCTCTGCTCTGTTAGCTTGCACCGACAATTAGAAGGTAACAAACCTACTGCTATGACTATACATAGGGATTATGGCAATGAGCCAATTTGCCAAAATGTTGAACTATCCCTTTAATCCAAAAATACTGAGAAGAAATTTGGAAATCTTTGATATATTATATATTACAGATAGTCTTTCAAACCGCATAGCATATTCCAATTTGTTTATGTGTTGTGTTTCATTTTTCCTTCCTGTCTCTTGCGTCTCCACACATCCATGTCTTCAGAAACAAACAGCCTGTGTGAGAGCAACGTCAGAGAGCCCGTACAGAACTGTGTGGCTGGCCAGCCCACAGTTATCAACAAACAGAAATACGACTTGATGGAGATGATGTTCAGCATGGACAAACGCGCCTGTGAGCTCGCTCAGGAAAACCTGGACAACGCCAATAAGCAAAAGCAAAATCCTGGGGAAAAAGGGAATGACCAGAGTGTGAATAACACAAGTGTAAACCTCACCGACACAGCAGAGAAAGATGAAAACAGCCCAGAAGCAGACACAAGTAAGACAGGACAGGCCCCGTGGCAGGAGGGGGTGCTGGAGCGTCTAGGGAAGGAGCTCACCCCGCACGAGTACAACATGTACGTGGTGCATCATGGGCGTATGCTGCTCTCCTTCGGACAGATCGCGGCCTGTACGCCGAGGGACAAGGATTTTGTTTATGGCAGCCTGGAGCCCATCCCAGTCCAGACCTTGCGCTCTTTCAAGGTGCAAGACATATAGCTTTTCAATAAGAATATATATTTATAAAATATAGTGCTCCACTAGTACACAGATGGACAATTTACATAAGAAGTTTGCACTGTAATCTCTCACCTGTTTTTGTAATGTAATGTATTCTGATGCATTTCTTCCTTTAAGGTCCCTGACAGCTATCACTACAGGCAGCGGGTTAATCTGTACGACACAGTAGCCAGGGTTCAAAGTGAACCTCGCAGTGTGGACACATCAGACCTCGAGTTCAACGAAGAAGACTGTTACAGTGACGAAGCAGCAGCCACGCTACTGGGCTATGCTGAGAAGGAGGTCATGGGTCACAAGGTCAGTCAGATATTTGACAGAATGAAGTGCATGCATGACCAAATAACGAAAATGAAAGTGGAGCTTATTAAAACTTTTTACTATCCAGTGTGCTGCACCTAGCAAGTGGCTAAATGAGGCTGCAGAGGTTGACACATTGAACACAAAAACCAGCCTGCTCACTCATCTGCCTGAATGTGTTGATACTTGTACCGCTAACTTTATAAGAGGAGAGGGTTTTATAGACGTGTTAAGCATGTTAAAGGACTAAAGACACAAAAAACAGGAAATGATTTAAATTTAACCCTTGGATGCATGAGCTACCAATACCTACACTCTTCCATGAGTGGGGTCAAAAATGACCCCAATTAGAATCAATGCGTTTTTGCAATAAATGTCTTTAATTTTGGTTAAAGATGATGATTCTCATTATATTTTGGTCAACAAAAGAATGATTTCATTGATCACAAAACAATCAATCAGGTATCAAAAAATGTCAAAATCCATTATTTGTGTGTCCGTCTGTCTGTTTGACTATGGAGGACGAACAGAGAACATTCAGTAGATCTGGGGACCATAACACTGTCCACGCATAAACACACAAACATCTTCTCTCTTCTCTCTGTGTGCAACAGGATCATTTGTCGGGCAAGGCCCTCAGTAATCCTAGCTGGCCTCCTATAGCAGCCATGATACTTCATATGAGAAAACATAAAAAGGACAATGTTTGAATGGTACACAAAAATACTCTATAAATCAATACGTAGCCATGAAGTAAATGTCTCTGCATTTATATGTAAGTAAATACACAGACATGCATGCGCGCGCGCGCACACACACACACCATATACATACATCACATCAATAATCGACGTATAACAGAGCTACCTTACTAAACTAGCTAACATCAAAGTACTAACATTACTTTGTAGTTAGCTAAATAGTGCCTCATTTGTAACAACAAAGTAGGCTAATTTGATGACAATAATACTAACGTTATACTCTATCACAGAAAAGTCATGGATGTTTAAAACAAGTTCATAAATGAAGATAATACTTACATGTATGTTGCTGTGTAAAAATGACCTCCTGGGTGGTGAGACTGCTGACATTAGATGTGTAAGTGGGACAGTAACAGTATACTGACAGTCAGTGTTGATGAGAATCAAAGGTTCCTTGGAAATTCCATAGGAAATGCTTGGGGTCATTTTTGACCCCGCTTATGGAAGAGTGGGGTAGTGATACAAAAACTGCAATTTCTTAAAATTAATGAAATCTTTTTTAAAAATACAAATGGCCTCATGTCACAAACATGTTTTATGAGGAATACCTGGAATATGAAAATATAAATACTTTTAATTTCAAAGATTTTGAAGAATAACAACCCCTGGTGTCATTTTTGACCCCACTTGTGCATCTAAGGGTTAAACCCAAACAAGACTAAGTAAAAGCATAGTGTATAGCTGAACTGCATAAAGTCATTGTTTCCAAGTTGTGGAAACACATGTTTAATTTGTTTCCACAAAAGATATGCTGGCCATATCTTTGATTCTTCTCAGTTTATTCATAGTGCATTTGCTCCTTCTGAATCTGTAGAATCAGTGGATGTGCCTGTCTCAAACTCTGGCTTTCACCTTACCCCCTTCTCAGCATCTGAAGTCCTGCACGCTTTACAAACGTTAGATCTTAAGAAATCTGCAGGGCCAGATGGTCTTGATCCATCTCTTCTCAAATCAGCAGCCCCAATCATAGCAAAAACTGTAACTGATATTTTTAATAATTTTAATTTATCTCCACACAGGCATTTCCAGTTTTATGGAAGCAAGCTTTTGTCATGCCCTTGCTGAAATCAGGTGACTCCTCAGATTTAAATAATTATAGACCCATTTCTAATCTCTCAACCCTTGCAAAATTATTCGAGTCCTTGGTGTCCACCCAACTCCATCAGCTACTGGAGTCCAATAACATACTCAACCCTTCACAGTCTGGGTTCAGACCAGGACATAGTACAATCACTGCCACTCTAAATCCAGCCTATTTTTTAGGCCTTTTCTCGAAAATTGCATATCCATAATAAAATGAGTATATCTCTGCAACCACAAGGTCTATTTGAATACTTTTGGTGTCATAGTAAAGGGAAAAAAATGAGGAATTGCTGAAATGTGTAAATTTCAGTATATCTGTTACTGGTTGGTTTCACCGGGTGCGTGTGGCACACAGAAAAAAATTAATAAATTAATATTCGCCTAAAAAAAAATCATATTTTTGATGAGTGCCCTTTAGAATAATGCAGATGAAGCTCAAACTCTCTATAAAATCATTGTACAACATGTGGAACATTTTCTCTGCAGTGGTTGATTCTGATTAATTGAAGCAGGACAAAATGATTGTAGATTTTACTACTAAATATCCAGGCGAACTTTCCAAAATGTCCATTTTTGTCAGCTTGGAACCACCTGCTACTATACAAACTATTGTTTAATCTTTATTTTCACACAATTTGGATAAACTAACTGAAAATACAGATCTACTGGAAAATGGAAATAACTAACATAAGTGGATTCAGTCTCTCTGCGTACTGTTTGCACTCTCAGAGCAGCTTTTTCGGGATGGTTTTCATGAATTAACAGCCTCTATCTCTGCAGCGCAGTGGTCGATTCGAGTGAGGGGCGGCTCATTTTAACCAATAGAGAGAGAGGAATGACGCTAGACCCAGGTCGATGTGATTGGCCGCACTGGCAGCCATGTGACAGCCATGAACCAGTCAGATCAGCAGATCCACGTGCAGGCCAACGTGGGGTTGTATGCGCGCGCACCAGGCTTCCGTGTAGGGTCCTACATCCATGGTAGGGTCCTAGCGCCGTCGGGTTTCGGCCCGGCTAGTTCAGATGTACACACTAGGCAGAGTTCAACTGGAAATATTGTGGATTTACCCATAACACAACCTTTTCACGGCAAAACAGCAAAGGTAAGAGCAAATGTACGACCATGTTTTGGCCACGCAGTGTCTGTTTTTGCTCGACTTTGCTGGTTGTTGTCTTCTCCCTCTGCCGTGCTGCTGCTAGCAGCAGCAGCTAGCAGCACGTTGAAAGGGACGCCGCCGATGTTCACGTTCAGATGAGAGGTCGCTGATGTGTTTTGCATAATGTACAGTAGTATACGAGCCAGAAATGTGGCGACTGGGTCCACACAGAGGTGCTTCATGAAGTTTGATGTCTAGTTGTTTGTTTGAGTAGTGTTTGGGCTGTTTTCATAAATGACCAAAAATGAACACAAGCAGATTTTTTAACAAATTGTAGCCCAGCTTCTGCTGTTTAATTTGACGTATAATATGACCATATTCTTTCATAATCAGTGCAGTGGGGGCTTTGTTATTGTTATGCATGTCTTCAAGTCCCCCATATGGGGGACTCTGGATTACTAAAGTCCTGGATGAAGTACAATCAGCCCTTGATAGCAAGAAAGTCTGTTTAGCCTTGTTTATCGATCTTAGAAAGGCTTTTGATACTGTTGATCACGGTCATCTTCTGAAAATTATCCAAAATATCGGATTTAGTAATAATATGGTAATGTGGTTTAAAAGCTACCTAACAGAACATGTCCAGTCTGTCCGTCTTGGTACAGTAATATCCGACCCCATCACTCTGGATAAGGGGGTCCCGCAAGGGTCAGTTTTAGGGCCATTACTCTTTTTACTTTATATTAACAATATCTGCGATCAGTTGAAATTCTCTTCTTATCACATGTATGCTGATGACACTGTTCTTTACACCTCTGCCTCCTCTTTAGAAGCAGCATTTGCCAACCTGCAAGCTGATTTTACTTCCTTGCAGCGTTCTCTCTTCGATGCCAAGTTAGTCCTCAATGCTAGTAAAACCAAAATGATGTTCTTCCATCACAACTCCACAGTCATCCTGCCCTCATTTATGGCACTGGATGGTACCATCATAGAGGTAGTTGACACATATAAATATCTTGGCATCTGGCTAGACAAGGACTTAAATTTCAAGCATCATATCTCCTACTTGTCAAAAAAACTGAAATTCATTGTGAGTTTTCTGTACAGATTTAAATCTTGCTTTTCTGTCACTGCCCGCAAGCGTCTAGTTAATAGCTTATTTTTATCACAGCTTGACTACGGCGATAGGTATAGGATTGCTTGTCCGACCACCCTAGCAAAACTGGATCCCATTTACCATGCTGCTCTGAGATACATAACAGGCTCAGCCTTCAGAACCCACCATTGCACTTTATACACACTTACAGGATTTTCTTCCCTTAATACTCGAAGGGTATTGCACTGGTACACCTTAATTTACAAAGCTATTTTAGGCAAGCTGCCGCATTACATCTGCTCTAAGTTTATTGCTGTCCAGTTGACACACAATCTTAGAGCCAACAGTTGGCTGCGATTTAAGGTCCCCCATATGAGGACCGAGTTAGGGATGAAGACCCTCTCCCATTTTGGGCTATGGTCGTGGAATGACCTATAAGCCGGGCTGAGATTGGGCTCTCTCATCCCTCTTTCTTGCTTCAAATACTCAATCTCAGAACTTTTAGTCACCAGCTGCACCTGTGACAATTAACTTAATTCTGTAATTGTGCTGCTTGTTTTTGATGTCTGATGTCTCTTGTTACCTTGATCTTGTTGTGTATGTTTGCTTGTATCTGTATTTCCTCAGGACATCCTCGAAAAAGAGATTTTTTAATCTCAATGGATCATTCCTGAATAAATAAAGGTTAAATAAATAAAATAAAAATTTAAAGTAGTTAAAGCTGGTGGGAAAAACTGCTAAATATCACAAGATGATGAAATATGTTAATTGCCATATTCTATTCCCAGCCCTTCAAATATGCATGTTAGACAGAAGTTATTTCTTCAATATCAGCACTTGTGGTCTCCAGAAAGTAGTTCAAGTTTGTCCAAAGTGTCACTAAATCTGCTGCTAGAGGAAAAAGTCACTAAGTAGGTGAATGTAGTTCAGTTGGTTTAAACTAGTTAAGTTTTGATAGAGCAACATGTGTAACATGTGGAATTGAAAGGAAAACAGTGGCATCTTGGGAAATGTTTATAAGAAAATGCATGGAATTTTGGTGTATGGTGCTTAAAGGGATAGTTCAACATTTTGGCAAATTGGTCTGTTGCCATAACGTTACGAGACTGAGTTGTTTTCGAGGTAATGTGCTGATGTGCGTTCCTGTCGGGGGCAGTTTTTCGGCAAGCAGTCTCTGCATTTGCCTCGAAAACAACTTGGTCTCATAACGTTGTGTTATTATCTCATAGTGTGGTGAATGTGCAGGTCACAACTTGTCCACAATAGAGTTTTGGAGTTGTTGGATTGTGTATTTGATGAGTTTGATAAGGGAAACCAAGAAATCCCATTAGCCTCTGTAGCGTAGCTCTGAGCAGCTCACGGCTCTGTTCCACCGTTCTAAAAATAGCTTACACCGACAATTAAAGGTAACGAACCTACTCCGATTATGGTACTGTAATGGACCAATTTGCCAAAATGTTGAACTACCCCTTTAACTTATAATTACTGTATGTGATCAATTGGTCTCCATGCAGATCAGTGAGTCAAAGGCAGCCGACGGGCTTTTCGTTGATGAGGGAACACAGACGCACTCATTCTGCACGGCTCCGTTCAAAAGGAAGACCACCCTGGCGGAGGTGATGGTGGACCGGCCGCTGAAGCTTCGCCTGCAGCTGCAGGCAGAGAGTGTCAACAGCAGACACACCAGAGCCAGCTGTGTGTTCACCTTCTTCTGTGGCCACTCCTTCCACCGCAGAGAGTTCGCCACACATGTCAGGTGCGTGGTATGAATGTTACTCCTTTTGACCTTCTTGCATCTATCACAGACAGATACCTCAGTAACGCCTTTACACGACTTCACTAGGACTCAAGGATGAACTATTTAGAATTTGGTGGTCAAAGTCACAAACAGTTTTAGTTATGTGAACACCTTTGTGAAATGTCTTCAAATTTGGTAAAAACATTCACCTGGACTGTGAGCCACTGACCTCACAAAATATGAATTTGTCCCTCTAAACACAATATCTCCAGAACACCTCAAAGAAACCTCTTCAAATTTGGCACAAACACTCACTCAGGTTTGATGATGAATAATTGATCAAGGACATGGTGACCTCACAAATAACAATTTTGGTGAAATTCTGTGTAACACCTTGAATGAATGCAAATTTGGACTGATGAAACTGATTAGATTTTGGTGGTCAAAGGGTCAAGGTAAGGGTGGCCTCAGAAAACGCCTTTGCGCCATTACTCAAGACTTCATACAGCAATTATGACAAAACTGTGGGACATGGGAAGTAGGTTTAATGAATGTATTAATCACCATTTCCTTTCCAGGAATGTCCACAGTGACATCCAGACATGTCTTAGTGGATGGTTTGAGCAGAGATGCCCCCTAGCGTATTTGGGATGCACCTACAGCCAGAGGAGGTTTCGGCCGTCCACCCATAAGGCCACAGTCACTTACAAGTGAGTTCCAGTGTCTGGGTCTACAAATCCCAACACTGCTTTTGTGCTTGTATTTGCTTTATTGCACAAAATAGCAACCGTTTTCTTCCACTACAGTCAGCAGCTGAGGTGTTTCAACTTACGTCCGACCTGCAAAGCTGCTCACAGAGATAGTGGAGATGAGCCAGGAGGAGAGGAGGATTCTCTCAGCTCGCTGCCCTACGAGGTGCTCTGCCACATGGCCAGTTTCCTGGACTGTCTGTCCCTGTTTCAGCTGGCTCTGGTGTCCCGGCTCATGAGACAGGTGTGCTCCACTCAATTACAAGAGAGAGGGATGGTCACCCTCCGATGGGAGAAGAAAACCTACTCACACGGAGGAGCCAAGTGGAGAGCCAAACCTGTGAGATTATGCACATTAAATCACCCTGCCCATCAACTGTGATCAATGGAGTTTTTTTCTGCTTGACTCTTCTCTTGTTTCTCTCCAGGTTTGGGAGTTCAGCCGACTCTTCTCCTCAGTGGATTCATGGCATATGGCCGACATCCCCCCCATATCTGCTCATCTAAAAGTCTGTCCTTATTATGAGGCCTCTGTGCACAGTGAGCCTGTTCCCCTCCCCAGCATGGGCAAGAAGGAGGGGTGCAGCCAAGAGAGAATGAGCCTTGTCAACCATTTCACAAGGAACAGATCGCAACAATGAAAAAACCTATGTAACTCTATCTGCTGTGTGTTCTATAAATTATTGATTTGTACATTATCTACAATAATGGCACACTTACACTGGATCAGTATAAAAATGATGTCTTGTCTCAAAGACCTACGAATAAATTAATTACCTGAACTTAACTTGTGCTTGTTTTTCTAATAGATTTAACAGTCTTACATGTGTAGCTTATTTTTTTGTATGAAAAAAAAAATTCTGATATGCAAATGCTAAACATCCACGGTCTAATTCTTCTGTTTGTAAATTTTCTCTGACATCCAATGTGGTTTCTTACTGTTAGCAGGTGGTGGTGATTGGTGCTCCACAAGAGCCTCGTTGAGAGACCATAGTGATGGGAATAATGACGTACGGCATGATGTGCTATGGTACAGATGGTATTTTCCACTTGTGACCTGGTATTTACCAGTGCGTTGTGTTCATGTGCTTTTGTTGTTGTACAGAGAAAATAAAGATGGTGGACACACAGATTCAGACTTGTTACTTGGGTAAAATCATAGATATACACGTGCGACATCTACATGTATGGGGTAAAACAATCTTGGATTGCCTAGTTCATCTCTTACAGCAAGAAGATGAATTTTCAAAACTCAAACGGTAAATATTAATATTCATGGAGATTTAGCACTGGCTATTTGGCTAGCTTTTTAAAAGCGTTTTTTACTGTACATGCAGGCATACATAAAGTGAATAGCTGCTAACTGTTTTCTAAAGGCTTGCCTTGCTTACCATTAACGAATCTTGCGATGCTCGCCGCCATGTTGAAAAGGTCAAAGGTTATTCTCATCTCGGCAACTCGGGCATCAAAAAATTCTACGAGTTGCCCAGTGGAAAATACCACATGAGATGTTGTTCATGCATGTGCACTTTTCAAGTCGTCTTTTGGTATTTACCATAATTACCATAGCACATGAAGGCAGCATAAGGGCACTACTTTTTTCAGTAGTAACGAGTTGTCAAAAAAGTTACTGTTTCCCCGGTTTTAATGCCATCACTGAATGCACTGCCACTTTTTTTCCCCCAGTCAACTAGTTGGAAAAAAGCTGTTTATCTGGAACTGCCCGTTTTGACATAGTTGACACAGTTACTTTTCTTGGTAAATAGCCTACGTTCTACGTACTTTACTAATGTAGTAATTTGGTTACTAACTCAGTTACTTTTGGTTGAAAGTAACATAGCAATTTTTTTAAAGTAACATGCCCAACATTGCACCAGAGCCTCTTCAGAGCAAACTGTCCGGAGGCTACAGTGAGTCACAGAAAATGACGAGGTGGGTCTAGCTCATAGGTCTAGCTATTAGCATGCTAACTTCAGTGAAAGAAAAGACCTGATGGAAATAACATGAAGACAGCCCCTTGTGATGACGTTTTGGAGGTCACAATGTTTCTTCTAGACCTGTGGTAAGTAAACAGCACAGGTAGGCTAAATGCTAACATCAGCTAGCCTATAAACCCCCCCCCCCAAAAAAAAAAAATTTGGAAGGATGGGCAAAATAAACCAGAAACCTTGACAGTGCCGAGGGTTAGCAAAACCACTGTCAGCAACTGACAGGAACAGCATAAATAAAATATGCTAACTGTGCTATTTTTCAGCTTCAAAAAATCAAAATGATCTACCTCCACCATATAACACACAGACAAGTAGAAGAGCATGCTAAAGAGCATTTCCCTCTTGAACTCTGAACAGGGTAGGAGTCGTAGCCTACCTGATTGATTGATTGATTGATTGATTGATTGATTGATTGATTGATTGATTGATTGATTGATTGATTGATTGATTGATTGATTGGCATTCTGTGGTTCTGTTCTTTGTTTCTTGTTTCTTGTGATGTTGATGATGATGGCAGAAATGGAGGATACGCACTGATTGCACTTTCCCTGTCACTTATGGGCTTTTTTTTTGTCGTGCCACTGTTGTTGTTTCAACACACTGTACTTTACCCCTCCCCCCCCCCTCTGACTTTTAAATTGTGTGTTTTGTATCTGTGTTGTTTTCTACTTGCTGCAACAATAATTGTTGTGGGGACACAAATAAAAAACCTTGAACCTTGAACCCTGCTATAATGTAGATAACACAGTGAGGTGGAGTGAGTATAATTGAGACATGTGTAAGACCCTTAGCCTAATATCTTGCCCGCACTGCAAGGCTGAGCTGCCATTTTTACTCAGCACATGCATATTAGCATCCTCTTTGGTGGTGGGAAATTTGAAGAATGTAGCTCCAGTCCAAAGATATCAGCAAAAGTCTTTTCACTGAGGTAAGAATTTCACTTTACCATGTACCTTCCTCAATGAATAGCTGTGACCATCAAACATAACTTAGCTACATCATAGCAAACGTTATTATGTGCCCTAAAAACTCACATATTTCATGCTATCCTAGCATGTTAGTTCACTGCACAATCTAGAGAAATACACAAAGTGGTTAGTGGGGTACAGTTGAGACACAATGTCTCAAATGTACCCGTGATAGAGTTCTATTACATCACATGCTGTCAAGTTGTGCAGCCAGCGTAACGATAACATAATAAGACCACAAACAAAGAAAATGAAAATAAAATTAAATAGTTGTGATACTTGAACAGTGTTGTATTGATGGACATTTTAACCATGAATGATATAAGGATAATTTAGTGTGTGGTGTAGCTAATGGGCAAGGTGGTAGAACGGGTACAATTGATACAGCCTTTATGGGATGTGCAGCCTAGCCTACTTCAGAGTTTAAAAATAAAAAAGGCATGCAGTGTGTGTATGTTAGCTATGTTGTGTAGCCATATGGACTTTTTGTTTAAATGTTTGTATTCTTGTGCTATATGCCCCGCTTCAGAGCTAGGACCACAAATAGGGGAGTAACAGGAAGGAGGTTAATTAGGAGTGTAGCTAAGGAATTTTGCATTCCTGTTCCTTCACTTGCTCGATATGTCAAAAGGAAGAGAGCGTTGGCTGAACAGGGCTCAAGCATGTTGCCCTCAGTAGGGTACAGGAGCTGCAATGCAGTTTTTACTGCTGAACAGGAGCTCAGCCTGGTAGCCTGTATCAGAAATGCAGCAGCCTTATACTACGAGCTAAAGCCCCCGAAAGAGGTACAGTAGGAATACAGGGAGAGACCAGGTCAAATACAATGACAGATAAGCGAGTATCATAATACGTAACAGATCTTTTCTTGCACATCAGTTTTCTGTAATGCATTTTTAAATAGCCTTTCATTTTAAATCATGAGATTATTCAGTCGTAGCATGAAACATATTAGACTAGTACATTATCAAAGTATATATTTTTTAATTGTTTTAGGTTCACAAATTGGCCTTTGAATTGGCAGCTTTCTACAGGCTGCCTTGTCCTCCACACTGGACAGAAAATGGCATTGCAAGGGCAAGTTGATTTACCGACTTCATGCAGAGCTACCAACGTCTGTCCATCAGGAGGCCTCAGGCTGCAAGTCTAATTTCAATGAGTTGAATGTGGCAACCTTCTTTGATAAGCTAGCCTCAGTCTACAAGAAGCACAACTTTGAGGCCAAAGATGTTTGGAATGTTGATGAGATGGGACTCATGACTGTCCAGAAACCTGGCTTACTTGTCGCCATGAAGGGAGTGAGAAGAGTGGGAGCAGTGACATCAGCTGACATCAGCTGAGAGAGGGGTCCTGGTTACGATGGTATTAGCAGGAAATGCTCTTGGCAACACCCCCCCCCCATTTTGTCTTTCCCCGGAAGAAGCACCTGCCACATTTTATTCGTGGTGATCCTGAGGGGTCAATAGGCACAGCCAATGGCAGCAGATGGATGCAGGAGCAGGACTTTGTCATCTTCCTGCAGCATTTTGTCCATCACACTAGGCCAACTCAAGAGAGGAAAGTCCTGCTTCTGTTGGACAACCAGGCTGTCTATAGGCCACTTAAGAAGCACTTCAACAGCGAGATGGGCAAGAGGCAGCAAGAGCATCCAGGGGAAACTCTCACCATCTACAACCTGCCACAATTGCTGAACAACATCTTGCTCCTGGCAGCGTCAAGGGTTTCTCAAGCACTGGCATCTGGCCCTACAAGACAGACATTTTCAAGAAAGATGATTTTCTCCCTGCATCAGTCACTGACAGGCCCCTTCCAGAAGCATCTTTCCCTGAGTCATCCACTGCTGCCCCCACAATATCTGGGCCATCTGCTGCTGCCCTCACAACATCCGGACCATCCATGGTCCACCTGAGTCCACCTGAGCTGTTTTCTGTTGCCCTCACATCAGCCGGACCATAAACTGTCATCCTGTCATCGTCCACTGCTCTTCCTAGGCCTGTCATAGGGTGTTCAGGAAGTGACCCTCACATTAGTTGATTTTCCTCTGTCTATATACAAGAGGATTCTGAAAGTTAAATATTCACAAATGTGTTTCTGTGTGGTGTGTGTTTTCCTGTTCACTATGAGCCCGTTCCAGACTTTTCTCCTGAAATTGTCAGGACTCACCCGAAAGCTGGCCCCAGAAAGGTCAATCATCAGCAGCAGAGGAAAAGGATTAGCACCATTCTCACAGATACCCTTGAACAGATGGTCCTTGAAGAAGAGAAGAAAGAGTCATGCTTGAAAGTGGAAAGAAAGATCCTGGCAGAAAAGAAGGAAAGAGGGAAAAGAAGAAAAGCACAGAAGACACCCAATCCCTGGTGTGCTTGGAGTGGAGTGGTTTTCCAGGTCAAAGCCAGGAAAGCAATGGGGTTTGTGCTCCAGATGTGGCATTTGGTCTCATGTAAAGTGCACAGCTGGCAACCAAAGTTACAAATGCCATCACTGAGAGGAGTGAATTAATGATTACGTTTTTCTTTGTTGTTTGTTATTTAGTTATTTAGTTTTGTATTATTGCTTGTTTACAATAATATTCCATTGTCAACTGTACCATGGTACCGTCTCAACTGTACACTGTAACATAATAACTTAGTATACAAACAAATTCACACCTGCAAACTGGTCACCTTTTGGCTACAGTCACCCTTTTTTTATGTCAACCAGGGTAGTAGAAGTGAATGAAGAGGATTTTAGTTTTGTATGTTGTCACATTTTTCACTACTCCAGAGTTCGTAGGTCTGCAAATTAAACAGCATGAGAAATCACTTATTTTCAGTGTATAGTTTTTTTTTGCAATATCTGTTCAAACATGGAGAAGCAAAAAGTGTCTCAGCTGTACTCAGTCTACCCTATAATATAATGAGAGAGAGTATGTAACCCTTGGTACTGCACATAGAAATTGACTTAAATTGAATTAGTAATAGCTCTGCTGTTTATCTCCAGTTAGCCTGGTGTTTGGCTGCACTTTGTATGTATAAAAAGAGTAAACAATTGGAAGATCTAACCATCATCTGAATGCCGATCAGCTGAGCCAGAGCGCTGTACAGCAGTAGCATTGTGTGTTTGTTTTTTTTAACATCGGGAAGAAAACAAACATTGTCAATCATCTTCTCAATCGCTGATTGACACAAGCCGATTAGGGATGACAGATGATAGACAAAAAAATATATAATAATTAAAATGAAATGTCATGCGATCTACCCACGCTACCTTAGCCTGGTCAATTGCAATCGACGAATTGTCTTCGGAGTTCACAACCACTGCCTCTGTTTCTTTGACAAACAAAGATTTCCATTTTCATTTGACTCTTTTTGGAGGAAAACCATGACAAACTACACAGCAGAGTACGTGTAAGATAAGGACTTCATTTGAGCCCTCCTTACCACGCTACAGTATTTATTTGTTTATTTTAATTGGCAGTATTCAAATGCTGCTAATAGCCTACTTCATTATAACAAATCAATATGGTCATTTTAACTCTGTAGGGACCCTCTTTTGAGTAAAGCTTACTTTGTCTGCCTCTAAATATAGATAAACAGCCTCCTATTAGGCTGGAAATCTATATTTATGTGGGTTATAATTTCAGGAAATTGCTGAAACAGTATTGATTCCTTTCTTTTTTTGTAGCAGCTGGTGGTCTCCCATCATTTGCATGTAGCTCCTCCTCCGGGCTGCTCGGTGGCACTGATCACCCCTCATACCGGGGCTGCTTGTTGTGAACCCAGCAGCGGCGGCACCGTTACTGCACGTACAACCAGAAGGTTAACGGGAGGTTATTTCGACTGTGACTGCTGCAGGATCCGTTCACGCTCAACGGAAACGCCATCCGGCTGCAGCAGTGAAACATCTCAGCCGAGTGCGTGGAGGAGGAACCAGCGTCGGTTCGCAGAGCGGTCGTTGCGCACGGGTCTTTTGTTTTACTCGCATCTCTGCAGCATCAAGGACGGAGATCTTCTCGGGGCGATACGAGGATCCATGAGAAACGCTTTGAATAGGATACCGCCTCAGTATCAAGGTAGGCCATGGTCAGAGTGGTCCATTTACAGTTACAGGTAGACTAGTGACCGACCGTGCACAAATCAGGACGATTTAATGGGCGAATGAATGAGATGAAATCAGATACTGGGATGCAGCTAATGAGCTTACACGAGGATCTTAGAAATGTTACAGAAAGCAAGCACTATAATATAGGTTATAGGTGTGTAGTGGGGGTGATATAATATAATCCTACCATTGAGAAGATGGTTTATCTTTCCATTTTCATCTGAAAGGGGTATTTTATGTGTTTGTTTTGGAATTGACACTAGCACTCCTCCATGAAAGAGCTCAAACTGTCACCGCTGTGATAGTGGTGTCAGCAAAAGACAGAGTCTAAAGAGCTGTGCAGGGAAATCCTAAGACATCCAGATAAACAACATCTGTTTGCAGGTTGTGTGGGGGTTCAGCCATGGATGCTGGGAGGCTGGAGCAGCAGGTGGCCAATGTGGAGAGGGGCATTGCCTTCCTGAAGCAGGAGCACCTGGCCATGCTGACGGGTCTGCAGCTGGAGATCACACACCTGAAGAGGCGCTGTCATGGTCAGTCCACTGGTGACCAAACACTCTCCAGCTCTTCATGTCTTTATATCTTTATCCCTGTGTGTCATTTCTATCTCTAAATGTCTTTGTATCTCTTAACCTTGTCCTTTTCTGTCTGTCGTCTGTGCTTCTGCCGCTCCTGCTCCCAGAGCTGAGTTGTGAGCTGGACTCCAAGTTTCCTGACAGAAACACATCAGGTAAGATATCACCGCTTCATGCTGACGAGAGAGGAAATGATACGTGGGAGATGCTGAGATTTCTCTATCATCATCACTGAGAGCAAAGGCAATGCAGAGAAGCTACAGTGATGAGCAGAGTGCTGCACAACATCTCAGACTATCTTTACTCTTATTAGCTCTGTAACGTTCCACATGGGCTTTTGTCGTTACAATAATCAAAACAGGGATGCACCAATTTGATTCACCATCGCCTGCTCTGATATTGACTTTATGGAGAAACATAATCTGTACACTTTAAATACAGTTTCATCCCATCGTGGTGTTTTTAGTGCCACAGCTTCCTTGGCGTCATTTCACCTTTATACAAACATGATCAGCAAAGAGTGCCACATGAATACAGGCACTGAAACCCTGAGCTGAGGATTCAGCATCAGATAGATAGATAGATAGATAGATAGATAGA
Organism: Trachurus japonicus; assembly: GCF_045865225.1. NCBI lineage: Eukaryota > Metazoa > Chordata > Actinopteri > Carangiformes > Carangidae > Trachurus > Trachurus japonicus. Next base: position 26,756,564 of record NC_140920.1, on the reverse strand, counting down.
TAGATAGATAGATAGATAGACAGACAGACAGACAGACAGACAGACAGACAGACAGACAGACAGACAGACAGACAGACAGACAGACAGACAGACAGATAGATAGATAGATAGATAGATAGATAGATAGATAGATAGATAGATAGATAGATAGATAGATAGATAGAATAGGTACTTTATTGTCATTCAAATACACAGTGTGCACAGAACAAAATTTCGTTTCACTGACTCTTGGCACAAAACAAAAAATATGTATATATAATTATAAATAAATTAAAAACAGACAAGTGAGATAGATAGATAGATAGATAGATAGATAGATAGATAGATAGATAGATAGATAGATAGATAGATAGATAGATAGATAGATAGATAGATAGATAGATAGATAGATAGATAGATAGATGTGCAGAATGATCTCTGAGTCATAGAGCAGTAAAATTACTCAATATATGTGTATTATTTATTCATAATACATTTACATCCAGGTTGCACTAAGTGATAAAGCAAGTGAAGGAGCAGAGAGCAGCACTATGAAAGAATGAGAAGGACTGATAAAGCTGTTAAACTGAAAGATGCAGAGAAACACACCAAAGAGTTATCTCCTCATTATCCACACTGTTTTGTGTGTCTGTGCCAAGTTCATGTCCACTGCAGTCCTCACTGTTTGTGTTTATGTGTTTTCTCAGAGGAGGAGGCGGAGCTGGCAGCCCGCTGCGAGGCTGCAGAGCGTCTCCTGGAGGACCAGCAGTGTATGATGGTGGCCGTGCGCGGGGAGCTGCGGGCCGGCCGGGCGCGGACGTCCGCCCTCGGCAGGAGCCTCAGGGACGAGGAGCGGCGCTTCCTGGACGAACTGAAACGCCGGAGCCACAAGATCACGCTGCTGAGCCGCGAGCTGCAGCGCCAAAATGTCACCACCACGACCCTCTGCCACGAGCTCCACACCGCTCGCTTAAAACTGTTCCAGCAGCGGCACAGCGCCAGCTCTGCTGCAGAGGGAGAGGAGGGACCCAGAGGAAAGGATGAAGAGGAGGAGGAGGAGGATGAAGAGGAGGAGGATGAGGATGATGAGGGGGGGGGCTCAGACTGGCTACTGTCTCCACCGCCTCCGGCCTCTCCCAGCCAACCAGAGGCGAGACACAGGAGGCGTGTCACCCTGAGGGAGGAGAGGGTCAGAGCTTGCGTCCCGCAGGAGAGAGTGACATCACCGCGAAGGCCACACCCGATGCCCGACCCCGCCCTCTTCCTGGTGCCACTCAGATACCGCCTCCTCCGCTTGAACCAGCCAATCAGAAGCCAGGGTGCGGAGGGGATGGAGGACGAGTGGGAGGATATAGAGGAGAGCAGGGTGCACAGGAGGGTGGACATGGGAGCAGGAGAGGGAGAGACGGCTCTGTGACGGGGACGGAGAGACGGCGTTGTCTTCCAGCAGGTCTCGGCATCAACATCTGCTGCAGTTTATTCCAGAAAACTCTTAAGAGGAGAGAGATGTAACCTTGTGATTATCTGTAGATTTCAGGAAGTGAGTTAGATATGTAGAGTTAGCTGCACAGGAGTGTGTGACCTACACATAGACGTATTAATGGAAATCCGTACACTGATGGTACGACATGCTACTTTGAGTGAGTGGGTCGAGAAAAAGACTGAATAGTGGTACCGTTTCATATGGATGCCTTTTGATTTTAACACTGTTGATCACAGCTTTTGCCTGTAATTAGTAGCCTTGCCTCTTGAGTCTATGAACAATGAACACTGTACTGTTCAACGTGGCGACTGCTTTTTCACTGCAGCGGCCGGATTCCAGGTTCAGAGAGTCACTCGAGGAGGTGTAGGGACATTTTGTATGATTTGCACTTTATTAAATTCATGCAATGTGCCTAGTAACGGCAGAACAGTATTCCTACTGTCATGGTGTCTGTTTTCACATTTTAAATCACATCCCTATAGGTTTGATGTTTTGAGGAGAAGCAAAGGTGTCAGTAATAACATCAACGGTGGCTGTGCTCTGTTGAAGTGTCCCTGCCAGTGTTGACAGCGAGCCAACATGGAAATACCTGCAGCCAGACACCGAGGCAGCGAAATGGAACCCAGCCATCCTTAATCTTATTATTTGCACCTGTGCTGTCCTCACTGTGACATTTGGTCGTCATGGTGCTTGGTGTTCTGTATCAAGACCTCGGCTGACGTTTTTATCGATCCATAGAGACATACAGTCGTTGGCAACTGCTAATCAATTCATCACATTATGTCAAGCAGGAAAAGCAGACACTTATTGGTACAAGAGGATTTGTTGCTTTTCCTGTGTTTTATTACTACAAACTGATTGATTGCATTACAAAACACACATTTCACTTTTAATTAAGAAAATAATTTGCAGATTAATCAATAATGAAAGTCATCATTAGTCACAGCCATTGACATTAACATAACCCCCAGAAGCGGTTTGTACCACCCTATGCCGGTATCAGCTATACTATCCCATAATATATTAAATGTACAGTATTGTCATTTACCATAACTTTATATACATATTTTATTTATTTACAAATGTGTGTCTGCCCACAAGAGGGAGTTTTAATAGGCTACTTGAAAATACATAATGTGTGCAACTGTAGGGGGTTATAAACACGTTATTAAATGTTTATTTGCCATTTATTAATGCTAAATATAGAAGGACTTGAGGATAAGTGTTACCCCTAAACCCTGTCACTGGGTGGCAGTACAACCTCATGTATAAACTTAACACTGACTGGGATGAAAATAAGCTCAGATCTGCTGCAGGCGACACAGAAGCCAAAACTAAAACTCTTTGCATACTGTATTTAAAGTGGCATTCATTTGTTTAAGTAACATGGCATCATAAAGCAGCATACTGTTCAGGTAGTTAGACCTTTTAATGTAACCAGCTCCTATTATAATACATGATTCACGTGGTACACAAACCCTTAGATCAATGATTTTGCTGGGTTTTTATAGTTGGATGACTGGAAAACAAAAAAAACAGAGGGAGTGGAGAGCTCAGAGAAGTCAGAGGAGGAGGTGTAGGCTACAGAAAGATTGTGATGACTCACATGCTGACCGTCCTTCATCTGGGGAATCTGCATCTTGTTCTGCTGCACAGACTTATATTCAACGTGGCACAGTGTCCCACTGAACAAAAGCTACAGTCCAGACCTCTGTGGAGGTGGATTTTTATTATGATTGACCAGTTACTCAGCGATCGAAGGATCTGCAGCGAACAAATTAAATGAAACTGAGTGAAATCAAATTCAACTCACCGTGGTGATAAACTGTGAGTTGGTAGCTACTAAACAGGAAAATACACAGATGAATTGAGGAAAAAAGAAACAACTTACAGTGACATTCTTCTCTTAACTTTATTGACTCTATGATTAATCTATCTTATTGATTGATAATTAGTCTGTGAGGTGATACACAAAACACTAAACTACACTCTGTTGTCAAGTGTGTCATACACCTGCAACTCGTCTCCTAGCAAACGTCCCATTCTAGAATGTTCCCACAGTTGTCTTGGAGACCGTGCTCAGAATGTTAATGCATCTCTGCAGTGGTGCCATGGCAACCAAAAGAGCTGTGTTCCAGCTCATGCCTAATAAAAGTGAGCAAAGTGACCGCACGACGTTTCCAGGACTTTGCGATGGGGAGACGGACGTGCTGTGTCATTTTCACTAAAGGGGCAAACAAACGTGAGGTGGTCCGAGCCCCCCACACCCCACCCCACCCCACCCCCTGCTGCTGTTATTTATACACCTTGTGCACATGCTCGCATTCAAGGTTGATAGAGAGTGCATGGACTGGAGTGTGAGCACAGGAAGTTACATCATGAGCAGGAGAGAGGTTGCCCTCTTCTGGACTGGGATGGGTACTAAAGTGTGTTGGATGTGCATGTGTGTGGTGTGAATAGAGGGGCCTACAGGCTCTCTCTCACAGCTCCTCTCCAGCCATGAAGGGCAGATACACACACCCATGCACTGACACACAGTTTGTGTAACGTGGTTTCGCAACGAGGACGGGGAGAGACCTCCTGCTCTGGAGGAGAAGCCTGGGAAACTCAGTGATTTCAGCACAGCAGCCTGGAGAAGATGACACAGACTGGCTGTCTCCCCCTCTCTCTGCACTGGCTGGTAGGACCCACACATTGATTTCACCAATGTCATGTGCTGTTTTATTCCTCTGTTGTATGAGAGACATGTACACACTGTCTTCTGCACCTGTGTGTCCTCATTAGCTTGGAGGGTGTGTTACCTTGCTAAAAACTCTAATAAAGGCCATATACATTAATATACAGCTATTTAGTAGGCTATTTGGATTTAGACAGTTGTGAGTGGTGAACAACTGTAAGATAGAGGGGTTTTTTTTTGTTTGTTTTGTTTTTTAAATTTTCCTCTCACCTGTTTTCCAGGATTCCCACATTTCCAGCATCATCCCACAGCTCATGTGATGAGCCTCTGTCTCCAAGCTTTTCCAGCTGGTTCCACTGTAAGGTGACACCGCTGCAGGAACACTTCATAATCTTCCTGTCATCAGCTGTTAAGCTGCTTGTATTCACACATGCCACACAAGACAAGACACACACACATGTGACGGTGACAGTCACAGTCTTTTGCAGTTTACACTGAGCAGCTTAGCTCAGAGTGAGTGTGCATTTGAAATTGGGATGAAAGTTTTGAGTCAGTTTCACTTGTAACTGCACCCAGCAGTGGTTTCTCTGCTGTAGCTGTGCTCTCACCTTGTTGTAGCCTACACTGCTGCATCACTGCTCAGAAGTTGATCCGCTGGAGGTTAGTGAAACAAAGCTGCTGTTGAAGGAAAAAAAGTTTATTACATCTTGGATTTTGTTTTGCTTTGTTTTTATTTTGAAATTATATCAGTTGTGATACCATGGTACTTCGCAAATATTGTTGAGATCTATTCTTTTTGCATTGTTACATTCTTTTCTGGGCAAATTGAATCGTAGGCAACTGGGAAGACGTTTTGCCTCTTATCCAAGGGGCTTCATCAGTTCATACGCAACAAATCTCACTAGTCCGCACTAGCTAGACAAAGACTAGTCTTAGTCTTTGTCTAGCTAGTCTCGAGACTTGTTGCATACGAACTGATGAAGCCCCTTGGATAAGAGGCAAAACGTCTTCCCAGACAAAGTCCAGTTGCCTACGATTCAATTTGCCTAGAAAAGAACAATGACCTGGATGAATGAGAACATCCATAGGCATTGTTACATTATTCTAAACTTTATAACCAAGTTTCTCTTCACAGCTTTGACTCACATAAACTCTGTGGTCTTTTCTCTCTTAGGCCTCTTGCACAGTTGTGTTGATGTTTTCTGCACGAAGGCAACATGGGAAACATAGTTGAGTGTTGTCAAGCGCTATCACACTACTTTAAGTGTAAGGATGCGGCAGCCCGGGGCGAGGTGGAGAGATCCGCTCTGCTGTCCAGTGAGGAGAGTGAATGCGAGTCGCCATGCCTACCGGACGACCTGGAGGAGGGTCTGCTACCCAGCTCCACCGCCGGCATTGTGAACCCAGCCCTGGAACCGGAGCACTTCCTGTTCCCTGACATCATCCTGAGCAGCAACCCGGGAGGGGACGTGACCCTGGTGGAGCCCATGGTGTGTCTGCTCGTGTCCCAGGAGGAGGAGGAGGAGGAGGAAGGGGGAAGAGGTGAGCGAAGACATGACGGACAAGGGAGGAGCGGCACGGAGAGGAGCCGGGGTTATTCTGAGGTCGAGACCCAGACCGAGGCGGAGACGCAGATCGGTACGGGGGTCCAGACTCAGACAGAATCACAGGCAGAGGTTCAGACACAAACAGATATACTGGTGTGCAATAGTGAGAATGTAGGTAGACTAACAAACACCGTCGCTGCAAAAGATGTGGCTGTAGATGTCAAGGAGGAACATGAAATATTAAAACAGGAGGATGTGTTCCTGGAGGTAGAAACAGATACACAGACATCACGAGGGAGTTCAGAAACTGTCACTACCACGCCATCAGAGAAACAACATGAAAGAATACTTGGCTCAGAAATCTGGTCTGACGTAGAAGTTTTTGCACAAGAGAAGGTGGAGAAAGACACACTGGCCTCCAGAGAAGAAGATGAGCAGGACAAGAGGAATCAGATCCATGAGTTCAAAACAGAGCAAAAAGAAAAGTTAGACACTGACGATGAAGAAAGCGTCTTTCAAATGCAACAGAGGACACAGAGGGACGTAAAAGACGGAGGAGGAAGGCTTCAGTCAGAGTGCACTTCAGTGATGCTGGCTGAGCACAATGTAAACAACGTGGATGAGAACATCGATAACAACGCTGAAAGCCTGGAGACCTGCGACCGTGAAGACCTGACGCCACAGAGGAGTCGACAGAATGAACAGATGGCCGAGGCATCTGAGGTGTCGGATCACAATGTAAATGAAAACAGCCATAATAACTCAGACCATAATCAGTGCCAGGAAAACCTGCATCCACCAAAGAAGGAGGAGGAGGAGGAGGACGAAGGCAAGACCGGTCCGCAGCAGACTGTTCTGCCTCAGGTGGAGGAGGACGGAGCTGAGATGAAGCAAATGACCCTGTTTTTAGTTGACAGGCTGTTTCTGGCAGCACCGTATGGAAAAGGTGTTTTACTCGACCGGGCCGTGTTTGTGTTTGTTCCATTCATATTCAAGCATGTCTGATCATCACCATGCATGGGATCCTTTTACTGGAAAATTAAAAGAGGATGTTACATTTTATTCTCGATACTTACTTGAAGATGAAGGTGAAGATTTACTGCAAAAAAGAAAGTTGCAAAGAGGATAACGGAAAGCCTAAAGTGAAATGTTAGGTACCAGATGGAAAAGCACAAATCAATTTATTGCAATTAAGCTTTTAATTTTCCATTGAAGGATTTGATATTTCACTTTTTCCCCACATGATTTCTGGTATTTGTTTGTCATTTCGCCATTTAGTTGTGTTTTTTCAGTTCCTTCTTTCAGTTCATTCACCCTAACCCTATATTCTTATACATTGTCATTTTAATTTTACATTTGAATTATGGCTGGGTGTAGAAATATCTTTTCTAATACACAGACATCTTATATACTCACACCCTGTATTTGTCTCTTCTGCACTGTTGTCAGCTGCACCTCTGATTCAAATTGAAGAAAGCCCACAGGATGATGATGTGGAGCAGCCTGATCCTGATAAAAGGGAGCAGCTCACCATCCGTGACATAGTTGAATTGCAGGAGACGAGCTTCATCGTCAGAATTCAACCTCCCGGATCAGAGAGTTTTGAGCTCCAGGTTCGGCTGAACTTCTGTTACAGTATTACTTTCTCATTGTATATCTCCGTGTCTCTATCTTCCCTGTGAATCACTTTAATACATCCGTCCTCTGCTTGCAGGTGTCGGGCCAGATGCTGGTGGCAGAGCTGCGCCAGGTGCTGATGGATCATGAGATCACCTGCCACCGCACGTGCTTCTCTCTCCAGCTGGGGGGCAACACACTGGACAGCCTCACAGAGCTCCACTCTATCCAGGGCATCCAGGACCGAGCGCTGGTCAAGTTGGTGGAAGGTAACTGCCTCCATCTTTTCCTCTTCTTATTTTTCTCACAGTTAAATGTGAAGATTGTTAAGACAAACTGGTAGCGTGAAAAATTTCATTTCATCCATCTGTGGAGAAAAACACAATACATATAAATACTGAGTCTAGGTGATATAGAATAATAAAGTTTTCTAGAGTTTTTATAGATTCTGTGTGTTGTGTAAATTTTAAAGGAGACATATTATGCCCCTTTTTCACAAATTAAAATTGTCCCCAGGTGTCTTCAAGACATGTCTGTGACATGCTTTGGTCAAAATCCCCCAAGGATCAAACATTACAGCTCTTTTCATCCTCTCAAAACAGTCCTGTTCAGAACGGCTGGTTTCAGTGCCTGTTCCTTTAAATGCAAATGAACCACTGCTGCAAATTCAAAATAGTTACATCGCTGGAAGACATCTGAGGGAACAGCTCATAAAACCACATGGATTTCAAACTAGGGAGTTTGCACATTACACATATTTCAAAAAGTGCTATTTCCATAATATGTCCCTTTTAAGGTCTGCCTGGTGGGAGTCAAAAAAACAAGACTAATGAAAATGAATGCGCAATGATTTAATTGTCTATAGAGAGAGACACAACAGTAGCTCAGGGTTGTTGCTCAACCAGTGGTTGCAGCCCCTGGCCTTCTCCTTCCAGTCATAAGGTAAGATACAGGCAATAAAGCAATCAAGATACAATAGACAATACTGTCATAAGTCACATGGTTATCTTGTGGTCATCCGGTCATTCTCACTCCCAACAGATGGTTTATCTACCAGGATACGATAGGTTATACAAATCATTCAAAAGACTTTCTCGAGAATAAGACACCATCAAAATTTCCACCACATGTAGTCTCGCTGATGTTGACATTTCATTTTACTGCCATATGGCCTTGTCTTGTACTGTATTGCTGTTTCCTTTCTGAAATTCAACACAGCAGCAAAAAAGATTAAAGCAAACACTTTGAAAGTTAAAACACTACTTCTGATGTCGTTGCAGATTCGTATTCGGTGCGTGATGCTCGTCTGCATCTCAGACACGTGTGTGATCTTCTGAGGAGCCTCGACCTTACAGACGCTTACAACGGAGTGAACGGCAGCTCTCTATCTTACCTCACCTTTTACACCAGAGGAGACAGAGGTAGCCTTGTTCTCTCACACGTCTTATCGGGCTTTTGGTCTTCTCATTTCTGTCGGTAATCATCTGATCCATCCACCTCCATATTTGTCCTCTCAGATTATGAAAGTGTTGCGAAGAAGCGAGCCACAGAGAAGGAGTGTGTCGACTGCAGTCCTCCAGAATTCATCCTCCCCGGATGTAAGGAGCGACCGCTCTCCCCACTGCAGCCCGTCAGAGATGACTGGAAGGTGACAGATCAGATTATGTAATGATGGATATAATGCATATTCATTCATATTGAAGCAGCAGTGGGATTTCATGGAAGCGTCATTTCAGCCGTTACAGTGCCTGCGGGTTCTGACCATGAGCAGCTGGAACCCTCCTCCAGGGAACAGGAAGATGCATGGAGACCTCATGTACCTCAACGTCCTGACGATGGAGGACAGAGAACTCAACATCACATCCTCCACACGTGGCTTCTACCTCAATCAGTGAGTGTTGAACCGTTCAGCTGTTGCAAGTTTGCTGGAGTATTTTTTTTTTTTGTCAAGCTTGTGCCAAGAGTGGCTGTCTATCCACCACTGCAATGTTTCAACAACGACTGGATACACTCACTGTGTCGAAATCCCCAGAGTCCAGAGATCCTCTTTTTATGTTCTTTCGAGAATCTGGGTCGACTGAGCAGAGAGATTCTTTTTCATATGACATCTTACAATTCCATGATCAGAGCATGTCCAGTCCAGATTTCATCTCACAAGGGGGAATAGTTTGAAACAACAGGGAAGCTGTAAGACTTGAAGATTTCAAATGATCGCCTCACATTTGTGTCTCACTTGGAAAAATCTCAGAAGTATTGGCAAAGAAAAGTTTGTACAGACGTTCATGGTTCCCAGATACTGGCAAAGTTTGGTGATCACTTTTCATCTGACACCATCAGGCCAAAATTGCAGTTAATTGGTTTTAACTAATATCACTGTCATCAGCCTCAGGTCTATGAATGAATGAATGAATGAATGAATGAATATTTATTTTTGTTTCCCATCGCATATGGGATTACAAGACACATTTACTGACAAATCAAAACTAGACAGTCTTCCCTACCTGCCACACAAGTGCGACACATAAATAAACAACTTCAGATTACTTTCAGTACTCATCTCTATATTGTTCTTCGTCTCATTGCCCAGGCCTTTTCAAGAAATGAAGAAAATGCTAATATTTTCGACTGAAAAAGATGTTTTAGCTTCTCAGCATCGTCTAACCACACAAATGTGTTATTTGGATCTACCTTACTAAACAGTTTTTGTCTTATAAAGTCAAAGAAAGGACAGTATAACACAAAATGCATTTCCACCTCTTAGATATCACACAAAGTAGAAATTCTGTTGTCTTCTGCAGTGCCAGCATATCTGCCTGTCTCAATATGAAGACCAATACCAGCTCTAAATTGAGCAATGGGGACTTTTCTTTTTTGACAAATTATACAAAATGTAATTTTCTGGGCCAAATACCTGTTTTATTTCACAGTACTCTAAGTACGCAGCTTTGGTTTACCCCAAATATCTAGTGCCCATCTATCTTTACTTGTTGAAAAATAATTTATTTTAATACATTAACCTCCACTGCTTTGGGTTTAGTGTCTGTCTGATATCAGCATGTGAGCATTGCCATTGTTAGCATTCAGTCCAGGCTGCTGAGTCACAGCCACAATCAGTGACACTTTTTGTTCTTATTATGAATTTCCTCTGCCTGCATTTCTTCCTCTTCCTAGTTCCGACACTTGTGCGATGAGGTTTGTAGAAACTTACCTGGGTTCATTTTGTGCTACAGTTTGTGTGTTCTGACTTCTGCAGGTCAACTGCCTTCAACTTCAACCCTAAACCTGCCGCGCCCAAAACCTTCTGCCACTCTCTTGTTGACCTGCTCAATCAAGTCAGCCCTGCTTTCAGGAAAAACTTCAGTGCCCTGCAGAAGAAGAGGTAAGCAGACTCTTTGTGATTAAAATGGAAAATAAATTCATCCAAGCGACATGTAACTTTATTAATATAAATCCAATAATACAACTATCCCAATGGAACAGAACCTCTCACTCCATGTGAATTCCTTCTATCCAGAGTCCAGCAGCATCCTTATGAGCGGTTCGCAGCACCTTTTCAGGTGTTCACCTGGACGGCCCCTCATGGAGACCACGCCCTCGACTGTGTCAAAGCAGAGGACACACACGCCAGTCACATGGGCCAGGACAAGCACACAGCTGGGCAGGTTGCAGCCGCAATACACAGGCTATATTTTAGAAATGCAGATGTTTGAGCGTGTGTGTGTGCATTTACACACTAAACAAACACTTTACACACACGCATCTAAGAATAACTGACTAATAGTAATTGTGATAATGATGCTGATATTTAGGTTGTGTACTGTGACCACAGAGTCGGGACTGGAATGAGGAGCTGCAGGGATGCAAGGAACTCCCCAGGAAATCCCTCCAGGAGCGTCTGCACAGAGAGAGGAGCGTATTTAAGGTGGGAGTCTACAGATTTATTTATTTTTTTAACATCTATCATTCTCCTAATTATGTTTGAGAGATGCAGACTCATGACTGTGACATCACGCCTCCATCCAGACCAACAGTGACTTTGTTGCCGCTGCGACCCAAGGCGCCATGGCCGTTATCGACGGTAACGTCATGCCATTAAACCCAGGCGAGGCGCCTCATATGCAGATGTTCATCTGGAACAACCTCTTCTTCAGCCTGGGCTTCGACATATCTGAGCACTACCGCCCACTGGGGGGCAACACCGCCGCTCACGCTGCTGCCATCTGCGACCTGAGAGGAGCACAGGTAGAGATCCACAGCAGTATCTGCATAAAGAGTCTTAGATGTACGGTTTAATATTACATACAGTAGTTCTGAAACGTCGTAACATGTGGATATTAAAGGGAAATAATGAGCAGCCATTAATAATCAAGATAATGATCTTCCCTGCAGTTGGTTGGGCTCTGATTTTCACTTTCTAATCTTATTCACTCTCACATTATCTGTAGCTGTCATCTCATCTCATCTCTCATGTCATTAAAACAAATATAGACAGATATAGATTTACTCCATTTTTGAGGAGGTCGGGGAGGAATACTTTGTGTTGTAACGTTAACTCCATTTAAAATAAGCTTCTATTGAAATTTGAAGAGAAATGGTTAGAAAATGTTCTATTAAAACCAAAATTAAGGACATATATGCAGATTAAATCTAATTTTGGCCCTGAATTATACGTTACATCACACTTACAGAGAAGTCAAAGATCTTTAGTTGTACAGCTGAGATCTGGTGTTCTTCCTCTGGCCATTGAGGTATTCCCGAGGAGAGCAGAATATGTGAAATGTGTGAGTTAGATGAAGTAGAAAATAAGTCTAATTTCCTTTTATATTGTACAAAGTATGATGATTTGAGAGAGGTATTATTTCATGAAATCTGTGGACAAGACCCAGAAATATTTTGGTTCTCTGATGAGCAGAAGCTGGAGTGGTTGTTTAATGGTGCGTTCCAGGCAGGTTTTTGAACCCGTAAGTCACGACTTCAAGTCACCAGTTACGAGTTTGTAGCGTTCCAGGCAAGTTACGAGTTACTAACTGGGAACTGGGAGTTGATCCATCTAGTACGAGTTCACAGGTGGGAAGTTACGACTTTGACTGTACGTTCTAACGGGTAACCATAGGAACGGGTCGGAAAAATACGAGTTACGGGTTGCCTGGAACACACCATAATTCCAGTGTGTTTAAGACTGCTAGTTTTATTTCTAAAGCCTGGAAAAGAAGAAACTTGTTTAACTAATTTCTGATGATTTCCTTTTAACCTTGGCATAGTTTTTCTTCTCTGTTTTTGGATAATGGTTTTGAACCCCTGTTTGTTTTCTTATTTCTTTGATGTGTTAGGATGTGCTATGGTCCTGGTTTGTTTTCTTGGTGTCATACAGAAGTATGCATGACACAATAATAAAAGTCATTCATTCATTCATTCATATAATGAAGCTGCTCTACCACAGGCATATGCATCTGTAGACACAGAGGGGCTTCACACACTGGGGACAGCCGTGGTGGATTATCGTGGAATCCGTGTTATCGCTCAGACGATTGTTCCTGGGATCCTGGAGAAGAATCAGGAGCAGAGCGTAGTCTATGGCTCTAACGACTATGGAGTAACTGTTTTTACACACCCCAGGTGAGACAAAACAATCACGTCAAATATCAAACTGGCAACAATGACAGGTTTGATTTTCCCAGCATTACTGCGTTTCATCAGAGGTGTTTGTTCACTGCAGGTTTCTGGAGCTTCTGGATAAAACCAGTAAACCACTGAGGATCCAGCGTCACCAGGTGCTCGACCACAACGACGTCCCGGTGGAGCTTTGTTCGGGCGTCGAGACCAAAGGCATCCTGGGTAACGACGGACGATCCTACATCTTAGACCTTCTCCGCACCTTCCCCCCGGACCTCAACTTCCAGTTCTCAGAGACAGGGGGGACGGGGGAGGAGGTGCCAAAGGAGTGTCAGAGCTTTGGTTACCCACGGCGACATCGTCACAGCCTGGCCAGTCTGAGACCAGAGCTGATAGAGGCCTTCGTCCAGCACAGGTGAGGAAGAGGAGGAGGTGTGAAGCCTGTTAGACCGACAGGATGAACTCAGAGTGAGAAACTATCAAACCTCAAACCTTGTGTTTTCTGTCACAGGTATGAACGTTATGTCAAGATGGTGGCTCAGGAGCTCAGCCAACTGGAAGAGCAGGATGCAGCCACAGCAACACCTGATGCTGATGAGGGTGAGTATTAAAGGGATACTTCACCCAAAATCAATAATTCATCAATTTTCTGCTCACCGTCATGCCAAGGAAGGGTTTGGAGAACCTTCAGAGTTATCAAAACGCTTTTAGAGTTCCAGGAGGTGTTGGGCTGGGAACAGATTTATATATAATGGTGGCGGATGGTTTTCACTTTTGAATCATCCAAAACACACACTATGGAACATCCAGATACCTCCATACTGCTCGTCCGTACTGACCCAAGTGTTCTGAAGCCGCGAGTCCACGACATGAAAAAGTTGTTCGGAAAAAAATAATTTGATCTCCTTGTTGTAGCAGTAGCTCCCAGTGGCTCCGTGAGATGCGCAAGATTTGCTGCGAGATGTTCTTCCATGTTTACATCATACATCCAATGGTTTTCGCAGCAAATCTTGCGCATGCGCACAAACATCAACAGAGCCACTTTGGCTGTTTGGATGTTTCAGAGTGTGTGTTTTTGACAATTCAAAAGTGAGCTCTATCCGCCACCATTACTGTATATGAAAATCCGTTGCCAGTCGGACCCCCCCCTTGATCTCTAAAAGCATTTTGATAACTCCAAAAGTTCTCCAAAACCTTCCTTGGCATGACAGTAAGTAGACAATTGGTGAATTATTGATTTTGGGTGAAGTATCCCTTTATGTGACATCATGAAACTAAAGTGATAAAGCAGCAGAAACTGGGTCACTGCCAAGATAAACTAGGTTGAGAAGCACAGCGTGATGAGGTACAAAATTAGTCAAAGAAAAGACATGCTGGTAGCACAAAGACATTAAAGTGCATTGCATTGTAGTATAAAGACAAGTTTCAAAGTTACATTGGAAACACTTCAAAATGTTAATTCCATCTCCTTTTTATCACTAGTTTTAATTCAAATAGAGAAATAAGTTAGATGTTCTCTTACATTTGCATGTTTCAACTGTCAACCTACAGTCTCCTAACTCATTTGTCAGTTTAAAAGAAATAGTAAAACTAGGTGGCAGAGAGTTTCTTTGCAGGATCCCTTTATAGGAGTTGTTTTGTAGAATTAAATCCCATCACACGATCTTCTTCAGCACTTTACTAAGTTAAATGTTCAGTTTTTCAATCGCCTTGAGAACATCTCATCCACATTTCCAGATACTTTTTACTCCATTACATCCACTCTCTTTTCTTTTGGCAAATTAAGATTCTACAGACAAAACATTTGATGATTTCTTAAAATGAGATGCATTCTCCACAGTGGAAAAAGTCTGAAATCAGCTCCCACTCCACCTACTACTGCATTAACATTCTGCCTACAGACTCATGCATCAATATTAATGAACCTGTGCTACAATAGATGACAATAGAGCTATGTCAGGGGTCATTCTTGGCCTTTAAACCAATGTGAATTTCAAGTGGTTGATCAACACTCCAAATGCATGAATATTCACTGTATACAGTAACTAGTGGATGAGGCTAAAGAGAGAAATGCCAGGTTGCTGTGTTAATAATGTATTTGTATTTTGCTTGTGTAGAACTCCAGAGGAGAGATGTAATCATGAAAGCTTGTCAGGCTGTCGGATCAGTGAGCGACTGTCGCTTTGACATCCGCTTCAATCCTGATGTTTGCTCTCCAGGTATTAAATCCAACTTTGCGCACACACTCGCAAATGCACCTTGTTTAAAAGTAGATTTTTAAAGGTCAGACCAAGAGTAAATGTGTGTTTGGTGTCTTTTTTTGCAGGTGTTCGTTTCTCGGCTGAGTGTGTTGAGGAGGTTCAGAGGCAAAGGAAGATGTTGTGGGATGCTGCTGCTTTTATTCTGTCCAATCAGATTCCAGCTGTTGTGAGTTCAGTGATGAGCATTAATGTTCATTCATTTGATCCTGTCGTGTACATGAACCTTAAAATGTGTAATGTTGATGGGGGTGATGTTGGTGTGTGTGTGTGTGTGTGTGTGTGTGTGTGTGTGTGTGTGTGTGTCAGCTGAGGGACTGTCTGGACCACACAGCAGTGCCGATGGATGGAGCCACCCTGATCTCAGTGCTTCATCAGCATGGTGTGAATGTGCGATATCTGGGCACTCTACTGAAGGAGCTGCACACAGTGGAGGAGAGACAGAGACTCGACCATGTAAAGGTAATTACCACACTAATTAGTTATATGTTATTAACCACAAGATAAATGTGTTAAGTTGATAGAGCTGCCTACTTCCTTCTGTTATTCTTTCTCTGGCGCTGGACTGACAAGGATACATTATCTATAAATGAGTCATTATTGTTAATAGAGGAGGTACATGTAGTACTAGTATCATTGTAACATTTATCTAATCAAGTAGTCTGTCTTGAATAGAGACCTTTCTTGCAAGAGAGAAAGTATGAATTCAGTAAACACTGATTTTATGTATAAATTTGTCTGAATATTTTTCATCCCATCTGCAGCCGCCAAGTGAAGTAATATACATAAATTCTCAATTCATGAATATGAAAATTAAACATATTAAACACACTCCACATTTCATATTCATACATTATACAGTATATTACATACTGCTATAGTGGTGGTATTGTGAGCATTCATGAGGAAGGGTTTAACTGACAGGGCTGAGTGTCCCCAGATGTGTTGGACATGTGTTTAACTGCAGGAATTCTCTGTCACACTACACTCATTTAAAGTCTTCAATACCCTTTGTGATCAGTAATCCTTTTCACTCTGGTGAAATTTGCTGTATGTATAATTTATCAGTCTGGGGAGGAAGAACAGATGCGCTTGGAGAATTTTGCAAGCTTAATGAGATGAAGTCGGATTATCTTTTCAGAACCTGAAATAATTGAATATGCTTCACGGTAATACAATCTTAGATGTAGTCTTTTTCAATCAGTCAATCAGACTTAATTTGTGTATATTGTGGAGCACTTTTTATGCAAACTATTGTTTTTTTTTTTCTAAAAAAAAACAAAAAAAAAACAACAACAACAAAAAACCAAAAATTTCCCAACCCCTCACTCAGACATTATACACTGACACACAGAACAATAACTTTTAGACCAACTGGAGACAGAACTGGTTTGAGTTTTAGTGAAGATGCCTGTCTCTCTATAGTGATTAATGATTAATCTCCAATCCAATCAGATTTAGATAAAAAAATAACTAATATGAAATACGATATCCACTTAATATCATTAAATAGTCTTTCAGGACAACCAAACTACAGGATTTGGCTGAAGATATAACTGTGTATCATCTGCATAAAATAAAGCAATATGTTGTACCTGCTAATTATATAATGAAATGGCATAAACTGAGAAAAGAAGGGGCCCCAGTGTTAACCCTTGAGGTACCCCTTAAAAACGGTTTCTAAATGGGGGGAAAAAACATTACCAAGCTGAATAGTACAGTACCTCTCAGAACTTGAAGTACTGGTTACAACATATTCTTTTTTTCTAAAGTTCTTAAATTATAATCTTTGTATTTTGTGATGATTGATTTCCACCAATGGAAAATGATCTGTAGCTCACTAAGACATAAAACACGAAATATATGCAACATAAGTGGCAACAAAGCACTGAAAGCAATAAGGATACGAATAAGACATAACAAAATAAAAATGCTATGGGACAAGATGTAGCTCAGGTTTGTTGTTTCCTGATCATATAACTGATCAAATGTTCCCCCACAGAGAATTTCTATCAGTGAGATCTTCATCAGAAGTGCTAAACACATCTTCAGGACCTATCTACAGGTGACTCATGATGCAAACATGGAAAATAACAACATTAACATTTAAAATCAAGCAACAACTTTGTGGTATCAATTTGTATCTTGTTTTCCCTCAGGATGTGGAACCTGCAGCGTTCTCTGCTGCTGTCAGCCACTTCCTGAACTGCCTCTTGAGTTCCTGTGTCCCCGACTCCTGCTCTGATGAGCTACTCACTCGTCGCAGAAGCCGACGTCGGCGGAGCCACGGGAGCCGAGTCCCCTCACTGACAGACAGCGTGTGGGCCCGACTGACCCCCAGTGAGCTGTGGGGCAGGATCAGGACCGAGGCTGGGGATTATTACCACCATACATTTGACAAGTATGTGTCTGTCTGCAGATATGTATGAGTGTATGTGTGTGTAGATATGGGCAGCAGGATTTTACAGTTCCATCCTCTCTGTGTTCAGTGACAGTGTAGATCAAGTAATAGAGAAGCACGGCCTTCAGAAGATCTCCCTGCTGAGAGAGATTGCCATCAAGACTGGCATCCAGGTAAGACACCTTCTCTTCATAATGCATTGAAATATTCTGTCCATCTTAAAAGGATAGTTCAACATTTTGGAAAATTGGCCCATTGCCATAATCCCTATAGTTTTAGGAGTAGGTTTGTTACCTTTAATTGTCGGTGCAAGCTATTTTTCAATCGGCAGAGCAGAGCCGTGAGCTGCTCAGAGCTACGCTACGGAGGCTAATGGGATTACTTGGTTTCCCTCATTAAACTCATCAAATACACAATCCAACAACTCCAAAAACGCTCTGGTGGACAAGTTGTGTCACAACTGTCTGGTCACAACTTGTCGTCCTCGAGAGCGTTTTGGAGTTGTTGGATTGTGTGTTTGATGAGTTTGATGAAGGAAACCAAGAAATCCCATTAGCCTCCGTAGCGTAGCTCTGAGCAGCTCACGGCTCTGCTTTGTCGTTCTAAAAACAGCTTGCACCAACAAATATAGGTAACGAACCTACTGCTATGAGGTATTATGGCAATGGGCCAATTTGCCAAAATGTTGAACTATCCCTTTAAAGCTGAACACTGTAAATCTCTTTCTGCTCCATCCTCCTCCCCTCCATGTAGGTGCAGCTGAGGGAGTATGTGTTTGAGTCCCGGCATAAGCCAGTGTTTAGCGAGGAGGACGTCGTCAACATGTTCCCTGTGGTCAAACATCTCAAACCTACAGCAACAGATGCCACACGGCTTGTCCAACAGGCACAGGTGGCAGTACAGCAGGGTGAGACACACAACAGGCTAAAACAAACATTCAACTGCACTTAATACAGAATATTTGTTTATATTCAACATTATTTATAAGTAAATGAACATTGATAGGAAGATATATTTAGCATGTATCACCTGATATGCTAAATACAAAGGACAAAAGGAAAAAAAGAAAGGGATACAGTTAATAAGAAAAGTCATGTCAGTGAGCTACAAATCTCACAATATAGGAAATAGTTAATGATACAAAAATCTAGATGATTTGTGTTATGTATAAAGAAAAAAACATTTTTGATCCCAGCAGAAGCTACTGTACAGCCAGCCCTTCAGTAGTCTGAGTCAGAAAGACAGGCAGGTATATTCCAATAGTGCTGTTGTTTGGGCTCGAAATTCTCACTTTTTGTTAGTCAGTAGTTTATAGAATTAAAAAAAAGTGTTTATTTGACTTAAACCTTAAACTATGAATAATAAAACCAGAGAAACAGATCATTTTGAAGTGGTTATGTCTCCATGCAACATTGATTTACATAGATTTGGAGCAGATGTAATTAATCTGTGTATTCAGAGCTCATCGGGACTTTTTTATGTTTGCATTTAGGGCTTCTAAAAGATGGGTATGAACTGATCAACCAGGCCCTGACTCTGTTCAGCAGCGTATGTGGGGTCCTGCATGAGGATGTGTGCATGTGCCTGCGTCTCCTGGGACGGCTCAGCTACATCTTGGGGGACTATGCAGATGTGAATATGGTTTCCATTCATTTCATGACCTTTTTATCTTTTCAGACTTATGAATCAGCACCCACATGCCAAGTTTGATCAACGCTATTATACAGTGTTTGACTATTATATTATGAGCATCTGTGAGTTTTCATACCGTAAATAAACCTTGTCTTAATTTGTGATTTCGTCTCATAGGCCCTCAGCCACCAGGAAAAGGCTGTTATGAGCAGTGAGAGAGTTCAAGGTATAGACCATCCACAGACCATACAAGACTATGTGAGTTTCTTCACCTTCTCATCGGTTGACAGACTGATTGATTTCCCATAAAACATCTTACTTGACTCCGTTAATGTAATATCTCCTTAACTGTGTCCTCATATGACTCTGTCCTCCTGTCTGTGATCCAGACGTACCTGGCTCTGTACTGCTTTGCGGGAAGCCAGCATTTCACCTCCCTGCAGCTGCTGTATCGCGCTCGGTACCTCACCCTGCTCGTGAGCGGAGAAGACCATCCGCAAGTCGCTCTGCTGGATGTAAGTGAGACCTCATCTCCAGAAAGTTGGATTATTCTAAAAAATAAAAATGAAATTGCTGTTATCATTTTTTAGCCAGTGCTTTGTAGGATTTGGTTTTATAGAAAGTGATATAGAAAGAGGCAGTGTTTGAGATACTTTTTTATGATTATTGGTGTTTGATCACTTTGAAACTGTAAACTGTTTTCTTGTCTGTAACAACATCTATTGCACGTCTGTCCGTCCTGGGTGAGGGATCCCTCCTCTGTTGCTCACCCTGAGGTTTCTCCGATTTTTCCCTCTTAAAAGGGTTTTCCATGGAGTTTTTCCTCAGTCGATGTGAGGGTCTAAGGACAGAGGATGTTGTTAAGATGCCATGTAAAGCCCTTTGAGACAAACTGTTTGTAAAAACGGGCTATACAAATAAAATTGCCTTGCCTTGCCTTGCCTGATCAAGATCCAGTGTGATAGAAAACGTAGTTACATCTCACTCGTGATCTCTTAACACCCCTCATGTGCTCCTCTGCATCAGAGCATGCTGGGTCTGGTGCTTCATGGACTGATGGAGTATGAGCTCTCACTGAGTTTCCTACAGAATGCCTTAAATTTAACCTCCAAATACCGCGGTGTCACATCGCTGAGAAACGCACACAGGTAACATTACATTTAGCATCATCATCATGTTTTTCTATACTCTTATTTTCAGAAAGACGTTTGCTTTATATCAGCTCTTTGCCTCTCAATGTCTGTGTCTTATGTACAGTCACCACCTGCTTGCCACTGTATATGAGACTAAAGGGGAGTTTCGATCAGCTCTGCAACACGAGAAAGAGGCTTATACAATATATAAAAGCCAGGTATGTTTTAAATGCTGCTGCAGTAGCATCTTTGCTGGTGTTATGCTATATCGTTCTAACTGACCTTATATTACAGGTTGGTGAGAGCCATGACAGTACAAAGGAGAGCTCAGAATACCTGAGGAGCCTCACTCAGCAAGCGGTGGTCCTTCAGAAAGCCATCAACCACATCTACAGCAACACACCGAGTGCCTGTATCCCACCTCCAAAGGTGAGTATTGTTTGGCAAAATCCACCTGCCTATATCAAGTCCATTCCTGATTGTGTCATACTTAATCTAATCTGTGCTTCTCCCCAGTTTTCCACTCCAAGCCTTCCCACAATCCTTCAGCAGCTCAACCTGACATGTGGAATCATTCTCATTCCCCTCAGGTGAACATTAAATCATTATGCCATCAGTAATAACCACTAATGTGGTATAGTATGTGATGGTAATTTCACCTGATGGTTATTCTGATAAAAGCCCTCCTCTCACTTTACATGTGATGTCTTTCTCTGTAGTGCAAAAGAAGTTGCAGACCTGAGGACTGAGATGAAAGGAAAGGAAAAGCGTCAAGTGGAAGAACTGGAAAATCAGTTATTAAAGCAAAAAGACTGCAGGACTTCACACAAAGAACAACCCCTCTGAACTACAGACAGTTACAATGCAACATCTGTGTGTGTTCTGTCTGGTTTCTGAAAAGGAGTACAGACAATGAGCAATGGTGGAAAAGGACGGCCAGGTACATTGCTGGTGGTTATATGCAGGTTAGCCTACTTTGGACAACAACTACAGATTATCTAAGGAACAGACAGGTGCAGACAGTTTGTTTTGCTGCTGTCTGTGAAGGACTGGATGTTGGAAAGAGTCTTATATACAGGCCATTGTTGAAATATATGGAATATATTAATAAACGCTGGGGGCAGAAACATTGATGGCAAATACATAACTAGCCTACTCATTTTTGTCAGAAAAATACATAAACCTTAGACTCTAAATAGAATTGAAGTTTATACCACTAGGTTAAAGGAAAAGCACAGTATGTTTGGAGCTGACAAAGCATCTATGAACTGAAAGTCCAAATTTCTATTATTTTACCATGTTGATGTCTTATTGCAATTCCCTGTGTGTCCACTGGGTTTCAGACTTGTGCCATGAACAATTCTCAGAACATGACAGATAATTTATCTGTGCCTGATTATTGAAATTATCTCTATGAATGTTTTTATGTGTACTAGCCTACCACTGTACTTTAATACAC
This sequence comes from Trachurus japonicus, assembly GCF_045865225.1. Classification (NCBI taxonomy): domain Eukaryota; kingdom Metazoa; phylum Chordata; class Actinopteri; order Carangiformes; family Carangidae; genus Trachurus; species Trachurus japonicus. The sequence goes on along the minus strand of NC_140920.1, from coordinate 26,734,765 downwards.
ACTCTTGTCATTAATATTCAGATGTCTATGGGAAAACAATAGCCTAACAATTCTCTCAGAAGTTGTTCTCAATTCAAAGAGATCAAGTGGGTTTAGGCCTAGTGGTTTATAAATTATATGCAAATGAAAGCATTACAGTTTGAACTGGTATTGAAATATTATCAAGTGACACTTTCTGGAGTTGGACCACAAAATGTAAAATTGGAATTTGACTAAAAGTTAAGTAAAATTCATTTTAGATATTTCCAAAAAATATCTGCTATTTCACCGTGTGGCTTACAACTGTTGATCTGAAAATGTATTCAAATGGTTAGTGTAAAAATGATTAGGAGGTGGTTTTGTTTCCTGGGAGTTGTTCCATTTTTTTAAGCTTTATTTGTTGCAAATGTACAAAATATCATATGTGCTGTGATGACATTTGTAATGTGCTGAGATAATAGAGTTGTTCCATAATACACCATCTATGGAACAGCTGCATGATGTCATCATCACTACATTCTGTCATATATCTGTTGCTCATCTCAAAGTTGTTTAAGTCTTAAAACGTGTGTACATAGCAATAAAGATAACATATATAACTTAATCTGGTGTGTTTTTCCTTTAATAACAAGGAGTGCACGGTGCGCGGCCCCGCTCACCTCTACGTGCGCGCGGCCGATATCCAATCGCGACCGTTAGCTGGGGCCGGGCGAATGCGGTGGTACCAAAGAGGAGAGAAATCAGAGCGGCCGTGCCACCACTGTGATGTGAAAAGTCACAATACCGCATCAAAACCAGGCTTTTCCGGCGCACGTTTTGGCCTCCAGAGGGGATATGAGAATCACCATTTGTCCGAAGGTAAGTTCGCTGTTTCTACACGCGCCTGTACTGTTGTTCGGCACTTAGAAAGACTTGTTATTTTTGACGACGAATTGCCTGCAGTGTCTGCGCTCCACCGTCCCGATCTCAAAATGGCGGAGAGGCCGAGCGCTAAGCTAAGCTAAGCTAAGTGGCAAAGTTGGTGTTCGCAAGAGCATCGACTTTGAGGCTGAACGCTGAAATAGTCTAACGATGACATGGCTCAACTGTGCTCAGTGTGACTGTCATCTTGAAACCGGTTGTGCTCCTCTGGGCCAGCGCGGGCCTCGTCCTGAGACACTTGTTGTGAAGCCTAGCTGATCATTTGTCTAACGTTAGCTACGGCTATTTATGGAAGTTGTGTGGGGACGAGCTAACGTGGTGCGTTAGCCGGCTAACTGAGGTGCTGTCAGTCTGCTGCCATGTTTTCTACAGCCCGGGGTGCAAATATTGTGATGTTGGAAAACACGAAAATGAAAAGCCTATCCTTAGGGAAACCGTGGTTGTCGGGGAAATCATTCAACTGTGTGAATGCTGCTGCGCCTTGAGGTTAACCAGTGATGTCTTGTATTGACGAATAACAGCTAATATCCCTATAATCAAACTTGGGCTGCACACCCCGTTCTCGTTTCTACATCTACACGGGGAAAGACTGCGTTATTTCCAACGCTTGCCTGTGCTGCTCGGCTACTTGTTGGTGTGTAGACCAACGCCCATTGTGTGTTTTTGTACGGTGGCTGTGTGTGTGGTAGCATAAATCCAGTCTGCTCATACTGACAGCTCCAGTAAACGCGTAGGTTACCGTGCTAAGCTAACGTTAGCTGGAAAGGGCGTTGTTGAGCCATTGCTGCAACTTTGCCCTTGTGGCCAACGAAGGCTGGGAAAGACGTCACCCGGGCCAGATTGTTTGCGATCAAACCAGTACATCATAAAGCAAAGAGGCCCTTAATCAATTTGCATTGTTTTAATGCATGCTGCAAGATCCCTTGAGGTAATCTGGCCAGGTTTGAGGATTCACGATCAGGGTGGAGTCTACGCAAGGATCAGCGCGAGATGATGATAAAGAACAAGGCTAACGGACACAGATTTCATATGAAATCTATAAAATGTCTCAATTTCACTAGCTAATTGATCGTTTATGATTTGTGTAGCAGAGTCTATTGCAAAAACCATTACCGTAAAGGCTCAAATCCGTAGAAAACGCTATACTGTTAACTGTTCTTGTATATGCTCTCAATTTCTTAACATACTCTATTATATCAAGGTTTTACCAATTCACAGACAATAAGACCTCGTTGATAGTGCAGTTTAGATTTTTTTACCTAAATTGCCACTGATTCAATTGCCCCTGAATTAGGAGAACTCATTTACTAAAGTGAAATAGTTTTTTAACTACGTGAAAAAAAACAACAGTGTTTTAGCAGCATGTCACTGTCTGCCACAGTGCTGTATTTGACAACACATGTGGAATATGGAAGATAACCCTTGAACAACTTTTGAGCTGCCTGATTTTATTGTAGGGCAATAAATTATTTGCTTACTGTCATAACAAGTCCTGGTATAAACCAGCATTGTTGCTTTAAAAAAGGTAATGAAGTACTGTGGAATCTCAGTTAAAGTAAAAAAAAAAAAAAAATCTGATTTGCCATGCAGTTGAAATTGTAATCAAACATTGTCTTGTCAGTTTGTGCCAGCAGGGACTTGTTTGGCCTGAAGGTCACCCATAAGGAGGGGCATTGCTCAGCAGCTTGACACAAACAGAGCGTGATGACTGAAAGCTTGATGTGCAGCCAAAATTAATGCTTGTGGCTGTTTTGTATTTTTTGTTTAAATTGACCATCTCTTCCTCCTTTGTTAATGACTTCTGCCTTCACACAATAACTGTGAAAACAATTCAGAAATTGTATTCAGAAAATGTAATGGCATATCTAGTGCACTTGTTTTATTCATTAAGGCAGCTTTGACTCAAGATTTAATGATCGTGTCATAACAGTGAGTCACGGCATGTGCATCCTCTGGCTCTGTCTGAACGACATATACACTGTATTCAGTAATCCAAAGTGAAAAGTGCCCATCGAAGAATTAGAGCATCCATTGATTTCTTGGTCAACAGGAAACCAGTCAACAAGTTGATCTATTGATTGTAAAAATCAACAATTTAAGCAAGAATAACAACCATTCAATGGTTCCAGCTCTTCCTCTGTAAGGATCGGCAGCCTTTTCAGAGTATGACATGGTATTATTCATTCAAAAGAATCAGAAGCATGTAAGGACAACACTACTACATTTATGAATGCATTTCTTCACAATGTTAAAGGACGTTAGGATTGATGTGTTGCTAGGATTGATAACTGTTGTTGTCATTTGGGAAACAGAGGTAAAGTCTTGTGTCACAAGGCTTGTTAAAATGAACGATGCTCTGTTGGTGCTCTGAGAAAGACAGATGAGGCATCATTGACGTCACAGTCTGATGCCTGATATTGAGGCCTGATGGCAGCTTAGTCAGCTAATCGTTCCACCTTTTTATATTTCACAGATAAACCAAGATGATATGGTTTGGGAACATTTAGTTGGTCTTCGGTTGGAGCAGGAGAGGCATGTAAGACGTTACGTAGGCTCTGTGACTGTGAGTGGAGGCAGAGAGACGGCAGGCTGCTCCGTCTCCCAGTAACATCTCATTCACCTGCCAGTGAACTGAAGTGGGCATTATGGTGTGTTTGCTCTGAGTCACCTCCTTGATTTCATGTGGTCAATGACTGGATTGTTTCTTCATCTAAAAAGCATTATTATAACTAGGGCTGACCCGATTATCATATTTTGGTAATCAAAGCTTCGTGGACATACGGTAAAATCGATTTTAATCGAAGCTTCGACGGCCGGCGAGGTGCGTGATGGGGGGGCTGGGGAGATCGTAGCAGAAATAATGAAAGTAATGGCAAACAAACACTGCATATCTCCCAAATCAGGCAGGTTTCCAGGATGTCAAGTAGCCTATTCATTGTAATGTAACAAGTGCCGATGATAACCGGCGTCAAAAAGGAAAAAAGGAAGAAGAAAAAAACAATTGATCACGGACTTCATGATCGAATTTCCATGGCAACGAACGAAGCTTCGATTTTTTTGGGCCAGCCCTAATTATAACTCTGATTTTAGTTTCAAGATGTTTAGTTTCAGACGTAAGCTCTCTAACTGGCACATGACTGAAACATGTATCACAAAACCACAAGTGAACGATACAAAGATCTGGTATGAAGCAATTCTGATAAAATCCTCCACATTTTGATAAAACATTTTATATAGGAAGTTGTATAGTAAAATGGTTTGCCCCCCTCCCTCTGTGTTGCTGACAAGGTCAGCCAGGTCGTTGTGCCCCAGGTGAAGGAAGGGGTCAGGTCAGGGTCTTGCTAGATGATTGACCTTAGCTCATGAGGACACTGGGGATCAACTGAGGCTCTTTAGTTGGGGGCATGCTCTCTCTGCCACTAGACCATAATGTTGCAGCCAGTCTATTTTGGAAACACTAAGGGCTACGTACAGTAAGACTAATGACTAAATACTATAGTGGCTCTTTGAGCATGGGCTCCTGGTCTTGATGATCTGTCTTAGGGAAACAGAACAGTTTATTTTAACGATCTGGCTGGTTGGTGCTCCAACTTTTTATTTGTATCTTAGATAGAGCTGCAACCTTTGGTATTGATTCATAAAAATCTGTCTGTGTGTGTGTTTTTACTACATATTTTAATGGCTCAGTCTTGAAAATGTCAAAGTGAAAGTTGACATCATCACAGTTCAGCATAGTCTTAGGTCATGTTTTCAAATATCTTATTTGGCAGTCAAAACACTGACTGATATTTAGTTTCCAGTGTAATAAAACTGAAAAGTGGCAAATAAACACTCAGTCTTGCTTTACAGAAAGGTTTCATTATCTATTGGTAGATTGTAACGTATACTGAATTGATAGACCCGCAGCAATCACTCACTGCCTTTTAGGAGAAGTGCACTAAGCAGGCAGACAATCAGATAAGTCATAAACGCTACGTTATTTCCTTTTGATAAACATGATACATGGACGGGACCTTGAACCCTTCCTCTTGATTTACGACTCTGGCCATGCTCCCTCCAAGTAGCCGCACATTTAGCCTTTGAATTCAACGTGTGTGTTCCTCAAAACATGTCTCACAAACACAGTCGCAGGTGGAGCCACAGAGTCTCAGGCAGGTGCAGAAGCTGTCAAGATTGTCTTTGTTACGTAAGAGTTTGGAGGTCGGTCCGTTTGGTCAAATGGCTATTTTTGAATCACGCTGAGAGTGCCGCTTTGCTAAAATCACTAGCTCTGTCCTGTCAGCTCACAGCACTCATCATGTTTGCATGCAGGGAAGAGAGTTCTTTCTAGGACAACTGAGACGCGTCCCCGGCTGAATGTTTTGTTGTCCATTGCGGCGGCCATGCTTCAGCGCATGACGGCAGCAGCAGTGGACAACAAAAGAAAAAACTGCTCTGTAAAGCAGAATACACAAGAGGAGAAAACATCTGAACATTTAGACCAGCATCTGAATGAAAGTTTAGATTATTTTTTATTATTTGAAATGTTTTGTGTTGGCAGCACCTGTCAACTGACAGAGAAACTGAAAAGAACAATGCACCAGACACTGATACAGACAAGGGCGGATTGCTGTTAAGGTCTTTTCTTAATGTCTGGGGTTAATCCTGTTAGCTGCCCTCCAGTCCCTTCTTTACATTGCTCTGTCAGCTGTATGGACGACTTGTGGTCTCTATCACTTGGAAACACACACTCACATACATACACACACAGACTGTAGGTTGCCTGGTCTAGCCACTAAGCAGCTTAGTGCTATTGTGGCCTCAGGTGCCAGCAGCGTTGAAGCTCAGGAAGTGATTCCTTGATTAGCATCGTAATCACTGAGTGGTGTGTTGTGATTTTTGCAGCGTGTGCTGTCGATCTCTCGTGTTTGGTTTGTAGCATGATCACACTGTCTCAAAAGTCTAGGCTGAAACTATCATCAATGAAAAGCAGTCAACAGCTGCAGTAATCTCTTAAAATGACCTCTTACTGTATGTGATGAATCGTACAGACTCAGAAATGCTGCCTTTTGCAACATGGAGGGGTGAGGAAGTGTCCAGAAGGTGGAGATCCCTTCACTCAGGCTGAGCTGTTAAAAACAATATTTCAATGTGCTTTTAATGTTCACATGTCATGTAAAATCTTTGGCAGCAGTGCAGGATTTCCTGGATTTGAAGATGCATACACACACATGCATGAATAAACAGGAAGACAACAGAGAACCTAGAATGTCGTTGTTCCTACTTCACAGCCCAGTGTAATCAAGCATTGTTGTCGTGTCGTGTCAGCGTATGATGGTGATCGACGATCAACAGAGTGATTGCCAGTAGCTCATTGATTAGCCTTTGCAGATCTTCTGACTGTATTTGACTTGTTTGCCCAGTAATGTAGTACCACTATTCTTTGTAGAATTGGATAGAATTAGTCCTGTCACATTTTCACCTAACCACAGATAACTATACACACAACCAGCGGTGTACACACATAATTGACCAGCTGATTGTACTGAAGCACAGGTTGCTTTGTGTCGGTGCTGCTCTGTGATTGAAGAGCAGGGATCAGTGGACAGACCACGTCGTTCAGTTTGGGTTCTCAGTCGATTAGAGAGACACAGCGTGATAACAATTATGTTTTAACAATGTCGTAAAATGTTTGTGTTATCTTGCATTTATCCCTCAGTTTATCAGTTAGAGAGAGAGAAAGACGAAAGCAAAATGGGGCCCACTCATTTTGGTTGCTCCTTTTTCCCCTTTGTTGAGTGTAAAATAACATAATTTGATGCATGATTTGACTGTGGTGAAGTCTCCACACCTTTAGGTCATTGTACTTGCTGACTTTCTTACCTTCCTGCTTGATTTACACGAACCTTGTTAAAGGTTTTAGTGTCACTTCTTGTATAAGAATAGAATTTGTCAACAGTTACTTTTCTTTGTCTTGTAACTTAAGCCTGCCACACACATAAAGATAATCTGGCTGACCACACACAATACGATCAAAACTGTTCAATCAGGGATGTTTTATCTTCATGTGTGGGGTCTCTCACAGATAAAAAATCTGTTGAGATTTAGAAAAGCTTTATGTGTGTAGGCTTTAGCTGCACAAGCAGCTGCCAACTGACTTCACTCACTACTACTGTAAATATGCTTTTTTGCCAAACTTTGTTTTCTACCCATTTCTCTCTCGTTACCAGGTGATGGGCACGTCTGATCAGTGAGCGAGAGTCGGGCTGTTGTGAATACACGTGGAGCCTTGTACCAGCAGTTGATTGACAGCTGTATCTCCAGTTGACCTCCCTCTGCGTGGCACTCCTTCCGCCACCTCTGAGTCTCCGGAAGAACAACATCGCCGAGGGATCAGACACCTCCCCACCACACACTTCCTAGCCAGACTCCCTCAGCACATCGCCTCGCCCTCAACCTCCCCGAGAGGGAGAGAACAGCAGCCGCCATGGTGCTGTCACAGAGACAAAGAGATGAACTGTGAGTGGATGTAAATATGTGGATGTGCAGGCTCATTACATGTGCAAACAAGAACAGACATGTAGAACCAACACAAACGTAAACAAGTTCAACTAGAAGTGCATTGAAGCAGGGTTCCTACACAAGTATGGAATTTGATTTTATACATTTCCAGCTCTGGAAAAGTATGGAAAATGGAAGCTATTCTCTGAAAATATATTTATGTCAAAGGGGAATTGCCGTTTTTTACAATCTGGACGTCATTTCTAGCATAAAATACGATCATTTACTCACTCAGATAACTTTGGTGTCATTACGAGTCGTTCCGACGAAATTAGATCCAGCCGAGAGCTGCGTATACCCGTATAATGCAAGTCTATGGGGCAGCGGAATGCAGCCTCTAAATAACCCATTATCTGCCACGAAACTCATTCATTTCACCAATATTTTGTTATGATACGCTAGTTCTATCCCCCTCTGAGTCCGGGGTGACCTGTTATCAACACCCGGGGTCTGTAGGTTGACCTACTAACCTCTGACCAGGATGATGTCATCTCTGACCGCTGCCTGGCTCATTCTGATAATGATTCCACTTCGGCATTCAGGTCCATTTTTAGCGCAACTAGCCAGAGCTTTAGTGAGTCCAGGTTGCGGAGAGGAAGCCTGTGGAAGCTGAACTTCGTCCAGCTACTCATTTTGTTTTCACAATTTGGAAACACACAGAAACAAACCATAGCATTAGCGGTAGCAACTTTCAGGTAAACAAGCCGTGCCGTGCGGCGCTCGACATCATCCAGGTCATCCAGGTTCCTTCATCAAACTCATCAAATGTACTATACACAATCCAACAACTCCAAAACACTCTCGTGGACAAGTTGTGACCTGCACGTTCACCACGCTATGAGATAATAACAGAACATTATGAGACAGAGTTGTTTTTGAGGTAAATTCATGGAAAACTGCTGATGTGCGTTCCCGTCGGGGGCAGTTTTTCAGCAAGCAGTCTCTGCATTTGCCTTGAAAACAACTCTGTCTCATAACGTTCCGTTATTATCACATGGCGTAGTGAATGTGCAGTTCACAGCTACAAGAGCGTTTTGGAGTTGTTGGATTGTGTATTTGATGAGTTTGATGAGGGAAACCAAGAAATCCCATTAGCCTCTGTAGCGTAGCTCTGAGCAGCTCGTGGCTCTGCTCCGCCGTTCTAAAAATAGCTTGCACCGACAATTAAAGGTAACGAACCTACTGCTAAGACTATAGGGATTACGGCAATGGGCCAATTTACCAAAATGTTGAACTATCCCTTTAAAGTGTATGCATGTAAGCTTTTTAGCAATACCTCGAAGTCAGCCCACAAGCATGGATACACATCACATGTTCTGGATGCCAAACAGTGGAATTCAATCAGCTGTGTGGACTAAGTCATCCAGAAGAGGTTAATGTAGATGTTGTGAGAGAGTGCGTTCCTTTACAAGAGTCATTGAGGAAATGTGACAAGATGTGGCCTTCAAGGTGGTTCACTTGATAGCTCCTTAGTGAATATTTCATAACCCGCAGGACAGGAGCACAGAAGTGAGGGGGATGGGAGAGGAGGAGGAACTTTAAAAAATGATGGTGGGTTAATGCGAGCCGCTCTGTGCAGTGGTATCTGGCTGGCTGATCGTATGGTATGCATCCCCTCTCAGCAGACCCCGGTTAAGACACCAACTAGTAGACATTGTCCGTTTGTTGTCGAAACTCTTGATAATCAAGCAACTTGCACAGTTAAAACTGTTGTGTTGAATAGGATTTGATCAAGAGGATCTAGAGGAAATCCTTTAGCCTATGGTGGTGTAATGTTCAAAAATCCGTAACGGTTTTGTTAGTGTTACAATTATAAGCAGTTTAAGTAACCCTGAAGCTGCATCCTAATTTTAGTACAGTTACTCATGAAATATTCACCCTTCATCTCATAAAGACGCTGTTCCGCTCATTTATATAACTCCTTATGTGTGGGAGTGTGTTTGTGTGTGCGTGTGTGTGTGTTTGTGCGAGCCTGCCTGCGTGCTTAAGGTTGTTTCCATGTGCTTGTGGTTCCCCTCGTCCTCGCATCGTCCATGCTCTGAGTTCTCTCCTCGTGGCCAGGCTCTGGTTTCCAGGCAGCGGCGCAAAACACTTCCCCGGCGATGGGCCGCTTACGTTTTTGTTTTCTTCGCTGGAGGATTGTAATTTCTTCTGGCCTCGAGTCAGATTCGCTGACATTTAAGGTGGAACTGTGAAATTGGAATCTCATCGCTCCCATCTGTTAGTCAGGGTGTGGTCTGCTCTCTTTTTAAGGAGGACCCAGCATCTCTCTTAAGGTGGAGTTCGTGTGTAATAGATGACAGTCCCATTCATGATTACATGACTTTGTCAGCATGTAATTCAATTCATTCATAACAGTTTTGGGAGTGATCAAACGAAGCCGCCCTGATCGCGGCCATGTTAGATTGACAGTTGGTTCGTGGTAGCGTCTCTCAGGACCAAACCTGTAACTGTTGATGAGATGAGGCCTGAAACTGAATTTCAGAAACCAATGTTGTTGTACTCTCTCTCAGAAACCGAGCTATAGCTGACTATCTTCGTTCCAATGGATATGAGGAGGCTTATTCCACCTTCAAGAAAGAGGCAGAGATAGATATGGTAAGGAGCAACACACACACGCCAAAATACTGAAACCAGTGAACAAATTACTTGTGATTTTTTTTTCTTCTCTCTGAGTGTCTGTGTCTTTTCTTTCCTCATAGAATGAAGAGGTAGATAAAAAGTACGCAGGGCTTTTGGAAAAAAAATGGACCTCGGTCATCAGATTACAGAAGAAGGTAAGGAATGTCTGTGTGTGCTGATGGTGTACTTTACATTTGCCTGAAATGTTGATACATGGTGCACAGTTCGTGTGTAAGCCAGACATGTCCAGTGTTGTATGTCAGTGCATGACACCATAAACCTTCAGCTAACCCAGAAATGTTTAGATACCTTTATTCAACCAGCTTTATAACAATCCGAAGCGTGATTGTGTTAAATTGTTGCCTGTGTAACTCAACAATGACACCAGAAGTATCTACTGATCAGAATGTCTGAACTCTCTGACTCCCCTGCTCCTTGTCTCAGGTGATGGAGTTGGAGTCCAAATTGAACGAGGCCAAGGAGGAGATGACACATGGAGGGCCTGTGGGTCAGAAGAGAGACCCCAAGGAGTGGATCCCCCGTCCCCCAGAGAGATACGCGCTGAGCGGCCACCGCGCTCCGGTCACGCGCGTCATATTCCACCCCGTCTTTTCTGTCATGGTCACAGCCTCAGAGGACGCTACCATCAAGGTGTGTGTTCACAGACAGCACTGTCAGTTTATTGAGTAGAGTTGGCTACACCCGACACAACGTTCCTACTCACGAATCCCGACTCTTTTCCACCTGTCATACTCGGTTTATGTTGAGACTGAAGACCCAGCTTTTATATCGGTGAGGGAAGAAAACACATTAGCATTCACTCCGATACAGTACTGTCCACACCGCTGAGGCCTCCAGAATCCCCAGAGTTAAATCAATATCTTTTGGACAGTGTAAACAAAGAGCTTATTGCAGGGCTTTTATATGACTTAGTATATTATATTATATTATATTATATTATATTATATTATATTATATTGTGTAGTATGGGACAGTTGGTATTTGTATACTGCATAATAACGGCTTCAACTTTGGAAAACAGTTCTCCCACAAATTGAAGTTTATTTATACATTTGTGTACTGTATCCTCAGTATGTGTGTGTGCTCTTTGAAAACGTTAAGGCTTCCCTTGCCTTTCTGATGTACCTCTGGGATGTCTCTTTGAAAGTGGGTTCCTAGCAGGAACGTTGAAGCCTGGTGACGGCTGAAAACAGCAGCCTTTACAAGCACAATCAGCGAGTGTTACGGCTCACCACAAACATAGCCTCTGCAGCTCTGACCCTTTAGATCAAAGCTGTGCTGCAGATCTGAGGCTGCGCTGCCTTTTTATCCTCGCTGCCTCTGCTCCTGCATGCCTCCCCCTCCCTTTCTCTTCCATCTCTCCCTCCCTCCCTTCATCCCTTCCACCATTCCTTCCTCCCTAACTCAGTTTCTTTTTTTGCTTTGTCACTGCTCATCTGTGTGAAGATGGGCTGATGCACTTGTTGTCAGAGGCAACACTCTGGGAAACATGCACTTCTTCTCTCAGCCCCCCCTCCTCCTCTCCTTTTTTATTAATGAACTAAGCTGACAGTTAACTGCTTAATGTTCATTATTTTAACTAAATGATTCTGTGTTTTTTTTTTTAAACCTACGCATCTAATTCACATTTGAGTTCAACCTTGTGACATATTATGGACTCCATGCTGCCTCTTAAAAATAAAATCGGTGTAACACTTTTTTGTTAGGGCACAAGACTGAATAAAATTGACCAATTTTACAGATATGATCGACCGTTACATGTGGTGCACATCTGTCGTTTAGAGCAGGACAAGGTGATGCTGCGTCACACCAACTGACTGTTGCTGTCTGTACTTTTAGGTGTGGGACTACGAGGCAGGAGACTTTGAGCGGACCCTGAAGGGCCACACAGACTCTGTGCAGGACATCTCCTTTGACCAGACAGGGAAGCTGCTGGCTTCATGTTCAGCTGACATGAGCATCAAACTCTGGGACTTTCAAGGGTTTGAGTGCATCCGAACAATGCATGGTGAGTGATATGGACAGAAATAACAGCTGTCAGCTCCATCTACATTGTTATATACAACCTGTTTTAGAAATGGCGTAACTGCTTCACTGCATTATTTTCAGTTTTGTGTAATGATGCCTTTTAAAAAGACCCAGCAGATATTTGTAATACAAGTTCTATTTTAGAAATCTTAAAGTGTTTTTGGACTGTTGTTGAACATGTGTTGGTTTGAGTATTGAGTATTAAGAGTATTAAGTAGTTAAAACAACTCAACTGTCTACTGTGTCATCCAGGCCACGATCACAATGTGTCGTCTGTAGCCATCATGCCAAATGGTGACCACATAGTGTCTGCCTCCAGAGACAAGACCATGAAGATGTGGGAAGTGGCCACTGGGTAAGTGATGGGGAAGTGAAGGGGGGGCTCGTTTCAACTTTCACTATCACACGCTCTCAGAAACTGAGAAAGGTGGAATGTTACATCTTGGAACGGAGTTATATTTTGCGCTTTCTTTTGTTTTCATACTCAATTTTCAAACCCCTGGTCTTAATTTCATCACTGGTAGTGACTGTTTACAATCAGTTTATGCAAAAACCTGCTCTTTCACAATTTAACTTGGTAATATAATGAATATTTCCATCCTCAGGTACTGTGTGAAGACCTTCACGGGCCACAGGGAGTGGGTGAGGATGGTGCGTCCCAACCAGGACGGCTCATTGATCGCCAGCTGCTCCAACGACCAGACGGTGCGCGTATGGGTGGTCGCCTCCAAGGAGTGCAAAGCTGAGTTGCGGGAGCACGAGCATGTGGTAGAGTGTATCGCCTGGGCCCCTGACAGCGCTCACCCCACCATCCTGGAGGCCACAGGCTCAGAGGTAAATACAGCTGCTGCAGCATCTGACGTTAACCTACAGAGGACGTTTGTATACCTTTGGTTCAGCTGCAGGGTTTCCCACTATTGTCTCTACCAAAGACACATGTTGTGTACTGAGATAACGACTGATTCATAAGACATTCAATAAAATAGAGTTGCCACTGTCTCAGTGAGACCTGATTTTAAACTGAATTGATCACTAAAAATTAAATGTTAGGGCTGGGCGATTATGGCAAAAATCTAAATCAAGATTAAAGGGATAGTTCAACATTTTAGCAAATTGGCCCATTGCCATAATCCCTATAGTTTTAGGAGTAGGTTTGTTACCTTTAATTGTCGGTGTAAGCTATTTTAAAACAGCAGAGCAGAGCCACGAGCTGCTCAGAGCTACGCTACAGAACATTACAAGACAGAGTTATTTTCGAGATATCCAAAAATAGCTTGCACGGACAATTAAAGGTAACAAACCTACTCCTAAAACTATAGGGATTATGGCAATGGGCCAATTTGACAAAATGTTGAACTATCCCGATTACAGTGTCATCATTGTCGTTGACCCTCCCCCTCACCGAACAGTGTGGAGTGTAAACATGAGCACAGAAGGAGAGGAAATAATAAACAAACAAGGACACGTTAGCTCGTATGTGTCTTGTGTGTCTGTCTCCGGCTGTGCATCTGAAGCAGCAGTAGCAATAATCATGTAGCTGCGGCCCGCCGCCACTTAGCAGAATACATTATAGAAACCCTCCATTATCTTTTTTTGGAGCTGCTCGATTTGCACAGTCAGCTTTCAGTCAGTTTTCCTCCCTGTTGCTTCCATGTAGTGGACTGGATGGGGCGGTGTCACATGACTACACAGCCAGGAGTGTGTCGTTCAGGTGACATCAGGCTCTAAATCTCGGTTTTGATTATTTTTCGATCAACTGCCCAGCCCTATTAAATGTCATCTGGATTTTTGGAGACTTGACTCATCAGATTCAACTGATTGGTCAGGTTTTGACATCACGTTTGTTTTGTGGTTAACAACTGAAGATGTGAGAAGACGTCACCGCGCGTCTTTGTCTTTAGATTGTGAGATTTTGAAAAGCACAACATTTACACCTGTGTGTGGGTGTGTGGGTGTGTGGGTGTGTGGGTGTGTGGGTGTGTGGGTGTGGGGAGAGCAGTCTGCAGACAGTGGGGCTGTACTCCGGTCCAGTGGTACACTAGAAATGCTCTCATGTTTTCAGTGACAAAGCTAATATGCTGATGTTCAGCAGGTTTAGTGTTAGCATGTTTACATCTGGTTATTAGCCATAAACATAAAGTATATCTGGCTAATGGAAATGTCATTAGTTTGGTATGTATTTAGACACAAAGCAAACTGATTTGGCTAACATCACCCTCCTTTGAGTCTTGTCACTGTCATGGCTGAAAATTGCCTCCTCATCTTTGCTCTTTTATGTCACTAGTGGATGTTTCTGACATCTGTGTTGTATCTGTTCTACAGAGCAAGAAGAGTGGAAAGCCTGGCCCCTTCCTTCTCTCTGGCTCCAGAGATAAAACCATTAAGATGTGGGATGTCAGCATTGGCATCTGCCTTATGACCCTGGTGAGTGGTAGAAACAGCTGTGTCTGTGACTGCTTCAGTCTGTATTCAGTGAGCGGTGGGTAATGCTGTCTCGGTTCTTCAGGTGGGACATGACAACTGGGTGCGTGGGGTGTTGTTTCACCCTGGAGGAAGATTCATAGTGAGCTGTGCTGACGACAAAACCATTAGGATCTGGGACTACAAGAACAAACGCTGCATGAAGACCCTGTGTGCCCATGAACACTTTGTTACCTCTTTGGGTAAGACGGTTGTTAATGGAGTTGATTGTGAATCTCCTGCTTCCTCGTTTGTCTAATAATACTTAGTGGTGAACTTGTTTGAATCAACACTGAACAGATGTTGCTCCCCTCTTGCAGATTTCCACAAGACTGCTCCCTACGTGGTGACGGGCAGCGTCGATCAGACAGTCAAAGTCTGGGAGTGCCGCTGAGACCGCCTCCGTCTCTTGCCCTGTCCTGCTTCCTGTCCCCCCCCACCCCCAGATCCAAAAGCAGCCCTAACCCCCCCCCCCACCACCACCCTGTCCCTCCTCTACCCCTGCACCTCAGCCCTTCTCCTTCTGTCCCGACAGCTAGCCCCGCCCCTCACCCCCCGCACTCCAAACCATAGTTGACCATGGCGCTTTACCTTTCTCTCCCCGTCCCCTCCCCTGCCTCCCCTCTCCTCCCTTACCTCCCCCTACATCAGTCCAGCCCTATTAAGATGACTATTGTCCTTTTATGTAAATTATTCTGGATGTAGGGTACGCTTAATAAATGTCACGCAATCTCTGACACATAAACACACTCAAAAGATAAGAAATATTCCTTGCATGGTGAATCAATCAATCAAAAAAGAAATTGTATACTGTTAAATTTGCCGAATTTGCATTTTTGTCATGACTTCCCATCGGGTCAAAGGGTAAATATCCTTGTGTGCTGCCACAGATGGATTCCAGTGAACTGACGGTGCACGAAAACCAATGGCACCCCTCGCTGAAGGGGTTTAGTTTTTTCTTTCCTTTTTTTTTTTTTTTTTTTTTTAGTTTTGTTTTACTCCATGCCTCCATTGTTGTGGTCTGTCACTGCACAGATGGTGATAGAGAAGATGTGAGGAAAGTGAGTACATGAGAGAGAGAGAGAGAGAGAGAATGAGTGGAAGCTGTCCAGGAGGAGACGATAGTAAGTCGAAGAAAAACACAAAAAAAAAAACCGAAGCAGGATGCTGCTCCCTAGGTGAATCACATGAGGTTCTGTGGTCGAGTGCACGTGTACATGTGTGTATACATGGCGTGAGTGTGTGTGTGTTTGTATATTACGACAGGAGAATCTCTCCGCCGTCTCTCTGCTCTGGCGGTCAGAGGAGAGGGAGAGGAGGCAAAGCTTCTCACCCACTGTGTTCATTCATACTACTTCATCTCTTTTAACAAACTTGCTTTCTAGTAGACACTCACAGGACCTTAACGATCCCTACGCTGCTGAGAGCACAGGCACACACCCCATAGCAAAAGTGTGTTTTACAGAGGAAAAAGTCTGCTCACCTTTTGAGGTTTGTGTGTGTGTATGTCGCCCCAGAGAATCGCCCAGTGCCCTCTTGCTCGCTATCTCTGCCTTGTTAACCCATTGAGGGCTCCCTCACGGGATTTTCATTCTGCTTTCTGTGGTCTCACTGCTCTCTTTACACACACATACACATACACTCACAAATGCACATACACGCACAGTAAAAGTTGTGTATCAATATATCTGGATGTCATTGTTTGCAACATAATGAAATAAAATTCTGTAAATATAAATCACCCATGAGTGTGCTTTCTTTTGAAGGAAGGAGAGGAGAAATAAGATGGGGAAACCTTGTGGTAGCCACTCGTCAGACAGGATTCTCACACTGAGGTCATACAGCAGCACTCCTTCCTGCCCCATACCACATAAAAGAGCTGAGGAAACTACGGCGTCATTCAGTTCTCATGTCATCATCTGTATCACCAGCATTGTGTTTTTTTTTTTTTTTGCTTTTCCCATGATGGCACCATCTTGTGGTCAATCTAAAATAAAAAACCTCAAGGAGTAGACTACAAGATCAAAAACAAATCTTGTCTAGTTTTTAGGCGAAACGCTTGTTTATAAATGTCTATTTGAAGCGGTCTGCTCCACAGGAACTTATATTATTATTATATTAAGTCCTTTCTTCTAATAGCACTTCAGTGTTCTGAGAAACCCATCAAATAAAATTTGGCTCAATTAGGAAATATCTCCTCAAGACAGCCTGTGGTCCACGAAATTAAATGTTCATATTAAAGCAAATCTAGGAATCATCGGAGTAAAGTCTTCAGAAAGAAATGGGTCACTAGACAAAACTTTGAAGCGGCTGCTCTGGAAACAGCAAATATTATTTATGTATAACTATCTGGCTCTGGCGCTGTGCAGTGGTCTCTCAGCATCAGCTTGAATCTGAACACGGGTCAGATACTGTCACTGCTCTTACCGATGGAGACAGAAGCCAAACACATCAGTCTTGACCCAGTAGTTTTGTTGATCAATGAGTTGTGAGACGAGGAGGAAGAGGATGTGGCAGGAAGTCCTAAAGATGGTAAGAGAAGAGTCCCAACACGCTGTGACGTTTATTCCTCAGGATAAATCTAATAACTTAAACTGCAGAGCCCCCCCGCCTCTCCTTATCAATTATGTACTGTACCCCAGCCTTCCTCTGCACACACACACACACACCTGCTCGCTCACCCACACAGCAATTACTCTTTCCTCTGTGCTCTGCAGTATCCTGGCAACAGTTACCAGAACGGCAAGCGTGTTAAGTTAGCGCCACACCTTGCTCTGTCTTTTACAGGTCTGAGGGTGGAGGAATATGGGAGAACATTTGTGTCTTTATTATTCAATCAAAACAAACTTCACTTCAATAAAAAAAATAAAATTTTCAATCAAAAAAAAGTGTTTGAATGCCCCATAAATATTGCCCTTTTTCCTGATTGAAAAGGTTTTTTTAAATTGAAGTGAGTTAGTATTTGATTCAAAATATCCTTTTTGTTTAAATCAACTTTTTTTTGATTGAATTATAAGGACACAAATACCCTACCCATAAGGCCCATATAAGAAAAGATGACTTTAATCCCCCAAAAATACTTTCGATCAAATAATAACTCACCTCAATCAAAAAAAAAAAAATGTTTCAAAGAAAGAAAAGAGCTTGAATGCAATTTTTTTTGCATTCACACACCCTTTTTTATTTATTGAAAAGGCTTTTTTTGATTGAAGTGAAGTTTGTTTTGATTGAAAATATCTTTTTTCTTTAAATCGACTTTTCTTTTGATTGAATAATAAAGACACAAATGTACCTCCATAGATAGGAGGAACAGGGAGTGGTGGAGTAAGGCATGAGGGCAGGATGGATGAACGCCAAAAGAGAAGGTGGTTAAAACCCAAGGTTCATCATGCAGTAAAAGGAAAGTGATAACGGGAACACACAAACACACAGTGAAGGGACACTCAGACGTATATGCACAGAACTGAGAGGCGGCTTCAGACGAGTTAATGAAAGGATAATAAACCTGTCTCACTCTGAAACTCTGGTTTCTCAGCAGAGGAACTGGAGTAGAAACATTGGCCTACATCCGCTCACCGCTGCTCTCTCTCATGCCTTGCGCACACTTTTTCCTCGCATGCAAGACGAACAACATCAAAACAGGGCAGAAGACGCTCAATTTCTCTTAATATGTCTTCTCAAGGTCACACACACACACACACACTTCTCTCCTTTTTCTCTGACAGAACTGCTCACACAGATGTAATAGCAAAGGAATAAAGCCAGAGGTGCTGCAAAGAGGTGGATAAGTCAGATGAACCAGCTTGATGAGGAAGTGTTGAAGAGTCTCCAAGGTCGATGTATACATCAGAGCTGTGTGTCAGATGCAGCTGTATTGATCCTCTCACAAAGAACTGACCAGTATTATGCACACAGCAGACCGGCTTCCTTTATTCACACGTGCTGACAAAATACCGGTTTCATATTCAGTAATCACAGACCAAAGAGCTGCAGGGGTCTGTGCTCAATATATAGGTTTGTGTGTCATCCCAGTATAGCTTACGTGTGCCACACTATAGCTGACGTGACCAGTGTTCTAATAATCCCTGCAAAGCCTGAGGAGGAGGAGGAGGAGGATGGAGTGAGGTGTGGTGTTGCTGGATGTGGCGCTCTCTAGTGGTAGAATGTGTTGAGAGATCCCATCCCATGTCCCTATAAGGAAAAAAAGCAGCTGCTTCCTCATAGTGTTTGAGTGAGCAGTGGTCGCACACACAGATGTCATGGAAACTATAATAAACCTGAACATTTAGTGTCTCAGAGGAAGCAGCAGAGAAACACTGTGAGGTTGTGAATATCTGAGGTGTGCACACTTTCAACTTTTCAAGGAAACTGGTCAAAGAAATGGACTAAATGGTCACCATCATGTCATAATCTGAGACACTATAACATCATTTGAGGATAGGCTTAAAATGTGTTTGTTATGAATAGGCAGGACTCTTTAAAGGGTTAAGACAAGCAAACTAAACACAAATAACAAGTTTTAATAAAGCCAACTAATTAAGGTTTTCTATTTAGTCTTTTCACCTCAGGTCTCTGACTCCACGCTGGACACTAAGTCTCCTGTATTTCCACTGCTTCCTCTTTGTCTCTCTGTAGATCCACTAGTGATGCAGCACTTCTAACTGGGTCAGCCCGTCCCTGCCTCACATCCCTCCCACCATCTCCCTCTCTCCAAGCCACCCCCTTCTCTCCTCCTCCTTTTCCCTCTGTATATGCATACATCCCCCGTGGACTTTCTTTTTCTTTTTTTCACGCAGCTCATGTGCTTACCATGTGCTGCAGCTCTAGCTTCCCTATTCTCTCTCTCTCTCCCTCCTCCTGCCCCCTCCCTCTCTGCCTCATTAATTTTCTCTCATGCTTGCTGTCATGGTATCTCAGCCTGTTGCAAACCGACTCCTATCCCCTCACATTTACACTCTCCCTCACTTGCATTTGCACTTGATTATCGTGAGTTTCGGATTTCTTCAGACGAAGCTGACAAGCTGGTAGCTGGATGGTCCAGGCAGTAATTGTGTTAGTGGGTTTGTATGTGCAGGCAGAGTGCATGCCGTGGCGAAGGCAGCTCTTATTAACCTAAAGCTTCTGTTTGGATTGGCTGAGAGACTGTCAGACTCTGATGTAGTGGAGGATATATATGACTCCGTGGTGTCCAATCAAAGGCTGTTACCATGCAGCCATGCACACCCGACATACATGCATTTGTGTAGAGTACATGACTGCAACATAAACCATTTATTCTAACGCTTAAGTGAGATTTATTTGCAGCCTGAGTGAGATACAGTACATTGCATGAATCACCACTGATGTTGCATCGCAGATTGCAGATCGGCTGACATATAGAAACACAATACATGATAACCAACAGAAGAGCAGTACTTCAATGCACTTTACCATATGGAAAGAAGTGGTTGTACAGAGAAAGAGAAAATCCTTGTGATGCAGTAAAGCACAATGATAATTTTTTCAGTGTGAGACAGAAAGAGTGGGTGGGAGATGAAAATCTAGGGAGAGATGCAGATGCAACTGGCAAGAGGAAAGGGGAAATAAAATACTATTATGCAAACTTTGCCAGCTAGAATCATAAAGACAATCTAACGATTACAAAACATCATGAGCAATGAATACCAATAGATTCTGTTTTTTAAGTTTGTACATTTTTTACTGTTACCATCTGTGTGTGTGTGTGTGTGTGTGTGTGTGTGTGTGTGTGTGTGTACAGTATATATCTACTATGCAAATTGATGCATATCCATGGATAATACTTAGTATACAGAGAATTTAGAATATCCATCTTCTTCATCTACCCACCACTCTATCAAGCAGATATGCTCACGGTTTAGGCTATAGTCTCATCAGGAGATTATGATGCAATCTCGTGCATCTCAAAGTGTGCTCCAAAAACACATCATCAGAGATTTCTGTACAATTCAATAGAAATATCTTCACTGTAATTATCCCAGGTTAAGTTGTAATAATGGAGAACCTGTCTGCAGAATGGACCCTCATCGCTAGTATTAGTTAAACTTTAGATTTCAGTTTTAATATGATTCAAGCTTTAACGTCAACCTACTAATAATAGTAGCTACAATTTGGTCAGCCAGCCGCTCCCCCACAGCACTCACCCACATACACTAGTAAGCCCCGCCCCTTGCCGCTTGATTGACAGATGTGATCTCGAGACAGCAGGGTGGCCAGTCACGCTCTCGCCATGCAAATGAGCCGCGCTCGGGCCGGGCGGGTGCCCATGTGGACCAGCACCATGCCTTGTTGTTCTGAGCTCTGATTGGTCCGCCTGTGCCTGATTGGTCTTCATGCGCTGCAGGTCAGCTGCGGGAACGAAAACCCGGACAGGGCGCGACGGCGACGGGACTTCTCTTCCCCGGGGTTTCTCAGACACACTCAGCTCCACCCTGAGCGGAGTTTGCTCCCGGTGCTTTTAAAGACAAGTAATGATGGTTATCCTGTCAGAACAAGTTACATTTTGTGGTTTTGTTGGGCCAGCGGCGGACGAGACTGCTGGCCGCGGCGGAGGAGCGCGGAGTGACGCGGCCGCCTGGTTTTGGCTGCGGCCGTAGTAACAGGGCGGGGCAGGACCCCGGGAGGGGCGGGTCTTAACGAGAACACGACTCGCCTTGTTGTGTGTATTCCACTGCTCGCATCGCCATCTTGTTGCAATCCTATTTTTTACGTATGTGAGGATCTACTTTCCGCTCGGCCGGATTAAAAACTGCCCTTCTGCTTCCAGGAGGAACACGGGACGACAAGACTGGGCCTGCGGGTGTGAACCGTGCACACGGCGCTTCCTAGCGGGACACTACCTACCCCCCCTCGGTCTTTTTCCTCTTTCCGTCCCGGGCCACCGGGTTGCCTGTCGTGAGGGTTTACGCGCAATGAGCATCGATACACTTTTGGAGGCGGCCAGATACCTGGAATGGCAAGCCCAGCAACAACAGATCACACGTGGTGAGTTAACACAGCAGACCGCTGCACCGTGCCGCCGCCGCCGCCGCACAGGACGCAAAATAACGTGAGCTCCAAGTAACGCTGCCTTCTCAGGCTCTGGATCCCATTTACTACCAACCGACTGAGTTTGCAGTTTCAACTGACCCGCCTGTGGGGGGACGGAAGCGTTTGTAGTTTTTTGTTTATCGCTACTGGGTTCGTGCCAATGAAAGACTCGACTCACGAGCGAACTATCGGCATTTCCTGATGGATAATTGTTGCACACATTTGTCTTGTTAATGCGGAAACGGCCAAAGTTGTTTTTCCGAACTACTTTGCGCGCTCACGGCGTGTGTGTGTGTGTGTGTGTGTGTGTGTGTGTGACAGTTTAGACACTAGTGACTCACCGTGGGTGCGTGTGTGTGTAAGTATGTGCGTGTGAGTGTATGTGTGTGTGTTAGGAAGTCCTCTGCTGTGTCTCTATCAGAACCTGAAGTCTGTGTCTGTGTTGGATCTTTATTGTGAGGCAACTGGATGTCAAGTGTACACTTTATTTGGGGATTTAAATCCGTTCGCTGAAAATAGAAATAAAAACCGTGAGTCAGAGACGGAGGGCTGGTGTTTCCTACAGACTTTTTTTTTTTTTTTTTAGTTATCTGTTATAAAAGATCCCTCACTGAGTCGATTTGCCCCAGTTCTTGCCCGTCGAGCACCAGCAGGGCGGTGGCGAGCAGTGGCTGCTCTTTACATAATACCCTGACATCGCTCAGCTATCTTATGACACACACTGGGGCGGGCACTCACGCGCTCACCCCGTCCCATTTGTATATCCGCGCGCGAGCAGATTAAACCTTCCGTCCAGTCTAATGAAATATAATATAATATAGTTTCCTGTTTATTCGAAAGCGATGAGCTGTCAATCGACATAAGGATCAGTGACTCGGTGAAAGGGGGCAGGGGGCCGCTTTTTGTGTTTCTACCCTCTGATGACGTGTCAGACAAATCACCCCCCCGCTCCCCCACCTCCGCCTCCCTCCCTGCCTGCCTGCATACTTACCCTACCGCGTGCTATGATCCGCCCACAGCGACCACGTGCACCCCCCCTCCCTCTCCTCTCCTCCCCTCCCCTCCCCTAGAAACACACCTACACACACACACACACACACACACACACACACACACACACACACACACACACACACACACACACACACACACACACACACACACACTCATGCATAGACGTACAAACACTCCTCGTCCCCGCCCTTCCCATTCAGCCCACTGACAGTGGCGGGTTGGAGAGAGAGAGAGAAAGGGGGGTAAGTAGGGCAAACCTCCCTGTGCTCACCCCCCACCCAAACCCAGCCTCTCTCAATGCAGGAGTTATGTAATTTATGTTAGCGTGCATTTGACAATCTGGGCCATGGTGTTTGTGTGTGGATTGTACTACAAGAGCAAAGGAAAGAAACAATATGTCAGTAAACTCTCGGTTGGTTTTATTTTTTACTTCTGCTTTCTGGACTTTTTAGTGTGTCCAGTTTTTTTTTTTTCATCTGCATTTTGTTCCTAGTTGCTCCTACGTGACACCAGTGCATCTTAAAAGCAGTGAAATTGTAATTATTATACTGTTTAAACTATCGCACGTGACAGTAAAGTGAATAGGTTTGGAGTACTGGACATCAAAGGTCTGTGTGTTAAAATTACAATGGACATTATACACAATTCACTGTCATAGGTGAATAGATTAATCACAGCATGTTCATTGAATCAGTATCATGTTGCAAAATTAAACACATGGCAATGAATGGTGTTAGTATGCTCAGTGTTAACTGCAGAACAAACTGATAATAAGTGTAAAAAAGAAACTGTAACTTGATAACTATTTGAGCTCATTTTACTTACAACTGTCTCTGATTAATTGAGATTCCTTGTCTGTTAAAAAAAGATTCAATCAGTTTTATGAAAGAGGAGAGCAGCCTATTCTCACACTGGATAGATAGAGATAGAGATAGAGATACATTTGATTAGCTACAGACTCTAGGTCCAGTTAAGAACAAATACAAAAAGACAGAGAAGGAAAAACAAAAAAATCTAAGAACACACCGATTTGTGTTTTTTATTTATTTATTCTTTGTCCAACATAGATCATCTGTGAATGAGATCCATGGCAGATGTCGGATTATGTACATTATGTCAGTCTCACATTTCCACACAGCTGTCATGTGGTGTTGTTTTGGTGGCCTGTAGCGACGCCTATACAGCACACAGTCCCTCCATCAGCCGCAGCACTGACCACAGGTGATCTGTAACTATAAAGTAATCGTTTCAATCGTCTCATCAGCACCTGTTCACCTGGGACATCCCAGCTTCAAACCAAACACAGCACCCAAGAGAAGGAGGGAGTTGTCTGTAGTCTGTTTCTCACTGCTCAGCAGGGGTTCAGAACAGACACATGAATAATTTAGTAACTCCCAGGTTCATTATTATCACAGCGATGGAGTTATTACCAGATCGCACAGATATTAAGCAGAAACATACAGTTCTGAATGAGCGGTGCAGAGTTTAGTCATGCACATCAACATGACGACAGTTGCTCCAGGTGAGCTGAATCAGCATCATCAATGAGTTCAGTGTTGTCATGTTTCGGGTGAATGTTGAGTGAATACGCAGCTCGCCGCGTCGACATCTGGCGTTTCTAGTTTTGTTCCATAATGCTAGTGATGGCTGCGCTGCATGTTGGCGTTGGGGGGCAGCTTTGAGGAATCCCTGGGATCTTCTGTTTCTAATGTTGCTGTTTCCATGGTAACGGCGGGCTTTCCATATCGCTTTGAGTCTGCTCCGCCTTCTCCGGTGTGCAACAATAACTACTCAGTCATCATTAAGCGTGTGTGCGCGCTTGTGTGTAGGCCTCCGCATGCATCACAGTGTGGGAACACCCCCTGTCATCTGCTGGGTTTATTATTGGGCTTATTTTTGCTTTTATTTGACACATAACAATATACTTCATATATGTGCTGTTATGGTGCCAGCTGCGGTCGACCGAGTGGCTCCTTGACAACCGTCCTCTGGTCAGACGGCCATGACGTAGCCCACAGGCAGAAGCATGCTCGGTGTTGGATATTATCGGTCCAATCACAGGGCAGACACAGGAGGAGGAGGGAGGGAGGGAGTGGAGGGGAGGGGAGGGGGGTTCTCTCCACCAAGGAAAGAGATGCAGACACAATTTCTGTAAAAAGAAAAAAATCTCCCCCCTCCCCACTGTCTGATTCCCCGATGACATCACTTTTTGTGTGCACATACTGTTGAGATTTTCACTGCTCAGACAGCGGAGCAGCTAAGATCACCTGAAGAGCATCAGTCAGTTGGGTGAAGGTCGATAAATCAACAATGATAAATGATTAATTTAAACAGGCTGTAGAGCTATTCTTGACATTTTGTGTGTATATGTGACGTGTGTGTCATCATATAGGCTACTGCATGTAGCACCTTTCATGCAACTTTAGAGATTTACAGTAAGGAAAGTAAGTGGGTGCATCACATGGAAACATAAAGAATGCAGAGTATGTCAGATTAAAAATAGAAACACAACAGTACAAAAACAAGTAGTTAAAGGTCCAGTGTGTAATATTTGTCAAGATTTATTGGAAAAATCTGAATATGCTACCAATGAATATATATGTACGTATAAATGTATAATCGCTATAGAACAAAATCTGTTTGGTTTTCATAGCCTTATAATTTATCTTTTGTATTTATATACACATAGCAAGGGTCTTGCTTAGAGAGTGCAAGAGTTTCATGTTCATAGATAAACAGTAGAATTATTTAGAGGTGTTCAGAAATGGACGTTTGTCCTGTTTGTCACACCTCCTTCTACGAGTTTCCCGAGTTGCCGCACGAGTTTACCCGAGTAAGGAAAACAAATTGGATTGGTCGTTATTGAGCGGGCGGGATATTCAATGTTTGGGGCGAGACCGAGCTTGGTGTGTGTGTGTATCTCAGACGTTTGATAATATATCAGTGGCTGGTGAATCGTGAGCAACGTGACGCATAATTCGTGCGCCTGCATTATCCAAGGCGAAATAGAATACCACACTTTCATCCTGGATTTACTCGAAAATAGAATTTTGCACAAAGTTTGACCTACATCGTCTGATAGATGAGTTATTACACTAATTTCATGGCCCATAGTGGAATCAAATTCATTTTTCTTTTCTGTACAGCTTTAATACGTAAGTAATAGAATCAGAATGCTAGATGTCACTGTTTTCCCCGTATTTTACGCACCGGACCTTTAATCAGAGAGAAGTATAATTATCATGCTGTCCAAAGTTGTGTTCAGTGACATCAGGACAGTTTTGTCTAACTTCCTGTCCTGTGTTGTGTTGTCTGCCCTGTGCTTCCTTACAGTGGAGATCAAAGAGGAGAAGGACATCAAAGAGGAGAAGGACATCAAAGAGGAGGAGGAGATCAAAGAGGAGGAGGAGTCGAGGCCCGTGGATCTCGTGACCTCGCCATCCCAGCTGGCCAGAGCCAACCACGTCGTCTGGGGCGATGACACTCACCGGCAACAGCCGCACCACGCCCACCCCCACCCCGCCCCTCCGCCCCCCTCCCTCCTACCCCACCAAGTCCCCATCGCCGTCATCCCGATGGTTCCGGTCGTCACCGCCGCCCCCTCGGTCCCGGCCCTCCCGCTCCCGACGCCGATCGCCGCCGCCGCCACGTCGCTCAACGGCTCCCCGCCAATCAAGAAAGCCTCCTCCCCCCCGCAGCAGCAGCAGCAGCCGGCCTCTCGTCACCTGCTGTGCGCCCCCCAGGTGAAAGTAGAGACTAGCCCGCAGCCGATTAGCGTGAAGCCCAACCAATCGCAGCCTCAGATTCAGATTCAGTACTCAACCTCCATCAGCACTAACGGCTCCAGCTCTCAACACGCACTGGTTCCCCATCAAGCTTCACCCACGTCCCAGCCGCGGCCCAACGGAGTGACGATGGAGGACCTGAGGGGGATGGAGGGCAAGAGGAGACCAGGAGGGTCAGTTTGTGTGTCTGCGTTTGTGTCAAATTTGAAACAAACGTGTAACTGGGTGTAACAATTTGATCGTTGTCTTTGTGTTTCCAGAGCGGGGACCAGAGAAGTGCACAACAAACTGGAGAAGAACAGGTGAGTCACAACTCAACACATTGAACCTCCTCATTGCTGCAGTTGATGTGACCTCAGCAGGAGTTACAGCAGACATGATTTAGTCAGTTACAAAAGAGTGTCGTAGGTCAGCCCAAAGGTCACGACAGTCCCTCAGCCTATTAGTGAACCATGAAATCCTTCTCAAACATGCAAGATGAGTTATATATTCCCTGTGATGTCAACAACCTCTTGAGCAAATGATTGACTTAACCAATAGATGGTGACGTATTTTCCAAGACATTTAGCTAATCACAACCAAATCTCGTTTTGGCTCTTGGCACCTTCAGGCGAGCACACCTCAAAGAGTGTTTTGAGACACTGAAGAAGAACGTTCCAAATGTTGACGAGAAGAAAACTTCCAACCTCAGCGTGCTCCGCAGTGCTTTGCGTTACATACAGGTAAGACGGGTTTCAGTAAGCTTTCATGTATAGGTGTGATCCAACACAATCACTTGGAAAATCACTTGGTTCCTGTTTGTCATCTTGTTGTTTCATCTCTCTCCAGTCTCTCTCAGCTATGGGAGCTTTGGTGTAACTGCTATACAATGCCTGTTTTGTTGGCCATAAGCTGTTCTGAGTTGTGTTCGTCTCTTGTGACCATGATATGGCGTCTGCTGCTGAATCAGCCCATAATCAGCGGTGTAGAAATCAAGATTCTTTGCTGTTTTACACAAAGTTAGTGTTTTTTTATAACATACTTGGAGTTAAATTTGTTGAAACTTTATATTTGCATTTGAAACACCTCACTGAGATTCTTATCCAGCAGCAGCGTTGTGTAACTTCATCCTGCAGTCATACAATGACACACAACACAAGGTAGTAGGTTGTTATGAGAGATAGATAACTTGAAGGACTGATATGAATGTGGGGAAAGACTTAGCATATTGTAGTTGTATAGAAAATACAAACATATAATGTGGCAGGGGGTGTACAGGAAGGAACTGTGTAGCCTGAAGTGAGTTCTCAGTCTACGTCTAAGCAGACGAGGGAAGGTTTCTGCAGCCTGAAGCCAGATGCAGCGTCTCTTTTTTCAGAGGAGCAGGACTGTCATGATGTTGAGTTGGATGTTGTAAACTGTGGAGAGTCAGCAGAAGGAGATAAATTAGGCCATGAGATGGAAGAACGTGCAAAAAAACAAGGCTGCCTGTAAGATGTTGGGCCAGCCTTCAGGGAGCTCCACACAGAGGGATTGGAGGCGCAGTCTTTGACAGGAGACGATGGTGGTGGGTTTGATATGAGGCAAAGAAAAGCTGCTGCTGCTGCTGGAATCACACAGTGTTTGTCCTTTAGAAATAAATGTGAAGAAGGCAGGTTGACCCATTCTCCATCCACAAAACCTCACACTGTTACAGACAGGTAGTTAGAGGACGCCAGTCTAGTTGTATTTTACAGGCCTGCACGATGTCCAAAAAACAACATATTGCGATTATATGGTCAGATATTTGATTGTGGTTTTTGTTGGGTCTTGTACCAAACAAACATGTTTAACCCTCACCCCTCTTTATTATGTCTATGAATATGATTTGTTGGCTCTGTCTATGTGATGCTGACAATGCACAACAATGTTGAGACATATTTATAAAAAATGAAGCTATAAATTGCAGCTCATGTGATCTGGATTTTGCACTGGGCCAAGTTATGATTTTCAGTTACATTGTGATGAATTGTTCAGCCCTGCTCCATTTTTAACTGGTTTTGCCGCAGCCTTATTGTTATTTAATTATGTTGAATGTCAAATAGAAGATAACTTAAGTTTTAGCAAAGGATAAATCAAAAATAAATAAACCAATTGTGCAGTTTATGAGATTAGATGAAGCTTGATTCTTTTAAATATCTAGTATCAATTTCCGTTTTGAGTGAAAATAAAAACACAGGGCATTATTTTACCAGATATTGTCATTCAGAAAGAAATAAAAACATCTATTGATGGCAGAGATTCGATTTAGGGATTTGAGAGGATTTGGATTTGATCAAATGCAATTGAACCCCATGATGTTACCCTCTCCCAAATTAAATTTTCAGAATAAAATACCTGCTTATATTTGGGGCAATACAGTAATCAGTAGGTTTTATTCTAGTTGAGTGCCCCCACCCCTCCACCCCTCCACCCACCCCCACCTTCTCTCTCGCTACCTCTCCTCATGTAAACCTCAGTCCTCCTTCCTCTCCCTGAGCCATGTGAGATCTGAGCACATGGCTAGTGCGAGCCCGATGACGTCACCGTAGCTCGCCCACTCCGATCTGCTCTGCACCTCCAGACTGCGGAGGGAGGGAGGGAGGGAGGGAAAGAGGGAGGGAGGGGGAGACAGTGACAGGTACTGGTACACTAACAGTGCAGGGGAGCAGCATCTCTGTGGTTGTAACAGTGGGCAGGACGTATCAGGTTCCCTTTGTTCTTCACCTCTGGCTGTTTCGCCCTTTTCTCCCCTCCACCTCGCCCCGTTGTCTCTCTGGCCCTCAGAACGCTTGGTAACCATAGCAACAGGCAGCAGGTGGCCAGGACACTGTAGTCGGTCTGTTTCCTCCATATTTGTCTGCATGGGAGAGTGTGAAAGAGGGCGTGTGCGATGCGGCGCCTACACCAATCAAAACCTGTTATTTTTGGTCTTTTTTTTTGTCAATGGTCATGGAGCCGTGAGCTTCTCCAGCTCTCCTGTTGCAGAGGCATCGGACCCCGACAGGCTAAATATCATCACCCTCCACTCGTTTAGAGGAGCACATTTTAAAATGGGAAGAATAAAGGAGGCATAGATGAGGCAGATGAGGAGGAGGGGAACAGGGGGGGAAGGGTGTCCAAGGAGCAGTGGATGGGGGAGTAGAAGGAGAGGGAGTGAGGCACGGAAGTGTACAGGAGGAGGAAGAGAAGAGGGGGAGGGGTCGGGAGTGATCTGAAGCACCCTGTTGGCAAACGTCCAGCCACATCACTCCTTATATGTAATTACCCTTATGCTTCACCCAATTGGATCGCTCCTTATGCTTTTTCTTTTTTTCCCCTTTCTTTTCTTTTCTTTTTTCTTTTTTTTTTTTTACAAATTGGTGCACAAGCAACCAAATCCTGGCGGATGGGGTTACCTAGGAAACGGCTTTGGGTGGCAGCTGTTTCCTTGGTGATTTGCTGCAGGACTAATGGTGTCTGGGTCCGCATGGGAAGACCTTGAAATGATGTTCATGGATACACATGCGCACACACGTAGACAGGTGTTGGCCAGCCACTGATTGGCTGTGTGACTGTATGTGTGTCAGTAGTGTCACGCTTTGTCTCCAGTATATCCAGCGAGGAGGTGGCGCAAAGGCACCAGACACACAGGAGAAGATATGAGGAAAAAGAAACGGACATGAATCAGCTGGAATAACAACTAGTAAAAACAGTGTTATTAACATAGAGTATCAGAGGACTGATGGTCACATTTATAATGGAGTTTGATTTCCAAAAGTCCTTTCTTTTTTTTGTGATCAACTTTTATTTATTTCATTTGGTTTGGTTTAAACAGTCCATACAAATCATTATTGATACATACATCCAACAAAACCACAAACACATATAAAACGGACACAGAATAAAAGGGGAAAAAAAGAAAGAGAAAAGAAAAGAGAAAAACAAAACGAAAAGTCTTGACTGCAGACCTCTAGTAGAATTACTGGAAGAGGCTCGGTGTGTGGAAGCACATAGAGGGGGGGGGTTGATGGATGAGAGGCGTGGAGCTGTCATGGAGGAGTTGACCAGGTCTGGGGTGTGAGCCGTTGTTCAAAGAGAGAACTGTGAGTTTGGACGGGAGCGCAGAGGAGAGTGGGCTCGCGTGTGAGGCCGTCACGTGGCTGCAGAGTAAACAGCTTTGCTCAGTGAAGTGAGTGTCCTGTAGTAGGATCATGTGTCCCCATGTGCTCATGTTCTGTCCTCTCGCCTCTATTTCCATCTTGATTTTCTCCTCCAGGTCGGCCACAGTTTACACAGGAAACTGTTTTCTGCTTAGTTTCTGCTTCTTCTTTTTTTTTTTTTGTTATATCCAGAACCAAGGTCGACTGTTGAACCAGCGAGCCGGATTAGTTTCCAGTAAATTGTGAAATTAACCAGCAAAAATCCGCCAGCTTTTGATTAGTTTTAGTTTTTTTTTAACATAATCCCTTTGGCCTCTTCCTGCCTCTCCTCTCCATCCCTTGTCCTCTTTTCACCCACCCCTTTTCCTTCTGTGCCTCTCCCTCTCCCTCATTCCTCCCTAGTAATCTGTGTTAATGTTCTTAGCCTGTCGTACTGTTTGGTGTTCATGCGTCAGCTGACCCACACAGAAACTGGGTCACAGATATAGCGTGGTTAGGTAAAGTTTCCTTTTTTTTCCCTCCTGCTGTGTTTTACACGTGCTGTTTACTTCTCTGCACACGGCAATCGCAGCACTCAATAATCAATAATCAGCCGTACCTGACTGATCCTGTGACACCGCGGCTGTTGTGGTCGACGAGGATGAATTTGGTTCACATCCACTCTGACCCTGTTCTCTCTGAAAAACAAGCATGTTATCCAGGAAATGGGAGGAGCTCCGGCAGATGACAGACAAAAGCAGTGTAAACACGCCTGCATTTGCATGCATGCCTTCCTGCTGCTGTATGAAACTGGGATAACGAGGAGGACATATTGTTTCAGGGTTGTGCAAGCCGGGAGGAAAGTGGGAAGGGCCGAGACTCCACAGAGGAAAAATGAATTCCCTTTTTCTTTTGCAAGGCCAGCTCCTCACACTGCAGCTATTTAAAACTAAAAGTTTATTCTCTCATTGTGGCCGGGGTCTTGATTTACAAGAGACAGAACAAGGCTGTCACTTCAATTCCCCTTTGTTTTTGTGTCTGAATATTCTTTATTACCCCATTTCCCTGTTTTATGATCTGAAGCTAATTGCCTTGTTAAATAGCTTTTGCTTCCATTAATACAAATCCAACACTTCCCCCATCTGATTCATATTAAAGGGGTTTCCTCAAGTGTTGAACTTTTTTTAACAGCAGCTCAACAACACAGCAGCATCGATCAGAACTAATGAAGCAGGCCAAGACAATATTTTATATTTGTAATGTTATAAATGACAATATGCAGTTATGATGTAATTCACACTGGATCACATTATCAATCATTTTTCCACACGTGTTTTCCGGCCTTTGTCTGTGAGCGTAGTCTTTCTTTGAGGACTTGCACATTATCTTATTCTCTTAGTTCTACCATGACAGACTGTGTTGTAGAGGCTAGCAGTGTTTTCATCTTCTCCTCCTCTCTGCTGTCTGTGTCTCTCTCCCCCCTCAAAGACTCTGAAGCGCAAGGAGAAGGAGTACGAGCACGAGATGGAGCGCTTGGCCCGAGAGAAGATCGCCACGCAGCAGCGGCTGGCCGAGCTGAAGAACGAGCTCAGCCAGTGCATGGACGTCATGGAGATCGACAGGGTCCTCCGACAGACCATCCAGCCGGAGGACGACCAGGCCTCCACGTCCACGGCCTCAGGTACAGGGAGGGGACGCAGCAGCTGCCAAGGCCACACTGTCTGGCCTTTTACCCGACAGGTTACAGAGCAAACAGCACAGTGGCAGATGCAGCTTTTTATGGCAGGAGAGAATGTACTGGTCAAATAAAAGTGAAAGTGAAAGTAATATAAAGAGGAATTAAGCAGGATTTCTCTCGTGGCTATGCCACATTTTTACCTTAATTAAAAAGCTCCAGAGTAATTGTGATAGTTAACTACATGACTTGTGACTTGTTACGAGTGAGCCTTCACCTGGCATCTCACGGCTGAAAACCAACCTTGCAACATCAGTGTAGTACCTGGTCCCCACCCCGGTGTCCAGCTCTCGTCTCTGCAGCACCGCCACACAAACGTGCTCCATAACCCATAATCTTTTGTTTATGACAGTTAAGACTACACAAATATATACGTCGTAACATATGTTATATAACATTATCCACCGCTCCATGTATTGATTTTTTATTATAAACAAATGCACATGTCCAGGTGGAGGGTTAGCAAAACAGAGGAAAAGCAACCAGACTTGCACAGTTCCTCTTTAACTCACGACAAAAAACATGTTATGGAGCACAAACATTAAACAGTATCCATTATCAAACATAGCAAGTGGCTGTACAGCTGAGTTAAGAAGAGTACAGACGCTAAAACAGTGTATCATGACTGACTGACTGACTGTCCCAGTTCAGCTTGATGTGTTATATGTAGTTGATGTTGCTACAGGATAATTCAGGAGAATTGTCTTACATGTCTTAAATATTTGAACATGTATTATAGTATATGTGTTTTCAGATTGAGCATATATATTTTATTTTATTTATTTTATATTGTAACGTAGGATCCCTGGAAGAATGGGGTTTATTTAGTTTACAATGGGGATCCATAATAAACTGAACTGAACCGTTTCCGTCTCTCTACAGAAGGAGAAGACAACTTTGAACAGGACATGGACGAGGACGTCCCGGCTCCTCCTGCTCCCGCGCCTCTGCCCAAACTAACGCCTCCCATCCTCCAAGCCGCGCCCCTGCTCGCCCCCCACCTGTCTATCCAGCACGCCGCCCTGCCGCTCTCCGGGGTCCTGACCACGCCCTCCCCCTCGGGCCCCCCTCCTCCTCAAGCCATCGCACCGGCCCCGGGCCCGCCGCCGCATCCCCTCCAGCCGCCGGCGGTGCAGGTCCAGCCCACCGTCATCGCCCACGCCGCCGTCTCCCACCCGTCGGTCATCCAGGCCGTCAACCACGCTCTTCCTGCCAACCACAAGCACCTGACGCACATCGCCCCCTCGCCCGGCCCCAACCCCCCCACCCCGCAGCCCATCACGGCGGCCCAGGCGGGCGCCGCCGCCCACCAGCAGCTGGCCCAGCCCATCGGACACATCACCGTCCACCCCGTGGCCCACCTGCCCTCCCACCTCCCGACTCTGTACCCCCAGGGCGTGTCGGTGTCCCAGCCCACCATGGTGGGCCACATCACCCACACCTTCACCCACCACACGCTGCCGCACGTCCAGGCCGGCCCCCAGCCCAACACTAACGGAGCCCAGGTCAACAGCGCCGTGGTCGGCCAGGGCAGCCCGTCGCTAGGGAAACCCACCGCAGTCCTGGCCCCCCACCCCCAGCTGATGGGACAGGCTGCCGTCCTCAACCCTGTCACCATGGTTACGGTCCCGACCTTTCCCGTCAGCACACTCAAACTGGCCTGAAAGAGTTAAAAAACAATGGGACAGGCAGAAGGAGAGAAAGATTCAGAACTCGTGGATTAGTTTCACACTCCGATCAATAATCAATAGCAGAGAATCTCTGACAGACATGAAAATTTACAAAAAAAACACTTGTTTTGTCACAAACGCGTGACAGATATCTTAGATATTTTGGTCGCAGCTCTGTTGGTTTGTGAGCAACAAGATGAAAACAGAGTCGTGGGTCAGGCCCATCTTTGTGAAAATAAGACTGTGACGTTTGTCTCCGCTGCAAAGACAGGAACTCTGTTCTACCTTCCTTCCTTCCTTCCTTGCCTTCTTCTCTCCTTCCTTCCTTCCTTCCTTCCCCTCTCTCCCTCTACAACCAGAAGCACTAACATAATAAGCTCAGTTCACACTCAGGCATCAAGGATTTACCTTAACTATCCATTCACCCACCGAGGGAAAACGCATGAGAGAGAGAGAGAGAGAGAGAGAGAGAGTCGTTTGTCGTAAGGCTGTTGTCATGGTGATACAGTATATGCCCATTTTGTATTCATGTTCACAATGTCATGTGGGGCATTGTGCTGGAATAATGTCACTGATGCGTTTGAGAGCAGGAAGAGGCACCTCACTAATCCTAATAAATGACACAGGGTTTTGATCAAGTGTGAAGCAGAGAGCGCTGAACCACGCGGCTCCTCGTGTCTTTTAGCTCCACCAACTGTAAAGTTCCTCATTTATATTGCTTCACTTGTTGTTTTTGCTTCTTTGTTTAAACCTTTCCTCTTCTTTCTTCCTCTGAGTGAAGCTTCAACTCTCAGCTTTTATTTGGTACCAAACACCTTCCAAATAATTAAAGGAAAAACAGGATAGATGGTAACACATTCATGACATTAGAAAAGTCTAAAAAAAGAAAAAAGACATTGTTTGTGATTTTCTGAATTGGTTATCCATATGACTAAAAGATAAAAATTAGGGCAAGGATTGATTTGTTTGCTTAACATATAGTAACATGCGTTATTGTTTGACGTGCAGGGGTTAATGAGGACAGACAGTGTGACCTTTGCCTGTTGCACAGACATTGGATTTCACTGTAGGAAACCACCAAGTTAAAGTGGAAAACCAAGTTGGGATTAGGAGCTTGGCACAAAAAGGATTTCCAATATTTTTCTAACAGTTTTGAAAAAGTTTAAGAATTCAAACTCTAAAGGTGGTCGTCTCCACTTTCAAACCTTGGTCAGAAATCACCGTCAAGCTGCTCTCAAAGGCGTCTGAAAGAGAAGTGGTCATGTTGAAGGCTGGAACAGACATATCTGTTACTCTCTGCAGTGTTTACACTCCACATGCTTTTGTGCACACACTGTCAGCGTATCATAAATGCCTCAAATGTATTCAGTGAAGTTGATTTCAGAGACGAGCCGGGAACAGCTGTTGACGGTGTCTGCTCTCAAACACTCTGTGACGGGTTTCCCCACGTCGCCATCGCGGGCGACGTTCCCTCTACACGCCGTAGGGCGACGCAGGGTTTCATGCTCTTCACTCTGATGCAACAACTCCCTCTGCTGCCTCATCCCGGACTTTATACCTATGTATGTTACTCACACAGCTCTTAGGGCACGACACAACTTCCTGCACAGGCTCTTAAATCTGGAAAAAGCAATGAGTATGAATAATAAAGTCACACTGCTGAGAAGGCTGACCTAGAAAAGCTAGTACTATGGACATGAGTCAAATTTATTTTAAAAACTAGGAGGTTTTTTCTTCACTTAGAGGTTGTATAAAGTTTGGATGTGATACAAAAACCTAAACGGGTAGGATGAAATCCTTCATCTGGAAAATCAGTTTCAAATTCCTCTAATTTCAAAATGGAAAATGTGTTGTTGCCCACTTTCCTTTGTGTGTGTGTGTGTGTGTGTTTGTGTGCATACTCAGACAGCTCATGGCCTCGCAGCCTTCTTGCCAGCCTATACATGTCTCACCATGAAGTCTCCCATCAGTACACGTGTATGTAGTCAGTGTTGTGTGGATCTGCTCCTCGCCTCTTCTGCTGTTTCTCTATGTTATGTCTGTATATGTGACTGTATCCAATATGTTTTATATTCTGTACTATAGTTAACCCTACTGTACCTGTAGCATGGCTCTGTTTCCCCCCCTTTTTTTTTTCTTTTCTGTTTTTTGTTGGTCATATTGCCCTGTGCATGACAGAGTGTGTGTGTGTGTGTGTGCGCGCGTGCGTGTGTACGTAGCAAGCAAGCTATTTTTTTACACTGAGGTGATTATGGTATGAGCCTGTTAGGGTGCTATCGTGTGTGCCTATACTCAGTTTTCCTGAACACTGTGACAACTCTGGCAAAACACGTACACACTGAGCGAATGGAAGAGACAAAGATTTACTGTTTTCTTTTTTTTATTTCTTTTCTTTTTTTTTTTTATATGTTTTTAAGTTTTCCATTTTGTGAGTCAGACTGAGACCTGGAGTGGAAAAGGTTAAAAAACAAAAAAAAGTTGTTGCTCTTTTCTTGGTAACATAATAATGTCTAATATTCAAATTTGAGTTTTGTAATATTTGTACGTATGTATGAAAGTTTTGTAAATTTGTGATTGTATGCACGTTTTTGGCATATGAGTGTACGTATCTTACAATTTTAAAATGCTTGTTTCTTTTGGGTTTTGTTTTTGCATGTAGATTGCTGTTTAGTTTCTTTTCGTTCAAAGGTTTTGTTTTTATGTTTATTTCTGGGACCATGTACAATACTGTATAACGTGGGCAGGATCTTGGACCTCATGCTACATTGATATTATATATGAATATAAAAAACATGTTTTCCCTATGGAGAAAGTTTTAAGTTATATATCGCCTGTACACTTTGGGCTGCCTTTTAGATCTAACTGTCCACTGTTTAAGATAACAATGATGATAATGGATAAAACATATTAATAATGAAGAATTATGCTGATGAAATAATAAATATTCTTAATAAATCTTATTACATTTACAGCACCTCTTGCTCCTGTGTTTAATGGTCTTGTGTAAAAATACACACTGCTGTTGAAAAGCCTTTATTTTATTTTTTATTTTTATTACTTTCTTGTTCTTATAAAACAGCAAAATTCAATATTGAAAATACAAAAGGACAAAAATCACATTTTACATATTTTAAACCCAACATCCCTACATTGACCACTAGATGGCAGTGTTACATCATAATCAACATTCCTAATTACGATGTCCTAAATTACAATAATAAAACAAACACAGAAAAGTAATGAACTGTGGCAGCACCTCTGTACCTGCATCAATCCACCAGTGAACCAGTGTGACCTGCTGAAGCTTGAACACAACACTGAGCCTGTGACAGTCTGTTGCTGTTGTGTTAACTTTACATAGAGAGTAATGTTCACACATTGGCTGTATGACCGATCTTGGATCAGCCAGTCGGTGTGTTTGATGCTCAGGATCGTGTTTGTTCTGTGTGAATTAAAGAGTTACTTAGATGAGATTTGACAGTTTATCAAGAGTTGTTGTCGTAGAAACAAACCTGTAAAAGTAAAGCTGTCTGACATCCAGTTGGATCATCATGACCAAAACATTTTATGGTGAAACCCGTGTGCTAACTAATTTCTAGATACAAGTGTATCTTCAGAGTGTTGAGTGTTGATATATTCATGGTATCATATGAGAACATGCAGCTCAACACAGTCAGTGTACAGAACTGCAGTCAGTCATTCATGTGAGTGTGAGCCCCAGATAACTTCATCCAGGATGAACAGATCGATTCTCCAACTGCTTTCAAAGAACCAAATTAGAATGAACAGGATTGCTTTAGCCTGAATGATTGAAGTCATGTCCCCGGTTTACGCTGGACTGACCCTCCTCTGTGTGGACCCTCAGAGACGTTGACTTCACGTGTCCTCTGAGAACTATGGCTGCATGTTGTCCTGGGGGTCAGCAGGCCGACCAGGACCTGGCTGTGATGTGGCTCCTTTCCTTTTCATACAAGTTCCAGTGGTTTTGACATCTGATGCTGAGCTGTGTTCCTCCCTCCTGCTCCTGCTCCTCCTCCTCCTCCTCCTCCTGGGAGAGTCAGAAGCCTCCTCTCTGGCTGTTCTGCATCTGCTCCTGAATCCTCTCCAGCACCTCCTGCATCCTCCGTAGCTGCAGAGAGGAATAAGAAAACAAAGTGAGTGGTGATTGATGTTGTTGGTAAGTTATAAGTGAGTGAATGAATAATTTAATAAGAGGAGCGCACCTCTTCGTCTTTCTCAAAAATGAGTCTCTCCTTCTCGGCGTCAACGATGGCCAGCGGCAGAGGGAAATCCGCCTCGCCTCCGTCTCGATGCTTCTCACGCAAGCTAAAGTCAAGATTCACAGACAGTCATTAGTGAGCAGCTCTTACTTACGTACTTTTCAACAGCCTGTATTTATAAAGTCCTGCTGCAGCCAAACCCACCACAGCTAGACAGCACAGCTAAAGTTAAATGTGTGAAATGATCAAAAAAATTGACATACAGTACACACTATAGTATGTGCCCATTAGAGGTTACCCATTATGTGTCATTGAAAGATGCTCTCTCTATATGAGTTCAGTGTGATCCATGTCAATAATTCTTTTTGCCAAAGTTGCAGCTCAAATGTTTCACTGCAAAATGATCCTTTTGTTTGCCAAAATTTAAAATCTTAAACCTGGGGAAATGGGATTAATTGTCTCATTTTTAAATGTATTTACGAGTTTCCATCTCCATCCCACCTCAGTCAGGAAATCTGGATAAACTGGGTAATTTAGTAGTAAAACAAGCCACATTAGATCAAGTACAAATTTATACTAATGCTTTTCACAAAAAATACACAACATTTATATTCAACATACAGTATTACTTGAGTAAACTTACACTGAAGTTTAGTTTGGTGTGTTGTTGCTTTGCTGATGCATGCTCCATTTAGCTTGCTTGGTTCAGGATAATTGTCTTTGTTAAATATTTGAGCATGTATATGTATGCGTATATTTATATGTATGTATATGTGTATATTCAGAGAGTACATGAACAAATTGATTTTCACTGCTCAAATTCATGTGTTACATTATGTACATTTATATCAGGCTAATACAGTTTCCTGTTTGAAGATATCTGTTCTAGATGGAGGACTAGCTCTTGTCTTTTTCAAGATGTGTTTCAAGTAACAGCAGCACTACATTTCTCTAATATTAAGCAATTTACACTTAAATCAGTCATTTATTTACTTGCATTTTATTTTAAATCACTCAACACTGATCAGAGTTGACTTACTTCTAGACTTAACCAACTTATTTTAAGTTTTTTTGTCAAGTAAAAAATGATCTTGCTGCATAGACAGATCATTTCAAGGTCTGTTTCACCTCAAGTGATTTTTTGTTTTTTATCAGCTAATCGTTTTTGCAGTTTAGCCTTAAATATCTATGGGGTTCCCACAAATGAGCGTGACTTCACTGAGTCAGTTAAACAGTGACCGTGTACTTCCTGGCTGGCCCCACCCACCTGCGTTTCCTCTCCTGCACCACCATGCGCGTCATGTTCTGGATGCACTGTGCCCTGTAGTTCTCGTAATGCGTTTCCCGCGTCACGTCTTTCAGGTCCTGCATGTGCGTCCTCACCAGCATGTTCCTCAGCAGCAGGAAGTCGGAGTGGTCCGGGTTCTCCACTGACCATGCAACAACAACAACAACAACAACATGTGAGCAACACATGAGTCACACAACACAACAGCAATGTGTAAAACTGATTACGGTAATAGAAGGAACAGGGGCTGAAAACAGACAGGTAGACAGTGAATCAAAACTCTCCAAACACTGATAAACTATTCATACAGTATTAGGCCTAAATCACTGGAAAAGTTTGTTGGAAACAAAGTGAATTAAAATCAAACAAGAAATATAGTGAATACCTTCTACCACACCCCAGGGATACACACGACCCCTGAACTTGCGACCTTTGCTCTCCACTTGCACGTTGCTCCCGATGACTGCGAAGGGAATGCTGTCCTGCAGAGAGGAGCAGAGACAATGAGCTGTCAGACTGGACGTGGATCATGACTCGACACGTTTTCAGCACCGGAAGCGAAGTGCACAACCTTGAGCAGCTGGTCGTGTCTCTGAAAGTCTTCGTCTTCATCCGAATCACACTCGGGGAACTGGTAGATGTTGATCCCAAACCGCTTGATGTCCTCTCTGATCTGGAGCGCAGGGACACATAGGAGGAATGTTGTGTGAGAGATACATGAGATCCATGAAAAGACTGAGGCGAGGTTCACACTCAACACCATTGTAAATGTGAGACATTAGGTTTTAAAGGGATAGTTCAACATTTTGGCAAATTGGCCCATTGCCATAATCCTTATAGTTTTCGGAGTAGGTTCGTTACCTTTAATTGTCGGTGCAAGCTATTTTTAGAATGGTGGAGCAGAGCCGTGAGCTGCTCAGAGCTACGCTACGGAGGCTAATGGGATTTCTTGGTTTCCCTCCTCATCAAACTCATCAAAAACACAATCCAGCAACTCCAAAACGCTCTGGTGGACAAGTTGTGAGCTGCACATTCACCACGAGTTGTTTTAGAGGTAAATTCATGCAAAACAGCTGATGCACGTTCCCGTTGGAGGCAGTTTTTCAGCAAACAGTCTCTGCATTTACCTCTAAAACAACGTTCCGTTATTATCTCATAGTGTGGTTAATGTGCAGGTCACAACTTGTCCACCAGAGCGTTTTGGAGTTGCTGGATTGTGTATTTGGGGAGTTTGATGAGGGAAACCAAAAAATCCCATGAGCCTCCATAGCCTAGCTCTGTTCTGCTCTGGCGTTCTAAAAATAGCTTGCACCGACAATTAAAAGTAAAGAACCTACTCCTCAAGCTATGGGGACTATGGCAATGTGCCAATTTGCCAAAATGTTGAACTATCCCTTTAAGTTTTATTTCTGGAACCGTTTCTGTTTCACATTGAGTAACTGATCTTTGCAGAGACTGATCTTTCTGTCCATCCTGTGGCCTGTGCTGTGGCCGTAGGGACAGAGATATTGGCCATTTGGTTTCACTGTCTGGTCAAGTCACAAATCTCCCAAGAACTATCAGCTAGATAGTTGTTAAATCTAGGGCAGACATTCCCATGTCGCCAGCAGAGGGAAGGATCAATGCACCAATGCTACTGGCTTTGGAAAGCCCCTGAATTTTCCCCTGAAGTTTCACATTAGTGGTCTGGAGTGAAACACAACTATTGGTTGGATCGCTACGGAATTTGATTCACACATTCATTCTGGTTGGACTGTAATAACTTTGGTGATTTCCCAACTTCCCATCCGGGGCCATCATCAGGTCAATGCTTCAGTTTGTCCAATGAATCTCCTACTTTAGCATCGTCTGTTTATTAGCAAAAATGTTAATATGCTAAATGCTAACCTGGCACATTATATAACATGTTGAATGATTTGAAAAGCTTAATGATGTCTCAGATTCATGTGTGGGTTGCACCATATGTCCAGTCCCAGTCCAGTGTGTGTGTGTGTGTGTGTGTGTGTGTGTGCTTATGATCTCATACCTTCATCTTCTTCCTGCAGACCTCAGCATATGTCAGGCTGTCAGCTTTGGCCAGTATGGGGATGATGTTGACTTTTTGATGCAAAGCCGTCATACATTCTACATCTAGAGGTCGAAGA
Source organism: Trachurus japonicus (assembly GCF_045865225.1). Taxonomy (NCBI): domain Eukaryota; kingdom Metazoa; phylum Chordata; class Actinopteri; order Carangiformes; family Carangidae; genus Trachurus; species Trachurus japonicus. The sequence continues at coordinate 26,693,173 of NC_140920.1, read as the reverse complement.
CTGATGGAAGAAAAAAACAACAACAACAAACAAACAAACATGTGATTGTGTGTATCTATGTGTGTGTGTGAGCACATATGAAGACATACAGAAACAAGCCTAACAGATATTGAACATGTTTCAGCTTCATGTTGTCATGTACCCGTGGCCAAAAGGAGAGATGAAGTAGAGGCAGCAATGAACTCTGTTGTCCTGGATGTTCCTTCTGTTCAGGCCGCTCTCGTCTCTGAAGTACTGTTCAAACTGCTGGTCGACGTAGTCTTCTACCTGCTTCCAGCTGAGGCAAACACACATGCAACACTTCATGTGAGTGAAAACAACAACCGCGTCATGAGCTATTTCAAAATAAGAGCGTGTTTTGGTAAGCCTGTGATGCCATAAGTTAAAGTTCATGCTGCTCTGAGCTAACAGGAGGAGAACGATGCAGACCTCACCTTTCTGTGTTGTTGACGGCGTCTCCAAACCCTGGCGTGTCTATGATGCTGAGCCTCAGTTTGATTCCCTTCTCCTCAATGCTAATGGTGTGTTTGAGGATGTCCACTGTTTGATTGATCCGCTCTGCAGACACACATACAAACACACATGCAATATAACTGAAGCTACACAGGCAACAATTTAACACACACACCTTCAGATTCAGATAGCGGCAGCATCGCATTTTAGCACCAGAAAAATTTTGTTTTTTATGTTAAATGTTCATATAATCTGATTCCAGCTACTATCCTATTTCATTTACTGAATCTTAATCTCACCCTCTGCATTAGGAACCCTCCTGTCTCTGTAGAGGTCTGTGAGGAACAAACTGTTGATGAGTGTGGATTTACCGAGGCCAGACTCTCCTGCAGAGGGAAACAGAGAGACGCAGTGCAGCATGAGTACATTATCACATCCAACTCTGCAACACTTTAACTTATTTCATCACATCCAGTTGCAAAATGAAACATGACACATCGTCAGAGCTACTCCCAGAATGAAGTCGGTGCAGTGATGTCTCTAACCCAGACCGATGAATGTATTTCTTAGCAATAGGCCAGTCTATTGTATTAGTAGCTCGAGTTTTTACTCTTGCAAATTTCTTTGATCTTAGGATCTTTTAAATTCCTTATTTATCTTTTTTTTTACTAAGCCAAGCTTCTGTCCTTTTTACTTTACACCTCTCTTTTAGAACTGATAATGCCGACTGATATGGTTTTGATGCTCTGCAATGCTGCTTCGTCTGTACGTCTATGCCTGTATGTCTGTCACTGTACACATGTCTATCGTTTGTAAGTCTGTCTCGGTACTTATGTCTATTGCCTGCATGTCTGTCGTTGTACTTATGTCCATTGTATGTATGTCTGTCACTGCTTATTGCTGCTTAAATGTCTTGTTGCTACACGGTGCACTTTTGCCCAAGACGGATTTCCTCTTTTGGGGACAATAAAGTTCATCTAATCTAATCTAATCTAATCTATTGACATCAGCTCTAATGTCACCAGCTGAAACCGTCTAGACATTGTATACGATGGTGTGACTTGTGTATGTATATATATATATACTATATATATTTCACATCCGGTCTTGATACCTCAGTCAGACTGGTAAGAGTAAGCAGGCAGAAGGGACTCACCGGCAACCATGAGGGTGAAAGTGAAACCTTTCTTCACTGTTTTTCTGTGGACCTGATTGGGCAATGTGGCAAACCCCACGTACTCCTTGTCCTGATCCTGCAGACAGACAACACCCCACAAACAGATGTTGTGCAAATGGTTTATATGCATCCATTAGCTATACCATTTATCTGTGCAGGGTCAAATTGTTTATATGTAATGATTTAAAAGGTGACCTCAAATTAGTAAACACAGTAAAATTATGCAAAATATATTGTTCATATTTTGGTTTCTACTCTTTAGAAGACATGGAAGAGGAGCTATCCTTAAACAGATCAGAGTCTCCAGGGTAGATCTGAATGCAATCACTTTTCATATTCCAGATATTACATTACCGTACATTCTGGTCATGCAGCCTTAAAACTTCTTTCATCTTTATTTATTAATTACATTATTATATATGACATTTTCCTATATATACTGTATATTATATTAGTGTTTGTGCCTGTCTGCTCAGGGTCTGCAGAAGGAAATCAGCAGCATCTATATCTGGCACAATATATATTGTATTACTGGTGCCATGTTCCCTCTGACCCAGTGGCAGGAAGGGGGGCTGAACTTTGGGGACAGAGTGGTCTAATGCGTATAACCACATTGACTTCTGTTTTCAGTGTGAAAGATGATGTCTGGCCGCTGTATTTTGTAGGTGAATATGAGACAGATATTAATCACAAGGAAGAGAAAACTGTCTGTGTTAACAGGGGTAAAGTTCTGATGATATACAAGGAAACAAAGAAAGGTCCTTACTGTGATATCTGGTGTTAGAACATATGCTATGTTAAAACATTTAGTACTGCTAGCTTTATTTCTAAATTTTGTGTATTTACTTTTCAGCGTCCCTTAAACAGGCAACGTGCACCGGGAGATACACCCACTTTAACATCCTGTAGGGGGTGTGCTGGGAGGTTTTCACTAATGAAGTTTGCATTTATCAAAAGTCTTGTCTGGTATTAGCATCTAGATGATATGATTTGGTTCAGGCTATCTTTCATCGTTTCGTCAGCCTGATCTGAAAACATCATGGCCGCCGGTGGTGGAGAACCTGCTTCCTTCCGTGGAACTAATCATATATTAGTCATACTTATTTTCAATAAAACAACAATCTAAATTCCTAAAATGAATTAGAACAGTTGTCTAAACATTCTCATGAAGAAAAAATGTTCCAACTGTGTTTGTGGTGTTACTTAGCAGCTTTTGAAATGTATGTATCCCATGAGATACGTTGCCAGATTAGGGGTAGAAATTTGGTCAATGTTCATTATTCAAAATTTTGTTTCAAGCTGGAAGGCTTGCTAATAATTACTGCAGTATCAGATATTATCATGCACAGCTTTGCCCATTACAACAGTATAACTGTATTTTACTTAAATAAATATTTATTTTCAAGCAGGGCATCTCGGCTAGGTCATTTTATGGGAAAAGAAAGGATGTGGTCAACTGCTGTCACAGAACCAGTCACACACAACACAACAATAAATACAGCTAAAAATAAATAATAACTGGTGGTATGTATGTAGTTAGGGGTGTAACAAATAGTCAATTCACGATACGTTACAAAATACGACATAGGACTCACGATATGAAATAGTCACGGTATAATGTAAAGTGTGGGGGGGACCAACTAATTAATCCAGGTGTGTCTGACCTCACAACTATGGTCAGGCACACCTGGATTAATTAGTTGGTACCTGAACCTGATTCCTAACTATGTGCACAAAACAAGCAAGTATTTTGCCATCTTCTGCCATTCCCATGTGCAAAATGTTAGAATAAAATGTTATTATAAGTTAATTTAAGATTAGTGCGAAATACAAACATAAAATTATGTCTCTCTAAAGGTAAATGCAAAAATATTATTTTTTAATTTCTCCCTTATGCAGACTTAAAAACATACAAAAGTTTGTTGCCTGTCTTCTCTATAAAACAGTGTTTCCACTAGGATTTTTTGATGGAGTAGCAGCAGTGGCGTGTCACTTCTTTATGAGACTGCTTTCTAATGAGATTACAAAATTGGATTGGAAAAAATGAATAAAATCAACTTTAAAAGGGCTATGTGTAATGTAAATGACCAAGGAATACAAGAATGTATAACTTATCTTCATCAAAATGAGCATTAATATGTTTATCATTTGGGCTCTTTTTATACCTTAAAGGGATAGTTCAACATTTTGGCAAATTGGCCCATTGCCATAATCGCTATAGTCATAGCAGTAGGTTCATTACCTTTAATTGTAGGTGTAAGCTATTTTCAGTACGGCGGAGCGCAGCAGCAGGCTGCTCAGAGCTACGCTATGGAGGCTAAGGGAATTTCTTGGTTTCCCTCATTAAACTCATCAAATTCAACATCCCAAAACTCCACAGCGCTTTTGTAGACAAGTTGTGACCTGCACAACCACCACGCTATGTAGAATAATTGACGGAACGATACGAAACGGAGCCGTTTTTCGAGGTAAATACAGGGTATTAAATACGGAGACTGCTTGCTGAAAAACTGTCCCTGAACGCAACGCGCATCAGCGGTTTTGTATGAATTTACCTCGAAAACGGCTCCGTTTCGTATCGTTCCGTCATTATCTCATAGCGTGGTGGTTGTGCAGCTCACAACTTGTCTACAAAAGCGCTGTGGAGTTTTGGGATTTTGTATTTGATGAGTTTAATGAGGGAAACCAAGAAATTCCCTTAGCCTCCATAGCGTAGCTCTGAGCAGCCTGCTGCTGCGCTCCGCTGTACTAAAAATAGCTTACACCTACAATTAAAGGTAACGAACCTACTGCTATGACTATAGCAATTATGGCAATGGGCCAATTTGCCAAAATGTTGAACTATCCCTTTAATAGGGCAACGTATCCCGGGAGATACAACTCATAAAATCCAAAATATTGAATATATATATATTTTTAATTTTGAAATATTTTTCTTAGGGCCTAAAGAGATGAGTGATAACATTAAATTATTTTTTGCAACTTATTTTCCACTCCTGCCTGTTTAAGGGTTAAGTTCATTTCATCTCATCTTTTTCAGTTTTGCACAGGTTCATTGAACTTATAAAAACCAGAAATACTTTCATTTCACCATCTTTCTGAGCTCCACAGACACTAACAGTGACGTGTCCACTCTTTAATGATAAAGAGGGAGACACACAGGTAACACAAGCACACAGAAGAGCACCTCTGGAGAGTCGTAGGGGTCGAAGCGTCCCCAGGGACTGCGTGGACGGGAGGCCGGGCTGAGCGGAGAGTCCAGAGACACCTGAGACACCAGCTGCCTCCTCAACGGCAAAGGCTGAAACTCAGCGTCCACTCCCATGCGATGTGGTCTCTGAGGGACGACTGGAGACCCACCCGGGTGGCAGGGGATGGGCCGGTGCAGAGGGGGAGTCCCTTGAAAGCTGGGCAGTCTCCCGTTGGTTGCTGTCCCGGTTCCCTCTGCCTCACGGTTGACTGGTGCCTGGTAGCTGGGGGAGACGGGAGGGAGATCCCTCATGGCAAAAGGAAACTGAGTGTCCTCCTGGTCGTCAATGGACAGACTAGACAGCTGGGACAGGAGGCAGCAGAGTTACACATGGTTTTATATGAACAATCAAAAGGCTCAAGAATGTAACTCACTTTTTCAGACCAGACAAAATGAGAAATGAAGAAAATATACAACAGGAAGATGTTGAGAAATCATCTATTTCCTATATGCAGATGAACCCTGACTATACAGACTCTTGTTCCACAATCCAGTTCAATGCAGTCTATGTGTTGGGCTTTCAGTCTGGTGAAACAAAGCAATGGGCCAGAGAAAAGTATAAGGAAAGGATTATCATTCCAGACAAACACCTATTTATATTTGGAGGGTAAGCATGTACATACACTGCCCGTCCAAAAAAAACACACACACACACACACACTCTAATATTTCATTGGACCGCCTTTAGCTTTACGGAAATGTATCTGCAATGTCACAACATTTATTTCCATTCAGAGTTGCATTCATTTTGCATTCTCATTGGGGCTAAGGTCTGGACTCTGTGGTCACACTGAACCACACTTCATCCTTGAAGACGATGGTTCTCCACTCCAGGTTTTAATAATGGACAGTTCTTAACCCAATTTTAGTCTCAGCAATCTCCTTAGATGTTTTATTTGCTTGATGCCACTAATTTGACCCTTCTGAAACAGATGAACATCTTCTAAACAACCACTGGATGTGCTTTCCAACATGGTTGTTTAAGAAATGAGACTGCATCAGTTAGGGTTAAATAAGTTGTTGCCAGCTGAAACATAATTATTCAATGCCAGGCTCTTACCCATTAGCTTAGTTAAATACAAGTGGTGACCTTTTTTTTTTGAATGGGCAGTGAATATCACTACACTGAAGTATGACCTGGCTGCTGTTTGGGTCATGCTCTCTCCAAACATAACATGATGAGCATGTATGGTGTGTTGTAGTGTGGCTAACTACACCCTTCTTCACTGATTAGTCCTGACCTGTGATCCACTTAAACCATTACAGCGGCCCCCACCCATCTGTCCAGGAAGGCTGGAGGTACAGACAGCAGACAGACTGGAGCTGAGAGTTAGTAACCACCAGGATCAAGTTGGATATACGGTATGAGCTGGACTGAAGCGTTCGTTTTCTTAGTCATTTCAGGGCCTTATAAAAGAGTGGAGTTTATGTAGATGAAGCAAACTGATGAACATATTCATCAGCTCTCTCTTTTATTTTCCAACAGCTCCGTCCAAACCTGCTCTCCCCACAGACTGAGTCCACCAGCCAAACCTCTACACCCATGAGGCAGCACATCTCTGCAGCCTCACTCTACCCACATCATCCTTGTGACCTGGTCGAAAGACAGCAGACCAGCGCAACCCACGCTGCTGCCTCTCTACCTGTCAACTCTCATTACCCACAAAGCTTTGCAGCAGGCTTAACCCAGCTTCTAATGCTCTCACAGAGGGAGGGAGGGGATTTAACTCCTAAACACACACACATATGCACAAGCTATAAACACTGTCATTAAGGACTATTCTATAAATTTGTCGTACCTCCTTTTCTGAAAGAGTTGCAGCTTTTTTTTTGAGAGGAAAGCATAAATGTAGAGGGGGGAAAGGGCTCGTTCGTTAAAAAAATGAAATACAAACACATGAAAAACTTTATAATGTGACTACAGGAAGTTATGGCTATTAATCCTCACAAAGTAAATAAAGGAATTAATAAGAATGTATAAAAAAGAATAGACGTACAAAGCAATATGAACCACTTGCATCAATAAACAAATAAAAATCAGCATCACACATTTAAACCCATAGAAATAAACATTTACTGACCTGAAATAACATTTTAAATGCAATTCTCTCTCATCACACACCATTACAGGCTGCTGTGGTGATAAATTCAACAAACTATAGGTAATTTAACTTACTTAAATGTCGCAGCATGTGTGTGAGTGTGTGTCAGATGTAGTGGACGTAGCCTACCTTTTTTATTTCTGCGGAACCTGACCGGAGAAGACATGTGGTCCATGTTGTCGCCGGCTTTTCAAGAAAATGTACAAAACAACAGTTTTACCGACGCCAAACTAAAGAGGAACTAATAAAACGACGTGCAGAGGCATATGGTGCGCGTGGGTGCACTATAGACTGAGCTCCGTGTGCAGTCCGCCCAGTGTTGATGCTCTGACGTGGGTTTAAATAGGAGGGAGACAAAGGAGCAGGACAGGCTGATATCACTGGACATACTGCTGCAGGAGGAGCTCTGTCACTTTGTTGCCTTCCTATATATTGAAATGTTGTTGTATTAATTCTCAATTGTAAATGTATCATTTATTACTGTCTTTAATTTATTGTCAATTTATGTTTCCACAAATGTCACAATTGCCTTGAAGTTACAATAAAAAAAGAATACCTTCTCTCTGTGTTGTTATGCAGATCTCATGTCACATGGATCTGTACTGTGAATCCATATCAATAGCCTGAAGGTTTTATGTATAAGGATTGACAGGTGGTTGTTTCCAGTCTGGATGTCTGGGTCTGACCCAGTCTCTGACCACATAGCTACACATGGTCAATGATGCTACAGTTAAGTTTTAGTTAGCTAATGCTACATTAACCTATAATAAGATAGTGTTATTTGAGACACTCGGCAGTCATACAGTTCCTCTCCAAACATGTTTTAAATTGTGTAATTCACTTTGTGAGTAATATTTTTGTTTCCCCGACATAAAAAAGTAGGGGGAAAAAACAACAACTTGAGTGTGCTAGCTTGAACTCTTACTTCCGCATTGAGACATTCCCGCCCACCCTGCGTCAGGTCGACAGGTGAAACAGCGCCCTGTGTTCAGGTAGATAACGTGACCCACCAGAGTATCACTCACCGGGGATATGAACCTCAGGTGTGGGATGTTGTTTGGCAGTAAGAAGTCAGTTTTCCACCAAAAGAGAGAAGACGTGTTAACGAGGTAAGCTTCAGAGTGGTTAGCTAGCTATGTGTTGTGGTTGTAAGCTTGCACCTGGCACACAGTGTTAGAGGCTGTGTGAATGCAAACTCATTGTCTGTAGTGACACGGTCTGGTTCATTTTTTGTTGTTGTTGATGGTTATAAAATATAATATAGAGATAAATAACTAGAAAATAAACATAAAACCAAAACACTTTGTGAGAAGCTAACAGGTTAGCTGCGTCACTGTAACAATGCTAATGTAACTAAATTGAGTAAGTTGACTACATTTATGTGTTTTGCAAACGAGTATAACTTAATTAAATTTATAATATTTTTGTACAGTGAGTATTCGACATTTGTTTTTCTTTTTATTTATACTTGACTCGTATGCACTTATTATAAATTATGTATACTCTGTGAATTATTAAAAAAAATACCACTTTTGGTAACTAACAAAATTACAAATAGCTGGTCATCTTCTGAATTAGATAGAAAACAACTGGGCATGTAATAACCAAATCAGAGTACAATATGTTAATTAATCAGTAATGTGTTATTTAATGGTAGTGATCAGAATTTGGCCACATGAATTTGTAATTTCCTTTATTAAGTTAACTACAGTTGTAGTTTTATATGTTCACAGCTCAGTGGGTTTGATGTGGTCTGGACTTGATAAAGAGAAAATACAGAAGGCAGTCTTTTAAATAAGAGACACATGCAATGTAGCTTAAAGTTTAAAGTGCCATATGTTTCACAGCTTGTGGACAAAGTTGAGACTAGAGTCAAACTGATAAAATGGCCAGCCAGTTGTAGCTTACGGAAGATGTACAAATATCATCATACTGTAAATGTTGGCCTATAAGAAAAGAGAAATTGTATTACAGAAATGCAAAAGATATGTTTGCGGTCAAAAACAGTGTTGTAGACTGTCCATCAGAGATCACTGACAGATTTGGGGGAATTTAAAGAAACAGTATCCAAAATGTTTGTTTCTTACCTGCCAATATGCCACTATAGTATTTAATATTGATATCAGCTTAATCCAGTATCAGATGAAACCCTTCATGTGAAGCAAATGTAATGCACTAGGCATTTGCTACTGCTAATGTAAAATATCCCATATAAATCTGTATCCATTGGTTTAACCTGTATCCACAGGTTTTCTCTGCATTAGTCCTCAACATGTAGGTGATCCTTTTAGTTCTCTCCCAATTGTCTGAAAAGGCACTGGTGTGTTCATAACATCTTTGTCCTTATGCGTCCTGTCTTTGCTGTCAACCACACAATTAGAGAAATGAGCTGTCCTCTGTAGATCTGTCCCACAGCACTTTGGATGTCCTCCTGAGCCTGCTATATTTTCCTTGTAGTGAGCTGTTGACCTGCAGTGGTTGTGAGGGCTGAAGTTGGACTTTTGCTTGTCCTGAGGGGTTTTTATGTTCGTATGTTTCAGAACCATTCCCGCCCAAGTCTGTGTTTACTGATCTGCAACACTGGCTCTTGTGTTGTGAGTCATTCATACATTCTGTGTTCAGACAGGAGAGGTTGTTCTCAGTCCTCGTGTCGTGGTTGTTAGGTTGCTGTTGCTGTCCGTCTGAGTGGCCGTCAGGTGTGCTGTGTTGGTCCTGACTTTGAGGGAGCTGACTACGCTCTGTGTTGTTATTTGAACTGTCCGAACGTCGCTTGGGGTCGGGGCTCTGTTGTTGTGGCTGTGTACAGGGGGTTGCTTCGTGAGCATTCAGGATGTTGTCCTGGTTGTGAGAGGGGACTTGGTGGTTGTGATTCTGCCAGAAGACTCTACGGAGCTGCTCTAACTCGGAGAGCAAAGGCAGACCAATGTCCAGGTGCATCAGCAGGTTCTCCAGCCACTCCTCCAGCTTTGAAAAGGAAGCTCTGCAAGACAAAGAGTTATTGTAATGACAGACAGTACTGCCTCACATGCTGCACTGCAGTTGGACATTAAGTAAAAATTTAGGAGCATCCCACATTATGTTTGTTTGCATGATTCACTGCTTGGTACATTCACTGTTTGAGCAGCAAACAACACCTGGGCCATGCATAGAGGCTAAACGCTGTGTGTGGCCTCATATAGTAGTCAACAGTTAACACATAATACAGTTATGCGGTGATTAATACTTATAAATAAAGTTATGACTTCCTGACCGTTGTGGTAAAGGAAATAGACAAATATCATGTACATAATACTCATCCGTCCCGCATTTTTTGCAACATCAAATGTACAGCAGTGATGACACCAGAAAGAGTCACAATAGACAGACTAACACCTACTGTATTAGTTTAACAGTTGTGTAATCATACCGTTTATCAGAATCCATGTCACAGCAGAGAGCAGCGAGCGGCAGGAAGGACGAGGGGCACTGTGGGGGGTAATACTGCTGCAGGAAGCCAGCTACATTTAGCCCAAAGTCATTTGTCCGCGGAAGGTAGTCTGGGTCGGCATTCACTCTACCTATTATCTGAAGGGAGGCAGAGGAGGACACAGTACTGTACATATTCAGCTTCAAAATTGAGAATGAGGTTAAATATGTTTAAATGACTTTTACACAACACTTAAAGGTCCAGTGTGTAATAATTGGCTAGGTTTATTGGCAAAATCTGAATATTCTACCCATGAATATGTTTGGATAAGTGTATAATCGCTGCCTATAATATATAATTCGTTTGGTTTTCTTACTGTGCGTTCACACCAAAAGCTTCCAAAGCGTCAAAAACGCTCGAGGGTGGGCGTCAGACAAGACAGCTCCCAAAACGGCAAATATTTTCAGCCGCTTTGGCCGCTCGTCACGTGACTGGCGTCAAAGTTCGATCGCGCTGGTCATTGGGGAGCCGAAGGACAAAAAAAAGGAAAAAAAGGCAGCCGACGGACATCTCTATTCTGACAGGCTGCCGCCGGTTGCCGCTTAACCGCGTCATAGCTAATTACCCTAAAGTTAAACCTGGCTCAACTTCTCATCTGGTGACGCTTTGGAAGCTTTGAACGCTTTGGAAGCGCGGCAACGCCTGTTGACGCTTTGGACGCTCAGTGTCACCGGGCTCTCATTGAAAATTAATTGACTTCCGGCGTTTTTGACGCTTTGGAAGCTTTTGGTGTGAACGCACAGTTAGCCTTATGATTATTCTTTTATATACATATAGCAAGGGTCTTGTTTCAGAGAGCACGTTTTGCGAGTTTAGCGAACGAAGAAGAAGGCGCAAGAAAAGAAGTAGGAAACAGCAGACATATTGTAAAATGGTTTAGATCTTCACCACAATCTAGAATCTGAATCTGGATATCACGGTTTTCCCTCCATTTTACACACTGGACTTTTAAACTAAGTAAGTGCCACATACAGTATTTTGAACCACTGTATTAAAACTCATATTTTACTCTCCCCTAGATGCTCTTACCTCGCATATCATGATACCAAAGGAAAAGACGTCAACCCGCTCATCATAGGTTTTTCCTAAAGAGTACAGAGGAAAGTTTAGTAAATGGGAAGCAAACCTTTACTGATCCAAGCAGGAGATATAGTCTTTAGTAGAGTAGAAGGTCCGATACACAGTATTCTTCCCCTCTTTGCATAATTTTTACCACACTACAGAATGCCACTTATGGTATTAAGACGAAAGTTGAGGTCAGCTAAGTCAAACTCGAATGTGTACAGTTCATGTTAAAAAAAAAAAGAAAGTAACATGGTGGTAGATGGTAGATGTACATGTAGATGTATGGCTGAAGCCCTGTACACTGACCATGGATCATCTCCGGGGCCATCCAGTAGGGGTTTCCTACAACAGTGTAGCGCTTCCTGCGGTCAGGCCTGCGGAGCTCTGACAGTGACCCTTTCGCAGGTCGCTCCATAGAAGATGTTCTGCTCTGATTCCTCTCCTCCATCACCAGCCTGGCCAGTCCAAAGTCTGCCACCACCACTGACTGGTTCTAATCAAGCAGAGATAGAGAGGAACATTTCATGGGTGAGATCATGATGCAGCACATTGAGGTTATGGTGGACTGTTTCTGATTAAATGTTCAATGTGTTGCACAATACATATTTCTTTTCCTGCAAATCTGATGGCTTCTTTGCAGCCTTGTAAAAACAGAGCAGAAACATTTGGTGGAACTTAACTTACTGCTATGGTTGGAAATGGGAAACGTCAAAGAGATTAAAAACCCAGTGACACTTAGGAAGAGAGAACAATTGTATTGCATTGGACTTGTGGCCTTGGTGGTTGACCCTGAAGGTCACGAGCTGAAAGGTGTTGGTCTGCTATTAAGTTGATCTTTTTAAGATGAGTGATATTTGAAGTGAAGTGCTGACCTCCTCTTTGGCAGCCTCAACATTAACTAGAGAATGCATTTCCTGAAGGAAATACGGGTGAATGCTGAAAGCTGGAAGCTGAATAAATTGTTGAAACAATGCTGAATTAAGTGAAGGAATTGTTGAAGCAATCTTGAAAAGATGAAACAGTATCTGATGAGTAAAACTAAAACTGGTCTTGTCTCTAAAGACTAGACTTTACAGTAATATTTAAGAAGTCAAACATTAACATTCAAAGTACTGTGCATGTTAATTGATTACAAATTAACATTTTAGCTCTGTGACAACCTGTTTTGTGCATTAGTCCTTGATTTATTAAAAAGATCAGAGAAAAGATTTGGAACATATCCATGTATTTTACCTGTATGCACTATGGAACTGGATACACTATGGAGTTATCTGAACCTAAATATTTCTATTTCTATTGATTCATAACATAATACTGCAACACATTGATATTGAAATAGAAATACAGTATGTCTGTATGTGTGCATGTAATAGGGTGTATGTGTTGTTTACCTCTCTGACCAGGCAGTTGTGTGAGTTTAGATCTCGGTGTATAACATTCATGGAGTGCAGGTAGGCCTTTTGAAGGAGAAATGTTATGAACATTAGAAAAGTTTGTGCCAGTTTACTTTTTGATTGTAATCTTTTATTTTCATGAATATTTAACAGAATGACTCACCATCCCAGCTGCAATGTCTTTGGCGTAACTCACTCTTGTACTCCAGGGAAAGTCCTTGTCCTACAACAAGAGGATTGTGATTGACATAGTGTCCTTCCTCTGACAGTGCTCGTGCAGAAAGATGAATAGTTGAAAACTTATCTCCACTTACCATTTTTATAATGGTCTCTCGGAGGGTTCCTCCCTGGATGTACTCGGACACAAAGTTTATTCGTTTGTCTTTATAAAACAGTCCGATGAACTTTAGAACGTTGGGATGGTCTAGACAGCGCATCACCTTCACCTGTGCAAATGATGACATTATAACAACATGAAAATAGCTCAGTGGTCAGTTGACCGGCTTGATGGTATTAGTTTAAAACTGTACTAAGGTACATTCTTAATAAAATCTATAGCTTTCTCATCAGCTTTAAAACAAAAGTAGTATTAGTATTTAATAGATTGACTATAGACTTGTGTGGTTTTTGTTGTTCTTCATTCTCCTAGTATCAAAAAATTGAAGTTTCCCTGCGACGTACATCTTCACACATACGGCCTTTCCTGCTACAACGACCACTCACCTCCTTTAAGAAAGTATTCTGTGTCTCTTCATCGAAACTTATCAGCTCTTTCATCACCATCACTTCACCTGTCTCCTGATGCGTGACCTTGACAGAAATAAGTTGCCTGGTTAAAATCAGTCTCACAAAGCACCAACAACTAGGTATACACTTGTCTGAGGAAATTTCACACGCACAAAAAGAGAGGGACAGCGTGATTGAATGAAGTAATGACGGTACCTTGACAGCCTGGCCAAAGCAGCCTTTGCCAAGCACTTCTCCATGGATGAGGTCTGAGGGTCTGAAGATGCGGTGGGTTCGCTCTCCAGGATCCACTCGGAGGGACTCTGAGCGAACCATGTCTCTTCTCTGAGATAAAAGTGACAGTGCTCCGGGGGACAGAGGACACTTATCTATACTGCAGCTGCGCCTGGGGAAGGAAAGAACGATTTAGACAGAGAGACGGAGGGGAATAGTGAACCAAAGTAGGGCAGCAGTTGGCACATACATTATGTGTCTGGATCGCATTCCTGGCGTTCCTGGATGCTGAATCGGTGAGAGACTCATCCTGATTGGTTCATCTCCCTGCGTCGTGTCCTCCCCAGGACTTGGCTCTTCCTCTAGACTCGGGAGTTTGTGGGTTAAAGCGAGATTGTTTAGGGCGCACGGGTCAGGACAGCTGATGTCCTGCGGACTTTTGGAGCGGAGGGGGTCATCGGGAGACTGTGGGTTGTGTTCGATGGTCAGCTGCAGGGGTCTGCTGGTGTCCTGGATCACACGGTGGATCTACAGGGAAGAATCATGTGATATTTCCGTTTTATTTCTGTGCGTGCGAGTAGGTCTACGTACTTCTTATTTGTGCTTAAAATATCATTGCTAAAGCAGGAGGTGGTTTGAGGCCTACCTCTTCTGTTGTTATGCTGCGAACGGGAATGCCGTTGACCTCCAGCACTTGATCACCGATGTGGACGGAGGACAGCAGGTCCTGGCTGAGAACAGCTGAGTTCAACCTGAGGGAGTGTGAGAATGAGTGAGCGGGTGGAGGGAAAGAGGAGGAAGGAGGAGATATTTGAGATTTCTGCTAATTAAATTCATTTTTGTTCGTGTCCTAGATCCAGAGACTCACTCTGTCACAGTGACGAGGTGACTCTTGTCCGGGCTGAGCTCAGTGGTCACGGTGAGGCCTCGTCTGCCCCCTACATGAGGAGGCAGGGACACCAGCGCCACCATGTGCGGACTCTTGGTGAGTGGAGAAGCTGCTTTAACAGCTGATACTACGCCCTGACAGAAACAGTGACCACTGCAGACAGAAAGAAATGAGGGGACAGAGCAAGAGACATCAGACATTTGGCATAATTAAAGGTCCAGTGTGTAAAATGAGGGGAAAACAGTGACATCTAGCATTCCAATTCTATTATTTATCTATTAAATATTAAATAATTCTATTGTATGGGAAACTCTTGAAACAAGCTCTCTGGTTGGCTGGATTTTCCATTCTGTACAAACATGGCGGCACAAGATGGCGACGCTCTCTAAGCAAGACCCTTATAAGAATTATAAGGCTATGAAAACCAAACAGATTTCATTTTATAGCGATTATACACTTGTACAAATATATTAATTGGTAGTATATTCAGATTTTGCCAATAAACCTTGACAAATATTACACACTGGACCTTTAAGAACCAAATCTTTTAAATTTCTGTTTGTTACAACTAAAGTATTTCATGTAGTTACATAAATCATTTAGCAAACGTCCCTTTCTGCCACAAACCTACCAGTAGAGTTTGGTGTGTTCCACAAGCGTGTATGTGTCTCCATCTCCAATGAACATATCACAGCTTATACAAGTGAAGCATTCAGGGTGGTACTTCTGATCTCCAGCAACCTGGTTATACAGAGAGGCAGTCTGGTAAAACACAATGCATAGGCCATGGGAATAATAATAATGGTTTTAACAATATGCAGCTCTCAAATATAAGAATGCTTTCTGTGCATTCTTTGCATGCATCAAGGCCTTGAACTGTCAGGATGTTTTCAGAGGATATCCTCTGATTTGGGAGTTGAAAGAGGGACAAAAGACATTTATTTTCACATTAGGGGGGGGGCAAGAGGCAGGAAGGCTTTGACTGCATGAATAGTTGTTGTAGCATGAAGACTTTAGATATTTCATTTATTATTTCACCACCATGGCCTCATACATAGTACATATAGTTAGTGTTATTGCCACTGCCAACAACTGGTGGTTCTGACTGATCAATAAAGCAGCTATTTTTAAACCAGTCCACCAGCAATCTATCAATCCGTTGTTCTCCAGGCTGAGTTCAAAATGTTTAGGCTTGAGTTTGCAGAAAAACAGAAAGAACCATCTGCCAAGGTAAAGATAATTGAATGTATCTCGGGACAGTTTGTTAAGTGTTTAACTGTGAGGTTGTGACTAATTGGAACATTACTCAATCCAGAGGGGGAAAAATAGTCCAGAAATGTGTCTCTCTTCTTATTTAGTCTACAGTGACATTTGTACAATAAGTCCTTCAAGATTCAGGGTGATAGTCTAATCAAAATCATACACATTGGATTTGTTGATTTTATCACTGTGGAATGAGGCTCTACAACAGCATTTCAGTGATTTAAAAAGTGATAAACATGTCACCATAATGAGGCCGGTTGTGATGGTATCCTTGCAGCCGTGGCAGTGCTCTCCGTACCGGGCCCAGTAGTGCTTCTTACAGTAGAGCTGTCCCTCCCTTTCATAGTACCAGTGAGACAGGATGCAGCCACATTCACTACACCTTCAAGAGAAGAGGGAAGTGGGGAACAGACAGCAGGGTGGAGAAAACAAATCAATGAGATGGCAGAAAGAGGAAATGAGGCAAGGTAGGTTTAGATGTAAAGGCTGTATGACAATAGATATGCCAGGAGTGTGTTTGAGCAAAGTAACGTGAGCTTCATCAATGATGGAACACATGAGACTTGAGGAAAGTCGACCTGTCAGATCATCTCACACAGGATCAGGTAGAGCACGTCCAGGTCAGATGGACAATAAATTAGTTTCTTGACTGAAGCCTATTTTTAACACACGCTATACTTTGTGACTGACACCAGTCCCTTTCCTCTCTGGAACTGTTTGACCCTGTTGGTGTTGACTGACAGTGTGATGCCTCTGTTAGTCACAAAGTGGAGGCTGAGACATGGAGCTGCTGTTACTTCTCCAGCACTCGCTTGGAGGAAATGCATCTACCATTACAGTAGGCGTGGTGTCCTAAATGAAGTGTTTCAGATCTTAAATTGCTGATGTCACTGTGGTGGAGGGCACATTACAGTAATGTAGCTTGTTGCAAAAAGGAGAAATTGTGCTGGGGTCACTGGTCAGTCACATGTCTTCACAGACACACCACAGCTTAATGCTAGCCTCCCATGAACACCCACACAAAGATTGCAAGAGAGAACGAAACAAGACGAAGACATTACAACAGTTATCATCCTAAAAAACAACAACAAACATGTTATTTCAATGAAGTGCAGCATGTTCGCACTGAGTCATTTAAAATCTGCAAACAGAAACGTTCAGTGGCATCCCATCCAAAGCTGGATTTAGAATAATACCTGTTTACAATAGAAACCTGCTTTCTTATCTCCACAACACTACAGCCAGAATGGGAGGTGACTTCCTGGACAGAGTACAGCTCCATGTTTCCTCTCCCCCAGCCTCCACTGTAAAGGCCACGCTGCTCTTACAATAGGGAATGAAAAGGCTGCTTATTGTTGCGAGTGAAGTTAGAAAGAGAAAGAATTAACTTTCCTTCAAAGCATGTGACACTTGATGACAGTATTTCACCATGGTCAGTCGGTCCTGATCAGTCAAACTCTTGATTACATTAGAAAATAGTAAATTGTGTTGAATAGTCTTTATTGTGGCGATTGTGTATTGTGCTTGCCAGAATGTATTGTATTGTAGATTATGAGCCTATGTCATGAATGCGTAGAGAGATGATTTTCTATTTGGTAAATACCAAAGCTATTAGCTGTTATTATTAGCTTCACTGTGGCTCATATTCAGTAGAGTAAATACCATGCCTCACAGGAATCCTCAGTCCTAATAGACACTGGGGATATAGAGAACTATGGGAAGTACTGTTAGAGATCTGGGAGCCCTGCGTCTCTTCTGCCACTGAGGAAATAATTAAGTAATAAACCCATCAGACAGCTGCAAGACTATTTTTGACCCTTCCGTCTTTGTTATTGTGCTGCTGGTGACGGATGTGGAACCTTTCCACTACACATCTGGGATCACGCTTAAACATCTGGCAGTGAGAAAACCCCAGACTCAGCACAGGCACGCATCCAGGGCAATTATCCTCTTTCATACTGCCACTTTTCCACCTGAATGTATCCTGACATCTGGCTCGTGCAGATCTTTAGCCATTCACGACCCTTTCTTTCTGATCAAACATCTGTCCCCGTGTCGCTAAAAGTGGAGCCACGGATACAGTAGCACCTGTGTGTACATAAATGATGTCAGGACAGTAACACAGGGCAGATGTTAAGGGTCTAATGACGTATTCTCCTGCCTCGGTTTCCTCCCTCCTCTGTCTGCGTCGTCCGGTGGGACTTCCTTTTAACAAAAACAGTGGTTTTTAATGGAAACATTTGTTTCTGATCCAGAGTGTCACAGGGTTGTGGTCTCAGTAGTAGTTACAGTATGTGGTGCAAGCGTGGCCATATGCAGTTTCTTCTTCATGTATGTTTTTTATATAAATCTCAGGAACACCTGACAAGGCGATGACGTAGCCTGTTGTTGTTTTGTTTTGTTAACGGTTGCATCAGCTGCTCGTACATATACTAATAGCAGATGTGAAAGCAGAGAGACCACTGAAGCAGAGTTCGCTCACGCATCATCTGTTTGCCACAGCAGACTTCTGTTTGAGGAAGTACCGTAGATGTGTCGAGCTACACTTTTTCACCACTTTCGCACCTTTTACTCACTCTGTGAACACAGTTTCTCTCCTTTTCTTCTTTCCATCACATGCACGCACACATACATCTCACCAATTGACAACAGCGGCTCTTACCGTCCTTTCATTCCTCTCCGAAACCTCTGGTCCCGCCGTGACATTCTGCCTCCTCAGTTCTCCGATAGACAACTGTCAGTCAGAAACAATCCACCCAGTCGAGAAAGGAGCTTATTAGCTGCATGTGTCTGTGAGCGGATCATACATGTGCTCTGCTGTGAGCCGTTGCAGGCGTTGTCTCAGAAGTTCGTCCGCTCCGTCTCTCTCTTCTTGCTCTCCATGCCCTCAGAGGCTTCCTGTGTATATTAGTTCCCTCTCTGATGTGCAGAGAAGCCGTGTGAGAAAAAAGCACTGTGACCCACTGACACCAGCTGGCCAGTCTCCCTCTGCTGGCTGCAGAGAAACAGACCTATCCCATTAAAGAAGTGCTGCCCCACCATCCCCCTCCTGCTCCCTCCAGTATGTAGACCTCCGCAAGATACAGTTACGCTCTTCTGCAGAGTTTACAAAGTCCACAGAGGGCTGCAGAGTTAAACTTACACTCTCTTAAATGTGAACCTACGTGAGTGTTAATATGAGTTAATGCGACCCTGTGTTATTCTCAGAAGTGTTGTGAGGGTGTTAGCGAGTCCATGTGTTTTCAACCGAGCTCTGTTCCCATCAGCACAGGCATAATCTCTTTATGAATGCCCCAATTACTGCACTGTCCTGATCCTACAGTAAAGCACTCTATTCATCACACACACAACAAACAAAGAGGGAGAACTCGGTTTTAAAGTACAAGGAAGGAGAGCAGCTCACAATCAGAAGAAATGAACCATTGATACAATGTGAAGTTTAGGCCTCAGAATATCTATGTGACTGCAGCTCTGCTCCTCTAAGTCAGCACTTTGCATTGGTTATAGGAGAAACATTTTTATTTCAGATGGTATTTTCTATAATTAGTCCAGCCAGGACATTTTTAGTGTCTTATAATTCACATGGTGGTGGTAGACCGTGTCAGCAAATGAATTTATGTAATGCACTATGCAGGTCTATAAACTGACAGACAGAAACAGGTGTGTGTGGTGCAAACGGTGTGTGTACCATGATAACAATATACGGTATATATTGGTGTGGGTGTTTGTGTGTGTATCTTGTTGTGTGACAGTCACTTATGCTCCATTTTGCAGTACATCTTCTTTGGTTTAGTTTGCCTGTGTGGTGGCATCTCTGCTGCAGACTGCATGCATGTTGTGCAGCAGTGTGTAGTACGTTAAACCAAGTGTACTGGTCAGTATTTATATAGTTTCAGTATGAGTTACATACAGACAGTGTGCGTCTGCTGCTGCTCTTTTTAGTCCGCCCAGGCTGTTTCCTTTTTTCTCTTTACTACCTAACTGGTGGTTATTAGAACCACAAGAGATGAACACACTGAAAACTTTGCCTCTGAATGCGTAGCTTCCTCCTGTTGCATTGCGCCATAGTCCCTCCTGTGCTTCACATTGTACTGTATGCCTGCATAGTATATTCAGCTTCAAAACAAGAGTCACCTGAAACAGCTGTCATAGGTCGTTTCTTTATTTTAGAGAGCATTGTCAGAAAGTGTACAGTAGTGCACAGTTTTCTCCACATAAAAAACATAGATGTTAAAAACACATGTTGAACTACATGATAAAGCTCAAATGCAAGATGAGCTTCACTTTTTCAATCCTAATGATAACACAGACTACAGTGTGATTCAGCACACATTCAAGGACAATGTAGAAAACAAAGCACTTATATTTCCCATTGTAGTACATAACACACACAAAATAACTCAAATACTCAATATGATATTAATTCCCTTGAATTCGTAAAATGAGGCTAAATAAAGATTTTAGCTTTTTCTGCCCTTTCTCAGCATAATTTAAAACGACTAGTAAACGTGAACAGTTGCCCAACAGTGTTAAAGGAGGTAAATCCCAAAAAGAAGAAGAAAGAAATACACAGTAATCAACACTCAGATGTCACTTAAATGCATCATGTGTTCAGATCATACTAGCTCACATAATGCTTTCTTAAAAGCCAAATCCAAGCCACATCTGAATATCATAACAAATACACCATTCAAAGAGTGAAAAGTATGCATGTTAACCAGACTTTTACATTAATAGCAATCAGTGTTATGTAGCTATATAACTGTGCCTTGATTGTTTTGAATGAAGTGGAAGATTTCAAAAGTGTTAACAGCTTGAGACCTTCGGCCTCCACATTTGTTGAATCTGCTGAAGCCTGAGCACAGTTAAAATTAACACAGACTGCTTTTCAGGGATATCAGATAATGGCCACTTGAACCACAACCATGAAGAATTCTACTAAGTGTCCCCTTTTGTTCACAGTTCCCTAAAATAGCAGCTGTCTGTTTCTGTACACATTGGTGGACAGATGAGTATCCAAGAAAACAAGAAAAAAAAAAAACACTGACAGTAAATTAATGCAACAAACATTACTCTCTGCAGACCAAAAAGCAAATCCAGTCTAACTGGATAGAAATGTGGCCTTGGAGAAAAGGAAGAGAGAAAAAAAACCTTGTGTCAGCATGCAGACAGGTCTGAAGGAGCTGCCCTGAGGGAGTCCTTGGTCTTCACACAGAGGATTCGTGGTGATACTTGCACAGGAACACAAACAATGCTCAACACAACAACAACAACAAGTAAAATCTGCATTATATCACTGCTTGGTCATACAATTAATAGGACATTTTTTACTTCAGTGGTTCTCAGCTTGGTGGGCGGGATCACTAGGGAGTCACAAGGTGATTCAGTGGGAGGAAATTACGATTATAGCAAGTGTTTCCCCACAAAGACCGACTTTAACTCATGCTTCTTCTTGTGAAATGACGACGTGTATTTTTAATTCTTTGAACATCAGTGGTTTAATCCAAAGAAGAACTTGATGCAATTCATCACTCTGCATAGCAGCCTGCAACAAAGACATCACCACGTCTTAAAGGGATCACAGCCCAAACAGGCCGAGAACCACTGCTCTTTTTGAAAGAGACCCTTGTATAGAAATCTAAGCAAAAGAAAAGGAAACATGGAATTTGTTGAAGCTTTAGCTTCTATAGCATTTTAGACATTTACAATCTGGTATCATGCAGTAGCACCACTGTTGTTTTAATGAGGTCACTTCCTGTCCGTTGCTCTCTCACTTCCTCCTTCGGCCACAGTATTTACCCTGACAGCCAGCACCTAATTCCCAGAGACAGAGAGAATTAGGCTTCTCTTGACACATACAAACATACTAGTACATACATATGGATTGTATGAGCAACAATCACACTGTAAAACATACATTAAGTTACCGTAGTTGAACATGAAAACATGTTATGTAATGCTTTCGAAAAAAATAAACATAAGCTAAATTCACACAACAAAAGTTAAGTTACATGTACACTAACAACTATTACAGTCATAACAGCTTCACAATGACACCATCTCAGGTTTAATGGACAGTGTTTCATTTGCTAGACATAGTTCCTGTATTTGTGACTGTAACACTGTGTTGCAAGTCTAAAACATCCCAGTTCTGTGGAAACCAGCTTTGTAAAACTCAGAAAAACTGTGACTTTTAAACAGGAAGCTTCTAAATATACAGTAATCATTTCTAAAATATATACAGTACAGTAGTAACTGTCTGTTTCAGAAGAAATAACCACAGCATACTAAATATAAATCTAACTTTGCTTTCAACATACAGAGACACTTGAGTGTGAATTTTCAAATGGGCCTGAATTTGGGATGTCACGATTATAGATTTTTTTGGTACAATTATTATCAGAGAAATAATCAAGGTATTACAATTATCATGATTATTATGAATTAATTAATTTCACAACACTTTTAATATGTAAAATCATGTACATTACTAATTATTTATACAAAATATTTGAAGTATCTATTAAAATTTGAACGATTGGGAAGTGTTTGAAATATTCAAGTCATTAATTGTCATCTATACCAAATGTTCAAGTTAATTTTAATCTTTTTTTTTTAGTTACAAATGACACTCTAGTGTTAACCAGTTTCTGTGCATTTACCTTTATTTTGGCGCACATCTGCCGATACGGTTCTGACATAATCTTTTTTGGAAAGTGACGGTATTTAGGAATCTTTATGATCGATTAATTGTGGCATTTAATACTGCGATTAATTGTGAAAATAGGTAATTGTGACATCCCTAGACTGAATGCAGCACAGTGCCAGACAGTGTAGATATACAACTTACTGTAAAACAATACATTGAGTGATTTTTACCTCTGTAGCCCCCAGCCCCCAGTAAGGCCTGCATGGCTGCATATTTGGCTGCTTTCTGTGCCTTAGCTGTGAGGACAGGACAGAAAAGAGGAAAGTTATTCTGCAAAGAATGATGCCCAGTATTAGAGATTATGAAAGCAAACACAACCAATTCCTTCAATTACAACGGTGGCATCCTTATTGCTTATATTTGTTTGATCGACCAGATAATTACAAGATGTATGTAATATTATTAAAAAAACTTCTAATGTTAAAGGTTGCCTTAATAAACAAGAGGAAATGGGTGATTGTTTTCCTGCGTAATCCATGTCATCAAGCTGTTTTTAGAGACCTACCCAATAGTATGTTGTTCTTAATAATTGCTCTGTGAGTGTTTGTGTTACTGGAGCTAATTAGAGCATGCTTTTAGCCAGAAGACTCAGTGAAGTGTCTTACATTTTTGCCCAGTCCCCGTGTAACCTAGAAAACACAACAGGAAAGAGAAACTCATAAACAACAGATAATCTTCCTGTTTTTAATCTCAGAAATGACATTAATGAAAACGTGCTGAGATAAACATTTTATCATGCAAGGCTGACACTCAGACTAAAATCATTTAATACTTGTTTTAAACCTGGTGTGCATACAACAGCTATTTGTGGAGCCTTTTCAAGTGCATTTATACTGTAAATGTCCTGTTTATCATTTCACACATTACACTGAATGTCAGGAAGACAGCAGCAAAGTATTTTTCTTTTACCTGGGTATACTCCTCCACCGTAGCCAGGACCAGTGCCCCCTGCTGGAACAATACATACATTACAGTCTGAATGACAGTGCCAGTTTGTGATTTCAAATCTAAGAACATGAAATTGGAAATTCTGTATTTTTTAAGTTTATCACTTAAACTGACCTGGTAGGCCACCTGCTCCTACTCTTTGGCCTGTTCCTGCAGGACCTCCCACTCCTCCTGTCCCTCCTGCTACGCCGCCTGAGCAGGTGGGTACAAATATTTAGAAACCGATCAAGCACTTAAAAAATTCAGAAGATCCTAACCCTTTTTCATTTTTGTCGTATTTTATGTCATTTACAAAAATAGACAGACAACTGCACTGAAAGAAAGTCATCTAAATCATGTAGGGCTTGTGCAGTTGTTGTCAAATAACAATGTAATTACTGTAATTTGATCATTGTGTATTGATAATTTGTATGGGTTTTAAATATTCCTTAGTTAGTTACTTAGGATTTTCTTGATAAACTTGAAACTCACCTGTGCCACCTCCAACGATACCTCCTGTTCCTGCCCTAGGAAGCCCTCCTGCTCCACCACCTGATGAACATGGACATAGTTGAAGTATTACCAGAATCTGGACGAATATTTATTATCTATATACATCGAAATAGAATTTTACCTGGTCCATAGCCAGTTCCACCCAATGATGAGCCATAGCCTGACTTATTGGGCTTCCTTGTTCCAAGTGTTTGGCCGCCAGGTCCATATCCACCAGCCCCACCAGGTCTAAATCCACCTGGGCCGGTCCCAGCACCTCCCGGACCAAAGCCTCCAGTCCCGGCACCTCCTGGACCAAAACCTCCAGTCCCGGCACCTCCCGGACCAAAACCTCCAGTCCCGGCACCTCCCGGACCAAAACCTCCAGTCCCGGCACCTCCCGGACCAAACCCTCCAGTCCCGGCACCTCCCGGACCAAAACCTCCAGTCCCGGCACCTCCAGATCCACCTGTACCATATCCTCCTGGTCCAGTTCCAACTCCACCAGGAACAGCCCCTGCTCCTCCTCCTAACACTCCTCCTGGGAAGCAGCACAAATATACAAATATGTAAGCAAAACTGCACTCAGTTGGCAGCTTATAGATGCACCTATATTTAAGCCAACAGTCCCGACTTAAATCCTTCTCCATGAAGGTTGTTAAGTTGTGTTTTTGTTAAAACAGTTTTAGAAAAGTACTGATTGGACTGGTGCTGTTGAACTGTGTTGTCTTATGCAGACAGGGGTTTTGTTATTTAGCCTACCCTCATTATACAGTAAACAAAAAAATAGAAACTGACAATAGAAAACTGTTGTTGTAATGCAATTGGAAAGCTGAATGAACACCTCGGAAACATCTTCAGCAAAACCTAAACATTATATCCATGAAGAAAAGATTTCCTGTAGAGCTGCAGCACTTTTAGCTACACTAGGTGTAAGCCACCTACTATTAATGATGTACTGTATGTCTATCTGAGGTTACCATGGCAGGTGTGTTGCATAGTACAGGGATGTAAATGAAGCAAAAACATAAGATGTAGACATTATGTTACTAATATAATACTAATAACAGGCCAGAATGGATCTGAAAGACGTCCTTGTTAAATAATGCTAATTTAAGATAAAATAAAATAAATATTTACTAAATATATATTTATCAACAACCCTAATCCAAACTCACCTGAGCCATACCCTGCTCCTCCATAACCTGGAAGAACAATGAGAAAGCATTCTTCAAATAATGTTCCATTGTGTCTCCATCATAATCAATGTTGATCTATTACCAACCTTATTGCCTCACTTGTATGATCAGTACTTACGGGATTTAGGCTTTCTTTTTCCTAATCCTTGCCCCCCTGGTCCAAAGCCTGTTCCTGTGCCAGCTCCACCTGGTCCGAAGCCTGTCCCTGTTCCAGCGCCACCTGGTCCGAAGCCTGTCCCTGTTCCAGCACCACCTGGTCCGAAGCCTGTTCCTGTGCCAGCTCCACCTGGTCCGAAGCCTGTCCCTGTTCCAGCGCCACCTGGTCCGAAGCCTGTCCCTGTTCCAGCGCCACCTGGTCCGAAGCCTGTTCCTGTGCCAGCTCCACCTGGTCCGAAGCCTGTCCCTGTTCCAGCGCCACCTGGTCCGAAGCCTGTTCCTGTGCCAGCTCCACCTGGTCCGAAGCCTGTTCCTGTTCCAGCTCCACCTGGTCCGAAACCTGTTCCTGTGCCAGCGCCACCTGGTCCAAAACCACCAGGTCCATATCTGCCAGCTCCTGCACCTGTTCCAGTAGATGAAGACAGGGCACATGGAAATTTTAATGATTTTGATTTGGTTTGAAGTGCTGCATAAAGGACATATTTATATTTGTAATGATTAGCTATATATTTGTTATCCTGTACAAAGACATGGAGCAACACAGTTGAACACACAACAATGTACAAGTTCAACATTATAAAGATGTTCATGAATAAAGAAGTTTCACACTGACCTCCACCCAAAGTGGATGACCCGTAGCCTGTCAAAAATAGGAAACAACGTCATAAACAATGTCATAAAACATATAAACACGTTATTTAATTTAAAAAATAATAATGTTTATAGACCTGATTTGGGCGGCTTTCTTGTCCCTAGTCCTTGACCTCCAGCAGTATAGACACCAGGAACGGCCCCTGCTCCACCAGGCCCATAGCCGCCTGGTCCTGTGCCAGTGCCACCTGGTCCAAAACCACCTGGCCTGGTTCCAACACCACCTAGTCCAGCCCCGGCACCGCCTGGCCCATATCCACCAGGTCCAAAACCAGTGCCAGGGCCGCCTGGCCCAACACCACCTGGTACAACACCACCTGGTCCAAAACCTCCTGGTCCAGTCCCATAGCCACCAGGTCCAACGCCTCCCGCTCCATAACCTGACATGAAACAAATATTGGTTCAAGATGAGTTCTGTGTACCAATGCTTGTATCTGTTTACTCAATGAACATCTGTCAGCTCTTATCATACGTTTTGGTGGTTTGCCTGTGCCAGTACCCAGTCCTGATCCAGTGCCATATCTTGAACCTGCAGAACATATGAAGTCACGTGACATTTTAATCATTCAGATCAGCATCAGAATTATTTTTCCATAAAACCAAGCTCAATTAATTTTACTTCATTTTATTGGTTGCAAACAGGTCAACTTACCACCAGGTCCCACACCACCACCATATCCCCCAACTCCACCAGGACCTACTCCTCCTCCTACACCTCCACCAGTTCCAAGTCCTCCAACTCCAAGTGTTCCAGCACCCCCAGGACCACCACCAAAACCTGGGACGCCTGGCCCCGTCCCGTAACCTCCCGGTCCAGCACCATAACCCCCTGGACCAGCACCATAGCCACCAGGACGAACTCCATAGCTGCCAGGTCCAACTCCAGCCTGGCCTCCTGCTCCAAGACCTCCATATGCTGGTAGAATGAAAAAAGACATTATATTATTTATCTTCTTGAATTGCTGGACGCCAATTTAATCCTTGTTAAGAAGGTGCCTCTGTATTAGTCTATTGAACCTTTGCCTGGTTTTCCTGTTCCCTGTCCTGCACCAGCTCCAGTTGGGTAACGTATACCTCCACCAGGTAAAACTCCAGCTCCACCTGCACCATAGCCTATGATGGATAACATGAAAATGTAGATCTGTCATATAAATATAGACTTATAGACAGATCTACAGAGATATATAGAATATTTAGGAAGAATACACAGATGTTTCAGAAACTCACTTTTTCCAGGTTTATAGCCTCCTGTTCCTACTCCACCAGGCCCACCAGCCCCAGGTACCAAGCCTGCTCCTCCAGGACCTGCTCCAACCCCTCCAGGGCCTCTTCCAACTCCTCCAGGACCTGCTCCAACTCCCCCAGGACCTCCTCCAACTCCTCCAGGACCTCCTCCAACACCTCCAGGGCCTCCTCCAACTCCTCCAGGACCTGCTCCAACTCCTCCAGGACCTCCTCCAACACTTCCAGGGCCTCCTCCAACTCCTCCAGGACCTGCTCCAACTCCTCCAGGGCCTCCTCCAACTCCTCCAGGGCCTCTTCCAACTCCCCCAGGACCTGCTCCAACTCCTCCAGGACCTGCTCCAACTCCTCCAGGTCCACTACCTATGCCTCCGGCCACAGTCCCATCAGGTCCATATGCTACGATTAAGAAATAGGCATATCATAGGAGAACTAGTGTTTTTTTTATTGCATCACAGTTTATTGTGATGCACAGTCACTGATAATGAATGATGGTTAATATGAGACAGCCATTATAGACTGTACATTCAGAAATGGCACCTTTGGGTGGTTTTGGTGTTCCTCCTACTCCACCAATAGCAGCTCCTGGTCCAACTCCAGTTCCAGTTGCAGGACTGTCTCCTCTTCCTGCGCTTGTTACACCACCTAAAACTCCTCCTGCACTGGTTGGACTGCCTCCTACCCCTCCCTGACCTCCTCTTGAACCAGCTCTCTCGCCATCAGGACCTCCTTCTCCATCTCCTTCACCTGGTGTGTCACCTCTGGGGACACCTGCACACACAACCGAAAACAATGTCAGTAATGGTATTATATCCAGACTACAATTAGAAGAACACCGGTAAGTACAGTCCTTATTTCAGAGTGATTTGCAAATCTATTGAAATGTAGTCACATTTCTCTCCACATCTTAATGGCAGTGGTATTGGCAGTGGTATCACATTGATGCAAGTTTTAACAAATCAGTGTTAACACAAGGGAAAGGCAACATTTAATTGCTGTTCTGAATGTATGAAAGATTATCTGAGGTGGTTATCAAGCTTATTATTGTCACTCAGTGGAGCTTGTAAATCATGTGCTTATGTTCTCCTATTTGTGAACTGCTGATCCCTCTGGATCTGGTCAAAGCTCTCCCGGAGGTGGGAGTTGAAGACCTCCCTGACAGAAGGTTCTGCTAGACGGTCCCAACAGACCTTCACAGTATGTTTGGGTCTGCCACGTCTGTCCAGCTCCCTCCCCTGCCAGTGGATCCAACTCACCACCAGGTGGTGATCAGTTGACAACTCAGCCCCTCTCTTCACCTGAGTGTCCAAGACATATGGCCGGAGGTCAGATGACTCAACTACAAAGTTGATCATTGACCTCCGGCGTAGGGTGTCCTGGTGCCACATGCACTGATGGACACCCTTATGCTTGGTGTATGTTATGGACAAAGTGTAACTAGCACAGAAGCAACAATACACCGCTCGGGTTCAGATCGGGAAGGCCGTTCCTCCCAATCACACCCCTCCAGGTAACACTGTCGCTGCACATGTGAGTGTCCCCAGTTGGAGCACTTTCCAGCACCCCTCCTAGGGTCTCCAAGAAGGCTGGGTACTTTGCACTACTGTTTGGCCCGTAAGCCGAAACAAGGGTAAAAGAGCTATCCCCGACCCGAAAGCGCAGGGAGGCAACCCTCTCGTTCAGTGGGGAGAACTCCAACACATGGCGGCTGAGCTGGGGGGCTATGAGCAAGCCCACACCAGCTTGCCGTCTCTCACCGCGGGCAACTCCAGAATAGAAGAGAGTCCAGCCTCTCTCAAGGAGTTGGGTTCCGGAGCCCAAACTTTGCATGGAGGTGAGCCCGACTATCTCTAGCCGGTACTGCTCAACCTCCCGCACTAGCTCAGCGAGGTGACATTCCAGGTTGAAGGCCCTCTGCTAAACTGTACAGTCCCTGTACGACTGGAGCAGGAGCTTGGTTTGCATTGCCGGCAGTAAGTCGGACCTGTTTCCGGTGCTTGTTGGACTCTGGCAGGGCTGCCCTTTGTCACCGGTTCTGTTCATTATTTTTATGGAGAGAATTTCTAGATGCAACCAGGGGCTGGAGGGGTCCGGTTTGGGAGCCACTGGATTTCATCTCTGCTTTTCGCAGATGATGTTGTCCTGTTGGCTCCCTCGAGCCAGGACCTTCAGCATGGACTGGGGCGGTTTGCGGCTGGGATGAGAATCAGCACCTCCAAGTCCGAAGCCATGGTTCTTGACCGGAAAAAGGTGGCTTGCCCCCTCCAGGTCGGGGGAGAGTAACTGCCTCAGGTGGAGGGGTATCTTGGGGTCTTGTTTACGAGTTAGGGAAGGATGGCGCGTGCGATTGACGGGCAGATTGGTGCACAGTAATGCGGTCATTGTATCGGTCTGTTGTGGTGAAGAAGAAGCTGAGCTGAAGGGCGAAGCTCTCGATTTACTGGTCAATCTACATTCCTACCCTCACCTATGGTCATGAACTTTGGGTCATGACCAAAAGAACAAGATCCCAGATACAAGTGGCTGAAATGAGTTACCTCCGCGCTCCCTTAGAGATGAGGTGAGGAACTCTGTCACCTGGGAAGAGCTTGGAGTAGAGCCGCTGCTCCTCCACGTCGAGAGGAGCCAGCTGAGGTGGCTCGGGCATCTGTATCGGATGCCCCCTGGACGCCTCCCTTGGGAGGTGTTCCGGGCATGTCCCACCAGGAGGAGGCCCCGAGGAAGACCCAGGACAAGCTGGAGTGACTATGTCACTCGGCTGGCCTGGGAATGCCTTGGGATCCTCCCGGAAGAGCTGGAGGAAGTGTCTGGGGAGAGGGAAGACTGGGTGTTCCTGCTCAGACAACTGCCCCCGCGACCCGGCCCCGGATAAGCGGAAGAAGATGGATGGATGGATGTTTGGTAATACAGCAATTACTAACGCCACTACAGTTGTCAATTATTTAAGGTAAACTGGATTTTATTTTATTCACCTGGGGGTTTAAGGGGTTTGGCTCCAGGTAGACTTGAGAGATCGCCACCAGAACCTGAAAAAATGTGATCAATGGAATTTTCACAAACATCAGGCTACATATGTGATAAGATTTCTGCAGAGATGGTACTGAAACTTGCATAATTATCTCACAAGCACAGCTCTGCACTGTAAACTTTGTGAGCACCTTAGTGATCACAAAGTTGCTTATTCATGCTGTTATTCAACCTGCTAATCATGCAGCAGCAGTACAGTACATTGCATAAAGTCATGCAGATGCAGGTCGGGAGCTTCAGTCAGTGTTCACATCAGACATCAGAATAGAGAAAAACTTCAATCTCACTGACTCCTAAACTATTTGTTTTAGAGAGACAGAAACTAAATAGGGATATGAGAGTGACAGTGGAAGTAGGTGGAAGCATCACAAACATCTCATTATCTTTTAGAAGTATGTAAGTCACATATACTGTATAAATTTACCAGCTCCTGTCCCAGCTGTTTGAACCAAGAGGAGAACCACAAGTAAGAGGAATGCTAAAAAAGTTTTATTCTTAATTGAATAGTATGGAGGTTTACATACCACTTGGTGTCACAGCACTGCCACCAACTGTAATAACAGAAGTACACGTGATGTTGGGTAGCAGAAGAAGGGTGAATATTCTTTCAATTTGTTTGAAGCCAGTTTAAGTCATTAGTTGGTGTGTGACTGCCATGCTGTGTGTCGTGGTGACAGGAAATGTGAGAAAAACACTCACTCTCAGGCACAGGTAAACCGGTGAAAGCTGTAAAAGCATTGTGAAATATTGTGATGTGCATCAAGAGCAGAAGCATTTGTAATAACATGATATGCCATTGAATCCTATAATGCAGGTTTTATATTGAAAGTATGCCCATGCTTTTGCAAAATCCTTAAATTTCTATCATATGCTCTATTAACCTTTTAGTGAACTTACCAGGAACTCCTCCCGTGGAACCTGTAGGATATAAGAACAAAATTAGTCTTCCTATTCCCAATACAAAGGAAATAAGTACATTTTGAAATGTTAGATGCATGACTTAGTATCTCTCTTAGCATCTATACAGTCTGCATTAGAACATTAATAGCTTTATAATATATATAAATATATATATATATAAACCTTTTGTTATTCAGATTTCAACAAAGTTCTGAGCTGAGCTAAACTTCAAGGGTGGTGTCATCATATAGTCCAAATGACAGCAGGTATAATGAGATCTAATTCAAATGTCCCATTATTTCTTTTGATAATATGACCACATTAAAATGCAAGAATAGGGTTAGGGTGTAGATTAGAGAAACTTTGAGAAAAGCTGAGAGAAGAAATGTCTAAGAATGACCCAAAATTGCAACCTATTGATGGCAGTCTTAGACTTAATAAATGGCCCCATGGTGGTGCTGTCCACACCAAAATCTAGGAAACACTGCTCCTTTACTTTTCACCAGATTTATATGAAATGTGTTGGAGGGTGATAAACAGTGATACAGGCCCACATGAACATGTGACAAATATAACCTAATAGACAGCAATCACAGACAAACATTTAAGGCCTATGAAACAAAATATGAAACCACTGACCTGGAACTTCAGTCCCATTGAGTCCTTTTTGAAAAAGACAAATCAAAAAACATGAAAAGGCAACACAACTTTCTTACATTATAACACATTTTCACTAATGTTATTTCCAAAACACTGTAGACAAATAAATTAAAATGTTTACAGTGCATTAATATTTTTGTTACTCTGCTGCATAAATGAAAGTAAACACCTGGTCTTGCTCCAATGATGGGGATTCCTGTTCCACCTAGTCCATCACCACCTGTTCCCACGGGTCTGCCACCTACACCGGTTCCTCCTGTTGTAAAATTGATGGAATAGCCTTTTCACGTAAGATGTACAGAGCAGCATCTAAAGTCAAATATTATTCAGGGAATATTTCTATGTATTGGCATTATGTGCCTTCATTCTCTCAGGTGCTCACAGTGGGAACCATCAGATTACTTCTGACCTGAATTTTATTTGTCATTTATGCACATAATCCATTATTTTAGTCTGAGTAAAGGTGTTAAACTACCCCAAACCCTATTCTCAAGGATCTAGCAAACACAAACACACCTTCTACTCCAGAACTCCCAGACCCCTCAATCACACTGCCAGCACCATCATCACCTGCAATAAGGGCAGAATGTTTCAATGATTGAGATCTGAATATATCTCACCTCCTGCTCAGTTCTTTTTCCAACCTTGCTGAGCACATTTTATAGTTAAACTAATGAAAAATCTAAATGTATTGTGTTGATATGTGACTAAAGTGTGTTTCTGTCACCAACTGCTTTGTGCAACACTGCATAGATACCTTCAGATGTTGGAGGGGGTGTTCCTCCTGGGCCTCCAAATCCTCCTCCTGATCCAGAAGGGAGATTATTAAACATACATTATCAAAATGATTATTGATCATTACCAAAATTTATATCCTTAGTCCTACAAACAGAAGCTTACGTCCAGGTCCTGCTGTTGTTCCTGCACTGCTACCAGTGCCATTCACTGAAACACCAGTGCCTGTTCCCACTCCGGTTCCTGCTCCGGTTCCTGCTCCTGCTCCGGTTCCTGCTCCTGTTCCTGCTCCTGTTCCTGTTCCTGCTCCTGTTCCTGTTCCTGTTCCTGTTCCTGTTCCTGTTCCTGCTCCTGTTCCTGTTCCTGCTCCTGCTCCTGTTCCTGCTCCTCTACTGCCAGTACCTGCTCCTGCCCCAGGGACAACTCCACCAGGCTGCCCTAAAGAGAAAAGTCAAAAGGGGGGTTAATGAGCAGCTCTCTTCCCTCAGTTCAAAATGTATGATCTGCTTGACAAACGAAACCCTTACCATACTTGGCAGCTTTAGATCCGGCTGTACCAAAACCTAAGGATCATGACAAAATTAGACGTTGTGTGATTATTGACTAGTCAGGTGACCGATCACAGTGATTGATGAATGACTATACTATGGATGAAATAAACATGCATCTGGTACAGTTACTTTTTAGTGGGAGTTGTAAAATCGCTCAACCTGAGAAATATTTTTAAAGTATATTTTTGGGGCTTTTTATTGCCTTTAATCGACAGTACAGTGGAGAGAGAGACAGGAAATGGAGAGGCAAAGAGGGGGAATGACATGCAGGAAAGGGCTGCCTGATGCGGATTTGAACCAGGGCTGCCTGCAGTGAGGACTATAGCCTCAACATGGAGCGGCAACTCTACCAAGTGAGCTAAACGCCGCCCCAACCTGAGTAATATTTATCTATTTTCTAATTTCACTTTACAGTGGCTGCACTGATTTTGAAAGTTTAGTAGATATTCTACTAAACTTAAGTGTGCTGATAGGATATGAGAAAAAAAGTATCAATTACTGTAATAAAACAAATAACAGCTCAAGATGACCATTACATCAATATGATATATTACTGTATCCCCATTAGAAATACTATGCATTTCTATTAGAATTAATGTACGTAAGCTAATTACTACTGTATAATGGTGCAGGTTTCCTGTTGCTGCAGTTCCTACCAAGCACCAACAGAGGTCAATGAAAGAATTGTTCATACTTGAATGTCATACTGTATGTAGGTCGTGTGTGATCTAAACCCTAACAAAACTAGATGTGATTACCTGGACCTCCAGTGCCAGTTCCAAATCCTGGTCCATAACCACCTGTAAAGAAGATATAAGATATGAGACTAAACAAAAATAAATAAATCAGGTCCAACATAAAAAAAATCATCTGCATCATTATTTTCATCTTGGAAATGCTCATTTGTGAGAAGTAACTCCTCACCTCGTCCTACTCCACCCCCGAGTACCCCACCTTGACCTACACCAAGTTGATAAAAAAAATGATGTAAATGTAACCATATTTGAATTTCCTGGAAGTCGGATGTGACATACAATTACGTTCTTTACCGTATTTTGCAGGTTTTGATCCAGCTCCATAGCCTGTAAATAAGGGTAACCGTTTTTAATGCAGGAATTTCAGCTTGTTCCAATTTTGCTTATTTTGAATTTTGTGAAATCTTTCTTGGACGATATTAAAATGACCCAGCTCAAACCTCTTCCATATCCAGCCCCTGGTCCTGTACCGTAGCCTCCACCTGGTCCATAACCAGTCCCAGGTCCATATCCACCAGGACCATATCCTCCAGGTCCATATCCTGTTTGTGTCCCTCCCGTCCCAGGGCCGTAGCCACCACCAGGAAGACCTGGGGGAGACAAAAATGTAAGGTGGGTAATTTCAAGAACATTTTTTTCTTGTATGAGGCTATTTAATATTGACTTTTCACTATTGTGGAAAGATATGTGTCAGATTTTATGTTTTAACTTAGACTATTTAACTACGTCAGGAGGGTCTTATGAAAAACATGGATCCGGTAATAAACATGAAATTAACTCTTTGATCTAGTCCACCCAACTGATATCACTGTACCCTTCTTTTGACAACTGCATGCTATAGTTTTAGTGTTCAAAATGAATGGTTTGTTTTTATAAAGTTTCTGAGGAGCTGAGAATGTTGTTCTGTTCGTACCTCCAGCACTGCCTGGTCCAAAGCCACCTGGTCCACCTCCTGTTCCAACACCAGAGCCAGGTATCCCACCAGTCCCCAATCCTGCACCAGGTCCACCACCGGTTCCTACTCCAACACCTCTTCCTGGGACTCCTCCTCCTGCACCTAGAGCACCTCCAGCACCTCCAGGTAGACCTGCAGAGAGCAGAAGTGAACTGACCCAATAGCATTTACACAAAACTATGTTTACAAAAAAGGACTGCTTCATTTTGTATTTTATGTAGATGCACAATTAGATATTAAAACTATATTTTTGTCTTACCATATTTGCGAGCTTTAGCACCAGCATAACCTGTGAAATGCAGACACATCATGATCTTATTAGAGGACTTTGTTTTCAAGTGGATGCGTGTGGAAATGTCCCATTTATCCTTATTGTTAATCCTAATCTTTCATCCTACCTCCAGGACCATAGCCAGCACCACCAGGTCCAACTCCTCCGCCAGGTCCGTAGCCAGTACCGGCACCGCCAGGTCCGTAACCAGTACCGGCACCGCCAGGTCCGTAACCAGTACCGGCACCGCCAGGTCCGTAACCAGTACCTGTCCCACCAGGTCCAACTCTGCCCCCAGGTCCATAACCGGTACCAGTACCGCCAGTTCCCACTCCGCCTGGTCCAACTCCACCTGGTCCGTAGCCGGTACCAGTACCGCCAGTTCCCACTCCGCCTGGTCCAACTCCACCTGGTCCGTAGCCGGTACCAATACCGCCAGTTCCCACTCCGCCTGGTCCAACTCCACCTGGCCCGTAGCCGGTACCAGCACCGCCTGGTCCAACTCCACCTGGCCCGTAGCCGGTACCAGCACCGCCTGGTCCAACTCCACCTGGCCCGTAGCCGGTACCAGTACCGCCAGTTCCTACTCCGCCTGGTCCAACTCCACCTGGTCCGTAGCCGGTACCAGTACCGCCAGTTCCTACTCCGCCTGGTCCAACTCCACCTGGTCCGTAGCCAGTACCAGCACCACCAGGCCTGATGCCACCAGCACCTGTTCCCAAACCTCCCAGTGCTCCACTCAGCATGCCTGTAGGGAGAATAACAGTCCTATTTTACTGATGGTCTTTGTTATATGTAGCCATACAGTAACAATAATGTTACATAAAGTTTTTCACTTGTACAGCTATTCTTACCATATTTACGAGCTTTGGCACTGGGATCGTATCCTGGAATACAAATATATTTATTATACATTTGTCTGTCGATATTGTAGGTTGAATTTTCCAAAACCCAAAGGCTACTGATTGACAGTTACCTCCAGGTCCTGTTCCTGCTCCTCCTGGTCCATACCCAGTTCTACCGGGCCCATATCCAGCTCCTCCAGGGCCAGTACCGGCACCACCAGGTCCAACTCCTCCGCCAGGTCCGTAGCCAGTACCGGTCCCACCAGGTCCAACTCTGCCCCCAGGTCCATAACCGGTACCAGTACCGCCAGTTCCCACTCCGCCTAGTCCAACTCCACCTGGCCCATAGCCGGTACCAGTACCACCAGTTCCCACTCCACCTGGTCCAACTCCACCTGGCCCATAGCCGGTACCAGTACCGCCAGTTCCCACTCCGCCTGGTCCAACTCCACCTGGCCCGTAGCCGGTACCAGCACCGCCTGGTCCAACTCCACCTGGCCCGTAGCCGGTACCAGCACCGCCTGGTCCAACTCCACCTGGCCCATAGCCGGTACCAGTACCACCAGTTCCCACTCCGCCTGGTCCAAAACCAATCCCAGAGCCTGGTCCTCCACCTGTGCCGAGGCCAACTCCTCCAGGTCCTGCACCTCCAAGGCCTCCAGTTGCACCTGTGCCTGCACCACCCGGACCAAGACCATAGCCACCACCAGTGCCAGAGCCAGGCCTTACTCCTGTGCCGAGGCCAAGTCCTGCTCCTCCAGCTGTTCCGGTGCCTGTGCCGACTTGACCTGGAGAGATTAAAGGCATGTGTGTGTCTCAGCTATAGTTGTTGAATGTACAACACACCGCAGTTTCATTGTGCTACATTAGTAGTTTACAAGATTGGGTCTCACCATATTTGCGTGCTTTGGCTGAGCCAGGGCCATAACCTGTAGCACAACACAATCTTTTGATTAATTTTGCATATTAATATACAAAAGGACGTTCACTGTTGATTATTAAAAAAATTGAAAGACTGCTGAATTATATTACAAGAAATGGGTGCATCCTGCTCCATGGTCTCTCCTAAAAGACCTGAGAAACATGAGATTTACCTAAACCAGGCGTGCCAGCACCTCCAGGGCCACCAGATGTTCCAAGTCCACCTCCAAATCCAGGTACAGCCCCGGGTCCACCTCCGGTTCCAAGTCCGCCTCCAAATCCAGGTACAGCCCCGGGTCCACCTCCGGTTCCAAGTCCGCCTCCAAATCCAGGTACAGCCCCAGTTCCAAGTCCGCCTCCAAATCCAGGTACAGCCCCGGGTCCACCTCCGGTTCCAAGTCCGCCCCCAAATCCAGGTCCAGTTCCTGTCCCAACCCCGCCACCAGGTAGTCTTCCAGCCCCACCCCCTAGTGCGCCACCTTGACCACCTGGTCCACGTGGTTGGGAAAACAAACAGGTGATCTTTTATAAATGTCCCTATCGCAGTTTGTAGTCATTAGATGATACCTGTGCCAGGCATATTGCAACACAATAAACTGTTAAACCATCATGTGTAAAGATGTCTTTACCGTATTTAGCTGCAGCTTTGGCTGGATTTTTCGATTTACCAGCCCCTGGAATTGACAGAATAAATAAAACAATAAATAAATAATACATTTCCTCTATTGCATTTATCATCAACCTAATGTTTCCCTCTTCTCCTCTTGTCTACCTGATTTTGGTGTTATGAGAGGGTAACCACGAAAAACCCCTGGCAGTTGCTGTCCACGACCGTCTAAGGTGAGAAGTACAGAGATTTTTTTTTATTAATTAAAGATCAAAGTTGTGAATTAAAAGTCTGTCATATCACACAGTTTGTTAGTGGAGGGTTTTATCACTTACTGCCTGCTCCTCCTGGTCCAACACCCCCTTGGCCAAGAACTCCAGATCCTGTGAGCATTAAGGCAGAGGCTTGTCATTGTTCAGCATCTGCACCCTGAAACATCCCAACATGATTGACATTAAATGCATCAACACACCAGTCTGAGGACCAAGTCCAGATCCCGTTGCCACTCCAGGGAGAACACCTCGGCCTCCAAAACCTATCCAGGTGAAATTAAAAGACAGTTATTATAGCTTTTAAGATAAACACACTGAATTCCTGATGATATATTTTATGTTTTTCTATCGGTTAATACATATTTTATATTTTTGTATTAATGTTACAACATACCTTGGCCTGGTACAAATCCACCTTGATATAGTCCAGGCACCCCAATCCCTGTGTGACAGTATACATACATTTAGAGCATTGCTCAAAGAACTTCTTGTTGATAACAAATGATTTTCACAACTAAATAAAGGAGCTGTTTGTTTACCTGGAACTTGTTTTGATGCTTTGTTCTTCCCTCCAGGTCCTCCTCCGGTAGTACCAGTCTGCGGAAGTACTGGACGTGAAACAGGAATGCGGTAAAAAGGAAAATTAAATACCTAAACAATATATTTGATGCACCTGCTAATTCGAGTTGTCTTTTATATACCTTGAAAAGTTAGCTGGAAAAAACACTTAATCTAACATGCTGTGAAGAATTTATGTGCAATACTTGAAGTAATCTTTTCCATCAATATGCAAGAGATTGCCTTGTGTTAAAGGGATAGTTCAACATTTTGGCAAATTGGCTCATTGCCATAATCCCTACAGTCCTAGGAGTAGGTTCGTTACCTTTAATTGTCAGTGCAAGCTATTTTTAGAACAGCGGAGCAGAGCCGCCAGCTGCTCAGAGCTACGCTGGGGTGGCTAATGGGATTTCTTGGTTTCCCTCATCAAACTCATCAAATACACAATCTAACAACTCCAAAACGCTCTCATGGACAAGTTGTGACCTGCACATTCACCACGCTATGAGGTAATAACCGAACGTTACAAGACAGAGTTGTTTTCGAGGCGAATGCAGAGGCTGCTTGCTGAAAAACTGCCCCAGACGGGAATGTGCATCAGTGGTTTTGCTTGAATTTACCTTCGAAAACAACTCTGTCTCCGTTCCATTATTATTTCATAGCATGGTGGATGTGCAGGTCACAACTTGTCCACAAGAGCGTTTTAGAGTTGTTGGATTGTGTATTCGATGAGGGAAACCAAGAAATCCCATTAGCCTTCGTAGCGTGGCTCTGAGCAGCTCACAGCTCTGCTCTGCTGCTCTAAAAATAGCTGCACCCGACAATTAAAGCTAACGAACCTACTCCTAAAACTATAGGCAATGGGCCAATTTGCCAAAATGTTGAACTATCCCTTTAAAGGCTAATATTTTAATAACCAGCGTTGCCGTATAAGTTACATTAAAGCTTTGGTACTTTTTACATTTGTTCGTCAATATAGTATACAAATCATTATGTTCTACCTCCACCAGGTCCGAATCCTGCACCGCCAGGTCCGACTCCGGCACCGCCAGGTCCGAATCCTGCACCGCCAGGTCCGAATCCTGCACCGCCAGGTCCAACTCCGGCACCGCCAGGTCCGAATCCTGCACCGCCAGGTCCGACTCCAGCACCGCCAGGTCCGACTCCTGCTCCGCCAGGTCCGACTCCGGCACCACCAGGCCCAAATCCTGCTCCGCCTGGCCTAACTCCGGCACCACCAGGACCGACTCCAGCACCACCAGGTCCGAATCCTGCACCGCCAGGTCCGACTCCTGCTCCGCCAGGTCCGACTCCGGCACCACCAGGCCCAAATCCTGCTCCGCCTGGCCTAACTCCGGCACCACCAGGACCGACTCCAGCACCACCAGGTCCGAATCCTGCACCACCAGGTCCGACTCCAGCACCGCCAGGTCCGAATCCTGCACCGCCAGGTCTGACTCCGGCACCACCAGGCCCAAATCCTGCTCCGCCAGGTCCGACTCCAGCACCGCCAGGTCCGACTCCTGCTCCGCCAGGTCCGACTCCGGCACCACCAGGCCCAAATCCTGCTCCGCCTGGCCTAACTCCGGCACCACCAGGACCGACTCCAGCACCACCAGGTCCATAACCTCCAAGTGCTGTTCCAGCCCCACCTAAGGTCAACAAAAATGTTATAATCTTTATCATAAAAAACTGTTAACTTTTAATGTTAAAAAATCAACAGTGGTTCGTAGTTACTTGTTTTAGGGGGTTTGGGACCAGTTCCACCGGGGTATTGACCAGCACCACCTGGTCCATAACCACCTCCATATCCACCTGTGTCATGACAGAGCACATATCCCTCAAGGTATAAGCATATCATATCAAGTGTTTGAGTTACTTAAAGCTTCAGTTGGTAACAATTATTCAGTCATATTTGCTGGAACTGACACTATATTCTGATGGTCAGACATTAAATGAGTAATTTGGGACAAAATCCAACTCCTCTGGCTCCACCTACAGCCTGTAATCGTATTTGCCAAAATCCACCGCGCCCGACGATTCTCCACCAATCAGGTAGAGGGAGCAGGAGGAGCAGCCAATCGCCGTTCCTACACGTCGTAGTAAACTGACGAAAGTGAAAGTAAAGTCTGTGACTTGGTCGGAAATTTTAAGACAATACACCGTCAGCTCCCTCTTTTCACCTCTGTCATACCCCCCCCCCCCCCCCCCCCCCCCACCCCCTCCACACACGCAGACACACACAAGAAGAGTGTGTTGGTGAGAGAGATGTGAGATCGTTTTGGAGTCTCCGGTTGCTATGGATACGGTACGTCTTTTGTGGGTGCGTTTATGGCTACTTTGTGTGCGTGCGCCTACACGTGTGTGTGTCTGTGTGTGTGGGGTGCTTGGCAGAGGTTCATAAAGAGACCTGACGAAGTATTGTCTTGAAATTTCTGACCAAGTTGCGGAATTTACTTTCACTTTCATCAACTTACCAACTGGAGCTTTAATGATCCTAGGAGCTATGTTGTCCGGGGCTTAATGCCCCTGGTAGGGTCTCCCAAGGCAAACAGGTCCTAGGTGACGGGTCAGACTAAGGGCGGTTCCAAGCCCCTATGAAGAAGAAACAATCAAGGAAGTGTACGTCGCCCGGACTGGCGTTACCGGGGTCCCACCCTGGAGCCAGGCCTGGGGTTGGGGCTCGCAGGCGAGCGCCTGGTGGCCGGGTCTCTGCCTGGAATGTCACCTCGCTGGGGGGGAAAGAGCCTGAGCTCGTGCGGGAGGTTGAGAGGTATCGGCTAGAGATAGTCGGGCTCACCTCCACGCACAGCCTGGGCTCTGGAACCCAACTCCTTGAGAGAGGTTGGACTCTCTTCCACTCTGGAGTTGCCCATGGTGAGAGGCGACGAGCTGGTGTGGGCTTGCTCATAGCTCCCCAGCTCAGCCGCCATGTGTTGGAGTTCTCCCCGCTGAACGAGAGGGTCGTTTCCCTATGCCTTCGGGTCGGGGATAGGTCTCTCACTATTGTCTCGGCCTACGGGCCGAACGGCAGTGCAGAGTACCCGGCCTTCCTGGAGGCCCTGGGAGGGGTGCTGGAAAGTGCTCCAACCGGGGACTCCATCGTTCTGCTGGGGGACTTCAATGCCCACGTGGGCAGTGACAGTGTTACCTGGAGAGGTGTGATTGGGACGAACGGCCTCCCCGATCTGAACCCGAGCGGTGTTTTGTTATTGGACTTCTGTGCTAGCCACAGTTTGTCCATAACAAACACCATGTTCAGGCATAAAGGTGTCCATCAGTGCACGTGGCACCAGGACACCCTAGGCTGGAGGTCAATGATCGACTTTGTAGTCGTGTCATCTGATCTCCGGCCGTATGTCTTGGACACTCGGGTGAAGAGTAGGGATGGGAATCGAAAACCGGTTCCTCTTCGGAACCGGTTCCAACTTGGATCAATTCTTGGAATCGTGTGCGTGTCTGCTTTAACGATTCCCTTATCGATTCCGTTTGGTTCAGAAACCCGCGCATTAATTGATTAATGACGTTACGTAACGTTCCGTTAAAATCAATCTTCATTATAAATGAGGGTGCTTAGTGTTTATATCCACGTGTCACCGTTTGTTCTCCCTAAATAAAGTTAGTGAGGTGTCTGTGTGGAGCGGAGCTGCTGACAGATGCAGCTGACAGTGACGTTTCCTCATCACTAACCTGTGAGCCAGAGCCACCCTCCGGTCCTCCCTCCCTCACGTCGTGAGGACAGGACAACGTCTCCTGAACAGGCTACATGTCTATTCTTTCTGTTTTTCTCTCTTTATTCTAATCACTTCCTTTCAGGTTTTGCTCGTA
Source organism: Trachurus japonicus (assembly GCF_045865225.1). NCBI lineage: Eukaryota > Metazoa > Chordata > Actinopteri > Carangiformes > Carangidae > Trachurus > Trachurus japonicus. Next base: position 26,650,893 of record NC_140920.1, on the reverse strand, counting down.
GCCAGGTGAAACGGTAGCTGCGCCCTGTGTCTTTTCTCGTGCGCGCTCTCTCTCTTTCGCTCGCTCACTCGCTCCGCATAAAAACGAACGTTATGAAAACAATAACTAGTGAGAAGATACAGATGCATAAAAACTATGTAATGGAAACATTGTTAAATTCCTCCTGTGAGCACAGCTGGCCCACAGCCACAGTGGTCTAGTGTTAACCTGTCCAGGCAGGTCGGTCCTGTCAACTTTTTTAATGTCAGAGCCATTTATGCAGTGTTTTCAACCTTGGGGTTGGGACCCCATGTGGGGTCGCCTGGAATTCAAATGGGATCGCCTTAAATGTCTAGTAATTGATTAAAAATAAATAAATAAATAAATAAACTAATTATTTTTCACAATCTTAAACAACTATATTCTTTATACATTCACTTTCTTGAATATAAATCAAAATCAAATAAAATGCAGCATATACAAATATCTGAGCTTGCTCATCTTGATTGAGGGTCACCAGAAATTTGTGATGTCAAAAGGGGTCATGAGCCAAAAAAGGTTGGGAACCACTGCATTAATGCAAACAAACCCATTTCTCTTTTATTCCCTCACCCAATGAGAATCGATAAGAGAATCGATAAGGAATCGAATCGATAAGCAATATCGATAATGGAATCGGAATCGCTAAATTCTTATCAATACCCATCCCTAGTGAAGAGAGGGGCTGAGCTGTCAACTGATCACCACCTGGTGGTGAGTTGGATCCGCTGGCAGGGGAGGAAGCTGGTCAGACTTGGCAGACCCAAGCGTATCGTGAGGGTCTGCTGGGAACGTCTGGCAGAATCCCCTGTCAGGGAGGTCTTCAACTCCCACCTCTGGGAGAGCTTTGACCGGATTCCGAGGGAGGCCGGAGACATTGAGTCCGAATGGACCATGTTCTCCGCTTCCATTGTTGACGCGGCCGTCCGGAGCTGTGGCCGTAAGGTCCCCGGCGCCTGTCGCGGTGGCAATCCCCGAACCCGGTGGTGGACACCAGAAGTAAGGGATGCCATCAAGCTGAAGAAGGAGTCCTACCGAGCCTGGCTAGCTCGGGGGACTCCCGAGGCAGTTGACGGGTACCGGCAGGCCAAGCGGACGGCAGCCCGGGCGGTTGCGGAAGCGGAAGCAAAAACTCGGGTCTGGGAAAAGTTCGGGGAGGCCATGGAGGAGGACTACCGGTCGGCCTCGAGGAAATTCTGGCAAACCATCCGACGCCTCAGGAGGGGGAAGCAGTGCTCCGCCAACACTGTTTACAGTGGAGGAGGGGAGCTGTTGACCTCAACTGGGGATATTGTCGGGCGGTGGAAGGAATACTTCGAGGATCTCCTCAATCCCACTGACACGCCTTCCGTCAAGGAAGCAGAGGCTGAGGACTCAGAGGTTGATTCATTCATCACCCAAGCTGAAGTCACTGAGGTAGTCCGGAAGCTCCTCAGTGGCAAGGCACCGGGGGTGGATGAAATCCGCCCTGAGTACCTCAAGTCTCTGGATGTTGTGGGGCTGTCATGGCTGACACACCTCTGCAGCATCGCGTGGCAGTCGGGGACAGTGCCTCTGGACTGGCAGACCGGGGTGGTGGTCCCCCTCTTCAAAAAGGGGGACCGGAGAGTGTGTTCCAACTATCAGGGGATCACACTCCTCAGCCTTCCGGGGAAAGTCTATTCCAGGGTACTGGAGAGGAGAATTCGGCCGATAGTCGAACCTCGGATTCAGGAGGAACAATGCGGTTTTCGTCCTGGCCGTGGAACACTGGACCAGCTCTACACCCTCCGCAGGGTGCTCGAGGGTGCATGGGAGTTTGCCCAACCAGTCCACATGTGTTTTGTGGACTTGGAGAAGGCTTTCAACCGTGTCCCACGTGGCATCCTGTGGGAGGTGCTCCGAGAGTATGGGGTCGGAGGCCCTCTGCTGAGGGCTGTACGGTCCCTGTATGATCGGAGCAGGAGTTTGGTTCGCATGGCCGGCAATAAGTCAGACCTTTTCCCGGTGCGTGTTGGACTCCGGCAGGGCTGCCCTTTGTCACCGGTTCTGTTCATTATTTTTATGGACAGAATTTCTAGGCGCAGCCAAGGGCCGGAGGGGGTACGGTTCGGGAGCCACTTGATTTCATCTCTGCTTTTTGCAGATGATGTGGTCTTGTTGGCTCCCTCGAGCCAGGACCTTCAGCATGCACTGGGGCAGTTTGCAGCCGAGTGTGAAGCAGCTGGGATGAGAATCAGCACCTCTAAGTCCGAGGCCATGGTTCTCGACCGGAAAAAGGTGGTTTGCACCCTCCAGGTCGGGGGAGAGTTCCTGCCTCAGGTGGAGGAGTTTAAGTATCTTGGGGTCTTGTTCACGAGTAGGGGTGCAACGGTACAGGTAGCCCACGGTACGATATGTACCTCGGTTTTTGGCCACGGTTCTCCGTACGGTTTCGGTATGTGTTTTGTGCAGAGAACTTTTTTTTTCTCCCAAAATAATGTTTATAATTTATAATATTTCTAATACAGCTCTCCTCTCTCTCTATCTCTCTCACTCACACACACACACACACACACACACACACACACACACACACACACCTGAACTGTCTGTGAACAGCCCCTAGCTCCTCCCTCTGCACACTCCTAGTCTTTCAGTAGGTGAACACTCTGAAGCCACTTTCAAACAGAGATCGCGCTATATTGCCGTCACTATGCTGGCAGCCACAGTCTCTCACTGGGAAAGAAGGAGTTAGTCTATTGTGTTTTTTTTAAACAGCCTTTCACCACCTCTCATCCCTGTCAGTCAACTCCTGCTCGACCTCGGTCTCTCTATCGCGCGCGGACACGCGGGCACGCGGATACACGACCACACACGTGCAGTGTGCATGGACAGAGTCCTGCTGGAACTCTAATAAAAGCTAAATGTGCTAAATCGCGCTAATAACTAATTAATTTCCCCCGCGATTGCGATCAGCGACCGCTCATGCCGCCGCCTGTTTGTTTTCTTTTTTTTTTTTTTTCCCTCTTCTGTGTGTGAGCTGCTGCACTTTCAGTTGCAGGGGGGGAGTCACTGTGAGTGTGTGGAGGCTCAACAGTGATTGGACATCGACTCGCGGGGGCGGGCTTTCGCCTTAAACGGCCAGGCACACACATACACGGCACAGCTGCCTGTAAAGCAGTAAGAGCTGATGGATGCTGAATCTGAAATACCGCGGTCCAAGAGCGTATTGCACCGTGCAGGCCGTACCGAACGGTTCGGTATTTTACCGAGAACCGTTGCATCCCTATTCACGAGTGAGGGACAGATGGAGCGCGAGATTGACAGGCTCGGTGCAGCGGCCGCAGTAATGTGGTCGTTGTATCGGTCCGTCGTGGTGAAGAAGGAGCTGAGCCGAAAGGCGAAGCTCTCGATTTACCGGTCAATCTACGTTCCCACCCTCACCTATGGTCATGAACTCTGGGTCATGACCGAAAGAACGGGATCCCGGATACAAGCGGCCGAAATGAGCTTCCTCCGCAGGGTGGCGGGGCGCTCCCTTAGAGATAGGGTGAGGAGCTCTGTCACCCAGAGTAGAGCCGCTGCTCCTCCACATCGAGAGGAGCCAGCTGAGGTGGCTCGGGCATCTGTACCGGATGCCCCCTGGACGCCTCCCTCGTGAGGTTTTCCGGGCCCTGAGGAAGACCCAGGACATGCTGGAGTGACTACGTCACTCGGCTGGCCTGGGAACACCTTGGGGTCCCCCCGTAAGAGCTGGGGGAAGTGTCCGGGGAGAGGGAAGTCTGGGGATCCCTGCTCCGACTGCTGCCCCCGCGACCCGGACTCGGATAAGCGGATGAGAATGGATGGATGGATGGATGGATGGATGGAGTTACTTAATACCTTAGTTTTTAAAGTCACATAGGCATGAGTCAGCCACAAAAAGTGCTTCACTGATTATCTAAAACAATGTATAAATTGAATGTGTTTTTCTGTGATTCTCTCATAATTTACACCCTTTGGCATTGATGCATTTATTTGTTGATGCACTTGCTGCTTGTAAGAAGAAACAGACCGATACATTTCAACCTGTTACTGGGTGTTTTGTTAAGAAACAGATGAAGACTAATGAAAGCCACTGACCTTCAGCACCCAGCCCCCCAGCTCCCTGACCTCTGCCAGTCCCGAGCACCCCCCCACCCAAACCCCCTGCCCCAAGGCCTCCATATCCCACCCAGATAGAGATAAAAGAGGAGCAGTGCTTAGTGTTCCTGCACTTGCTCTCGTCACTACAGTATACTACATCATGCATTAATGAATTCAGCGTGTCCCTGTGCAACTCCACCCTTTTGTAATGTTATACACACATGATGGCTGCCCGAGAGAAACCTCACAAGGATTAACTTGTTCTCCGGAAAGGTTTTGAAAATTAGTTTGAAGTGTTCATGTTAGACTTTAAAACCTCTTAAATCTCTTGTAGGGTTTGGCTGTAAAATAGTCCAGTAACAATTACAAGGTTACAGGAAGTAAGGTCTATGTGGGGAGATGACTGAAAAATTCACATTCTTCTTGTTTAAAAAATGCACTTATTGAAATATAACTATAAATGGTAGGTCACAGCTACCTTCTTAACTTATGTATAGTGTATTTTCCTCTCCGCATTATGAGCAGGTTTAAGTCACTATACTCATATAATAGTTTTGTTTTGGTTTTGTGCTGGAAACTCTTACATATGAGACTGTTTCCTGTTCTTACTGTTCTTTCCTGACTCATTTTCTATGCACCAAAATAATAGGAGGAATTCAAAAGGTTCCACAAAGCTGAGGCTTAACCTTTACGAATGACTTGGATATTATCACCAACATTCCTCATCCTGCATCGGCAACTTGCATGTATGGGGCATAAAAAACAGAGAGGCCAGAAATTCCAAAGCAAAGCAGTCTTTCTGACTGACGTGATGACTTCCGTCCTTTATCTGGGACCTACCATGCCTGATGCATTAGTCCTTATCACTGTATGTGCATTACTTTATGTGTGCATTACTGTATGTGTGTGGGAGAGAGTGGGTGGCCCCTCAACAATAGCTTATAACTTTGAGGTAATGAGGAAATGAAATAATGGTTCATGTATGCTGTCCTCATCCTGCTGCATTGAATTGACTAGAGGAACAATATTTACAGTCCAGGGCTGACCTCTGATCCATGTACGTGAAGAAGTTTAACTTTATGACATGTGGGATTCCTGTATGTTCTCACTGATAAAACTGTAATTACATATCAATACACTGTCACTACAAACATTGCATACATATACTATCAGATACTTTAAAAAGTTATCAAACAGAAAACATTGTAAATAATATCATGGTATATAATAGACCTTCATGCTTTTAGATTGCGCCATTTAATAACATAATTAAAGGGACAACGAGGAGTTTTGGAAAGCGAAGTGTTTTCACACTACATTTACCATGAGCCTCCGCGCGCACAGTGAAATTCTTGGACCAGCGCAAGACGCAATAAGCAAATACAAACTCCTCGTTGTCCCTTTAACTGTTTATGGCAAAAAAAAACAAAGAAACATGCCTGTGCCTTGCCCGCCTGGACCGCCGCGTCCTGGTCCAAAACCACCTGGACCAATTCCCCCAGGCCCAGTTCCGTAGCCTCCAGTCCCGACACCACCTGGACCAAAACCACCTGACCCAGTACCACCCAGTCCTGCTCCTACACCTCCAGCTCCTTGTCCTGCTCCAAGCCCTCCAGCACCGCCATAACCACCTCCAAGAGACACACCAGATACCAGAACAACTGTTAATGTCTGTGTAGCCTCCTTATGTCCAAATTAAAGAAATTCTCTTGAGAGGAGGCTATACAGCACAATCTTAAACCAGTGCTCTAAAAACACCCAGACCTGAGATTCTTACCTGTTTTTGGAGGTTTTCCACCTGAAAAGAGAAAACAACGTCAACAACAGCAACATGGAAAACTCCACAGATGATTAATGAATAAATAATTCATGTCTTCCCAACCCCTGCCATCCTACCTCTACCACCGCCTGGACCAAAGGTGCTGGGCCTGAATCCTCCTGGTCCGACTCCGCCAGGGCCAACTCCGCCAGGTCCGACTCCGCCTGGTCCAAATCCACCAGGTCCGACTCCTCCAGGTCCGACTCCACCAGGTCCGACTCCGCCCGGTCCAAATCCTCCAGGTCCAAATCCCCCAGGTCCGACTCCGCCCGGACCGACGCCGCCTGGTCCAAATCCCCCAGGTCCGACTCCGCCTGGTCCGACTCCGCCTGGTCCAAATCCTCCAGGTCCGACTCCACCAGGTCCAAATCCCCCAGGTCCGACTCCACCAGGCCCGACTCCACCAGGTCCGACTCCCCCCGGTCCAAATCCTCCAGGTCCGACTCCACCAGGTCCGACTCCACCCGGCCCGACCCCGCCTGGCCCGACTCCACCTGGTCCAAATCCTCCAGGTCTAACACCTCCTGGTCCGACTCCTCCTGGTCCTTGCCCACCGTAGCCCCCTGATGAATACAGTCCCCAGGACAATGTGAGTTGAAGAACATGCACAGAGACAGAAACCAGAGGCGTCACACATTGTACACACATTTTTAGCCAGATTTGTTTAATGTGGTTGATATTTATCATCTGTGAGATATAAAAAACACACCTTCAGTTTGTCTTTGCTTACAACCTGGCACACAGCCAGACACTGATGTAATTTAAACAAAACATATTGAAATTTGATGTATGGTGGTCGTATAAGTGATGACACAATCGTAAATATTTCAGTATAATTTTAATGACCACTGCTGCATCTGAAAGCCGATGCCCGTAGGTTACTAGTAGTAAAATGACTCATAACAACAACAACAGTTTAACATGTCATTCCTTTTATTTACTGTATAAATTCAAACTGCCGTCATAGTCAGTGGCTTAAAATTTAACAGAGAAATCCACCTCCACCAGCTCCTGGTCCTAATCCTCCTAGACCAGCACCAGCTCCTCCTGGTCCAGTCCCTGCGCCTCCAGGTCCAAATCCTGTTCCAGCTCCACCTGGTCCAAATCCAGTTCCAGGTCCTGTGCCTATGCCAGCACCTGCTCCTGCTCCTCCACCGGCTCCAGCAGGTATGTAAACACCTGGAACACATCAAAAACCAATGTCAGCTTGACTTTATAATTGTTTCAAGTTTGTTTCAACAACTGCATGCGTTCCAGTGAAAAGTTTATCGCTGCGTGCGCCCCTCTCTGCCTCCCATTTCCTGTCTCTCTCTCTACTATCCTGTCTATTGAAGGCAAAAAAGCCCCCCCCCCCCCCAAAAAAAAATCAATTTCCATTCATTTTTTAAAGTGTTTTATAAGTTTTAAAAGTGGTACTGAGCATGAACACGTAAACATTGTTTTCATTGTTTTGGACTAAGACATGACAGGTTTTGTGGAATTCATGAGTCATAAGTCAGAGCTAATGAGGAATGATTTTCTCCTCTTTGCCAGCTCTTAATAAAACCCATTTCATTTGTCTCAATAACAAGGTTTACATAAAACAAAAGGGATCAGTTGCCACACAAGCAGATTGTGATTATCACCTCTGTGCTCTGAGTTTCTCTGTAGATGATAACAAACATCACTTCATACAATAGGCATGCTGCTTCGCTCATAATTCTCGCACTTTTCTGCACCTATGTTTTGTTTCACAAATCACAACGGCCAAAAATAGAAACACAGAGTGAACATCTATAAAAGGAAAGTTTTTTAAGATCCTACAGTCCAGATGTGAAAAGAAGAGGTCTGTAGGGATTCCTAAAGAATGCAAGTTACTGATCTCACAGTAATGCCATGTACAGCACATTAACAGCGCACAGTAAATAACTTCACTGTTCAGTTATTCAGCTCTGCCCACCGCTCTCTGCAGCTCCGGAACCTCCTCCTCCTCCTCCTCCTCCGAAAGCTTTTGTTCAATCTTTATTGAGCTGAGATGATGGACAGGTAAAACCAATATAATATACACCAGGGATGTACACAATTGACATGTCCTAATAGAACCTGCAATAAGAGTTGGGCATTGAAATAAAGGTGCATAATTAAGACATTAATGAGTAAATAACTACCTCAGTTATTTACATGTGTTATGGACTAACACAATTTTTTTTTACAACAGATAGTAGTTGGATGGGAGAGATGAGACATGTATATGTCAGCAATTGTTGATTAAATTAGAATTGCAATTGTTTTTTCATTTTATTTTAGCACTTAAATCACTTTTTACCCAGTGCCTCCTTCATGTGAAAATCTTAATATGCTGATTAAATCTACTTGGATTTTCAATCTAACACTTTATTTTTCAATGAGCAGCACAGACTCTAGGTGCCAGTATGGTTGCTGACTCGTAACCCCAGTAAAGGTGCACTGACACTGTTTTTAGTATTGATAGATAAATTGAAAACAAACCTGTCATTACAACATTGTTTATCTGTGGACAACTGTGTTCAGCCCTATACTGTCTAAAATACTTTGCATCTAAAACTAAACCATGTTCACCACACAGTTAATGTTCTCCACTATTTACTTCTGATTGAAGCAGAATGTTCAAAATAATAGAAACTCCAGTAGAAATACTAATCCAGTCCACTTCAGTAAAACCAAAACACAGAAGCTAAACAACCAAAGACAGGTCTTCTTCCTCCTTGCTTAAAGTACTGTGGGTCAGATTGACCAGACAAGATGAGGAAAAACATAATCTCATCACATCAACCAAATGTAAACACATACAGACATGAGGATCTGTGGGGGTGAGGTCTTGATCACACAAACACAGTACACAGTTAAAACTTTCAATGAGGTGCAGAACTATAGTAAAAATTATAGCCCTGTTGCCTAGACCTCATCCTTCAAGAGGAGGAAGAGCTGACATGAAAAAATACACCTGGGCTTTGGAAAGTCAGATAAAACTCCTGAAAACGTTTTGATAGAGGAAAGATAAAGCCCATCCAACACAAGCTCAGACCATCATCCTCCACAGTCAGATTATTAATCTGACTGGAGAGAAATTTGACTTTTTGGTTGAGATCTTTTAAATCCACCCACACATGCATAACATTTACACAGACTGGAAGAAGAAAAAAAACAGCAGAAATACTGTTACTGTTACTGAAAATACTCAACATCCTATAAGAAATCTGCAGCATGCTTTTTTTTTATCATCATCAATGATCAGAAGCAGTCAATTTTTCACCAGAATATTTGACAACCACATAATTATAGTCACCATAGCTGCTGCAGCTCTCAAAGTCATAGATAGAAATCCTCTGCTAAAGCTGCTACATAAACTTCACCTGACACCTGATCCACAGGTGCTGCGCTGCTGAGAGCTGTGCACATGCAGTAAAGGGGACCCACCTCCTTGCAGAGATGGTTTCCACAGAGCCAGGAGCAGGACTCCATGTAGGTATGTCGCCACCGTTCCTCTCGCCATCTCGCTCCCAAATGTCCCTCTCCTCTCCCAAGCTCCAGGTTTTATCCCCAGCAAGCCTATCAGGACTCCACAAGGCCTTTAGAAAGAAGGAGGGAAAATGAGTGAGGGCAGAAAAAAAGGGGGACAGGATGCAAGACAGGACACTGTAATTGGCTAAGAGACACACGGAGAAAGATAGACAAGGAAAAGGGGGGGAGACGGAGAAAAAGCACAGTGGATCACCTCATTAAAGCAAATAAGTTGTTCCAGCCCCCCCCCCATTGACTATAAGGCTGCATTTATTTGGCTCTCTACTGCCAAAAGGAGGCAGTATGAATGATGGGTTTGGGACTCGGAGAGGGAGAGACCGAGAGAGTGGGGGCATGTATGAGAGACAAGGGAGTCTGTGAATTGTAAAAAATTGGGGGTCCCTGCTTTTCCCTCTCCCCAGATACCTCAAAAAGGAAAAGGGAACTGTGCCAGAAGTTCCTTATAGGTCTCCAAACAGTGTCATGTTGAAGCTGAAGGGAAACATCAGCTATAGTGACTCAACAAGGCCGTTATGTATGGACTCCATCTATGAAATGTAATCTATGAAAAGAGGAAATGCATATCCAAAAATGAAATCATAATTTTTTTGTAAATTGAAGATGGACATAGATGTAAACAGTTACTGTATGTGTGCACAGAGGGGTTAGGGGTGGGTAGAAGTTATTTCTCAAAAAAGAAAAATCAGTTGTCAGTGCATTTAATGTAAACCTTATTCTTTCTGCATGCACTTCTTAGTGTGGTTAAGACAAGTGAATCCCTGTGACCTTTGGGGTCGGGTCATAGCATCCTCTACATGAGGAAGACAAATGATGGAGGGGGCAGAAAACACTGAGAGTTACACTGAGTACGGGAAAGAGAGGGAAGTGAGGTGGGGAAATGAAGAAAAGACAAAGAGCTGAAAGGCAAAACTGTGAAAGTGGTGTTTGCTCTTCACCTTTAAGGATACCTGTGAAAAGTGTTTTTATGTCATCCATTACTGGGCTTTTTCCATGTTTGGGCTGACCACCAGTCCTTCCCAGTTCCTGAGTGCAGAAACATTTTCTCTCTCTGGTGATAATGGGCCGCGAAACAGATGAAGTTAATAAACTAATGGCACTTGAGAGACTGTGGATGGGAGAAGCACTTGAATCCTGCTAAGAGATGCATCATTTGGCAGAAACTCGTAGTTTCACAGCTTATGACTGGACATTAAACCATCTGACTACCTCTGGGGATGAGGACATGAATATCAGTTCTTCCTATCGACCCTTCCCCCTGCAGCCCTGTGACCCCGTGCTCACGGCCACCTGGGGCAAGAAGAGTCCAGTAAAAGTGACCTCACTATCTCAACTCGTTTTCTGTGCAGTTTTCAGTCTTGCACAGAGACTTCCACCTCACGTCATGATATGAAAGGTTGAAATCGTGAACAGGTCACCAGCAGCGGAGGCTAATGCGAGTTACACCAGTCTGGAACGTGTCAGATGTTTCTGAGATGTGATCATGAAGAAACATTTGGCTCTTGACTTCTGTCCAAAAAGGCTCAATTAGTAAACAAGTGGATTGTATATTTGTATTTCTGCACGAGCGTGTGCTTGCATTGCATAGCTGTGTATGTGCATTAGTGCGTGTGTGTGTGTTGGGGAGAGAGGAGAGAGGCAGTGCTACCTGAGCACCCATAATTGGTCTGAAAGTGTAGTTTTATTACTTGGTTTTTCAGATCTGGTATGCTTTGTGTTCTGATTTGATGGAGCTACATAGTTATGCAGTGAAATAATAGTGGGGTAATAAGATCGTAGAGAGAAGGCTGAGATGAGAACTATATGCAAAGAAACATATGCATTTTTTAATGTTGTTGTCATTGCTACAGATTTGAAGTACAGATGCAAAAATAACAAACAGATTTGTTAGGTTATTAAACTGATTTAAACCATGCTCCTAGGATATTTGTTTCACATAAACCTAACTTTCCTATCTGCTTTCCTTGCAACGGGACGTTAAAATCTGAAACCATTCCTTCAGTCTGAGACGTGAGACGTGAGACTGGCTGTAAAATCAAAGTAACAAAAGTTTCAAACAGGCTCCAACAGTGGAAGCAGTCAGGGTTTGTTTGTACAAATGAGAAAATTGAGACCTGTTTACTCATTTGGAGCACGAGTTTCCACTACAGTGACATAATTACGCTCACACCTTCACATGTAAACACAAAGAGGAACATTAGTTCAGCTTGGTTCATACGAGCAGTTGTTGTTTTTGTTTTTCCTGTGTGGGGTTTTCGTGCTGCCTCAATGTTTAAAGTGGGTTTCTGCCCAAAATCCAAGGCCACGCAAGTCTGGTGAGACGGAGACAGAGAAAAATTAAAATATGGCTTATGAGCAGGATGTTCAAAAACATGCTGTGAACACAAGTGAGCGCCCTTTGACCCCGAGTTAGGAGAATGTTTGAACACAGCAGCTGATGTTGTAATAGTAACAGTAACAGTTCATAGCCTCAAAGTCAAACATGTCACAAAAAATCAGGGGAATGCCAAAAACACAGCCTCTTATATAAAAATATATACATTCATAAAAACATTGATTTGAATTCCTTGAACTCCACCTTTTTGAGCCCCAATTAACACAGCATTTTATCATTGTTTTTGGTTAATATATGTTAAGTTATATTTGCATAATCTTCCATTATTAAACCCTTAAACACTGCAATTGAATATTTTAATTGAGCAATGGCCGTATTTTCAACTTTCTGTGTGTGTCTCACATCGTTTTCATATCAGCAGTGGAGACAAAGGAAGAGTTTGACAGCAAAAATGCCTCCAGTTAAGAGGAGAGAGATTATTTATGATTTCTGCCTCTTTTGGTTTAACTTTGGTACAAAGTCTGAAAAGAAAGTTTAAACGGATTATTATTCTTATCATCTCTGCTATCAAACTCTATTGTACTGTAGTTACAGTGGAAACCTGTAGACATGACATCATGTTGTCTGCATTTGGCCCGTGGTCCTCAACAAGAAAAAAAAAAAAAAATGGGCACAGAAATGCAACTTCTACTGCCAACATTTTTTATTCCGAGTTAAGGTGTTATTCTTCAAGTGCTGTAATGTGTGTAAATAGTTTGATTCATATACACTTTGACAGTCTTCGCTTCACATACACACGCGCAGTCTCTCATCCACCTGCTGTTCACTTCCCACATCCATCCACACAACCTGCAGTGCCATATGCCGCGGTCTTTGCCAGCTCAGAGAAGCGTATCAGTGTTACAAATAAAGTAGCCAACTGAATAGTGCCTGTGGTGAGTTTACCTAACGTCTACCTTGCGTTTACCTAATGTCTGCTGCCTATATATGGGCGCGTGTGAGCTGGAGGACCGCTCGCCCCCTCCAGTCTGGTAATTTACCCCTCTGGGTGGCGGAGGGAGAGAATGCAAGCGATAGAGAGGAAAAGGGAGGTAAAGGCAGAGAGGGAGACAGAAAAGGCAAAACTGAGACAGACAGAAAAACAGACAGACAGGCACGCTCAGACGTGCACTTGTTTGACTTGATAAACTGACTGGGGGCACTGGTGAATGTCAGGCTAAAAGGTCTGGGTAGGATCCACTTTCAGCTATGACCAATGCCAGACTATTACACCTCCAGACCTAATGTCAAGCCCACAGGCCCCAAGCCCACCCATATACACAGACCCTTTGAAAATCGGTTACCATGGGAATAATTCATCTTTCACTGCGCAGTGGGATTTAGTCAGGTGCATGATGGTTCACATCGGGATGTGTTATTTCATCTTTTGATCAGTTGTGGCTTTGAGGGTCGCAGTGTTGCATCGTCAGGGCAGGCTCCTTTTAACCAGTTCTCAAAATCCTTAAATGTTTGACCATTTCAGTGCCATCATTATTTAGAACACTGAAAAGTTGGTTTATATCAATTATGGTTCATCATATGTCAACTTTGTCATTTTGGCAAATTGGCCCATTCCAATAATCCCTATAGTCATAGCAGTAGGTTCGTTACCTTTAATTTTCTGTGCAAGCTATTTTTAGAACGGCGGAGCAGATGGTTTCGCTCATCAAACTCATCAAATACACAATCCAACAACTCCAAAACGCTCTTGTGGAGAAGTTGTGACCTGCACATTCACCACGCTATGAGATAACACAACGTTACGAGACAGAGTTGTTTTCGAGGTAAATTCATGCAAAACCGCTGATGCACGTTCCCGTCTCGTAATATTCCGTCATTATCTCATAGCGCCATCCAAAAATAGCTTGCACCGGCAATTAAAGGTAACAAACCTCCTCCTAAGACTATAGGAATTGTGGCAATGGGTCAATTTGTCAAAATGTTGAACTATCCCTTTAAAATCTTGTTTGGTTTATGTACATAGATTTTTCTGTAGCCGATGCTATTTTATACTACATACAAAGATCATGTCCTGTAGTCTGCATGTGAAATACAAGCGAACAGTTAAAGACTGCAGTCCTTATGGGGAAGCTTGATGCACATTGCAGTCCTGTGATGCTGCCCTGAATTACAGTAAACCTGGAGCCTTAGTGAAGTGACTTGGTTTTCTGCTGCTGAAGCTGATGGTGATGCTGCAGGCCACTCTCCTAGTGCTGAGTTGATTCAACACTGCTTCATCAGCAGACGTTTGCATCACAGGAGGCAGTTATGGACTGTGTAAAGAGAGAGAAAGAGAGAGAGAGAGAGAGATAATTAAAGAATATAAAAGTTATATGCTTTGGCAATATAAGCACTGTCTTGTCATGCCAATAAAGCTATTTAAATTGAAAAATTGAGAGAGAGAGAGATGTGAAAGGAACCTGTACTTAAAGCTTAGAGCCCTGGATGTCACTGCAGGTCTAAACAGAGCCTGTGAGGGAAGATTATTCACAGGAGAGACATGACATGACAAAAGTTTTCATACATTACCGGTAGTTTGCATGGTCATTATGTGTGTGAGTGAGAATAAAGCGAATTTGAATTGAATTGAATTGAATTGAGTCAACCCAATCAGCTGATTCATGTGCAATCAGTCCAAAGATGGATTAAGTGGATTAACAGTTTCTAGCAGTGGAGGAGGAGCGACGCTTTATCCTTCACACTCATTCAGCACCACAGGGCATCTCTTTGTTGTTGCATTAACCTCTGCACACATTAAGGTCCCGGTCAAACTCCTTCATGGCTCATTAAAAAGAGAAGAGCAGCTCACAGTTTAGGGGCTTGAGGCTGGACGACTACCATGTGTACCACATGATCAGATGGGTCTGCACCATCAGGAACTGAGAAACATGATTTGACAATGACTGAGTTCTGGAGAAATTGGGGGGAAAGGTAGACACCTAAACTGGGGGCATGACCCAATTATTAGTGATTCCATATGTGGCAGACCATTCACAGTGAAGACAGTGAACATTTGCTTAAGTGGCTTAATTAAGTCATTGAGGCAGAATTATGTCATGATACAATGGGAGCACTTAAAATCCCCAAAAGTGTTTTCTCCTCTTGCTTGTACACAGATGTGTACGCGTCGTGCACACAACGGCACCAAGTCGCAGCCACACGTTTTATATCACAAAATGTCGCTAAGGAGTGTGACGTCAGATGAGTTATGCTGTACGATGTCGCCGGTTACCAGCAGGCCCCTTCCCATGACTCATAACGACCCTCGGCACGGAGGGGAGAGGCTTCTCCTCCCTGGAGGGTTGAAACAACACCAAATCAAGAACAGCGTCCTACAAAAACACTGCAGCGCTATAACAGTCGGAGGGGCCATCCATCAGTGTGCAGAGATGGAGGGGGAGTAAGGGGGTAGGGGGGTAAGAGGCTGAAAGACAGGAGGGCAGCAGGAAGCAGCTGGGTTACAGGGGTCCTGCAGAGAGCAGCGAGGGGCCTGAGAGGTCAGAGTGTTTGTGTGCGAGGCGGCAGCGTCTCGTGTCGACTGCGAATACGTGAGATCACCCAAGTGAGATGCAGAACGCGATAGTGCAGGAATGTCAGAGTCACACATGCTCCGTGGTGGCGAGGCTGTGAACTCAGCAGAAATCAGAGCGTCATTTCTCTGTGATGTCGGAGATAGGATTTCAGATATAAGCACATGGAAACGAGACAATCCTACATCCTGCTGTCCATGTGTGTGTGTGTGTGTGTGTGTGTGTGTGTGTGTGTGTGTGTGTGTGTCAGTCACTCTCACCATCACATGTTTTGCATTGAACTTTCCTCTGTCAGACTGAAGTAAGTTGAATGATGAGATCAGTGCTTCACCTCATGCCAGCCATACTCTGACATGACACATACATATTCCTACTTGACCCACAAAACAGGATTGTTGGAGTGTGGCCGCTTTTTCTAATCATTTTGAAAAATCGATTTTATTCTTCTTTCATATTGTACCTGCACAAACGCTTTTGTAATTCTATACCAAGGTAATTCAGTGGATCTGAGTGAATCCAAGGAGGAAACTGGAGCACACGAATTACTTGATGCCGTTTACCGGTAATTAGGTGCAGAGGACTAACATTTCGACGCAAACCGTACTGGTGCAGTTTCAAACATTTAAATACCTTCCTCATTACAGAGTTTCAACCCTGATTGGTTGTTGAGAGTGGGATGTCAGTAGTAGCACCCAGTGGACCAAAACTGTGACTGCACTCATGTTTAGGCCTCTATTCCAATCAGAAATGGACGTTATTTACAATAAATATATGCAGTATCTACTTATAATATGCATAGATCAAAGTTTAATAACAAATCCACACATGACAAAATGCATGAGAAGCTGAGTTCTTAATTAACGGTTCAACCGTGTTGAGGGTGTATATCCAAAATGCCTCCCACTTTTGTAATTCGATTCATAAACCTGTCAAGAGAAAATGTCCAACCCTGGCTGATGTCTGATGTCTTTTCAAAGAGGACACCACATACTTATGTAGAAGTGTGTGCGGTGAGCACAAACTGGGACATGAACATTGAATAATCAATTCATATTTTTGATACAAACTCTTTGAAAAATCACTTAAGTGATGCTCTCTACTTTCCACAAGATTGATATTGCCAGTACATTCTGACACTAGAGTGGACAAACCATTAAGATATATGGTTTGTTTAATGTATGCTGGGTATATTATGGGATCACTGTGTAGCCTACTATTACTGGCTACATTAGCAACAGTTCATAAAAGTCTTTGAGCTTTTATGTTGAATGAGGTTTTGATAACAGAAACACCAAAATCCAGGCCTGATAAGATAAAAATGTAGCTCAACAAAGAATCATTTCACAAATATGTCATGAACAGTTAGAATGAAATTCACTAAGATGATTGATAATCGATGTAACAAATAGATTCTGAGGTTTTTTCAAACATTCCTCTTTGTAGAAACTACGTCTCTGCAGCTCAGCAAGGAAACACTCAGATACACTGAGGCCTAAATTTCAGTGATACTGTTGAATCAAAGATGCGTAGTGTTGAGTGTAGACTGTGCCAACATTGGTCTCATCTTCTAGTGACTAAAAGACTCAACTTTTCAATTGTCAGTATAAACCTTTGACAAATGTGAGCAAATCTGTTGTAGTTGATGTTGATACAGCTTCATTATGTCCAATCAAAAACACAGAATCATCTAAATCATTGTTGGAAAAACTTTGGGGCAACTCTTGTCAACCACTCAACACAAACATCCTGTCACTTATTGCTGTAGTTCTTCCTCCTTCATTCACTTGTTCACCACGCAGACATTTACACAGCAGAGATGGTGCCAGTGCCAGGACTGTAATCCATCCAGAGTCGTGCATGGGTCAGGCTTAGAGCATGAAGCCCCAACTGATTGAAACGTAATTCTGCATCCCGGCAACAGAAACCCCCTTCGTGCAACCTGAGGTCATTCGGCTCCCCGTTTAGCAGAGGAACTCGATGATGAGGCCTTCACTGTCATCACCACAGCATCGGCACGGAGGCACCCAGATGGGGAGAGTTATGACGCGGAAATCATCTCATTGTCCTGCTGACATCATCATCTAAGTGGTGGGGTTGAGGGGGGGGGGGGGTGCAATAAGACAGCAGGGTCATCTAACTTCCTGCCTGAGCAGATAGCAGTCTGCACTTGTGAATGTGCACTCTGATGCTGAAATAGCTCAGTTCACATCTCTCAGTTTGTCCTCTGGTGCTTTCACCGTTCCTCTGTGACCAGTCACAGTCTGGGAGGTGATGATGAACTTGGTGAGGAGGGGGTAGTGGGTAGGATTGTATAGTTTTGTTTCAGTCTGTAATGACAGCGCTCCGTCAGCCAGTGCGTGCATGTTTTGCCTGAGGGCAGAGTGTGTGCACTGGTGTCTGAGGCCGTTTTCACACAAAGCATGTTTGGAGAGGTTTACATTAAGTCTCTCCCTTGACTCACGGGTGCTAAAAATGCCAGTCAATCTGTAAGCACACCACCTGAAAACGTAGCTCTTGGTCCTTTTCCAGGAGAACCGAGGTGGAGTTCACAGGGAGTGAGAACATAATTGCACCGGCTACAGGAAATTGCACTCAAACACACCATTTTACAGTCGTAAGGAGGCAGACTGTGACATCTGAGAGCTGGCGATTACTCATACAGTCTAGTGTAAAAATGATTCATAATGTTCGTTGTAATGAAAAACATGTAGAACATGTTCTTACAGGGTACGAACACGAAGGAAGGGACAGTATCATATAGAGGTCAGAGAGGTCACCGTCATGCTGTCCAGAATATGAGCAAGACTTCAGTCCAGTTGGATCACACTTGGATCACGAGGACTTAGCAGGATGTACAAAAATGCTAACAAGAAGAGTTGTAATACAGGTTTGAGAGCAAAGAAAATAAACGGCCTGTGAACGCACTTTATAACATGGACGATGACAGATAACCAGGATTAGAAGATTATTCATTCATAGTTTAGGCAAAAATATTCTCAAAAATACTCTCTGAGGTCCCAGCAGGAATAGATATTATATGATATTGTTTCATCAGCAGATGGACACGAATGGACGCTGGCCAGTTTGATGGAGAGCCAACCTGGAGCCAGAGTGACTGATGACCTGCTGCCTGACTTCATGTGAAACATAGACAGAACCCACAGAGACAGAAACACATGCTCAACGTCAAAGTGAGTGAATTTATTAACATTAAAACACACACCTGGGATTATCATTGTGATGTTATGGTACTGATAAGATTTACTCTATCTGAAGTGAAGTCATATAAAACTCATATTACTAACTTTTTTTTTAAAATTGAGATAAAGAGGAACAGTGTCTAATTTCAAATGATAGACTTGAATCATTGATGTAGCTCAGGGTGAGTTCATACATCCATACTTTCTGGCATGTATGTTTCACAGCACAGAGATTGAAAAGAAAAACAATGATTGGATCATGAATCAGACCTCATGTGTATTTTTTATCAATCGGCACTCTGTGGTGATGTATGATGTTGCACATACAGGTGCACAGTTTCATTCCATGAAGACTGAAAGACACAACAGTGCAGAGCAGAAACCACACTCTGTAATACACCATCAGAGGAGAGACCACAAGAATCAATCAGGCCTTTATTCTATGAGTCCAGTAAATATTCTGAGGTGTGTGTTGAATCCACACAGGCCACAGCTTACAGACTCATAACAGAATAACAGAGAGACATTTGAAAATATGGCTGCCAGGGAGAATTATACTTCAAACAAAACAAGCCAGACATTCATGAGAATGGTGTGGTGCTGGATGTTTTTTGACAGTTTTTACAAAAAATACTTAACTTCATTTTTAAATTTTTGTATACGAAATGTAGTTTTAGGCTTATTGTGAGATGGCAAACTTCACTGACCGTACTGTATATGTCATTAATACAGACTAGAGCTGCACAATAAATACAAATAAAAATGTAAAATAAAAATAAAAATAATTGTAATGTATTTGAAATATAATATATATGCAATATGGCCAAGTGCAAATCATAGGAGGTGCACATTGTAGGTGTTATGTTGCTATAGAGACACCCTCGCCAACAAAATAGACATGTTTGTTTGGAGCCAGACACAACAAAAATCATATAAATTTTATATGTTTATACGTGAAAATGCAATTGCAGCAGATATTTGCAATATCTGCCCATGTAACAACAATATTTCTGACATATTGCGTAGCGTAGGCCTCATCGTGACTGAGTGGCCTGAGCTGACACATCACCGTCTTGTCCACTTGTAATCCTACATGTTCACACTGAGCCCTCTCCTCTGACTGTAACCGCTGCTACACTAACCAACTGTCCTGTTGGTGCCAGCATCTTGTCATCATGATTAATGTCATCTAAATGCCACCGCTGCTGTGGACAGGTGGGCGGGCCTGTGGGTCTGTCACACATGACGATACACAGTCACAGACACAGTCTCGCACCGTATCACTGTAGTGAGTCAAGACTGAACATGTTACTCACATACAGCACACACACACACACACACACACCAACACCAACACATTTTAACTGGCTCTAAATCCTGTTTAGATTTCTGTTTTACCGTTGCCTTCACTACTTCACTTTCATTAGGAACACAATGCAGAAAAAAAGGCTCTGGCCAAATGTGAGTGAAGTGAGAACCTTTGAATGCTAAATAAATGTCACGTAGCTAATACAGAGCAGGTCCACCAGCGCTCCGGTCCTGCCCAGTGTGGACTTGGCAGACAGGGAGCAGCTGACTGAAGGAATGCCTGCGTCACTTATTTTAAAAAATGTGCTGTGGGAATATGTGTGCCACCATCCAATGCTTGGAGTCCAGTGTGATTTAGCAGCGCCACAGAGAAAAGGATAACATTGTGAAACGTACACATTTGTGTAACATTTTACTTGCATCTTTAATCTTTACAGTGATCTTTTATTGTGTCATGTGTAAACAGGCTTAGCTGGCGCCGCTTTAAATCATATACTAATGTGGAATTAAGAATAAAACACATCTGATCATAGTTTCCACCCTCTCCAGTCATCAGTCAGTTGGCTGCAGCTCGTAACACGTCAGTTTTGCAAAAAGACACAAACGCTTCTTCTGGCCGTTCATCATTTCTACATTTAGTTCAGACACAGATCTGTTGAACTGATGCCATTATTTACACCGCACGGCTCAGACCGACTTTTTAAATTGCATGTCATCTTAACAATTACTTGAGTAACATTTCAACAGAGTTTATTTTCCTGACTGATGACTTTGTCATCTGCCTCATCAGAGCTACGTTAGTAATGCTTCATTACGTACTGCTTCCATCCATTGATCATCGATGCAAAGGTCAGAGTGTGGCCCAGGCGGGGCTCGCTATATCATAACTCCAGTTTATCACATGACTTAAGCGCACGGACGTTAAAGGGATAGTTCAACATTTTAGGAAAATTGGCCCACATCCATAATCCCTATAGTCATAGTAGGTTTGTTACCTTTATTTGTCGGTGCAAGCTGTTTTTAGAACAGCAGAGCAGAGCAGTGAGCTGCTCAGAGCTATGCTACGGAGGCTCATGGGATTTCTTGGTCAAACTCATCAAATACACAATCCAACAACTCCAAAACGCTCTGGTGGACAAGTTGTGACCTGCACATTCACCACGCTATGAGATAATAACAAAACATTACAAAACTGAGCCATTTTCGAGGTAAATACAGAGACTGCTTGCTGTGGTTTTGCATGAATTTACCTCGAAAACAACTCTGTCTCGTAACGTTCCGTTATCTCATAACGTGGTGAATGTGCAGGTCACAACTTGTCCGCAAGAGCGTTTTAGAGTTGTTGGATTGTGTATTTGATGACTGAAACCAAGAAATCCCATCAGCCTCCATAGATCTGAGCAGTTTGTGACTCTGCTCTGCCATTCTAAAAACAGCTTGCACCGACAATTAAAGGTAATAAACCTACTCCTAAGACTATAGGGATTATGGCAATGGGCCGATTTGCCAAAATGTTGAGCTATCCCTTTAAAAAGGTCATGCAGGGAATTTCACTTTGGCACAGTGACATCGTCTTATAATATGGGAACGTCATATTCCCATTGTATCTCTAAAATAGTCTCAACTGTTGCAAATATGATCATTTCCTTTGTTTTCTGTCCTAATTTGGGTGATGAAAAAGGGCTGAAATAAAAGCCCTCATCAGACCACTTACTTAGCTTTAAAAGGTTTCTGCCTGTTCACTGAGGCACTGTGCAATCAGCAGGTGGTGAAATGAAAAACTCACTCTGGTCAGGTAATTATAGCTATATACATCTCAGTTGGTTGTGGAACCTCTCAGTTCATTTTCATCCTCTAAGAAAGGTTATCAGTGGTCGCAGACTAAAATGCAATTGATGCAGTTGTATAAAGTCACAACCAGTCAGAACAGTGAATATATTATTAGTATTTGAGCAGGGGTCAAATCCTGTTGGTTGTACAGCAAAACACAGATAAGATAAGCTTCATTTGTCACGTACACATTTAAACATAGCACAGTGAAATGTGTGATTGTGTCTGCTTCCAGAAATAATAAAATAAAGAGACCCAGAGGAGTTTGCTTTTGGTTATAAAAAAGTCTCATATTAATGTGGATGAATCTACGTTACCCACACTTGTTAATGGGTCCATTTTCGGTAATATATCGTTTTGTCTTTATAGTTATTTTGATATTATTATTTAGTGGTCGACTCGCCCAGCATTTCCTAGTTTCAGTTTCCTGGATGCTGCCCGGCAGGTCATGGGAATATCACCGCCGGATCGCTAGTTGGCATCGTTTATGGTCGGAACTACGACGGTATCTGATCGTCTTCCAACCTTAGACTTTCATTCTTGATTAATGAAAACATTCTTGGCAAATGCTTTTGCTTTCATCCGTCTTGCACCGATCCAAGAATTTCACCATACGCGCGGAGGCTCATGGGAAATGTAGTGTGAAAACACTCCTCGTAGTCCCTTTAAGCAAAAACATATTTTCTAGTTTGTTTATTTTCACAGTGGTGGCACAGTGTTATCCTCTCACCAACAGAGTTCTGGGTTTGATCTCTGGCCTGAGTTTGCAGGCCCCTGCGACCCTGCACAATAAAACAGAATAGAAGACAATAGCTGATTGAACAGACTTTTCCACAGCCATTTTTCTCCTCAACAAAAATGCTTGTGCTGTCTGTCAATGTATGAAACCCACCGCATTTCAGAATAATGGTTTATGGCCCTGAACATCCAGTATAGTGGACTTTATTTCTTCCTGAAATCCCCGTGTCTCTTTTTGAAGTCTGCTGTGAACATTGTTGAGTTTGTCCAAGTCTGACGTGTGTTATCATGACTTTCATGTTGTTCCTGTGGCCATATACAGTGAGGTTATTACATTAACATGGTTACAGTGGAGAACTAAATGAAATAAATGAGTATAGCTTTACATAAAGAGCTAATGGACTAACTGAATTACAGTGAAAGTCACTTAAATGGAAATGTTTTTAAAAGTCTCAGTTCCAACCCCTTAACATCTTTTTTTTTTTTTTTTTGGGATGCCCCACTCACAGGCCTCCCAACATTAGCATCTGTGTGTTTGAGCCAGACAGAGTGGAGGGATGTTGCAGTGTGTGTGTGTGTGTGTGTTGAGAACAACACCACTGACCTGTGCAATGACTTCACCTCTGCAAACACAGCAATTAGAGTCATTACTGTTACAGCAGAGAGCAGAGAGGGACGTATAGTCTCCGCAATGCACACAGATGGAGAGAGCCCCTTTAAATATATATGAGAAACAATTACTTTTATTTATAACTTTTATTCTCTGGGCAGACAAGAACCTGATATATCATTCAGAGACTCAGCCATAAAAAAAAACTGTCTTATCTTTGCCCAAGCAGTCGTAACCAATCACTTTATGTTTAAAATTACTCTCAAAACCAGCCAAGAGTCAGAATCCACAGAGATGAATTAATGTGGACAAGTGTTTATTAATCAACCAGCAACATATAGAGACAATCAGGTCTCATTCAAAGGGAAATTTCGGTGTATTGGCTGTTACATGTGGAGTTCAGCCTTTTTACCCAGGGGGCCAGTGAACAAAGGCAGCCATGTTGCTAATGACTCTATTCAAAAAGTGGGCTGAATTCATGCTCACCAGAATAGATTCATGGCTTGTCAGATGACTTAATGCAGCAATTACAATTATCTGTTTCCAGTCTGATTGTCTGAACCCCGAGACTGAGAGCATAAACATAAAACTCACTTGTCTTCTCCACATGGACGTGTGCGCAGCTCCGAACCCGCGTGCGTTGCCAGTGCATGCCACAGCCATGACTGTAAAAGTGTCTGACCTTTTGAATCCCGTCCAAAATGCAACAGGAGAATGTAATCACTTTGCAGAGAGAGAGAGGGCGAGGGGAGATTGAAGGAAAAAAGGCGGGAGAGAAAGACGCGAGACAATTGGAGCGAGCTGCCACTCAGGTCTTTTGGCAGCCGAATTTATGAGCTCTGCTTGTGGCGCATACCTGCACTACGTCCTCTCCTCCTGACCATACATAGAATCAGACACAATCAGGCAGCCATGATATAAATACTGAGCTGAGACATTTTGGCAGCTGAAACTGTGACCTAAATGCTGAAACTATGAACAGTGTTGATGGCTGTTTCTTAGAGGCAAGAGAGAAAATAAAACTAATGAAGTTACTGTAATCTTTTTATAGACTATCTGCGCCCTTTGGTTGGCTGGGTCATTAATCATAGATGGTGACAGAATGCCCCTCCGCGGGGTGAAACCAGCGCATGTGTGCTGCTGGGGCCATGGAGACGCTTTTGCTGTTATTGCTTTGATGGTTTACGTGCAAACAGCAACCGTCACCGTTCAAACACATCGAACCAGGACATGAGCTCCGTACAGTACGCTAATGCTGCCAAGACCCAAGCTGCCAGTTTATTAGGTACACCCGGCCAAAACCGATGCAGTCTAATACAATACAATACAATATGATTTAATACAATACGCCCCGGAGTACATCATCCTTAATGAAACTTAAAATGCTCAAAAACTGTTTGAGAGCGCTGTTGATTCAACATTGTGTAACCATGGAGATGGTGCCGATGAATGTTGCTGAATGAGCCGGACAGAATAGAGGAAAGTGTAAAAAGATGAATATATGACTGATCCAGTGGTAGTTATTGGAAACACTGTTTGTTTTAGAATGATATGAAGGAAAACTGTGATAAGTCTAAAATAGGGTAAAAATAACCTCAGACATTGTTTTCTCTAAGAGTGAGATGTTAATTTTTGATGTTAGGTCTGTAGAAATCTACTGCAGCACTGTTCAGATGACTTTGTTAAAGGGACAGTTCACCCAAAATTGAAATGTCATTATCTACTCACCCTCATTTCGACTAAGGGCTGGGAGAAGTTTCAGAGTTATCCGTGGCTTCTCTGAGTTACAGGGGGTCTCGGCGTAGCAGTGCATGTCCATATAACGGTTGCAAATGGATACCAACTGTCTTCGTAACGACACACCAAAAAACATCCAAATACCTCCATGCTGCTCGTATGTAATGTCCGTCTTGTATTGAAGCCCCGAAATGCGAAATTGTCCTGAAAAAAATTAAATAAGTCTATATTTTAAGCTTGTTTGTAGCGGAAGCTCCTCTTCCCGGTTCGTCCTACAAAACAAGCTTGAGAAGAGAAGAGAAGCCACGGATAACTCTGAAACTTCTCCCAGCCCTTAGTCGACATGAGGGTGAGTAGATAATGAGTGAAATTTCCATTTTGGGTGAACTATCCCTTTAAGATTTGCATCCACTAATATCAGTGTGAGTTGAGACACACTGAGTTACTTTACTTGTGACTTTGTTTCTCTTTTCAGTACAGTATCAAACTTTACACTGAATTTTGAAAAAGATCTGCTTCTTTATGTGGCAGGACGAAGGACGGCCCGGGGGGGTTGCAGTCTTCTGGGTAAGAGTCATATGTGCTCACCATTCAACCAAAGGGATACCCCTGTGGCCAAGTAGCCAGGGCGCATGATCAATTGGAGGCATAGTGACATTTACAATCTGTAAACATAACATAAGGAGAAAAATTCACATTATGGTCTGAGTGGTAGAAAACCTTTTAAATGAAAATAGACCCATATATCCTGCAGATTGTAATAATGACTGTCACAGCTAAAGAAGAATATTTTTCCACACAGAATGAAAATACCCACACAGCTCGACACGACTCCGCTGCTGCAGCCTGATGAAAATATTCAAACTTTTCTGCAGCAGTTATTGCTAATCTGTGTCTAATATTGCACCATAAGATCCTTTGTGTTTTTGACTGGAGTTTGTAAAGCAGACAACTTGGTGGAGACGTGAAGTTGTCTTTTCATCATGTTTTCAGAGATAGAGCTTCGTTATCTTCCGGAGGTCTCTGCAGACTTCGAGCCAAAACCATGACCTCACTGCACTGTGGGAAATGTCCGTGTATTCTGCCTCCATCGCAGTTTAATTCAATCATGTTTTTCTGTGTCAGTGTAATAACAGGGATTCATGAGGAGGTGGCTGGGATTCCCTGTGGCTCCACTATCTTTTGAGTATTGGATACTTAGCCTCTGTAAACTTGAAAGGGGGCTCTCAAAACTTGAATGATTACAGATTCCAACTCCACATAAACTTTATAAACTCTCTCCTGCTAAATAATCACTTGTCCACTTCATACACTTTGTACGATAAGATGCAGAATGGGTTTTTTCTTCTTTTTTTTGTTGTTGAATAGTCTCAGCATCCTCTGTTGTGTCCATGGCAGGACACCATGCTGCATACAACCATGCACCAGACTCCTGAACAGAAATGTTAACCAGCTCCAATGATTCCTTTGGGGTTCGACATCCACTTACATGCAGGGTCACCACAGAACTTAATCATCTCCATTTATAGACAATTTGTCTGACTGTGGACTGATGAATATCTATCTCTCTTTACGATGACTCTTTAACCTTCTCAGCAAATCCATCTTGTTCATCTGGCGAGGCATGGTTCATGTCAGCAAACCTTTTTCAACGTCAAAGTAGCTCTAACCTACACCTCCTATCTTGTTTGATAACTCTTCAGTCCAATTAGCTTTCTTTAAATACCATTAGCAGAGGGGTTCACGTACTTTCTCCAACCTACACTGTGAATGTTTGAATAATGTATTCAGTACGGACAAGAACAATACAATGATTTGTGTGCTATTAGGTAAAATAGATTATGTTTGCTCAGCATGTTAGCTTAGATAAAGACTTGACCATATTTGGAGACAATTTTATACATAAATGCTGGTATTTCTAAAGGGTCCACTAGCTTTTTCTTTCGCCTCTATCTTTTGTACATCAGTGTTTCTAAAGATCACGCTGTTTGTGTTATCCAAAGACTAAACCCAATCAGATTGTTTGACTGTGAGTTATAAACTGTAAATATGAACCATATTTCTGCGTCTCCTATGTTCCAGCCACAGTTAGCAACGAGGATATCACCTGAGCCCCATCATGCAGCCTGGAGAGGGCCCGTTGTTTGATGCTCCATTTAGAGGGAGTATTCACTTACAACACGGCCTGTACAAGGTCAGGGGGCTGGCAGTGGAGACAGGAAGAGATGATGTCACCACCCGGGGAATATCTTTGAATCCCTCCCTTGGATGTATAATTTACAGCACATTAGCCGAAGTAATACCATATTGTTACCTATGACCTACTTTAATGTATGATGTGTGTTTGTGGTAGAACATGTGGCACTGAACATGACTCTGGTGACATAACTCAGCTGCCTCAGTGTCACACCTTCCTCTCAGCCACAATTTGTCTTTAGATTGTGTATGAGACATGCAACAGTTTGTGCACATGTAACTCTTTTCACGTTGTTAACTGAATACATGCATCACTGCAGGTGAAGTCGACTCAGGTTGGTGCGGCTAACTGGGAACCAATACAAAACAATCAGCCGCGGTGGGCTGAACATGGGAGAAAATATCTTGACAGCTACACTAAACTGGATCACATTGTATTTTCTGTGTGCTTTGCCTTTATTATCTGTCCATGAATGTCTATAAGTAATTGGATCTTCTGCATTTTTGTGATATAGAAATAAAAGGTATTAAACAGAGCCTCGGAAGCAAGAATGGAGTTTTGTGTGCACGTCAACAATGCTCTCCCGTGCTCAGCCCACCGCGCCTGATTGTTGTTTAGTGGTTCCCAGTTAGCCACAATATTGTCGACAAAAAAATTTCACTCTCGAGACTCAACATCACTTAAAATATCACTTTTTGAAGTCTCTTTAACATATATTTTGGTGTTTTTCTTGCCTTCTGGCCCCCAAAATACCAGTAAAAGGGGCGGGACAAGCAGTGGTTCATTTGCATTTAAAGGGACAGGCACTGAAACCAGCCGTTCTGAACAGGGCTGTTTTGAGAGGATGAAAAGAGCTGTGATGTTTGATCCTTGGGGTATTTTGACCAAAGCATGTGACAGACATGTCTTTAAGACACCTGGGAACTATTTTAATTTGTGGAAAGGGGGCATAATACGTCTCCTTTAAATTATTAAAGTAACCATGGATCATACACCCACAGTGGCACACTCCTCGCTTGAGTGCCAATGCAGTGTGCACACACGAACCAAGCCCATGAATACAAAAAAAAAAAAAAAACATACATAATGGCTTCTACACAGATGTTTTAATTTATGCAGAGACAGTTGGTAACATAAGGCCCAAGAGAGCGATGATTATTATGTTTTTTTTCCCTTTATTATACAGTATATTAAATACATTATTATTTAATGAAAGACAGTAGGGAGGTGACAGAAAATGAGTGGAGATGAAACTCAAAACATCAAATGTAATATTCCACCACAGACTAAGCTATAGGGAAAAAGCTGTAGCTGTCAAGGTAGCACAGGCTGACCAGCAGAATATTTTCAAAAGGTTGGGGCCGTCTTCACAGTGTGAGTCTGTGCTTTATCAGTGCCTCTACCAATATCACAGTCAGAGAGAGAGACAAGGAGACAGAGACAGGGCCCATTTCTCAGCATGAGGTGCAGCGGAGCTTGTTGTTATTTTGGCTAATAGTGAATGATTTATGCAGCTCTACCTGAGGAGCCAGAGCTCAGTGTTGATGTAACAGCTTCACGTCTGTCAGGACGCAGACAGCTGGCCTGTTCACACCAGAACAAACAGAGCACAGTGACATGTTCACTTCATGCATGCATAATATGGAATAAACAGTCACTTGTGATTATTGTCATCAGCCATGACAACAAATGGTGTTAGAGGCAGGAGAAGTGAGAACATACTACAACTGCATTTTGTAATGCTGTGTGTGAAGGAGGTGGAGTGTGAGGGCCAAGGAAAAGACGGGAGGTCACATGTTGTGACAATGTTGCGCTGCTGAGGAGTCGTCATATATGTGGATCATAAGGATTCATAAATACAAGAGCATGACAGCATAGGCAGCACTCTAATGAGATTTCTGTGTAGGAGAGCACTGAACACCTGCCTGTACTGGAGGTAGAGAAGTAGAAAAGAGGATTGTGACCACATCTCTTTAAGAAAAGATTAGTGTTCTGTACCTGAAGTGACTTGGCAAAGGATCAAAATCAAAGATGAATTCTTCTTTCCTGAAAACCGGGAACCTACAAGGGATGTACCGATTGTGAAATTCTGGGCCTATACAGTTGTTTCAAATAATAATTTGGCCGATGGCTGACGCTGGTACTGATGTTTTTTCTCTATTGTTTATTCCTTTTTTTGTGTACAGGAAATCACAACATTTTCGCTCACTTAACTTTAAGTAAAATTGAACGTGCATGCAACCTCAGAGAGTCACGCCCCCCCAAAAAAGAGAGAAAAAATATAAGATAATATAAAATATGAAATAATATAACAGATAAACATCGGCCACTGCCATCAGTATTTTACAGGGAATCTGCGGGGTCTTGAAAAGTATTAAAAGGTGATAAATCAATTTTGGGAAAATTAAGACCCTTAAAAAGTATTAAAAAGTATTTTCACAACTTTATAAAGTCTTACATTTTAAAGGTATTTTTTCTGAATTAGCTGTCCAAGAGTTTGAGTCCTAAAAAACATTGTGGAAGTGTGTGAATTTATTAGTTTTGTTAAAAAACAAAGATGAACCGGTTCATGAAAAAGAAAAGATGATTTTTGGTTTTTTGAGAGTGGAGCAATGTTTTTTTTTGATAAACTTTGCCTTTGATTTATTATCCCAGCCTATTTTGAATTCTGTTGTATTATAGTGGTCTATAGTCTTTATCACAAAATCTAAAACTGTTACGTTAAAAGTGTCACCGATGTAAATGGTTACAGTTTGAAGCGGTGGTGAGGTATTAAAAAATATTGAAATGGTCTTGAAAAAGTCTTAAAAGGGTATTAAAATTAACTTCAAGGTTCCTGTATATACAGTACTCTGTTTTATGACGGCAGTCAATAAGGGGAATATTGGCCGATACTGATGTTCAGCCGATGCATTGGTGCATCCCCACCCTCAATGCAACACTGCCAACAGTCTGGTCATTTAGGTGTATTATTCTAATAGCGGCTAATACAGTTTGGAGCTAACCTCAAGCAAAGATGAGGAGTGGGCTACAAAGGTCTCTTAAACTCTCTGCTGTCTGTCTAACTCCACACGTTCAGATTTTTATACTTCTCAAACTTGTAGTTTTCATCTTGAACCGATGCTGGCTCAAGTGTCGGACTTTGCAGCTCCTACTGAATACACAAAAAACTTATTTACACAAATTCAGCAGCACTCCCACTAAACACACCGATGTGTGAAATCTGTGGAGTTCCCATTCAGTACTCCTACAGGAGATAAAAATTGATACGCCTCAAGAAAATATTATTGATAACAAATATTATTTAACAGTGGGACCAGTTGAACTCGATGAGCAAATCTCTTAAAATACGAACAACCGTTTTTCAGAAATGCACACAAAGGCTTAATCTTTTACAGAGACTGAACAGATTCAGGGTGAGTCAGTCAGTCCTTGAAATAGTTTACAAAACACAGCCTAAGAGTGCGCTAACGTTTCTCTTGACAGCATTGGTTTGGACGTGAATCCAGGCGCATGAGTAAGCTTGTTACAATAGTCAGAATGGCCAGAAAACTTGAGTGGGAAATCCCAGACGACACCGAGATTTGGAGTAAAGTGATGAAGTCATCAGCATCCTGACAGATGGTTCTCATCCTTGGCTCCCTCAGTTTGATTGTGAACTCAACTCTTGAAGGTGGTCCAGGGTGCCTTTGGCAACCAGAAATATTTATCAAAAGTCTTTTAATACCTCTGCACGGTCCAATATTGCACCTAAATGCTTAGATATTTACATGTCGTCAAGTGCCTACTATCCTGCCAGCAGGGCCCAAGTGTCTGTTAAGCCTGAAAGCATGTGAAGGTTTATCAGAGCTCACTGGGACACGTTCAACAGTATAAGGTCGTCCCCTGGTTTGTGCATATAAACGGCTCAGTTGAGTGCAGATGTTTGTCTTCATGCCTGTTGATAATTGTCAGCTCTAAGCCAAGTTAATGGGACAGTTATCAGCAGCTGGACTGCTGTGGTGGACAGTGGCTTACGCTGACAGTAGCTCTGTGACAGCATAATTTAAAGACATGTGTATCAGTTGTAAGTTAAAGGGATAGTTCAACATTTTGGCAAATTGGCCCATTGCCATAATCGCTATAGTTTTAGGAGTCGGTGCAAGCTATTTTTTAGAACGGCAGAGCAGAGCCACGAGCTGCTCAGAGCTACGCTACAGAGGCTAATGGGATTTCTTGGTTTCCCTCATCAAACTCATCAAATACACAATTCAACAACTCCAAAACGGTCTCATGGACAAGTTGTGACCTGCACATTCACCACGCTATGAGTTACAGTTTTTCTCTGTTGGTTTGGCTCAATTCTTGAAACAGAAATTACATTCTCAAAATAACATGGACAAATCTCCAAACCACCTTGCAAATGTTCACAACAGAATGGCATTTCTCATTGATTTCATCAAATTGCAAATGTCTTAGTACATGTCTCAAGTGCCTTAGTGCATCTTTGCAAATGGTTATGTACAAGTACCCTAGAGTTAGCACAATGACCATACATTTAGCACATTTTCCAAATGAATAGATCTTGCTGATCTAAGCTGATTAGTTGATTCTCATAATGGTTGCTCTCTCCAAAACATGTCAGCATGATTTCACTGTGTAAATCATCATATGCACAATAGTCTGTTCAACTGTCAAAATTAGTCAACATACCGTAGGCTAATACCATGAAAACCATATGAATTTCTTGCAGCATTTCATAAATTCATGACAGTAATTGACAGTCAGGTGAAATTAGAACTTGACTAACGAAGGAGGAGTTCCTACGTCTCAGATGACCAATCAATCAGCTGTTTAGCTACCTGACTGGTGCTGTCTATGATTGTGAATGCTGCCAAACGCTTATATATAGAGCTTGGCTAGGGCTAGGGCCTGCATCGCGAGGGAAAATATCCGCTGTGATGTTGATGAAAATATGTGGCCAATCAGAGCGCAGCGTATGGATGGTCAGGAGGATGAAGATGGTGGCCAGGAGACAGAGGGTGATGACAGTGATGACCAGTGAAAATGTCTCTACTCGTGAAACTTTGTTTACTGCACTATAGACTTGGTATATTTTTTCAGTTTTTTTTGTGTTCATATTTCAGACATGTACAGAGAACTGTAGGCCTATACATTTTGTTTTTACAGTACATAATCTTGAGTTACTTTATGTAGGCTATATGTGAATAAAAATGGTTACAATTTCCTTGGCAATATGAGTGCAGTGTGTGTGATGTCAAACTTTGGAGGCTGCTCTTACTGTAAAGTCATTTTCTTAGGTTTTATACGTCTCTGCCATAGTGACAAAACATCTAAGCATTTTGACTTGCAGTGCTCACAGAATGCCACAGGGATGATGCATTTTGGGGGCACTGACTACTTACATGAGAAAGAAGTTTGGTTTTGACACATAAGTAAACTGTTTTGGGAGAGATATGAGGTTCTGCAGCTCATCCATGGTGTTATGCTGAACCATCCAGTTTATTTTTGGTAAAAGCACTAAGTGAATGCAAATGAGCCAAAAGCAATTGAGAAAGATCTTTGCCATTTTGATGGTACTGACACTTTACATGGTAAAGGAATCTAGTTTTGAAGCATGTGTGAACAGTTTTGGGAGAGATATGCGCTTTTGCTAGTGAGCTGTAATGTTGTGCAGAACTGTAAGACTGTTTGGCCAAATGGTCTTGTAGTTTTAAGAATGTAATTTCTGTTTCAAGAAATGAGCCAAACCAACAGAGAAAAACTGTAATAATGGAACATTACGAAACAGAGTTGTTTTCCAGGTAAATTAGTGCAAAACCAAAATGTTGGAATATCCCTTTAAGTGTATTGTGTGCTGGAATTTTACAGGTGAAGGTCACCTTGTTGACGGTATGCGGTGGTGCAGTGGTTGGTGCTGTCGCCTCACACCAAGAAAGGTTCCTGTGTCTGTGTGGTCTTTCTACAGTCTTCTCCCACAGTCCAGCATGCACGGTAGGTTGAATGGTGACTCTAAATTCCTTGTCGTGTGTGAATGTAAGTGTGTTTGTTGTTCATCTGGATACAGACGTAGACACAATTGTTAGTACCCTTCTGTTAAAGAAAGAAAAAACACAATTGTCACTGAAATAACTTGAAACCAACAATTTTGTCCACGTCTGTATGCGGCCCTGTGATAGACTGGTGACCTGTCCAGGGTGAACCCAGTCCTCGCCCTGTGTCAGCTGGGATTGGCTCGAGGCCTCTGCTGCCTTATAGTGTAATGCCATTGTGTGGTCTGTGCACATACACATGGATGGATGGGTGGATGGATGGATGGAGGAATGGATGCATGGATGGATGGATGGATGGATGGAGGAATGGATGCATGGATGGATGGATGGACGGACGGACGGATGGATGAATGGATGGGTGGATGGATGTATGTATGTATGGGTTGATGGATGGATGGATGGAGGGATAGATGGAGGAATGGATGCATGGATGGATGGATGGATGGATGGAGGAATGGATGCATGGATGGATGGATGGATGAATGGATGGATGGATGGACGGACGGATGGATGAATGGATGGGTGGATGGATGTATGTATGTATGGGTTGATGGATGGATGGATGGAGGGATAGATGGAGGAATGGATGCATGGATGGGTGGATGGATGGATGGATGGATGGACGGACGGACGGATGGATGTATGGATGGGTGGATGGATGGATGGATAGATGGAGAGATGGATGGATGGAGGAATGGATGGAGGGATAGATGGAGGAATGGATGCATGGATGGAGGAATGGATGCATGGATGGATGGAGGGATAGATGGAGGAATGGATGCATGGATGGATGGATGAATGGATGGATGGATGGAGGAATGGATGCATGGATGGATGGATGAATGGATGAATGGATCATGGATGGATGGATGGGTGGATGGATGGATGGATGGATGGATGGAGGAATTTGATTTGATTTGATTTGATTTGGTTTGAACTTTATTAATCCCAGAGGGCAATTCTGTTCAGCAGTCCACCAAGAACAATATAAACTCATCCACATTCATACCTACATACATACGCACAGGTGCCTTTTTGTGTTTACAATGTCAGCGGAAGCAAAAGATGTCCACCTTTGTCTCCTATTTGGACTTCCAGCGTGTAAAGAAAGAGAAAAAAATTATGGATGCATGGATGGATGGATGGATGGATGGATAGAGGACACCTCATCTACTGGTGGTGGTGAATACACACCTCATTTTGAGAACAATACCTCCTGCAGTGGCCACACAACTGAATACAGCTGTTATTCTGCTTAGTGTAAAAAACCTGAAAGAGACACACCAGTATAATCAAACTAAAGCAGTTCTTCAAGTGTGCCATGTTGCTGTCGCTGTGTGGGTTCGCAAACTCTCTGTTCAGACAACACGGCCGCTCTGCCACGTGCCGCTGCCCGTCTCACACGCAGGTCGTCAATAAGAGAGGTTAAGGCAACATTGCCCGAGGACAAAAGATGAGAGGAGGTGCACACAGACAGAGAGAGACAGACGTGGCCTGGAGGATAACCATCTCTGTCTAATCATCACCAGTTCTTGTTTAAATTTTGGCCGCAGCCCAGGAGGGGAACACTTTCATTAATCCTACGGTCAATCCACCGTGGAAACAAACACATTACGCTGCCAGTCTATGACTCACCGGCCTTCCACATCCACCACAAATGTTAGCGCTAGCCGTGCTTTTTCCTCCTCGCCGTGCCTCGCCCTTCCTCGCTTCTCGCTGCCACCGCCGCGCTATCTCGCTCTCAACTTTTAACCCCCACTGCTGGAAGCAGTTTGAGGAAGAGCCTGACTGACCCTGTTGTTTTAACAGACTGTACAAAAAGTTGGAATGGCTCTATTCAAATAAAATAATAAAAAAGAAGATAAGAATAGACAGGTCCAGACTGTATCATATCTATAAAACATGTTTTTTGTGTAAATCTGTGGGGATGACGATGCCTTTGTTCAAGTGGCTGCTCAGATCTTCATCATTCTGACATTGTTAATGACATTAATTTAATACCTAAAGGAATTCTTTCCACAACCAATCAGATTCCTCACAGGGTGTAAAGCTTCGAAATGAGAAGCACAAGACCTCAGCATGGCTCAGACAACGTTTTGTAAGGCCGTCTAAAAGTATCTAAAAACCCAGGGATGTGTGAGGCAGGTGCAGACTTCTCCCCCAACATCACTCTTGTCATTGTTCACACAGCTACTTGTCACAAACAAGTTTGATTCAGGTGTTGAGACTATAAAGATACAGTATGTAGCTATAGGACCAAGAATTCTTGGAGAGATGAGAGAGGCGGTGAAAAAAAGATCTCAGGTTCATCATCAGTTTGTGGCCTTTTTTTAAACTAGACAACAAAACATTTTCTCATCACCAGTGTTTCCACAGTGCGATCACACGACTTTTCCTATCTTTAAAACGACCCTATGCACAAGCCCTGACGGAGGGTTTTAATTCAGTGATAGGCTTGGTCAAAGTCATATGCAAACACTCTGGCTAAATAGTCTAATCTATTGAAAAAATGTCATATCTGGGACCAATAAGAGGATGTAGGCCAACACTAGTGAAAATATGAAACGTGCCGATTGAGAGGTCAGTATGTTATCATAGAAAACACACATGTGTAATCACAGCCTATGTGCTATCAGACCTCTGTCTTATGTCACGACAGCCGAGGTTTCACATGATTCAGAGCTGATAAGTGACCGTGACAGCCCTCTCATATATGAAAACACTGGCTGCATTTGTAATTAGGTATGAATGCGATTATCTTTGGGTAAATATTATAATATGGCCATTGATACCATGTGAGCTGCACTTGTAGGCATACCCACAGATTTGATAAGAGGTTGACCTTATAGTGGAGCTGTTCCTGTGCTCATTCACATCATAAGAGTGCAATGAAACGGCCTTTGTATTTTGTAGTCCCATAACCATACGTTATATGATGATGGCTGCGGTGGCGGCCAGCGTATGCATCATCTCTGCCCTGATGATGAGGTTAGCATTACAGTATTTGTAGAGGGGGAACAGTATGAAAACAGTTGGTACTGTGTGAGTTGTCTCAGTGTTCTTGTATGAAGGAGACTAAAGTTGTCTAATGCTGTAATTCTGGCAGAGTTATACCAACGCTGCACTGCCTTAAATGGGAAACAGAGGCCCAGATCTGTGCTTTACTACAACATGGCTCTGATTAAGGCCAGATCGGTCTGCCTGTGGTTGGTTCTGAGCCACGGCCAACTGCTGCTCAGGGACACGAGCATTAACGTTGAGGTATGAATGCATCTGTGTATACCTCTCCCTCTTATGTCTGCTTTGATGGACATCCAGGAGAGCTGTTATCATTGCTAAAGGTCTGGGTGGAGTATCGATCATTTTATGGTCTGTTTACAGCAGCCTGGCACAAAGAAATCAATATGAAAGTAGACACAAAGTCAGTGGAGCGTTGACAAATACACAAGTATGAGCTGCAAATACACACAAAACAGCCACAATAAACTCATGAGTTTGAGATAACGGGATAAAAACCAACATCTTCTTCATTGCAGTGTGTTGGGTGAACTCATGCATACTTAGTACAGCCCTAAAGAGCTGCTAGCACAGCTGTGGGCCCTCAGTCTTACTAACTTCAGTCTGCTACAGGTTATAATATGCAGCTCTGTGATTATAATGTGTGTCCTTCATAAATGATTGGTGCTTAGTGAAGTGAACGGTGTCAGCGGGGTCACAGAAATACATTCCTCTGTGAAGTTGCAGCCTGATTAGTGTGAAATGAGGATGGCTCATTGCACACACAGACACAGTTTCTGCCTGTGTTGGTTAACTTACTCCCTGTAGTACTAATCAACAGGTCATTTATTACCAGAGAAATTCAAGTGCTGCTTTTTGAGAGAATCATAAAATAGCGGTAATTTAAAAAAATCAAAAAAAAAAAGCTGCAGCCAAAGCCGCTGTCAGTGTCTTTACTGCAGTTGTTGCTACAGATGCTCCCATTATAACCGGCCAACCTATAACTTACATTTTTAATGTTTTGCAGCATGGTAGAATTTGATATTGTTCTGTTGTTGGTTGTCTCATCACCTTCATCAGTTAGACTGAGCATCATCAGGTGGAGTGAGCAGAACCATCTGCAGCTCAGTGTCAGTATCACACTGGTTGCAACACAGTTATAATCCACAATACAAGTCCTTTTTCTTTGCTTATATTGTTTGTCCTCATGCACTCTTCTCTTCTCTTCTCTTCTCTGCCACCATCTTGTGGCCAAAATGGGAAAAAATAAATTTCTTATCCCTCAAAAAACATTGGAAATACAGATGCGCCAACGGCATCAACTCCAGTGAAACATGATTCAATATGTAGCCTATAGAAAACTGGTTGGCAAGGCATAATTAATTTAACTACAACTTAACATAAATACTGTGTTTAGTTGGAGCCCTCTGTGTTAGTCTTAGTTTGTCCTGCAGTAACTTATTTCTGCTTGATCATATCTGTAATGGCAGCCTACTGTAACTCCACTCTAATAATAATATAATAATATATAATAAATTATACAGGAATGCAGTGTCCTTCCTGATGAGCCTTAAAGCATTTGCTCATAAAAATCTGTCTGATAAGCCTGTTTACCTACTTCTCTTGGATGTTGTTAAAGACGTTGGAAGCTTTTGCTCGTTTTTAGTCCGTGTCATAGTTTGTATTTTACATTTGAAGCCTATTTGAAAATATATATATATATATATTATTATTTTTCTAATTGTAAAAGTTTGCAAATGATGTGAAACGTCGTTTTTATTACTTTTCTTTCTTTCTTTCTTTTTTTTAAATCACAGGTTAAAATGAAGTTAAACTGGAATAATGGAGGGTTAGGGTTAGGGTTAGGGGAAAAATGGAAAAAAATTATACATTTCTTGCCAGAAAGAAAAAAAATCACACTCATCATCACCGATTGATGAGAAAAGCGCAGTCCCTTCAATCTACACTCTGAACCTTGTTACTACCCGTAGTTTACGTCATCAAAACAAGCCGACCTCAGCAGCATGGAGAGGCACCGTCAGTGAGACAGATTTTGACCTTTCCGTTTTTAATTTTTTCTTCTTCAAGTGTCGGTGAGTTTATTTTTCTCTTCCCGCCTTCAGCGTTAACCCACGTTCATGTTAAGTGAAGTCAGTGCAAAGTTTAACTGCTGCTTTTGACTGAATTTGTTAGGGAAGCTAAATGCTACATGTAGCTGCTGTTTGTCTCCACATGTCATCCTCTTATTCATAACAGATAATGTTACTGTCAGCGTCCCTGTAAAGTGTGCGTTCATACTTATGCTGGTACTTATAGGTCCTACAGTTAGGTCGAGAGCTACAGGAGACAGTGGTAATAAGTAAAGTACTGTAGTTAAGCTACGTTACATTGTAACGTACATGCACTTGTGTTTGCCATTTAATATTAACGTTACTTTTTTTTACTTGACTACATTTGTCTGAAGAGGAAGAATTTCTTGTTAGCTTGTATCCACTTGTAATAAAGAGCTTTTATGTTCTGGTATTGTCATTTATATGTAATTAAAAGTTTGACTTGCAAAAGAAGCTGTGGATGATTTTTTTTTTGTTGTTGTTCCTCTTTGCTGCAGGGTTGGCTCACACTTTCCAGCATGTCGGTCAAGCAGGCATCGGTTCATGCCAAATGGATCATCGGCAGGGTTATCGGGACCAAGATGCAAAAAACTGCTAAAGTGAGAGTCACAAGGCTGGTGCTGGACCCCTACCTGCTCAAGGTGAAGCTTTAAGCACTTACATGCTGCTCCAAAACAAGTCTTTTTTCAGTGTCACGTTTAGGAAATGCTATTTATGCTAAACATAAACTTCACTTTATCAGTGTGCATTGTACCACACAAAAAAGAAGTTAAACAACAAACAACATTACATACATGTTGTATGAAGATATCAGCTAATAAAAATCCTAAACAGCTACAGTTGTGAGCTGACTACTGCTGTGCAGTGTCTATTTAAAAAAAAGTCTCATGATATATTTTCTTCCCCATAGTACTACAACAAGAGGAAGACATACTTTGCCCATGATGCGTTGCAACAGTGCACTGTGGGAGACATTGTCCTTCTCAAGGCTCTGCCCGAGGCCAGGTCCAAACACGTGAAGCATGAACTGGCTGAGGTGGTTCATAAAGTGGGCCGGGTGGTCGACCCACTGACTGGAAAGAGGGTTGCAGGAACTGAGTTTGTGGAGCCCCTGGCTGAACTCCCAGTCAGTTTGGAGGAGACGACGTTGACAGAAAAACTGAAGGAGCTCAACATCACTGCGGCTTCCAGTGGAGCCGAATCCTCGCCAGCACAAACTCCAGCTCCTTGACAGAAAACAAAACGCTGCTCTTCTGTGTAGTAATGGTAGCTCAAACACATGTTTCTGTTTCCGGTGTTCATGTAAATATAAGTTTATAAATCAGTAATCTTGTCGTATAATATATGTGTATTTTCCTCACTGCCTGTACAGGAGGCTTGAATTGATGACACATCTTTGAGGAATTTACAATAAAATGATAAACATGCATGCATGGTGACTGTTTCTGCTCTCAATCATGAGATCTATTTTTGAAAGATACGACAAAGTCTTAATAA
Source organism: Trachurus japonicus (assembly GCF_045865225.1). Taxonomy (NCBI): domain Eukaryota; kingdom Metazoa; phylum Chordata; class Actinopteri; order Carangiformes; family Carangidae; genus Trachurus; species Trachurus japonicus. The sequence continues at coordinate 26,611,251 of NC_140920.1, read as the reverse complement.
AACCCACAGCACAACTCTTATCTTCTGTATAGGATACATATGTCAATGCATATTTCAATCAATATCAGTCACTGGCACAGCCTTTACTTGGTGTTTTACTATGGCTTTGTATTCAGCTTTTGATCATTTATGAAGACATGTTTGATAGAAAGTGGATCTGTCCGCTAGTTAATCATTTCATTGAAATGTGCATGTGTTCATGAAAATAGTATTTTGTTTCTTCTTTTGAGAGTTGTGTAACTAATATTCTGAAAAAAAACAGACTCAGTTTTATTTCGTGGAAAGAAAATAGAGACTATCAGCAGACTTGTGCTTTAGTATGTGTTCAAATCCTGCAAAGCGAAGAAACAATTTGATCAAAGAGTGTTGTCAACTCTCCGTTGATCAGGAAATCAAGAGTTTATGATATGCATAATCCCCTGCAGTAATTTTAAACCACTCCGTGTACATATCACCCGGGCGTCAGTATGTAAAATTAACTACACAATGTGCAGGGATTCAGGTGCTCGGGGTTACGTTGTTGTAAGTAACGTCAGGTCCTGCGGGAGCAGCCCGAGTCACACAACCTGACCGACTGACTGACAGCAGCTTTCAGGGAAAACATGGCGACCAGAGTCCTTCAGAGAGTGGGCACCGGCCTCGCACACACCAGACACGGGCTCCCGGCGGGCGGACAGGTCACGTTTGTCGTAAGGTTAGACTTGTGCAAGTGGAAAATTGTCGGAGCGCGTGTGGAAATGTGACATAAAACGTGTTAGTTGTCGGTAGAGTCTTTACCAATGACCTGGTCCGGTATGCTAAGGGGCTAAGCTAACGCTAACCTGCGGACGTCGGCTCCGCTCAGGTCCCGGTGCAGCGCAGTTAGCCCGACTTAGCTCTAGCTCTGAAGTTGCTAACTTTACGCTAAAGCTAATTACTACTCTCCCGATTTAGAAAGTTGCGAAACAACTTGAGTTTGCATTCATCCGCACGTGCTTCATACTTTTGGGAGGGACGAATCAGTTATTGTGTCCATGTGCGGAAATAACACAAGTTTGTGTTAGTCACAAACTGAATATAACTTCAAGGTCAACATAACAACGAATCGCTGCACCGCACTACTTGTTTTGATCAGTGACACAGTTCTGGCTGCAGCAGACCTGTGCCCTGATCCCAGCTGTAGTGAAACATTATCGGCTAAAATGCTGTGATATTTCTAGAAAACATGCTCATACGTGACAGTCTTGAACGCACCATGTAAAGTGCTGTGATGCTTTCATCGGCTGGTAAACTGTCAAAGTATCACCCCGTGATAAACACAAGTGATCACTGCTTGAAGCGCGTGTTCGCACTTTTAAATTAAGTTTATTTTCATAAAACTTAATACTCCTCATGTGGTCAGGCTGCTTAGTGTGCACTGATCCTCAGGTTATGTGCAGCCTGCACAGATTATTACCTTCTCTGTCGCTGTGGTTTCTAAACAATGAATGAGAATGAGAGTCTACTGTGATACTGTGTACTAGCTTTTTGTTGCAGAGATTAACTACAATACAGTGCTACCTTGTGTATTTTCCACTGATCTCAGCCCTATTAAGAACAACTGATTTTACACAACTTTTTATGAGAAACTTGTGTGCCTAACATTAAAGGTACACCAGTAGTATGTTCAGGAGTACTGCATATTTTGATCTGTACTGTATTTTTATGTCACTAAGGGTAGTTGAACACCTTAAAGTTATGACTATATCAGCAGTATATGGGCCAGTTTAGGAATTGTATCCAATACAAACAAAACATAATGGAGATAATGTTTCTCTAGTACCTCAAACATAAGTCTATACCAGTCTAGGATTTTTTACACATGAAAAATACAATTAACATTAAGTCAGAAGGGAAGAGATTACAAGGAAAAAAAACTCAGTGTAACTACCATTTGCTTTAGAAACTAAAATATTTTCAGTTTGCTTTTGAAATGTTGTTTTGCTCCCACTTGATCAGGTACAGGCAGAAAAGCACCACCTGATGAGCTGAGAGGCCTGACTGTGGTTAGTCAGCAGGCCAGAAATGAGCTGGGGAGCCAAAGCGCTTTAATAGAATTACAGTAATAGAGAACAGGCTACATAGTTGTGTGCTGCGTTTGTGATTAGCCAGTATTTTATTTCTTTGTTGCGTGGCAGACAAAATGGTGGATTTATCCAACTGTTGTTGTTTTGTTTCTTTTTTTCCACCACAGGAGCCTCTCGGCGTACCGTGAAGACAGCTGGTTCAAGTCTCTGTTTGTTAGAAAGGTCGACCCAAGAAAAGATGCTCACTCTCATCTGCTCGCTAAGAAAGAAGACCACAACCTGTACAAAATCCAGTGTATGTATTGTTTCCTACCTGGTAGTGGTGAAGCAGATAACGCTGTAAGATAATAATAATAATTCATTTAGATGATGTGTTATCAACTGAAGTCTTCTTGTTCTGTCTTTGCAGTTCACAATGTCAAGCCTGAATGCCTTGATGATTACAACGACCTATGGTAAGTCTCTGTTCTGATCAAAGCTCTAGTTTTGGAAACTGCAGATATTGTTTACAGTTTTACATATCTGTTTGTTGTGTGTGTCTGTGTGTCCTCAGTGAGAAAATTTTGCCTTCCATTCATGCTGACCCTGAATACCCTTGTGAGCTTGTGGGCACCTGGAACACATGGTACGGAGAACAGGATCAGGCAGGTAAGAACGTGCATGTCTCAGTGTTATATAGGTACAGGTGGCAAATGTGCTTAATCTTCAGAAATCAAAAGTTAAAACATTAATAAATAATAATAATAGGACCAAGAGATAAAGCAATCAACGGAATATGAATTGAAAACAATAATTGATTATTCAGGTGCAAAAATGCTGAACGATTCATCTGCAATAAGAGGGTTCATGTTTTCTTCAAAAATGAAATTGAAGGGTTTGTTTTAAAAAAAAAAAAAAAGCAATTAAAGGATGTGACGTTTTATAAACTAAATGATTAATTGATTAGATTGGAAGAATAAAGGCAGACTGGGGGTTTAAAGAAGAACCACTTCCACAAATAAACCGCTTTTCCTGGAACCTCTTGTGTTACTTGGCGAAGATACAGTTAGTCTGCTGCAGCCGCTGGGAAAGAAAATGAGGTTTTGAGGATTTTTTGAACTGTGTCATGTTTTTCTCTGAATGATTTTCCAAGAATACTCCTTGGAAGTTGCTCCTCTTTAAGCGACGCTAACCTGCACTTTGCACAGCATTTATATTGCAGTTAATTTTAGCTGCGACTGTGCTGCACTTTTCCTGGCTGCTGTCCATTTTGTTTGAATGGTGACATTTGTCCTTCCTCAGCTGTAATCTGCCTCGAATGTCACTGCGCAGTAATATTGGCACCTGCATTCAGGATAAGCTCCAAAAGGCTGCATGAATAAAACATGCACACAACAACAGCACTGTGCTCTGACAGACTTTGTTTCCTAAACACGGTTTGTTTTATTGGAGATAGCTTTCACTTAGTCACGTGAAATTTTTATAATTAATATCTTCATTCAGTTTGGATTTTGTCACTGGGGTCAGTTATTTGTTATTACTCTGTATTGTGGTGGGTTTGACTCTGTGTAGTGCTGAGTTGATCCTTATTATCTTTTTTTCCTGATCTTCTTTTCATTGTTGATATTTAATCACTATGTCAGCCAGTTTTTTGGTTTGAGCCTCGGTCAGAAAGAATCTGGAAACTGGATCTCATCATAGCCCCTCCACTTCGCAGGTCGTCTAGAGAAATAATTAATTATGCCTTAGAGAAAATCTCTTGCCTGAAGAAGGTATATTTGAGAGCTGCATTATTTTTGGCTCTTCTGCTCCTTCTATTCTAGTTCACCTGTGGAGATATCGGGGAGGATACCCGGCTCTCACCGAAGTCATGAACAAACTCAGGCAGAATAAGGTAACGGGTGCTTGGATTAGCTGAGTTAACTGGCAGCGGTGACCAGTGGGCCGCCCTCTCTAGTGCACCCCTCAGATTAGACCCCACCAGACTGTCCACTTTCTCTTCTCCCTGTCTTCTTTATCTGTGATGTTTCAGCTGGTTGGTGTGAGTGTAAATTTGGTGCCAACTTTATTTACAGCAAATCAATAATATGCTGTGAATAACGTAAGTGCAGTAAATGGACCCAATCTCACCATATCAGTGTTGTATTGTGTTTAATCTTTTTATATTGTTTGTTATTAGTCAAATGGCCTGAAACGTTTCCAAACATTAACTTATAAATTATTATTATTTCAAGAACATGAAATTGTTAAAAATTAAAGTAAAATCACAAGAACATTTAAACCCTTTCATGGTTGTCTTGCACCTGACTGTTGATGTTATTCATTAAAATGAGCACCAACTATTTCAATTTAGGTTGTTTTATTGCATGTAACTTTACTGTGAACATTACAGTTCTGATTTGCACATTCCTACATTACAGATTTTAGATTCAAGTTTCAAGTTTATTTATTTAATAAATAGGACAATGCATATTAATTAACATAAAAAAAAGTAAATATGAAAAGTGATTGTCCATCTCTTGTCCCATAGGCAGGTAGGTGTAAGACAGGAAGAGAAGAGAAGAGAGGAAGGACAATAAATTATAAAACATTCCAACAACAGCCACGATAACAACAAAATAGAATGCACAACAATACAGACTAGGAGTTTGGGACGACACATGATTAACTAGCTCAATGTTAAAATTCTATTGTGAACATGGATTGTACAGTAAAGCGCTAATTTGTATTGCAGGAGGATAACACAAGAGTTGATTTATGTGTGTCACATCTGGGTGCTAACTTTATGATCTCGCTATATAAACAAGGCTGTAATAAATAATATAAACTGAGTAACGTGTCCCTGTTGTTTGTCGTTGGTGTAGGAGTTCATGGACTACAGGAGAGAGAGAGGGAAGATGCTGCTGTCTCGTAGGAACCAGTTGCTGCTGGAGTTCAGTTTCTGGAACGAACCTGTCCCTCGTACAGGACCCAACATCTATGAGCTCCGATCATACCAACTCAGGGTAACTCTGATGCTACACATAAACCACATTTCTCCCATTCAGCATGAAAATGGTTGTCCTGTGCTGATGCAAACAGTCCAACGACTTACTTTCCATTTCTCTCTCTCATTTGCTCACCTCAGCCGGGGACAATGATCGAGTGGGGAAACTACTGGTAAGATATAACTTACTAAAACTCTGCCCTCTTCTGTTATTTTTGCATATGCATATTATTAGAAAATCATTAAATTGGATTCATATTTGATGTTTATCTGAGAAGCTCAGAAGCGTTGTCTTCAATTTGTAGTTTTCATAATTACGTATCATTTAAAAAGTCCCTCATTTCTTCTTTCATTGGTTTTACAGATTGTAGCAGGTGAATATGAGTGACCGGTACTTTCTGTCTATGAAATCTATGCATGACTCCTAATATATGACTAGATGCATCACACACAGTGTATAAATCTCAACTATAATCAACCTGTTTATCCTGGATTTAACATGTGCATAGCTAATTAAACGTCTAATGACTGTGAAATTTGCCTGTTGGTGTAATGAAACCAAACATGCTGGGAGGATTGAAACAATTCTGAGATATAACATCAACATATGACGATCTGATTATGAAGAAATAATTGGGATATCAGGGAATGGCGCTATCCTTGAACTTTGAAACCCACAATTCAAACTGGTGATTTAATCAGTGCCGCTCCTCAATAACAGGCTTTTTGTTGAGTTTCTTCTCTCCTCTAACACAACTCTTTTGTGCTCTTCAGGGCGCGTGCTATTGAGATTCGCACGCAGAACCAGGAGGCGGTGGGAGGCTTTTTCTCTCAGATCGGAAGCCTTTACACGGTCCATCACTTATGGGGTGAGCAGTTTTCTATGTTTAATGAACTGTGTACAGAGAGAAGTAAGAGCTTACCACATTAGGGCATTACTGTGTTGAAAACAAATGAATTCCTTCAGCCACATTTTCTCCACTAAGAATCCCTGTGACTATTCAAGAAAAGTAATTAAGGTCATGGAATTATTGGATCTAATTTATAAAGAGTGAAAACGGTAGGTGTGATGTGTGATTGAAACCTTACAACAGTGGTCCCCAACCACCGGGCCGCGGACCGGTACCGGTCCGTGGATCATTTGGTACCGGGCCGCAGAAAGATGAAATGAAAATGAAAAAAAAAAAAATCGTTTGTTTCGTCTATTTCACACTTCCGGTCGTTTTATTTTGAAAATGTTGCCACTTCCGTTTGTGCATCTTCCCAGTGCTGCGCAGGCAATTGACAGGCAATTGACAGGAAGGCACAAACGTAAAAGAGTGAAAAACACACGTCGCCGGGCCGGGAAAAACTCAATAATGAGACGACAGAAGACCCGACGACTGCCAACAAGAAGAAATCTGTTCTAAAAGAAAAAGCACGAGTCCTGTTTAAATTACGGGTTCATTGCAACAGGTGATTCACATGCTCCAAGCTCCGCAATGTGTGTGCGTGACCCGGCCGGCTCTCTGCCGCTTCATCACTTCACAGAAAACTTCTCTCCCTGCGTTCTGGATTTAAGCAGAAAAGCACGGAAAACCTGCTTCCATTAGGCTACAAACATTATGTTTGTGAAACGGAGTTTTCTGCAGCTTCAGCAGCAAAACGAGATGACAGAGTAGACTGGTAGACAGGAACCGAGATGACAGACGGAGCATCACCCCCGGATGACTGACATTATTATAGTGATACTATATTATGGTGAGTTGTAACAAAGAACGTAAACGTAAGAGAAAACTAGGCTATATGAGAATGTGTAGTCCTGTTTATACAGTAATACAGTAGGCCTACATGTAATGTAAACAGGAGAACGTACGCCACCCCCCCCCCGGGCCGCGGTAAAATTTTCCACCGGTGACCGGTCCGCGGAGATAAAAAGGTTGGGGACCGCTGCCTTACAATATATTTTCTTTTAGCTTACAAAGACCTCCAGTCCAGAGAAGACACCAGAAATGCAGCCTGGCAGCGCGAAGGCTGGGATGAGGTTGTTTATTACACAGGTAACTTCCCTCTGTTGTCTTTAAAATCATGTCTTCAAAATTAATGTTTCTCAAGATTGGGATTTAAACTATTTCAAAAATGTTATTTAAAGCAGAAGTAAGCGATAATTTTGTGTTAATATAAGTCTTAAATAGTTATATTTTCCGACAGCAATCACTTACATAGAGTGTTTGGACCGAAACACGGGTCTCTCAGTCCCTCTGCTCTGCTCTGAGCCGAGGAGAAAACTTTCCTTGTATCCTACAACCTTTATCCAATGAGGAGAGAGAACGGCATAAAGGGGCAGTCCTCTCTGTGTGTGCAGCCAAGGGATGCGCCTGAATGTGGTGACGTAGGGACGAGGACCAATAGATCCATGACGAGGGCGAGGGCTGCTAACTCCGTCGGCTGACAAGAAGTTATGGTGCGTTCAAGGCAACCCGTAACTCGTGTTTTTCCGACCTGTGAAGTCGTACCAGTTCGATCTGGTACGAGTTCACCGGTCAGAAGTTACGAGTGGCCGTTATAGTGACTTTCACAGGTAAAACAGGTTGGAAAAACACAAGTGGGTTGCCTGGAACGCTACAAAGTCGTAAGTCGTGACTTGAAGCTGTAATTTACGGTTTCAAAAGCCTGCCTGGAACGCAGCATTAGCCAAAACGACCGGATCGCTTACTTCTGCTTTAAAGGACAATTCCAGGCGAATTCAACTCAGGGGTGTATTTTCATATCATTTTAGGTCTAAAAGAATGAATCTGAAGATTTTCAGTTTAATCGCTCCTGTTTTGCGGTAGTTGCGTCTGTCCCCGCATCGCCACGGCAGCAATGAATGGGAGTGGATGTAAGTTCCGCTGTTTAGGCTGTTTCCAGCCCTCAAAGCCGCAATTTTTTTCCACAGACAGCATCAGATGGAGACTCAAACATGCACCAAGAAGTTTATTTACTTCAAGCAAGCCGACATGTTTGTAAAACTAGATCTAATTCAAAGTCTCCCGGAGTCTCGCGCGAGCCCGAAGTTGCAGTGCTGGTGTGTTCAGGTACAGTAGGAGCTACCGCTTGTGTCATAAACACAGGAATATCAACTCCTTACTTGCTTGAAGTGTACATTTTTTTCCACAGACAGCGTCAGGTGGCTACTCAAAGATGCGCCGAGAAGTTTTTTTTACTTGAAGCAAGTAAAGAGTTGATATTCCTGTGTTTATGACACAAACGGTAGCTTTTCCCACTGCTCCTGAACACACCGAGCACGGCAACTGGGTCTCGCGCGAGACTCCGGGAGACTTTGAATTAGATCTAGTTTTACAAACATGTCGGCTTGCTTGAAGTAAATAAACTTCTCGGTGCATGTTTGAGTAGCCATCTGATGCTGTCTGTGGAAAAAAATTGCGGCTTTGAGGGCTGGAAACAGCCTAAACAGCGGAACTTACATCCACTCCCATTCATTGCTGCCGTGGGGACGCGCGGACATACGCAACTACCGCAAAACAGGAGCGATTAAACTGAAAATCTTCAGATTCATTCTTTTAGACCTAAAATGATATGAAAATACACCCCTGAGTTGAATTCGCCTGGAATTGTCCTTTAAGGTTTTTATCTCACATGTGCAAAGACTTGGAACATACGGTATTGTGACACTGGGAAGAGTTTATCACTGATATTTACAGATGGATAAAAGATCTTCATTCAAGGGGAAATATCAAAACAGTGTTACAAATCAGAACTCCGAATGATTGAACAAATTGCTGAAAGCCTGACATAGAAACCTTTTGCTAAATGTGTTCCTTCTCCCACAGTCCCTCTCATTCAGCACATGGAATCCAGAATAATGATTCCCATGAAGGCTTCGCCTACGAAGTAATCTCCAACGGCGGGAACCTCTCAACAGCCACTGCATCTATCACACTGATCTGTAGAGAGCGTAAACAACCAACAGAGTGTGCACTGCCAGGGATGTCGGCGTAACAACAACGTGTTTTAGCTTTTGTTTCCTTTTTGTTTGTTTCTTCACTCCCCTTTTCTGTGTGGTCCTAGAAAGTCTTATTTCAGATGCTGAGGTTAAATTGATTATCACCAAAACTGTATCTGTTACAGCGGTTACTGTGTTACTGATCTATCAATGCACTGTGTGTAGGCTGAATATAATTTGACACACTCCTCTTCACTGTCTCTATCATTTGAAGGGTCAGTTTTAAAAGGTTTGAAGGTTTGTCTTTTTCTTTTCTTTTTTTTATGATGATCTAATTAATTCCTTCATCAGTGTTTGAGTGTTGAGATACCAGGAGTGGAGATGAATGAAACTATTAGCAGTTCTAGTGCTGGTCACAGGGGCTGAAAATGTCTCAAAGTCTTTCATACAAATGTGTTTTCACAAGAAAACTAAAATGACTTGGACGCCCCGTTGCACTACAACTCAAGCAAAAGTAACTCCCTCCAGTATCTCACAACAAAAACACTGAGCCCAGATATTCAGAAATTTGACGAGCTTCTTTAAATGTTACAGGGGATGGTCATTTTACAAAAAAAGGAGTGTGCTGTTTACAAATCAGTGTTTTATGATTGACAGTGAAGCTGGTTGTCAGAGACCGTGCCCCGTGTTGTAGGGCCTCAGACTCTAGCTTTATGTTCAGTAAGAAGTTCACCAGGTATCCACTCCTCCACTAAATACCACTTTATGTTTACATGGCTTTGACCCAGTCAGCTGATTATTGTGTGCACCAATAATTTGTTTCTGAATCAGCTGGGTGGGTCAGAGGATTCGTAATGACGCGTTGTGACGGTGCACTAATGCTGAAGTTCACAAACGCACCACAGAGTGTCAGCCTGGCCAGGAACGGTCCAGATGTGGGGTTGAATTGTGCTGAGTCAGGAGCCTTTTCTCCCCATCTCTGTCTCCTTTATTAAACTGACCACATCTCCAGATTCTTTTTCTAACTTGAATTTTCACAACCCTTCTTGCTCTTTTCTGCTGTGGAGACGGAGACATGGTGATTTGAAATAAATGATTAGAAAATGTTTTTTTGATTTCAGCAGAACTAATCAGTATCTTCAGCACAAACTCTCTGTACACTGGCTGCTTTGGCCAAATCCTGGATCAAGCAATTAATTAATGCCAAGCAAGTGATAGTGTGTTGAGATTAATGTTTATTTTTAATGGTCATGATCATAGATATACATAGTGGGCTTATTGACCAAGCCAGAGATATGGTCAATGTGGTATCTGTAAATGGAGTGGGGTATTCTAAACTATCTTATGATGATAAACAAGTGGACAGGAGATGAGTAATATCTCAGTGTGGTAAATGTGAAATGCAGTGCTTTAAAAAGATTAGTTGTACATATTGAATTAAACTTCTGATGAGAATGTAAAAAAAAAAGTCAAAGTCTTTTTATTCATTTGTTTATTGTATGAAGTGATGATACAGTACATCATGTATTGAATAACGTGACTCGCAGCAGTTTGATCATTTTAACTTGAGCTTGACTCACTAAAAAATAAAACAAATCAAATTATATTGATCCAGTTGTTATGGAGCAAACCTGGGAGCAGCTGTCATCTTATCCTGGCTGTCAGTCTGGTTTTGGAATAAACAGGCACTGGTTTAAAAAAAACTTCCTGTTATAAACAGACAGAACAAATCCGAGATCCCATATTTCCTTATAAGAAACAGAGAAGTGACGTAACCGAGCCAATCAGCGCGTGTCTGGGGTGTAACTGATGCTGCCTTCACAGTATGTCGGAAATCTGATACAACCTAAATATTTTACCAAATAAATTATAATTTATAATATTTTATCTCTCCAGGACTGCAGATAACGTCCATTGTGAATGCATGCAATAATAGCTAGCTAGCTATATATAAACCTAACCCTAAAACAACAACGACATTAAAAAAAAGACGCAAATGTGTAGGAACGTCACAAGTGAAGGTCTTGAAACCAAAGTGTTACTCAAGGAATAGTATTAACAAAACGAAGCACAGGTTTTGTTATTTATTTTATTTTTTTAAAAGTAACAATTTTCTCCAGACTCAGTGGATCAGTGTTGCCAGATATGACTGAGAAGAATCTTCCCTTGCAACAACAACTTAAAACCCATCAACAGAGGCAGCACCTGCTTACCACATGCCATTGCATGTATTCTCTACCATCTTGTAATTAATATGATGTAAAACAACAACAACAAAAAACATCTTGATACTAATTTTTTGTGAAGATTCGCATGCAAATATAAATGGGTTTATGGACTTGTAGCCTAATTGTAGGCGATAAATATGTGTAAGTCATACTGAAATTTAAAAAATATATATGTGTATCATAGCTGTTCTGATATAATTGTTCAGGGCTATTGCACAAATAAATTACCCTAAATATCTGGAATAAATACCAAGTGCCCAAACAATCGGGGTGTCCGAGCCCAGACGGGTTACGTGAAAGCAGCACGAGAACACGTGTGGAGCCTTCTGGAAAACGAACTCCCCTTTCGTTAGCGCCGAGCCCGAGCAGTGCAGCGGACCACCGGCGGTACTTTTTTACTTTTACTTCGCTGGCTGTGCTGCTTCGCCATGGCTGCCGTGAAAGCTCTGAACCCGAAGGCAGAGGTGGCCAGGGCCCAGGCCGCCCTGGCGGTTAACATCAGTGCCGCCCGGGGGCTCCAGGACGTGCTGAGGAGCAACCTGGGACCGAAGGGGACCATGAAGATGTGAGTGCTGATGGAGCCCTTTGTGCAGCACGCGTGCTCTGCTAGCCGCTAGCAGCTAGCCGCTAGCAGCTAGCCGCTAGCGCTAGCCTCAGCTCACCGGCAGCAGCCTAATCGCCCAGCCGGTCTTTCGCCACCTGGTTACACATTTATATATTTTGAAGTTGATATTTTTTAAATGTCGTAAAGCCTCCTCTGGTTTATTATTGTAGTGTTAAAGTGCTAAACCACAGTTTGAGCCCGCCGAGGCCTCCTGTTGCTAAACGGATAACGGATGTTCCCGGCGCACGCTGCCCTGCCCAGTCATCGTCCTGATCCGCTCAGAGGGAGCTAACCCCCCAGCTAACCCCCCAGCTAACGTTAGCACGTCGCTGTCAGCCGGCTAGCAGGGGATGCTAATGCTAAAACCGATTGAGTTTAACGTCAGACGTGAAAAAGGTGCAGTCAGTGATGATTTTAACGTCAACCGGTGTGGCTGATGAGCGACATCACGACCCCCACCCAGGTGGATTATAACAGGAAGTGCAGACAGATATTAGCAATACCTCTGCTTCTGTCAGTCAACACACTAAACTGGCTTTATACACAATGCATGTCTGATTTTCCTCTCCCCTGCGCTGACCATCTGTTGTATCGGTACAGTTAAGTAGCTGTCAGCAAGCTGCAGGGAAGGTACCTTGTTTCTGCTCAGCCAACTTTAACCCTTCCCCGCCTGTTTGCTCCACAGGCTGGTGTCTGGGGCAGGAGACATAAAGCTGACCAAAGATGGCAATGTCTTGTTACACGAGATGGTAAGGAAGCGTTGAGCTGTGAAATTATGCTGCCTAATAATCCTCCTGTGCTCATTTCTACTGTTTTCTTCACTGTCATAAAGTGGCCACACCCATTACATAATTTGTAAGTGTGTGTGGAGATGCTACCAAACCTGCTGGCACATCTTATGGCTAAATGATGTGCAAAACAATACATTTGTTATTGTGTTGCTAGGTTTGAGTAAATATTGCTTCACAAATTTGTTGTAGTATTAATTTTCCATTTTCATTGTAAAAATACAGAAAAAGTATAATTCTTTTAAGGTACTGGGTCAAACAAACAGGCTCCCTCACAGAGAACATTATAATGCTGGTTGCTAATGCCTCAGGTGCCAAAAACAGCCAATTTTAACTGTTTGTCTTTGACTGATTGCAATTTAAGTTTCCCTCTTGGGGTAATGAATTGAAGGCTGTTTGTCTGTCTCAAATGAATGAATGCAGACAAGGTCCTGTTTGCTGTTTGTGAAAACATTTTTTTTGAGTATTTCTGCCTTTGTTATAATTAAAAAAAACATTTGTATTTGACAATTGAAGGTATCAAACATGTATTACTCGTAACATATTGGGCCACAAAACCACTAATTGATCACAGGATATATTGATCTAAATTTTTTATACCTGCTTTGTATTGCATAACAACATAACACACTTACATTTAATTGATTTACATTTTTCTGCTTTTCTTTAACATTACAAAATTTGAGAAATGATCAGCGGATGATTGATTATTGCAGAAAATCATAAGTTGCAGCCCTTTGTTCCTCTTCTTCTGATATTGAAGGAGACATAAGCACCATAATAGCAGCCCTGGTTCTAATGCTTTTGCACCATTTTCTCCCCTTTTCAGCAAATTCAGCACCCAACAGCATCACTGATCGCTAAGGTTGCCACGGCACAGGATGACATCACAGGAGACGGAACAACCTCCAATGTCCTCATCATCGGTGAGCTGCTGAAGCAGGCCGACCTCTACGTGTCAGAGGTAAACAAGGAAAACTGCCAAGTCATTTTTAGTACTATTGTGAATGTTTGTTTTTTTTAAAACCTAACTTCTCATGTGGATTCACTATTTAAATCTGGATACATTTCTTTCTATAACTCACTGTGATTTCCTGCTGCAGGGTCTCCACCCAAGAATCATTGCTGAGGGCTTCGAGGCGGCCAAAGAGAAAGCCTTGGCTGTTCTGGAAGAGTTGAAGGTGACGCAGGAAATGGACAGAGAGACCCTCATCAATGTTGCACGCACTTCCCTCAGAACTAAGGTCCACGCAGAGCTGGCAGATCTGCTCACTGAGGTAAGACACCAGGGAGTCGAGCTGAGGGTCGGATAGAAACATTCCTATTGTAAAAGCTCCCGCTGCACTGACTTCACTGTTACTTTGTGTGACTATTGTGTGAATTAACTGCTTTATGTGTGTGTGTGTGTGTGTCTGCAGGCTGTAGTCGATGCTGTGCTGGCTATCGCTAAACCCAATGAACCCATTGACCTGTACATGGTGGAAATCATGGAGATGAAGCATAAGACCGACTGCGACACACAGTGAGTTTCAAGACAAACTTTGAGCACTTAATCCCTCTACCGATGGTGACGCCCAGACGTCTGAAGGTTGTTTCCTTTCCTCTGTCCCTCAGGCTGATCAGAGGTTTGGTGTTGGACCACGGTGCCCGGCATCCAGACATGAAGAAGAGGGTGGAGGACGCCTATGTGCTGACCTGCAATGTGTCTTTGGAGTACGAAAAGACGGAGGTCAACTCTGGCTTCTTCTACAAGAGCGCAGGCGAGAGGGAGAAGCTTGTGGCTGCAGAGAGGAAGTTTATCGAGGATCGTGTGCAGAAGATCATCGCCCTGAAGAACAAAGTCTGTCCCAACGGGGAGAAGGGATTTGTCGTCATTAACCAGAAGGTAGGACTGAAGATGATGGACTGCTGGAGACTTGCATGGATAGATATATTAACTCACTTAAAGGAATGGTGGGGATAGTAGGGATAGCCTCCGTAGCGTAGCTCTGAGCAGCTCGCGGTTCTGCTGTTCTAAAAACAGCTTGCACCGACAATTAAAGGTAAAGAACCTACTGCTATGACTATAGGTATTATGGAAATGAGCCAAGACTGTTGAACTATCCCTTTAAATTTCAGAAAGGGTTTTAAAACAGCAAATATAGAGAAATGGGGAGAAAAAATTTGTGAAATGAAGGATTTCAGTAAATTAATGGAAAATCTAGATAAACTAGAGCCAGTTCAGTTTTTGAAGGAGCACAGATCCGTCCATAGTTGCACGCTGAGACGTCTCTGGAGGGCAGAGAGTCAGATTGTCAGATGAGCTGGTGTCATGAAACTCTTTAGACCCAAATTACTTTTCACATCCAACAGAAATAAAGCACCACAGGAGACTGGAGCCAAGAGCTCATTTAGTCCCTGGTTGGGTTTTTGTTTGGTTTGTCAGGTTTGTCAGGTTAGGAGAAAAATGATCAGCTGTTCTGGCAGCATCGACTCATTTTAGTCGATGTTATGTCAGAATGACCTATCAGATTTTACATTAACTTTCTCAGGAATTCACTTAAGTCACACACTTTTTTTATGATGAGCTGCAGTCCCACAAAGTGCACAGTGAACACCCAGGGATGCCAGCGTGGCTCTCCCCGGTCACTTTCTGACTGTGCGACATTAAATCTGATCTGTACCTCTGCATTGGGAGAGCCCACTCCTCTCCTACATGTATTCAGCGGATCAGAATAATCTTCACATCTGAGTCTGATATGAGCACACAAGTGAGTCGTTGATCATCCTGAATGGAAGTTTGATCTCCTCGCTGTGATTTCTCCGTCATGTAGGGTATCGACCCGTTCTCCCTGGACGCCCTCGCCAAGGAAGGCATCGTGGCTCTGCGCAGGGCGAAGAGGAGGAACATGGAGAGGTAATGAAGATATTTTCTCTCTGATGATTTAAGTGGCTTTTTCTGTTAAGTGGAAATGTTGTCCTCTACTTTCTCAAAAGAAGGAAAAACAAAAAGCAACAACAGTGTGTTCTTCCATTGGCAGGCTCACCCTCGCTTGCGGCGGCATCGCCATGAATTCAGTTGATGACCTCACATCTGAGTGTTTGGGACAAGCTGGGTTGGTTTACGAGTACACACTGGTGAGTGTTTACCTCGCTCAGACTGTTTGTGTGTTTATTTGTTCTATAAATGATGAGGCAGAGCTGTTAACTGTCCCCAAACCTGTTTGCAGGGCGAGGAGAAGTACACATTCATCGAGAAGTGTGGGAACCCTCGTTCAGTCACCTTGCTGGTGAAGGGCCCCAACAAACACACCCTCACACAGATCAAAGATGCTGTCAGGGACGGTCTGAGGGCAGTGAAGAACGCCATCGAGGACGGTAAGACAGGACTCAGCCTGAAGCTGTGACTTGTCCTCTATCATTTCATCTCAACTTCTTTCGTGCTGAGATCATTTATTGTAGAATTAATAGATATTTGGTTTGTTTTGCCATCAACATTTTATTTGCACTTTTCCTTTAAAGCCCCAGTATGTAGGAATTCCCCCCATCTTGCGGTGAATTTGCATATCAGAACGTATTCTTGATGTTGCGTTCATGTGAAATCGGACAGACGTCAGACAGACAACAGACGCTGCATGTAACAGGATAAACAAGCTTCTATGTAAATATGTTGTCATGGTGATGTGGTATTGTTTACCTGACCCACGTTTTGCCGTCTTTCTCTGGTTGAGTAAAATGACATCCGGTTGGTTTGCAGACGGCCGACTGCACCTGAATGCAACATCAGTGCCTCCGTCCTTCCTCACACTACACAGTGATGACAGTTTTAACAGGCACTACCTCGAAATCTTTCACCCCAAGCCGACAGCTCCGCTGAGTTTCCGTGGTTACCTACGCTGCCACTGAACGTAAAAAATGGTGATGCAACATGGCCGCCTCGGTTCGGTGCGTCGCCCCCTTATGTAATTGTAACGACTTGTAACAACAACTCAATCTAAGGTACGAGAAAGCTTTCATTTGTATGCGGGTGTGATTCGACTTCAGTGAAATACGTATTTATGAAAGCAATATTTGATTTTTCTAATAAAAAGCCAAATAAGTTACACACTGGGGCTTTAACTCTAGATTTATAGTCAATAACCAAATTTACAACCCATTCTTTACTTCAGTCAATTCTCTTTATCCTGCTCATCTCTTATCTAATATCTGAAGTCAAGATGAGTTCATATCGTCTTTACTAAAGTGCAGTTGGTCTCATTTGCACAGCGAACACCCAAGGGTGCTCACACTGTGGCTCTCCCTGGTCTCTCATGTCTGTGCTACAGTGACTCTGGTCTTCTTCCTCTGCATTAGGAGAGTTTCAGTCCCTCCTACATGTATTCAGCTGACCAGAACAAACTCACTAAAGTGTCATTTCATTGGTGCTGGTCTCACTGTGCTGAGGGATTCCTCCTTTTGTTTTTCTGATGAGCCTCTTTTCATCTCCTCCTCTTCAGGTAGCGTTGTGTCTGGTGCAGGTGCGTTGGAGGTGGCAGTGGCAGACGCTCTGGTAAAACACAAACCCAATGTGAAAGGCAGAGCCCAGCTGGGAGTCCAGGCATTCGCAGACGCTCTGCTCGTCATCCCCAAGGTGAGGGACTCCTCTGTTGTGCTGCTGATGTCATCCCCGGTCCTCTACCGAACTTAAGAAAAATATTGAAGCTGATTTGTTGTCTGTTTGTGTTTAGCTGATCAATTATCATCTTCTTTTGTAGGTTTTGGCCCAGAACTCTGGCTACGACCCACAGGAGACTGTGCTGAAGCTGCAGACGGAGTACAAAGAGTCTGGTCAGCTGGTCGGAGTGGACCTCAGCACAGGTCAGAACCACAGCACGCTGTTGCATATGTTATCCCTTTTCTAAGACACTTACAAAACATCATGTAGCCTACACACTGTCGTACTGATGTCCAGCTGCATTACATTAGAAAATGACTCACCTGTCGCCAATCAGAACAACTGGACAGTAAAAACAGTTTGTTGTAAATTCACCTGCCTCATATGACAGAGGAACATGAACTGTCCTGCTCCTGCACAGCTCTGGTTGTCTTGTGCTGATAAGAGTTTAAGATTAATATTGTAGGCATGTTTATCTTTATTACACCTTTCATTTAACTTCTTTGTTTATTTGTAATGAACTCTGCATATTCATGAACATATAAAAAATTATTTGTTGAAAATATGCCAGATTTAGCTCAAGAGCTAATTTCCATCTGTAGTCCTATGGTCCACAAATAAAATTACATTTAAGGCAAAAACAGAACAAATGCTAAGCATAGTACAAATTCAATATGTGTCACAATGGTTACATCAGTCGGAAGGAACAAAAGGTGTAGAGATCTTAAAGTGCTTTTATCCAACAGTAAATTTCCTAATTGCTATTTGAGATTCACTAAAGTGCATTATCAGGCAGTGCTATTTTTAAAGTGCATGGAGTAAAGTGCCTACTGTTGTAAAGAAAAATAGAAAAAGAAAAAAAAACTACCCTTCATGTTCACAGAGCTGGTTTTACCATATCTAATGAAAACCTGTTGTCTTTCAGGGGAACCCATGGTGGCCGGCGACGCAGGTGTATGGGACAATTACAGCGTGAAGAAACAGCTCCTCCATTCATGGTGAGATGACGCTTCTCTAAACCTCACAGGACCAGTAGATTATTTACCATTGTCTTTGTTCTTCATCAACACATCTGTCTGCTTCTCTTCACAGCACGGTCATCGCCAGCAACATCTTGTTGGTGGATGAGATCATGCGAGCTGGAATGTCTTCTCTCAAAGGTTAAAGGTCAACAGAAGAAGCTGCAATCGTTTTTTCATACTCACAGGGATAGTTGTTTACCTTGATGGTCGAGTCAACGTGTTCCCGCTCCTGGCACTCTGAAGCTCCCCAGTCTGATGGACAGCCTGCTGTCAACACTGCGGCATCCATCACAGCGTCCGTCAGAAACCATTGTTATGCTAGTCATGGTCTTCTTTTTCATGGATTTGTCAACGCCTCTCTGATTGGTTTATTTATGAGATTTTGTTCAAAGCACTGACCTCTGCCACTCAGTTCTGTTTCTACCCATTAAAGGTTTTCTTGGCTCCTGAAAGAGTTGATTGAATTTTTTCTTCTGTGAAGAGTGAATTGATAATATCCTCCTCTGCTTAGAAGATGAATGCATGTACATGATGTATGTATGTTATGAACCACATCCACACTAAAACAATGACACAACTAGTGGTCGGATGAAACAAGTGCATTTACAGAAATACAACACTTATGGTACCAAGTGTTAATGTTTTCTGCCACTGCTATGCTCTAAGTCTTAGAGCAAAATATTTACCTGTATACTCCTCTAGAAGTATGAGCTTTAATTTACAGATCAAGTTACACATACAAAACTTACAGAATAAACTCATGAAATATCTGTTGAGTCATGGATGTTAGCTTTCACTTATCAGCTAATTAATGCAACTCAGGCTGATGTATCAGTAATCCAAATTGCTTTCTTCAATGTTGAAAACGAAATGTGACTGTTTAGCCTGACATAGTGCATCCTAATATGCCCTGCGATTGGATTTTATAACATGTCAGTTCAATCCAAAGTTAATGGTTTCTTTGACAAAGGTTCATTATCTTTTTTTCCTTCCTTTTTCAAATGTAAAACAGACATAACACAAAACATTCAAGTCGAGAAACGAACCCTTTAAAAAGAAAAAAAAAAAGGCGGAACCTTCCCTTCTATTTCCACACGGACCCTAATGATCGTTGCACCTTCTCCGTTGCGACCACGAAATGTGTCCGACAGCAAAAGGAGAACAATGTGTAGTTCACAGTGAAGTTTAGGAGCTGTCGCTGCCAGGTCTCTGGTACTGTAATGTGTAGTATAGACTTTATATCTAGTTGTGTTGTGTAACTGAGCGTTGGCTCAGACCGACGTGGTGAAAATGAACGTGATTGTCGCGTGCTGGATCTCTGCTGTGTGTTTACTGTCAGCTGCAGGTAAGAAGTCACTCTCCTGTGTGTTTCTGATCAGACCAACGAGAATGAATCCATATTAACATGTGACATTAACATGATCCACAGCAGCAGATGAGATGCTGAATATACCAGGAGGAAAGATGTTGATGGGAACCAGAGCAGCTGACGGGAGAGATGGAGAGTCACACACCAAGGAGGTCACAGTGGCGCCTTTTAAAATGGACAAATATCCTGTCACTAATGCGGATTTCAGGTAGTAAATATTTATACTTGATAAAATTATTGATGATATGTTGAAATATTATTCTAAAGCCACTGGTGTCGTCTCCACTTTCCACAGAGACTTTGTGAGAGCACAGAAGTACAAAACTGAAGCTGAGACCTTTGGCTGGAGTTTTGTGTTTCAGGACTTTGTGTCCGAGGAGCTGAAGAGCAAAGTCACACAGAAGATTGAGGTACTGGGAGGTTTTCTGCTCTAATCACAGGATGAAGCTGAAACTAATGTGCACTATACAGTACAGTCCTGTCTGTGTTACAACACATTCAATTTTAGGTAATAATAATAGATACGTAGGTCTTAAACTGCCAACTGTAATTTGACATTTCCTCGTCAACCATCAAGAGAAGTCTTTATACCTATGATCTCAGAGGATTTACCACAGGATGCAAACTCCTGTTAAACCTCCAAAACAAAGCTGAATATCCCTGGGCTGAAGGCTTTAGGCTTTTATTAGGTTTTTTGCTGGAGTTCATGAGCATCTGTTCAATGTGTTTTGAACCCCTAAAGTTTCGGGGTTCCCAACCTTTTTCTGGCTCTTGATCCCATTTTGACATCACAAATTCCTGGCGACCCCGCGATGATGTGCAGTCACGTGATCGCGGCCGTTTTATATGCTGCATTTTAATTCGATTTATATTTGAGAAAGTGAAAGTATAGATACAATTGTTTAAGATTGTGTGTGGTGTTTTTAATCATAATTTAAAAAAGAATAATAATTAGTTGAAAAAAAAAAATTACTAGACATTTCAAGCGACCCCATTTGAATTCCAGGCAACCCCATGTGGGGTCCTGACCCCAAGGTTGAAAATCACTGAACACTGGGCAGTGTTAAAGGGCTACACACTGTTACTTCTACACTGATGCCACCAGTCGACCTGTCAGTAGAGAACACCTGTTTGCCTCTGTGCCTTGTAAACCTCCACTGTTTTTCCAAAACTGTGAAGCGCTTTGCCTTGTGAATAACCTCCACTGTGACCTCACTGTTTCCCATCCAGTCTGCTCCCTGGTGGCTGCCTGTAGAGCGGGTGTTTTGGAGACAGGTGAGACCCCGTGTTTTGCCTTGGACTTGTAATTTCTTTCCCACCATATTCTGTGATCTCCCATCATGCCTCATTCACCTGCTACTCAGCCTGCAGGGCCAGGGTCAGGCATTCGGGAGCGCCTGGACTTCCCGGTGGTTCAGGTGAGCTGGAATGATGCTCAGGCCTTCTGCCAGTGGAGGGGACAGAGACTGCCCACTGAGGAGGAGTGGGAGTGGGCTGCACGTGGGGGGCTGCAAGGTACACTTTTTAATATACACTGAATATAGAACGTGTAGAATATTAAGTGGGGTCCAGAACTATATACTGCATTTGGTTAGTATAATAACTATTATAATAATATAGCTTTGTACAATTTTGACAGTTAGTTTGTATCGGCTCTTGACCTCCACCAATGTCTTCATGTCTTCACAAGTAAAAGAGGAGAGAGAGGAATTAGTTTCCATCACCACCTAACTCAATAATTATATGATAATAATAATAATAATAATAATTTGTATTTAATTTTCTGTGCTCTTATCTCCTCCCTGTCTGTTGTGTTTCAGGTCGGACCTATCCATGGGGAAACAAGTTCCAGGCCAACAGAACCAACCTGTGGCAGGTCAGACCACTACAGTAATGCATATATGCATGAGCATTAGCACAGTATACTGTATATAGTAATCCTCATAAGAAGCAGTAACAAGAGATTCACTGCAATGTTTCTGTAAAAAAAGTGCTATCATTATCATGTGATAGTTTTCCATTCATGTCTACATAAGATGATTGGATTTTCTTAGGTCTGAGTTATATAAGACCCATATCTAAATGTAATTGTGTTGTTTTAAAACAGCAGGGGTCACTCTAGTAAAACACACACACACACACACACAAAAAAAGTTGAAATCAGTGGGCAACAAATTTCTTATTGAATTTTTATCTATGTCCTCCAGTCTCAGGCATCAGCAAAGAAAAAAAGGAGCAAACACCATTTTCCTTCACAGCAGGCAGGACAGGGTTAATGATTTGTCACCAAGCAGTGACTGAGTATGTGGTGAAAGCAAGGGGGCAGTTGTCGGTCTGAGAAGTGAAGCTCACTTCCGCGTTCAAAAAACTGCAATCCCCTCGACTTCCTCTGGGGGCTGGTGTCAGAAGGGAGCATTCCCCATAGACCCCCGTGTTAAAATCGCCGACTTTACATCCTCAGTAAACATGTTAAAAGCCTGGTGTCAGAACGTTTTTTCGTCTCAACCGATAGTTTCTACCCCCGCACACACTCTGAGGGGGGTGAATTCTGGCCAATTAGGGCGCGGAAACGTTGAGTGACAGGTCCGAGCAGCTCCGTGGACAGCTGCTTCGAGGCCAGTGGGCGGGTTCTCGGCCGGCCAATCCAACATGGCGCTGTTCAGGCCGCCATAATTTTATTTGAGTCACAAAAACGACTCCCCAAAACCAATGGGTGACGTCACGGACGCTACGTCCATTCTTTTTACAGTCTATGGGTGAAAGCCAAACAGAACAGCAGAACCATGGTTTAGGTGTGATAGTTAATTGCTGTAGTTCCCATTAAAGTCAGTGCTGTGCTTGTTTTCCTACTTGGTCCTGAAATTACAATTAAAATGTTCAGTTGTGTCGCTGAAGTCATGAGAAGAAGTGAGTTTCTGAAACATTTGTCGCTTTGTAGTTGTGCTTTGTAATAACTAGTGTTTCTTGTCTGTATCATAGGGATCGTTTCCAGATGGAGACGCTGCAGAGGATGGTTACCATGGCGTCTCTCCTGTCACAGCATTTCCCCCTCAGAACAGCTATGGTATCTGACCTTTGAAATAACACGAGTGAAACTGTCAATAGTGTTGTGTAGTTCGCGAGTGATTCGTTCGAAGGAACGAATTATTTAAGTGAACGTACTGACTAGAATCACTTCCTGACCTGATTCGTTCCTTTCTCAGTTCAGTAGTTGAGCTCAGCAGCAGCGTGCAGGCCGACAGTGGAACTGCTGTGTGGTCTGTGAATCACTGAATCACTTGCGAATCTGGTGGCGGAGACTCTCGTTGCGAGGGAACGGTGCATGTTCAGTGATGCGTTCACTGACAGTCGGGACTGAGAGCTCCAGTTCACTCTCTGTGCGCGTCGTTCACTGACAGTCGGGGCTGAGGGCTCCAGTTCACTCACTGCGCGCGTGGTTCACTGTACTGGGGACTGAGCTCCAGTTCACTCTCTGTGCGCGTCGTTCACTGTACTGGGGGCTGAGGCCGCCCATTCACTCCGTGTCGTTCGTGAACGTACTGACGCGGTGATTCAGGTTCGCGCTGCCACTCGCTCACGAACCTACTGCAGACACACAGAACTGCTGCTGAGGACGTGATTCAGGTTTGCGCTGCCACTCACTCACTCATGATTCGCGTACCTACTGCAGACACAGAGAACTGCCGCTGGGGAAGCTGTTACTCAGTCACTCACTGGTGATTCGCGAACCTGCACCAGAGAACTGCTGCTGCAGACGTGATTCAGGTTCACATACTGTGCTGAATGTGGCGAATGACGACGACTGTAACGTCTGACGGGGGGGAGAGTGATTCGGTGAACGAATTTTTTGAACGACTCATTTTAAGGAACTGATTCTAGTGATTCAGTACAGGCAAAAGAACTGCCGATCCCATCACTAACTGTCAATATTATAAGCACTGCGCTGTAACAGAGATCTAAGTAAAAGGTTATTTTTGCTGCAGACTTCTTGATATTATAAGAATGCCTTTATTTTTATTGAAGATAAGACTATTATGAAGTTGCTTGTGCCTGCAGGACTGTACGACATGATGGGAAACACATGGGAATGGACAGCCACGCCCTTTCCTGGAGCACAGCCAATGTTTGTCCTGCGTGGCGCCTCCTGGATCGACACGGTGGACGGTTCAGCCAATCACAAGGCTCGGGTCACAACCAGGTAGGTTAATGAATAATAACTCAAAGACTGTTTAGAGAGACTACAGAGCAACAGAGCAGCAGTCCTGAGGGTTGTGATTGTGTGTCCTGCAGGATGGGCAACACTCCTGACTCCGCCTCCGATAACCTGGGCTTCAGGTGTGTCGCCAACAATGGACAAGACAAGAAGAAAGACAAACCAGAGCTGTAGCAACAGACAGGAAGTTTACAGACAAACAGGAATATTAAGGACAGTAGTGTTCATCTGGATCAAGTGTTTGTTTGACCCAGGTGTTAATAATGGATGGATTATTGATGGATTATTAATGGATCTAATGACTTTCAAGCCGAGAAAGAACAGGACAGCGGTAATGGACCAATGAAATCTTAATGACTAAGATTAAAGATGAATGAACGATGATACTAACAGATTGTAGGAACAAACTTTCTCCTGTGGAGAGCTTAGATTTGTTTTTATTGAATTTGATAAAGGACAAAAAAAAAACATTACAGATAGATAGCATTAATAAATAAATGAACTTTTTCTCACTAAATGACTCCTCTTCTTTTTTTAATAACGTTGTAGCGCACACTAGACTAATAATCAAAAAGATACTGGAACTGACACAGTTTATTGACTGGATGGAAGAAGTAGGACACTGACAGTCGGTGCTGGTGTTTGTCCCTCCACATGCTGAGATCCATCTTTTGTTGTTGTTTTATGTGACTGGAGAGTAAATTGGTCTGTTGGTTTAGTGACAGGATCCTCTAATCCTGTCTTTGTCTTTGTGTTTACTTTCTCATGGCGAGTGGCCGGTCGAGCCCACTGAGTCTGTTAAACACCACAGATAAAGTGTTTCTATAAGCGTTTGTTTGAGTGGAGAGCCGCTGTCAGACTGAGCCTCGTCTCTGTGCTGGAGATGACCTCACACACACACACACACACACACACACACAGTGTACTGTTTGTTAGCGACACATTGTCAAACACTTTCACATGGCAACGTCAGAACTGTCACTTTTGTTCTTGTAACACAACATAACACAACAGCAGCACAGTGTGACAGTTTATATAACAACAATTTCTACCTTGGCTCCACAGCTCTGTGTCTGTCTCACTGCATCTGAACATCCTGATGTTACCTTGTTTTGTTTTTAAAGATATTTTGGGGGGAATTTTTGCCTTTAATTGACAGGATAGTGGAGAGTGACAAGAAAGTGGAGAGAGAGAGAGAGAATGGGGGGATGACACGCAGTACAGATCGGCACAGTCAGGAGGCAAACCAGCCATCACTGCATCAGGCATTGTCAACATGACAACATGCTTTTAACCAGTCGCCACCGAGCAGCTCTCAACACCCCGATGTCTCACTGAGCTCCTCCACTGTTCACATGAAGCACAGTTTCCCAACAAAATGTAGCCATATAATGTGAGCGTATTCCATAATATATTTGATTTGTTAACTAATCTCTGAAATTGCAACTCAAGATTTATATTTAAACGTGTACTGAAAAAGAAAGAAACAATAAAATTAGAGGGATGTGTGGATTTTAGTGTAACATACAGTTTGGACATGTGGGGACATTGAAACTGGCTCTGTCTAACTGCAACATTCAACTGCCACCACCTCTAAAGCTCACAAATGAATGAGTATAAATACTTCACTATTACTTATTTAGTCAAAATATTTCTTACACATAAACCACTTGGTACTGCAAACCAACTCTTGATAAGTATGGTCATCTCTGCTGGCAGTTTTGCTACATTCAGTCAACAATAGTAAAGTCACAGCTGTAAAAACAAAATAAAAGTCATTTCTCTGTTTTACCAGGAATTATCATGTTGCTGCACTGTTTATTTTCTAGGCTAAGTCAGTGTCTGCACTTTACATCTGAAAAAATAGTCCATCACATAATCTCATATTAAAGCATTAATTACTGTTGCAGCGCAGCCTTGGGGGCAGAATAATAGATTGACTTGATTAAATCACTTAAAGGAGACATATTATGCCCCCTTTCCACAAATTAAAATAGTTCCCAGGTGTCTTAAAGACATGTCTGTGACATGCTTTGGTCAAAATACCCCAAGGATCAAACATCACAGCTCTTTTCATCCTCTCAAAACAGCCCTGTTCAGAACCGCTGGTTTCAGTGCCTGTCCCTTTAAATGCAAATGAACCGCTGCTTGCCCCGCCCCACCCCTTCTACTGGTACCAGGTAGGGTGTTATGCAAATTAGAATCCTAGTTACATCACTTCGAAGACAACTGAGGGAACAGCTTTTTTTGTCAATTCTCACATTTTGGAGGTTGGAAGAAAAGCTTAAAAAAGTGATATTTCCATATTATGTCCCCTTTAATGATACGTCTGCACCACATAAGAGTAACAACGCAACAGCATGTGATCCCAGAACAGGCAGGGTTTGTTACTGTACATACTTTGATTAGGCAGGTCCCAAATTACTATTACAATATTGAAGGTAATGATGGAGAACAGAGAACCAATCAGCATGCAGCATTATGACGCTATGACGCACTGTGGGTCCACTTGCTTGAACTGTGTTTTTGAAGCACAGAGGATAGAGCACAAGGAATTATGGGACATTATGCAAAGTTGAGGCTTTATTTCCACACATCACAACTGTGAACCACCGTGACACAGCATCACATTACAGAGAGCAATTTCAGTAGTCCGACGATGTAAAACTGACGGAACACCGTGGTGAGGAAATGAGCAGGAAACATTTTGTTTAATTGACAGTAAGATGTTTGATAATTGTGGTGCGGCTCTGTCGTTATGCTTTTATCTGCTGCCTTCAAATCAAATCATCTCCCATCTGTCTGTGAATAATGAATTAAACCAACCGGCAGGCACCAGCCAGTATTCAGTTATAAACAGGATGTGCCAATGACTCATCACTGATCATGTATGTAGGACGTTTGTTACCAAAAAATTACCCAACTAGGAGGAAAGACTGCCTGTATTTTCCCCAAAGCATTTGTATTCTAAAAATAAACCAGTGACTTATGTTGTGGTTTTTTCACACTGGCTTATTTTTATAAGCATCAACTTGTCTTTGTTAAATTACCCTTGACACTAATTATAAATGAAACTGCCAGTCTAAGTGGGGTTATCTGCGTCAAGCCTGAACAATGTGCTGGTGCCACAAGGTGAAAAGCCCTCCCCTTCTTTTTGTTGCCCTGCAGCTCTGGTATGTTTGCGCGTCATGTGTTTGCGCAGTGCTTGAAAAGGAGGAAGAAGAAGCCAGACGGACCACGTGAAGCCAGCAAGCCTGTGGTGACATCACATCATGTCATGTCGTGTCCCTGTGAAGACGCACGCCGTTCAGGAAAAACCAGTTTGGAGACATTCAGAGAGTCGGTGTCATCCTCCCTCCTCCTGACCTGTGTGTGTGTTCGTCTTTCATCTACAGCTCTTTAATGAACACAGTCTTCTTCCAGCATCTGCAGGTGGTTTCATTGACTCTGTTTTCTGCCTGAGACTTTCACCAAGACCATGGACTACTCTCAGCCGTTCTCAGTCCTCAACGAGAGGCTGAGACCACGAGTCACCTCCAGCGAGCAGCTCTACTCCTCTCTGAGCCGACTGGAGGACAGACAGATGGGCTCTCTCAGGAGCAGGTTCACGTCTTACCGGACCACGGTCGTCCCGGCAGAGCCAGAACCAGAACCAGAGCTGGAGCTGGAGCAGCCCGAGCAGGAGGATCTGGACTGTGACAGCCTGGGAGAAGGAAGCTGTGCCGATCTGATGCCCGGCAGCAGCTCGATCCTCATCACTCAGCTGAATCTAAAAGATATGAGTGAAGAGGAGCTTGCTGAGGAGGACAATGTGTCCACACTCTCTGAGGAGAAAGACACTCCAGGCGATCTGAGCACAGAGGGGTCCAGGGACTCCCCGGTGACAATCTGTCTGACCGGTGAAGATGGGAACCAGAGCTTCATTAATGGGACCATACCAGACCTGCTGAAGAACGGCAGGCCGCTCAGCAGACGCAGGACACTGGGACATGTCTCAGAGACGGTGGGATGACAGTCTGTCTATTTATATGTATATATAAATTGTAAAATTGCATATTTTTCTAAAGTTGAAGGAGAAAGTGTTGTTTATATCTGTCTGGGACAGGTTGGTGAGACAGTGAGAGAACCTGTTATACAGGGAGGAGACTGTCTCAACTGTCATGCAGAAATATCTCACACTTGAAGCAAGTTAAAAATGCAGCTGAGGAAATCTTGTCCTACAGCATAAAGAGCTGTGATCACACCCTGACGGCTCGGTGCAGATCACCTGAGCATCTTTTATGATTCGACACTGAGACTCTTTATCAGCTGATGAGGACGGGACTTGATTTGTGATGAAGGCTGCAGACACGGAGGCAGCGTTAGTGGGAAATAACTCCTCGCACTTTGAGTCAACAGCTTTCATTTGACTGTTATCTCGGTGTGTTTCTGTGAATGTGTTTGCAGAGTGTGTGTGTGTGTGTGTTTGTGTGTTGAACAACACCTCAGCCGGTACGACTGGATTTCTTATCCACAGTTTCACCCAGGAAACTAGATTATCAGTTTCTGTTTACATTGTGTAAAATGTCATGAGGTGGTGCTTTCAGTGGTGTGTGTGTGTGTGTGTGTGTGTGCGGGCGTGCAGTTATTTGCACAACAAAAACAAAACAAAAAAAGTAAAAGTGGTGCTGTTCTAATGTGCTGATGTGATATTTACTGTGTGCAGCTGAATGAGGTCCGCAGGGAAGTGGAGCTGTCGCGGAGACGCAGCATCAAGCTGAAGGCCCAGGTGGACAAGCTGCAGGAGAGCAGGGACGGACCGGGCTGGAGCCAACACAGAGAGAGGGTAAAGGTCACACAACACAGCACCGCTATACACCCCCCCCCCACCTCTGCAAGGATCATCAGCATTTATTTCTGCCCGTCTCTTCCTCAGGTCACAGACGAGGTCCTGTCGGTTCTGCGGCTCCTGCGCCCGCTGACCGAGCCTGAGTCCAGCTCACCTGAACCCTCCGCCGGGGACAAGCGGCTGGACGCTGCGCTGGCCCAGCTGCAGAGCGTGGCCCGTCAACTGGCCATCAGCCACACCAAACAGGTGACAGAGAGCTGCTGCACCCACATGCACTCTGATAAAGCTGCTCACGCTCTGCCTGCAATCTCAGTTTGAATTTATTCTAGTGGGCAGAGGAGTGTTTGTTTTTCACATCCTTGTAAAACAAAACAAAACAAAACAAAACAAGGCAAAGGTCAGAAATGATTTAAATCAATTCTGATTTACAACTTATATGCAAAATCTGACCATATAAGCTCAATACAGATACAAGGAGCTTCCAACCAGCAAATCAAACACAGAATAATTTACCCAACTTGGTAACACTTTATTTGACGCCTTTCTCTATAACACATAACCATACTTGTAGTGAGTTATAATGCAGTTACAGCACTGTATAAGTTATAAACACTTATACATGACCAGAATGCTTTGTAACAATAATTATAACACACTATAAAACATTTTATCATGACTTATAAGGTCAGGTATTATAATACATTGTAATTGTTAGTAACTCGCTGTCAATGCCCACATCATCATAAATATTGTTATTATTGACTTATAAACGTATATAACCATCATCATAAACACATAAGGCACAACATAAGGCTTTATAACAATAAGCATAACACATTATAGAGCATTGTAACTCTATTATAATACTTGACCTTATAAGCCATTATAAAATGCTCTATGATGTGTTATGCTTATTGTTATAAAGTGTTTATAATGATAGTTATACACATTTATAAGCCAATTACAACACATTATAACTATATTTATAATGCATTATCGATGTGGTCATTGTCAGTGAGTTACTAACAATTCTAACGTTATAAGTCATAAGACATAAGATCTTATAATTCATGATAAAATGCTTTATAGTGTGTTGTGATTATTGTTATAAAGCATTATGATCATTTACGAGTGTATAACTATAGTTGTACAGTACAGTGCTATAACTGAATTATAACTCATTATAAGTATGTTATAATGGGTTATAGAGGTAGGTGTCAAATAAAGTGTTACCATGAACTTTTAACATGTAGGACAGGAATTTATTATGTCAGAAAGGTAGGTAAATATTAGAAACCCTATAGTTTGGATGCCTTTGTGTTGATAGTTATGCACATGTGACAAAAAGGAGTCATAATGACACATCTTCCCCTAATTTCCCCACCTCACTGTAAAAGCTTAGCTATGTGGTCTGACAGGTTCACAGGTGACAGTATCAGTCATCTGGGTCTGTGTGGTATTTTCTGTGTGTCAGATAAAGTCCTGACGTGTGTGAGTGACAGTGTGATTAAATCTGAATCCTGGAAGCATTAATGAAAAGAAAACATAACCGGTCTCCTCTGTTTTCTCGTCAAAGGAGGTCAAAGGTGGAAAAGGAAAAGGAGAGGAGGACAGCGCTGTCCTGCAGCAGGCTCTGCGGGACAGAGACGAAGCCATAGAGAAGTGAGTGACGCTCAGCTCTGAGGAATCAATGAATCAAGATTTAAAGATAAAAAAGGAAGTTGGGAAACATCTCCAGACTACTGAGAAATGTGTCATTCTTTCCGTTACGTAGGAAGAAAGCGATGGAGGACGAGCTGCTGCGTAGCAAGACGGACATGATGACGCTGAACAACCAGCTGCTGGAGGCCGTGCAGAAACGCCTGGAGATGTCGCTGGAGCTCGAGGCCTGGAAGGTAAACAGGACCTAAAGGTTTCATCTTTAACAGAGACACAAACATAAAGAAAAACACTGAAAAACTAAGAGGTGTGACCGAGTGCATGAAAACATCACACTGAGCAAATTAGAGACGGTGGAAAAATGTGAAGATAAGAGACTCAGCCAGTATAGAAAAGTAGGACACTCACATGTGAGGAACACACACACACACACACACACACACACACACACACACACACACACACACACACACACACACACACACACACACACACACACACACACACACACACACACACACCTAATTAGTGTTAAATACACTATGATAATGTGTTGGGTCGTGAAACACACACAAAGTATAATTAAAATTCACGTGCACACACACAGATATACACACACAGGACATGCAGTGTAGAGCCAGTTGGTGTGTTGCCACGGCGTCCTGGCCTCAGGCCCACATGTTCATCTGGTGATGCTCGGCTCCCCGCTGCGTTAAACTGAGACCTGGTGAGAGCAGCGGAGTCTGAGTCACCTGCTCTGCTGCACAGAGACAGGTTATGTGTAGGATCTCAGTTTGCTGTGGTGTTTTAAATTCTATCCTGTAATTAACAAAAAATATTCTGATACTTGTGATTGTAATTTATAGTGTTTTTCTGGGTTTCGGCTATTGGAGGAAGGTGGATGATGGAGTCAGTGTGACATCCTGACGTTCTTTCAGATAATATGTACCTGCCTCCTACTGCCTCAGTGAATCTTATATTTCACCCAGTACTTTCTTGGAGTCTTCCTCTTTAACATCTGCATTTATATTATTTATAATATATTATTACCTTGAATAAAAGAGGCAAAGCAAAAGATTTGTGTTGAGATATAGAAAAAAAATAAAAATCATACTAAATCAGTGGAATAATTTTCACTATGATTAAAGGGATAGTTCAACATTTTTGGCAAATTTACCTATTGACCTGCTCAGAGCTCTGCTACAGTGGCTCATGGGATTTTTTGGTTTCCCTCATCAAATCAAATACACAATCATCAAATACACAATCCAACAACTACTGTGACCTGTACATTCACCACGCTATGAGATAATAACGGAACGTTGTACAAGACGGAGTTGTTTTCAAGGTAAATTAATGCAAAATCGCTGATGCACGTTCCCGTCGGGGTCAGTTTTTCCACAAACAGTCTCTGCATTTGCCTCGAAAACAACTCTCATAATGTTCTGTTGAACTATGCCTTTAACAAACACAAATGATTCATTTTAATTACTATGAACTCATCCATAATACATAAATAGCAAATTCATTTGTTTGTCATAATGGACATGATAATGTTTGTAAAATAGATGACAGAGAGCCATGGGGATAGCAGATCCTTGTTTTAAATTCATCTTGCATTGAAAGGGGGAAAAAATATATTGATATGTATTTGATGTGACATCCTCCTC
The DNA here is from genome assembly GCF_045865225.1 of Trachurus japonicus. Classification (NCBI taxonomy): domain Eukaryota; kingdom Metazoa; phylum Chordata; class Actinopteri; order Carangiformes; family Carangidae; genus Trachurus; species Trachurus japonicus. Next base: position 26,579,302 of record NC_140920.1, on the reverse strand, counting down.
TGCAGACTCTCCCTGGCTTTACTTTTTCAGTATTTCTCGTGCTGTAACATCCTGCTTGTTTTCGTTGATTTGTCACAGGAGGACTTTCAGCTGATTCTCCAGCAGCAGGTCAGGGCCCAGCAGGAGGCGGAGCAGGCCCAGAAGAAGCCGTCCCGAGGCCTGGGGCTCCTGAGGAGAACCAACAGACCGCTTCAGAGGCCGTCCAATTTCCCTTTGCCTACACCCACCCTTCCCACCACCAACTCAAACCAAATCTTCATGCCCAGAGCTGCGGTTCCTGCCGCTCCAGCTCCCAGCACGCCTCCTGCTGCCCAACGGACCTGGAGGGACAAGCTGAAGAGGGGCAGGACCAGTCGTCCAGGAGACGAGACAGAGTCTCACATGGACGACGGCTTCCAGTCTGTATCCCTGGACTGAAGCAGCGGTAACTTTGCACTCCTGTACATTGCTTATGATGCACAAGCTCCAGACAAAATGTGTTTGGCCTCATGTCGATTGGTTGTTTTCAATTGAGCTTCACTGAGCAAAAACGGTGCAGTTTGTCAGTAGAAGGCTGTGTGATGTGAAGTATGATGTGGACACTGGATCATCTGGATTTTACATTGAAGTGGGGTCAGATCATCTTTGAAGAGAAACCATATCCAAGTTTTTATTAGTGCAATAATTAGTGTAAACAGAGGCGAAACATCTGGAGGAGCCCTGAAGGAACACGTCCTGGATCTTTGACTTTAATGTAAATTAAACATAACAACTGATTATGAACGAGCCATGTATTTGTTTAAAACTGTTTACACTTGATCTCTTGAATATTGTTTGTTGTCATACTGTAAATAAATGAAAAGCAAATACAAAAGCTTTTATCTCTCACTGAGTTTATTTAGTCATTGCTGCACCTTATCAAGATTCAAAAAGAAAAAAAAGGAAACTTTGTTGCGGAGTTTTGCCGTTTTATTGTATAATATCAGTTTGTACATTTTCAATAATATATAATCCACTCCTATACGCGTCTTGCACACATTTAAAATGTATATATGCCGTTATTTCGAATAAGCGCCACCGTGGTGGGAACAAACCGAGACGTATGCAGCACAGCAAAGTCACAGATGATGACAAGAAGAAAGGCATGCTCACACAGAAACAATATACAATCCTGAACAGATGATCACAGTCTCCAAACCTGTCACTGAATTAGTTCACTTTGCTATAAACGTAGACACCGAGCTCCTTTTAGACCCACTGGAACAACCACAGAAGCTGAAGCAGGACCTGCATTCAAATGTCAGCAACAACAACCCACCCAGCCCCCATCCCCCAGCCCGCCCCCCCCCAACAATCTACTCATATTGTGCAACACGACACACATATGTGCGGTGGAGGAGGAGGAGCTTCTCTGCTTTATAAAAAGAATTAAATAAGAGTTTCTCTCAACTTAATTCTGGTCATTTAAAGCCGTTTAGACTTCCTTATCCACACCCAACAAACACAAAACACTGATTGTAGTAAACATCTGGCATCATGAAGGGATACACCCTCATGTGTTTAAGCTTCCTTGTGAGAAAATTCACACACATAACTGGCAACCCAGCTGCCAATCCAAAATCTGTTATTGTTTTCTTAGAATAAAATGTCTGTCAGTTTGTTTTTTTTTATCAAGTTTTACAGAAATGGAAAAAGGAGCTCTCGACAAAAGAGGCACATACAAATTTACACAACACCCTGCTGATTCACACGGATGGCAGTTTCACTACTGGACCGTTACTGTTCAAACCAATGGAAACAGAAATGACATCAACACTATTACGATTATTTAGATAACAAGGTACATTGTTGCAGCATATATTTGTGAGAATACCCATAGAGCCTTGAGCCTTACAGTAGTCGTAAAGATAAGTGAGATACAGAGAATAAAATCGGTAAAACAGGTTTTCATCAAAACACTGGTTGGACTGAGCAAATACAAAGACACGTTTACACAGCCAGACAGACAGAGGGATAATAGAAGAGTATAATGACGAGCATATTCAGTTGTAACCTGAGATGTTCAGGAAACAGATTGTGATAATACTGCACTCGGAGCGTTTCAGCTTGGTTTTCATCCATGATTGCGTTGGCATAAAAATACAACCAGTGCAGACCTGTAAACTCCTCATCTCTGACAGAGCAGATCCACAGAGGAGAGGATGAGGGACAACTAAAAAGATCCAAACCAAAATAATATATATATACTATATATATATTTCTATTTTAAAATTTCTACAACAAGCCATCTGTACATAGAGTCTATATTACAGCCTCTTTGCAGAGTGAGAGCCTCCTGACACGTGATACCAAACTCTCCCCCTGGCAAAGAAACTATTTTTTGCTTTGCACATTCTTCCCTTCTCCATCGATTTACAGTATGTGTTTCTTTTTCCTTCCAGTGATGTCAGAACCGTCTTACTGCTGGTCCATGTCAGCGGTCCTAGATTGTACTTACTCTATTATACTGGCATAAATATATCAACATAAAGAAAGCACTGTGCAAATGAGAGTTTCTTTGGATTAGTATCGCCTCCAAAATAGCCCCATTATGTTATGATATTTTTCATTGTTATCTACTGATCTACAAAACACACCTAGAAACCAGCCCATCTAGTAACACTACCTGTCTGGCAGAGAGACTAAACAAAAGGAAAAGTTTGTCTACACTACACCACACTACACTAAATTTGACACTGTTAAAAGGTAAGAACTGACTGCTGTAAAAGGGCGAGTTTGGTCCAGTGTTTTGCAAACATTAGCATCGTTAATGACTCCACTCGCTCGCTGCTGAAGCTGCTGAATTCTCACCTTGGTTTAGGGCGAGCCGACGCTCAGAGGTGCTGAGCTTTAAAAAAAAAAGTTCAGAGGTGTAGAGAGGAGGCAGCTAGGACTGAAGGAAGGAGCTGATGGAGCTGATGAAATCTAAGGGTTTGTCTGCGTGGATCCAGTGGCTGGCGTCCGGGATGTACTGGATGTCTGCGGCGGGGAACAGCCTCTGGATTTCTGGGTAATCATCAGAGCTGGTGGAGACATGGAGGAGGAGGGATGAGATCAGGTAGAAAGAGGCAGAGCACATATCAAAGTACATAAATAGTACATATTAAAATAAAGGTAATAACATCTGAAATCTGAACTGTTTTTGTCTTTTTCTTTTATTTCTTTTGTATTTAAGCCAATTTTTTATTTTCTGTTTCTTTTTGTAATTTCAATTAAATCCATTCTTTCATTTATTTTTTCTTTCTTTCTTTGTCTAACACTGGACCATACTGTTTTGTGATTGACGTTCACTTCATTGTTTTCTACAGACACACGGTTGATCGACTGAGGTTACAGTCAATGACTTTCCTGTTTTGTCACAGGCTTCTTTCCATAAACCTATGAAAGATCAAACTGTTGCATAGCAACAGTGAAAAAAACACATTATGAAAGCAGAGTGTGGAATTTACCTTTTGCTATGATCATGGAGACATCAAATCAGTTAACAAAAGACTCAAGGTTTGTGAGTCTGCGTGACAAGCTCAACAACAACCCTCCGTGTGCAAGGTTACGTAACTTCTTTTCATTCTACATTTTGCAGCACTTTGAGTGAATATACAAGATTTATACATCACTGCAGAGGGAAGCAGTCTGTCTGCGGTGTTGTGTTGTGTTGGCTTGTGTTGTGTACCTGATATAAGCAGAACTGGCTCCGCCCAGGAACAGCGTGGGTCCGTCGTAGACGTTGTCGAAGCTGGGGAAGCTCATGATGTTTTCGAGGTGTGCTGAGATGGCCTCCAGGTTGACCCTCCAGGCGTAGTGTCCGTTCTGCTCCACCAGGTTGGTCAGCAGGAACTGACGCACCGAGTGCTCCTGCAGGACGGAGGCTCAGGTTAAATGGTTCTATATCTATATCTATATCTATAGTGGTGCATGCAGCTACTTGTATGAGACGGAGGATGCCTGACCTGTAGTGAGTCATACATAGAGAAGTGACAACTGATTTCACACATTGCTTTGGTTTTGTTGCCTGTAATGTTCAGGTTCACTTTGACTGTCCTCTGCCATTGCAGGCAGGCGTCTGCAGTGAAACAGCTCCAGAAACTTTTTGTCTGTACATGACCTGCTTTTGTTCCAGTGAGTGAGGAACAAAACTGAGCATACTGCAGTTACTGTATAGAGTCAGGTATGTCCTAAAGGAGCTGGTGGAGACCAAAAACAGAGCTAAAAAGATGAGAATATCACTGGATATAAGATTATCTTCCCATGGATTAGGAGGATATGTAAACAGTATGTTCGTTAACAGGTTGGCTTATCAACATTCCTGAATAATTATTAGTCAGTGCCTTGTTTAGAGATTTTTTCTGCTGCCCTCAAATGGCCAAAAAAACCCAACAACAGCTGCAGCAGCTTGACTGTTTATATAGGAAACGTATTAAGAAAAGATGAAGTTTATTCCTGGGAGACAAACACGCCGTTGTGGAAAAAAGAAACTTGTGTTGCAGGTTTAATTTATTGAAGAACAGCTGTCGTGGATGCTGACTAACTAACTGTGTGATGAAAGAACGTTCCTGACCTTGACCAGTTTGCGCAGCTGATCCTCCGCCATCCGCCTGGCGGTGGAGCGTGGGATGTCACTGGAGATCTTCACATCCTGCATGGCCTGGATGTAGTAACGGAAGTTGGTGCGCGTGGTGGTCTGAGCTGGACTGATGTCTACGACCACCAGCCGCTCCACCAGACCAGGCTACGGCCACAGAGAGACAGGTTGTGGGGAAAAAGAAAACAAGTTGACGTCATGTGTAGGAAAACCCCCAAGGACAAACAGACAACAAAACGTAGAGCTGTGTGTAGTGTACAGTAGATGATTAATTCCAGAGCAGATGGAAAGGTCAGGGACCGTGGTGGCGTCATGATAAATTCATGGTGACATTTCTCCGGCGCTCACCTGTGTCAGAGCGGTGGTCATGGCCGTCTTCCCTCCCATGCTGTGGCCGATGAGGACGCACCTCTCGATGCGCAGCTGAGCCAGGAGGTGTTTCAGATCCCCGGCCATGGCTTCGTAGGTCAGCACCGGGCTGTGAGGGCTGTTGCCGTGGTTACGGGCATCTACAGTCAGCACCTAACTGGTCAAAGGACAGTTAGGACACTTGGAATGGGGGGTAAAGAGGCAACAGAGCAGTCAGGTGCGTTCTGGCGTCGGAGCAGGAAAGTGACAGCCGACACAAAGGCTGGATTGTTCAGGCCGGGACACAGAGCTGGTTATCTGTCAGTGTTTATTACAGCAGGAGAGGGTTTGTATCAAATAACTGGCAACACACTGGTTGACTGTATGTTCCCAGGCCTGCTTTCATCACAGGGCCAGTGTCAGGCTGCTCACAACCAACTCAAACACACAGAGACCAATTGTTTTTTTGGTAACACTTTATTTGACGCCTATCTCTATAACGCATTATAACCATACTTATAATGAGTTATATGCAGTTAAAGCACTGTATAACTAAATGATCAATGATAAATGATCATAAGGCTTTATAACAATAAGCATAACACATCATAGAGCATTATAACTCTATTATAATACTTGACCTTATAAGCCATTATAAAACGCTCTATGATGTGTTATGCTTATTGTTACTGTATAAAGCCTTATGATAATATATGAGTGTTTATAATGATAGTTATACATGTCTATAAGCCAATTATAAAACATTATAACTATATTTATAATGCATTATTATTATTATGTGAGTATTGTTAGCGAGTTACTAACAATTATAATGAATGAATGAATTATAATACCTGATCTTATAAGTCATGATAAAATGCTTTATTGTGTGTTATGACTATTGTTATAAAGCATTATGATAATTTATGAGTGCTTAAGTTATACAGTGCTATAACTGAATTATAACTCATTATGAGTATGGTTATAATGTGTTATAGAGATAAGCATCAAATAAAGTGTTACTGATTTTTTTGTTGTTGTGACAACAGACAGGGGGTGATGTGACGTCTTCATCACTGCATTACCTTTCGGCCTGTGCGCTGCACCAAGGACTTTGCTATCGAGTGGAAGTTAGATTTGCTGCCAAAAAGGCCGTGAAGAAACACCAGCGGGGTGCTCTCCCCTTTCCCATCGAAGACATCGTAGGTCAGGTTGACTGAGCTGAGGAGAGAGAAAACACATCCACGCTGATTAGTTTGAACCTCTGTGTGTCTGTGGTGAGAATAATGTCACTGCCTCAGACAGCAGCAGTGATAAATCGCAGTAATGAAACTATGCAAAGTGACAAATCTATCAGGAACAAACATGAACAGGATATCAGGCGCTGCCACATGATTTGTGAAACATTTTGTTTGGAAATGTTTTGCTTCCACCTGCTGGTTCCACCTTAGAGAATAATACAGCAGCAGTTACTGTTGTCTTTTGTCATGACAATGTGACATGTGGTTGAGAAGCTGAGATTACTAAAATAAATCTGCCAAATTAACTGCCATGTTTAACTTTGAAAAGCAACAAAACTCATTTGGAAAATGAAAACAAAATGTATTTTGCTTTAAAAAAAAAACCTGAAACAATTAATACTTTATCCAACATAAATTAAGAGTCTATTCCTTATTATCTGATGAGCAATTTATGATGGCACTGATCTGGAAAATGGACCGTGTAGAAATCTAGTAATAAAACCCAATTTACTGAGGTTATATTAAGCTCACTTGTGAAATAGTGTTTTAAAACACTACTTAAATATTCCATCATAGAAAAACCCACACCTCTCCCTTCATTAACAGGTCTGATCATGTCTCTCTTTCTTAAGCAATTCATTTCTCAGTGTGTAGGATGAGAAAACAGTGAAATATGAGCACCATCACTACCTGGAGACTGAGTGAACGTGTTCAAGTGACTTTGTCTTGACTGAACAGCTGTGAAAGAGCCTCAAATGCTGGGTTTGAAATCACCAGGGAACTGGCAAATATTCCCATTTGAGATGTTGCAGTAAGTGATGTTTTTACAGCAGTGTTGCTTCATAATGCCTCAGCCTCCATCAAATCTACACTGGCTGAAAGCTGTTCATTTCATCTCTACAAAGCCCTTAGTGTCCTAACACCACTCCAACAGATGCAACTCAGGACTGGTCCAGACAACAATGTCCTCCACACTACAATTAAAAACGTTGTTATTACACATTATTGATGATCAATAACATTTCTGTCAACTAGTGTATAGACTGATCAGATAATCAGTTCAGTAGCCTATTACTTAGCTGGCCTCTGGGTGTGTAAGGAAGCAGTGAAGTGCCATGTGTAATGGGGGTAAATTGGGGCCCAGCAACACAAACCAATAGGTGGTCAATTGGGCCATAGTTTGATGATATAGCCTCCTGATAATATAATAATATAGCACACATGTAGCATAGCAACAATAAACCATAATAGGAAGCTACGGCCGCTTGATGTAGCTGCACAAATATGACAGAGAGCTCATAACGGTGTATGAAATCCTCTTTGTAACATCTGCAGGTTTAACCGTGAAGCTAACCAGGCGTCTGAATGTCCTCTATGGAAACTCTCCACTCCACGGTTAATAAAGATGCAACGTCACGACATGGCGACTCATTTCTATCGGTTAAATAAGCGGCTGCATGCAGAGAGAGACGCAGCGGCCGTCCGGTCGACCCGGCGCCGCTCCGCCGCTGCAGCCCCGGCGGGCAGAGGGCATCGGTTAGCAGGGGAAGCTAGCAGGGATACCTGGATGAGCTGGCGGTCCGGACCGGGAGAGCTACGCCGCAGACATGCTGCTGTCCCTGGGATAAACGACACGACGGCCGGCCGCTCTGCAGCAGTCCTCTCTGGATCAGGCGACACAAGGCGCTCATGGCAGCAGCTGCTCCGTTACCGGGCGGGCGACAAACTGCATGTGCGGTTAAAGACGGCCACGGTGACAGCCGAGACTCGGGGAGGCAACATGCACGGAGCGCTGGAGGTCGAGATTGAACTGAAGGAGGCTCCGAGCTGTCAACAGCTGAGGGTGACGCTGCGTCATGACGTAGGACGCAAAAGGCGAAGTGGCCTTTCCCCTGAGTTTCGTCTTCCAGGCTACAGCAAAAAAAAAAACGACCTTCTATTTAGCATCACTGTCTTGCTAGTAAATATAAAAGCGCCACATAAAGTACTGATAAAATCCTAACCTATCAGCATATATCACAGTTTATCAGTTCATAATATCCTGAAAATTTAACGAGTAAATACAAAATTTACAAGATAAATGTAGGGGTACAGAAAGTAGACTGTGCATGGTGGAGTAAGAGTGGGAAACAGAGGACAACAGCAGAAAATCTAAAAACTTAACCAAAAGTATTTTAAAATAGCTACACTTTCTACAGTGCTTGAATATAAAGGTTCTTGGTTAATCTCTAGCGCTGGTGATTTGGTATGATCATTTTATTTAATTCTACAGGGCTGGCCTCAGTCTAGGCTATAGGCCTGTAGCCACACACTTGATAGAATTAGTAGGCTAATATTAAATGGTTGAAAACAGAAAAAAAGGCAGAAAAAAAACATTTGAGATGCATCTATGCACATTGGAGCCTTCATCTGACATGTCAAACAATGGGCTGAACTTGTGTGTGTAAAAAAAAAAAAAGTCAACACAACTGTTTACATTTATCGATGATAATCATATTTTGTGTTTATTTTATCCTGATTTCACATGAGCAGGTGTTGAAATCTTTTTTTCCGTGTTAGTGCACTGTTGAACCACTAGGTGGCGCCCTAGTATCACATCATGGGCTATACACCTGTTCGCCACCAATGAAATGATGATCCTATTATTGCACTGTGTCCTACTGCTCTGTTAGACAGGCTGTCAGTCAGTGAAGTGGTCATTTCCTATTTTGTCAGCTCCTCTGTGAGACACAGGAGTCTGTAGTAGTCAAACCTGTCATGTGCGATAATAGTCTGTATGTCTGCACTCATTCTGTCACAGTGCTTCAACAGTGTGATACATTTTGAAGTGTTCCCTGACAAGTACAATGTTAATGTTTACTCATTCAACATTCATGTATAATAGATTTCTGTTTCTAACCCTTATTCTATTCATTCTGCTCACAGTCTACAGATACAGTAGCTACTCTGCCAAAGCTCCAGGCACCTCATAGTGTATGTTTAGCTTCTGATCCATCATCCAGTGCCTCAGATGATCAGTCCCAAACACAGAGCCAGAGTCATCCAGAACCATCTTCAGTGTGAACAAGAACAAAGAGTCCTGCAACAGATGGTCTGGCTCCTCCAGAGCCCTGATTTCAACTTTATGGAGTTGGTCTGGAATCACATGAAGAGACAGAGGAGACTGAGCCAGACTGAATCCACACAGGGACGGGGGGAAGTTTTCTGAGATGCTGCATACCTACCAAATACAGTACCAGGAAGAACTTAACACTGTGGAGAAGTGGTGTCGTTTTAAAGGGAAGTCCCAACATTTTATTTGCATTTTTTTCTCTCTCTTTCACCTTACTTTTAGTGCCTGGGATGTTTACACAGTTCTGTGTGACTCAATATTTATAACACTTGAGTCATTCTTGAGTCTTACAGGTAGAATAGTCTCAGAGGAGCTCAGCAAGGGGAACAGCTACAAAGAAATATATTTACGGCCGGGTGATCTTTATACAGCACCAGAAACCGTCCTCTTTCAAACCTCTCATCCCTGTGCTGCTTCTCACCATCACTTTGTTTCGGGTTGTGATCAGTTTGTTCCTCTTGCTCTCCTGTCTGTGGCTCCTGTCATACACAGCAACAGAAAAAACAAACTCTCTGCCTATGGGCTTGGACAAGCCTGGTTTCCATCGTTGCGTCTCCAAACATTCATTGCTATGGGCAACTTGTCTGCTGGGATAAAGCATGCTGTGAACTGTCACCATAGAGATGGCATGAGACAGAGGCCCAGGGGAGCACATGGTACACACTCAACTGAGAAAGAAGAAGAAGAAGTAGGAGAGGAGGAGGAGAAGGAGGAGGAGAGGGAAGATGAGGGTGCATTTTCTATTCTACTGAACACTGTGTGTCAGTGCTCCAGTTTCTTTAGACAAAATATGCAAAAATGTCAGCACCATGTTCCTGACACCAATTCACTTTCTCCATAACATTTTCTGTTTCAGTCAAATAATAGTTACTTTAAATTACATTTTGTTAGCAATAAAATGTAAAATTGGACATGGGAGAGATTTATTCACGCAATGAAGGATATCACAGTAAAATGGATACTATGTTTATGCATCTATATAAAACTACAACATATCCATTTAAAGGCAAAAGGAAGAGGAATAACACAAGAAAGTGTGAAAAACAATATGCCATGAGATTCAAAACACACTGGTCCATGGCACATGACAAAGAAACACACATTAAAAGTATGAAACTAGAATTTGTGTAGACACACATCGTCAGTGGCAGCTTAAAAGTTGAGGTCATTCTTCTATTGATCAATATACTGTGCGACAAGTGTTTAGAGGGTTAAATAACTCTATGCTGCACAGAGCACAGCTTTGTTCTCAACCATCTCTTTTCAAAGGGACTGCTCATGCACATATAACTTGACATGCTAGACAGTGAGTTCCTGATAGTTTTTCACATATTTTCAGTGTAGAGGAAGTAAATGTCTGACTGTCAAACATCAAAACTAAAGGTTTAAACTAAGGATTAAATCCTACATGGTAGGAATGTCTGTGTTGAATTGATGTGTTGACAGAAAACTTCTCAAAGAGTGACTAATTAAAGCAATATTTACACCATATTTATTACTTTCTTGATGCAGATAAACAACTGAAGAAGAGATGAGCCAGTGTTGACCTGAAAGAATAATTTTAATCCAGACACCATGGAACAAAGATGAACTAGAAAATGTCTGCAACATACATCGACATACATACTGTGCATACACAACGTGGTGTAGTACACACTGTGATGAATAATGCCACATACACAGAAGATGAAGAACCATGCAAAGGAATGATAGGGCTATGATATCTTGGATCATTAAATGTTCAGAAGAACAACTCCCAGTCCCTCATTATTTAATGATGACAATGCAGTGTTTGTCATCTCTAACAATATTAATGACATGTATACTTTAAAAACAAGCTAGCAAGCTACATAATAAAACCTTAAAATGTTTTTCAGCTGAAGAAACTCTGTGTTCACTGAACCAGAAATGTCCTTTGCCTGCAGTGAAATGTCGGCTGCTGCCTAAATATTAACCATGTTTCAGTACGGCCTGTTTTCATGGCAGTGTTGTTATTCTCCCGCTGCACTGTCATATGTTCCATCGCGATGAGGCCGAGAAATGAGGAAGAGACTATAATGTCAGCCTCATTGTGTTTTGCTCTATGAGGAAATGTTGTCATTGTGTGTGGGTGGTGAATCAGTCACATGTTGCCATTGAACATCAGTAAAACGGGACCTGATATTTATCATTATTCACTCAAATGAATCAAACTTCTGCTGATTCACAATAGAACCGAGTTTCACTTCTGCTTCTCTGTGATTGCTTCAGTGTCAGTGTCATCCTTCACCCATATTTGTTTGGTTCTTTAAATTTCAGCAACAGTGAAGATGGGCATGAAATGGGGAGACAGGGAATAGGAGACTTTCTTTCACATGTGCAGAATACTTCACAAATTATGTCTGTTGCAATGTGATGTTGTTCCTAACTGTTCCAACAAGCAAACTTTTCCACATTCATGAGTTCTGAATGTTTTTTACCTAGTTTAAATGTAGTTTCTTATTGTGCCTATTCAGTCACATTCTCTGGAGTTTGTCCTTTCTAAAAATATACATAAAGAAACACAAATTCAAGCCCTTCTTGGAAAGCTCTCTCTCAGACATATGAGTCAGACAGTATTTATTTATCCATTTATGACATACTGTAAATGATAGAACGAAATATTTCCCTTTAATTAGTTGCCCTACTTAACTGTATTTACAGATATATTATAAATATAAATATTGATGACTAATTCATCATGAAACCAAGCTCGGAGGTCCATGATAAGAGCGGCTGAAGAGGAGAGGAATGTTCTCCTCAGTGCACAAGAAGAACGTCCTGACAGAGATCAGATCTCAGCGCTGACGTCTCATGGGTGGGTGTGTGGGGGCACGGTCAAAACTCTGTGTTATCTGTGGAGGCTCAGGTCATGTTCATGTTTTTGACTCTGGTGTTTATGTGCATCTTTTCAAAAGGTAAACTCCGACTTGGAAGTTTTTCAGGGAATTTTCTGGAGGTTTGACTCTGACAGGCCGCAGCACGAGCCAAACTCACTGATTCAGGGTGGCCGGTATCTGCAGGTCAGATGAGGAAATTCAGAGTTTATTTAAATTGCAAGGCAAACACACAAAATGGATATGCAGATGTGGACAGTATTTATTTTCTGAGGAAAAGCTAAAACAATGATGTGTATTTGTAGATTCTGGTATTCAGATTTGGGGACTTTTTGTCTACACTATGAAAAATCTGACTTCTCTCTCAAAAATGTAGAAACTAATAGGCCTATTAATATGAATTTCCTAATGACTTGAAGAGAAAAACACAAAATCAAAACTTTATCTCTGTGAGTTTCCAACAGATAGTTTATCTGCTTTACACAACTTTACAGTCCATCATTCAATGAGGTAAAAGAAAACAGTGATAACCTGGGATTATACTTTCTAGTGGCTCTATCAGGGACCTGATGGACTTTGCTGTTTGGTCATCGTCATGTTTGCGAGAAGTCTGCTACCTGTCAACTTCACGTGTTCCTGCTGGAAAGAGAAGCTGACAGTCAGATGTTTTATCTACGGCCCTGTGCTGGCTTCTCCTGAAATTTTTGACCTTTTCTTTTCTTCCAGTTCTCACTTTGTCTAGTTCACAGTAATGAACGTCAGCAGCCCACCGCTGAGCAACCCTACATCCGCCTCAACCTCCTAAGCATAAATAAAGCCTGAATTAATGAAATATATTGCAAAGATATTTAATTGGAGTGAATTTCTATTCACATAAGGGGCAGATTTTCTTACATATTTTGCAAATTCTAATAGACTGATATTGAACTACTAATAAAATGTTTGTGTTTTCTGTCAGGGTTTCCACCTTGGTTTACAATATCCACTTAATATGTCCAAAAATTATTATTATAATTATTCTATATGTATTATAAAGCAGGAAATATGGTCATAAGGTTTGACCTTGGGAATACACATAGCACGTTTGATAAGAGACACTGAATGTAAACATAACCTCCAAAGGGCACCTTTAAGTGGCCAATATTCAATGTGTCTGAAAAATAAAAGGAAAATCAAGTTTCCTTTCAAATTTGATCAAAATTTTGAAAAAAAATTGAGAATTTGATGACTAACTGGAGAAAAGAAGTGCAACACCCTGTTATGTTAAATTACACAACTGTGTGACATAATTAAAAGAGTGAACAATATGTTGTGGAAAACATGATGGGGAATATGGAAACTTCCAGAAAGTTTCCATTCTCGCTCACATTGTTTTGCACCATTCACATGAGCTGAGAAAACCATAATTATTTACAACTGATAAGTCATATGATGATTTTTACACAGTCCATGTTTTGTGTGATTATTGTGACACTTTATCGAATCTGTGACAGAGATTTTTTTTTTCCACTGAATTGGTCAAATTCCACTCAGTGACTCACCCTGACCGTGCTTCTGTGAGATTACAGGGGTACGACAAGGTGTGTGGTGTGTTTGAGTGTTAAGTGTGCGACTAAAAACACCTTTGGTGCTTTTCTTACTGATAAGGCTGTAAAATGTAAATGTTCACTACCGGGGGCTGAGCTGACCTCCCCCATCAAAACTGAACTCACTTCCTGTGCCTCTTATCATTGCTTCTTATATTGAACATTTGAGAGTATAGTTTCTCTTTCTCTGTGTAGTGTCGTCTTTTCACTTAATCACTACATCATTTTTACAACCACAAGTTAATATTGGGAGGGTGCTTACTTCTACTACTGACTCCTGGAAGTAACCTACAGTGACGTTTGTGTGTGTGACATAGATTGAGAGCTTATTTCCTTGTTTAACCAGACATCTGCTGAGAGTGAGTCGAAACAGATGTGAACAGATGTTATCAGCTCAGTTAGTTTAGCTCACATTAGGTAATTTAGTTTGTTAAATATTCTACATGAGGCTGGTCGACAAAGGTCAGAGCTTGTCAACACAGTGTCTTTTAAATAGTGAGAGATTAACACAAAGTCGATATAAGGAAAAGAGATAAAGGTATTTGAGTGTTACCAAAGATAGAAAGTGAAATAATCAGATCAGGCTTAAAATAACAGTGAACCCCAAACAATGGTGTGTTTACAACACAATTATTATTAACTGACAGTGGAGCTCTTATTGTGGCTGTCAACAGGTCAGTTTATACATACAGCATGGCTTTGTGTACATGACAAAATGCGTGTGTGTTATGTATGACCAGGTCAAACTAAATGTGTGTGTACTACAACATGTGTATATATGGTGTGTAACAGATCCCAATAATCTAATTATAACTGAAACTGATCTGATTAAATAATGTGGTGCTGAGTCGGCTGTATTCAGTCTCTGTCTATATATAATCTTGTCTGACAGTTGCTCACAAACACCAAGACAAACATAAAGACACAGAAACCTACAATGATATTAAGTTTATGAACAAAAATGGCAAAAGGACAAAACATCCAATGAGCTATAAATAAATGAAGATACATTTTATATAGCCACACAGTGACTGATTATCCTGAGCTTGTTATTATCACTCACTCAAATCTAATCAAGGAATTACAGTGAGATTATTAATTTTCTGACTTTGTTTCATGACATCTTTCTTTCCGTTCTTCATGACACAGCCAATAGTCAAACATTTCTTTCATCTTTGCCATGTTTATTATGGCACTGCAAGGAGTCTACCTGCCGCACAGGAGGCTGCTCCACTGCTCCGGGCCTCTGGCTTCAACAGACGGATTCAGCTGTATCCACTGACAAAGAAACCAAACAAAGAAACCAAACTCCCAAAGCCTGGCCCGTCTTTCAGCATTTTAAACTGTTTGCATTGGCCTGGACCCAGTTTGTTTTAGCACCATATGCATTAAACAGTCTGACAAAATGAAACACTTCTGTTTTAAAATGACTTTTATTGAAATCTTCAACAATATTTGGAAGTTAGGCTCTTCTATAAAAGACCTGATTATTCCTGGAACAATGTTATAACAAGTTCATGACAAAAACAAAAACAATCTTTTTTAAATAAGAACAACATTAATTAGTGATTCTTTTACTTTAGTCACAGAAAACACATCCTGCTGATCTGGTAACACACATCCAACACACATTGTCAGACACACACACACACACACACACATACACTAACAGAGGACTGTACAGGTTGTTGCTTCAAATTTCAAATAATAGAAAAAGATATAAAAATGTTTGAAGTGAAGACAGTAATAGGAATCTATTCAAATACACAGACAACACATGGACAGTGGAATAATATACAGTAATGCCAAAATACATTACAAACACATTTTGTCACAGAAATATAAAATAATCACACATATGAACACAAAGATTGGGGCTTTGTGTGCTGATTGTAACAGTCCTTGCATCCTGAAACTGTGAGACTGCGAGGAAGCAGATAAAGCTGTAACCTGGGGCCGTATCGTGAAGCCATCTTCAGTTTCCAAGCAGAAACTCTCCTAAGCAAATATCACATGCAAAACACACATACAGCGCTGCACGCACACACACACACACATGCTCACATTCGGAACAATCCCACAACCAAATCCATGTAAAATGAGAGCTGCCTCTTCCTCGTCAGTGACACACCGAGAGTTTCAGTGAAACACGACACCAGCCGGCTAACGACAGAGACACACGCACACACACACACACACACACACACACACACACACACACACACACACACACACACACACACACACACACACACACACACACACACACACACACACACAATGAGCAGGTGGTTTTCAAACTCACATAATGCCACATAGGCTTTAGCTCTGCTCTGCTGGGAACAGGCTCTCATGTTCACACACTGAAAACTATTAGAAGATTATAGCAGAGCAATATGTGAATACAAGTTGGGCAAAAGCAAAGCAGACAGATCAATATCTACACAAACGTCTTCATGTCGGAGTCTTTTCATGGGGATTCACCCTGTGGTTTCAGACAGCAAAAAAACATACACACATTTTCATTGTTTCCTACTTCCCAACTCAGTCAGTGGGCCGTTCAGACATAGTCTTTCCTGTCGTACCCTCCGCCTGCGCTGGTGCTGCGTGGGGCGGAGTACGCCATCCGTGGTGGCTTGTACTTCTTCTCTTTTGGCGGGCAGCTGCTGCACAGCATCGCCCCGCCGATCAGGAGCAGGGCGGCCGCTCCCCAGCCGATGTAGAGGGCGGCCCCCAGCTCCCTCTTCTGTGAGCTGATCAGCAGGGGGTTGTAGAAATCCCGGATGATGACGCTGGCGGTCCAGGAGACGGGGATGAGGACCAAAAGGCCGCCGAGGAGGAAGAAGATTCCTGCGATGATCATCACCTTGGCCTTGGACGGCTCGTCTTCGATGCAGTTGGTGCACTTGGCGCCGACGATGGAGATCATGACCCCGAGCACCCCGAGGATGATGGCGATGATCAACATGGCCCTGGAGGCCTGCAGCTCCTGAGACAGCGCCAGCAGCGAGTCGTAGACCTTGCACTGCATCTGGCCCGTGCTCTGGTTGATGCAGTTCATCCACAGACCCTCCCAGACGGTCTGGGCCGTGATGATGTTGGATCCGATGAAGGCCGTCACCTTCCACATCGGCAGGGCGCATGTCACTATGGCGATGATAAATCCAATGACTCCGAGGGCGATGCCCACGATCTCCATGCCCATGGACATGCTGCCTCTTTAATCTGGTCACACAACAGCAGCTGAACAAAGGCCTTGAGTGAGGAGCGTCCTGCTCTGTTGTTCAGGTGTCTGTGACAGCACCTGTGAGAGGGTGTGATGTGGAGATGCATCCACGGAAACAAGAGATCCTTTATACCTCAGGGGAGCAAGGAGGAGTCCCACGGTGATGATGTCAATAGGAGGCCGCCTCCATATACACGCACACACACATAGACGACAGCACCTGTGCCTATACAGTGGAGGAGGGGAGCTGGAGACAGGACGGGTGAGAAGGGATGGAGGGAGGGTGTGTTTTCATGTGTGTGTGGTTGGTGGGGGTTGGTAAGAGGGCTGCCTCTTCACTTCCAGGGAGAATCAACACTTCAAAAAAGTACTTCACCGGTTTTCTCCCAGTAGCTGTGTTGTGTCCGATGTGGTGTGAAGTGGCCAGGGCTGCTGTTACCACGGTTGTGAACAGGTAAATCACAGGAAATGTCACAGTTCCTTTCTACATAAAGCGAGTAAAAGCACGACAGCAGCTCACCACAGTGAACACCAGAGAGGAAGCTTCTGCCTCTGGCTACTTGGTGAGCTTTATTGTGAGTAAGCATAGAGACCAAACACACACACTGAGGCCGTGTGATACTGTTGATCTTTCGTTACCTCTTGGTTCCAGTTGTGTGGCTTTCTTAAACAAAATGGGATTCGGTGTTGGGATAACAATCCCAAAGCTCAGCTGGAAACCGGAATAACTGCACCCAGAGTAAATATGAGCAGAGGGAAAACATAATAGGTCAGTACTCAGACACCTTTAGCATACACGCAGAGGGATCTTCTCAGTATCGGTTAAACTCTGTGCTCTGACTGAACAGCTTCTGGTTAACTGTACCATATCAAGGTTCAAGTTTCAAGGTTCATCTATTGTCACTCTCTAAAGCGTGCTTTCAGGCGAAGAGACCGAAATACTCAGGTCTCAACAACAAGTAAAACAAGTGAATAAAGCACAGAATAAAGTCCACATCAGCAGCAGTGGGGGGCAGAAGGATCAGGTAATGAGAAAGAAAGAAAGAAAGAAAGAAAGAAAGAAAGAAAGAAAGAAAGAAAGAAAGAAAAAATTCTAGATTTGACTCATTTTCATTCCAAAAAGATGTCAAGATAAATATCAAAAATATTTCTCCTTAAAATCAGAAGTGCTATTTGGTCTTAAGAGCTTTATATTTTATTAAATCAGTGTGTTAAATTTGGGTTAAGAAGCAAGAGTCATGATGACCTTGTGTCAGGAATTTAAAAACAGTACAGTATCTCATAAACTTAAAGGGACAACGAGGAGTTTTGGAAAAGCGAAGCGTTTTCACACTACATTTATGAGCCTCCGCGCGCACCGTAGAATTCTTTGACCGGCGCAAGACAGACTCATGTTTTCATTCATCAATAATTAAAGTCAGAGGTTCAAAGAGGTTCAGTTACCGTCGTAGTTCCGACCATAAACGGTGATTCGGCTGCGTTATTCTCATGACTAGTTGCGAAACCAAAAGTAAGGAACACTGGTCGGCTCACCCAGCATTTCCGCCACCACTAATAATAACAAAATAACGATAGAGACAAAACAATATATTTATCGAAAATGGGCCCATTAGCAAGTGTGGGTAACGTAGATTCATCCACATTAACGTGAGACTTTTTTATAACCAAATAGAAACTCCTCGTTGTCCCTTTAAAGCATTAAATTATTGTGGAAATAAACTTCGAAACAATCTACAAATAAACTACAATATTTATCAAAGACATTTTCAGTTTTCATGCCTGTCTGTAGACAAAATGTTATACATTTTCACCTGCTTTGCACTCACTTATCCACCCACTTCAGTTGTGCAGCAATTACAGGGCAGGTTCAGATTTCTTTATTCAGGTGCTCATCTGAACAGTGAAAGAGGGTTTTCTTGCTGGAAACAACACAGGAAGTCATTTCCCACTTGAGTGTAATGATGAATTCCACAGTCCCAGTGCTCACTCTGTGGAAATTAAAGAAAGGTATCTTCCAAAGCTGCAGTCAAAAAAACACCTAATAATCTGTAACGAAGGGAACTACACAGCAGGGGAACGTGTGTCATGTCTCTGGAAAGTTTTGGGAACATCATTCAGACCAGCCCTGAGAAACATTTAAGGTCAGGTAAGCTCAGGACTTGGTTTGATTAACAGGGGTTATGATGTTTGGGTGCTATCTTTGTGAGGACACTCATTGACATAATGTATCCCCTAGCCCCTTACCATAACCTAACTTAAACCTAATTATACCCTAAAGTCTTAACCAAACAGCCCTTGGAAAAAGTGAGGGCCGGCCAAAATGTCCTCACTTCCCAAAAATGTCCTCATTCTGTTGGTGAAAAACTCTTGCCGGTCCTCAAAACGTAATAAGTACAAGAACACACACACACACACACACACACACACACACACACACACACACACACACACACACACACACACACACACACACACACACACACACACACACACACACACCTGTACTTATCTGTAAACATAAGATTTATCATGTTACTGTGCTTTTCAAATAATGTTAAGCGACAAATGGGCAGTGTGATCAAACAAGATTACCAGAATTGTGTTGTTATTATGGAGAAGAGAGGAGTCACTCAATTAAATCACCTCCCATCGGTTCTCCCACATACGCTGAACAAATGAAATGGTTTATTTTTATTTTCATTTTATTCATTCATTTAGGTTGGAAAAAAATACAGAGGTCATGACCTCGGTGTCGTCAATGGTAGTTACCGACTCGTTCATGTGAAAGTGAAAATTCAAAAACATGCAGTCATCATAACCATGTAAAATGAACTTTGAACAACATGAGCACGTTGAAGACTGAAATAGAGTAAAATAAAAGTTCATGAGTTTTGGTTGTTACATTCTTGCACTTTTCAAACCGATAGCATTAAAATACCAAACACCATGTTGATGTTGTTCTAGATCCTGATATAATGGGAGCACAGGAAGTTGCCTCTGATTGGTGACTCAGTCTCTGTACCACAGATACCTGCTCTCCTGCTTTGAATAGGCAAAATTTCCCTCTGTGGTAGGTGAGCTCAGGTGAATAAACATGACCTACTTCTGGGTAAAATATAAATATATATAGCTTGGTGGCTTGTTTCTCTCCTCAGTTAATAAAGTCTCATCTTATCTTTAACAAACATGATACAGGATAATGAATTGATTGATTATATTTTGTGTAATTAATATGAATGTGAAATGTATGTAATAACTCAAGATACAAATAAAAGTTGTTGAGGATTTGGCAGTGAAGTGTGCTGTAGTTGAAATATGAAGTAGCAGAAAATGGAAATAGTTGTGTACAAAATTGGACTAAACGATTGTGATATTGATTTACTTGGTTAAATATGTAAAACATATCTATCTGACTCTTAAGCTGCTGCTTCATCGCTAACATCGAAAAGACAAAATATATGAGTCATATTTCAGAAAAGCGCGCATTTGTGCTTGTTTAGCTGCTTACTGCTTACTGCTTGTCAATAAGAGTTAAGAACAATCTAAAGTGACAGCTGTCTGTGTCGGCTCGTTATCTTGACACAGGAGGAATCACTCATTTGAATTTGTGGTTGAGTTTATTGTGACTTTGCTGTAAACATTCCTACTGTTAGGGTTACAGTACACACAGTAGTAGTCGTAGTACACAGTAGTCTTTTTTTTTTTGCATGTCTTCCAAACCTCAGTATTATGATAAAACTCATGTTGACAATAATTAGTTGAGACAAAAGAAAGAGCACTTGCATAATCACTCACAGTACTTAGCTATCTATGTCTACTTTGTGTATTAATTTTACATTAAGCTTCATATTGTGTTATTAAAGCTTGAAAAATGTTTTACTTCCTCACATACTGCCCTTATCTGACTTTGAGACCCTGCCCCTCTGGCAGGCGTAGGGATACAGGAGACCTCTAGGTTCTGGTTGTTATTACAGCAGACGTTTGTCGACTGATGTTGTGACATAAACACGACAAAGTGACTGATGAAGATGCTTCATGATGGGACCACAAACAGATGATCCTGCTGCTTAGCCCTGAGGTGTGTTTGTGTGTGTGACGGGTGAGAGCTACTATGGGCTTTGTGCTGCAAATGTGTGGTGGACAGAATTGTGAGGGCATTGTGTGTATGTGTGTGTGTACTTGTACAGCTATACATGTGAGGACCAGTTTGAGTTTTAATCCATCAGAATGAGGACATTTTGGGACTGTGAGGACATTTTGGCCGGTTCTCACTTTCTCAGACCCCTCCCAAGGGCTGTTTGAGGGTTAAGACTTTATAATAACTAGGTTATTATAATTAGGTTTAAGTTAGGTTCAGTAATGGTTAAGGTTATGCATTTGTTTTGGATGGTTAAGGTTAGGGTAAGGGGCTAGGGAATACATTATGTCAATGAGTGTCCTCACAAAGATAGTGTGTGTGTGTGTGTGCGTGTACATAGAGATGAGAGGTGAGGTACCTGATGTTAGCTAAAAAGACACTACATTAATTAGATCCGGGCAAGTTTAAAAATAATGTGAATAGATACCGTCTACAGTGGGTATGGAAAGTATTCATACCCCCTTCAATTTTTCACTATTTTTCACTCTCATCTTGGCAGTGTACAATACAAAAACATAGTCCTAAGATTTGACAGGGAATTTACAAATAAATAAAAAATAAAATTTGTTCCACTTTAACCTAAATACCCACCCCCACCCACCACACCACCCAAGGCCTCCAACAACCCACGTAAAACCCTGTGTGTGTGTGTTTTGATCAAGACAGGAAACCCACATGCATCAGATACTCAAACTGAAAAACAAAACTTAAGAAATTGAGTTCCGTTCAGTTGTGCAATTGGGGCAATTGGGTCACTTCACCCAGGTGCACCTGTATCATTAAATATCTGCATTATATCGAGTGCTCCAGTTGTTTCTTTGGGTTTAGTCCTCGTGAAGTGACCCAATTGCACCTTCCTATATTATGTTGTATTATCCTAGATATTGTAATCAATTAAGCAGATTAAAAAAAACAAAAACAAAAATTTGTCATTCGTCAAGTCACAACATTTTAATAAAAGTCAAACACATACAAGGTCTATACAACAAAGGTCCAAAAGATATGCCACAGAAAAGTTTCAATCTTTGTAGAAAACATCTGAACAGAGAAACACAACACTGTGAAATGTGACAGAGATGAGGAAACAAATAAAATCACTCACATTTGAACTTCCCTCAGTCTTTTTTACAGTTTATGCCGACACCATTTTGACCTTGTGTCGGAGCCCAGAGCTAAGTTCATTTTGCCCACTTGTGTAAGGTTCATATCTGTGACTATCAGTCTGTCGAGAAATATATTAATCCCAACATAAAAAAAATGAAAAATGCCATTTGAAAGCTCATTGCAGTTACACAAGTCTCTCAGTTTGCTTTACATAATTGACGACATGGTACCTCACATGCACACACTGATCAGTACAATAAAGAACATCCACATTGGATTTAAATAAATATGTAAAATATCAGTTTTACTGGAAAAGTACTCTGAACTCTGACAATAATCACATTCTCCAAAATATTTTACTGCATTTTCTCTCTTTGTATTTTGATGCTAATTCCTCTCTGTTTGCTTCATACCAGTGGCTACATGGCTACATGTAAACAGTTTTATCAAACTACTGCAGAGTACTTCCAAATCCATTCATCAAAAAAACATGTGTTTTTGATCTCGTCATCCTTCTCTGGTGAGCAGTTGGTTCCAGGTGAACCAGTGTAATAATCACTTTTAAACATTTTATCACACATTTCCTGAACATGTAAAAAATAAGCAGGATACATGTAAGAAGCTCATGATAATAACTCCTTCTGTTCTCCACCTTCACACATAGTCTCTCCTGGTGTAGGAGCTCTGAGCCACTGACCTCGGCGCAGCGGAGTACGCCACGCGACTCTGCGGCGGCATGCTGTACCGCAAGGGTTTCTCTTCCCGTGGAGGGCAACTGCAGCAGAGAATGGACCCTCCAATCAGCAGCAGGCCTGCAGCGGTCCAGCCCAGATACAGCGCCGCCCCGATCTCCATCTTCTGTCCTGCAGGAACCAGCGGACTGTAGAACTCGATCACGATGGTGTGGGCCGACCAGGAGACGGGCACGATCTGCGCCAGGGCCGCTGTGATGAACGCCGCCCCAGAAGCAGCCATCACCTTGGCTTTGACGCCCTCGTCCTCGATGCAGTTGGTGCACTTGGCTCCCACCATGGAGATGAGGAGGGCCACCACGCCCAAGATGATGGCGACGATGGTCAGGGCCCTGGCGGCCTGCAGGTCCTGGGGCAGGGCCAGCATGGAGTCGTAGACCTTACACTGCATCTGGCCCGTGCTCTGGAAGACGCAGCTCATCCACAGGCCCTCCCAGTAGACCTGAGCCGTCACGATGTTGGCGCCAATGAAGGCAGACACCCGCCACATTGGCAGAGCGCAGCTGACAATACACAGCACCCAGCCGAGCACTGACAGGGTGACACCGACCACTTCAAGTCCAAAAGAAACCATTGTTCACCCAGACAGGCGTCTCCTCTGTCAATCAAAAGCTCCTTTCTTTGTCCTCTCTCTGCTCTCCGTCTGAATGTTCTCCTCCTCGCAGTGTTCCTCAAGCTCTTTCCCAACTTGTGCCCTTCAAGCTCCCGGTAGTCGACCCTTCTTTCCACCAGCCACGATTCCTCCTCGAGGTAAGCACCTGCTCCTGAATCCAGTCGAGTGTTGTTTGGTCTCAGTCCTCAGCACAAACTCTCTGCTGCATGTACGTGCTCGCTCAGAAGTTGTTTCCCGTGTTCCACTGCTCTTAAGTAGGCAATGACCCTTATCGTTTTTATTACTAACTGGTCAAGCCCCCCCCTAAGACATTACATCACTGGCCCAAAAAAGCCAATCAGGTGAGTCCGTGAGCGCTGGCCTCGTTTACCACCGGGGTGTGTTGTTGTTTGATTGTGAGCTGCTTCGAATGAGGAGTATTTTTATGGTTTAACCTTTTGCCCATGGTAGCTCTGGGTGTGTCAGCTTTATTGCTGTCAGTAGGTAATGAGTGGCCAGGGCACAGCTCGTAATGTGGTTGATAGGAGACCACATGAGACTGTAACGGATATGCAAACATGTATTCCATTAGATGTGTGTGTGTGTCCAGAGAATAGGAGAATGGGAGTGTGCATGCTTCTGTGTTTGCACAGAGAGGCAGTGTATGTGACAGAAGAAGGGATTCAATTTTAGCAGGACATTCTGTTTTCATAGATTTTTGCAGATGTGCTTCATTATGACGTGTCACGTTTTTATTGTCTCAAAATGACTTGTCACAGTTTTTATTGCAGGACCATGTACCATTCCCACTGGGTCACACAGTCTATAGGCAGTCATATAGTAAAATTTGAGTTAATGTCAAACTAGAAATGCTTAACCCTTGTGTTGTCCTGGGGTCATTTTTGATCAAATGTTTGTTGTTTCATCAAATGGTCTGAAAATAATGGGGGTTGTTCAATACTATGATCTTCACAAAAAAAAAAAATTGAAGTAATTTAATTGAATTATGGGTGTTTTATTGAACTTAGTAACGTTATTTGTCCTCATGGGGTTAAAAATGACCCCAGAAAACAAATGGGTTCAATGGGGCAAATTCTGTCACACCATACTGCTGAACATACAGATGAACCCTCTCAACCCCCTCCGTTCCCTCCCCACATGCACATGCACATGCACATGCGCACGCACACGCAGGCATGTGCACTGACACAGACAAACGTAACACAGGTGGGCACATGCAGGCAGGTGTTCAGACACGCACACACACACACACACACACACACACACACACACACACACACACACACACGAGTGCGCACACGCAGGCATGTGCACACAGACAAACACACACATAGACACATACAGGCAGGTGTACAGACACACACACACACCCTTTGATGTATGGGGTCAAGTGATTATCAAGACAACAAAAAACATAAACAAAAAACAATCAGGTCTTTTCTCACAGATTTTGGGGCATTTTACATTTTACTCTGAGAGACAGGCAGCAAAATGAGGAGGCAGAAGCAGTATACAGCAAAGGAGGCTCATGAACTAATTTTCAATGAAGGTGTGGAGACAAATGACCAGGAGGAAAATGCTGAGGAAGAGGAGGAAGAATCAGCTGATGAGGAGGATTCAGGGTCAGAAGAGGAGGAAAATAATGATGAGGTGATAGATCTAACATACAGACCACATGCTAATTCCTCTTAAGAAGCCCCCACAACATCAACCACTGCAGAAATGGAACAAGTCGAAGAAAATGATGAACAAGATGATGAAGCTGAAATGAAAGAAGAGTCAGAAGTCGAGGAAAATTACGAACAAGATGATGAGGTAGGATCTGAAGCTGAAATGGAAGAAGTGTCAGAGGACAAGAGGAAGTGTTTTCACACTACATTTACCATGAGCCTCCGCACGCACATTGAAATTCTTGGACCGGCGCAAGACGGACCTCTTGCCAAGAATGTTTTCATTCATCAAGAATAAAAGTTGGAGGTTCAAAGACGATCAGATACCATCGAAGTTCTGACCATAAACGGCAATTTGGCGCCGTTGATCTCATGATCCGCCGGGTAGTGTGTGAAAGTAGGAAATGCTGGTCGGCTCGCCCAGCATTTCCACCACTAATAATAATAACAAAATAATGATAAAGACAAAATGATATATTTCTCGAAAATGGACCCATTAACAAGTGGGTAACGTAGATTTATCCACATTAATATGGGACATTTTTATAACCAAATACAAAATCCTTGTTGTCCCTTTAAACCAACACTAAGGAACTTTTCAACCTTCATAAAATATTTTCATAACTTTTGTGATGATACATCGACTTACAACAAGTTGAATGGCACCTCTGTCATGGCCTGAGGGGGTCTGTATCTCTTTCTCTGGCACTAAGCAGCTTTGAGGAGCATGGTAGGAACCCTGCTCTCACTTAAGTTTCACTTTCACTTTTGCGAGTCACAACAAGGAGGGAACAGGCAAAATGGCACTTTAGCAATGGATTATGTTTGTGTTTTCACTTTGAAATGATCCACTGGAAACAGAAACTTAGTTTTGATGTCTTCTGTTAATTTTAATGCAGGATATTTACAGGGCTTCACGCTAGTGTTCATGGGAAATGAGTCTTTCTTCAGGCAAAACACTACCGCTTTGGTCCACAGGCACCGCCAAACTCAACCAAAACTGAAAGTTCTTTAGTACTGCTTTAAAAAAAATGAAAGGGTAAAAAAAAATCCTGATGGAAGTTTGACATATACCAGTGTCTTATAATCCATCAACTTATTTGCCTTTGATCTTTACTATATTTGAAATTAGTCAGAATTTTGGTTTTGTAAAACTCCAAAAATAGGTATAATTTCAACTGCGGGACAGCATGTAACAACTTTACTACTTTGGCCTAAAAACTGAAGCAAACTATCTCTTTGTTTTCATGTCTTGGAGCATTTATGACACAAAATGAAGCACAAAGTTTTCAGCAACAAACATATGAAGCACATATATAACACAGAACAGTGTCCAAGACCATCAAGACTAACTTGAATTACATCTGTCAGTTATACATGCATGCTATGGTTTTATCATATTTCTCTTAAAGTGTAACTGTCCAGGGCCAGGTCACCCAATCAGCTATGAAACCTATGTTGTCATTTGCAAACAGACCTTAAAACACTGGATCACACACCAATGAAATTGCAATCCATTGCAACATTCAGTTCCATTTCATAAATTTTTCTTATGTCTCCATTACGGAACGTTACGAGACAGAGTTGTTTTCGAGGTAAATTCATGTAAAACCACTGATGCACGTTCCCGTCGGGGCCTGTTTTTCATCATCAATCCCATTAGCCTCCGTAGCGTAGCTCTGAGCAGCTCACGGCTCTGCTCCGCCGTTCTAAAAATAGCTTGCACCGACAAATAAAGGTAATGAACCTACTCCTAAAACTATAGGGATTATGGCAATCGGCCAATTTGCCAAAATGTCGAACTATCCCTTTAAGTGTGTGAGTGGTCTATTATTATCTGCTCTTATGTGACTGCTTGTTCACCACTGCTTCCACTGCTCGTGGAATTAAGCAAACGTCACTCAATGTTGGAGACTTTACAGCCATTTACTACACACACACATACAGATCTTGGTGTTTAATAATCTGTCAAGGCCCCGATTCAGACAGAACTTGATGGTAGGATCTGTTGTTGAAATTATGTTTAACATAATCAGGCTTCTCTCTTTAAATACCTTTCCAGGAGGTTGTGTCAACAGGAATATTAAATGTAAAACTGGTAATCAACAAACAAGAAATAAGACTAATTGAGGAGGAATGATCGGAGACAGACACAGGTCCTGAACGGTCTTGGCCTGAATGACTCTTAGAAATGAGACCATGTCAGTGCTCTAGTTTTTGTTCACACCAGGTCTGAGTGACTTTATCAGTATTGACCCATATACTGTGCTGTATGAAACCTACCAGTTTGCCCAAGCGATCGTTGCAATACTTTTTTTTTTTTTTTGCAATACTTGCTGCCATTAGCGCAATCTGACACACTTTTATCTTGTATACGTGTACCCATTATCACACTTAAATATTATAGTCAAACAGGCCTGCTAAAAGAATGGCTGAACCTGTAACCGCGATAAGATAAAGCCTGATTAAAGGCAATTCATTCTGATTATCTTCTGTTTAGGAAGGAAACAAACTACACCAACTGCTCAAATCATGTCCGACTGTAAACTCTATTAGACTCTTTGTTTCCGTATTTAAACAGGAGATATTTGATGGATATTTGATTTGATTCTAGGTGCTGCTTGACTGCACTTATAGGCTACAATGAGTTCTTCAGCAACTGCATGAATGACATGTGGTCATTTGGAGTCATATTCCTGCACATCAGAGTATTAGGAATTCAGTTATCACTTATAACAGTGACAGTGATCCTTAAAATTGGTCAATATTTGATTAGATTGCCTATGTAATATGTGAATATGAATAAAAATGAAAAGCTTGACAATATATCTACATATCCAACTTTATAATTGTACATAATGGAACTTAAATTCTAACCACGTGGGCAGATATTCACTGTTCATTAGCACATTTTTTATTATTTAGAAACACTGCAAAATCCCCACAGATACGCCTCCACTGATTTGCGCAGTCAGGGAGTTTCACTCAGCCTCTCTGTCTATGACAAATGAGTTTCGGTAAGCAGCCACATCACCCATTTCCTTATTATTTACTTGTGTGAGCTCTTCCTCCTCTCCAGCGGCAGGGAGAAAACACACACACACGATCCTTCATCAAACCCAGCTCAGTGTGTGGAGACTTAAATGTGTAGGCAATGTCAGAGGGCAGACTGTCTGAACAACAGGTTTATCTAATTGGGCAACTGCCAATGGCGATTCAGATAGATTGCATGTTTCAACTCTTGCCAAAATGATGATCGTATAGTAGTAACCTGAACACTGGGGGTAAGACGCTTATAAAATATCACTATAGACTGAAAGCACTGATACTGTGTTCCTTAAGGTGCTGTAAAAATTAAAGTACAAGTAAAGGCACATGTAGCGATGCAGTCCGCTGGTTTGATTCCTGATCTTCATGTTTTCTGGATGTCAGGAGTGACTTTAGTGTGTGAGCTTCACAGTGACTCATTTAAACATGTGATTTATGTGTGCAGCTCCACCTCCACTAACTACTGTATGACAATAAAGCACCACTTTACTTTACTATATTTACTCCTCAATCATAATGATGCAGCAATATAATGATGTAACACTGACACAGGAGGGCTATAACTTTGAAAAAAATCTAAAACATTTTCTTGCAAATACTTACATATCTAAGTATAATTTTACTTTAACTTAAGATGGTATGGTGTATCACAATGTTTGCAGCATATAATATTTTTTTTTTTTTACCACTGGACTTTGCCAACAAATTATAACAACAATTTAGTCAAACTCAATAATGGTGTAGGCTAATTATCCTCACATGAAGTAATTAATTAATTAATTTAACATGAAACTTGACCACAGTTGTTTTCTCAAACTGCACAACATGATTTGATTTTTTAAGTCAATAAAAGTATTTGGCGCGTGAAAAGATCACACTGTGGTCACACCACTGGAAACGTGCAAAACAGCCATAGAAACCTGAACACATCCTCTTTAATCTTCAGAGTGAAAGTGTGATGTCATAAAAACTGTTTCCCTGAGCAGACCTGGCAAATGTGTTACACCCTAAATTTAAATAATGCAAAAAAAAAAAAAAAAAAAAATTCACATTATACCATATAGCTAGTGTTTTTAAAGGCAGCTTTGAAGCATGAGATTCACATTCATGTGTCTGTGTTCTTCAAACGTCTCCTTTTGACAATCATCAGCCTTTCGTCTCAAACTGCCCATTTCAAAGACAGACAGGGACTTCCACTGGCTGCCCATATTGGGTCACTGGTCAGTGGTGATACTGCTCTATAAAAGGACTCTCTGTTACTAAATAATGAGTCTTCTGAAAGAGCCAGAGGCCTTGGATTTAACGGCTGCTTAGAGATTTATGGACACATGAAGAAGTGCGTGCAGTTAAAAGCTCTTTGATGCCACACTTTCACAACAGCCTCGACATTCTTCTGTCTCTTTGTGTATAGAATTTTTTTGCTTGATACATTTGCTAAATGCACGAGCATGTAAATCAAATGTAATAAAAAAACTAATAAGTGTGTGAAACTAAACTGAAAGCGTTTATATGTTTACTTTTAAATTTAGATTCTGCTTTATCAGGTCTCTTTCTCCTGTGGGTTGTAAATGATTCTCACAGTCACTTCTGGGAAACTCAGGGCAGGTTATGACACAAAGTAGAGAAGCTGCTGCCTCCCATTGGACAGAGCAGGGAAGGGCAGTGAGGAGACAAATCCATCTGATGTCAGTTTTACAATGTTTACAAGTTTCAAAATCCAGACCTGTCAAATATGTTGTATATCATATCACTTGCACTTAGACTGACCCCTGTTTGTTCCCTCCGTCCCAGCTCCACCTTCACCAATTTCCAGTACAAGCTCCTTTCTGAGATCATATCTGAACCCCCCCCCCATTTGTTCACACTTACAATCAGCCTTCACACAGACTGAACATAACAGAGGTCTTCTTCACATGACCTCATTCATTCCACATTCATTTTGTAATATCTCTCCATATAAGTGCTCTCTTTTTTTGTAATTCAGAGTATGTTGAAATAAGAGAATGGGTGAGGGAGTTCACATTTCACTCCATGTGCAGCATTTCATGAATTATCTAACTTCAGTCTAACTTCATGAAATCACATTGGTGGGTCCACCTGAGTTATATCAGAGCGTGCGTCACAAGGCTCACACACTGTGCGTCTCATTAAAAACACCTCACCTTAGTGACTCCATGTGTAAAAATGCGGTATTTCACCCTCTGCTTATGTAGATGGGAGTTCTGATATTGTCATACAGTATACGGTATGTTGGTGGCATGTAGCCGTAGAGGTGGAAATTGTTGGTGAATGAGGGGAAATTAACTGAGAATTACTGTAATGAGTTCAAATATATTTTCTTGCTGTTATTTCCCACAGTGCCAACCTCTGGACACAGTTGGTTAGTTCAGCTTCAGTAAAGCTGTTTGCATTTATCATGTGGTTTAGAGTGAAACTTAAGATCAGTGAGTGTTAAACTCATGAAAGCGCACACGGTGTGAGTGCAGTGGGCCCGTAGCTCAAAGGTCTCAATGTTTTGAATTAAACTGGAGATTAATTTTTAACTTGCTCCTTGGTGTTGTTTCTCCACCAGCAGAAATGATTTCAATTTCCAGGGACACTGTTAAGCACAGTGATTATTATAATAGACAACTTTTTTTGGTTTGTTTTTCAGGGATGTAGGAATACAGTCGCATAACACAGAACAGTGTCCAAGACCATCAAGACTAAGTTGATTTGAAGTTAATTGGCCCATTGCCATAATCCCTATAGTCATAGCAGTAGGTTTGTTACCTTTAATTGTTGGTGCAAGCTATTTTTAGAACGGCGGAGCAGAGCCGCTAGCTGCTCAGAGCTACGCTACGGAGGCTAATGGGATTTCTTGGTTTCCCTCATCAAACTCATCAAATACACAATCCAACAACTCCAAAACGCTCTCGAGGACAAGTTGTAGATAGTAAGATAATAACGGAACGTTATGAGACAGAGTTGTTTTCAAGGAGAATGCAGAGACTGCTTGCCAAAAAACTGCCCTCGACAGGAACGTGCATTTTCCATGAATTTACCTCGAAAACAACTCCGTCTCGTAACCTTCCGTTATTATCACATAGCGTGGTGAATGTGCAGGTCACAACTTGTTCACCAGAGCGTTTTAGAGTTGTTGGATTGTGTATTTGATGAGTTTGATGAGGGAAACCAAGAAATCCCATCAGCCTCTGTAGCGTAGCTCTGAGCAGCTCGCAGCTCTGCTCCGCTGTTCTAAAAACAGCTTGCACCCACAAATAAAGGTAACAAACCTACTCCTAAAACTAGGGATTATGGCAATGGGCCAATTTGCCAAAATGTTGAACTATCCCTTTAAGTTTGACAGCTGTCATCTCCTGCCTAAAAATGTATGGGTATTACCCTGAAACCAGATTAACCAGAGGACAAATATAAAAAGTTTGGGTACTTATGATGAGGAAATGTTTCTATCATGGCCACAAAGTTAATGCAGAATTAATTTTTAATCTATTAACTAGGCATTTAGAAAACTTAAGATTTGCATAAACCTTACCAAACACGTACTGTAGTGGGGGACAGGTGTGGTGGTGGTGATGTCACTGTCTTGTGCTTTGTGAGACAAACATCCGCTCCTGCTGCCTGTCCCGCAGCAAAACCGAAACACACATTGTACACATCTCCCTCAGAATGTATTTGTCACACATGGCTGATGGCATCTTCACAGCACTGGTATCTACTTTGACTCTCGTGGCATGCCATCCATAGCGTCTGAAGGTGTGACACAACGTCACTGGGCACAAGACCATATATGGTCAGTGTGAAGTTTTTGTCATTTAAAACAGAGTGAGTCACCTCTCACTTGGGACATGACTCCGCCCACCTGCTGCTTCAGGTGAAACTGGAGGCGGAGGAGGGGAGCTGAGGGGGGGGAGATGTTAAATAAAGTGCTGTTACCATCCCCCTTCTCTTTAACAAGATGCTTCCTTTGTGTAGAAATTGTGTTTAATCATGCGGTGCTGCATGCAAACCTGATGTTGTTGACCTGTTGTTGAATTTAGTGGAGTAGGATCAGTGAGAGATGGTAAACAGGTTGTGGGTTTGTGGAGGTTAGGGGTGGAGGGACTGATGACGGTTAGATATTTTCCCACCTGGCCCCTCCCCCTCCTCCTCCTCCTCCTCCTCCTCCACCTCCTCCTCCTCCTCCTCCTCCTCTACCATATGTACCTGCTCCACTCTGAGTCCTCCCCCATTCAGCAACAGTCACCTGACCAACAGAATCACAAAAGGAGACAAACAAGCCACAGGCTAACATCACTGGAAGAGGAACGGCAGCAAACAAGAGACAGCTTTCAAGTCACAACTGCAGCAGAGGAAGAAGTTTCATCTGAAGGAACAGACAAAGGAGACAAATCCACTGTCCACCATGGTGTCTACTGGGTTTCAGATGCTGGGCACTGCTCTGGGCATCGTTGGCTGGATCGGTGCCATCGTCGTGTGCGCCCTTCCCATGTGGAAGGTGAGTGCGTTTATTGGCAGCAACATTGTCACCTCACAGACGATCTGGGAAGGGATTTGGATGAGCTGCGTGGTCCAGAGCACAGGCCAGATGCAGTGTAAGGTCTACGACTCCATGCTGGCCCTCACCGGCGACCTGCAGGCCGCCAGGGCCCTGACCATCGTCGCCATCGTGGTGGGGGTCATGGCTATCCTGCTCGCTGTAGCCGGCGGTCGATGCACCAATTGTGTGGAGGATCCATCGTCCAAGGCCAAGGTGGGCGTCGCATCCGGCGTGATGTTCATTATAGCTGGAGTGCTCTGCCTCATCCCCGTCTGCTGGACGGCCCACACCATCATCCGCAACTTCTACAGCCCGCTGCTGATCAGCGCTCAGAAGAGAGAACTGGGCGCTGCGCTCTACATTGGGTGGGGGGCAGCTGCTTTGATGCTCATCGGAGGGGGGATGCTCTGCTTCAACTGCCCCAAAAAGGATGAAGGGCCCTACACTGCAAGGTACAAGGCTGCCAGGTCCGACGCCTCTGCACCAACATCTGGGAAAGACTATGTGTGAAACTAGAGACTGGTACATGACTTCCACAAAATACAGATTTTTTTTTTGGGACAAATGCACCGGTGCTCCTGGGCAACTGAGTGTTGATAATTCAGGACGCTACCTGATCAAAAAGTTTCTTCTCATGAGTGTTTGAAAGGAAGAACCACACCCAAAGAGGAAATCCAATCTAATATGTTAGCGCAGTTACTTTTACGTCTATGTTTGTTAATAACTGTCACTCTTTCATCAGTATACCTATTCTATATCATCTTATTTTGTCATGTTTAAGTGGGCTGTTTTTATGAACTATGTGTATGAGATTCATGACGGGCTGGTTATGCTGTAAATAAATCATTTGTTTACAAAACTGAGATCACTTTTGCTCCTTATTTCCATACCTACAATGGTAAAATGAACATTTTATTCAACGTGCTTTATCAAACGTCTCTGTGTTCACTGTTTTTGATATTAATTATATACGGTTTTACACATAAAGAGATGCACAAATGTCCATTCACCACTGGCACTGCTTTAACAACAAGGGTTGTCACTGTCACAGCATTTGAGATGATCTATTGTCTGACTTTCTTGTAGATCTGGTTTAGGTGTGGCAGACAAAAGAGGGACGTTGGCTGCTCTTTGTTCAGACCGAGCCCACAGGCACAGGTATTTGTGCTTTTACACGGACTCTCAGGACACATTTTTCATTCCTGCAAATACTGCAATGCTAGGAAAAACTTACATCTGGTTGCTCACCTATGTTTTTACTCTGTAGTTTGCCCCAACACCGTGTTTTTTTACTTCTTAAAATGAAGATCTGATCGTCATCTTAACAAGTAAACATTTCCTTTAAAGCATCTGGCATGCACCCTAATTTAAGTCTCTTACACAACATACACACTCACTCACAGGCAAGTTGATCAATTTTAATTGTAACCCTAACTCAAGGGTTAATTGTCAGTCTTAAGATAAAGACTGGATGAAGGAACTTTTGTGTGTTTCAGAAAAAAAAAACCCTCTTCCTGATCAGTTTCAGCTGAATGCACTGACCCACACTAGTTTTTGTTTGTTCAAGGCTTAACCTGTGTGAGTGGGTTTGTGTGTGAGTATGTGCGTGTGTGTGTGTGTGTGTGTGTGTGTGTGTGTGTGTGTGTTGTGTGAGAGGTCTGGAGCCATTGTTTTCAGTCTGGAAGCCTTGCTTGAGGAAACAAAGCTTGTATGGACGGGAACAATGAAGAGAGGGAGAAAACAAGGGTTGCAGATATCAGGTCTCAGCCATCCCCCTTTTTGTGTCACATCCTCCAAACTCCACCCTGAAAGCCTTAAAACCACAACGGGAAGCAGTTATCATCCCAGAGTGTGTACCGCAGGGCACCAGAACGCTGCAACACTTCCTCCAGCAGCTGCGAGACTGACTTCTTGCAGCAGTGGCACAACCATGGCTTCTCAGGGTCTCCAGATCATAGGCGTAGTGCTGGCCTTCATCGGCTGGCTGGGCACCATCATCACCTGCGCCACGCCCATGTGGAGAGTGACGGCTTTCGTTGGCGCCAACATCGTCACCGCGCAGGTGATCTGGGAAGGCTTGTGGATGAACTGCGTGGTCCAGAGCACGGGCCAGATGCAGTGCAAGGTCTACGACTCCATGCTGGCCCTGCCCCGTGACCTGCAGGCCGCCAGGGCCATGGTGATCATCGCGGTGATCTGCGGGGTGTTTGGCGTCCTCATGGCCGTGGTCGGAGGAAAGTGCACGAACTGCCTGGAGGATGGAGCGGCCAAAGCCAAAGCCTGCATCGCATCCGGCGTGATCTTCATAATCGCCGGCCTTCTGATCCTCATCCCGGTGTCGTGGTCAGCCAACGCAGTGATCAAGGACTTTTACAACCCCTTGTTGATCTCGGCTCAGAGGAGGGAGCTCGGGGCTTCGCTCTATATCGGCTGGGGCTCTGCTGCGCTGCTGCTGCTGGGTGGGGGCCTGCTCTGCAACAACTGCCCCCCAAAAGACGAGAGACCCTACACCCCTGCAAAGTTCACCAATGCAAGAGCCTCCACTAACACTAACTATGTGTGAGCGTTTCGCCTGCCGCGGCTGCAGAAGGTGCCCCAGTATATTTTCAGTCAATTTCTAACAATTGATGAGAAATGATATTGCTAATGTTGAAAACAGTGAATGAACAGAAAGCTAAATAACATTTCACTGTGTGACTGGTTGATAGGAACATCCTCTGAATCAGAATCAGAATTATTATTACTTTTAGAAATCATTGTAATATTGTAAGATCACCATAACACAACACATTCCAGGTCATGTATTGACAAAAAGCCTTGATGACTGACTGGTTGTGTGGTGGCAGGTTGTCCCTGTCAAAATGTACACTGTCATATGTTTTTTAGTTTTTGTTTTCACAAATACACATTTCATTTTTATATTGCTCAGGTTTCTGCCCAGAGAAGTTTCAAAGGACTAATAATCCAGAATAATAATAGGAAAAAAGCCATAATGTAAAATGTGCATTTTAAATCAATTTGTGATTTTTTTATTTTTTATTTTGTTGTGATTTGTGATCATTGCTGGTCTTTAAATGGTCTTTGAAATGCCATGAATAAAGAGCCTTTGTTCACACGACGCCTTTTCTTTCTCACACTCACTCTGCACCTGCACCGAGCTGCACTGGACTCCTCATGGTAAAGCTTTCAGGAATTCAGGGGAGTGAGACTCCTGGGAATTTAATGTATCTCGCTGAGATGTTTTCCATGCTGTAATCGACTGCCCTTGTATTAGGACGATAATCTACAGTTCTGTCTTCAGTAAAACGGACGCCTCTGCCTGAGACAACAGTGCACTGTGTATGCTGGGATTCATGTTGCTAAGAAACTGCTCTTTATCTGCGAAGAATGGATATTTACACTTTGCCCAATAAGAGCGCACATCTGCCAACTCTTGTCAGGATGATATATCCAAAACCTCTTTAATGGCTTTCTTTTTGTTTACAGACATTTTCAACTGAAACCAGTCTGGGAAGAAAAACAATACCCTGCTGTAATTTGTCCACCATTGTCCCTTTTACAGTTGATCCCTCATAGCTGAGAATAGGCCAGTCACACCTTTATCTTTGGTAAAAACAGCATTTACTTGTGGTTAAAAGTACATTTACAGAAAATGTACAATATCAAATATAAAAGAATTACGCAGAATGGCTATTTCATCTGTGTGAGGTGCATTATTTGTTGAAGATAATAATAATAATAATAATAATTTTCATTATTTGTTATATTCCACTAGATGAGGCAGAATAATAATAAAAAAACATTTGACAAAAAGAAAAATGTTTATTATTATAGCAATAAAATTGTTTGAAGATTGAAAAATGAAGTTTACGCAGTGAATAGGCTACATGAATCTTTCTGAAGTGCCCATGTTGCAAAAACACAATAAAAAACACCAGGAGAGTCTGAATTAATATTGAAATTATAACATGACAAAAAGGACTGAGTTAAAAAAAAGAATTCAACTCCAGTCCTAACACAGTGATGCATTAGTCTAATATGGCACAGACATCATAATCTCACGTATACCTCAGAAACTACAGGCAACAGTGTGTTAGTTAGAATAAAAAAAATAAAAAATTAGTCAAACTGCAAATCACATCTGGATAAGCAGCAGGTTTGTACTACATGTAAAGCCAGTCACTCAGAGGGATCCTCCAGCTCAGACAAATTCCTTCCCAGGTGTTGTGGACTTGGGTGGGGAGTACTTGGGTCCATTGTAGCGGTCTCCTCCTGACGGGCACTGACAGCAGAGCAGAGCGCCGCCGATCAGCAGCAGCCCTGACGCTCCCCAGCCCACGTACAAACACGCACCCAGCTCTCTTCTCTGGGCATCAGGAACCAAGGGGTTGTAGAAATCCTTAATGATGGTATTAGCGGGCAGGGAGACGGTCACCAGGCACAGAGCCCCGCTCAGGATGAAGAAAACACCTGCTGAGATGGCCACTCTGGCTTTCGCTGCTTTGTCTCCAATGCAGGTGGTGCACTTGCCCCCGACCACGGACAGCAGCAGGCCAAACAGAGAGAACAAGATGGCGATGACCACCATGGCCCGGGCCGCCTGGAGGTCTGGAGGCAGGGCCAGCAGGGAGTCGTACACCTTGCACTGCATCTGGCCCGTGCTCTGCACCACACAGGTCATCCACAGTCCCTCCCAGATGGTCTGAGCCACCACGATGTTGTTCCCAATGAAAGCAGACACCTTCCACAGGGGCAGCATACAGATGAGTATGTTTCCTATCCATCCGAGCACCGCCAGCCCGACGCCCAGAATCTGCAGGCCTAAAGACGCCATCGCTGTCCGCTGGTGTGTCTGCTTTTTATCGCTGTATCTCAGCTCCTCACTGACCTGCCTTCTAAAAGCTCTCGCACCACGGGGAAATTTTATAGGACCCACCGATGCCCCTGAGCAGCCTCCTCCTCTGGGTGGGCTTTTGGCTCCAGTGCTTAGATAGAGACATCCATCATGCTGCCTTTTGAGTTCAGAGGTGTTTCTGTCCTACAAAGAGGCCCTCTGGTGCCCCTGCAGAGCTCAGAGAACGAGAGAAAAAAGAGCTTGAACACTGTGGCTCAAAGAAAAGCTTATGTATCAGAAAGTTGTGAAAAGTTGAACATGAACTTTATGGAGCAGGGAGATATACAGAAAAACATTCACTTCAAAGTGCTTTGCAAACAACAGTGGATTAACAAAATCCTCTCTGATGGAAAAACAATGATTTCCAGTCAGAACCTTTCCCAGCTGCCAGTGGATGTGAGGGGAAGATTGTGGAGCAGCTTAATCTGTAAAAGTAGAACATGAGAAAATGTTGATTTTGTTGAAAAGAAAGTGATTGAGTGATGTTACAAGAGTAATCACAATAACCAGTGAAATAAAAGCTGGGACAGGCTGAGTGTAAAGGACACTTCTCCATGTGCAGCTCAAACACTGAGCAGCTGAAAGAGCTGAAATAATAATTTTAAAAAAAACTGCTTAGATACACTTACATACAATAATACAACCGCTGGCAAAAAAATATGGAATCACCACTCTCTCATTTAGTTGTTTAATTTAGTAGAAAAAGGGCAAATCACAGACATGCCACAAAACAATTTTTATTCAAAATGCCAACCTTCTGGCTTTAAGAAACAATAAAAAAAAAATTAAAAAAAACAAGAAAGAAAATTGTTGTAGACAGTTTTTTTTTCTTTTTTTTTTTAGATCAAAAAGTTGAAAAAAAAAAAGGAATCACTCAATTCTGGGGAAAATATTATGTAATCACACTGGTAGCATCAAGATAGAAAACATAAAACAATGTGTTTTTTGGAAATAGAAAATTCACAATAAAACAAATGAGGAACAAATGGGTGCAAACTGGAATCAACCGAACTGTAAGAAACCGCATAAAGGAAATGGGATTTACAGAAAAGACAAACGAAGGCCATCATTAACACCTAAATAGAAAAGAAAAAAGACAAGGTGGTCTATGAAAAGCAATCATGGACTGTGGATGACAGGATGAAAGTGATGAATTCTTTGAAGGAAAGTTTTCATGGTTTTACTCTATGGCAAGATTCATTTATCATCTTGAAAAATGATATCATCGCCAAACATCCTTTCAATTGATGGAAATCAGAAAAGTGTCCAAAAACTGTATATGTAATGTAAACTTGTACATTTATTGAAGATGTAATGTCTGCCATGTCCCCTGTGCCTTTACCTGACATGCAGCCCCATATCATCAATGACTGTGGAAATTTTCATGTTTTCTCCAGGCAGTCATCTTCACGAATCTCACTGAAATGGCACCAAACAAAAGTTCCAGCATCATCACTTTGCCCAATGCAGATTCGCGATTCATCACTGAATATCACTTTCATCCAGTCATCCACATAGTCCATGATTGCTTTTCATTAGCCCACCATGTATTTTTGTGTTTAGGTGTTAATGAAGGCCTTCATTTGTCTTTCTGTATGTAAATCCCATTTCCTTTATGCGGTTTCTTACAGTTCAGCCACAGACGTTGACTCCAGTTTGCACCCATTTGTTCCTCATTTGTTTTCTTGTGAATTTTCTGTTTTCAAAACATTGCTTTAAGTTTTCTATCTTTGATGCTGCCAGTGTGATTCCATAATATTTTCCTCTACTTGATCTAAAAAATAAAATTGTGACTGTCTACAACAATATTTCTTCAATTGTTTCTTAAATTAGAATTAGAAATACTTTATTTAATCCCCGAGGGGAAATTTAAAAATGTCACAGAGCAGCAGCAAGACAATACAGACAACAACACAGATCACAACACACTGAGTAAAAATACATGTAAGACATAAAAACACATAGTGTATTAAAACACAGAATAAAAAGAAATAAATATATGAATAAGAGATGCGTGTAGAAAAGCCAGAAGGTTGGCATTTTTCAATAAAAAATTGTTTTGTGGCATGTCCGTGATTTGCCCTTTACAACTAAATGAACCCCCTCCAATAGTGGTGATTCCATATTGCCAGCGGTTATACATACATACATACATACATACATACATACATACATACATACATACATACATACATACATACATACATACATACATACATACATACATACATACATACATACATACATACATACATACATACATACATACATACATACATACATACATACATACATACATACATACATACATACATACATACATACATACATACATACATACATACATACATACATACATACATACATACATACATACATACATACATACATACATACATACATACATACATACATACATAGCCTACATACATACATACATACATACATACATACATACATACATACATACATACATACATACATACATACATACATACATACATACATACATACATACATACATACATACATACATACATACATACATACATACATACATACATACATACATACATACATACATACATACATACATACATACATACATACATACATACATACATACATACATACATACATACATACATACATACATACATACATACATACATACATACATACATACATACATACATACATACATACATACATACATACATACATACATACATACATACATACATACATACATACATACATACATACATACATACATACATACATACATACATACATACATACATACATACATACATACATACATTCATACATACATACATACATACATACATACATACATACATACATACATACATACATACATACATACATACATACATACATACATACATACATACATACATACATACATACATACATACATACATACATACATACATACATACATACATACATACATACATACATACATACATACATACATACATACATACATACATACATACATACATACATACATACATACATACATACATACATACATACATACATACATACATACATACATACATACATACATACATACATACATACATACATACATACATACATACATACATACATACATACATACATACATGTACAGTTGAACTTAACTTAAAGTTACAGATACGTATGTCTCAACTGATTTACTGGCTGGCTGACTTAATGGATTATTTCCAAGCCTTTCACATGGGTGTCTGCATTGGCCGATAAAAACCAAACATTTTCTGATTTGAAAGGTAAACTGCATGAACTGCAAACTGTCTGGGTTGTATTTCAAAATGATCCTTGCATTGGTTGTTAGCATTTGTGTTATTCTCATTTACATATAGGTTTTACCCACTCAACACTGTATAGGACTGATGGGGGCTTGTGAAAAGATGTGTAAATATTTATTACCATATATTATTTGTTAGTGTTTAAGGGATCATTGCAAGAAAAAAAGTGTTTATGGATAAATGATTGATGATTTGTAATCCCTAATATCCTTATCTTTAGAGGTAATCAATTTAGTGGTAAGATTAGGAAAA
Source organism: Trachurus japonicus (assembly GCF_045865225.1). Taxonomy (NCBI): domain Eukaryota; kingdom Metazoa; phylum Chordata; class Actinopteri; order Carangiformes; family Carangidae; genus Trachurus; species Trachurus japonicus. Next base: position 26,537,985 of record NC_140920.1, on the reverse strand, counting down.
ACAAGATCAGGTAAGATAAGATCCTCTCTTCCTAAGTCAGGGCTCAGTGCTCATCCTTTTAGATGTGAATGGGTGATACAGTCACACACTGCTCTCAGATTAGTGTGACTAGCACAGAAAACACATCCTCTCACAGTTTTTTCTCAATTGCTAAGACACATTTCTTGAAACCTTCCATCCTTTTCTCTAAACTGCAATGTTCAAACTACATCATTAGCCACAAGCGTGATCAATTTTGAGTTGCTGTGTTGATCGAGTTTCACTTTTGCTACCTGTGTATACTATTATGCAACACAAGTGCATGACAGTGCAAAATGTGTTTTAGTGGGTGAGAATAGGTTTGCAAGTTGTGTCTAACTAGGTGAAAAGTGCCAAAAGGGTGACCAATTCAATATATGGATTCAGGGCACTGAGCAGTTGGTTCAGACAACAGTTGTTTAGTGTTTGAGCAATTGAGAAAAACTGTAAAGCATTCAGCAACATGTCTTTCAGTCAGAAAAACATTGTGTTACCTGATTGGTCAAGTTGGACAGTTTCACTGGAAAAACTGAACTCGATGTTATGCATCATAACCTTACAAATCTAATTGAAGTGGGACATGCCAAAGGAGCTCATTTGTTACTTTTACAACTATATACACATAAAACTGGTTCATCTGTCCTGAGTGTTTGCCTCACATAGAAAAACTGAGGACAAAGGAGCTCAGCTGTGTTCACTGACTCATCAGCACAGGTGGAGTCAGTCAGCCTGATTAGTGGTGAGTGGGCGGCCGTCCACCGTCTCTTCAGTTTCTTCAGATGTAAAACAGGAGTGTATCAGTAAATGTGGTTTCATGATGCAGAATGCTGCACCACAGGCTGTGGCAATAAATGTGAAACTTCATGTCTTTATCTTCCCTGGTCCAGATAAAAGATAGAGAAATCAATGTAATATTTATAAAAAAATAAAAAATAAAACAATCCCCCCCCTCAAATAAAACAAAAAAATGTTTAATTTAATTTGTTGACTTAAAAACAGAAGAAAAAATTGTGGTGATTTAAATAGAAAAGAAAACATGAATATACTTTTTTTTTATTGGAGATTTTTCAAATGGAATAAAGTACCATTTGTTCAGAGGCAAAATTTATGAAAGCATTACATAAGAGTAAATATCATATCAACATATATAAAACATTTAACGAATGGGCAGTAATAGGTTCTCCACAAATCATCTTCTTCCAATATGGGAGCCACTTAACGACCACAGGTGGTTTCAATTTGAATAATCTGGAACAGCCAATCAGGAGAAACCACAGCTGCCATGTGGGTATAAGAGCTGCAGGTGAGAGTCCAGAGTCAGAAATCACTGTTTCAGAGCACTGAGTGACAAACATGGCATCTGCAGGTCTTCAGATCCTCGGCACCTTCCTGGCAACCATCGGCTTCCTGGGAGACATCATCATCTGCGCCCTGCCGATGTGGAAGGTGACTGCTTTCATTGGGAACAACATTGTGACTGCGCAGGTCTTCTGGGAGGGCCTGTGGATGAATTGCGTGAAGCAGAGCACCGGCCAGATGCAGTGCAAGGTCTACGACTCCATGCTGGCCCTGCCCCGAGACCTCCAGGCGGCCCGGGCCCTCGTCGTGATCTCCATCCTGGTCGCCCTCATGGGAATCCTGCTCGCCGTCGCAGGGGGGAAGTGCACCAACTGCATCGACGACGAGGCGGCCAAGAGCAAGGTAGCCATTGTCGCAGGGGTGTTCTTCATCGTCGGCGGCATCCTGTGCCTGATCCCCGTGTCTTGGTCGGCTAACGAGGTCATCAGGAGCTTCTACAACCCCATCGTGATAGACGCGCAGAGGCGGGAGCTGGGAGCGTCGCTGTTCATCGGCTGGGGGTCGGCAGGACTCATGCTCATCGGCGGCGCCCTTCTCTGCTGCCAGTGCCAGCAGCGTAAGGACAGCAGATACTCCGTCAAATACTCTGCCCCACGCTCGGCTGCTAGTGGAGGAGCCTACGTTTGAAATGCCAGTCGCTACTTCAGTGTCTGCACATGCAGGAAATTGGACTCTTATCATGTTTTTATATGTTAACCTTGTTTTAATGATCACTTTTAATAAATTTTACTTTCCTATACAATTGCTGTCCTTATCTGTGTTGGGTGCATGTTACCAAAGACACTCGTGGGCTTTCGAGGGCTGAATTTTAGCCTGGTTAGCATGTGTGCTTCAGTTTTGGCTTACCTTTTGGAAATTTAATTCATGGCACTAAATGATAACATCCAAGCAGTAACATGGCTTTGCTTATTTAGGATGCACTAAGCACCGCTATTGTGAGGCCAGGGTTGAGTAAATCTCTTACATGCACTGCTCGCACTTAATACAGACTTGGCAGGAAAAGCACAGGTGTCAGCCAATTCACTGTTTCAGGTAACTAGCATGAACAATACATTTGGCTGAAAGACTAGCTTATTCAATCATTTAACTTGCTGAACCGTGTTACTTATGCCACTGTCACTTGGCTTTAACCAATGCACCACACAACTGAAGTTATTTCAGCTTCAATTAATGTCCTACTAAAAGATCTGACAAGCAGCTTGTGAAAAAGTTGCAAAACTTGTAGTACACTGGCATCAAAGAGGGATGTAGTTTGGTAACACTACATAATGTCTCCTCAGCAATCCTGACCACAATCACGCATGCTGAGCTTTACAAAACAAGTATCACTTCCATTAAATTAAACCACTTCCACATTTATTTAGAGGAAAGAAAAAACTTAATCAGTTTTTTTTTTTTTTACAGCTTCACAGGTAGGTGGTCTCTTATCCTGGATGACATCACTGCTCGTGAGAGGACTGGCCTCGATCTTTCACGACCTGTTCCGATGTGTCAGATAACGCAAACACAAACCACTTCCTCTTTAATGCAGTCGAGTCAGCATTAAAGGAACAGATGTACATTTTGACACATGATCAAGATTAAACAACGTGATGCTGACTTAGCCTATACAACATAGCTACAGGAAATGCATTCCTGTCATATAGATTCCTTCTTCAGTATAAAACCAGTAACGTGTTCCTGAGCATTGATCAAACTGGTGTTTACAATACTTTTCCTTCCATGTAGGTTATAGGTGTTTGATCTTCCTTGTGTGTGTTTTTTTTTCTTCTGAGCTCTGTACAGGTAGTTTGCTTTTTTTTGTAAAAAAAAAAGAAAGAAAAGAAAACCTGTTAGAAATTTGAAGTTGTCATGATTTCATGTTTACTCATATCTTGCTTTTATATTTCTGAACATGGCTGATCAGGTCTTAAAGCCTTTACTTTGGGTCACAAAGCAGTTTTTCATTCAAGATCTCTTTTGTTTTTCTCATTCATAGCACGCAGGAATCAGGACGAGCAGGAAACCTGATCTGCAAACTAGCACAGTCCCCTCCCTATACTGCTCCTTCTCATACCTGCAGAGCCAAACAGCCAAACACGACCAGCAGCTTGACGGCCGACAGAAAGCTTGTGTTCAAAATGATTTTCAGCTCATTTTTTGGCGGTGTCTTTGACATTTAAAACAACTTTTGAACACAGGCTTTGGATCTTTTTTTTTGGGAACATGCGGACCCAGCTCGTTGGTGTGTGTCTGGCCATCGTGGGCTTTCTTGGCACCATCCTTATCTGCGGGCTGCCAATGTGGAAGGTGACAGCCTTTGTTGGGGCAAACATCATCACCTCTCAGGTCTTCTGGGAGGGTTTATGGATGAACTGTGTGATCCAGAGCACAGGCCACTCCCAGTGTAAGGCCTATGACTCTGTCCTGGCTTTACCTCAGGACCTGCAGGCCTCCAGAGCTCTGGTCTGTGCCTCCATTGCTGCCAGCGTGGTGGCCATCGGGCTCACCGTGGTCGGGGCCCGCTGCACCAGCTTCTTTGACTACGACAGGCTGACCAAAAACAACATCGGCGTGGGTGGAGGTGTGGCCTTCATAATCGCGGGGCTCCTGTGTCTAATTCCTGTCAGCTGGTCAGCTCACAGCATCATCACAGGTTTCTACAACCCACTGCCCAGCAGCGAGAGGAGGGGGGAGCTCGGAGCTTCCATATATGTGGGCTGGGCATCTGGGGCTCTGCTCGTCATTGGAGGAGGCGTGCTGTGTAGCACCTTCAAGTGCTGAGGCAGAGAAGAGAGAGAACGGAGCCCAACATGGCATCCCTTAATTACACTCTAGTTGAAAATGTCCTGTGTTCACTGTGATGGACTTTATTCATTTGATTGAAGCTCTTTTTTTTCAGTCTTAAATTGCACTGTACTGACATTTCACAACCAATCAGTTTAATATCCATGTAAAACTTTAAAATGTGAAGCACAGTCATGATGTAGACTGTAACCAGAATAACAACCAGTGTTGTTTGTGGTTTGTTTTTAAAGTGAAGAATGAAAAGAAAATGAAGTCTGGTTAAGCTAATAGTTGTATAATGTGATGACTTTGATATCGGTTTCTTAGTATATAAAAGAAAAATTATAAATGTTGCAAGAATAATTACTTTTTAACACTACAAAGGACTTTTATTATGATGTTTAATGTTGATTTTATACTTACAATATTGACATATGAAAGTTATTGTCAGAGCAGTGAATAAATTGTGTGAATACAGCTTTGTAAAATAAAGTAAATCTGTAAGAAAAAGTTATTTCTCTTTAAAGAACAAAAGTTAAATTGTACTAGTCAACTGTAAGGAGACAGCTGACTTTATATCCTTTGTATTCTAACTTGTCAATAAATTCACTGTCTATATTTGTATTTTTGAAGTCTTGCATTTTTGTCTCTTTCACTTCTAATATAAAAAATGTAAAATTTTCAGCCCCCACAGAAGAAGATGTGTCACAGCAGCCGTTTCACTTTGCTTAAAGGCCTGAAAAACTTGATTTAGGTTTGCTCTGGGGTATTTAAATATCCTCTGTTTATTGACGGACTACTCACTAACGCATCCCTTTGCACATCCCTGTTGATCTTTGTCATCTGACTGCTCAATAGAAAAACATTACACCTGTTGAGAGGCCACTTACTCAGGAGCTAGGCAAGAGAAATGCAGCTGTACTTTTCTCTCTGAGGACCTGCCAAGAATTATTACAACTTCACAGTGGATAAACTTGGTTGAATTTACTTGTTTTTTGCAGCTCAGGTTAGATCTCACTGCTGCATAACTCAAGATATTTTAAATGGGGGGGCAGGGCAAGCAGATCGGGGGCCTGGCACTGTGTATGTTGGGTATTTTAGGGGTGTGTTTGTCATGTGGACTCCCGATGTGGCGTGAGACATCCTTTGTGGGCGCCAACATTGTGACTGCTCAGTCGGTAAGTAGCCTACACACAATACAGGAGACCGGTGATGGTTGTGACATTTCTGACAAGTGTGCTCAAAATGACTGGTTTCATGTGTGTCTGCTGTTCAGAGGTGTAGGTGGTATCTCTTCATACAAACAGAAAAATAATGGTTTACACACGTGAAGTGTTACAATTTATTCCACAGGTTGGGTTGTGTGTGTCTGTGAGAGAGAGATGTTAGTCAGTCACAGTGGTGATTAGAGAAGATCTGAACATAATACAACAGAGTAAAAGGTGCAGCTTTTCACCACTGTGTGTTTGTGTGAGGGGGTGGCGGGTAACAGTACACACTGTGTGTACTGCTCTTGTAGCCATTAACTGTTAAATGCAGCGATCAGCCAAAACATTAGCCCTGACCACTAACTGGATAGGATCCTCATAAGTATGATACAAATTTAAAGTGTTTGCACAGGGCAGTCTGCTGTCACAAAATAAATTAGGTAAAAACACTTTCTTGCCTTAAATAAAAAAGGTTTTCCTTCAAAAATTATTTGTGTCTGTCACATGAAGCCACATTGGGAATAAGGGCTAAACAGTGTTGGGGAGACTTAAGCTACATGTAGTTGAACTACATACGTAGCTTAACTACAATTTGTTGTAACTTGCTGGTATTCATATTTTGTGCTGCGTCAAGTATTTCAACTACTTTTTGGGTCATTTTTTGTAGTTTAACTACTCAATTTACAAACTACAATTTTGGCCAATAACATGAAATATTTTCTTATTAAAAAAAGACCTATACTATAATATAAATTTTATTTTACCATTATTGTGTTCCAGTCAGAACTCTCTTTGACAAAAGGAATGAATCATGACATGACATGCCAAGCCAACGCTGCCTCTGATTGGCTGGCCCTGGCGTTCCCGTCATGGTTTTAAACATTGTTGTTGTTGACACACCGATCTAGAATATGTCTTCCTCTTTGTATTTTGTATGACATTTTTTGTTGACTGATTTACAAGTGGGTATTGGGGTAGGATTTTCATTTTCTCTTCATACCTTCATATCATACTTCTTATACCCAACATGTCTATGGTGAACTTATGTTGACCAAAAACAAAGTGTTTACATCTGATGGCATGTGAATTTTTATATTTTCTTTCATATACCACATGTTGATTCACAGTTGAGTTAAATAAGTATAATGAGTGGTTGCTAAAGCTACTTTTTTTTAGCTGTAGTTTTTACAAACTACATTTTATTTATAAACTACTGCCAGGCTGAACTACTACTGTACATACAAAGTAGCTTTGGGGCTAAATTGTACAGGTACAGAGTGATGGCTGTTCCTGATATAAGATATGGTGTTATTTTGCTTTCTACATGTTCAATTTGATAATTTCTGTTGTGTTGACCAGCAGTGGTACCAGGCTATAATGAGAATGAAGACAATCAGTAAAGCATGGAGGGTGTAGAGTTGAGTTGAGTTGAGATTACTTTATTTATCCCATAGGGCAATTCTGTTTCTACAACTGACCGCCACACCACAATCACAATGTAGGGAGGATGTGTCATATGGATGCTGTATTACATTAATATGGACAGTTTCTGACATTTTAAACTGAGTTTGTATTCCTCTATCAATGACAAACAGAACTGAGTACACATTAACAGCGTCTCAGCTCAGGGTTTATGGCCCTCTTCATCTTCATCAAAAGTTCATCTTCAGATCTTGTCCAGTTTTTAAAATCTCTGTGAGGTTTTTTCTCTCTGTTTCCTCCTCAGGTGTGGGACGGTCTGTGGTTACACTGCATCCTCCAGGCGACGGGTCAGATGCAGTGTAAGAGACACACGACGGCCAACACACTGACCCCTGACATCCAGGCCGGACGCGCCCTCACCTTGCTCTCCATCCTCGCCGCCCTCCTGGGTTTCATTGTCACCCTCATCGGAGGAGGCGTGGCCAACTGTAGCGGAGCTCCACCTGACCCCGTCGAAGCCCCGTCCACGACCTCCTCCAAAAAGAAGGTGCTGGCGTTGTACTCGTTGTTTGGTCTGGATGTTTGAGGAAATTTCATTCAGTAATTACCATAATTAATTATGTTAATTAACGTTAATGTTATACATTAAAAGCCTTAAAATTAGATTACCACACATGGTCCCTCAACAACATGTTCCCAAATGAAGTTTGTAACTCATCAAATTACCTCCAGCTAATTGCCACTCTATGAACCCAGGGCTGTTGATAGTCTGGGGCTGCAGGGTAGTTACCCACCTACCACGTTGACAATCCAACCTTGGTACAGGGAATCCAACATAGAAAACCTGAAACAAGGCAAAGCAATGTTCACATCAGCCATGTAATTATGATTTCAGTTCAAATCTATTCACTTGATGTTGTGGACACTAAAACAAGTCCATCATAGTTCACAAAGAAGAAGAAAAACTAGAAAACTTTGATTTAGGAGATCCATAGTTTCTGCTGCACAACATTAAATGAGCTTTGAATTGGGTTTTCAAACTCAGACATGTCTGTGCTGCAAAATTAAGTTAAAACGATGTTACCGTAATATCATGACAGAAAATCAAAGCTTGTATACTATTTGCCCTGTAAGCTCATTCTGTGTCACTGGGTGGTGCTATACATGAAGTCCAGTTTGCTTGCAGTCATCATGCTCTGTGTTTCACATTGAAATAACAATGGAGTAAAAAGCTAGATGTCTCCATGTAAAAGCTTATCATATAAATACTTTTCCAGTCTGTGAGTCATACTGACATCCTGTCATTGAGCGGTGGAGGTTCAAAACACACTCTGTTTGTCCTTTAGATGGTGATATGAGGTTGAGTGCACCTCAAAGGTCAGGTCATGAAAGATTTAAAATAACATGTGTTGTAGTTTTGGGTGCTGTGTTCTGTATCCACTGGCATCCTGTATCTTGTCTATAGTGGGACTGAGGGTTCCTCGTGCTCTCAGACCAGTGAAACAAAGTAAATATTCTATTATCACAAATCACTTTTTTCAGTTCTAGCTCAGTCTCAAGTGAAGATTTGAGCTATGTATGCTTTCATTGTCCTACTGCCTTGTTTACCACTATAGCTACACTCAACCCATGTGAATAAAGCTCCAGTCAAATTTGAAATGTCTGATGGAGCCCGATCATCATAACATCCTCTCTCCCTCCAGGCATGCCTGCTGGGTGGAGCTCTGTGTCTCCTCGCTGGCATCCTGTGCCTGGTTTCTGTCAGCTGGTCGGCAGCAGCGACCATCTCCATCTACAACGACCCCTTTGTGGCTGCCGCCCTGAAGAGGGAGGTGGGCTCCTCCATCTACATCGGCTGGGCCGCCGCCCTGCTGCTGCTCCTCGGCGGCGCTGTGATCTGCTTCGTCTGCTGCGAGAAGGAGAGACTTCCATCTTCCTACTACTACATGCCCTACAGCACCAGCCCTCAATACAACAACAGCTCCCAACCAACGGCCACTCTCAGGTCTGACGTCATGAGATCAAACAGCTGGAGGATGTTTGACCAGCCGCCAAATAGGACGCAAGATCATGTAGCCCTAGTGCATGACCCCCAGAATAAAGCTCGGTATGAGAGCGGGCTGTACAATCAGCCTCCGGGGACACAAGCAGGATCTGAGCGGGGGACGTTCGGTCCTAATCTGTCAAACAGATCAGGGACACCAGACAAGGGGAGGGGCTCGTTCATGGGAATGAAACCAAATCAGATGCGCGACTTTCCCAGCAGAGCTTCAACAACAGTGCCAAGTGAATATTATTATGACAGGCTCTAATCTTTATAGATGAGTCTGTATGGATGGACTGATGACTGCACACGGGAATCATTTAGACATGAAGTGTGGTCACCAATCCTTAAATGTGAATCCATCCACACTATGGCAACATCTCTGGCCAGATCAATAAAGTCTGGTTATATTTAACTTAAAGGGATAGTTAAAAAATTTGGCAAATTGGCCCATGTTCTGTTATTATCACACAGCGTGGTGAATGTACAGGTCACAACTTGTCCACCAGAGCGTTTTGGAGTTGTTGGATTGTGTATTTGATGAGTTTGATGAGGGAAACCAAGAAATCCCATGAGCCTCCGTAGCGTAGCTCTGAGCAGCTCACAGCTCTGCTCTGCTTTTCAAAAAATAGCTTGCATTGACAAATAAAGGTAAAGAACCTACTGCTATGACTAGGGTTATGGCAATGGGCCAATTTGCCAAAATGTTGAACTATCCCTTTAACACAGACCCACATGTCTACATGTATATTATGCAGAGAGTGCATATACACAAATATACAAGTAGAGATATGTATGCAAATGCTTGGTAGCTGCACATACTGTATAGTACTGTTTCAAAGTTTTGACGAGGAACTGACACAAAATAATTCATATTGACTGTGTAGCTTGCTTATCAGGAAAAAAAATGAATAAAATAAGAATGATAGGATATTTTACGTAGAATTTAAAATCATATGATAAATTCCTCCTCTTAAAGAGTCCACTCACTGTTGTCTTTGTCAACACTCTTTGAAGATGAGTCCAACTGTCTGTGGTTTAACACCACCCTCATCAACATATAGTGACAAACGTGTTGACATAACACAAAGTGTTTTGATGCATGTGTGCTGTGCTGTATATGAAAAAACAAGGAGCATTTAACATGTAGGATTGAATTATACTTGTGTATCTGTTTGTATCAATGGTTATTTTCCCCCCTGTGGATATTTGCTGGGAGAAATCCTCAGACTCCTCTTATCTAATTAAATCTTCTTATCTAATCAAATCTTATCACATAACACATTAAACGAGATAAAGATGCTTGTTGAGTGAATATCAGCTGTGTCCCTCACTAAGAGTGGCTACTGGTGCTGATAGGAGAGGGACAAGAGCGATGTTGACATTCCTACATGCCGTATGTGTTACCGGTATCGATTAGCAGGGTGATCTCTCTGGAAGTCATGTGATCTTCCTTTCAACCTTTCTGATCTTTGCCAAACATTGAAGTGCCCGTGCTTTGACACTCATTGTTAAATCACAACTGAAAAAAAAAGAAAAGGCAGAAACTGGAGTTACGTCCATGGACCCACAGTTTTTCAGAGCCGATGTGACGATGCTTTTCTGGAGGGGGTTGATTGTTCAAAGAAGATCTGAAGTTCAACGCGCTTTAGTACGAGCTCGGGTTCATGACCAGCCTGCGATACAGTGAACAAAGAAAAGCTTCATTGCTACGTCTTTAAATAAAGAATACATAGAAAACATCTGGGTAACATTTGGGGTACTCTTTCTTCTAAGGACACAAGACTCTGTCTCTGCGGTCAACTCTTCCAGACATAGAAGCGCCTTGTCCATCAACTCATTACATAACATGACCTTTGCACTTTTGGTGCTTGCTTCGTCCATGCAACCATCCAGACGGTTGATCACTTTATATAATGAAATGTTCTCCCAGTAAACGCTGTATGTCTTATGAACATAGTTTGCCTGTGTGCGGCGCATGCTCAAAGGGGTTCTGTGATGATTTCTGAAACTCTGCACTCTCTCATTTCCTGTGAGAGTCAACTGGTCAGGTGAGATGTCTTCACAAACCAGTTTCAGCTGAGAGTCCTCACCTGAAAACTCCTCCTCTGACTTCACAGTAAAACCTGTTAGCGAGACAACGTTGACTTCTCGTCTGAGGGGGCAATAAAAACCACTACCTGCTCCACTACCTTCCCCTCTCACAGATAAGTAAGTCGGTCGCTGAACAACAACAACACACAGTCCGAGCCCTCTGTGAAGAGACCGACAGAGCTCCAGCATGGTTTCTAATGGACGACAGATTCTGGGCATGGCCCTGGCCATCATCGGCTTTCTGGGGAGCATCATCATCTGCGCTCTCCCCACCTGGAAGGTCACGGCCTTCATCGGTGCCAACATCGTCACCTCTCAGGTGATCTGGGAAGGCTTGTGGATGAACTGCGTGACACAGAGTACGGGTCAGATGCAGTGCAAAATCTACGACTCTCTGCTGGCGCTGCCCCGGGACCTTCAGGCCGCCAGAGCGCTCGTGGTCGTTGCCATCATCGTCGGGGTCTTCGGGATTCTTCTGGGCGTGGTCGGGGGCAAGTGCACCAACTTCGTGGAGGACGAAAGGCAAAAGGCCAAGGTGGCCATCGCTGCCGGGATCACCTTCCTCATTGCGGGCCTCTTGGTGCTCGTCCCCGTCTGCTGGACCGCCAACACCATCATCCGTGATTTCTACAACCCCTTGATGACCAACGCTCAGAGGAGGGAGCTGGGGGCCTCGCTCTACATCGGCTGGGGCACGGCCGGGCTGCTGATCCTGGGAGGGGCTCTCCTCTGCAGCTCCTGTCCCCCCAGAGATGAGAACAACTACGACGTGAAGTACTCCAAGGCTCGATCTTCGAACAGCAGCAAGGCCTACGTTTAGATCGTCACCGGTTTTGTTGGAAAGAGATAAGACAAAAGAATATACGAAACATCCACCTGCTGTGTTTGTTCCACCAAGACGAGTCAAGTTCAGCCGTTTAGAAGAAGTTAGAACAGAAGGAATTTTTGTCCTGTGTAATTTAAGCATGTGTTTTAGTTTGAGAAACCTTCACCTGCTGTAATATGTGCAGTTTTTTGATTCTCTATTCTAAACATATAATATTTTGTATTTTTCAGACTTTATATCTTTTGTTTGTGTAGTTTATGTTGATTATTAGTCTCCTACACTCACATAACATGCTGTATAGGTGTGTAAGATTTAAACCATGTGTTAAGAATTGCTGTATATAAAAGCTTGATTCACATTATCCTTTTAAAAACAAGTTTCTGTTTGTGTGCTTTTATCGTGTGAATCACTACATAGCATTAAAATGTGGGTCATATCTACATATTTGTGAGCATGTGCAATTATGTTTTCTTTGAGTTTGTTTTTCCCTCTCATTGCTGCAGTCTAGATTTTTTTTCTGTAACAGTGATAACAACAAAGATCCAGTTTGACAAGTTCACACTTAGATGTCAGAGGAATCCTTACAAACAGGTTGTGTGACAATGTGTTCGGCCCGTTAAAGCAACAGTGCTGAATAAACCATGAGACTGAGCCATAACTGTGTGTTTGTACAGTATCTCCTTTATTTATCTCACCACACTGATCAATTTGCATAGGAGAATTAGATAAAGATATTGTTATCAAACACAAAATCTAATATATTTTGCATTTATACACATTTATAAACAGTGCAAAACAGTATGTAGCTCATAATAACCTAATTTATATTTTTACTAACAGTTATAACACTAGTAGAAATCTATGATTGAAACATGGGATGATATATGATATATTTTCATAAAAGATTTACAATAAGACTAATAATAATACATAATTAACTTTCCTTAATTATTTCTTTTTAAAGTATTGGATAATTATAGGGAAACTTCTTAACCTTCGTCTTGTGTTAGCTTTCTGCTACCAGAAGAAAGCTAGCTGTAAAATACACTAAAAACATTTTTTTTTTTCATCCAATTAGTTTTTCTTCTCTCCTCATCCATGAAAAAAATCCTTGATGCTATAAATAAATTTATGTGGTGGTACTTTTATGCATTTAAAACCTGAAAACGGGTCAGTGGTGACCCGAACACTAGGAAGGTTAAGATAGAAGACATATAACAGTGCCAGCTGACTCTTTGGGTTTGTGTTTTCAGTGCAGTGTTCATATACAGCACATCATTACACCAAACCTTCAGTTTGTCCAAATGTGAAACAGAAAAGAACAGAATGGACACAGAATCTCTTCCTCTGAGCTTTACAAGGACAGTGAGATTAAAGATTATGTTTAGCCTGATTAAAAGGTTTGGTTGTTGTACGTGTGTGTGTGTGTGTGTGTGTGTGTGTGTGGTTCAGTTAGCCTACGTTGTGGGGGCCTAAATCTGTTTACCTATTGTCATGTGATGGGAACTTGTGTCTCTTGTGGAAACAGGTGCTGATGATGTTTGTCATTTCATCTTAAGGTGAAACATGTTTTTAATCGAGGTCAGGGTTTAGGTGATGTTCAGGCTACGTATTAGGTATGAAGCACATACATATCTCCAGGCAATGAATGTGTCAGCATTATGCCCTCTGAAGTGACGCCGACAATGTGTGTGTGTGTGTGTGCTAGCGTGTGGTTTTGCATGCGTGGAACAGGTTTGTCTGCACTGTTTACTCTGCCAGAATGAAACTGGTTTTACTCGTGGGAGATTGGGTTCCACATTACTGTCCTTTTGTTACACCAATACATCCTGCATGCGCACAGCCTTGTTCACATGCAAGAGGATGTGTAAACACACAAATTTACACAGCTATACTGAGAATAAGCACTATATTTACATTAAAAAAAACACAATTTATATCATTTTTCTTTCATTTTTAAACAAGCACTGTTCAGCCTTCATCAGGGTTTGTGTAGGAAACATGTTAGATGATCAGAGGCCTGTCATTCCTCCTGCTTCATCCAATGCCTGTTGCTTCCAAAATAATCTCATCAAAGATAACAAGGGCGGGAATGAATGATGTCACAGTTTCACAGCCACCTCTGCCTCCCTCTCCCTCTCCCTCTCTCTCTCTTGCTTTCATTCTTCTGTTAACCTCCTCCCCTTTCTTCTCCCTGTTGACTAGGTGTGGTGCATCATCGCCTGACCAGTAGCACACAGACAGCTGCTCAGGTGACAGAAAAGAAAGAACACTCTCAGGTAGAGAAATAAAGGGAGAGGGGACAGAGAGAGAGAGAGAGAGGGGGAGGATAGACGAGCAGTTGGGAATACAGAGGGGGAGGGGCCGAGGCGTAGGTAAAGTAGGCAGTAAACAAATGAACAGAGGCTGAACTGAGACACACCTGGAGTCAAGTAAAACGCTACAGAAACAGACAGAGAGCGGAGCGTTCCTCAGATAGATACTTTACACTGTGGCGAGGACAAGAAGATGGAGGCGTCTGAAAACTGCAACATCACGGGCTGACGAGGAAAAGACGAGGAGAGACACAAGAGAAGAGAGGAGTGAGCGGAGCGAGAGCAAGGAGCAAAGAAGGAGCTCCACAGAGACTGTGAGCAACAGGTGAAGGCGCTCCGGTGAGGGTTTCTCCTCCTGCCTCCGCTGCACCATGGCCTCCATGGGGATGCAGATGCTGGCCAGCGCCCTGTGCCTGCTGGGCTGGGCCGGGGTCATCATCAGCTGCATACTGCCCATGTGGAGGGTCACGGCCTTCGTGGGCAGCACCATCGTCACCTCCCAGACCATCTGGGAGGGCATCTGGATGACCTGCGTGATCCAGAGCACGGGGCAGATCCAGTGTAAGCCCTACGAGTCGCTGCTCGCCCTCACCGCCGACCTGCAGGCCGCCAGGGCCCTCACCGTGCTCGCCATCACCACGGGCGCCGCGGGCCTGGTCCTGGCCTTCGTCGGGGGGAAGTGCACGCGCTTCTTGGATGGAGAAGGAGGCGGGGTCAAGGGCAAGGTGGCGGTGGCGGCAGGGGCGGTGCTGATCGCCACGGGGGTGCTGTGTTTGATTCCCACCTCTTGGGCGGCCGGGGCGGTGGTGAGGAGGTTCTACAGCGCCTCCATAGACGCCCAGCGGAGGGAGATCGGAGCGTGTCTCTACATCGGCTGGGGGGCGTCCATCCTGCTCGTCCTGGGAGGGGGTTTGTTCATCAGCTCCGCGTGCCCCCTCAAAGCCCACGACGCGGACAAAAGCCCCTCGGTCCGCTACCTGGTGGTCCGCTCCTCCAACGGCTCCAACCACCCGGTCTCTCCTCGCAAGACCCAGCCCGTCGGAGCCGTGTTCTCTCGGTCTCAGAGCTACGAAGGGCCGTCCACGAAGCCTCAGCCGTACACGAGGCCCCCCTGGGAGGACAGGCCCGACCCGGGCTCTGGGCTGGACTCAGAGAGATCGTGGGCACCGTCAACAAAGTCTCAGATGAAGAGACCAGAGTCGATAAAGTCTGAGCAGAGCGAGGCCTTGTCGACCAAGTCTCAGCTGAAAAAAGCAGAGATGGAGGACTTGTCGGTGAAGAGTGAAAATGAAGACGCTTCTTCAAACCCAGCAAAAACATACCTATAATAATGGGCGCACATATGCACTTATGTTTACATGTAGAAGACTAGGAGTGATGTAGAAGTAGTGACTTGTTCTTGTGATGAGGAATTGGGTCAAGTAGTTGATGAGGTGTAATCGTCGTCATGCTCCATCATCACTGTTGTGTTGATGGCCTGGACTACATTTATCAATATGAAGGAAATATGTTACAGCTTTAAGATGTTATGTGCACTAAAAACTGAAGTTGAACTCATCCAGGTGCAAATGAAGTATGTTACAGTTGCGTTTTTCAATAATGAACTTTCTGAATCATGAATGTTGAGTCTAAAATGTTAATTATCCTTGCTATTTTTTTCTTAAACATCCTGAAAAAGGCTGAATCCATTCACTGTAATAATTTTACCTCAGACTTTCTCACTTGCCTTTTTGTTGTTGTTGGATAAACTGTTGCCTGAATGCAGCGTGAGTTATGAAGTAGAAACATATCCAAGCCAACTTGCCTTAATTATTTTAAACTGATGATGTTACAGTTTTTATTCCATGTGCTTATTTGATAAGTAAAACAAAAAATATTAGCCGCAGAGTTTTTACTATCAACAGGGGTTTCTGTAAAGATTCAGATGTTTTTTTTTTTTAACTGTGAAATGTGATTTTATTTTCTATTTTATTTGATCAGATACTTTTACTTTTCAATAAACAACTACATTGAGATCAAGACAAGTCACAGGTTTTTTTTCAATGAGTGTTGGTAATCATGTAGCCTAAAAATGCCAGCGATGAGCTGAATAGATCCTTTCAGAAACCCCCCCTGGACTTTCAGTCCTCCTCCTCCTGGCTATTTAAATCCACAAGACAAACTGGTTTGACAGAAAGTGTGTTTACGGTGGATGAGAGCAGTGTTAGCAGGAAGAGAGAACAACGTATTTACAGAGGATTCAAGATGAATTTCACTGAATCACATTACTCAACGTGTGTTGTTGTTTTTCCAATTCAAATGTGAGCCTGCATCATTATCTAGTCATGATCTAACACTGCCAGCTACACAACTCAATACTGTGAAGCTCAATTTACTATAGAGCTGAGTGTGTGGATGCACAGTGAACACATTAGTTGGTAAAAAGAAAATAAAAGTGAAAGTTTTTAGAAAATGAACAAACATTTTTGTATGTCTGACATCCTCCACTGACTAAACCACTGAGGCTGGTAGGTAAAACATGGCAGGCAAAATCACTGGATGGATGCGGATGGATGAGACCCGATCCACAGTGGTCTATAAAGAAATTATTAATCCCCCCCCCCTTTGTTTCCCACGAAGAAGCTGTTGTGAGTTGATAAAATAGTTGCACACATCAGTCTTTGAAACCATGTGGAGTGAAATAATCAGCTGCTCTACAAACCTATTTCATGCATGATCCTTAAAAACCTGCCTGGTGGAGTTTTCTTCTGTGGGATGAACATTTGGCGCGCACACGTTGAGAAGATCAACTCCCGGGATGTGAAACACTGCCATCTAGTGGTCAGGGGTGCACATGCACGCACACACACACACACACACACACACACACACGCGCACACACACACACACACACACACACACACACACACACACACACACACACACACACACACACACACACACACACACACACACACACAGTCGATACAGTATAACTACATCACATTTAAACCACATGCACAGGCTCACACATAGCACATATACAGATTTTGTTATGCATGCACTTGAAACCTTTGCCATAATAACAGATTCAAACTGTAGTCAATGACAGAAAGAGGTGGACATTACTAAGTTATATTAGGTCTATGTAATGTAATTATGCAGGCCTATATTTCTAACAGTATTTAAACTCAAACACCAAGTTCCTCTATCACTGGGAGGAGGGATGGATGGATGGATGGATGGGTGGAGGGTAAACAGGACTTTCCTTCTCTTTCTTCTCGTCGTCTTTGATCTACTTCTTCAGCCTTCTCTTCCCTGCCTCTCCTCTTTGTTTTCATTTCCTTTTGTTGTTCTTTTTGTTGCTTTGTCTTTGTCAGATTTTGATGTTCCTGAAAAGTCGGACAGCATCGTTCAGGATTTTCTTCTCCAAATGCTGAACCTGAGAAAAATGTACAATAAGATTCAAATCAAAACTCATCGACTGATGTAATGTACGTCAAGCTCAGTGTTTCAGAGTCAGGTGCTGGATGGGATGTCCTGCTCCATCCTGCTGGCCTCGTTGATCCGCTCTGCTCTACCTCTCCTCTGGATCTCTGTAGCTCCTCTATTTTTACATCTGTCAAGGACGTGATGTTTTCAACTGTCTGTCTGTTTGGCAGCAGCATGATGCAGAACTGCTTTGCACCAAACTTGTGGAGGGATGAGACAAAGGCCAGGGAGGACCACTGTAACTTTAGTTGAGTTTCTGATGAATGGATTCTGTTTTAAACACAACAAGGCTGAGAACCTTTTATCAGTCGGACTCGGTGGTGAGTGTCATGTTTAACGCTGCAGTCTGCCGGGGCAGCAGTACTATCAGACAGGAACACAAGGAGACTGGACAAGCTGGGACTCTGCTTAGTCTGGCCTCACCCGGCCGGGACTGATGTGCAGAGAGTGATTCAAGTCTTTACGCTGTCCTCTTTTCCTTCTCGCATCCGAGTCTGTCCTCCAGAGAGTGAACTTTTCCCTGTCACTCAGTCTCACTCTGGTGGATCCTTCTCAAAGTTTTTAGTTTGACCAAGCGCTCCTGCTTTCTGTCTACCAGAGTCCTGACAGCAGTGATCACCTCATCCTTCTCCTGGATGATGAGCTCTCCCTCTGTGACTGGCCCCTCCTCTCTGCACTGAGCTCTGCAATGCTTTTATTGAAAAAGATCTCCGTCTCTTTAACCTGGTTTCACTTTGCTTTCAACTTTTCCCTCAAATGTGTGCACTTTAGTGTTACAGGGATAGTTCAACATGTTGGCAAATTGGCCCATTTCCATAATCCCTATAGTTTTAGTAGTAGGATCGTTACCTTTGTCGGCGCAAGCTGATTTTAGAACGGCGGAGCAGAGCTGCGAGCTGCTCAGAGCTACGCTACGGAGGCTAATGGGATTTCTTGGTTTCCCTCATCAAGTTAATCAAATACATAATCCAACAACTCCAAAACGCTCTTGCGGACAAGTTGTGACCTGCACATTCACCACGCTATGAGATAATAACGGAATGTTACGAGACAAAGTTGTTTTCGAGGCAAATGCAGAGGCTGCTTGCTGAAAAAGCGGTTTTGCATGAATTTCCCTCTAAAACAACTCTGTTTCGTAACGTTCCGTTATCTCATAGCGTGGTGAATGTGCAGGTCACAACTTGTCCACCAGAGCATTTTGGAGTTGTTGGATTGTGAATTTGATGAGTTTGATGAGGGAAACCAAGAAAGTCTACGAGCCTCCGTAGCTCTGAGCAGCTCGCCGCTCGGCTCAGCCGTTCGAAAAACATCTTGCGGCAACAATTAAAGGTAACAAACCTACTCTTAAGACTATAGTATGATTATGGCAATGGGCCAATTTGCCAAAATGTTGAATTACTAAGTGATGATAAGTGGCTCCATATTGTTACTAAATAGTAGAATGGAAACATCATGTAGTTTGAGTTGAACACTTTTTTTACCTTCATTAGAAATTCTCAGTCTTAAAATGATGCTGCACAAGGTCTTTGCAAGACACATTTGAGTAATCCTGTTTATGGCAACACACACGACCACAACTCACTGACCAAGAGTCACATGATATTAGACAATATTCATCTTTAAAATATCTCTCATACTGTAGAAATGATTGATACCATGATCCAGACAAAAAATGGATTCTCAGTAAACATGTATTTTATGCAGGTTCAAGTGCTGATGACAACAACAGATTTAGAGGGTGGGGGTGTTTATGTAGCTGAGGTGACCGCATTTAAGCAAGAATGATTCTATGATTATCTATGAGACAAATACCAATGTTTCCACAAATATCAGGCAGACACATTATGTCATTTGCCAAATCTCTTGTGCAAGTGAATTTAACATTTTTGTCACTTCATAGTAAAACTTAAACCCCCCACCATCTCTTTTGAGATGTGAAATTATGACAGGAAAATCTCAAGATAGAAATGAAAACAAAGATGAAAATATGATCAAGTGTCTTCATAATACACGTGAGAAAAAGTGAGTAGGGATGTTGTTTATGGATTTATAGCACAAATAAATAGGATTAAAGATGCAAATGAAAACACTTAAGCAATGTGTTGTTGAAAGAAGAACATTTTCACTTGGACACCTGACGCAATACCATTTACTCAATGCTAAAAGAAGCCTTACTCACTGGTAATCAGTTATGGAGTTAATAATGGACCAATCAACTGTCAATTACCGTTCAGTTTCCAATGAAGTCAGTCTAATGTATGAGCCACATGATAAAAAAAACAAGCAGAGTCTCTGGCTGTAAATTTGGCATCAGGCCTCTCCCTTTTTGACAAAATAATGAGAAGTGTAGTAGAGTAAAAGTTAACTCGTATGACCCAGTGCATCTGCTGCAAGCCAAAATATGTATCACTTCCACTACTGTTAAACTTATTCAAGTTAAATGAAAAACAGCCTCTTCAAAAAAAAAAAAAAGGGTAAACATTAATGGATACCATACTGTATATCTCAGGGGAAAACAGTGATTGTCTCCAACACTAACCCTGAGAAAAGAAAAGAAGAAAATAAGAAAGGCATCAATCTGTTACTCTGTAAATCAGTCAGGGTATGAACTCCACCCAAAACTTCAAGAAAACTCTACTGCTAAGACACATGAGCGCAACGATATCAAATGAAATCTTAGTAACTCAACTCATAATAGTAAAAAATAAAGTTCAAGGCACATCAACAGTCTAGAGTACAAAATATAAAAACTTGAAAAGGCAGAGCTCTAGCTTGTAATTCTATACAATGTGTATCTGAACTACTGCAGTGATGCACTAGAAACTACAGAAGGCAACTACGTGCTGTTATCAGCAAAGACAGTCCGTGAACTTTGTAACAGAAAACACTGTTTTTTCAAAGACCAACACAAAGCTCCAACACTGAACCTGACATTTTCCTGGAGTGCCCCCTCTAGACAATGTCCCTGCACACATCTGCTCCTCAGACGTTACTTTGAGTTCTAGTTTGAGACTAATTACTTTTATGGGCAAGAGCACAATGTTAATTTTTCACATTACATGCCATTGATTAAGAGTTACCTTTAGAGTTTAGTGTTCATAGCTACATTCAACGACAGCCTGGGAAACGTAGAATCAAACATTTGGGTTTGACACACACACACACACAGGTTTGAAAGAAAACGACCAAAAGCTTCTGTGTTTATAAAATTTTCTGAATATGAGGCCTGAAAATGATAATTACCTTAATTACATTTGATGCAGGAACTTTGTCGAAAGCTCATTTTTAGGGGGGGGTTAAAACAAAACATTAACTTAATATCGGCCTGAAAATGTCTTTAAGGCATTAATGTCATTAAGGCTCAAGTCTAGGCATCCCATAAAACCACACAGAAAACGTCATCAAATAAAACCTCATTCATACATCTATCCTCAGCACCATAGCCTGAATCAGTGTTATATGGCATATGTGTTCGTTACATCTGCAATATGGAAGGTGCTGTAGTGTGTCAGGTGGTACAACCTAGTGTGACAGCCTGTGCAGGCAGGAGGTTAGGTTTAAAGTCTTTCCAATGCTCACAGACATGATGCATGTGTGTGTCTGTTAGTTTCATCCTGGTAAAAGAAAAAAAGAAAAAATGAACCCAACGCGTTGAGAAAATACTGCATGACAGCAGCTGCTGCCGTCCCTCCTCATCTTGTTCGGACTAGGATCACACTTCTTCAAAGAAGGCCATCTGAGACATGTATGCAGAGTTTCGCTGCAAAACAAGACAAGTGTGAGCAGTTAGAGAGAAGCACGGGCGGCTGAGATCGGTGCAAAGACATGTGCATTCATGGTGCAATGAAACTCAAAGACCTGAAATATGCATGTACTGCACCTCATCTTTTATCTTCTGACTCAGACACACTGTCACTACATGACTTAAAGGGATAGTTCAACATTTTGGCAAATTGGCCCATTGCCATGTAGGTTCGTTACCTTTAATTGTCGGTGCAAGCTGTTTTTAGAACGGCGGAGCAGAGCTGTGAGCTGCTCAGAGCTACGCTACGGAGGTTAATGGGATTTCTTGGTTTCCCTCATCAAACTCATCAAATACACAATCCAACAACTCCAAAACGCTCTCGCGGACCACGCTATGAGATAATAATGGAACGTTACCAGACAGAGTTGTTTTCGAGGTAAATTTATGCAAAACTACTGATGCGCGTTCCTGTCACAGGCAGTTTTCGGCAAGCAGTCTCTGCATTTGCCTCAAAAACAAATCCGTCTTGTAATGTTCCATTATTATCTCAGCGGTAACAAACCTACTCTTAAAACTATAGGGATTATGGCAATGGGCCAATTAGCCAAAAATGTTGAACTATCCCTTTAACCAGTGTGAAGAAAATAAATCATTTACTTCCTTTTATTCTATTTAAGAAAAATATTTTTGGCACTTTAGCTCCCATAATGCTTTGGATAATGCAAACAGGTCCAGAGTTGCCATGCAGTGAGTGATTCGACACCAGTACCATCACCGTGGACCAGTGATCCTCACTATTTTTTTCACATGAGCCACATTGGCAGTGCAAAATCAAGGGGAGAGCCACTTTTGCGACAACATACTAAGTCACTTTTGCAAATGTGCATTTCTACATATAAATCCCACCAAAAAGAAAACAACACAGCCAATACATTTTCATTTAAGACCATATTTACCTTAATACTGGGATGAGGGGAAGCTGGCCATGCATGTCCTTGACTTTCTTAATGTAGTTTGTTGTCAATCACAGTGAGGGTTTGTTGCATATTAAACACAGAGGGTTCATGCCTAACAAATAAAAATTCGTCTGCCCACTTGTCTTGAAATTTTCTGTGCTCATCATGTGCTACCTATTTTTTCGTTTCTTACTGGGTAGCCTACACCGTTTGCCTTCATCCCCTCTCTGGTGTCTTCGTGCTGATTTTTGTTTGCTGCTTCCTCAGACTCATTTTCCTCACCCACTCCACTATTCGTTACAACACTGTGTGTCTGTCCGTGTGGTTTTTGAGCTGGTTTCTCTCCTTTTTCTTGTTAAAAACGGTCATTCACGCTGGCTAGCGGAGCTATACGTAGCTAACGTAGCCTGCCTGCAAACGTGCGCTGCGGTCAAGTGTTGTAAACAATGCCACATGGCCTGCGGGCTGCGTTGCCAGGTTTGACAATGCCCCCTTTAGGGATCACCATTAGGCCAATATTAGAATGTCTCTGATTAGGCTAAGGCTTAAAATACTTCCTTTCACCTTCATTATTTGGGTGAAGGGAGAAGTAGATTCGGATGTTTGCGTTTTTGTAGTGCAGTGCTGTATGTTTATGTAGCACATTTGAAAAAATGTATTGGCTGTGTTACCACATAGGAAGATACCAAGCGAGCCACCAATTATAGCTTGACGAGCCGCATGTGGCTCGCGAGCCGCGCAATGAGTAACACTGCCGTGGACAGAGGGAACAGCTATGAAGAGTCATCATCAGTAACATTAGGTATTCGTTGATAGGGTGACCTGCTCATACATACGTTGCTGTGAGGTAAGTAGGCAGGCTCCTGATGCACGTATCCCCTGGCCTCGCCGTGGAGGCCGTAGAGGCCGGCCTGCTGCTGCTGCTCCTCCAGCTTCAGAGACTCGATCTCTGTCTTAAGCTCCTTCAGCTGATCCTGCAGGTGTTTACTCTTCTCCATGTACTCCAGCCTGTGTCGATGCGTGGAAAGGTATCAGAAGCGAGCAGAGGCAAGCTGTCATTCAAAAAATATTGTTGCGGCGGATTTAAACTCCAGCTCACCTCTCTCTCTCGATCTCCATAGACAGCCTTTTCATGTCGGAGTCCTTGAAGTCGAGGCGCGTAGACGCTGACTCATAGCCCAGGTCGGATGCTTCGGGGGGAGCAGGTGGAGTAGAGTAGGCTGCTATGAGCTGGAAGACAGTCAAGTAGATGCACTCATGAAGGTTTAAGCAGACGACTACTACAAGGCAAGATGAAGTTTAATGTAATGCACATTAATTGCACGTAAATGTTTTAGTCATTTCTGACAGTGACAGTGAAGCTACTCTCATGACACAAATTGAAAGAAAACTTTTCTTGTCACACTGTACACTCTAAAAAAAAAAAAGTCAAAAGGCCACTTTAAGTTCAGGTTGTCTCGACAACATCCTGGTCTCAGTAAAAAAAAAAAGCCCACCTCTCCACTGGCACAGAAGAGATTCTTTAAACTGACACGGCAGATGGTTTGTTACACAGAACCAGCTGGAAAGGTTCTGCTGGAAATCTACTTGGCAGATGATTGGATGAACCATCTGTCCATCACAGATTTACTTCAACCAATCAGATTCTGCATCCTGTACATTTTGTTCCAACTCTGGCTGAAGCCAGCTCGGAGAAGAGCTACTGTCTAGTTCTCACATAATCAAAGCTAACGCAGCATCTACGCTAACAGCGTTAGAAGAGACGCCATTGTTGGGTAACCGACACGCACGCTCACAGGGCCGTCACTGTCTTGTCTGAACCACTGTGGTTCGGCTAAAAGTGAAAGGTTAGGCATTCTGGGAAACGTGTGATAACAGCTTCAATAACAGCTTTGAGAGCAGAAAGAAGCTTCATTCATCCACAGGAACAGCACAGCAGCAGTGTCGTCCATCACCGTACAGGGTATGTGGTCTTGGTGATCTCCAGCAGCTTCTGTTTGGCTCTCCGCTCCGCATCTTTTGCCTCCGTCAGGTCCTGTTTCAGGTGATCTGCCTCCTTCAACCTGGAACCACAGGTTTAGTTAAAGTCAAGGCTTCTGGAAGACAGCTGCAGTGTTATTGCTAATGTACAATCAATACTTGGGTTTGTGACCTTGAACCCTGTGGGACATTTGTGACTTGGAGCCGAGTGTCCTGAAAAATTCAAACACATTAAAGACGACCTATTGTGCTCATTTCAGGGGCTTTTAATATGATATTGGACCCCAGTGGGGCACTATTGGAAGTTTAACTATCATGAACTCCTCCATTCTGGCTCTTTCCTGCTTCCCTCTGAAACAAAACACTCAGCATGTCGGTCTGTTGTTTCTGCCTTTATTGGTCCGGCTGGCAACAGATTTTCATATAATGGCAGCGGATAGAGTTCAGTTTTGAATCATCCAAAACACACACTATGAAACATCCAGATACCTCCATACTGCTCGTCCTACTGACCCAAGTGTCCTGAAGCCACGACATGAAAAAGTTGTTCAGAAAAAATAAATTTGATGTCTGTTTTTAGCCTTGCTGTAGTAGTAGCTCCCAGTGGCTACGTGAGATGCGTGCAATTTTCTTCTGTGTTTACATCATACATCCAATGGTTTACAACGACGAATGAACATCTCGCAGCAAATCTCCCGCATGCGCACAAACATCACAGCTTTTTCATGTCTTGGCTTCAGGACACTTGGGTCAGTAGGACGAGCAGTATGGAGGTATTTGGATGCTTCATAGTGTGTGCTTTGGACGATTCAAAAGCGAGCTCTATCCGCCGCCAGCCGGACCTCCCCGGAACTACAAAAGCGTTTTGATGACTCCAAAAGTTCTCTGAACCCTTCCTTGGCATGACGGTGAGTAGAAAATTGGTGAATTATCGATTTTGGGTGAAGTATCCCTTTAAGCAGCCTGCTCCTCATTTCTCATTTGAGGCATTGTGGGTAATGTAGATAGCAGGTGGAAGAACTTGTGTGCAAAGTAAAAAAAACAAACACAAAACGTCACCTTGGGTTAATTGATTATGAACTGAAGGAAGCTGGTTACACAGAGAGGAATAATATACAGTATATACTGTGTGTATACATGCAGCAGGTCAGTCATCAGACTTCTCTCTGCCACTGACTGTTGTATTGATAACAAACTGTCTCAGTCCTGACGTCTTCTGTTTGTCTGAGCCGAAGCTGCGTGGCACAGTGAGGAGACAGACATACAGAGCAGAGTTTTAATGCGTCTGGATTTGACAAGTCATCAAATTTCATCTTGGAGACCAATTTATTGAGACCTCTGGAGGCTACTTTGTCTCAGCTTCAGTGGCGGCTGCAGCTGGAACACTGCTGAATTATTTTCAATACAAAGACGCATCGCTCTTCATACAGCCACTCCGCTGTCTGCAGCCTTTCGTCACGCACATGTGTACTTAGAAAAACCCTATTAGCAACCTGGTTATCTGTGGTCTCCTGGTGAGATTAACCTGGGCGTCTCATTCTTCTCTAATCCCCAACACTCACTACAAAAGCCATGTTCCTCATTTACAAGACATTAAAGAAACCAACGAGTAATCCCTTTAAAAGTGTATCTCATTAACCCTCGGGCTCAGCTGATTATGGCTGAACCCTGCAGTAAATCAGCTATGTTTCATTCATTCGCTGCAAGGTAAGTGGATGTTATCAGTTAAAGGGATAGTTCAACATTTTGGCAAATTGGCCCATTGCCATAATCCCTATAGTCATAGCAGTAGGTTCGTTACCCTTATTTGTCGGTGCAAGCTATTTTTAGAACGGCGGAGCAGAGCTGCAAGCTGCTCAGAGCTTTGCTACAGAGGCTAATGGGATTTCTCGGTTTCCTTCATCAAACTCATCAAATACACAATCCAACAACTCCAAAACACTCTGGTGGACAAGTTGTGACCACGCTATGAAATAATAATGGAACATTACGAGACAGAGTTATTTTCGAGGCAAATGCGTAAAGGCGGGCTTACACTGCACGATTTTGCCACGATTTTCTCGTCCCAGACGAGTCGCAGCCTAATTTGCATAATCTTAGAGGGATCGCGGGGTCGTGAGCATAATCGGGATGTATGGTTAGTGAGGCTCTGCGTCACGTCCCGACGTCCTAAAGACGAGTCGCCGACCTCCCGATTAATTTCTGACATGCCAGAAAATTTCTCGTCGTGACGGACAATGTATGGGGTCCTGCGTCACGATTCTGCACATACGACAAGTTTTTACTATGACAGATTGTTTTAGCACAGAGCACAGAGCCTTTATGAACCTGAATGTGATGCTGAACTTCGTCAGATGGAGTTAGAACGGGCAGACAGAGAGAGGAGGGACAGGGAAGTGACAAGCTGAAGTTAGACCACAGCTGTGACAGACAGGGTGACCGGGTGATGATCAGCAGCGCAGTCCGTGGTGGAAGATCAGCCCAACAAATACACACACGTACTATCAGACAATCAGCGAATGAGGACGATTATTTTTTTTCTTGCCGTTACAGTATAAAATAGCGAGCCTATACCAGCCACGTCCACTGTGCTCTGGCTCAGCTCAGCTGACCTGATCAGCTGAACTTTTAAAGTGCAGGCCAGAGAGAGAACTAGTGAGGCTCCTCTGACAGCTGCAGGTGAACTACACGTCAGCTGGCTGGAGAGAGTAGCGCCGTCCTCTCTCTCTCTCACTCTCTCTCTCTCTCTCTCTGCAGCACCGGCCTTGGAGGTGATGCACGCTGTCTGTCTGTGTGTTTGTCGGTCTGATCTTCCACATGGACTCTGCTATATAGGAACCAACATCAGGAACCAATGTCAATTTGATGTTTACAACCGAGCAATTATAGAGCAGCACAAATCTCAGCGGCATCGCAGGGTAATCGGGGTGGGGAGCAATCGTAGAACGACGTGCAATTAGTGGGGGTCTGAGACAGATCTGAGACGTAGGACTGAAGAGGGAAGCTCGTGCAGTTTGAGATGTGAACAGACGAATAGTCTTGCAGTGTAAGCCCGCCTTAAGCTGTGCAAGCAGCAGTTTTGCATGAATTTACCTCTAAAACAACTCTGTTTTGTAACATTCCGTTATTATCTGATTTGGAGTTGTTGAATTGGATTGTGTATTTGATGAGTTTGATGAGGGAAACCAAGAAATCCCATGAGCCTCCGTAGCGTAGCTCTGAGCAGCTCGCGGCTGCGCTCGGCGGTTCTAAAAATAGCTTCCACAGACAATTAAAGGTAACAAACCTACTGCTATGACTATAGTGATTATGGCAATGGGCCAATTTGCCAAAATGTTGAACTATTCCTTTAACGATGGAGAGAAATCAAGAGAAAATCCAGATTTATACTGAACAGATTCCATACCTCCTCTCAGACTGCTCCACCAGCTTCACAGCCAGCTGCTCTGCCTCCCTCATCTTCTGCTCCATCAGCCTTTTCTCCTCCTTGGTCTTCATGGCAGTGACCTCTAACCTCTGTCTCTCCTGCTCAGCGTCTGCCGCCTTGTGGGCCAGCAGCTTGGCTTCCTCCTCTGCAATTTGGGCCTTCTCTGCCAGAAGGTCTGCAGCCTCCTCGGACCGGAGCTGCAAACAAGTATAAAATTAATGGTGGAAGAGTTCAGGGGGCTGAGGTTTCTATTACTACTCTGTCATCCAATTAACACCAGGAAAGCATTTTTCTGCCCAGCATGTTCACACGAAAGCCAAACAATTATTTCACGTTAAGGATGGAGTTCTCACCAGGGCCTCGTTGGCCAATCGCGCTTCATCCTGCAGCTGGAAAAGTCTCCGCTCCATCTCCTCTTTTGCTCGTTCCGCCTCCTCCCTCATCTGCTTTTCCCGTGCCAGGATTTGCCGCTCCATCTAGACAGAGGCCAAGAAATCCAATTAAAATGAAGGTTTTGCACTCTCCATATGTATGCATGGAGTACATCCCATCTAATCTGTTATTTGCATTGCTCCGGCGGAGACGAGAGGGAGCTGACCTTTTTGCGTGCCTTCTCCTCTTTAGCTTGAGCCTTCATCTGCTGCACTTCGATAGAGTCCACCTTCCTCCTCCTCATGAATAGATCGTGGTTACCGATGCACAACTGCAGGATCTAGAAACAAACCGGCAGTGACTTTACTTCTGCAACTTTTGTTTGACTTTGTGATTACTGAACATTTATGCAAGCAAACAGGTGAACCAACCAGCTTGTTGACACGCAGCTGAGATGAGTAAAACTTGAAAACATCTTTCTTCTTATCCAGGGGTTTGATTGTGAACTGCAACGGGAAGAAAATTAAACATTTCAGTTTCTTTGCACTGCTGGTCTCATTTGTTTAGCAGCACAACCGTGATGGCTTAAGTAGGGAGAGAGAGGCTGTTGCTAACTGCTAAGATAAAGTCACTTTGGCTGTCTTTACACTGTGTGGTTCAAGTGGCCCAATTCTGATTTTTTCCTCTCAAATGGCACAGATCGGATCTGTAACATGAACGTATAAACCGGACAAATACGCATTAAATCAGATATTGTCAAATCAGATTCATATGTGCAAATTGGATATCTGCCAATACGTCTGCAGTCTAAACAGACAGATTGGATCTTTCCTGGTAATGCGTGTCGTACGTCATCAATAATAATATTAATTCATGTGCTCACGCGTCTCGCTGAACCTCTGTAGCCCGTGATTAACACGTTGGACTGACCTGGACTACCATGGCCATCTTTGGTCAGCTGTCACAGGAATTATAGAATTATGTTTTTTTTTCCTCACTAGTTCTTATTTTCATATACAGTAACATTCATTTATATGCGGATCGAGGGCAAAAGGAAGTGTGAAAAAAGAGAGCGCGCAACAGAAACACCAGATTTTACGTTTTCCTACCAGCAAAAACTGAAAAGAGCAGATTAGAAATCAAGAGAGGAAAATCAATACACATTTGTGTCCAAGAGGCTTTGTCCCGTCCTCACTGAGCGAAGCGACGGAGGATCGGACGGTGGCACAGCTGTCACTGTCAGCTGCTCATCTCACAGCAGCTCCGCTCCATGCAGCCACTTCACTCACTTTGTTTTGTAAGGACAGACTAGACGTTTACTTTGTAAACAGTGACGTGTTGGATATAAACTCTGAACACCAGACTCACCTTCCTTTATAATTATTATGGAATTATAACGTGACCTTATAAATCTCCCGTCTTTAAAAAAAAGTTCACTAGCTTTTTTCCTTTTCAGCGGGTTGTTTCACACAAGCACAGCCCGTGTATGCAGATATCAGATATGGGTCACTTCTGATAGAACATGTAAAATAGACAGTTAAAAAAATCGGATATTGGGTATCAAGGCCTGCAGTGTAAAGACAACCTAGCTGATTTGAACAACATGTAAAAATCTGCTCAATTAGTGGAAGCAGAGAGCTCTACTTTCTTCCAGAGTGATGTGAACAAAACATGTGAAGTGTCTGAGGACGAAGACTGAGATCACGACTCACTTACCTCCTTTTCACTGTAGGAGATATTACGGATGTCGCTCCAAGGAAAGGACTTGTTAGGGTTGAGTTTGCTGTTGGGGCTGTAAATGTGAAGACCCTGAGCATCCACTCCCAGTAACAGGTCGGTGTCCCTCTTATTTTGCTGTGAATGTGATGTGTAGAACAAATGCAAAAAACATCACGAGAGTCATTTTTGAGGTTGCACTTTTCCTAACACTGTGCAAAATGTAACTGCAGGACATGACGACACAGAGATTCATCACTCACAGTTATGGCAAAGTAGCTGACACCGTACATCTCAAGGTCCTGAGCAATCTTTAGGTATTCCATCTCAGCCTCATCCCTGAGCAGACAACGTGACAAATGAAGAAGAGAGGTCACATCAGCCCATGGTGCTTCAACTACTACAGAATCTGGGACTGCATCTTTTGTAAAACTGTTAATTTTTCTGCCGGGTTGGTCAGACGTACCTGGCGATGCCTCTGTGCTCTGCATACCAAGCTGTGATCTTCTCCTCCCACATGTCGGCTGTCATTTGATACTGCATCAGAACCTGAGATGCAGAAAACAGGATCGTAGTGTCTACTTAAATGCACACATAAGGCGCATAAACACTGGCTGCAACATGCAGGTCCACACAACAGACATTTCCTACAGATGTTAGACCTTGGTTTTTAGATAGTCAAATGTGCAAAGGAATAAACTCTTACTCTTTTTGGCAGAAGTTCATCTTGTGCCAAGAAGCCTGGCTTGTGAAAGTTTGGGTCATAATCCCCATACTGTGATGGAGAGAAGAAAGGGAGAGAAAAAAGAAAAAATATTGGTATTAAACGCCAACAAAACAAATGCCATTGATCATTTTCTAACTATGGTATTATGTCAAAGTCTGAGATACATTAAAGGTCCAGTGTGTAATAATTGTCTAGGTTTATTGGCTAAATCTGAATATACCACCCATGAATATATTAGTATAAATGTATAATCGCTATAAAATAGGGCTGCAGCTATCGAATATTTTAGTAATCGAGTACTCTACTGAAAATTACATCGATTAATCGAGTAATCGGATAAAACGTATTTTTGCTTGGTTAAAGAGCAATTATGAATACACAAGAGAAAATAACATATTTCACTCAATAATGAATGACCAATTGGTTTCCTTTTGTAGAATCAACTGTTTTTATTTCTTAAATTCACAAGCAAGTATTTTCTGGTCTTGAAACATTACTAAAGAGGCGACTGCTGCTAACATAAATAAGAATAAATAAAACACAAATAAAAATAAATTAAATTAAATTACTTTCAAGATATCAAAAATAAATAAAATTAAATTACTTTCAAGATATCAAAAATGTTTTCTGTGGAGATGCTGCAACATGGAAGACGTGCTGCTGTGGTATGCAAGGGCCGTGTTACAACTAGAGTGCCTATAGAGAGACATTTTCTGTCTTTTTGTCGCCTTTTTCTCCCTCAGTCAAACACCCACGTCCGCCCCCCCCGCCCGCCCGTTAAGGTTTCTACCTAATCAAAGGTCTCACCGCAACAGATGGTTCACGTCATGATAACTTAAGTATTTTGGCCATTCAAACTTCCACAGTCCATAGTCCTTTTCTTTGTTTGATATTTCAAGAGACTTTGGTTAAGTAGCCTAACCATGGATAGCTCCTAGGCAGGATTGTTCTGCTGTGTTGTCGCCACTCGCCACCGTCCCCCCGTCATCGCGGCCATCGCCTCGCCGCCGCCGCCGCCGCCCTCCCCATCTCCGCCGTCATCCGCGGCGAACGGCCGCGCGGGGGGGGGGCGTGCACGGTTACGTTCATAGGTTACGTTACGGCGCACGTTGTGCCACATTGAAAGTCCGTGCGGCCGCTTGAACTACAATTAAATTAACGATTCCTCGAGGCAGAAAAAAATCCTCGGACCATTTTTTGTAATCGAGGTACTCGAATTACTCGAGGAATCGTTTCAGCCCTACTATAAAATAAAGTTTGTTTGGTTTTCGTAGCCTTATAATTCTTCTTTTACATATAGTACATAAAGCAAGGGTCTTGCTTGTGCCGCCATGTGTGTACCGCGTGTATGAGTTTGTGTATGAGTTGCGTGTGTATGAGTTTAATAAATAAACCAACGAAGAAGGCGGCAGAAGGAAAGAAGGAGGAGTATGAAACAGCAGACATATCGTCAAATGGCTGGATCTTCACCTCATCGTCACTTTGTCGACAATCTAGAATCTGAATGCTGGATGTCACGGTTTCCCCCACATTTTACACACTGGACCTTTAAATCATTGAGTGAATCTAATGCACTCATCTTTTGCGGATACAGGTAGGGCTAGCATCTTACAGGTGCAGTAAAGGACCAGTTAACTTTACGTGAAGCGTTCACAGCTCTCTTACCTTGGCTTGGACAGCGTATGATGCCAGCAGAACAGATGCTTCAGGGGAGCAGAATATTTCTTCATCTAATATTTGTTTTTTCACCTAAGGAAGAGTGAGCAGATGTGTAAGAACCTCGGTTGAACCAAGTCAAGATGAATTCTACTGCCTGCACATAAAAGTTACACCATCCCCAAACTCTTATTGGCTACATTACCTGTAAGAAGAAGAGGTGTTGGGTAATTTCTTGGACCAGTTCCTCCTCTACTTTTTCTGGGAAGAATTTAGCCAGGAAATGAAATGTTATGGGAGAGTCCTTGGGAACCTCCTGGTCCAAGACCTTGGTGAACAAATTAACAGCAGGAGAAAGTAGGTCAGAAGTGCACAATAATGTATTTATTAGACTAAGCTGTCAATACAGTCAGAGTGTCATGTACACAGTTATACTTATTACATAATAGCATCACAATAAACAATAAATCACTCTACAAATAACTTTTCCATAATTTACACAATCAGTTAATTAGGTATTTGAGTAATTTATCATGCAAAAGGGGCAAACAAGATTTTGGTTTGTTTTGTCAGACGACACAAGCTTGGACTCTAGGAAATTGTGATGGGCATTTTCTGCCGTGTTCTGACGGTGTTTAATTAAAAACTAATCCAGGGGAAAACTGATTATGAAAAATAATTGCTAGATGCAACACTATAATCGAGATTTACCTCACCATTCAAATTCTGGGCAACACATACAAATTGGGTCCGTTGTCCAAAGTCTTCTCATTATTTATTATCTTTGAAGACATGCATCGTTTCTGAATCCTCATTAGCCACACACACACAACGATTCACTCGTCTACTCACCCGCTTCTCTGGTTTCAGCCAGGCGTAAGTGTCCTTTACAGTGTACCTGAGTCCAAAGAACCAAGTTTCTCTCAGACCCACAGTGCGACAAACCAGGTCAAACAAGTCTTTGCCCTTCCACTTCACCTGAGGAAAACGGTAAGAGACAAAAGAGACCTGTGAGCTCAGATGCTGAAATGTGATTAAATGTTTAGATTGTGTTTTTACTTTTATCTAGGGGACATCTGCTAGGGACAATAGATGGAAATTAGCCAATGGCTACACTCTGGCATGTTTACATCATTGTGTTGCATACTGTTGCTCTTTAGCCATTTCATGTGACTGTTGTGGTAACCCAGGTGTAAACAAATATTTCAAAGGCCCTTTGTATGAAACCCAAAGTCATTTTTAACTTTATGGTAAAATCTTTATGTGGCTGATTTACTGACTGGACTTTCCAGCAGTATGTTGGTGCGAGGGGAAAACTCCTCCTTCCCTAACATCATGAAAAATTTATATACAGTATTTTTATAAGATAGGACATTAACCTTCAGGAGAGTAAGTGGAGACACTATTTCACACAGAATATGGCATACTGAATGAGATACTGATGTTAGCAGTCTCAGCCAACATCAGTATCTGGGAAGCTTAAGGCGCCTACTAAACACTATCCTGGGGGAAACCCTGACTGATGCTTTTCCGAGGAAGTTGTATTACATCATTTAGAAAGTACGTGTCTAAGATTGTAACAAGAAATGGTTATGTACTTGAGGAAACATGCTCAGCTCTTTTCTACCTCTGATTACATCAAGGACATGGTTTCAACACAAATAAATATGGTATCTGAAACGTGAGCATGTGGTTCGTGTTGTAATGTATATACACAACTATGCAATGGTTTCAGCCTTTATATTCATTTCAACCACACAACACCAGTATGGAGGTGTCCGGTCTGTCCCAAATTCAATCTGCAGCACAATAATGAGCCCAAACACCCAGCTTGAAATCAAGGACTTATCGTTACCAACGAGAGGAACAAGGAGTTCCTGCACCAGATGGTGAGCCCTGAACTCAACATCATGAAGTCCGTATGTGATTAAATAATGAGAAAGAGGACACAGAAACAGACTTATACAGGAGAGCTGCACCACTCTCTCAAAAACGCTTGTAACTACCTATCTACCAAGTACCTTGAAAAACTATTGACAGAGGAGAACTAATGTTGTTTAAAAGATATTTTCTAATTACTGCACTTTGCATTAAGTTACATACATATATATGTATGTGTGTGTGTGTGTGTGTGTGTGTGTGTGTGTGTGTGTGTGTGTGTGTATAAAAGTCCCATTTCTTTACTTTTAGTGCACAACACCAAATGTGGAGAACATATTCTCCAGGTTACTGCTCAGTGACAATGTGAGCATAAAGATGATTATACATGTAAATGCAATCATTGATACTCATCTTTACACACAGAGATGAAGCATCCTTTCAAAGTTTGGCCAAATAAATCCACCATACCTCACAGCTGAACTCCATTTCAGCATCCATAGTGATGACTTTAACTTTGAAAGTCTTGGGCTGTTTCTTCTTTAATCCTAGGATAGACATGTTGACGGTGCTCCTGACACAGAAATCTGCGGGAAGAGAACAAGGCTGCTTTCAGGATAAAACGTGGTATTTTAAAAATGATAAGACCAACACATAGTAAGTCAAGCGACACAGTTATAAAGGTCTGGAGAGACGTGAGCCACCGTCCTGGCAGGCTATGTTATTGAATCTTGTAAATTACCCATCATGCGATACGAATTTAACCACACCAGCGGTTTTTGCAGAGGACATTAACTTTACTTCTTTGTTAAACACTATGTGTATTTGAATCACAGATAAGGCTCGTTACCAAAGAGGAAAGTTAAGAAACTTCTGCCGTCCAACAGGGCTCAGGAGAGGCAGGGCTTTTTGTTGGGGAGACCGATGCTAAGCTAACTACTATAAACTAATCAGCGTTAACGTTAGCTTCCTATGCCACGAAAACGGACCAAAACAAGTTGTAGAAAGAGCAAAACTTTTGATTCTCCATGATGAAATCCTCCGACACACAAGACTTTGTAGCAACTAAAGTTTACACAGAAACAAAAACAGTTTTTATGACGTTCTCGGCAGCTACGTGTTTGAGCTGGCTAGCTAGCTATTAAAAAGTCAGAGCGACTTTCCAGGAGGTTTTTTTGTTTTGACTCCCACTCTACAGGTGGGAACATGAACAGCAGTCCGCCCGGGACGCTGCCGCTGCGCATGCGCAAGAATCTGGACGGCAGGAAGTGTTGCGTTTGAGGCCGTCAGACAGTGCCAAGTGGTGGTGCAATTGAACGCAACAGCGGCAGGGACTGCAGAGGCACCGAGTTGACCTCTTTTATTGTGACCAGTAGAAAGACAGCAGAGAAAACGACGTAGAATTAAAATACGACACGAGCCATGGACAGTGGACTTTCTGATAAACTCAACTGAGGGAATAAAGCGTCCAAATCGGCCGAGCGCCTGCAGCCAGGTTCAGTGCTGCAGAGGAACTTACTTGATGTAGGGTTGTGAAGAAATTGCCAAGAGAAAAAACAAGCCACGAGTCTACTGCAGGTACCTCTGTCACTATAGTACCCACACACTGAACTTTCTTTGAACTGTATGAAATGAAGCGGTTATAGCCCCAGACAGTGCACTTATATCCATAAAACAGGTCAGACATACCCAGTCGTTGTTGTTATTGTTTGTTACTTAAGCAGTATGCTCATAAAAGTGGAGTAGTTTTCTATCTATACTATTACTACTCATTGGTTTCATATGGTTATAAAACAAGTGTACAGTAGGCTATAACCATTGAGAATTGTCACTGACTGCAGTAAAAGTTGGACTCCCAGTTAAATTTGCCTGTACACAAGGGACTACTTTTCTGTCTTCTATTACTTGTACTTGTTTTGGGGTTTCTTTTAGTGGAATTTCTGTCAGTTTGTTGTGCTTTTGTGTCAGTCAACTTCTTACTTTTATGTCTCTTTGTTGTAGTTTGCTGTCTTCTTGTGCTTGTTGTTTTGTGTCTCTTTTAGTCATCTCTAATTGTTGTAAATTTTCACTTATTTTGAGTCTATTTGCAACTGTTGTTTGTTACTCCTTTTATGTCCGTCCATAGTCACTTTGTGTGAAGTTGCACTTGTTTTATAACTTTGTATCCCTTTGTGGTCATAGGTTGTAGACTGGTTCTGGTCTGGGGGCTTTTGGACCCATTGAGACTCTTAGCCTGTTCCTACCAGGCCCATCCAGACAGCAGTGTATGTCTGCACATGACAAAACAAATCACTATGAAAACTACCAAACTGTCAAAACAGTGTGATCATCTTGATAGAAGATGAAGGGTCACTGAGCTGTAAGCTGTGATTTTTAATGAATGTCCTGTTATTGCTTGTTAATATCACACTTGATTCCTTTATTTTTAACAGGCTTGACAGGTGTAACAGGATGTCAGCTGCTACGAACACATTTGAAAGTGTGAAAAACGTTATCTTATCAGCACATAAGAACACTACATCCCACAGGGACAAGGTCAACTTCTACAACTCCTGGGCAGAGAACTATGAACAGGTGAGATAACTGAAGCAAAACATTTCCGTATGTCATCAAATATCCCAGCAGTATTTTTTTTTTATTGATTTGTTTTCAGTTGTGTCATTTTATAGAACAGATGCTTTAAATACTACAATGAAGTCAAACCTCTCTGGCTGTAAAATAATACTAAAAAATGCAATTCAATATAAATATTAATATGTGGCTATTGCCTACAAGTGCTAACATCAGCCCTTTAGCCTGACATAAGTCTGATAGTAAGACCAATCATTAATAAATATATTACTAATGAATTGATATTGTTTGAATAGGATGTTGCTGTTCTGGACTACCGTGCACCAAGTCATGCAGCAAACAGCATCTCATCCCATTTCAGTGGTGACCGGGAAGCAGCTGTCGTGTTAGATGTGGCCTGTGGGACCGGACTGGTGGCCAAACAGGTATAATTTCATAATTGGCAACCTTTTTAAATGCTATATATATTATAAAAGCATGTTTTATAAGAGCATTTTGTATCATTTTGGATCTTTGGTCTGCTTTTTGTATCTTATTCAGCACCAAACATATCATTAGCAGCTTTTTAGTTTCCATGTTCAACTAATTTGACCAGTATGAAAAATTAAAACCAAGTCTCTGTTGTACAGATGATCAGGCTTGGATTTAGACGTTTTGTAGGTGTTGATGGAAGCCAGGTTATGCTGGAGTTGGCCAGAGACAGTGGGTTGTACCAGGACCTGAAGCAGTGCATTCTGGGAGAGGAGACACTACCTGTCCAGTGGGGTGATTTAGTACTTCATTATTTCACATGAGTCTTAGATCATTGTGTTTTAGTGGGTAGTGGTTATATTGTGTTTTTGTTGTTGTTATTTTCTGTTTTATTATGTCTATGTCACAGTTGTATTGTAATAAATTGCATTTTAAAGGGGAACTATGCAGGATTTGTAGCTCAACTATAGCCTACTACATTTTGACCTCAATTAAACAGCTTTAGAGTTATTGTGATGGTATAATTAATGGCTTAAATTGCTACGAGGGAGAATGGAGGCTCTCTGCCTTCCACCTACGTGCCACTTACTGCGTCTCTTGGTTGAAAAACAACTTTGCAAGATTTGGGCTGCCCCGGTGTCCCAGCTCTGCGCACCGCAATACAAACATGCCCCGTAAACCGTAATCTTTTGTTTATGGCAGATTAAATTACACAAATATACACGTTGTAACATTGTATATGATATATAACATTACGTACCACCCGGCGCTCTGTTAAATCATTTCTCACTGGCTTTGTTGTAAACAAATGCACATGGCACAAGGTTTAACCAAAACAGCGGAAAAGCGACCGGACTTACATAGTTCCTCTTTAATTTTTGTTGATTTGTTCGTTAGTAACCAACTTTACAAACCTATTTTGAAGGAAAAAAAAAGAAAAGATATAATGACTACCAGTAGTGGTTGTAGATATTATATAGGAAGCTATGATCATCTCCTTTTGAAGTGACATTTCCACCTCTGTCTTCCTGCAGATTCATTTGATGTAGTTGTGATCGTCGGAGCTCTGAGTGTTGGTCAGGTCCCTGTTGCTGTGATTCGAGAGCTCTGCAAATCCACTAAACCAGGTGAGAATTATTTTTTTCAATTTTAGTTTCAATTGTCTTCTGCTCTTCTGATCTTTGAATGTAATTCAGCATAAGATTTTATCTCTCAACAACACCACTGCACTGTTTCCTATATCCACTAGATGGCTACATTTGCATGACAACCAGAAGCAACCCTGACAATCTGGAATACAAGGGCGCCCTGGAGCACGAGCTGAAGCAGATGGAGGAAGAGGGGCTTTGGAGTCCTGTAGAGGTCACTGAGGTGGAAAACTGGGAGCGGGCTGTGTCAGAACAGGAGGACGGCTACATATCTGGTGCCGTGTATCTCTATAGAAAATGCCAAAAGTAGCATGGTGCCCAACAATGTAGAAGTGACTTCACACAACTCAACGCACAAGTATGAGCTGGTTTGTTTTGTTGTTGTTGTTTTGTTTTTTTGACATTGTCAGTCTCTTACAGTTCTAAATTGAAGGTGTCAAACTACTTTAACAGATGATTAAGTTTACTTGAAATTTCCATGACCAAACATGTCAAGGTTCAAGGTTCAGTTAATGCATGCTTAAAACAAAATTTGTACTCAGGACCTGCAGCGAACAATAAAAGTGTGATAGACTATGATGATGATGATTAGAGTATGATTTCTATTTATAAAAAATGTGGCAAATAAATAGCCTAGAAATCTAGACGCAATAGCGGCAGCAAATATATTTGCTCCGTAGGTGGGTCTAGAAACGAGCGTTGCCAGACTATACATTTTAATGATATAGTCTGGCTTGTCAGGCTAGAAAATAAACATAACCAGGGTTGCAAAATTCCAGGAATTTTCAAAGTTGGAAACTTCCCATGGGAATAAACGGGAATATATGGGAATACAAACGGGAATAAATCCGAAATTTACAAAATTGAAGGTTGGCCCTTAACAGGGAACTTACAGTAAATATAGTTGGGGAAAATATATTGTAGCATAATCTTGGCTAAAACAACCAGATTTCAGTAGCCTATACTTGTACACTTGAATATCTATATGCTTCCTCAACCACATGCACACAGCACACTGCTTACTGCAGGGCTATTGAGGGCTATTTTCTTTCCCAACATTCATGTTTTTGTTGTTCAGTAAAATAATTGATTGTTCATACAAGAATTAAAACTTGATAAAGTTCAGCTCACAAATAAATCTGTTGAAATGTCATGTTTTTTTTATTGTACTGTATGTATTATTGTATTGAATTCCCAATCATTCCCATAAATGTGATTTAAAACAGAGTGGCGTTTAATAGAGCAGAGCATTTAGCAGCCCGCACACAAAGTGAATTCAATGCGGCAGAGATCAACAGTCTGACAGCATCTGGGTAGAAGCTGCATTTGAGCCTTGTTGCTCCCCCACTCTGCTGCTCCTGCACCTGCGGATGTAAGTGTCCTCAATGGAGGGTGTAGGCTTCTGCAAGTGATCTTCTGGGCAGATTTGACCCCTCTGCAGCGCCTTCCTGTCAGCAGCAGAACAGTTCCCATCAGGTGGTGATGGATGAGGTGAGTGTACTCTCCACCACACACCTGCAGAAAGTGGCCAGCACTGAGATGTTGAGGCCGGCCTGCCTCAGACTCCTGAGGAAGTAAAGGCGTTGGTGGGCCTTCTTCATGATTTTGGAGGTGTTAATTGTCCATGACAAGTCCCTGGAAATGTGGATGAGGTAATTGAACCTTTCACTTTCATGTTTAACAATGACTATGTGAAAATGTTCTTGTTGTACTTGTCTTTAATCACTTTTATTTAAAGAACCACAAGATATGTTGGTAAATCTGATATGAACCATGTAATAAATGAAGCATTGCATTGATATCTGCTGCATGTTAATATTAAATAACAGGCTAAATCACAAAAAAACACTTTACCTCAGTGCAAAGGTATACGGGTAACTGTAATGAGATTTGGATTTAATTTTTTTTTTATCCATTTATTTGTAATGAGACTCTGCATATTCATGCAAACAAGCAAAAATATTTTGTTCTAAATATACCAGATTTAGCTAATTTTAATTCGTAGTCTGATGAGGTGTTAGTGACCCTTTACCTGCTCAGATATTTTACAAAAGGGCACTTCACCACCAATGGACAAATATACCGTGTGTATATGTTGCCCCTGCCCTTGCCCTATATTAGCTGGGGTTGGCTCCACCCGATTTTTCCCTGTTAAAAGGAATTCCATGGAGTTTTTCCTCAGTTGATGTGAGGGTCTATGGATGTTGTAATGATGCTATGTGAAGCCCTTTGAGACAAACTGTAAAAACGGGCTATACAAATAAAATTGCCTTGCCTTGCCCTTTGTTTGTTTTGGCCGGGAACCTTCAACCCATTTGGTTTGTTGTTTTCTTGAGAATTATTTGTTTGTTTTTGAATTAATAAATGTTTGTTATGTTTGGTGGCAACATTTGTCCCTATGTTTTCCTTTGATGTGTTTCGGGCCTTGCGAGCCAACATGAGTTATTTGAGGTCTGTAACAATGGACAAAAGAAAAGTAAGGTTAAGCAAGTTTTTGTGTTCCTGCCCTGTCTCTGTCAAGCAAGTGAAAGTTAAAGGGATAGTTCACCCAAAATTCAAATTTCACTCATTATTTACTCACCCTCATGTCGACTAAGGGCTGGGAGAAGTTTCAGAGTCCTCCGTGCCTTCTCTGAGTTACAGGGGGACTCGGCGGAGCACTGCATGTCCATATGACGGTAGCGAACAGAGCTCACTTTTCTTCGTCCAAAAAGACACACCAAAAAACATCCACATACCTCCATAGTGTTCGTCTGTAATGTCCCTCTTGTATTGAAGCCCCAACATGAGAAATTGTTCCGAAAAAAATTAAATAGGCCTAAGTATATGTTTTAAGCTTGTTTGGAGCGGAAGCTCCCAGCACTGCTCTTTCTGGTCCATCCAAATCTCGCACGATTTGCATTGACACCCAGTTCACGGCTCCGCAAATCACGCGAGATTCCGGCAGAGCAACACTGGGAGCTTCCGCTCCAAACAAGCTTAAAACATAGACTTATTTAATTTTTTTTCGGAACAATTTCTCATGTTGGGGCTTCAATATACAAGAGGGACATTATGAGCACTATGGAGGTATTTGGATGTTATTTTGGTGTGTCTTTTTGGACAAAGAAAAGTGAGCTCCGTTCGCAACCGTCATATGGACAATTTATTGCCCTATAGAAACTATAGGGACTACTTTAGGGTTGTTGCTAGATGGAGTACATGAGCTGCAAGAAGTGATAGACAACATGCAAACTTTCTGTGCCTAAACCCAACCAATGGCTTCACTTACTTTTAGCTCCCCCCCCCCTATTTTACACCTGTACATGTCAGTTTTACTAAACCTAACCAGTCGGGAGTTCTCGACAACTTTTGGTGAGGTTCTACGTCACTTCCTGCAGCTCATGTACGCCATCTAGCCAGAACCCCACTTTAGTAGAAAATCCTGTCATTAGACTGGAATCTTACAACTTTCTGCTAATCTTATGCGTGAATTCCCTATATCTCATTTTATTCTGTAAATGTAATTTTGTATTTATAATGAATAAATAATTAAAGATTCAATTGCTACTATAGTGGGTAGAAACTGACTTTTCAACGTGACATTGTGACACTCAGGCTACTATAAGGATGAGATGTGATGCCTCCCTAAGGGGAGGTGTGCATGACATTTTAGAAGCCACACCTTGGTTGCAAGGTGTGGTTTCCTCCTGTACTTCCGCATAGAAGTCAGTGCAGGTGTATAGGATCAACTAAGGACTCTCGGGCCAGTTACACTAAGGCAACAGACGTAGGAGGGTGGAGACACCTGATTGACAGGGCCCAAGAGTATTTAAAGCAGAAGTAAGCGATCCAGTCATTTGGCTAACTCCTTGTCAGCCGATGGAGTTAGCAGTCCCCGTCCTCGTCCCTACGTCACCACATTCACGCGCATCCCTTGGCTGCACACACAGAGAGGACTGCCCCTTTATGCCATTCTCTCTCCTCATTGGATAAAGGTTGTTGGATACAAGGAAAGATTTCTCCTGGGCTTACAGCAGAGCAGATTGACTGACAGACCCGTGTTTCGGACCAAACACTCCATGTAAGTGATTGCTGTCGGAAGATACAACTATTTAAGACTTATATTAACACAAATATTCCAATTACTTCTGCTTAAAGAAAAACCTCTAGGGACCTATCCTTTCGTTTTAGACCTCACTTCACACAATTCTATTTTTTTTTTTTTTTTTTTGAGCAACAGCAAGTAAGTAAGATACTAAGTAAGTAGTAAGTAAACTGTCTGGGCGCATGAGTGTTAACACAAAGTGTATAGTGCTTTATTGTTATTATAAGATGTAGCTTCCTGAGGTATGGTGATTTTGTATTGCTGAATGAGTGAGCTGTATTAAAGTTGTTGAATAGAATAGAGGTGATTTTAGTGAGTTATTCAATTGGCAAATATTAATGCTCAAACCAGCAAAAAATTGCCACATGTGTTAATACTGTTACTTGATTTGAGGCAACATTTGGGCCACAGAGAAGGCGCGATCGCCCTTGGTTTTTAATTTTGACCTCGGTACATCCAGCAACAACTCACTGGATGACCGTAGATCTCTGGCTGGATTTCGGATTTGTATAAGTTCTGCCAGATATAGAAGAGCCAGACCAGTTAAAATCTTAAAAACAATTAATAACACTTTAAAATCAATCCTAAAGCGGATAGGAAGCCAGTGGAGGGAAGCCAGAACAGGGGTGATGTGTTGATGTTTTTTAGTGCCGGTCAAAAGGCGAGCAGCAGCGTTTTGCACCAGCTGCAGGCGGCGGAGTGAGCTCTGGTCTAGACCAACATATAGTGAATTACAAAAATCGAGCCTACATGATACAAAGGCATGGATAACTCTTTCCAAGTCATTAAAAGATAAATAAGGCTTGACTTTTGATAAAATACGAATTTGGTGAAAAGATCCTTTTACCACTGAGTTGATCTGCTTCTTAAAATCAAGTTTACAATCAAAAGTTACTTCAAGGCTTTTTATAAAAGGAGTGGTGTTAAAAGCAAGGAGATCCTGACCATCAATTGTGTGTGAGTTAGTTTAAGTTTACTTTTGGAAGTAGGGTATATTTTCTATACTTATGACATGTTTATTTTACCATGAACATTTAATTGATTTTGTTAACTAAAGTTATGACACCAGGAAGGACCCTGGGAATTCGCCTGCACGTCTACTGAGAGTAATTGCAGTTTGACAGGAAGGGACCTGACATGGCTTGTTTCTGAATATTGCAGCAAGCTGCCTCCTTCTGTCTTGTGAAATCTGGCCCATTGCCATTTTTATAACCTTAGCTGACTGTGTAAATAATACGAGCTCAGTGTTACTTTAACACAGATGCTTGCTGTTTGTTATTCCTGGAATTTCTACATTATTTACCAAACCAGTTATCTGCAGTGTTGACCCACCACCATATCCCCTTCAGCAGCTGTACAGATGTCTCCACAGCCTCTACAGTTTGGTTACATCTCTCATGCACATCTGTCTCTCCAACGATATTCACATAGACACACACAATAACCGTGATGTAAGTTTGATGAGTTTAACTACAAAGGGGAAAACATACTTTCATACCTCAGAATTAGTGTATTCCTTCTAAAATTGTCTTTGTCTGCCAAAGGGTGCTACTTCTTCATATATGGAAATAGGACTAAACTGAGCATATACAGAGAGCAAATCAGATGATTCAGAACTTGTTCCTGATTGGAGAAATTGGAGGTGTTACAATGTTACAACAATTCCCCTATTCATTTGACCCTTGTTTCCTTTTTCTGCAGAAGGTGGGAGTCATGGCATCATTGCAAAAATCATTTGACGCTGTAAAAGATGTGATAAAAGCTGCTCGCAATGCCACCACAGTTCATGAGAGAATGGCTTTCTATGACAACTGGGCCGAGAGCTACGATCAGGTGATTCAGTCAATTTCTGGAAAACCAGGTTTTGTTGTGTGCATCTCAGTCATTAGAAACGTTTGATGAACCTCTGTGCTCTCATTCGCTGCTTTGAACAGGATGTGACTTTGATGGAATACAAATCAGCAACGGAAGCAGTAAAACTCATCTCCCCCCATTTCAGTGGAGACCATGGAGCAGTCGTGCTGGATGTGGCTTGTGGGACAGGCCTGGTGGCGCTGAAGGTGAAATGAAAGCAGCAGAACAAGTTTAGGTTTTTCTAGAGTCAATGAAATGGATCCATTAGATAGCCTAGAAAATAATAATGAAGAAATTGTGATTTGGTGGCCATTTAGTCTCAGTCTTTGTTGAATGTGTCTGCACTAACTGGTTAGGAACAAAAGCAAGTTCATCTTCT
Organism: Trachurus japonicus; assembly: GCF_045865225.1. NCBI lineage: Eukaryota > Metazoa > Chordata > Actinopteri > Carangiformes > Carangidae > Trachurus > Trachurus japonicus. The sequence continues at coordinate 26,493,495 of NC_140920.1, read as the reverse complement.
CTCTTCTCAAATGTCTCTTTTCCAGATGAAAGAGAATGGTTTTAAACATTTTGTGGGCATTGATGGAAGCAAGGCTATGTTGGAGCAGGCCCGAAAGAAAGAGCTGTACCAAGACCTCAAGCAATGCATTTTGGGAGAAGAGCCACTTCCTGTTGAAAAAGGTTGTGTAAGGATGTCAAAAACCCACAATGCATGTTTTGCCTCTTTAAACATTTACAGCAAATGAATAATGTGAATTGTTTCATCCACAGTCAATCAGTGACCAATCAGCACCCATCTGCTGCTCCACTGAACATTTAAACTCTCAAACTTACTGATCAGTCTTGCTTTTGACAGTGGCAAAGAGAACAAGCAAGATTCAGATAAAGTATGATCAAGAATGATCACATTTCACCATAACCTTTATTTAAACTCAGAGATAGTATATTATATGGAGGAGTAACCTCATTTACAATATAGCCGAGATGAAACACAAAACATAAGGACAGAAGACAAAACATTTGAAACATACGTAAGCATAACAGAATACAGGAAGTTAAAGGTGACAAGTATAAATTGAAACATAAGTGTAGTTTGGTCATTTTAGCAGTCATTTTTGGAGCAAACCAAAACACCTATCACCATGACTACAACCCTCACAAAAGTGAACAGGATGAGTACATTTGTACTGGTTTACTGCTATAAAAACGTAACAATATGTCAGGGCTGTGGCAGCTTGCTGAGGAGCTTCTCACTATCTTTTTGGATAGTGAGCTACATCAACAAAACATTCAATAAATCAATAAAATGCAACTTCAATAACAAAGAAAGCAGTGATTAATTTCAATAGATATATTTCTTCTTCTCATCCCCTCTTCACTTCCTCCTGCAGGATCATTCGATGTGGTGGTGATCATAGGAGCGCTGAGTGTGGATCATGTTCCTGTGTGTGTACTCAGAGAGCTGTGCAGAGCCTGCAAACCAGGTATAATTTAGTTTTTATTGCATGATTAATCTTGGTGAATTGTCATGTATCATAGTGGTCAGGGTTTTTAAAAAAAATTTTTATGTAGATGTTATTGAACTGGTTTGACATGGCTGTTCACTCGTACGTCTCTGCTGTCACCTGTTCCCACCAGGTGGTTATGTTTGTATGGCATCCAGACATGAGGACAATTTGGAATTCATAGCTTCCCTGGAGCGTGAGTCGAAGCAAATGGAAGAAGAGGGGCTCTGGAGCTGTGTGGTTGCCAATGTGGTGGAAGACTGGGCTAGAAATTTGTCAGACCCAGAGGGCCGCTACATACCTGGTTCTATTTACCTCTACAAGAGGCTGTAGCACCACAGAGATGTGACATTATGTACAACAATAAAATGCACAAAGTGATAGAATCCATCAACTCACTCTACACCTAAAATGTCAGGTGCCGGGATGCTTTTGTGGTTGATGGTGCTGACTCACTTAAGTTGTGTAAATGATGCTTCCTTGCTTGTGGAGTTCAAAAGGAACATAATGGTGTGTGTGGATGTGGTGTGCAATACTATACACAATGTACTTGTTGAATGTAAAAATGTCTGAAATGCATCCATCAAATAAAATGCATTCTGCATTTACAGTTGTAATGATTTTTGCTTCAGATATTCTGCTTTTCTCTGCTAAAACTGAACAGTAACTGAAGTAGTTTTAAGTATTTTTTTTCTGATATATCTCCTTAGGTTCCTTTATACAGAATCAGCATGTCACATATAAGGTTATATGTCATCTTTGGCATAATACTGTTTGTATCGCATAATAGAGGTTAGCTCATATAACATGTTCATCATTTTTTAGGAAAGCTGCAAACCAAAAGAAAGAAAGAAATCTTTAACACAGAAAATTGGATTACTCCACCATTGATTGTTCTGGAGGTGATTTTTTAAGTGAATATTTTCATCTGGCCATTCTCTGGTGCTCATTCTCTGGAGCAGTATTTGTGGGAGTTTTCTGTCTCTGACTAACAACTGACTGCTCCCATCCTCCTGTCTTTTTTCTGTCGCTACAGTAACCCAATGTCCTCACCTCCACCTCAGAATGAAAAGACACTCCTCTGTTCACTTTGGGTATATAAGCCAAGGCAGTCCCAGCCGTTCACTCAGTGTCACCCTGATTGGCTGTGACAGCATCCACTGAAGCCAGACAAAAAATCTGAGAAGTACGCTTTGGGTTACAGGGAAATATCCAACAGCACTTTTAGAGAGGAGCCAGGATAACACTTTATTTTAAGGGGTCACTGTACCTGTGTATCTACCTAATTAATTACAGTGTAATTACCTATGTAATAACATGTACTTACATTGTAAATACATAGTGTATTTTGATGTACTTTCAGGTAGAAAGATATATCTTATTTTATTCTGTAAATGTAATTTTGTATTTATAATGAATAAATAATTAAAGATTCAATTGCTACTATAGTGGGTAGAAACTGACTTTTCAACGTGACATTGTGACACTCAGGCTACTATGAGGATGAGATGTGATGCCTCCCTAAGGGGAGGTGCCATGACATTTTAGAAACCACACCTTGGTTGCAAGGTGTGGTTTCCTCCTGTACTTCCGCATAGAAGTCAATGCAGATGTATAGGATCAACTAAGGACTGTTGAGCCAGTTACACTAGTTCATAGGGACAGCAGATGTAGGAGGATGGAGAAACCTGATTGACAGGCCCCTAGAGTATTTAAGAAAAACCTCTCAGGACCTATCCTTCATTTTAGACCTCACCTCACAATTCTGTTTTTTGGGTTGTTGTTTTTTTTTTGAGCAACAGCAAGTAAGTAAACTGTCTGGACGCATGGGTGTTAACACAAAATGTTTAGTGCTTTATTGTTATTATAAGATGTAGCCCCTGAGGTATGGTGATTTTGTATTGCTGAATGAGTGAGTTGTTGAATAGAGTAGAGGTGATTTTAGTGAGTTGGTTTCTGTAATAACTTGTTTTCTGGGAGTGGTTTATCAGCCCTCAGCCCAACCCCCAACCTGGAGGGCCAGCCCTATGTGCCACCAAGGCACGAAGTGGATAGAGAGATTTTAGTGAGTAAGTTATTCAATTGGCAAATATTAATGCTCTAACCAGCAAAAAATTGCCACATGTTAATACTGTTACTTGATTTGAGGCAACATTTGGGAGATAAGAATTCAGATTACACAAATAAAACACATCTAAAGAGATAAAAAGCTCTCTAAGGAGGAAAAAAATGAGCTGCAAACCAAAGGCTCCGCCACCTTTTCAATTTAAGTTCACTTTTGGAAGCAGAGTATATTTTCTATACTTGTGACATGTTTATTTTACCATGAACATTTAATTGATTTTGTTCACTAAAAGTATAAAAAGAACAAGAAGCCAGCAACACTCATTGTCTCTCTGATGTCTTTAATGCCTCGCAGGTACAGGCAACTAGCCTACCACAGACCGGTTTTGCGACGGTCAGACACACTGACGAAGACTTACCGTTGAAACCGGTCTGTGATAGTTGCCTGTACCAGTGAGGCATTAAAGACATCAGAAAGACACTGAGTGTTGCTGGCTTCTTGTTCTTTTTAAATTGTTTGCTATAGCCGAGCACCTCCTGACTGTTTCTTTTTTTCTTTTTGAGTGTGCGCACTCTTCTTTCTCTCTCTTCTCTTCTCTCTTCTCTCTTCTTTGGTTAACTAAAAGTATGACACCAGGAAGGACCCTGAATGTGCCCGTGCAGGTCTATAGTAATTGCAGTTTGACAGGAAGGGACCTGACACCACTTGTTTCTGAATATTGCAGCAAGCTGCCTCCCTCTGTCTTGTGAAATCTGGCCCATTGCCATTTTTATAACCGTAGCAGTTGACTGTGTTAATAATATGAGCTCAGTGTTACTTTAACACAGATGTAAATGTAAATGTAGTTTATTTATACAGCCCTTTACAACAATCCTTTCAGTGTACCAAAGTGCTTTACATAGTGTAATAATAAAAAGAAAGAAGCAGAAATAAAAACAATTTAAAAACAATAAAAACAGTGAAAGCAATAAAATACGGCAAAGTCAAATAAGTTAAAATAAAATAAAATAAAATAAGATAAAAGTGCCATCGTGCTACTGGGTATTAAAAGCCATCCTAAATAAACAGGTTTTTAGCCTGGATTTAAAAAGGCCCGGGTCAGAGATGAGACGCATCTCGGTGGGGAACTTGTTCCAGAGCCTGAGAGCAGCAACAGAATGCTTCCTGTTTGTTCTTCCTGGGATTTCTACATTATTTACCAAACCAGTTATCTGCAGTGTTGACCCACCTCCATATCCCCTTCAGCAGCTGTACAGATGTCTCCACAGCCTCTACAGTTTGGTTACATCTTGTTTTGCCTCTCATGCACATCTGTCTCTCTCGTCTTTAAACCTCCTGGACTCCTTGTCTCCTTCCTTGACAACTTTAGCTCACCTGATCTTCTGTCACAAAAGAGTTTTTGAAAGTACTTGGATTGGCTTTGGGTAAACTTCCCCTCTTTCTTTTCTCTGGTCATCTTCTGTCTCCCCCTTGATGGCACAATGCGCTGCACAAGGTCTTCATGTAGTCTACTCCCTTTCCCCATTGGGATGTGAGCAACGGAAATCTAGGATCCAAATTTTGGCCTATCTTGCAGTGTTCTTGAGGTAATTCTGTGAAGTTACATTATGGCAGTTATCAAGCGTATGCACAACATTTTTCAGTGAGTGAATGTAAAATATAGAAGAAAACTAAGTTCAAAGGGGGTGTATTCAGTATTTGTCTTGATATACATAGGGGGTTCTATTTTTTTCTCTCTATTTTTTTTTCCAAGAGTGATTTGGAAGAAACACATAATTTGTCCTTTTCCACAGGAGACAAAAGTGCATCATTTGCCTCATCAGATAGGGGATCAGACTGGGGATGGTTGTAACATTTTTAACACTTCTGTCTGTGTCTTGGAGCTCTTTTAAGATGAAATGAGTCAAAATGTGAAACAAATCAGTTATATGTGTCTGCTATTAAATGGTGTATATCTCTGCAACACAAACAGAAAATGCATGGTTTAGTCAAACACAAGGAGTGAAATGTTACAATTCACCCCATAGTTAGTTTTACCACAACCTGGGGTTAAAAGTAACACTGCAAAACACCCCAGGGTGACATGTAACATTATTAAATAATTATTAGGACAAAAACTTAAAGGGATAGTTCACCCTAGAATGATATTTCGCTCATTATCTACTCACCCTCATGTTGACTAAGGGCTGGAAGAAGTTTCAGATTCCTCCGTGGCTTCTCTGAGTTACAGAGGGTCTCGGCATAGCAGTGCATGTCCATATAACGGTTGCAAAGGGACACCGGAGCTCTTCGTAAAAAAACACACACAAAAAAAAATCCAAATACCTCCATGATGCTCGTATGTAATGTCCGTCTTGTGCTGAAGCCCCAAATTGCGTAATTGTCCCGAAAAAAATTAAATAAGTCTATATTTTAAGCTTGTTTGTAGCGGAAGCTTCTCGAAGCTCCTCTTCCTGGTCCGTCCAAATCTCGCGTGATTTGCGCCGGCGTCAGCATGCGTCAGTGCGGTTACTGCGAATCACGCGAGATTTGGACGGACCAGGAAGAGGAGCTTCGAGAAGCTTCCGCTACAAACAAGCTTAAAATATAGACTTATTTAATTTTTTTCGGGACAATTACGCAATTTGGGGCTTCAGCACAAGACGGACATTACATACGAGCATCATGGAGGTATTTGGATGTTTTTTTGTGTGTGTTTTTTTACGAAGAGCTCCGGTGTCCCTTTGCAACCGTTATATGGACATGCACTGCTATGCCGAGACCCCCTGTAACTCAGAGAAGCCACGGAGGAATCTGAAAATTCTTCCAGCCCTTAGTCAACATGAGGGTGAGTAGATAATGAGCGAAATATCATTCTAGGGTGAACTATCCCTTTAATATTGAACATCATTGATGCGTGGCTGTGTGTGTGAAGGTGTGTAGTGTGTATAGTATATTAGTTACTGTCTTAACCTTAACTTTAACCCTTTCATCTTTGTCTTTCATACTAAAATTCAAAGAAAACATGAATGCAATTAAAATTTTGGTTGGAGTAGGTTAAAGCAGAAGTAAGCGATCCGGTCGTTTTGGCTAATGCTGCGTTCCAGGCAGGCTTTTGAAACCGTAAATTACAGCTTCAAGTCACAACTTACGACTTTGTAGCGTTCCAGGCAACCCACTCGTGTTTTTCCGACCTGTTTTACCGGTGAAAGTCACTATAACGGCCACTCGTAACTTCTGACCCGTGAACTCGTACCAGATCGAACTGGTACGACTTCACAGGTCGGAAAAACACGAGTTACGGGTTGCCTTGAACGCACCATAACAGTCCTCGTCCCTACGTCACCACATTCACGCGCATCCCTTGGCTGCACACACAGCCCTGCATGCCGTTCTCTCTCCTCATTGGATAAAAATTGTAGGATACTAGAAAAGTTTTCTCCTCGGCTCAGAGCAGAGCAGAGTGACTGACAGACCCGTGTTTCAGACCAAACACTCTATAGAAGTGATTGCTGTCGGAAGATATAACTATTTAAGACTTATATTAACACAAAAATATCGCTTACTTCTGCTTTAACTTACTAAATTGTTGTTACAACTAACCCAGACCCTTGTAGCCATGAAGCAGCTACGGCTAACAACTAAAATATTAGCACTAATAACTTGCATTAAAGATATAAGACACACAATAACCATGATGGAAGTTTGATGAGTTCAACTACAAAGGGGAAAATATACTTTCATACCTCAAAATGAGTGTTTTTCTTCTAAAATTGTCTTTGTCTGCCAAAGGGTGCTACTTCTTCATATATGGAAATAGGACTAAACTGAGCATATACAGAGAGCAAATCAGATGATTCAGAACTTGTTCCTGATTGGAGAAATTGGAGGTGTTACAATGTTACAACAATTCCCCTATTCATTTGACCCTTGTTTCCTTTTTCTGCAGATGGTGGGAGTCATGGCATCATTGCAAAAATCATTTGACGCTGTCAAAGATGTGGTAAATGCTGCTCGCAATGCCACCACAGTTCATGATAAAATCGCTTTCTATGACAACTGGGCCGAGTGCTACGATCAGGTGATTCAGTCAATTTCTGGAAAACCAGGTTTTGTTGTGTGCATCTCAGTCATTAGAAACGTTTGATGAACCTCTGTGCTCTCATTCGCTGCTTTGAACAGGATGTGACTTTGATGGAATACAAATCAGCAACGGAAGCAGTAAAACTCATCTCCCCCCATTTCAGTGGAGACCATGGAGCAGTCGTGCTGGATGTGGCTTGTGGTACAGGCCATGTGGCGCTGAAGGTGAAATGAAAGCAGCAGAACAAGTTTAGGTTTTTCTAGAGTCAATGAAATAGATCCATTAGATAGCCTAGAAAATAATAATGAAAAAATTGTGATTTGGTGGCCATTTAGTCATCTTCTCATTGTCTTGCATGAAACCACAATTTCCTGAATCGGTATCAAAACTTTGTCACTTTGAGCCCCCACCCTCCCACCCCAGCAAACCAAATGTCTCTTTTCCAGATGAAAGAGAATGGTTTTAAACATTTTGTGGGCATTGATGGAAGCAAGGCTATGTTGGAGCAGGCCCAAAAGAAAGAGCTGTACCAAGACCTCAAGCAATGCATTTTGGGAGAAGAGCCACTTCCTGTTGAAAAAGGTTGTGTAAGGATGTCAAAATCCCACAGTGCATGATTTGCCTCTTTAAACATTTACAGCAAATGAATAATGTGAATTGTTTCATCCACAGTCAATCAGTGACCAATCAGCACCCATCTGCTGCTCCACTGAACATTTAAACTCTCAAACTTACTGATCAGTCTTGTTTTTGACAGTGGCAAAAACTTGTTTTCAGAGAACAAGCAAGATTCAGATAAAGTATGATCTAGAATGATCACATTTCACCATAACCTTTGTCATCCCCTCTTCACTTCCTCCTGCAGGATCATTCGATGTGGTGGTGATCATAGGAGCGTTGAGTGTGGATCATGTTCCTGTGTGTGTACTCAGAGAGCTGTGCAGAGCCTGCAAACCAGGTATAATTTAGTTTTTATTGCATGATTAATCTTGGTGAATTGTTATCATTGTGGTCAGGGTTTTTTATTTAGATGTTATTGAAGTCGTTTGACATGGCTGTTCACTCGTACGTCTCTGCTGTCACCTGTTCCCACCAGGTGGTTATGTTTGTATGGCATCCAGACATGGCCAGGACAATTTGGAATTCATAGCTTCCCTGGAGCGTGAGTCGAAGCAAATGGAAGAAGAGGGGCTCTGGAGCTGTGTGGTTGCCAATGTGGTGGAAGACTGGGCTAGAAATTTGTCAGACCCAGAGGGCCGCTACATACCTGGTTCTATTTACCTCTACAAGAGGCTGTAGCACCACAGAGATGTGACATTATGTACAACAATAAAATGCAAAAGGTGATAGAATCCATCAACTCACTCTACACCTAAAATGTCAGGTGCCGGGATGCTTTTGTGGTTGATGGTGCTGACTCACTTAAGTTGTGTAAATGATGCTTCCTTGCTTGTGGAGTTCAAAAGGAACATAATGGTGTGTGTGGATGTGGTGTGCAATACTATACACAATGTACTTGTTGAATGTAAAAATGTCTGAAATGTATCCATCAAATAAAATGCATTCTGCATTTACAGTTGTAATGATTATTGCTTCAGATATTCTGCTTTTTCTGCTAAAACTGAACAGTAACTGAAGTAGTTGAGTGTTTTTTTTCTGATACATCTCCTAAGGTTCCTTTATACAGAATCAGCACAACCATATATCTCACATAAGGTTATATGTCATCTTTGGCATAATACTGTTTGTATTGCATAATAGAGGTTAATAGCTCATATAACATGTTCATCATTTTTGAGGAAAGCTGCAAACCAAAAGAAAGAAAGAAATATTTAACACATAAAATTGGATTACTCCACCATTGATTGTTCTGGAGGTGATTTTAAGTGAATATTTTCATCTGGCCATTCTCTGGGGCAGTATTTGTGGGGGTTTTCTGTCTCTGGTGCTTGGAAAATCAGCTCCAACATTTCTACATCTGACTGACAACTGACTGCTCCCATCCTCCTGTCTTTTTTCTGTCGCTACAGTAACCCAATGTCCTCACCTCCACCTCAGAATGAAAAGACACTCCTCTGTTCACTTTGGGTATATAAGCCAAGGCAGTCCCAGCCGTTCACTCAGTGTCACCCTGATTGGCTGTGACAGCATCCACTGAAGCCAGACAAAAAATCTGAGAAGTACGCTTTGGGTTACAGGGAAATATCCAACAGCATTTTTAGAGAGGAGCCAGGAACAATAAATGGTGAAACACATCATAATTAAGTTCATTAGTATTAGTATTATTGAGAAAGATTATGATGGTGTTATCATAATGGTGTTCACATGGTGTGTTGTCCATGGTGCTCACAGTGGGGCTACAACGCTAAAAACCAGGAAACTTAACCATACCATCAGGTGACGTCGGTGCACGAGGAGCGGGTGACGACAAAACATTTTGTAACCCTATAATTTACAGGTTGTTAATTACGTAATAATGTCAAGAAATATGTCATATGTCAATTCCATAGAAAAGTTGAGAAATATAGCCAAGAAAAAACAATTAATTGCGTAGAAATAGCCTAGAAATAACGGTCAGTTGCCTAGTAATGTCGAGAAATATAGCCAAGAAACAAAATATACATAATAACAAGTTGTAGTAGTAGAATTACTACAACATCAGTTGGCACCTCCACGTCACCAACTCAGACCTCAGAAAACTCACCCACCAGCTTCTTACATCGTGATTGGCTGCCCAGCGTTGCGTCCGTTGGCTCGGACACCTCCTCCGACTACCCTTGGAACACCCCACTCACCATCCTTTCATTCAACCTAAGTGCAGCCGGCTGGAAAAGGCCGTGTGGGAAACCCCACCCCAGATGGCTAGACGTCACTGGGGAGGATCTACAGCACCAGGGACTGAACCTGGAGGATGCAGCAGACCTGGCCTAAGACTGCGGTCAATGGCGAACCCTGGTGAAGCTGATCGGCTCCACGCACAGTGACGACCCCGTCGAGCAAGACCGGGCCCTCGCAATGCAAGAGCATTAGTAGCAGTGAATTATTTGGTGATTACAGCGTAAATAGCGTGTCAACATCATTGCTGCCCAAAAAAAATTGCAGCAGCCAGTTTCCACGACATAGCCGAGTACTTTCATTGCAATTAAAGGTTGAATATGTTGAGTCAGTGGAGAATGAGTAGAATACCACCATCTATGTTTCGCTAGGGAGGCCACTCCGATCAGAGAGGAGCAGAGAGAAGACCTATGCAGGATATTATCCTTATGTTTTCATTTTTACCTTTATTAAACATTTCAGACTAATTGTGATGCTAGATAAATGACTTGTAACTTCTACAAGGAGAGTGGAGGCTCGCTTGCACGTTATGGCTGAAAACCAAACCTGCATGATCAGAGCCTCTGACCTGGTGTCAGTCACAGCTCTCGTCTCGGTGGCACTGTGAGTCTGCAACACGTTGTTACACAAATACACACGTTGTGACATAATGCTGGTCAAAATTTCTTGAATTAGTTTAATATTCTGACTAAATATTATTTTGGTAACACTTTATTTCACACCTATCTCTATAACATATTATAACCATTTTGTCCTCGGGACTGAGCAATGACTCGATCACTTCAGATAAATAACATTGGCCGTTCCAAACAAAGGTAAAGTGCAGTAACTTCCAATGAGCCCCTGAAACAAAGGAAGAATGCAGTAACTGAAGTTACTGCGGTTTACCTTTGTTTTTCTGGGGGGTTTTGTGAAGTTACTGCAACATGACTCTTATTTTCTCCAAAATAAAACACTTCAGAGAGAAAATATTTCTACACATGATAGAGTATATCTCCAAAGTGGAAAAAATGATAACAACTAATTTTTGACCAAAATTGAAGTTACTGCGTTTTTCCTTTGTAGGGCAGCATACTTATAATGAGTTATAATACAGTTATAGCACTGTACAACTATAGTTATAAACACTCATAAATGCTTTATAACAATAATCATAATACACTATAAAGCATTTTATCATGACTTATAAGGTCAGGTATTATATTACAATTGTTATAGTTGTTATGTTGTTGTTGTGTAACTCGCTGACAAAGCCCACATCAATAATGCATTATAAATATAGTTATAATGTGTTGTAATTGGCTTATAAACGTGTTTAACTATTATTATAAACACTTGTGAATTAAGGCTTTATAACAATAAGCAAAGCACATCATAGAGCATTTTATAATGGTTTATAAGGTCAAGTATTATAAGAGAGTTATGATGCTCTATAATGTGTTATGCTTATTGTTATAAAGCCTTAGCCAGGTTATGCTGGAGTTCGCCAGAGACATGGTTGTCCATTCTGGGAGAGGAGACTTATTGCACAGCTGTGCTTCTGTCTCTAACATTTGTTGAAACAGAAATAGTTTGTGCTGAGGCAGAGGCCTAGGAACCAGCAAATTTGGTCAGGGTTGACGTCCGATCTGGTGGAAAGGATTGTGATGACTGATGCGGACGGGCGAGTTGAGTAGGCCTAATTACTCTTTTACTTATATTTGTGTACCTGTAGTTGTGCTGCTTGCGATTGCATTTGGAACTCTGAAAGACCCGACCTCCGAATCGGAAAGGTGCAATAGAACGGCCCTTGAACTCGAGACTCCGACTCGGGCTGCTTGGATCCTACCCAAATTCCCGGAATTACATCAAAGCAAAGTGGCGTTGCACTTTCTCCTCAACTTTTACTGTTATGTGTCACCTAAATTAGCATTTGTGTAACTAAAAGTGTAGAATTACTTTGCAGTGGCATTTCCATTCCTACTCTGTTAAAGCAGAAGTAAGTGATATATTTGTGTTAATATAAGTCTTAAATAGTTATATCTTCCGACAGCAATCACTTACATAGAGTGTTTGGACTGAAACACGGGTCTCTCAGTCACTCTGCTCTGCTCTGAGTCGAAGAGAAAACATTTATCGTATCCTACAGTTTTTATCCAATGAGGAGAGAGAACGGCATGCAGGGCTGTGTGTGCAGCCAAGGGATGCCGTGAATGTGGCGACGTAGCGACGAGGACTGTTATGGTGCGTTCAAGGAAACTCGTATTTTTCCGACCATGAAGTGGTACCAGTTCGATCTGGTACGAGTTCACCGGTCGGAAGTTACGAGTGGCCGTTATAGTGACTTTCACCGGTAAAACAGATCGGAAAAACACGAGTGGTGCCTGAAACGCTACAAAGTCGTAAGTTGTGACTTGAAGCTGTAATTTACGATTTCAAAAGCCTGCCTGGAACGCAGCATTAGCAAAAACGACCGGACCACTTACTTCTGCTTTAATTTGTGATTTTAAAAAGTCTGTGCGCGTATGTAGTAGGGATGAAAAAATACACTTTCTCTCTCTCCCTTATGTAGCTCCCCAGCAGTAGCCTACTTTTTGATGCTCGAAAGACATCCAAACAAACATCACCTTACTGTGGCCGGCCATGTTTTCCGAGGTTGCGCAATGAAACGCTTCAGAAATTGGAATTTCTGGCCTGGATCTTTCCGAGTTCCGAGTGCAATCGAACGCAGCAATAGTTTAATGTGTCGGTCCGGATAGTGTGGGCGGGAGCTCAGTCAGGGGAACTTACCTACATAGTGTAGCGAGGGAGGGGCTTCTACTTCTTGTGTGACGTCATGTAAGTTGCAGCGCAATACAAGTTGTGTGGTCAAGCAGTGTGTAGTTGCAGTGCCTCCAGTAGAGGGTGATAGCATGCTGTGTTTACCATGTCACAAATGTCACACACCCCTCTCACTATGAAACAGGAGATTGACAGAAATGGGCTTAAACTCATCCCAAGACTACAGGCCAGTCATTGTCAACACATGCACATGTTGCTCAGCCAGATTCACATCACAATGCTAGTCCTCCCTCACATTTGCAATAGCATCCAAAAAACAGAATATGTGAGATAAGGTTTTTCATCTTTAATTTTTTTTAACCTTATTGAAGTTTTTATTTTATTATGTGTATTATGTTTGAATGGAGCATGCTGAAATGGTGCTGAAGATTTGAAGCTTTAAAATGTGCTAACGACATGTCACAGAAAGAAAGGTTTGCCTTTTTGTTCAACCAAAAAGTAAGCATCCTCCCAGTCACTTAGCTTTGCACTTAGCCATTTTTGTGAATGAATCACAGCCAGCCGTTGGAAAACATCGGAAAACCTGTGTGCACGCACAGGATTGTGCAGAGCAGGTCGTTAACCGTTAACTTAAAAGTTAACTTAAAAGTTAACTGAAAAGATCTGAGTGTCTGACGCGAGTGGCAACGTGATTCTTGATTGAAAGGATGATCGACAATGTTTTTTTTGTTTTTTTCTTCTTTCCGTTATGAAACGCTCACGCTGCACGAGCTTGTCTTCACCATTACGGGCTCCTTCTGCCCTGTAGTTTCCTTCACCTTCCATTGAGCAGTTAATAATAATAATAATAACAATGTTGTCACAGCCTGGCTCTTACAGCCATGACAAAGGAGTGAGACACACCGTGGTCACTATTAAAGAAGTATAATTTAACAGAGAATAATAAGAGTAAACAATGAATCACAAATCATGGAGTGTGGATGTCAGTGGGCAAGCATGTGGAGCATGTTGTGTGTGCGAAGTGGATGTGTGTGAGGGTGTTGTAGGGTGCATAAAGTAACACATGTACAACAGAAGAATCTACGGCTGCTGCATCGCCATCAGGGTGCCTGCAGGAGAGGGGGAGAAGAGAGAGAGACAGAGCAATCACTAGCCTGGCTTTTCTAACCTGGTGAGCACGGTGTCACCAGCAGGCCTTGATCAGCAGGGGCATGACCAGCCAGTAGCACAACCCCACCACTGGGGTCGCCACAATGTATATCATACTTTAATCACAAGCTATGTAGGTAATTAGACATCTCAAGAGCCAGAGAACAAATTATTTCATTAGAATTGTCTTGTTTTTTTTCTTTTTTTCTTTTTTTGGAACAGTTGTTGTTTCACCATGGGTATTTACCAGCCATTTCTTTTATCTGTTAACTTGAATCATTAATTCTTTATTTACCTGAATGGATTTCCCTATTACGTTTTTTTTTTTCTTTAGTTTGGCGTTTTTTTTTTCTTTAGTTTGGCATTTTATTATTGTTTCATGTATTTGTCACATTTTGTTCACCTGAAATGTTGTTCTTTTAAAATACTTGTGATCCACAAGATTAACAACTTAAAGGAGTGCTTTTTTTGGCTTAGGAAATAATCAAATATGGCTGTATCTTTCAACATGTTGAGTTGCTTATGCGTGAATTCCTTATATCTTATTTCGTTTTGTAATGTAATTTTATATTTATAATTTAGATTTTTAAAAATCATTTCAATACAGAGTATACATTTGTGTATGCTGTATGTATGTTAATGTCCATATTTTAGGATTTAATTGCTACTATAGTGGGTAGAAATTAACTTAAGTGGCATTGTGACACTTATTAAGACTGAGATGCATTTCACTCCATTGAAATAATGGGAGATTTATGTTGGAAGTGCAGTTATGTTGGACTTGTAAAACACTGATTTGGCTAGATGCCTTCCTAAGGGGAGGTGCACATTTTAGAAACCTTGATCGGTCTGATTTCTTCAGAAGTCACAAGTATAGGGGCAAGGACTGTCAGGCCAGTTACAGTACACTAGTTCATAAGGACAGCAGATGGTGAGAGATAATGGTGTAGGGGGATGGATAAACCCGATTGGCAGGGCACCAGAGTATTTAAGGAAAAACTTCATGGACCTATCTTTCATTTCAGATTCGATGATCTTATACTTCACACAATTCTGATTTTCTGAGCAACAGCAAGTAAGTAAACTGTCTGGGCACATAGGTGCTAACACAAAACACCCATTGTAATTGTAAGATAGTATGAGGTATGATGATTTTGGATTGCTGAATGAGTGAGCTGTGTTAAAGTTGTGATTTTAGTGGGTACGTTATTTAATTGGCAAATATTAACGCTCAAACCAGCAAAAAATGTGTTAATACTGTTACTTGATTTAAGAGAACATTTGGGAGATAAGAATTCAGATTACACAAATAAAACACATCAAGATAAAAAGCTCTCGGGTGGAAGACTAAGGAGGAAAAAAATGTGCTCCAAACCAAAGGCTCCGCCACCTTTTCAATTTAATTTTACTTTTGGAAGCAGAGTATATTTTCAATACCTGTGTTGAACATGTTTTTTTGTTTTTTTTACCTTGAACGGCAAAGTACATGAACAAAATTGATTTTGTTAAAGAAAAATACGACACCGGGAAGGACCCTGGAAATGTGCCTGTGCAGGTCTACTGAGAGTAATTGCAGTTTTACAGGAAGGAACTTTGAACACACTGGAGGAAGCTTGTTTCCGAATATTGCAGCGAGTTGCCTCCTTCTGAAACTAGTCTCTTATGAAATCTACAGGCTCATCGCCATTTTTAAAACCATAGCAGTTAACTGTGTTAATAATATGAGCCCTGTGTTACAGATGCTTGCTGTTTTGTGTCATCTCTACATTATTTGCATGTGTTGACCCACCTCCATATCTACCATATCTACTATATCTACTGTTTGGTTACATCTTGTTTTGCCTCTTATGTCCATCTGCTCCTTGTCTTTTAACCTCCTGGACTCTTGTCTCCTTCCTTTGACACCTTTAGCTTGTGGCCTATCTTGCAGTGTTCTTGAGATAATCACATAAATTTACATTATCAAGCATATGCACAACATTTTTCAACGAATAAAAACTGAATGTAAAAATAACAAGTTTGTTTACAAGAAAACTAAAACACAGAGTTCAAAGGGGTGTATTCAACATTTGTCTTGATGTTCACAAGTGGTGATTTGGAAGAAACACATAATTTTTCCTTTCCCATAGGAGACAGAAGTGCATCATTCGCCTCATCAGATATTCATTTGACTTTTATTCCTTCTCTCTGCAGAAGGTGGGAGTCATGGCATCATTGCAAAAATCATTTGACGCTGTAAAAGATCTGGTAAAAACTTCTCGCAATGCCACCACAGTTCATGAGAGAATGGCTTTCTATGACAACTGGGCCGAGTGCTACGAACAGGTGATTCAGTCAAATTCTGGAAAACCAGGTTTTGTTGTGTGCATCTCAGTCATTAGAAACGTTTGATGAACCTCTGTGCTCTCATTCGCTGCTTTGAACAGGATGTGACTTTGATGGAATACAAATCAGCAACGGAAGCAGTAAAACTCATCTCCCCCCATTTCAGTGGAGACCATGGAGCAGTCGTGCTGGATGTGGCTTGTGGTACAGGCCATGTGGCGCTGAAGGTGAAATGAAAGCAGCAGAACAAGTTTAGGTTTTTCCAGAGCTAATGAAATAGATCCATTAGATAGCCTAGAAAATAATAATGAAGAAATTGTGATTTGGTGGCCATTTAGTCTCATGATGGCGTCTTTGTTGAATGTGTCTGCACTAACTGGTTAGGAACAAAAGCAAGTTCATCTTCTCATTGTCTTACATGAAACCACCATTTCCTGAATCGATATCAAAACTTTGTCACTTTGAGCCCAGGGACCCCCCCACCGCCAGCAAACCAGATGTGTGTCTTTTCCAGATGAAAGAGAATGGTTTTAAACATTTTGTGGGCATTGATGGAAGCAAGGCTATGTTGGAGCAGGCCCGAAAGAAAGAGCTGTACCAAGACCTCAAGCAATGCATTTTGGGAGAAGAGCCACTTCCTGTTGAAAAAGGTCGTGTAAGGATGTCAAAAACCCACAGTGCATGTTTTGCCTCTTTAAACATTTACAGCAAATGAATGAATGTGTAATGTGAATTGTTTCATCCACAGTCAATCAGTGACCAATCAGCACCCATCTGCTGCTCCACTGAACATTTAAACTCTCAAACTTACTGATCAGTCTTGCTTTTGTCAGTGGCAAAGAGAACAAGCAAGATTCAGATAAAGTATGATCTAGAATGATCACATTTTAGCAGTAATTTGGAGCAAACCAAAACCCATGACAACAACCTGACAAAAATGAACAGGATGCATACATTTGTATTGGTTTCAGTCAGACAACTCTGAAATGAGAACAAATAATTTATTGAGTATAAACATTGCAAGCTGAAGCACAGCATAGTTAGCATATCCTTGAGCATGGCTGCAGCAGGTTTGGCGTCAGGTTCTGTCTCAGTTTGTTCCCTGAATGATCTGGTTTGCCAGACATTACAGGGAATGAAGCAGGCCCCCCACAGGGGATCATAGAGACAGAGCCCACTGGTGGATGCTGGGGAGGAGGTGGGTTTGCAAAACCTCATGGGCAGCAGCAGCAGCAGCAGCAGCAGCAGCGAGATGTATGCAGAAGCAGCAGCAAGGGCAGCAGAGCAGGAAATAGCAGCGGCAGCAGCAGCAGCATAGCTAGGGATGAACAGGTAAGCTGGGGGGTTTAAGCCAACCTATTTGGAGGAGGAGGGCATGTGACTGATCAGCTGATCAGTATGGGCGCATGAGTTGTCTGCCTGAACTAGCTCCGCAGGCTTCGCATCATAAAAATCTAACTTTTTGGGGAGCTTCTCACTACAGTATCTGTTTCGATACATCAATAGATAAATCAATAAAATGCAACTTCAATAACAAAGAAAGTGGTGATTAATTTCAATAGATATATTTCTTCTTCTCATCCCCTCTTCACTTCCTCCTGCAGGATCATTCGATGTGGTGGTGATCTTAGGAGCGCTGAGTGTGGATCATGTTCCTGTGTGTGTAGGGGAGAGCCGGGTCGATTGATACACTTTTCATTTAAACGTCTTTTTCAAAGATGACGTTATGTACACAAACATTTTTATCATGTGATCAACAACTCACATGTGTATTCTCTTAGTTACAAGTGTAATTTAACACATATGTTGGATGATCGCGCTGTTTTATAACTTTGAACGTAAGTTGACATTTGTCTCAAACGTCCCACCTATGCGGGTCGTTTGAGACACAGAGGAGGGACGGTTGAAACAGCATGTTTTAAACAGAAACTACTGTCATTACTCTCGTTTTTATGCAGCATATCAGACAACATACTAGTGTACTCGTTATTGCCAAAATGTCACATAATTTCTCACAATATAAATAGGTCAAATAAATATTTTTGTCCCGTGCGCAATTGTCAAGATCCACATTTCGATTAAACTCGCCTTTCTTCTTTTGTACGAGTTGTTGGACGACTGCATTTTCATTTTATTTACTTATTTCCCTGTCCTAAGTCATGTTTATGGATACACAGTTGAACATATTGTCATTTTACCCTCGGCATTTTCCCCTCACTTTGCTGAATATCTGTTGATTCATGTCATAACGTTTTGTTCATTAAAAATATGTGGTGTTTATTAAAAATACATGTTGTTCATTCAAATCAGTTGTTGTTCATTGTAGAACAATAGAGTATTAATACGGTGATTTAAATACAGATATTGATCGCGCAGTGTGACCACAATCACTACGCACGGTGGCGTGAGGGACATTTGAAACAGCTGTATCAATCGTCCCTGCAGCGACTACTGACACTTCAACCTGTTTTGCCTCTAAACTTCAAAACTATGACATTGCATAGTTTAGGACCTGTTTATGTACGAATTCATCTGTTGTTAGGTCATATTATTATTGCATGAAACACACAATACAACTTTTGATCACAAAAAAACTACCGCACGTAACATTTTACTTTCCGTAGTAAAAAACAGGTTCGCGCTAATAACTTTTGAATGGCGTGACGTAATTTCACAAGCTTTCCCAGGATTGGTCGGTGTTGAGTGCTGAACATAGTGACAAAATCTGACGGCTCAAGCTTGTGTGGTTTTCGAGGAAATCGCTGTGTATCAATCGTCCCGTGTATCAATCGACCCGGCGCTCCCCTACTCAGAGAGCTGTGCAGAGCCTGCAAACCAGGTATAATTTAGTTTTTATTGCATGATTAAAGCAGAAGTAAGTCTTATAAGTCTTAAATAGTTATATCTTCCGACAGCAATCACTTATATAGAGTGTTTGGTCTGAAACACGGGTCTGTCAGTCACTCTGCTCTGCTGTAAGCCGAGGAGAAAACTTCTTGTATACTTCCTTGTATCCTACAACCTTTATCCAATGAGGAGAGAGAACGGCATGAAGGGCTGTGTATGCAGCCAAGGGATGCGCGTGAATGTGGTGACGTAGGGACGATGACCAATAGATCCATGATGAGGGCGGGGGCTGCTAACTCCATCGGCTGACAAGAAGTTAGCCAAAACGACCGGATCACTTACTTCTGCTTTAATCTTGGTGAATTGTCATGTATCATAGTGGTCAGGGTTTTTTAAAAAAAATTTTATGTAGATGTTATTGAACTGGTTTGACATGGCTGTTCACTCGTACATCTCTGCTGTCACCTGTTCCCACCAGGTGGTTATGTTTGTATGGCATCCAGACATGGCCAGGACAATTTGGAATTCATAGCTTCCCTGGAGCGTGAGTCGAAGCAAATGGAAGAAGAGGGGCTCTGGAGCTGTGTGGTTGCCAATGTGGTGGAAGACTGGGCTAGAAATTTGTCAGACCCAGAGGGCCGCTACATACCTGGTTCTATTTACCTCTACAAGAGGCTGTAGCACCACAGAGATGTGACATTATGTACAACAATAAAATGCACAAAGTGATAGAATCCATCAACTCACTCTACACCTAAAATGTCAGGTGCCGGGATGCTTTTGTGGTTGATGGTGCTGACTCACTTAAGTTGTGTAAATGATGCTTCCTTGCTTGTGGAGTTCAAAAGGAACATATACATAATGGTGTATGTTGATGTGGTGTGCAATATACACTATACACAATTTACTCCACACAACACAATTTACTTGTTGAATGCAAAAATGTCTGAAATGCATCCATCAAATAAAATGCATTCTGCATTTTAAAAGTCTCATAAAACAATGTTTCATAATATTTGATAAAAGCTGCAAACCAAAAACAGAAAAACAGTAAGACTACTTCAAATCATTCCTAAATTTTAATTTTTCAAAGACATGCAGTGACACAAAGACAAATAAGCTTATTAGAGAGCCCAGATGTTCTGGTTCTCAAGGAGAAAAAAACAGTGAATCTCTTGCTCAAACAGTCGCAGAAAAATGACACTCTAAGCATAAACAACGTGAAATCTGGACTCTATGTTTCTAACAGCTTCTGTCAAAACCTCCTGCCATCCTCATAAAAAACCTCAACAGACTCTGTGCAGTGAGCAACTTGTTTGTATGCTTAGTATGGCAACATGTTCTGACTTGACCCATCAGATAGACTTAAAGGGATAGTTCACCCTAGAATGATATTTCGCTCATTATCTACTCACCCTCATGTTGACTAAGGGCTGGAAGAATTTTCAGAGTCCACCGTCCCTTCTCTGAGTTACAGGGGGTCTTGGCGTAGCAGTGCATTTCAATGCAACGGTTGCAAAGGGACACCAGAGCTCTTCGTAAAAAAACACACACAAAAAAACATCCAAATACCTCCATGATGCTCGTATGTAATGTCCGTCTTGTGCTGAAGCCCCAAATTGCGTAATTGTCCCGAAAAAAATTAAATAAGTCTATATTTTAAGCTTGTTTGTAGCGGAAGCTTCTCGAAGCTCCTCTTCCTGGTCCGTCCAAATCTCGCGTGATTCGCAGTAACCACACTGACGCCGGCGCAAATCACAAAACCATGATGCTTCTATTTTATCATGCTTTTATTGAGTCCATTTTATCGTTTTCCTTGGCGTCATGGTTTGGAAGCCTCTCTGTTAAAGCAGAAGTAAGTGATATATTTGTGTTAATATAAGTCTTAAATAGTTATATCTTCCGACAGCAATCACTTACATAGAGTGTTTGGACTGAAACACGGGTCTGTCAGTCACTCTGCTCTGCTCTGAGCCGAGGAGAAAACATTTATCGTATCCTACAGTTTTTATCCAATGAGGAGAGAGAACGGCATGCAGGGCTGTGTGTGCAGCCAAGAGACGCCGTGAATGTGGCGACGTAGGGACGAGGACTGTTATGGTGCGTTCAAGGAAACTCGTAACTCCGACCTGTGAAGTCGTACCAGTTTGAGTTCACGGGTCGGAAGTTACGAGTGGCCGTTATAGTGACTTTCACAGGTAAAACAGGTCAGAAAAACACGAGTGGGTTGCCTGGAACGCTACAAAGTCGTAAGTTGTGACTTGAAGCTGTAATTCAATCAGTCAAAAGCCTGCCTGGAACGCAGCATTAGCCAAAACGACCGGATCGCTTACTTCTGCTTTAAGAACAAGAACTCCTTGAATCAAATTGTGAAATGGTCAAGTAAGCTGATAGGTGAGCCACAGCTGAACCCCTCTTCCCTGTACACCAAACAGTTACAGCGGATAGTCACGACCATTTTAAATGACAGTTTGCATCCCCTGCACAGTGAGTTCCAGCTTCTTCCCTCTGGACGAAGGTTTTCAGTCCCATTTTGTAGAACAAAACGTTACAACAACAGCTTCGTTCCAGCAGCAATCACACTGGTAAACAAGCTGTAGCTTGCACAAAAACTGCACAAGTCACTTTTCGGAGCATGATGTGTATCTCTTTTTATCTCATTGCTTTTATTTATTTACTTTTATTATTTATTTTTAACCTATATCTGTAAGGAATTTGCTCTTGGCGTTTTTTAATCTTTTTTAAATTATTTTTTATTATTTGTTTTTAGTTTCATGCTTTTAATTCCTATAGCCTATTTACTTCATGAATTGCAGCATTTTCTGTCGAGTCTAATTTGTTTCTTGTTTTATGTGTATGTGTTCTTTTCAATGTCCTGTTTCTGATTCTGATTCGTTTTCTGTTGCTTGTCTGACTCTCGACTGTAAAACTAGTTTACCCCCTGGGGTAACCTGAACCTGCACTTTGCATAATCACACTTCTGCATGCTCTGTATGCATTATCCTGCATGTTACTGCTCGCCATAGTTGTAACCCCACCTTGGATTATGCATTCCACACATAAACTGCCACCTGGCTATTGCTTTGGTCTCACAGGGAGCAAAGGCACAGTTTATGGCTAAAGGCTGTGGCCTTCCTCTGGCCGCTGCAGCTGGCACAAGCCATAGTGGCTCAGTGGCAGAGCGAGGCATCTTGCAGTTGTACTGACTGCAGCAGCAATGGTGTGTATATGCAGAGTCTATGGGCCAGGCCCATGGGCGTGGTAGTGGTGGGAAAAGGGGACCTGACTACCCAGGGCCCGAGTAGGGAGAGGGCCCATGAAAATCCTGAAATTGCTATTTTTTTGTGTGATTTTTTATTTTGAATGAATTGGGCCCTCCAATTAAAGGGACAGCGAGGAGTTTTGGAAAAGCGAAGCCTCCGCGCACACCGTAAAATTCTTTGACCGGCGCAAGACAGACTCATGTTTTCATTCATCAAGAATTAAAGTCAGAGGTTCAAAGACGATCACATACCATCGTAGTTCCGACCATAAACGGCGATTCGGCGGCGTTATTCTCATGACCCGCCGGCAGCGTCCACGAAACCGAAAGTAAGGAAACGCTGGTCGGCTCACCCAGCATTTCCGCCACCACTAATAATAACAAAATAACAATAGAGACAAAACAATATATTTATCGAAAATGGGCCCATTACCAAGTGTGGGTAGCGTAGAGTCATCCACATTAATATGAGACTTTTTTATTGTCGCGGAATTTTTCGTTCTGCCGATGGAGAAATTCCTCGTTGTCCCTTTAATTGGTGTCATAATTTATTTCAAATATATTGATAACATAAACTGAGAGAATGAACTCTGTGTCACAGTCCTCCCAACATTATTGGACATTCTGGGGGCCCCCTCTTGGAGGTGCAAAATGGTTTAGTCCGCCCATAGACAGTGGCCGGTGAAAAGTGAAACGTCAGTGAGCCCAGAGGAATGACCGGAGGCTAGCTGTCCTCATGCTGCCCAAAATACATAAATCAGGGTATTGAAAAGAGACTGCTTGCCGAAAAACTGTCCCGACGGGAACTCGCAGCTTTTTTATAAATTTACCTTGAAAACAACTCTGTGCTTCGTGCACTGGCATGGATAGGGGCCCACTGACATTAAGAGTGTACAGGGCCCAGAATTTGGTGCTACGCCCCTGGCCAGGCCACTCTAAAGAATTCGCCTTTAGGACAAGAAAAAGATGAAGAGAGATTAACTGATTGCACACATTTCTAAAACCAGTTATGGAACATAATTAAGTGTCTGTACTGTTCATTGGTCAAAGCCAAGAGCCAAAGCAGCAGCCTGGTGCAAGCTCACCCACCCCAGCCACATCCTGCCAGCTGGCTGCTGTTGATAAATGTAATTCTTCATTCATCCCCAGAAATGGTTGCCTCTCAGCATAACGCATACAGTGATCACAATGCCATCACAATGTAAGTGGACTAGTAACACAGTTTTGCATCTAACCGGATTGCACAAATAATAGAAAAGATGCATATAAGTGTAGACAAAAGCACACTGCAGTGCAGAATGAACCAGAATGACCAGATGGCTGCCCTGCATTAAAAACTTCACTTTCCCTGGTCTAGAATTGCTTTAAGGGTTTTTTTTTACTGCATAAACCGTCTCAGTGGCCATGATGGATCCCCTCAGATGAGATTATGATTACACACAAAAAAGGATTTTCTAAGAACTAAAGAAGAGCGAGGGAGATAAGTGGGTGGGGGAGGGGGTTTTCCCTCTCAGGGACTCATCACAGCGTGATGTCCAGCAGCCACGGGAATATCAGATTTGGGAGAATGAGTATCATTCAGAGAGTTCATTTAGCTTGACGATGGGTTTGCTACCTCTTTAACTCTGGAAAGCCTGTGACGGTTTCTCCCATCTGTTTTAGCTGTGAGCTGTCCCATGGCATTTGGCACACAGATTAGAGTAATAGGGGAGAAGGAGCAGGGGTACGTTCAGAGACTGAGAATTGCATTCCAGAAGAGAGGATGGGCTATACGAAGACATAAAGGAGTGAAATCACGTCCTACACAGAGAGAAAGAGAGAATAGGTCTTTGACAGGGGTTTTGCTGTGGAGGCATTTAAAGGAGTGAAATAATTGGATGCTGGAGGCCTCGTCTCAGCAAAAGCAAGAATGCAAACTCCATTCTTCCCGTGAGTGTGAGGCATGTGGAGGAGGTAAAGTCGGGTGACGAGGGTTGTCATCCAGTAAAATCACAACCAAGGGCTTTTAATAGCTTTTCTTCCAGGCTACACCATACGTTCAATGTAAATAAAATTAGGGCTTTTTTTCCTGTAGAATTGCATCCTGGGAAGAGGCCAAGTTGTACACAGGTATCAAGGGATCTCCACATTGTATTGCTTCTTCAGAGATATTGATCCTTTCATGGCTATTCTGCTCCACTGCAGATGAAAGCAGGCTGCTTCCCGGCCTGGTATCACACTGGTGAACTTGGCAGGGAATGAATGACTGCCTGAGAAAGAAATGAAGGCAGTGCTGAATGTAATCCTTTGACCTACTCTTGCAGCAACTGGGCTTCGGTTTTAAAGAACAATAGGACAAGGACTGGACAGACTTGTCCTCATTCATTCTCATTCAATTCATGTTAATTGACTGGAGCTGAGTTAAAGTTCCTGAAACAGTATTTCATTCAAATATGTCAGAGTTAATTCATGAAGACTACCCTCCACCATGGTGACATTTGTACAGTTTTTACTCCTTTTTTTTTTTTTTTTTACATTTCGTTTTGGTTTTCTGCATCTTTATCTGCAAGATAAGATATGTAGTTCCCAGCTCCAACTCCATCCTAACTGCTGATCTCAGGGAAGCGGGAGCAAGGGTATATTTCCAAACTGTAGAATATTCCCTTAAATACCCCTGCTCACCATTCAATCATGATATGAGGAGGAGGGGAAGGAGGAATCTCTTATCATTAAAATTCTTTCTATAAGAATTGTATTAAAGCCCTGCACTATATATTTCATTTAGAGGAGTTGGCTGTTGTGGGTCCAGTGTTGAGAATGTTCTTTAAATTCATATTTTGCCTTTACATTCATCCAGATATAGCTCAAAATCTTTACCATCTAAACTAGTTCTGGTTTGTCAGATGATAAGTGGATGTTTAATGTGGGACTCTAAGAGCTGCAGTCCATGGCTGGTGCTCATGAGTAGAGGGGTGACAATAAGAAGACATCACGATTTATGTGATCAAATGGCACATGTTGGTGTGTACTTTACCACAGAGGCTATAGTAAAAAAGATTTTCAATATTCATTCAACAGCAAGCCTAGGAGAGCACACATGTGACTGAGTAAGGGTTTGTTTTGGCCCAGGATGCAACAGGTCTAGTGGGACCTCTAGTGGCAGTGACGATCGCTTACAGAACATTTCCTTTACAGTTACTCAAACAGTCTCTCCTCTCTGCTGCAGAGTGGAGTCACTGGGATGTTATTTCTTTCTTTCTCAGTCTCCAGCTGGTGCTATAGCCAATGAACTGAACATAATGCATCTGCGTGGATGTGTACAACCATACAGTCCTATTAGCAGCAAGCAGATATACCATTTTATAAATAATGCACATTTTTTCACAAAGCTGTACAGAGGGCCACAGCAGCTCTGTACACACACACACACACACACACATACACATAAACATGGCAGAACTATGTCTATGTATGTGTGTTTGTGCGTGCACTATTTGTACATACCTTGCGAGGTCAGTGCCATACATCAGTCCTCCTGACCATTTGGATTTTTGTATTCTGTCAACATGTGGAAACAGCTGACTGCATGGAAGAAATGACAGCTACAGACTGAGTTTATTTCAGTGTTATCTATATGTGTGTGTGAGTGTGCTGTATTCATATGCGTCTGTTGTTGTCGAGGCAAACCTATTTATGGGTATCTCCTTTGTTATAACCACTATGCTGCCTCAGAAGGGACTAACCAGGCAGCAGGATGAGAGCCTCATCTTTCTTTTTCTTTTTTTCTTTTTGTTTATCCTTACTGTTTGACTTGCCGCAGTGAGAATAACAGGGGGAAGAGATGTTTTTATTTTGGTTCAAACAGGCTTTTTGGTGCAGCTCACAGACAGAGAGAGTGGCTTCTTCAGCTGAGAAACTTTGTCAATGAGATGCAAATCCATGCAGCAGTGAGGTGGGGGGGGGGAGCCACCGAGCTCGGCTGCTGCACGTGCAGACACATGCTCGCCCAGACACACACACACACACACACACACACACACACACACACACACACACACACACACACACACACACACACACATTAGAGTCAACTTTCTTCTTCAAACGCTTCAAACATGCATGCATTTGCTGAGACACTGCATCAGTCACTTCCAGATTCCCACATCGTCGGTGTCAGCAGCAGCAGCAGCAGCAGGACGGGGGCTGTCTGGGCTAACCTGTGCAAAAATTAAATTAAGCCAATCATCCTCATACAATCCAATCATTCTGCAATACTGATATTCTATGTGGGGCCTTATTCAATTAGGGAAGACTTGTGTTCCAAAACACGACATATCCATTTCAGTGTCGAAATATATCATAACTAAAAGTTTGCGGTTGAGTCAGAGGGGCTGAACTGATTCAATTTGTAATAGTTCCTATCACATTGGATGGTAAATGTTGCATGTATGGACTATTGTGGTATATTGATGTCTTGATGAGAAGAAGTGATCACCACTGACACGTCTTCTCTTGCATTCAAAAAGCGTTTATTACAAGAAAGAACAATGTGACAAAAATGCTGACTCCTGGAGAATCTCTAGTGCCAATATGAGATCTCTCTCCTTCAGCTCAAAGTACTGTCCTTATATACGTTTTCTAACCCCCATAATCCCACCTTTTCCAAACAAAAGAATGTACCTAACCCCGATGGTCATAAACTAAGACAATATCTGACCTGTACAATTTACCCTCTGGCGTTGAACCTTTAGGTTAACGTAAACATAGGTGGATCAAAGAAAACATGGGTTCAAAGAAAACAGAAAACAGACAAAAAACAAAGGTTTCACAGAGTAGAGGATAATATACTTCACTATCTTATGCTGATGGGGGGAATCCAGATGAGATTCCCAGTCAGAGCTGCAGTTATATGTTGAAAATTTGTCACAATCTATCAGTGTGTTTCAATTGCACTTTGCATTTTATCAACTTTTCCATCCTCCATATAGAAACTGACACTGTGTACAGTATGAAAAGGTGGATGGCTTTATGACAGACCACACAGGATCAGTTGAGCCCAGCTTCCTGTCATATTTGCATAGTCATCACTGCGTAGTCTGATCCCAGCATTACATCATCATTTCCCCATTAAAGCTTTTGTTATATATTAACAACAAGTCATCCTACACAGGGTTGGGATGGGAAGAGTCCGAGTCACAGGAGACCGGCCATACGGTGACCGTCGCCGCTCAGTGATTGGACTTGGAGGTCACACTGTGTTTTGCTTCGCTCCGCAGATCTAGTGAAGGTGACGGCTCTGTCAAATAAGATATTGATCTGACTTGTGCATGTGTGTATGTGTGTGTGTGTGTGTGTGTTGATGTTTCAATGAGAGCGAGTGTGCATGTGAACTCAAGTGTGGCCGCTCTTGCTACCTATAATCGATTTATCTGACAGCTTTATAGTATCAGTGAACTGCAGGCCGTTGTTTGATAGCAGGCTCCTCGGGGCATGTTGGTGATTAGGCAGTGGCTTGTTGAATATTTGATTTCTTCTCCCTTCTTTATGTGTGTGTGTGTGTGTGTGTGTGTGTGTGTGTCCTGCATTCAACAAACATTAGTAGATCGATTCTCATTTGTATGTGCAGGCCCTGAATGTGAAGGTTGAGTCCTTTTATCTGCTATGCAGCTCACCAACATGAGGTGACACTGTTGATTTGGCGATGGATCAATAGGACAGGATACTGTCGCAACAGGAGATAATGAGGCATCTCTCTCACTCGCAGCATCATGTTGTCATCTTGAGAGCTCATCTTGTTAGAATGCACTGTAAATTTGTACAAGAATATGTTTTTAATGTTAATCCCATTCTCTCCTCTGTAAATTGGATGTAAAATTTCAGTAAAGTTTACTTGAGTGAACAGTTTCATTGTAGGTGTTACGGTAATGTCCTCTTTCTCTTACCTGATATATAACTCTTTTTTATCCTTGTGATTTATTTTCAGTTGAACTGTGCATACTTTTTCGCAGTTAAATACATGCATAAACATTTATGGCCGTGTTTCTCCAGGTGCAATGGTTAGGAATATTTTGTTTATGACCATTCAGACGTGATCACCCAGCTTCTTTATTTCTTTACTGACACTGCAATTGGCTTTGATTTAAATTTTTGAAAGGACTGTTAATGGTCTGTGACGCAGTAGATTGCGCTTGAAGTATTTCATCTTCCTAGAGCGGTGTTTCACGTTAAGAATTAACGAAGAATAAACACTCTTTTTCTCATAATCCGTCTGGGTTTTGGCACGGTGGCAGCACCAGATTAAATATTAAATGGAAAAGAGAAGAGAAGATGAAGTGAGAGAGGTGAAGTGAGAGAGATGGGTGTGAGGAGTTAGACGGATGGATGAAGGAAAGAGAATGGAGGGTGAGCGGATGGCAGCACAGAGATCAATGGGACAGAACGTGTTAATGAGTTATACGTGGGCCTCGTCAGGTGGTTGAGGCATTGCCCTGCTTAATTATTAAAAGTTGCACTGATCTAACATTGCATTCCTATAACAAAAAGAGAAACAGAAGTATTGACACCTACATTACCCACAATGCAAGCTTATGTAGCATTGAGCTGCAGCAAGCATCTACACAGGCGGCTCCACACAACCAGATTGTCTTCATTTTCAGATATAGGGCTTCACAATATACAAAATAAACACCATATTGTGATTACATGGACAGATTTTGTGATTGTGATATTTGATTTCAATATGATTTTGTTTGTTTTTTCATTTTCACCTTAAAAAAAAATCTAAAATTTAAGATGTGATTTTTGTTGGGTCTATACAAACATCTCCCTTTACACCTTGAGAATATGATTTGTTGGCCAGGACGCTTATGTAACAACACAACACTTATGGTGCCACATTTGACCTTTATCAAACACATTAAAGTTATTGGATATTGCACTTGGCCGTATTGCCATTTCAATTACATTGCAATTAATAGTCCAGCTCTTTTTTTTAAATATATAGAGAGACTTAAAAATCCTTGATACATTGAGTATGTGTAAAAAAAGAAATGAGTTCCTTGTGAAAACTGAACTAATCAGTATTTTATGTTCTATTAACAGAGGATTATGTGTGTAATGTGGAAGGGATAGCTACTGTAGCAGTGATGAATTATCATCCCACTCAGCAGTCCTCCTCGGCTCTACAGACCATTCAATTGTTTTCACACTCATTGTCTTCGTTTAAAGGTACTTGATCTGTTCTCTCTGCTCTCATCAGCTTTGTTTCCAGTTGGAGCTTCTGTGCTGTTTACCTCGGCAGGCAGACAAAGGTACTGACTAGCTGGTGAACATGATGGAGCGTTTAGCCATTAAAGGTTGGTGGAGGTTGGTGGAGACCAACCAAGAAAAGGACTTTAATTTCCCATGTGGCTAAAAATATGAGTGAATATTGCTCCATGTTTGTATATAACATCCACACCCATTGTGGAAAAGTATTAATTATCGCTGCTTTTAAGAAAAGTCTAACTTAGGGAAACTTACTGAAAATTAGGGTCACAAACTCTTAGCCAAACTGTCTCTGCCTCTGCAACCTCAGTGTTACAATTTCAGCTGTTCAGTTTTTAAAAATAATGATTTAGCATAAGCGAAGACAATTTGAAGTAGATGACTCAGCAGAGGAAACTACGCACAGCCCAGTGAGAGACGTTTGTGCAGAATAACAAGCTGCAGCTCTCAGTTGTTGTGAGGCGATGATGATCTTTTTTTTTTAAACCATGAAATGTTGATGCGCATTTGTGATGTTAGAAGACACCATGTGATACAGACTTGCTTGAATTTTTGATAGAACGAAGAGAAGTGTTGAAAGAGTGTCTGCATGTCGCAAAAACGTTGAAATAAGAACTTAGATGGTCAAAATAAAGTCCAGGTTGCAGATTATCTTTCGCTTTCTCTCTGTCTCACTCTGTCTGTGTGTGTGTGCTTTGGCTCAACCTCCTAAGTCCTCGGGCTGTTCATCTTATTATCTGAAATTTGGCAGCTTCTCCCTGTTTGTCTCTGTATATTTAGATATTGAAATGTGTGTGGTGTGTTTGTATCTGAATGTGCAGGACGACTAACTATGCTAATATGGTCTTTTTTTCTCTCCCCTTCTCTCACTCTGTCTCTAACACACACACACACACACACACACACACACAGGCACACACACCAGCAGTTCCCCATGCTTCTCTGTTATGACCTACTTCCTCCCTGATCATGTGACCACCAGCCAGCTACTGAGATTAGGCGGGAGAACCACAGGTCCAGAAGTGCCCTCCAGCATCAGTCCCAGGATGCACGGGGGCACCTCGCTGCATTCCTTGCCCCCAGGAGGATCCTCCTGTCAGTAATTAGTGAACACCGCCTCTGGCGTGCGCATGCATTTCTGTGTATGTGTGTTTGAGTTTGTAGGTTTTAGTTTGTATGTGGAATATTCTGCAACTTGCTGTTCAATGCTTTCAGTCTAAACCTCCAGTTGTTGCTTATTTGTCTGCTAAATACTTTCATTCTGCTGACAAGATGACTTACTTACTCTGTCTAGTCACATTAGATCCCACTTACAGATCAAACTCTGTCCCTCCATTTACTGCATTTTGCAGACGTTTGCCTGAGCCTCTTGTTTCAGAAGAGTCCAGTGTCTTGCTAAAGTGCATTTTGACAGGACTCGTGACATGATGTTAGTGACTCTGTGCAGGTCCTGAATCAGTGACCTTTGAATTATACAATGATTGCTTCTGGTCCCCTGCCTCCTCGCTGCAAATGCAACGCTTCCTGTTGACTCAGTGGAGGAAGCAATAACATTACCTTAATAATCACTGTTTACCTGTCTTGTTACATTATTGAGGGGTGATTTACAAGCCAAACAACAAGCCCATATCCCAATTTAACATGCTTAGAAGTAGAAAGCTGATACTAATAACTTCTGCAAATTGTTAACCCCCTTGATGGCTGCACATGGCAGCTCAAGAAGTCTTGTCCACTCAGTCAAGTCATTGGCGTAAACGCTGCCATGTCTCTGTGCTGCCTGTCATTGCTAGAATAGGACCAAAAAGTGCCCTGCTCAGTCGTACAGTCAGCTCGCTGTGTGGGGCTCATGAAAGATCACAATTGTAACAGAGCTTTCAGCAATGTATCACTATATCTTATGACCAATTTAAAGGGATAGTTCAAAAAATTTTGGCAAATTGGCCCATTGTCATAATCCATTGTCAAAGCTCTCGTGGACAACTTGTGACCTGCACATTCACCATACTATGAGATAATAATGAAATGTTATGTTGTTTTTGAGGTAAATTCATGCAAAACAGCTCATGTGCATTCCCTTTGGGAGCAGTTTTTTGGCAAGCAGTCTCTGCATTTGCCTCGAAAACAACTCTGTCTCGTAATGTTCTGTTATTATCTCGTATCGGCTTGATGCCTCAGAAAACCATATAGTTAACAGTTTGATCCACATCAACTGCAGTTCCATCAGGTATCAATCTCTGTTCTGGAGACACTGGTATAGTTGTCTCTTTTTAACTTTATAGTAATTCTATTTTTGATATCAATGATGTAAACCCTATCTCTATGTTTTAGCTCTATTCTCTTTATTGTCTGTGTTGTGTGTCTGTTGTTGTGTTATGTTTTGCTATGGTCCCGGAGTCCGAAATAAAGATATATAGCGATTATGGCAAAGGGCCAATTTGCCAAAATGTTGAACTATCCCTTTAAAGGTAACGAACCTACTCCTAAAACGATAGGGATTATGGCAAAGGGCCAATTTGCCAAAAATGTTGAACTATCACTTTAAAGAGATAAAACATCTTCAATCTTTGATGCACGTACACTGCACTTCAAAGTCACACAGCTGTCAAGTCTTTCAGATTTAATATTGTCGGTTACTTCTTGTGTCAAATTGGGAAGCTGCTGAATCTGGGTGTGAATGTGAATCACAGGTAATCACACATAAAGGTCAATGAAATGAAAAAAAAAACACGTTTGTTCACAAGAGGACGGATATTACTCACAGCGCCTTTGAGAAGCAACTTTACAGGAAGATGTTTACTCCGGTGCTGCTCTTATTCTGCTTTGTGGTTTGCTGTCATGTTAATGGAGAGCACTTCTCCATATTAAGTATGCCCTTGATCCCCCGTCCTTCCTCTGATGTGGTCCTGAATCGCATTACACACACACACACACACACACACACACACACACACACACACACACACACACACACACACACACACACACACACATATATACTGCAAACGTGCACAAACAATACCACATGCAGAGACGCATTAACCCAGCCTTACTGTATATTTTTCCAGAGTCCACCTCCTTCACTCAAACTCCATCTTATCTGCTTATCTTTTCCCCAGCTCGCGCCCAGTTATGTCACTGCTGGCTCATGTTCTTCACTTCATGATGAAGCTAATAAGCAGACAGAGACAGAGGAAATGAAAAAAAAAAATCCTCATTATTTCCATTAACGGCACCAGCAACATTGTAACTGCAGAAAAACCACACAGCCTCTCCTTCCTCACGAGCTCCATTTAAGTCTGAACCCTTGAAAAGAACAAGTGATTGATGTCTCTCTCGTTCTCTCATTATTTCATTCATCCGAGCTGTCTTTCATGTTTTCTGTACATCTGCCCCACATAAAAAGAGCAAATGAATATTGAAGAAAAGGAGGTACTCTCAGCAAGAAGGTGAAGCTCCTCGTAAGCCCACTGAGTGACACAAACTAGCCCTTATTTGTTCTCTAGAAATCTTTCTTCACGCACATCTTTGATCCTC
Organism: Trachurus japonicus; assembly: GCF_045865225.1. NCBI lineage: Eukaryota > Metazoa > Chordata > Actinopteri > Carangiformes > Carangidae > Trachurus > Trachurus japonicus. The sequence continues at coordinate 26,460,425 of NC_140920.1, read as the reverse complement.
TTGTTGCAGAATCAATACTGAGGGAACAGACGCATGTGAGTGTGTACTCACTGCCACGTGCACACGATCACAAACAAGGACAGACGCTCTGAAATCAATTGGGATGTTCAGGCTTCTCTATGTTTTTCAACTGTGTTTTTCAGTGTTTTGTTTGACTGAGCGAGAGACTGAATGAAAGAAAGAACGATTGCCCAACAGATGGAAGTCAGCTGAGGTGTGTGCCGCTGCGTGTGCGAAATCCATTGATGATGTGATGTAGACATGACATCCCACCTTGTTCTTACTGGTCCTCTCTCTGTGGTACAGTACAGTGGGTGGTCTTTTTATAGAAGCAGCTACACATGTGATAGACAGACATCCTGGTCTCTGATTGGCTGTAACACATCAAGGTGAGCTTGTCCCTGAACGCCTGCCCCACCTTGTTGAACGCCTACCGCACCTGTCACTGTCCGCAGCACAGGGACGTCGAGCATCATCATCTCCTTCCTCTCTCTGCTTTCATGTGCTGATGTTTGACATTTGGCTTCCAAACAGCATTCAACCTCTGTGCTATTTGGCAAAACGACAAACACAAGATAATTTACTTATAGCTGATTTTTACACCGTGCAGCAAAAGTTGACTTTGTGTGAATTTGACTGCATGTATGAGCAGACTGAACATCTAGGGCAGTGGTTCCCAACCTGGGGGGCCCGACCCCCCAAGGGGGGTGCCAAAGATCCAGGGGGGGTCGCGAAGCCCTCTTGATTTTAAGGGGTTTAATAATTTTAATGTAATTAAAATGTTAAATAAATGAGTAGGCTAAGCATTTAATTCATATATGTGACAAAATCAACTAAATTCAAGGGCCACATCAAACATTTATTCATGTAGGCATGTATTTAAATAGATAAACTAAGTTATAGGCCTATATCACGAGGAACAGAGCGTGTGTGCCGTGAACGCAGCAGCCGTTGCTAAACGGAGCTAAGGGAGAGATGGCGAAGCGTCAGGTATAGGAGACTGCGGAAAATGTCAAAAAGAAAAAGAGGGGCTACCAAGAAAGTTACTTGAGTTTGGCTTCATAGAAGCAATGGATAAAATTAGAGCTGAATGTATATTTTGCTGTGAGAAACTGGCAAATGAAAGTTTGAAGCCCTGCAAGCTGAAGCAACACAACTAAACATCCAGAGACGGTGGGTAAACCCAAAGAGTTTTTCATCAGAAAAAGAGAGCTTGTTGTCACTGGCAGACCCCAAAACATAAAGGAGAGTTTCTTCAGGGCGGGAAGCGACCAGAGGCAGGCAACGGTTGCATCCCTTGAGTGCTAATTGCCCAAGCCAAAAAAGCCACACAACATTGGCGAAACACTGATTAAACCTGCTGTGCATTAAAATGGCTGAGATACTGTGTGGTGGAGGGGTCACCAAAGTTTATAATAGTAAAAAATATGGGTCCCTTAAAGTCCCACTCCCGCGACCCTTTTCGGCCATTTTAAAACCAGCTCATTAGCAATGCACCTCTGGAGGGTGGGCGGAGACTGCGCTGCTCTGCACCCGCCCAGCCACCTCCTTGCACCCCACCCCCCGCTCGCTGACAGCTGGACATTGTACAATTACAGATTCAGCGCGTTTAGCGTAAAACTCCACACTGGGATTCGATCGCAGACTGGAACATAGTCCTTGCTCACAGTGCAAGCTGCTCTACCAGGTGAGCTATACCTGTTATACCTTGACAGCTACACTGAGCTGCCAAGCCTTTCACCTCTGAGCCAGATGCAGAGCGGGGCGGGAGCTTGTAGCACTAGTGCCCTCCCCTGGAGCTGCTCCAGTCTCCCTGAAACTGCCAGTTTGCGTCTGCCATTGGTTCACAGCAATTTGAAGGCAGAAAAACTCAGAAATGCAATTTTGCACTTCGTTTTCTGCTGATATGTGCTCTAACACAAGAAAAATGCCACAGGAACATGTGAAAAGCCAGAAAAACACGATTTTCATGGGAGGGGGTCTTTAAGAAAAAGGTTGGGAACCACTGATCTAGGGGATGGTGCATGCACATACATGTTTGTGTATGCCTCACAAGCTGCACACAGATGGTGACATGCAGGAGGTGACAAAGTTCAATGTCAACCCCAGACATAGACATCGTGATCATGTTTACTGGATTTCTCCATGAGCAAAACAACACGATCAGACTCGGTGCTCAGGCGTATTGTGACAGAGACGAGACCCTGGTGATTGAGGGGTGTGTTGTTTGGTAGAGACCAATAAAAGTGGAGTTATGAAGGTATTATTGACAAATAGAGTGGCCAGTTTATTATGGGGCATTAAAGTGGCAACAGATGGAGACCTTTGCCCATTGTTCTAGTTCACACAAGGGCAAATATCATTGTCCCACTTCGGTCCCTCTGAACTGTGTGAGTGTGAATGTATGTGTGTGTGAGCTCATACCTGTTTGATGCTGCTGATCTGGGCTTTACTCATTAATAACTACATGATGTTCATTATGTCTGTCTACTTCAGTTCAGCTCAGTAGAGAGGGGCATTGTTAGTCGGTCAACATCAAACAAAGTATGAAACAAAGCACAAGACAGGAAATATACGAACACTTGTGAAATATTATGGCTTGAATAATGGATAGCAACATCTGAGTCGGTCTGCAGGCTGTTGTCAAACAATACGGATGTAGTGTCTGTTACTCTCAGGGAGTAGAAGCGTTGACTTGGATTTTCTTCAAAGTGCCTTCATGTCAGCCAATGAGCTGGGCAGCAGATGAGGTGAAGTGAGCATGCTCTAACCTCCATGTATTGCAGTAAACTTTTATCCTAAATATCGATTGAATGAAGTGAGAAGACCTTTCTTTTTAGCTTAGCCTATGCTCATTGTTTTGATTTTACAGCCTGCAGATTCCCTCTTATTGCTCAGTCAGTCTTGTTTTCCATTGGCTGTGATGAGCTGATGAGCAGGTGATCATCCTGTTAAACATCTCACAAAACTGGAAGAGGCCAAAATGGCACTAAAAGAGAGTGATGCTTTGTTCTGTCTTGGTGCTTAGCTGTTTCCTAAGGTTTTGTGGCTATACAAGTAGCCTAGCCTATAGACAAGAAAAAATATAAGTAGGCTACGCTATTAGGCCTGTCTTCATATAGGCCTACTACAATATTTTAATTTATTTTGTATGTAGAATGAGGGAAGGGGAAATTCCTCATATGTATGTGACCAGCATTTGCTCACTTGTTGACTATTAGATTACTCTAGGCCTGATTTTGGGCGGGAACAAACTGCCCAGCTTCTCTCAAACATGGCGGCCAATTTAGGCAAACGATAGACGCGCCTTCCGGTAATGGCGGCGCAGTCGTGGGTTCTCCTGCTCTGTTTGCCAACCCTGTATTTAGCCTAATACATCCCCTACCATTTTGGTGAGCAAACAGCTTGAGACTATCAGCTCAGAACAACTTTAGACGTTCAGGACAACAGGGGCTTGTCAACGAAGAACAGGTCTGAAATAACCACAGCGCTGCTGCACCTGCACAGGCAGTCAGGTAATATCAACTTCACTCAAACGACTTTCATAGGCTACAGAATGGGCTCCAATTAAAAACCTTCAATCTGATGTGAGGGATTTCCGAGGCAGAGCAGCTGCTACAGACTGAGCCTCTGTGGACAAACTCATGGCTAAACTTTTGGCTGATGACTTGGAGTGAAGGAGCCGCTGTAATGCAGTAATGTAGCCTATATTGGGAACGGTCTGGATTAGATAGAGGGGGGAATTAGATAAAGGGGGGAAGCTGAAGCTCCTATGGACAAATGGACCACGGACAGTTTGGACATAGCAGCGCCACCGGTTCTGGAGACAGACAGCCAGACACCGAGGCCGAGCACCGTCCCGGAGGGTCCGCTGTTTACAAACAACAGACAGTGTGACGATGAGGGAAATGACTGCGGGACAGGCGGATCCTCAAACACCACAGTCCTCCCCACCAGACTGCTGTTCACCCACTGAGGGCAGGAAACCACCTGTGACTGACCTAAGGTATGGTAAATGCTGCTACACTATGCACTGGTTAAAATGATCTGAACTAGAGTCATACCCAACCCCACAACATTAGTGTTAAGTTTTTTTTTTTAGTTTTAGGCTAAACATAAACATTGGTAGCCTATATTTTACTTTGAGAATGATCTATGACAACACATATTTTAAGTTTCTTGATGTAGGCTATAGACTGAAAACTGTTTGATAGGCTATAGCCTAGGTTAGGCTATGTCTCATCCTTGGTTCTCTTTTGTCTTTTGTTCTTTAACTCTTGGTATAGAATCCTGTTCAGTGTTTACTTTTGTGATTGTGTGTGCATGTGCTTTTTTTTATATATATATCTAAAGCAAATGGAATAGTATACAAAGCCCAGCAACTGGAGCTATATGGCAGCAGCATTATCTTTTTTATAACAACTCCTGCAGGACATAGCTAGTAGCTATAATAGAAGGGCCGTCCTCCATATTTGTTTTTCCTCCTGAAGTGTTTGATCATGTGAGCTTCTGCGAGATTTCCTGTCTGGAGAATCACCACTGTGAAACTGTTACTACAGACGGCAGATGTGTGGCCTCATGGTCTGGCTGAATCATCTAGTGTGTGTGTGTGTGTGTGTGTGTGTGTGTGTGTGTGTGTGTGTGTGTGTGTGTGTGTGTGTGTGTGAGTGTGTGTGTGTGTGTGTGCATGGATTATAATGTTGAAAATCAGTTGAAACTGTCCTTATATCTGTGGCCTCCCGTGTTTTTAAAATCAGTTAAGATTTGAAAATCTGCTAGCGTGTAACCAGCCTTAGGTACAAATCTCGTTGATCCTATTTTGCTCTCTTTCCCTCTTGCTGTGCCCAATCTCTCACACTGCATATTTTCCCCCCCCTTCTCTATTTCCTACCTGGTTATCTATGCCTTTCTTTGTATTCACACGGAGGTGATGTCTGCTCTGCACAGCTTCTCTCTGGGCCAGCGGAAAACCCCCAAACCATCAATCCCGCATGCTGGCAGCCCCAACGCTGTGGCAATGAAATGTGAACCTGTGTTGTGACAAAGCTGACCTCCTTTTCTGCATCTCTGGGGATTGTGCCAGCGGGAAGCGAGAAGAGAGGCTGAGGGAGATGTGGATGATGAGAACAGGCAACTGTCTCAGATGAACTGAGAAAATTGGGTCGGTGGAGGGAGAGTGGAGGTAAAGGCGTTAAATGAAATCAAAGGTATAGAAGCGCTGGAACGGGATGAGGGAGAGTGAGGAGACTCGCAGAGAGGTCGGGCATATGAATGAGAGATGGATGGGAGGTTGGGGGAGAAGAGGTAAGTGTAGGGGAAAGAGAAGCCGACGTATCGGGGAGGGTAGGACGGGTTACAGCTGTTGAGGTGGGTGGGTGTGTGGGCGGGTGGGCAGGTGTGGGGCTCGTGGAGCTCATTGCTCTCTCTGGTTTCAGCCTCTTTGTGCCTCTAGCAGGAGTTGATTTACTGCACACACGGGCGAGTGAGGAGGATCCTCCACGGTCGTCTGCCTCCGTCTCCAGTTTAGTGCTCCATCCCAGGGGTGATATTAATACTTGAGAAAACACGGAGCTTCTATTCACCTCCTGTATGGGCCACTTTATAGGACACTTCGCTGCCAGAGAGGTAGAGAGCATTGTTCACAAAAAAAAAACCGTGGAGGGCATGCACTCTCGGCTGATGTTGTTTGGGCTCTTCTTCAGCAGAAGTTGAATGGAACAAAACAGGCTTTTGTTGTTACGCCAGCACTCTTTAACTACCCGTATGACTGGTGCATTTACTGCAAAATGCCTGATAGCTGTGTTGTCATAGAAATTACAGCCGCGGAGATTGGTCCTCTGAATGTATGACTCAGAAAAAGATACTATTTGTGCCATGGCAATCCCCATGGCAGCGAGGTTGAAGCCTGGTCAGCTTCAAGAAGAAATGATTTTCCATTCAGATCGTGTTGTGGAAAAGGAGACACTACGTTACAGATTGAGACACACACTGTCCTCCTGGCTCCTCGTCAAGTGTTTACCTCACTTGTCCCCATCGTCCACGCTCTCTCCTTAACTTCCCTCTTGTCTCCTTCACCTTTCCCTCTGCACAACCTCTCTGTCACCTTAAATCTACATAAACTCTCACTGCCCATATTTCCCCCACCTCTCCTTCTCCTCGCCATCCCTGCAGCTCCTCCACCCCCCCCCCCCCCCACCCTCCTGCTCCTCAGTGATGTTTCATTTACTTTAATCTAATTTGATGTTATTTAATTTAGGGAGCCGTGACTTGTGATGGCTCAGCAGGGATTCTGGGGTGTAGTTACAATGTCACACACACACGCGCACATACAATCGTGCACAATCACGCGCATGTGTGTGCACGCACAGGTCGGCATTGTGTACACATGCACAGATCTGCCCTTCAGCGGAGCAGAAATGTTTGATTTTTTGGTAACACTTTCTATGAAGACCACCTCTATAGTGCATTATGAGCGCATTCATAGTGCATTATAATGCTCATCATAATCAGTCATAATGCACTATGACTACACTCATAAACACACATAAAGCTTTATGATGCACTATATCAACAGTTATAAATCTAGTTTCTAATGATTTATAAATCCAAGGGCCTTATGAGTGCTTTTGACTGGTTATAAACTACAGACTGACTGATGGGGTTTATAATACATTATACCCGTCTATACACACACCTAACAATCAACTGTTATAAGGACTCATAGGATGCTATAATATTCCATGAAGGATCATAAGTTATCAATGTATGCTTTAAGTAAAGTGAAGTTTATATGGATGCATCTATAATGCAGCATACCTCACCATAATGTTTCATTGTTGGTGTTAAGTAAAGTGTAACACATGTGCATGCATTTAAAAGAATCTATGATGCATCCTAAGTCATTATGTCTGATACCAAAGTATAGATAATTACATTAAGATTTGTCTGCTTAGGAATATGACATTAAAGCCGGGTTTCAACTTCCTTGAAATGACAATAAATCATCCAGAGATGAATATCAAAGCTTTTGCACTCTATACATTGATCATGAGATTATGGTAAATCTGTAAAAGAAATACAACAATTTATTCACAGTAACTTTTTTTTATTATCACCTTTTTCAACGATAACAATCATGGTCTAAGTTATGTATTAATTGGAATATGAAAGTAACTGCATAAAAAACTTAACTGCCATTTTATGTTCAACCTAAAAAGTTGGAGGTGAAATGTGAATATAGAATAATAAACAAACAGTTGGTCTAATCTCTCATCAGAGGAGGCTGGGCAGGAGATGGTTTCCTGGTTTCATCATCATCACAGCTCCATGATGTCCTTCTTCTGTTGGCACCGGTCACTCCGTTTTCAGTGTGGCTCCTTAGAATTACAGTAAAACACAAAAACTTAAGTTTAAACATGAATGGAGAGGCGCATGACTGTCAACAGTAAATGACAACCCCCCACCTATTGTGCATCAGTACAGTATGATACCAGCAAGATAACAAGTCGATGGATAAACATGGGGAGTTTGCAGTATATTATATATAGACCGATCCTACCGGTTGATTGTTCTGCTAACATGACGCTCTGGTCATTAGATGCTAAACCGTATTTATCCCGGTCCGGTGCAAGCCTGAGACCAGAGCTACGGTCAGCATGGCTAACATGGAGCTAACACGAAGCTAACACGAAGCTAACGGCCAGCTAGCTGTGTAGTGAATCAGTTATTCACGTTGACAAGTCTCATGTTCTTCGGTCAAAACACACAGGAGAACACGCAGAAGAGCAATCAGTGCTATTCTGGAATATACAACAAATTAAATATGATTAAAACATATTCAGAAAAATAAATTTACTCACCGAATCGAGATATCAGCTCCTCCGGTCGTTAGCATCGTCGGACAAGTTGTAAACACAGGGAAATGGAAACGAGAGAACCTCCCGCTCCTTTTACGCAAACCGGACGTAGACTTCCGGTCTGAAACAACTCGTCCGACGCTATGGTCCGACGATGCTAACGACCGGAGGAGCTGATATCTCGATTCGGTGAGTAAATTTATTTTTCTGAATATGTTTTAATCATATTTAATTTGTTGTATATTCCAGAATAGCGCTGATTGCTCTTCTGCGTGTTCTCCTGTGTGTTTTGACCGAAGAACATGAGACTTGTCAACGTGAATAACTGATTCACTACACAGCTAGCTGGCCGTTAGCTTCGTGTTAGCTTCGTGTTAGCTCCATGTCGCTACCCGATCCGCGACGCTACCGGATCCGTGACAGCCACGTACGGCAACTCCACTTGGACAAACTTAGTTGAATTGACTTAGGATCACTGCCCTATGTGCGTCGCCACAGACGGTTTATCTTTTTATTTATTTTTTTAAATACTTTATTAGTAATGTAAATTGAGGGTTGGTTGTGGTGGTCTGGATCTTGATGCTCAGAAAACAGGAACACAGGCGGACTTTTAATGTTTACTGTCCTCTTTTCTCGCCGGCCTCATCACCATGACAACCACAAACAATTACAACTACCACAACACTCACTGAATAAACGAGTCTGCCGCGGCTGTCTTATGACGGACCTACGCGGTTTTTATTTTATTTTATTTTATTTTTTTAATCATTTTCACAGTACCGTATTTTAATTTCACAGAACTTAAAGCATGTACGCAAATCGGGCAGTGCCCAAATGAAGTTTGTCCAAGTGGAGTTGCCGTAGGCAGCTGTCCAAGATGGCGGCCGGTCTGCGCATGCGCAGACCAGTTTTGTCACGGATCCGGTAGCGTCGCAGATCGGGTAGCGACACTCCATGTTAGCCATGCTGACCGTAGCTCTGGTCTCAGGCTTGCACCGGACCGGGATAAATACGGTTTAGCATCTAATGACCAGAGCGTCATGTTAGCAGAACAATCAACCGGTAGGATCGGTCTATATATAATATACTGCAAACTCCCCATGTTTATCCATCGACTTGTTATCTTGCTGGTATCATACTGTACTGATGCACAATATATAGGTGGGGGGTTGTCATTTACTGTTGACAGTCATGCGCCTCTCCATTCATGTTTAAACTTAAGTTTTTGTGTTTTACTGTAATTCTAAGGAGCCACACTGAAAACGGAGTGACCGGTGCCAACAGAAGAAGGACATCATGGAGCTGTGATGATGATGAAACCAGGAAACCATCTCCTGCCCAGCCTCCTCTGATGAGAGATTAGACCAACTGTTTGTTTATTATTCTATATTCACATTTGACCTCCAACTTTTTAGGTTGAACATAAAATGGAAGTTAAGTTTTTTATGCAGTTACTTTCATATTCCAATTAATACATAACTTAGACCATGATTGTTATCGTTGAAAAAGGTGATAATAAAAAAAAGTTACTGTGAATAAATTGTTGTATTTCTTTTACAGATTTACCATAATCTCATGATCAATGTATAGAGTGCAAAAGCTTTGATATTCATCTCTGGATGATTTATTGTCATTTCAAGGAAGTTGAAACCCGGCTTTAATGTCATATTCCTAAGCAGACAAATCTTAATGTAATTATCTATACTTTGGTATCAGACATAATGACTTAGGATGCATCATAGATTCTTTTGAATGCATGCACATGTGTTACACTTTACTTAACACCAACAATGAAACATTATGGTGAGGTATGCTGCATTATAGATGCATCCATATAAACTTCACTTTACTTAAAGCATACATTGATAACTTATGATCCTTCATGGAATATTATAGCATCCTATGAGTCCTTATAACAGTTGATTGTTAGGTGTGTGTATAGACGGGTATAATGTATTATAAACCCCATCAGTCAGTCTGTAGTTTATAACCAGTCAAAAGCACTCATAAGGCCCTTGGATTTATAAATCATTAGAAACTAGATTTATAACTGTTGATATAGTGCATCATAAAGCTTTATGTGTGTTTATGAGTGTAGTCATAGTGCATTATGACTGATTATGATGAGCATTATAATGCACTATGAATGCGCTCATAATGCACTATAGAGGTGGTCTTCATAGAAAGTGTTACCGATTTTTTTTTTTGCAGTCTGGGTTCGTCTCAGAGAAAACAAACTAACTCACACTCATGCCAAGAAGGTCATCACTTATTTATGACTGAGGAAGATTTGGGAGACAGACGGAATGAGAGGAGGATGAGGAGTAATGTTCATTGAGCCATAGGGGGGAGAAATGAGAAGGTGCATGATGAGAAAAAGACGAGAGGACGAATGGGAACGACCTTGGGGAGGCCAGATAAACAGACATACTGTGATTTATAAAACCTCATGCATTATTGACAAGGGAATTATTAGCTGCAGGGAATGGTCCTCACTTGTAATAATCTCCCAACTATTTTGACATGCTGCTATTAGAACAAAAGTGTATCGCCCATTTAAATTCAACCCATATAATCTTAGGCTGCAGAGAACAGATATGAATGTGTGAGATAAAGTAAAATCTTGTCTGTGCAGTGTTCACTCTGATATTCATCTGCTGATATAAGATGCTGCTGTTTTTGTCCAAGTTCTGATGGGCAATTTTTGTATCCAGTGGCCAGCTGTAATCACTCACTGTGCACCGTGAAGTGTTTGTTTACTTTGTCAGTCCTGAAGTTGTGAGCTCAGATGAACTTGTAATCCTATTAATGTTCTACCTCAGACTTTCTCAGAGAGCAGCGGTGATGCCAGCAGCATTACCATATCATGAATTAAAAGTAATTTAATCGTGTTTTAATTAAACCTCATTTGGGTCTTTTACCAGCATGCAGCGTGTGTGCATGTGTGTGTGTGTGCGACTGTAGGTGGATGATGGGCTTTTATTGTGCGTGTGCCTACGGGTGTGTGAGTCTGGAGCTTTTTGTGAGCCAGTGTGTGTGCCTGTGTGTGTGCGTAACTCCAGCGTGAGGCTTCTTTGTTTAAAGAAGCTCCTCTCGTACACCGGCTCATAACGCTGCTCAGACACAGACCGACTACTCTGCACTCTCCACTTCACCTCATCTCATTGATTCAGTTACTTTTTCATTTTTTCCCGTTTGCCGCTCTTCTCTGACTGTGGGTTTGTGTTTACCTTTCTGCAGCTGAAATCAAATCAGTGTGGCTTCCCACTGGCTTTTCCTACAGTTCTAGACAAAGACACGGAGAGATTCATAGACACTGACACAAAATACGTCTAGTGAAATGTTTTTTATTAGTTTGTTGACTCTGTCCACGTCCTGTGTATGTGTGTGTGTGCTTTGGTTTTAAATTCAGGCTTACTCTGGAAAAAAAAAATGAACTGGACTGGAAAGGAGGAAAAAAAACTGCAGCTGAATTTTGGAGTCTGGAGAGATGATGGACTGGCAGCCGCCTGGCTCAGAAGAGAAAACAGAGTGGAAGGTGTGAGACTTATTCGTGCCGGCTAAGTGTGTGTGTGTGTGTGTGTGTGTGTGTGTGTGTGTGTGTGTGTGTGTGTGTGTGTGTGTGTGTGTGTGTGTGTGTGTGTGTGTTTGCTAAGCTTCAGCTAAGCTTCAGCTGATATGAAATGTTTGAAGGCCGATTCGGATATTTCCATATGGAAGGTCCCTATAGCTGATATTCTGAGAATCACATTTGAGCATTTTCATGCTATAAATGACACCATTTCTATCTATCACCTCCGTTTTTTTTTATTTCTCAGGTGGAGAAAAACCTTTAAAATAACATTTAGACCAAAGTGTTGCACTCAAACTTCCCCTGAAAGCCATTAAAAATTAAATTGTCCCCGGGTTAAGCAGCTCCTACACTGAACGCTTAGAGAAACTCCGCTATAAAATGAGCTTTTAATTTACCAAAACATTACTAGATAATTGAAGGAGGAAATGAAATTTGGAAAGAACATAAAGAATGAGCGCGTGGATCATTCACATCTGCGATGACTGACACGTAGCACGTTGATATATTGGAATATAGTATGTGTATACTTATGCCTTCTTGTGTTGTTGTGTATATGTATGTGTGTGTGTGTGTGGTTTTTTTTGTGCCTGTGTATTCCTGAGTGTATCTATTTAAAGGAGATGATGAGTCACCCAGTAATCTCCAAATGGAAGTGCAGTAACATTTTGAGGACACATCCATCATGTCTCCAGCAGGTACATGCAGGGTATAGTCACACACAGCAAACTAGTTAGCACTTCCACCAGCCCTCTCACTTCTCCTGTCCCCTGCTCCAAAATTGGCAATAATCCCTAATTTTATGGTCTGCAGACGGCAGAGGCGGCAGACTGTTAAAGTTACTGTGGCTAATGTCATTACAGGCTGTCAGACACATTTTACCTCAGTTATTTAGCCTGACAGCTTACAAACAGTGAGCAGGTAAAGCTTCGCTGACTTCCCCAAAGCCCCCACCCCCCACTCTCTGTTGCATAATACACACGGTGGTTCAAACAGGGCTTTCATTATGCAAATGCAACACATTTACTAGTGGGGAAATATTCTTGTCTGACCCAGGATGAGGATACACTGACTGAAAAAGTCTTGACACATTACTCGGTTTAAAAATCGCACCATCACAGTTGTGTTCCGGCCCCGATATGATCCTCCTGCTTATCACATCAGGATCTGGTGCACAGAAGAAACATTCACAAACATTAATCGCTTTAGGAAATTGATTCTGTTTTGTCTTGCAAGTACAAGTGTTGTTTTCTGTAATACCTGCTAAACATTTGGAGCATTTGGAGCATTTGTCTGCGTTTTCTCTCAAGTGCCAAAATCCCTCTCCTTTTCACACCCATCACAACTCAGGATTCTTTATGTAACATAGCAACACAGTTATCTGTATTTTAGCAACATGTAGTGTCTTTACACAGAACTACTCCAGCGTGGACAGGATGCCTGTCTCCCTGGCGTCGTGCCTCAGACTAAACAATGCCAGAAATCCATTTTAATTCTCTACTCGGCCCAAATTTTCCACGAGCTACACAAACATTTGGTCTCATTTTTATTGTGTGTTGCTAAACGCCTCATAATTTTCATTATCTCGCGTAATGTTTCTCCGACACATCTGCAAGCGGCCGGCCACTCTCTGTCTCTCTCTCTGTCTTCCTCTCTCTCGCACACACACAAACTCGTGCACACGTGCATGTGTCTGTGTAGTGTACCCCCTCTTTCCTCCAGAGGTCTGCATGTGAAGTGTTGCATTATTCATGAGGCGCTAACCTTCCTGGGAGGAACTTTAAGTTTAAGCTCTTTAGGGTATTGTGTGTATTATACAGGATGCATATTCCTTTGTGTGTGAGCGGAACCGTCTGAAACTGAATTTCTTATAAGTGCACATGGCCGAGTTTATTGTTTGGCAGGGTGACCTTTTCATCTGTTGTGTTTGAGTTATATATTTATGTCTGGTCGAGTTCCAGCAGTCACCTGTTCATTCTCAATTTGTCCACACACAGACACAACTAACTGCTGCTGCTTGTTTTAGTATCTCCTTCTGTTCACAATCCTGGCTACACAGGTGAATGTGGATTAACCTTCGTTGGGATTTTAAATTTAATTTTCAAGTGATGCCTATGGTGCAAAACTCAGCCTGACAGGATCCTGTTTTTTTTCCCCCACGGAAGGTCATCGCAGCGCCAGGACTTGGAATAAGCATGACAGGGATGTGGAGGGGAATAGATGATGACAATATTTAAATGCTAATGAAAATGAGGTTGGATTTGGGGAGATGTTGAATGCATTATACAGCAGGGTTGTGATCAGAAACCCTAATCTGCTTTTTTTCTCATGTTCCTGTCACTGCTTTTTCTTTTTTTTTCACACGTCATGAGGGAGCAGGAAACAAGATCAAGGCACCGCTCCTCTGCCAGTTGCAACTTTTATAGAGTAAACAGAATTTATATAAGAAGTATTTAAAGTGCGCGCAGTAGAGGACGGAGTTGTCTGCAGCTTTGCGCTGTAGCGTAGAGACTGGAAGTTACACTTCATTTCCCATTATCTCCAATTTGACTTATTTCATCATCATAACTCTAAGCTGAAATCACAAACTTTGGCACCCTTCAAGATAATCCCACCATTTTTGGATAAATACCACACTCTGAACGAGGCTATTAAAACAGCACATTATCATTACCTTTCAGTGTCGTGGAGAAAATAAATTGCCGTATCTGAACATGAACTTTGAAATGCTAATGTCCTTGTTCAAAAGACTGCTGTACTGTGACCTCAGCAGAGACTCCTTCAGTCTGTAAATTCATTCTGCCTCGTTCCACTTTCTGATCTGATACCGCACAGCTCTCTGTCTTTTTTAACGCCGACCACTTAATACGGTCATTTTATTTATTGACTGACTATATTGGACTCGACTTCGGCCTCGGTGTGTCCTGGGGGTTAGGGCCGGGTCCACATTCACTTTTTCATCGCGTGTCACTGCCTTATATTTCTTGCCCTGGTGCTCGTTTCTGTCAGGAATCTCATTCTAAATATCTGGAGTATTAAGTCCGTCACTGCAGGCTTTGTTTTAGTCATGGTTTCATTGATTTAGTGATTAAGACTCAGGAGGCGGGATAAAAACGCATCTCTATTAGTGAGAAATAAATGATCTGAAGAAAAATAATAGAGCAGCCACTTGTGATTATCGACATGAGTCCCTGCATTGATTTGTTGCGAGGGCAGAGTCCATGTCAGTGGGCTCCTGTGGCTCTTATTTAGACTTCCTCCCATGATGCCTGCTTTTATTATTTATTCCTTTTTGCCACATGAGGTTTTGCCAATTGTCAATTCTCTCAGGTCACTTGGCAGGGTCCAATTGTGAATTTACAATCCATGTAATCCTCAGGGTGCGGTGTATTAGTCAATCAGCAGGGAACTGTAACACATTGAATCAGGAGGCTGAAAATAAGTCGAGTTCTTTGACACGGTGGAGATGTTTTGTATTGAAGGGAACACAAAGAGGAGCTGCTGACATTTTTTACTCTGTGTTTATTTGTCAGGAGGATTATGCAAAAGAGAAAAAAAAGAAAAAGCTCAAGTGACAATGAACTTGGTGGAGGGATAGAGGGAGGCCTGATTCAATTTCAGGCCAGATCCAGACTATTTGTTCTTTGAATATGATTTTTTATTTTCTCTGAAGTCTGGTGTATGTTTCTTGATACTGACCTTGGTTTGAGTCTGTGAATTCATTTGCAAATGTTCCATGTTTGCAGAATTATCCACAGTGTAAGGCCAACCCAGCCTGCCCCTGATATAGCAAATGAATAATTTAGATTCTTCAACACCCGGAAGAAATTGTGTTCAAGTCACCATGAGATTTAGATGATGTCCTCTGTATATTTCAGATCAAGCCTAACACTCTATGATAAAGTGTATAGTTAGGACTGACTCAGGTGAGACCATAATTACGTTGCCATAGATTGCTCACAGAGCTCCCATGTTGCACTGAGCTCTTCTCTTCTCTGCTCCTTCCTCTTCTCCTTCCCTCATGCATCTCTATGAGACGACTGCAGACTACACTATGTCATTAACATTGTCTTCTCTTCCCTTTAGTTTGTGCTTGTGTCCTCTGTCTCCATGTCCTCATTATGCAGGTATCTCTGACTCCTGAGCTGCAGGGTCCAGATCTGCCACCAAAACACTCGTTATAATTATTGTTACTCTTACATAGTTTTTTCTTTTATGATTTAAGAAGTCAGACAGTGGTCACAAAGCGGTTTGTTGGGTGTGGCGTATTATTCTATAAGAGCTCACCAGCCCACAAAGGATATTTGTACATTTATTAAATGGCATTTATGTATCCATTATTCAATTTGTGGCTGATAGATGAGAAGGAAATAGCCTCTAACTCTCTCTCTCCAGACAAACTCTGTGTCTTTGAATAAAACTCAATCTCATTTGATCCTGTATGAAGTCATTGAGTCATGCGGGTTACGTTGTTTGGAAACGCTGACGGTTCACCTTCATTCGTCCTGCCTCTGCTGAAGAAAGCCCGTCAGCACCACGGACAGCGCCAAAAACATCAGCGCCACAGACGAGCACGTGCTCAGTCAGAGACTCCTCTCTCTCTGACACCTTTTTATGTTTTCTATTAGAATGAAAAGGTGCATGTAACGACCTTGTATCTCTCATTGATCAAATTTCCTCATGAACCTGGAGAAAATCCATTGAAACCCTCGGCTGGACTCATTAGATATGCCCACGGTGCTGTGGAGAGCACCGGGGTGAGACACTCAGGACTCAATGGTGTTATCTTTACTTTTCAGTGAAGTCTCCACTCTACTAGTCCACCACACTACTCCCCCTCCCCCCAGGGCGCACACATTATGTATTAACCCTTCGCAATCAGCGGCAGGGGACTTGCAGTCTTAAAGTTGCTGCAACCACTTTTTATTATAGGAGCGGCGCAGCGCGGGAAGCGCAGCTTTTTCAAGCTCAAGGCTGCAGACTGCGGTTGAGCTGCTGCGGGGAGAACACACGCTTCACACGGGCTATTATGTAATTAGTATAGGACATGTAAATGAGATAGTGGTGGGGCTTTCTAATCAGACGCAGAGAGAGAAGAAAATAGAGTGATCAGGAGGTAAATTGGGGGTTGGATGGAGGGGACGTTCACTGAGGTGCTGGGTGGAAGAAGGTTTCTGAGCCTGAGTCCATCCATAGACACCAAGAAGAAGAAGAAGAGAATTTCGACTTGGTGTTGGGCAGGAGAGAGGAGGGGGATTAGACACACTGCATCATTTAAGTACTGCGGCTGATGTCATTTCCTAAGCACCATAATTGGTCATCAATGACTGAAAGCTGTGAAGATAAATGAAAACACACACACACACACACACACACACACACACACACACACACACACACACACACACACACACACACACTTCCCCAGGGAAGATGCTGAAACCTTAATTGCTCGGACCTCACATCATCCTCTCTCTCCCTCCTTCTCTCTCTCTTTATGTCTCTCTCTCACTCCACCTCCTCTCTCTCTCTCTTCCCCTCCTCCTCCCCTCTCTCTCTCTCTCTCTCTCTCCCTCTTCCCCTCCTTCTCTCTCTCTCTCTGTCTCTGTCTCTCCCTCGCACACACCTGAGGAGGGCAGCTCCCACTGAGCGCCACAGCGTCGCATACTTCCCGCTCACCTCCAGCCTCTATACACAGTCGCACCTCTGCCGCCGTGGACCCCCGCGTGGCCCCTCCCTCCCTCACCGGACCGGACCGATAAATGGGTTAAGTCTTTTCACCGGGAGCGTCGGGAGATCCCTTTCCCTTCCGCCGTGTGACCGATCTGCGCTCACAGCTTTCATCCTCTCTCCTCCGTGTTGACTCGACAGAGCAGATGAATGTGAATCGTGATTTATCATTTTCATAAGAACCGACTGGCATCATCACCATCATCACCATCAGCATCATCATCCTCATCCTCAGCAGCAGCAGCAGCAGCAGCAGCTGCGGCGGCACCAGCACCAGTTCTCAGACCCAGACCCGTGGGCGGCTGGGTGGCGTCCGTCTGGGCGAGCTGCTCCTTCCCAACAACACCCCCAACCCTCCACATAACGGCGAGGACAAGTGAGATGTAGAAGACGGATGGGAGGCCATACATGTGGGTCTGGACTTCAGCTCAAACGGACAGAATCTCCCTCCTCCTCCTCCTCCTCCTCCTCCTCCTCTTCCTCACCTAACCAGTTGATATTTCTGAAATAACTATCCAAAAAGTGTGGAGCACATGACACACTGGTGAATCCCCGAGTGCAGGTCCAACACACAGACTGAATGAGTCCATCTCTGGCTGTTGGACGGACTCCCCAAGAGCACAGGACGGATGCAAACAGACTAAACACATCTTGGCAATTCAAAACACCCTCAGCTTCTCCGCCAACGGTGCTCTAACCGAGGCGGGGCGACATCTCACACCGGGGGACCAGGCGTTTCACAGGCAGGTAGGTTAAACCCGCTCCCGGTCAGTAGTGTGACACCTCGGGGTTGGCGTGGTAAAGGTGATAAAGGTGATTACCGCGACCGACCGACCGACCGGCCGACCGCCCATGCGTCGGTGCCGCTGACGGCCGCAGAGCCGCGCGCTGGCGACTGCACCTGTTGTAATCTGTGTGAATTTGCGCGTGTGCTGTGCGCGTGTGTAAATACACCAGGCTGTGTGTGTGTGTGTGTGTGTGTGTGTGTGTGTGTGTGTGTGTGTGTGTGTGTGTGTGTGTGTGTGTGTGTGTGCTGACACTGTGGATGGTCTGTGTTGTTTGAGCCTTAATGGCTGACGGCAGACTGAAGCCTGTCTGTGTTGTTTGGGTTTTGACTGTTCGTCCATTTCAACAGCTGGAAACTGAAAATCTCTTTCCAGCTGCGTGTGTGCGTCGCGCGCGTCTGTGCGCGCAGCGTGGGTTTGATGTGTGTGATTAGGTGATTATAGATCCATCGCACATGCACACGCAATAAGTATAATCGCAGTGTAATTGTCTGAACGCGCAGCCTGATGTAAAGCACTCCATCACACTCCATACATCACGCTTTGTGTCTTTATCAAGCTCCCCTCCGCTCTCGGCTCACACATTGGCTCTGATAAATGGGCACTGGCTGCAGTCTGAAGCCCAGTTGTATTTATTCTCATTGCCAGATGCTCTGAAACTCCAGTCATAAAGCATAATGGTCAAATCTGTCACCTGCCGCACACAGATCCATCATCTGATAACCCTGGAGCTGAGCCGCCTGTGGATGCTGAGGGCTGGTTGAGGTGTTACAGTACGTGCGTGTGGTAGATAATAGGTGGTTTGTGTGTACGAGCATTTTTGGGAGGTTGCGCGCACGAGTTTTTTTTTCTTTCCCTTTTTTTTTTGAATTCTCGGACACCCTTCTCTCAGCGCGGTGCTGTAGCAGCAGCTTGGAGCAGCAGGCGGTCTGAGTCCAGCTGCGCTCCCTCCGCTGCAGACGCGCGCAGCGTGGCACACCATCATGGGTGTCCAACTCTTTCCCCGTCAGATGGGACTCTTTTAACACCCAACAAAAGCCTGAAACGACAGGCCACCAGACGGAAGATCAAGGGCGCACACGCCCACACCTCCTACCCCCCCCTGCCCGAGCTGGTTGTGAGGCACCAGAGCTATTCCAGTGGCGCAGCCTGACGGCGCGGTCAGATAACTAAAGAGCGTGTTGGATGACCCAGCTTGACCTCCGGCAGTGGCGGTTTGTGTAGGCGACAAGATGGGCAGTCCGGCCAGCGCCTCTCCCGAGGACATGCTCTCTGAGTACGGCTTTGATGGGTAAGAGAGAGACAGCAGAGATCACAGCTGTGAGCACGCTGCCTATCTTTGCCCAAGGTGACTTCAATAGGACGGCTGACATTGAGACAGAGACAGGAGAGTTAATCATCTATCACTCATTTAACCATCAGATAAGAAGCCATTTTTATTGATGGTTGCCTATTGAGGTGGCACATTGATGCATGATGTCCATTTTATTTGGCTTTGTGATTCATTTGACAAATCAAAGAGTTGCAGTTTACCTTTATCCAACACCAGCTCTGCTCGTCAACTGTGGTGTGTCATTATTTCTGGCAGGCAGCAGAGGCCTTCTCTCCAAAACTGCAGAAGATGTGGAAGGATAACTAAGGTTTTAGTGGCTTGAAATGAAAAGAGAATAATATGTTGTTTTATCTTGACATCCGCCTGGCCAGCTAACAGATGTCATGCATTTCAGAGAGCCCTTGGATGATGGGAAATCACACAGTTTTGCATGTTTTCATGATTAATTGGCGGCTGCCGCAGTAGCAACAACCTGTTTCCTTTTGATGTGCCAAATAAGGCTTGGTTCTGTGGATACTGTCGTCTCGTCATGCAGAGCTGCATGCTTGTGATGGAAACATAGTGCATGAGCTGTTGGGAAATACACTGTTGTGACCCCTCTGCTTTTTTTTCTGTCATTCTGCTAATGCATTTTTCTCCACGGGGACAGAGGGAGGTGAGGAAAAATCACCAGTCTCCTCTTTCCCCCATTGGCAGCTTTTGGCTCAATCTCGGTTCGCCACTCTCCCTTCATCTCAGCCTCTTCTCTCCTTTTCGGAGCTTAAATTTGCTCTGATCACCATGCTGCAGACTCCCCCGGGGTGCAGGTGACCCCTCAGTTCAAACGCTGCCAGTCAGACCACTTTCATTGGCTTCTTTCATCCTCTTTCCAACCCCCCCCCCCCCCCTACACACACAAACACTCTCTCTCTCTGTTTCACACCTGTCTGTGTGTCTGTCTTCCTTTCTCTCTGGCACTGTGCTTCCTACTCTCAGGGGATGAGGCTTATCAGATGGAGGCTTTCTGCTGAAGCTTGTCCTTGTCGGCTCTCGTGCCGTCTCCGTGTCTGTTTTCATGAGCAGAACAACCACGATCCAAAAATATATGGGTGAAAAATAAAATAGACAGTGAGTGAGAGAGGGAAGAGAGGATTGGCGTGTGACTAAGTTTGATGTGTATGCGTGTGTGCTGGAGTGAGTGGGTGCTTCTGTCAGGGGAACAATTGTGAGAGCAGATGGACTGTTAAAATACATTCTCATATTAATTTGATATCATATGTCTTATTAATTTGTCCACTGATTAGATCATATCTGTTCGATTTGATGTGTTGAAGAATGTCAGGGTTATAGCTTACTGAACGGCCATCAAATACATAATAAATACTGTAATTCACTTTTAAATGAATACTGTATACATTTAAACAACCTGTAGCCATATCAGACCACCAACAGGACGTTACTAGACAGAGTTGTTTTCGAGGAAAATGCAGAGACAAAAAAACAAGATGAAAAACTGCCTTTGACAGGAACGCGTATCAGCGGTTTTGCATGAATTTACCTTGAAAACAACTCTGTCTTGTAATGTTCTGTTATTATCTCATAGCGTGGTGAATGTGCAGGTCACAACTTGTCCACCAGAGCGCTTTGAAGTTGTTGGATTGTGTATTTGATGAGTTTGATGAGGGAAACCAAGAAATCCCATTAGCCTCCGTAGCGTAGCTCTGAGCAGCTCGCGGCTCTGCTTCGCCGATCTAAAAATAGCTTGCACCGACAATTAAAGGTAACAAACCTACTGCTATGACTATAGGGATTAGCATTATGGCAATGGGCCAATCTGCCAAAATGTTGAACTATCCCTTTAAATACACCGTTTATGCAGATGCATGTAAGCGCACATGTAAATAAACAATACAGTATGCATGCCTCCGTTGGAAATTGGAAATCCAAAGTGTTTATAGCAGCTTCAAAGGTCACACTTGAAGGCGGGATGAAAAAGACAGAGGGGAGATGGATGCATTTAAACATGGTGTCATTTTTCAGTCTGTCTCACCTGGAAGGCGTTCATTGTGCTGCACATGAAAAGTGACACCAATACAGAGGAGTGACAAATTAAAGGAAACACCTGAGAAATGAGTGAGGAAACAGGATGACAACCCCATCCATCGGCAACGAGGGGTCACTGAGCGGTTTGATGGGTATGAAAGTGATGTGAGTCATGTGCTGGGGCCCTCACAGTCATCAGATCTCATCTATGGCAGATTTTGGATTGATGTGCACTGAAGCTGTTGTGGTGGCATCTGACGGCCCAATAATTTATGTCCTTCTTTTTTTTTTTGTCTAATTTGACGCTTGTCTGTAGTCGTGTCAGAAATGATAAAGAGAGTTAGAGAGAGAGCAAACCGTGGCTCCTTCCTCAGCCCAGCACAGCCGTCCAATCACAGCGTGAGGTGGATGTGATGTGTGTTAATGTTTTATCCTCGGTTTTTTGGGAAAGTTAGAGAAATGCTGGGCCTCAGCTAGCCCCTAAATCCCACATGTGGTGGGTACTGCCTGTAAACACTCGCACAATAACCACACAGAAAACACGGATGGGCTGAGGATTAAAATACACAGTATAATGTGAATAAATGATAAACCTTCATGCTTCATGCTAATTTCCTCTTCACAGACAGCAGAAAGGTGTGGGGGCAGGGTGTTCGACCGTCCAACAAGCAGTTCCAGTAAAACACACTGGCAGCTTAACTGAGCAAACAACAACACAGTGTTTGCTCATATTCTCAAGCATGTTTTCATACATTTCATGTAAACCCTGTTGCTCCCTCTCACAAATTAAGTCCGACACGATTTCCTCTGCCATCGAAATACTGGAGAACAAGGATGTTTGTGGTTTTTGATATTTGTGTATCACAAAGCAAACCTGATGTCACACAAAGAAAAACCTCAGTAGAGGAACTGACAGTCTTCTCAGTGATGAGCTTGATTCATTTACTAGTCATCTTCTATAAGACCAAGTAAGGCTGTAGTAGCAAAACACTGCAATTTATTACTCTGTGCTTCCTGTGTGTGTGTGTGTGTGTTGTCATCTCTTTTGCCAAAGACGTGTCAGATACATGTTGCCATGGTGACCTGAGTACTTTTAATGGGCAGGTGGGACACGAGTAGAACCAGGAACAGATGGACCGAAGAATACATTTTCCTCAGAGCTCACAAACTACAGTATGTGCAGACACACAGCTCTCTGCTCACTGCCACTGTCAGACCCAGTGTGTCCTCCACAGATCACCACAGCAGATTTGCACCGATCCCATGGCTCTTAGCCTTCCACACAGTCTTTGTCTCTACACTCAGTCTGTGTCCTTTTTTCCTCTCCTGGCTCTGATTCACAAAATCCACAAAGGATTTGAGAGGAGAGGAGAGGAGAGGAGAGGAGAGCGGTTGTTTATACTTTGTCCATGTTTCCTCCGACAGAGACATTCTTACTTCTGTCTCTATCTCTCCCTCGTCTTGGCAGTGGCCCGCTCACGAAAATGCTCTCGGGATCTCTATCTCTTCCTCCCTGCCCATCTTTCTCTGTCTCCCTCACCTGAGTTCAGTTCCCTGTGCGCTATTAGTAGGAATATAACTTGAAGCATATTGCCAACGTGTCAAAATATTACAGTGGGACAGCCCTCAGAGGGACAGCGGCCATGAATCAAAGCAGAGAATGGCTCTGATCATACGACAGAGGGGGCCCGGGTTGATTGATGCCCTGTCGAGCCCTGAGGTCTCTTGGTGAGGCGCTGGGTGGCAGCGGGGATTGTCTGGCGGGACAGGAAGTCAGGAGATCTGATGGAGGGGTGGTGGTAGACGGAACGATGGCAAGTGACAGGACTTTAGTGCTTTTCCTCTGTGGACTGATGGGACTTAACAAAGAACAAGCAGAAGAAACGCAGCCAGACAATGATTGCAGGATAATACCGAGTTCCTTATTCTCCTCTGATGGTATTTATCAGAACAATAACAGTGGAATATTTTTTCTGCGGCTCCATTGAATTATAATGTGATTACATAATTTGTCACTGTGATTCTGCCACGAGGAGACAGAGGCTTCTCCCAGAAAGGAGCATTAGCAGAGTGGAAGGAACAATGTTCCCTCTACAGGAGCTTGTGTTTCTAAAAAGGGCTCACGACCAAGCTGATGGTAGAAAGGGTTTGATGATACACATGCGCATTCACACACTGAGAAACGCGTCCTTGATACCTCTAGTTATCTTTTCTTTTTTTTTTTATTAACGTTTTTTATCGATTCCACATATCAATATTCAACATTTTACATATACAATTTTCCAACAGTATAAAACATTCCTATACTTCTCCACCAGGGAGCAGAGACATAAACATACAATCTCAAAGAAACGCTTTTGGTAACACTTTACTTGAATAGGTATTCATAAGATTGACATAACACTGTCATAACCATGACATAACAGCTGTCATAAACATCAATGAATACTTATGACAGCTGTCGTTAAGTGTCATTCGGTAAGTTATGTCACTTTTAATGCAAAGTTGACATCGTTTGAGATGTTTTTGTTCTGACAACTTGACATAAAGACAGTTTAAACTGTCATAGCAGACCTAATGGACAAACTTTTAAAATTATGTCAAGTTCTCATAACAAGGACATCTCAAATGATGTCAACTTTGCATCAAAAGTGACATAACTTACCCAATGACACTTAACGACAGCTGTCATAAGTATTCATTGATGTTTATGACAGCTGTTATGTCATGGTTATGACAGTTTTATGTCAATCTTATGAATACCTATTCAAGTAAAGTGTTACCACACTTTTTCACTCCTGTCCTTATTTTCACATCTCTCTTACATCGTCCCCTTTCTCCTGTTGGAGGGTAAACATAATAAACATATGAACAATGAACAAAGTTTGTAGCCTGGACCAAGGGGATCAGTAATCTACCATACACAGTGTCCTTACCGCACAAAATCTGCTCTCAATGGAGACACAAAATGAACCCAGTTTTCCCAGTAATTTTTAAAAGTGTCTGAGAAAGTCAGCTTCTCAATTCTGTAAATATTGAGTGTTACCTCGACCCAATCCTCCATTTTTGGTGCATCAGTTTTTCTTGTTCTCACACACACACTTACAAAGTTTGTTTAGACTCTGTGTGATTTTTGTTGTTGTGTGTGTGTGTCCTCTGCAGGGAGAAGATGCCATTCCACCATGTGCGGGCGGGCCTGCTCTATCCAGACAACTACCTGAGCAGCTCCCTGACAGAGGGCAGCGAAGCCTTCCAGCTCACCAGCATCTCCACAGAGGAGCTGGGAGGTGAGTGAGTCTGTCCAGAGAGAGAGAGAGAGATATGGAGATGGGGAGGGAGGGGTGGCGAGGAGGGCGCTGGCCGGGTGGGTAAAGTGTAAGCTACTACCAATTAATGTTTCACTACTGGAACAATGCAGTTACAATGCTCCAAGTCTCCCGGGGAAAAGTTTTTTCGTTTAGCCATTTTGTCAGCGCTTGACTGGATGCATTGGTTTCCAATTATGGTGCTTAGGAAATAAAATCAGTCACAGAATTCAGCCTGTCGGTGTCTGACAGAAATGAAATATATTTGACTAAGACGGAATCAGAGCACTAAGGTATTGATATCGGTCCCCTAATTCAAGTTTTCGATCCATCTTGCATGAAAATTGATCTCCTCAGAAACAAATAGACTGTAGAGGTATTGCACTTTTCATGTGCTTTGTGTTGTGTTCACTTTACTGATATACATCCACTGCACTGAATGGAGCTCTATATATTTTATTTAAGTAGACCTATGTTTTACATTCCTCACATGGCTTGGAGTTTTTATTTTGTTTCCCCTTTTCTTTTCATTTTTCTTGAAGTAGACCCATATTTTATTACAGTATGGATTTGACTCTTTCCATTGGTTGTAAAGTCATTTCTAAGACTGTAGGGCATCTCTAAGAAAAGGTCCAATAGGGAAACAGACTTGTAATGCACTGTGTACAGTATGAATCATACATGTTAACATTGGATGTATTGTGGCAGAAGTTTTCATCCTCATGTAACTGGCTCACAGACGGATGTACAACTTATGAAGAAGAGAATAGTTGTAAATATCCATACAAATACATACGGACCACTTTCTGTTTCAGTTCTGACCTGTAGTACGTCCTGTAGCCGTGTGCGTTCATTATTAGGTCATCATAAGCACTCAGTTTCATTTTTACCTACAAGTAATGTGGTGGCTAATCTGTTGTAATGGGGCATTTATCCAAACTGATGGCCGAAGCAATGGAAATGGTTTCATTGGGACTTCATTTTTAAAATGGTGCAAACTGACAAAGAGGGGCTTTATTCCCATGCAGGCCATTCAGCATGTGTTCAGCGGGTGCCAGTGTGTGCTGCATGTCGGTGCGCTCAGGTCCAGATCTGAGGCGATCCTGTGACATAACCTCCAAACAAAGACTTCAACGATGCAATGAGCGCATACGCTTCTGACATCAGTCGCTTTGGTGGGAAAGAAAACGGCTAATTCTGTCACCGAGCGAGGACAGAGAGCGCCATGGTGTTGCTTCAGACTGAGGCTGTTTGCTTGTGTTTATACATGTGCCCTATTGTAGTTTTGCTCGAATGAGCTTTGGTATGAAGTACTTTGTAGCATAAATCTTTTAATCCAGTCTCCCTTGTGCACAACTCGACTCAACCCAGTTCACTGAAACGGTTGCTTTAGTGAACTGAAAGCAGAGCAGCTACAGTGACTGGAACATCTCATCATCATCATCACCACCATCATTAGTCCAATTGGCCTGATTCTTGGTCAAGGGCAGCGAGAAGGGTAAAGTAGCCTGGACCTATGTAGAGCTATTATATAAATTGAATTTGGACTCTCTAAGACTCCAGACATTACGATGAGGCATTATCTCGGCGCTGTCAGCTGCAGATCCAACGCAACCAATGGGATTGTTTGATGTGGACAAAATATCCGTGGTATTTGCTGCCAGCATTTGAAAAACTCCTAATCCTACTTCAGAGAGATGCGGAAGGTTCTTCCAGGATCATCTGCTAACACAGATAGAAGGCTAGTTAATCACCCCTGTGTTGGATCGCCACCATCCCCTTCTCTAGTTTCGAGGCGTTTCATCCATCACAGGGAGAATATGAACACTCCTTGAGGGTTGACTCGGTAATACACAGGCGCGCACAAGCCGGGCTGCACGCTCATACAAACAAGACACACAGGCGCTGCACACAGGCATTGCACAGTAATACATCAGGGACCAGCTCATTCGTACCCTATTGAAAATGTAGTCCTCACTGTTGGGCTGCATACAAATACATTTCACTTTGTTTTGGGAGGCTGCACACTCACACATTCGCAGTCCCTTCGCCTCCAATTCTCACTTTTTTTTTGTGGTGGGAGAGAAAGGGAGGCAGTGGCACGGTGCTCGACTCTAGTTATCAGCCGTGAGGGATATTTACTGGCTCAGATGAGGGGGTGCGGCAGGAGGGGTGCAAGTGAACTTAGGCTCTCACGCAACTGACAGAGCAAAGGAGGCAGATCTGAGACAGACTTATTACACAGAGGAAGGAAGGAGCGGCATGTCTGGACGAGAATATTAATGACACGCGGCCTGATAGAGACAGAGAGAAATGAAGATCATGTAATATTCATTGTTTAGGTTTGGAAAATGATTAGTCGCAGGGAAATTGTGATTTAAACTGTCGCGCGGAGGGGGTATTACTCTTCTCGATTGTGTTATTTTGCCAAATGCCAGATAGAATGACACCCGCCCTCGAAGTGAAGAGATCCACATTAAAAATGGAGCACTGGTGTGTGAAAAGATGTTGAATAAAGACTCGCAAAGCCTCTGCCCCGTTTCTGCTTCTGTCTTTATCGAGTCAATAGATTCGACCGACCCAAAGCTCCACCTCCCCTTAGCCCCCGTCCGCTCAGATAGTGTCAACTGATTGACAGGTAATTAGCTGGAGATTGACCGGGGTGTTTAGCAAGAAGGTCCTCGGAGGTTTGAGTAATTCTGCTGCATGGACGGATTGATGCCTCGTGAGATGTGTGTGTTTACTTACACTTCCAAGTTAGGAGGAAGCCTTTTATGTGGGAGGAGAGAGTCGGAAACGCTCTTGGCGATGCTGACGGTGATTGCGATGTGTGGAGGGATTGGGACAGGCCCCTCGTGGGTTTGTAAAACGCAATGAGTGTATAAAGATGTAAAAGGAACAAGGAGAGGGAGAGAGAGAGAGAGAGGAAGAGAGGAAGGGAGGGAGGGGCAGCAGGAGATCACCCTCACCTTGATTTGCATGGAGGACAGGCTGCAGCACTTCCTAACAGGAAAGCCTGTTATCAGCGCTGGGGAAGCACTTTGAGCACCGTCCCACACACCTGCTAAAACCTGTTAATCATTAATGTCATCACATGGATTATTCCATCTGACACCGTCCGGTGGCTCACTGTTTAAAGTTTGGGATGACACTTTATGAGGCTAAAGACACGACCGTACGAATGAAACATGTCAGTTTGTTGGCTGTTCCCATGGTTACAGTTTGTTATCATCAAACAAGTCCTCCAGCCAAAGTAGTTTGTAGATTGTTCTCACAGATGAATAGCCGACTTCCTGATCTGTCCTTTTGTCAAGACATCTGTGGTTTCAAATGACTGACATGATTCTTATTTGTGGCCAATATGGTTACAAATTATGAGATTAACTATGTAAACCAGAAGAGAAGTCTCTGAAAACTCTCTTCTGATTGGTTCAAATACAAATTACAGCAGGTTTCAGGGAAACATTCAGCCCAAATTCTGTACATGGTGGGTCCAGGTGGGCGGAGTTTAGTGACTGCTTTGTTGTGACATCACACAGTCACAGGAAGTCCTGACAGCTGGTTTAAAGTCTCACTTTCTGAATACAGGCTTTCACATAGTATTAATATAGAACCTATACCTACATTATTATCTAATAAGACATGAAAAATTACCTTTTAATCATCATCATGGCAGCAAACAACATGTATTTTGCCACCTGATGCATGGAAGCTCATCATTCACTCTCTTTTAGCTCTGCTTTTGGTCTCTGCCACCTGTATCTGAGTATCTGTCTGTTTAGGCTCCACTCGTCTTTGTGTCTGCTGCTGGGTGCTGAGCAGGTAGCTTAGCATGCATGGGTTTTTGGAGCTTTGGAGCTTTATCGCCGCTTCATCTGGAAACAATAACACGAGCGCAGCGAGGCTGAGCCGAAACAGAAAAGCTGTGGCCTGGAAAATGAAAACAATGAGTTGAAACCCTTTACAGCTGAGAGGAACAGCACAGTCAGGTGACAATTCATAATAGTGTGACCTCTATCATATAAGTGGTCATTTAATTGTCTGCTGATGTGAAAAATATTGATTATAACCACTTTGGGGTTAGAGAATGACTGCGCAGATGATTAAAGGCAATCATGCCGAACAGAGGTAAAGGGCTGGGTACTAAAATATGGCCTTTAGTGTCAAACTCCCACAACCATCCACCTTAACCTCCCCCCTGAGAGGCCTAGAGGCTCCATAACAGCCCTGCATTTCCTTGACAGGAAAATGTAAAGATATGTCATTTTCAAGTGCATGAAAAAACAACCATTGCTGCTTTTTTCTTAAAATCTGTAATGTAAGAAGCACAGACAGAAATCCAGAGATCAAACATACTGAATGTCAAGCAGACAGCCTTTAAAAATGCACTTGAACAGTAAAATAAAAAGAAATCTCCTAACAACATGCCAAACATGTCAGAGTCAGTCACAGCATCTCAAATACAATGAATAAAAGGAAATGAACAAAATAGGGAAACGCAAGTCTTTGGCACAGACATAAGAGACCAGGGATGCCACTCAATCAATTCAATCCCAGCCCCTGGATTCATTTCAAAAAACAAAACATAAAGATGAACACTTTCTAATCTGCTGTTATGATCGTCACTGACCTGCGAGATAGGTGCAAAGCAGTAGGAGTAAAGAGAAGATGTATACTGACAGAAATGCACAGCGATGACATGTTGTGTGTTTGTCCTGCAGAGATCCGTGAGGCGTTTCGTGTTTTGGATCGTGATGGGAATGGTTTCATCTCCAAACAGGAGCTGGGCATGGCCATGCGCTCCCTGGGTTACATGCCCAGCGAAGTGGAGCTGGCCATCATCATGCAGAGACTGGACATGGATGGTGAGGCACTACATAAGGGCACACACTTGGGTGCATGCACTGAGCACACACAGGGCTGACAGCTTGAAATATACTGCACGGCCATGTATATAATGCTTGTGTATAGGTGTTTCTCTTTTCTTTTTCTTTTTTTTTCTTTTTTTTATAACTTTTTATTGGTTTCCATCAGAAAACATAAAAACAAGACAAGAGCAGAAAGGGCTCAACAACAACAACAAGGCAAAAAAGGGAAATTATATATGTATATAAATAAAAATAAATGAATACAAAAACAAACACAAGACAAGAGGGAAAAAAAAGAAGGAGAAAAAAAAGGAAAAGACATCCCCCTTCCCACCCCACCCCAGGCAGCAAGGACACATCAATACAAGGACAGGCTCAGAACATCAGACTATACTTGGACAGTGTAACAATAACATTAATTAGAGTAAATAAATAATAATTAGGAAAAGGTAGAATAAAGAAAAGGAAAAAAAAGTTATTGTAACAAAAAATACATGAAGAAAAAGAACAGAGAAAACACACAAACATACAAGGCTCTAGACATCAGTTTGGGGGCACAAAGGTGTTTCTCTATTCAATGAAAGCAAATAATATAAATATTCTTGTGTGTTTTTGATGTGATGTCAGTATAAAAGCACCAAAACTGAGAAATTCATGCCTTTTACGTTAGAGCTTCCATCCAAATGCTCCTGCAAAAGCTACCTTACGAGTAGCAGGTGGTCGGTTATCAAAAACAAATCCCCCTGAGACGGTAAAGAGAGAACCTGTTTGCTCCTGCTCCTTAAACCGCAGCTCTGCTTGTAAATTCACACAGGACTGCAATTACCCCTAAAGCAGTCCGTGCATCACAAACAAGCTAGTCAATCTTTCAGCTGGGTCTTATCTTCCTGCTCTTGATTCCACAGCTTGTGGTAAATATCAAAGGTCAGAGCTAAAAGCATTTTGCTTTTGCCTCCGCGCGAGCGACGCTGCCATTTGTTCCGAGGAGAAGGAGACGGCATCTCCCCGTAAAAATCCTCTACCTCTGAACCGCCGTCGTCTCCGTGTCATCACTCACCGAGCACTGGAAGCTATCACTGCTGCTGCAATTAGCCGAAGCATGTCAATCATTATCAGGTGTTATAGGCGACCTGCGCGGTTCTTCCCATATAATTAATTTCACGCGCTTTAGAAATTGTAATCCGTTGATCTGTGGCATTATCCTCTCACCCGTCCTTCAGATTTTTAGGCAGAGTACTCTATAATATAAGATTATATTATGTTCAATTCAGAGCTGCGCTTTCAGAGACTGCAGTCAGGTTTCAGAGCAGAGAAGTGATGATTTTTAATACCTCTGATGACTGAAGCGATACAAGGCAGGACTGCTTTGTGTGAAGCAGCAAGCGGCCAGTCATCTCTGGGTAATTGCTGAGACATTTCCTCCAAAAAACTGTAATTTTCAACTAACCGTGGTGGGAAAATGAATTATTTACCAAGTAAATACCAACTTCATCATACGTGATGAATTGTATGCTTACGTGTGGACAAATTTCACATTTGTTCATGTGCAGCCGGCCTGCTGTGACCTCATGGAAAGACTCTTACACAGCAAGTCATCAGACTTCAGTTTTTGCAAGTGTACAAGTTAAATACTTGCTTGATTTCCTCTTTAATTAGTACCAAATTGCAGCTTTTCTATTTTTTTTCATGGGAACTTCTTGGAAATTATTCAGAAATTACACCCATAAAATTAAGTGTTATCCCACCAAGCAATAAAATCACAAGAGCGTTGGCAGTTGTGCAGACTACTACTAATGCTTCAAATATGCTCCTTATTATAGCACGTAATAAATAGACCATTAGATAAGACTGTACACTCAGGGTAATATGGATGTTAGCACTATATGGTATCATAGGTCTATCCAGGAACTCAATTTGTAAGACATGCTGTCGTGGAGATGTTCACTGAACGAGACGCTGGCTGGTGATTGCAATCTCCAACAACATGCAGCCGTAGAATACATAATGCAAAATGCC
Source organism: Trachurus japonicus (assembly GCF_045865225.1). Classification (NCBI taxonomy): domain Eukaryota; kingdom Metazoa; phylum Chordata; class Actinopteri; order Carangiformes; family Carangidae; genus Trachurus; species Trachurus japonicus. The sequence continues at coordinate 26,428,939 of NC_140920.1, read as the reverse complement.
TTGCAAGTTGTATCCACTGAATTTAAATGTAACCAAATGTTCCCGGAGTTGAAGAAAAAAGAAATATATCACACAACTGCTTGTGCACAGACACACAGGTGCACACACAATATTTGAAAGGTCAATTAGGCCTTGAGAAGTCTGAGTGTTTGTCATGGATGAGGGCTCATCCATCTGCTGATCGATGTCAGTACACTTTTCTCTCTTTCTTTGCAAATATAAACTTTGCTGATTTTCTGTGTGTGTGTGTGTGTGTGTGTGTGTGTGTGTGCCTGCAGGCGATGGCCAGGTGGATTTTGAGGAGTTCATGACGATACTGGGGCCCAAACTGCTGTCGTCAGACAATCGAGAAGGATTCCTGGGCAACACCATTGACAACATCTTCTGGCAGGTGAGACACAGAGCGTCCGTCCTCTTCCCAGCTGGCAAAGACACTGTTTCCCCATCACCGACACTCTCCATCATTTACCCGTTCCATCCATTACGCCTCCTCTTACTCACTCCGTCTCACCTCTGACTGTGTATTTCAGGAGTCAGAGCTGGACTTCCATCCTTAAAGCACAGCCCAAGTTACTGCAGGGAGTCTGCACAGCCTCACACCTACTTAAGTGCAAAAATACACACATAAACACACTCTCAGGCCCCCCAACTGCTTCCTCTGTTCTGTCAAAAACACAGACTCTCTTCTCTTTCAACTCCGAGCCTTGAAGGAAAAAGAGACCTGCTGAGAATTAAGTCTTTCTTTACATGAAGTATGTGTATGTTTTTGGCTTTGCGTGGGTGTGGATGTGTGTTTATCATTCACAGTGTTACAGAGGGTATTACCATTATGAAGATTTCCGCGATGTGCTCCTTTTTAATAGGGGAAGTCTGAGCTTGTGTGCTTTCAAGTGTCCAAACGGGGCTCAGTGGTGATTAAGGCTGCAGCTCATCTACATGTTTCTGAGCATGCTTACTTTGTTTTAGAAAATTGCTCTACATAGAAAATCTTCTGCTTCAAACAGTGTTTTTTTCTGCCTCTTAGGTAAGACATGCGACAATAATGAAAAGTGCATGTGTGTGTGTGTCAGTGTGTGCCTGGGTGAGCCAGGCGACAGCTCTCAGGAAGCTGTTCTCGGATTTTCCTCGAGTCAAATGAGAGGAGAAACGTTTAGAGGGTGACTCACTGGAATGAGGAGGTGTGTGTGTATTTCAGGTTAAGAAAAATATACTAGGCCACATTTACATAGACGATCTTCATTGTGCAATCACTTAGAAGAGAATACCATAAAGGAAAACAGCCATCTATCGCATTCACACATCAGGACACAAAGGAAATTAATGCAAAAAAAAAAAAAAAAAAGGGAAAGTCAGATTTGGAGCTCAGGATCATTTGTGTCTAAGCTGCGTGGAACAGAGCACCTTCTTTAAAATGAGACACCATGGTGACAGAGAGACGGGGGAAATAGAGAGGCAACGCTGGACAACATGTGGGGGAGAGGGAGGGGGAGGATGGGGGGATGCCCCACATAAAGATACAGGAATATAAAAGAAAACCCACAAAGGAGAAGAGTAGGAGAAAATGAAAGAAGAGGTGCAAGAGACTGTGATTCATGAAGGTTGCAGACGGTGTGCGTCTCAGGGGTGATTTAAACCGTTCACCTCCCACAAAGAGAGAAAGACGGAGCGAGAGAAAACAGGAAGAAAGGGGGACGGAAAAATGAGACAGAAGAGGACGGAACGCAGGAGAGGGGAGAGGAAGCGGGCAATGAAAGCAGAGCAGAAGAATATAGGAAGGAGGAGGAGGAGGTGGAGGGAGATGAAATGGTGGAAGGAAGTGTGTCTGAGGACTGAGTGCAGTGTTTGCGCGTGTGTGTTTGTTGTGCGTGTGTGTGTGTGCGTCTGTTTATATTTAACAGACCTCAGAGGGAGACGGGAAGAGAGAGATAGAGTCATTGTGTTGAAAAGAGAAAGGTGGAAGAGAAGGAGGCACCTCACGGTGGGGCATAATGACTCGCTTCAGATGATACTGTATCCTCACACAGTCAGATATCTAATGATGACTGAATGAATTCATGTTGGTGTTGGCATGCTTTGTGTGTAATTACATTTTCCTGTGTGTATATACGTATATCTCGAATGGATTGTGTGTGTGTGTGTGTGTGGCCTTTGAAATTTCAATTTTTTAGTTTATTTTTTCCACAGTAGCATGGTCGGAGTGAAACCTCGGGGAGATTCAGATATCTGCTTTGAAAAACTCCTGAGTCAAGTTACCACGTTTCTGCTGACAGTCAGTAAATTAGATTTGAAATAGGAAGCATCCAGTCTTCCATTGCAAATTAAGCTGCAGTGCCTAAAGATAGTCATTTTCAGCTGCGGCAAAGACAACAAATATTCACCAATATCTTAACAGTGTCTAGAAGGTTGCAGAATCTCTCATCATTTAACAATAGCTGGAAGATGTTGTTGACACTTGTCAGCCTCGCATTCGTTTTAGTCGGCAGGTGCTTGTTTTGTTTTTTTATCCCAAGGGGCTTATGAATTTTTCCTGCCGTTGCTAAAGGGCCCTTAAAAACATGGAGACACAACTTTGGCTACTGCCACCGTTGTTTTTAAGCTCATCCACAAATCATCTGTAGAGTAAGAGAGTAAACTGCCTGAACTTGTACATATGGCTTAGGGTTTTTCTGACCTCCAGTGGTTTCACCTGTCAAGCCAGTGCACTGATGTACAGGTGCACTAACAGACCCTCACCATAGGAGATCAGATGACAGCCAGGGTCTCCGGTGTCAAAGTAACATGCTTTGTAGCTGTTCACCTTCAGTTCCTCACAAAGACTTTTAACAGTCATATACAGTAACTCTTTATTTTACTCCCACCTTTGTGAAAAAGTGATTATTTATGCAACTGTAAGAGGCTCAAGTCAGTTGAAGCAATTCAGTGGCCTTAGGTGTAATTGTTTTGGCAGCAGCACGGCCGTACTAACACTGCCACCTCACAGCTAGAGGGTTCGATTCCCCAGGCAGGGTGGAGTTTGCATGTCCTCTCTGTGGCTGTGTGGGTTCTCTGGCTTCCTCCCACAGTCACACACTCACATTCACATTCACACCACAAGGAGTGCGTTGTTTGTCTCTTAATGTCGGCTCTGTGATAGATGGGCGACCTGTCCTTAGCGTACTCCTCCCTGCGCTATGGACGATGGATGGAATCAGTCTCTGAAGAAAAAACGGTGTGAAAATCAATAGCAGGCTCTTTTAAGTTGAGTTGTATGTGTCACAGTGAACAGCTCACCTCTACAGGTTTGTGTCGAGAGTTATATGATTGATGTCAAAGGGATAGTTCAACTTCTGGCAAATTGGCCCATTGCCATGATCCCTACGCTACAGAGGCTAATGGGATTTCTTGGTTTCCCTCATCAAACTCATCAAATTCACAATCCAACAACTCCAAAACGCTCTGGTGGACAAGTTGTGACCTGCACATTCACCACGCTATGAGATAATAACACAACGTTACCAGACAGAGTTGTTTTAGAGGTAAATTCATGCAAAACCGCTGCATTTGCCTCGTAACGTTCTCTTATTATCTCATAGTGTGGTGAATGTGCAGGTCACCTGGGCCGTAAAGTATACCCCCGCAGCCCCCGCGAGGCGGGGGGGCCCCCGCATGCCGTGGGGGCCCCGCCCCCGCCCGTTAAGCCGGGTTTCCACCGAATCAACGGCCTTTTTTTTTTTTTTTTTTTTCTTTTTACACCGCAACATGGTTCACGTCATGATAACTTCTGTATTTTGGCCATTCAAGCTTCCACAGTCCATAGTTCTCTTCTTTGTTTGATATTTCAAGAGACTTTTGGTTAAAGCAGAAGTAAGTGATATATTTGTGTTAATATAAGTCTTAAATAGTTATATCTTCCGACAGCAATCACTTACATAGAGTGTTTGGACTGAAACACGGGTCTGTCAGTCACTCTGCTCTGCTCTGAGCCCAGGAGAAAACATTTATCGTATCCTACAGTTTTTATCCAATGAGGAGAGAGAACGGCATGCAGGGCTGTGTGTGCAGCCAAGGGACGCCGTGAATGTGGCGACGTAGGGACGAGGACTGTTATGGTGCGTTCAAGGAAACTCGTATTTTTCCGACCGTGACGTCGTACCAGTTCAATCACCGGTCGGAAGTTACGAGTGGTTGTTATAGTGACTTTCACAGGTAAAACAGGTCGGAAAAACACGAGTGGGTTGCCTAAAACGCTACAAAGTCGTAAGTTGTGATTTGAAGCTGTAATTTACGATTTCAAAAGCCTGCCTGGAACGCAGCATTAGCGAAAACGACCGGACCACTTACTTCTGCTTTAAGTAACCATGGAGGATAGCTCCTAGGCAGGATCGTTCTGCTGTGTTGTCGCTGCCGTCACCCCCCCCCCACCCGTCATCGCGGCCATCGCCTCGCCGCCGCCGCCCCCCGAAACCCCCCCCCCCCGTCATCGCCGCCGTCTTCGCCGCCGGGGGGCCCCGCACAGTTACGTTACGGCGCTGCAGGTCACAACTTGTCCACCAGAGCGTTTTGGAGTTGTTGGATTGTGTATTTGATGAGTTTGATGAGCAAAACCAAGAAATCCCATTAGCCTCCGTAGCGTAGCTCTGGGCAGCTTGCGGCTCTAAAAATAGCTTGCACTGACAATTAAAGGTAACAAACCCACTGCTATGACTATAGGGATTATGGCAATGGGGCAATTTGCCAAAATGTTGAACTATCCCTTTAAGTCAAAATCATACAAGTTGCATAGATTTTATGTGTATCCATGTTTCGGAGTTTTTCCCATGAAAACAGAAGCTGAAGAAGAAGGAGGAAGGAAGCAGAGAGAAGTAGGTGGTCAGGGACAGCAGATGTAGATGACAGTGATCGTCCTAAGACAGTCTGCATACCGTTCATATGACCAGTCATGCCAAATGTGGAGTAATTTTTTTCTAAATGTGATGCCTCTTACATAATGACTGCCATTTGGTGGATGGTTTTATCCAAAGTGCGGCACCGTAAGTGCAATTATTGTAGCACTGGTGTCTGAAAAGTGACTGGGACTGGGCTCAGCTCCTCCACTGTGGAACATTTTAGCTTCAGGTTGTCAACATCTATTTTTAGCAGCAGTCTTTCATTCCATTGCATGCAATAGTGACTGATAATGCTTCTATGGATATAATACATGTTTTATTCATTTGTAGCTGGTTGTAGCCCCTGCTGTTAAAAATGACTTGCAGTATTATGCAACACATGTCCTCTATTATTTGTGCATATGCAGATCATGTGGATACACAACTCTATACTATTTTCTTGGTCAAAGCACATTGGTAAAATGTTTTGCAAATTAAACTTTGCTAGAGCATGAGTGTGCCAGCAAACCCTGACAGAACAAATGTGAGGAAAAGGGTACAGAGTTAAAGGGACAATGCTTGCAGGTTGTCAGTCAGTGTGACTTGTTAGACAAGGGTCAGAAGATAAAGCAGGTGGACGACCGGCGAAACAAGCTTGTGCTGTACGAGGGCAAGCAGGATTAGACAGGAAGGACGGCATGTAAGCACCTGTTCTGCTGATTGATGTGTCCTGGCTGCTTCAGTATGTCACCGGTCAGTGCTCGCCATCCCCTGCTGTTTCCCTGTCACACGCACGCTCACACGCACGCACGCACACATTGCATATTTGAGTTCATTCAGCGAAAGGCAAAATGCTAAGACACGTAAACTCTCAAGTCTTCACACACCATCATCGCTCTGTGTGTGTGTGTGGCTGTGGATGTCCTTCAGAGGCCAGGCGGGTGGAGAAATCACTCTGCTGGTTGGTAACAGGTAGCAGCTCCACTGTGGCTTTTCCCTCCTCAGACAGACAGACAGGAACATTGTACATTCTCCGTGCTCCTGCCCTGAGCTGTCATGTTGTCTGTCCTGCGGCTGCAGTCCAAAGAGTTGCTCCTCCACTCGCCTGCGTCCATTCAAAACAGAGATAACTTTGGCAAGAAGGACAGCAGAAATCAAGCGGCTCAAACTCCCGCTGCCACTCCCTGTTTGTCTGCCCCGGAGTGCCTCACAAGGCTGCATGAGTCAGAGCAGATAAAGGTCCAATCTGTGCTTTTGTGTGAGAGGAATCTGAGACACATGAATGAAAGTTATCATTGTTAAATATTTAGACATGTTTCACAGCGTTTCTTAGCTTGAAAAAAATTAAATCAAATGATCTACTTTTAAAGGGAAACTATTCAAGTCTGGTCGCTTTTCCGCTGTTTTGCTAACCCTCCTCTCAGCCATGTGCATTTGTTTACAACAAATATGGCGAAAAATCAATACATGGAGCGGTGGATAACGTTATATAACATATTCGATGTTACAACGTGTATATCTGTGTACTCTTCACTGTCATAAACAAAAGATTACGGGTTACAGACCGCATTTGTGTTGCGGTGCACAGAGACGAGAGCTGGGACACCGGGGCAGTGGCCAGGTACACTGATGTTGCAACGAGAGAGACGCCAGGTGGAAGGCAGAGAGCCTCCATTCACTTGTAACAAGTCACAAGTTATGTAGTTAACTATCACAATTACAGCAGCCCCCGCCCTCATCATGGATCTATTGGTCCTCGTCCCTATGTCACCACATTCACGTACAGCCCTTGGCTACACACACAGCCCTTCATGCCGTTCTCTCTCCTCATTGGATAAAGGTTGTAGAATACAAGGAAGTATACAAGAAGTTTTCTCCTCAGCTTACAGCAGAGCAGAGTGACTGACAGACCCACGTTTCGGTCCAAACACTCTATGTAAGTGATTGCTGTCGGAAGATAGAACTATTTAAGACTTATATTAAAGGGACAACGAGGAGTTTTGGAAAAGCGAAGCGTTTTCACACTACATTTATGAGCCTCTGCGCACACCGTAAAATTCTTTGACCGGCGCAAGACAGACTCATGTTTTCATTCATAAAGAATCAAACTCAGAGGTTCGAAGACGATCACATACCATCGTAGTTCCGACCATAAACTGCGATTCGACTGCGTTATTCTCATGACTCGCCACGAAACCGAAAGTAAAGAAACACTGGTCAGCTCGCCCAGCATTTCCGCCACCACTAATAATAACAAAATAATGATAGAGACAAAACGATATATTAATCGAAAATGGGCCCATTAACAAGTGTGGGTAGCGTAGATTCATCCACATTAATATGAGACTTTTTTACAACCAAATAGAAACTCCTCGTTGTCCCTTTAACACAAACATTCCGCTTACTTCTGCTTTAAGGTAAAAATGTAGCATAGTCACGGGAGAAATCCTGTTTAGTTCCTCTTTAAAAACGTTTCAATCAAATTGGGAGTGACAGCAGGTTATAACCTATACTATACCTATCATATTTTCACTCTGGCCAAGGTGTTCACAGGGTCAAGACAAACATCTATGTCTCTTTTGATTATAAAGCAGGTCTAAGTTCTGTATTCTGTGAAAGTATCAGGTCACTGAAATGCAAACACAAACTTTAACGAGCCAAAAGGTTTTCTGTAACTTGGCGATGTCACAACAAAAATAGTCACCTGTCTCAGCCATTCCCCAAGCCCCACCCACCTGAATCCAACACCTACAGTAACCTTGTAGGATTTGCTTTCCCTGAATGTTTTTTCTGAAAACTTTCGTATTTCTGTTTGGTCACTCAGAAAACAAACAGCCAATCAGAAGAGAGGTTCAGAGACTCTCGTCTGATTGGCTCACTGACCTGTTGTTACTAGAGAGAGGAGATGTAAAATACCATCCCCCTGCTGAAATGAGCATCTCCTCTTCACCATCTCAACTCGTTCACGGCCATACACCATTATTGTCTGCCAGTTCTGTTTCTCCATCTGTGTCTCCCACTACGACCATCTCAATTCTCTCTGACCTCACCACACTTCCTCTTTTCTCATTTTATACCATCTCTCTGAGACGCTCTGTCAGTCTCCTATTTTCTTCCTCTCTGCCTCAGTATGTCCATCTGTTGTGTTAAACCAAGCGACTGATTGTATTTTAATCTGAGGTAAATAATCTACACGTAGAAGCTGTGTGTGTGTGTGTGTGTGTGTGTGCTTCGTAGCTTGCAGGGGGGTTCTGCTGGAGGGACTAGTGAGACATGATGTTAATGAAGGGCCGGCATGGGGTGGGACAGAGGCGAAGATATTCACACTTCAACTCAGTGTTGGGTCAGAGCCCTATAAATCTTATTAATCATTTAAAACACAAACATGCAGCTGAGAATACAACTACCTACATCTATTTTTTAAAGCGATAGGTCCATTAACTTCATAGTGCATACATATATTTATCCAATAACAGGTTTGCATACTGATTCAGACACCCAAATATAGCAGCAGTGATGCAAAGGCGAACATGCTGCCATTTCATCACAACAGACATCTTCCTTACTTACATTTACAATACATTGAGGCAACAGAGCACAAACGTAGAGACACCATGATTCTTCACAGCTTGTACATTTCACACCTCATTCTTATCGTCTATATTTATCTGCCCTCACAAAGCCAGTTTGTGGATAACTGTGTCTCTGCATTGATCGCCGTGTGCCCCTGCAGTTTGACATGCAGCAGCTGTCTCTGGATGAGCTGAAGCAGGTGCTGTTCCACGCCTTCAGGGACCACCTGACAATGAAGGACATAGAGAACATCATCATCACCGAAGAGGAGAGCCTCAATGAAACCTCAGGGAACTGCCCTGAGTATGAGGGAGGTGAGGAAGCTGTTCATGTTCATGCAGACTTTGCTGTTATAAATATCTGTGCTTACAACAACTCATAGCGTAGCGTAGACCATGACCAAAACACATTTTCACTGTGAGCTACATAAGATCAATACTACTCTGATGTCTGTTGTAAGCATGGAGCTTGTGCCAAGGAGAGGCAGTTTATCTTAGCATGGAGATGGAAGGCAGGGCTAAATTAGCTCTTTTCCCCCACATACTTGTTTCTACATCTCTAATTCGTTCAGCAGTTAAGATAGTTCTGGTGCTGACTGCTTTCACTCTTCATGACATGCAATTGCCTAATCAGAGTTTCCATGGGAACAAATAATTAAATTAATGCCTAGCTACATAGCATCATCCACAAAACAGCAAAAGAAAGGTGGCAACAGGTTGAGATTAATATCTCTTAACAGGTTGGCGTGTGTTAGAGTAGAGGAGTAGATTCGTTACCTTTAATTGTCGGTGCAAGCTATTTTTAGAACGGCGGAGCAGAGCCGTGAGCTGCTCAGAGCTACGCTACGTAGGCTAATGGGATTTCTTGGTTTCCCTCATCAAACTCATCAAATACAAAATCCAACAACTCCACAACACACAATATGAGATAGCGTTCTGAGCAGCTTGCGGCTCTGCTCCGCCGTTCTAAAAATAGCTTGGACCAACAATTAAAGGTAACAAACCTACTCCTAAAACTATAGGGATTATGGCAATGGGCCAATTTTCCAAAATGTTGAACTATCCCTTTAACAACAGCAGGCCTCAAACTGGCATATTTTTTCTTAAAAAGTGAAAATGTTAACAGGAAAGATATAAAACCCACTATTTCCTGTAGTCTCCTGGCTGCAGGAAACATAAAATATATAAAACAACATGAAATCACAAATTGTCATTTTACCTTTCCAACAAGACCTAACATGTAAATTAACAGGCTGTTGTTGCCATATTTGATCTTGGCATCTTTCCTCAATCTTTCACCCCTCCTGCTAAGCTAAGCTAATTACCTCCAGGCTCCAGCTCCACACCCAAGGCCCAGATATTCAGAGTGTATTGATCTTTACGTCCAACTCTTAGCAAGAAAGCAAATAAAACACGTTTCATGAAATGTCACAGTACTCCTTTAAAGCTAAATTATAGATGTACAAATAACAATTTGCTTCCAGGGACATTGCACAAAACTCGTTCTAAAATCTGTGTGAGGTTGAAAAAAAGTAGAAAAGAAATAACTTTTCAACACACAGACACTTTTTCAAATTAAATTTTGTTTGGCCAAACAGAGGGTGAACATTTTTAACAGCTACTGTCCGGCAGCATCCACCACAGAGCTTTCATAGTGTGCTGATAGTTAGAGAGGTGGCCATTTTGATAAAATCCATTAATGCCAAGGTCATTAAATAACTGGTAGGTTGTTAATTGGTTGTTTGAGTGCCCGAGTGAAACACAGGAGGAATTTTTCTTGAGACATAGATTTTGTTGCTCGAGGGAAAACAGGGAAGCGCAAACCCCAAACTGACCCTTGGTTAGTTATGGTCCAGAGTTAGAAATTGCCTGTCTGCAGTGAAACTTCAACCAAGTCAGACTAGGACAAAGGTAAGGAAGGATCAAACACGCTTTAAAACTAGGAAAGTCTTAATGAATCCATTGGGTACTGGCCTACAGTCTTGGGGAGCCCGAAAAAAGAGAGTTAAGAGGAAATGGAGAAACTTAGGGACAGTGAAGGGGGAGATAAGAGGCTAAAGAAGGGGATCAGGGAACTGCTGGCTTGGCACTCTTTTCACAAAGTTTCTGGTGTTGAGGGAAGTGCAGGTCGTGGAGTTAGGGAAAAGAAAAAGAACGGCAGAAAGATGAAGAGGAGAGGAAGAGAGGAGGCGGAGAAGTAGCTAGATGAAGAGGTGTAGAGCTTCTCTTGTAAACAACAGCTGTGTGCTTCCCCACATTTAACCCGCCTCACACATCCCCAACATCCGTCTTTCATGTCTGCTTCCATCTTCCTCCTGTCCAGTGGGACGTCAGTGCCTTTCACAGTCCCTCTTAGATCCACGACTCAGAGCGACGACTTGATTTATTGATGCAATGTATGATTTTAACAAACCGAGACAAGGGGCCTGATGGAGAGGAAACTTTTGGTTGTTGCTTTTGCTGCGAGGCCGGTTGGAGGACACATCTGTCCTCACTACTCATCCTCTTTCAATCTACAGAGATTTTCTCTTTGGGGGAAACAGGCCTTTCAGCCCAAACATAGGTAGCAGAACAAAAAGTTCCATCTCCTCACTCTTGTCTTTGGTTTGGCTACAGCAGAGATAGTGTTAGAGTCGGTTTGTGCCTCCGCATATTCCACATTTTTACATCGGAGACATTTGTGATGCTGATAATCTGGGTCACAGAATTAAGATGCAGAACAACTAGCAACCAGAAATATTTTTTTCCACATTTAATAGGGTCACTGAAAGTGCACCATGAGAAACTGGTTAAAATTCAGCGATACAGTTAATTCAGTGCAGGGTGCTCCAGAGGCTCACCAGTTAGAGTACCATAAAGGCTTAAGTCCCAACCACAGCGGCCTGAGATAGAATCCACCATGCAGCCCCTTGCTGCAAATCAACCCCCCCCTCTCTCTCTCCCTGACCCTCCTGTCTCCTCATGGGATTATGTTCTTTGTTAATGGTAACAACCACAGTTTTTTACTGTGACAAAGTAGAATAGAAATAAAAATAGAAATAGAAAAAAACTTTTTTGTCCAGCCAAGGCAGAATTTTTTCCAATTACATACAGACACAGATTTGTAAACAGGGTTTACACAAAACAAATGTGTCAACAAGGAGTACATCAAACAAACACAGAAGTACATCTGCACAGAGCATCTGCGTGGGTTACATACAGACACCCATCAGTAATCGTTTTTTAAATTTGTTAAAATTTCAAAGGTTTTGGTTTCTTATGGCAACTGCTGTACTGGATAACGTCTGGTCTGAGGATAAGAAAAGTAAAATCCCTGGACATGCTGAAGTATCTATAGCACTGGGTTACAGAAACTAACAAACATTAGCAAAGATGTGACATCAATCAACTATTGACACACTAAAACATTTTAGGGGCTTTTATGCTTCTATAACATGTCACATTTGATTCAGACTAGAGGGGCAGTCACATTTCTCTGTTTATTTTACTGTGCTATTTTTATATCTGAGTAGATTTCTCCTGAACATTAGCATACTAATGCAACATGCAATCGCGATTCCTGTTTATGGCCTGTCAACTGTAAAGCTTTTTCTCTCTCCTCCTGCAGAATGTTATCAGATGCAAATTGGGTCAAATTTTCATTTGTATTTTTCACAAGATTGTGAATAGGCTATTGGTTTCAAGTAAAAGCGTATTGAATTTTACAGTACATATTTTTTAAAGGTTGTTTTTTTTCCCATACCATGCCATAAATCTTACACCAAGCTCTCCAGTTTTATACCTTAATTTATTCTGAAGGTTTTCACTGAGGAGTTTGTTAATATACGGTAATATACTGTATATAAGTGCTTGATTGATTATGTAACATTTTATTCCTAAAAACATGGCAAAAAAGATATTTTTTATGTCTATTGTCTATTGAGTTTTCTGTTTTATGAAGTGATAAAAAGAGCTACCCTAAATCCCCTCAGTAAAAAGCTTTGGCTTTCTGTCAATAAGAGAAACAAGATACCTGGATTTCTCCAGTTTTCAGATGCCTGTTCTAAAGATTTTTATGCAAATTAGCATATATTTATCAAGATCAATGGTTCCCAGCCTTTTGCAACCCATGGCCCACTTTCAGATCTCAAAACTCCGGGGGGCCACAGGTAGGGAACACTGATCTGGATATTGCCTGATTTGCATAATGTCTCATTTGCATAAATAAACAAAATTTATTTTTGTGTGTTAACTCCTGTCTCTTTTTTCTTCTCTTTTCGTTCCTCCCAGTCCATCCTAAGAAGAAGAATCGGCAGACGTGCGTCAGGAAAAGTCTGATATGCGCCTTTGCTATGGCTTTCATCATCAGTGTCATGCTTATCGCAGCCAATCAGATGTTGCGGAATGGCATGGAGTAACCTATTGCACTGTGAGCATGGGGAGTGGACAGAACAGCCATGACCTCACATCTTGTCTTTGCAGCCAAAGCTGGACCAGCCACAACCCAAGCACTTCTCTAAACAATCAGTTGAGGTTTTTTTTTTTCTTTCTTTTTTAGTTTGTTTTGAACTTAACCTTATAGAAGCAGACAATATGAGTAAAATGAAGAGAGATATATTTGTTTTGCATTGAAGATATTACCCTGCAGAGTTACTGGACTCACTGGTCATATGGAACCTGAACTGAAAAAAGAATAATGTTTTTATATAAAACATGAGTTTAAAAAGAAGGATTTATTTTGCTCTTTCCAAGACCAAGACCACCCTTTAAACTTAATTTTTCTAATTACTGAAAATGCGTATCAGGTGCTTTGAGCCATTACTAATTTAAAAGAAACAAACAGTGGATATTGTGGACAACTGCATATTTACCCCAGAGAAGTTGCGCTGAATGTGAACTGAGTGAATGTGGGCACTGAATGTTGGGCACAGTATTTAAATGCATAGAAAACCCCTCCCACCTCATACGGTGTTGTATTAACATCACACCTTTTGTGAAACATTTACGTCCTCTGCTCAGTCCACTAATCTTTGAAATCTACAAGGAGCACAACTCAATAATCAGTGAGGGACCACTAAGTATCACCACTGTCCCACTGTCTCTACTGACTAATTGAACGGTCCCTCAGCGTTTGTGTCGACCACACACACAATGGAAGCTCAGGCTTTCTGAGAGGTGTCTGATATAGGAAAACTAGAGACACCAAAACCGTCCAATAAAAGTGGACCAGGCTGAGATAAATAATTTTCAGCTTTATGTTGGGAGAAAATGTTTCACCTCAGCATCTCATGGTAATATACTGCCCAACTGTGGTACATGTAGACCACACAAAAAGCATGACAGTAGGCTATATACACTGCCATACCAAACGTTACACTAACCCCAGCTTCCCGTGGATTTCACTGTATATATTGTGCTACTTAGCTTGTGTAATGTATTATTCCTCTAAACTGCAGAATGTATGAAGGGTAGGAACTAGTGAGTTATATCAGGGATATACAGTAGAGCTGTGAATTACTGTTGCTATGGCTGCTTTCTTGGTGGAGGTTGCATCCCAGTGGTTAAGATGAGAACTGCAGCTGAGGCTGAGCGCTTGGACAGCCCTGTTGGTTTACAAGGCGTTCAAAGTGAAGAACAACAGCACTGATTTTGAGTTTTGATAAGTGTTGTACCAGTGTCAGATGGACTGTTTGGTCTGTATTGGTGAAGATTCACTACTTTTAATAGCAAAATCATGATTTTTTTTTTCTTCCCACAACTCAGATTTGTGCTGTTGCACCAGTGAGCAGCTCAGGATTGGATGAGAAACTGAAGGTGTCTAGCTGTGGTGCCTCTGATAGTTTCTGGGGTCATATCTGTGTTTTATGGTCCAGGTCTGAGAGCACCACCACGTTGTAAAGCTCAGTGGGATCAAACAGTTTGAAAAAGACCTTGTAGGTGTTTACAATCATTCTCCTCTTTTATAATGGAGCCGCCTAGGGTTGAACATCTTATTGACGCCACCGATCAAATTTGATGCTAAAGTTGTTTTTTCTAAAGTGGATGCAGGGCTGGTCAGTAAAGAGATGTCACTGTTTATCTACTGTCATTGAAATTGTGCTGTGGTTATATGTTCATTTTCTGTTACTGTTTTTCCTAAAAAAAATTCTCGTGTCCAAACAAAGGATCGTTTCCAAATAAGATTTACATGAGATTTTTTGTTCAACACGTTTGAAGCATCATTGGAACACAGTTCATTACAATGAGCATCATCTCTTATTATTTCACATGTGATTATTTTGTGATATTAAAAATATTTTCATTAATATTGTGACACTTCTTTCAACACGTCTGGCCCTATGTGCACGCCATCTTTTAGAATAGACACGTTGGTGTTGTGTTCGTTGCCACAACGTTAAAAAGTGTGGATTATTTCCCTGCACGGTGCTCCCCTTGGACATCACTGGATCAGAGACTGTTTCGTTCCCGTTAATACGCAGGAGCGATTATTCCTTCTCTCATCTTTTGCTGGGATGGACAAAAGCAGAATTAGATATTTCAATCAAACTAATGTGAGTTTAAATGCCGTCGGTGTTAGACAATGTATAAAGAAGGCAAGAGGGAGAGGGTTTTCTTATGAAATAAAAAAAAACGAGCTTTGTAAGATCAAGTATAACAGCAAAAATGTATTATACTGTAAATCAGTATGCATGTTGTTGTTTAGATTTTCATGTCTTTGATAGACAGGGAAATCCATTTAATCTTTCTTTGTGGTGGCACAGCCTTGATTTCAATGTAGGTATGTATGTACTACTGTCACATATTTGACTTTCCAATTTATACTGTAATAGCCATTTTTCTAGTTTCTACCAGCTATTAATCAAATCAGAGAGCAGGAGAGGGCATTTTCATAAATATGCAAATACAAGGTCACATGATCATCGCCATCATCATCTCTGTTGCACATCATCTAGGCTAGGGTACGTAGGCCTCACTGTGGATGGTTCAAATTGACGATGAGTACAATATCTTGTGTGTTTTAGCCACATTAGGTTTTTCTGGAATGTTCTCACTGCCCCATCGTCCTGTATAAAAACTGCTGTATAATGTATGCTACACTTCTCCTCGTGAGTCAGTTCATGTCTTTGATATTCTCGGCACATCGACATCTGACCAACGGACCATGTTTTCACCTTTTGTCTATTAGCGCCATGGTCCTTTTGAAACCAGCATACACCACTTTCTCTTAACAACTGTCTAATAATTGTGCCATTCAGACATCCTTGCATGGCTATGTAAGGGAAACTCCTTTGAAAGACCTTTTACCAACACTTTGAAGTTTACATTGTTATACTGTACATCTGTAACAAGACGGGATCGGTTCATGATTTTCATGGTTTTGAAAATTGCTTTTGAGATTTGTTTTTACCAAAACATGTTTTTACCTTGTAGATTGTATAGAGATAAAAAAAAAGAAAGAAAATTAAACACGGATATGTAATACAACCTTGGCATGCTGCTTAGAAAAGGAGAAAGAAAACAGCAATAGTTACCAACTGAATGGATATTTAAAAATGCAAATAACAAATTTAATCTGTTTAATCTAAAAATATATCCATATGTTTATGCAATAAAACCTTGTTTTGATAGAAATACAAGGCATGTGTGTTTACTTGTGAAAGTAGGGATTCTCCGACCAACACATCCAACACAGTAATGATAAAACAATGTCACTCAGCAACATAAAACCTTCTCAAAATTACATATAGCTTCTGGCTGACAGTTAGCTGGTAAGCATAAATATTTTTCACTGACTCTTAATGAATGTAAAACTCTGTGTAAAGTGGGCTTGTTCCCATGTTTGTCACTTGTTATCAGTGTCATTTTAAATACCAACCCCTAAAAATAGAATTGCAACACAGCGTGGCTTTCACTGAGTGCCCTTCACTGCACTTTCCCAAAGCTGCACAGAAAGGAGCCGTGAATTACAACAGCAGCAGCAGCAGCAGCAGCAATGAGATCTGTATCTTTTAACTCATTGCAGCTTGATACAGTGTGTGATGGCTGGAGATGGGTTTACACGTTTGTCAGTGTGTTCCCTGGGGTTTCCTGCTGGCATCACTGCTCACTCTAAATCATGATAAATAGGGAGCATGGGTCAAATACGAAAGAGAGTAACCTCACAGCCGAAGCTACCAAACTCCATTAACCACCAGATAATGACCCAAAACATGCCATTAAGCCCACAAACAAGGCATTATACTAAGTGTAATGGTGCAGACACACATTATTAGCTTGACTCTCTCGCAATATCTATTAGTCTCTTTTCATTTCTGTGGATAAAGTTAAGGGGTTGACTTTTTTTTTAAGCCAATTCCCACATAATGATCAAGTATACGGACAATTAAAAAGAAGCAGTGCATTGTTTGTCTGCACTTAGCATCATGTTCATTTATGATGCCAAATTTGCAGGATCATTAGAGCCATTGATGACATGAATGATTCATTTTCAGCAGAAAGAACCACCTGAGAGGATTGGCCAGATTATTAAGTGTTGTGGCGACCAAATCACTTCCAATAAAGAGCTCCGACACTTGTGTGCATAAAAAACATCTCTTTAATATGAGGTATCCATTGCAGCTCTGTTGATCATATGAACCTCTGAAACAAAGAGTTGATCGAACGCACATGCACACACAGACGGCATGAATGTAAAAAACACTGTCTCCCAGCACTTCCAAACTGAGCAAAATAAAGAAAAAAGTACCACCACTAACAAAACTGTTTATTTTCTTCTGTCAGTTAGTGCGGGATCATTTATATGCTACACTGAATCTGACTTAAAGGGCAGAAATGGTCAGTTCCCTTTGTTAACACTGCTTGTCATTGTTTTAATTAAAATATGGCTTTACAAATACCATAAAAACACACACACGGTTTTTACCTTCCCAAAGTTCCACAATGTAAACACCTACTACTTCTCTTTTTTTTTTTTTTTTAGAAAAAAAAACAAGATAAAGGCACAAGTGTAACAATGTTTTAGGCCAGAGAAACACAAGACTCACAACAGTATTGTAGTGTGACTGCTGATGGTAGTTATCTAACAATAAATACAGCGGGGAGGGAAAATCTTGAATGAAAAGTGTTACAAACTGCAACAATAAGTAACAATATGCAGTGAAACTGCATTTTTAACACTGCTTTGTATTCTTGTACCTTAATGTTAAGGTGAATTGTAGTATGTAATGTGTGCTGCTGGGTCGCTCAAGAGTCAATATCAATCTCCACGGATATTTTGCCTGTGGACATTTCTTGAAAACGCAATGTTAGAAAGGTTGGTGTGGACTGATGAGATGAAGTTATCGCAGCCTGATTCATGACAGACTTTGGCACAGTCTCTTCAAAAGATGATAGTCAAAGGTTAATGAGAGAGAAGAATGAGAGGGGAGAGCAGGGGCCAGGGATGCTGGTACAGGTGTAATTAGAGACAGAGGTAGGAGTACAGAGGTAGACACAGAGGAAGATGAGAAGAGACAGAAGGGGAGAGGGGAAGCTCAGAACTCTGTGTGAGTGTGGCTGTAGTCTCGGCTGCCCGCCGGGCTCTCGCTGGGCTTCATGAAGATGCCCTCCATGGCCTTCCACAGGCTGTGCTGGCTGGGGCTCACCATGGCGTGAACTTCCCTCTGGCCGTGGATCGGTCGTCCGTACTGCTCCCCTGTCACGGACAGCAGTGCCTCAGTGGCCTTGTGACGGAAGCGGACGGCCTCCTCCCGTTTCCACACCGATCCCCCACACTGAACTGTCCACTCGTCCAGGTGGTCCCCTTCCCCTTCCTCCCCGAAAGCACTCACCTCCTGCAGACACACGAGACAGAGATTAGAAAACAGGGAATACAGGAGAAGACGAGGTGCTTTGCTTTTGTGAAAAGTTTTTTGGCCTCATTTTACAATCTCAGACACAAATTATACCCATGTTTGTTTGTTTTTTGTCTTCTGTGGTTTACATTTTTCTTGGAGCCATCAGCTGACTTCAATTTTTGGAACTTTCACAGACACGATTATTTACCCAGGCTGATATCCCAGCACATGTTTGGCTCTGTCCCACTTTCTTTTTCCTTGTTACTTAGTCCTTAGTTATGTACACAACAGTGGTACTGATGCTTCAGTAGCAGAGACCAAACACAGACACGTTAGTGCATGTTACACTGTTATAGAAGGTGATAAATGTGAAATCTACTGTTGTGCGTATAATTTTACTTTACCATAGTGCTAAAACTCATAATTTACATATGTACATAATCTGGAAAAGGCTCACAAGTAAAAGAATGTATGCATTAAATGACATATTGAGCCATAAAGCTGACCTGTCCCCAATCATGTGACACATCCAGAGATATTAAAGGACCTCAGTGTAAACATCTCTCCAAAAATCTCGAACAAAACAAATGTCTGTCATTGCATGGTAAACATCACCCAACCCTATTACACTTTAGATAGACTCTGTTTTCACACTTCCTCATAACTGAGGAGGATTTCGCTGACCCTGGGGTGTTTGGTTCCTGAAGTGTAAAAGCTGCTGTCAACTCCATTTCACCTCAAAATATGATGCTACATTTCACAAAATGTGAAGGGCAACCTCCTGGTACTTTCTCTCACTACTTTAATATTACCGCATTTAATCTCTGAGTGACTTGAACCTGGCAGGGTTGTGGTGATTTATCAAGCATGTCACAAACATTCTGCTAATCCGCTTTTTTTGAATTAGGCTGGATGCGTTAAAAGTATCTCTTAGACATTGACGTCCTTTTCCCAATGTGTGCAGGCAGCTATGTGGATAATCCTTCCACCTGACACCAAAGCTCTCCTCTCTCCATGTATAATTTCTGACACCACCTGTTAGGGGAAAAGAAGAAGTCCCAGAGCCCTGGATGTCCTATGTCTTATCCACCTTTTTCCGAACGTCAAAAATGTAGCCTGTTTTGCCGGTTTTGTTCTTCCGGTGGAATTTTATGTTTACGTTTCCATGGTTTCGGTAGTCGCGGTAAATGCATGGATTTCTTTCTTTTTTTTTTTCAATGAAAATCTGTAAAACGCATGGATCATCAAACCAGCTTTTAACAGTGGATATCACACAAATTGACATCCGTGTTAAAGGCCAGCGTTAATAGATCCATGCGTTTACCGCAACTATGACAACGACTGAAAACCATGGAAACGTAAACGTAAAATTCCACCAAACCGGCAAACCGGAAGCCAGTTTTGACCATAGATGACGTTCGGAAACTTGTGGATACTGAAGAAGTTTATTTGTACTTGATCAAGGAGAACGGAAGAGTCATCGACACAACTTAAGCACGTGATGCCACTTCAGTTCTGAGGGCCAGACGGCAAAGTTCAGATTCTTATACTAGAAAGGTACACCGAGCCTGCAAGGGGAGATGTGTTAAAGGGAATGGACCCCAGGAAGAATAGCTTTGGCATTGCCATAGCTAATGGGGATCTGAATAAATAAAAAAAAAGGGATACTTTACCCAAAATCGATAATTCACCAACTGTCTACTCATCGTCTGTGTGAGGAGAGAAACCATTATTGCTTTTCCATCACCTGGCTGGTGTAAATCTTTATCTTGATGTTTATGCTCAATAGCCAATAGGATGTTAAAGGGATACTTCACCCAAAATCAATAATTCACCAATTTTCTACTCACCGTCATGCCAAGGAAGGGTTTGGAGAACTTTCAGAGTTATCAAAACGCTTTTGGAGTTCCAGCTGGCAACGGATTTTCATATAATGGCAGTGGATAGAGTTCACTTTTGAATTGTCCAAAACACGCACTATGAAACATCCAAATACCTCCATACTGCTCGTCTGTACTGACCCAAGTGTCCTGAAGCCACGACATGAAAAAGTTGCTCGGAAAGAATTAATTTGATCTCTGTTTTTAGCCTTGTTGTAGTAGTAGCTCCCAGTGGCTCCGCGAGATAGTGTGTGTTTTGGACGATTCAAAAGTGAACTCTATCCGCCGCCATAATATGAAAACCCGCTGCCAGCCCGACCCCCCCTGGAACTCCAAAAGCTTTTTGGTGACTCCAAAAGTTCTCCAAACCCTTCCTTGGCAGGACGGCGAGTAGAAAATTGGTGAATTGTTGATTTTGGGTGAAGTACCCCTTTAACATCCTATTGGCTATTGAGCATAAACATCAAGATAAAGATTTACAGCTAGGTGTTGGAAAAGCAACAATGGTTTCTCTCCTCACACAAAGTGTTATCCAGTGACAGTGACCGTTATCATCTAACTCAACTAAGTTGTGTCTGGAAACAGCCAGAGAGTGAGACTTAAAACGCAAAAGGAGGGACCATGGCCTTGGCATGTTCCTGGGAGAGAGTGCAGGGTAGATAACAGAAAAGACATCTAAGTCTCAGCTCTCAACTATAAATATAGAGGGTTTGACCTTTAACCACACAAACAACACAGGGAACACCACCCACCTGGTTGGAGGACAGCGGGGAGGTGAAGTAGTGGCTGTGCAGGTTTCGGCCCGTGTTGACATGGGTGAGGCGGATGGTCTGGCCACACTTTACCGGGGTGCCCCGATGGCAGAAGGCGTCGCTCGTCCCGCGAACACTCCAGTAGCTGTTGCTGTCTTCTACTGCAGTGACCCCTGTTACAGACTGCTGCCCGCTACCTGTCTCACACACACACATTGACACACATAGACACACACGGTGAGCAGAGGAGCAATACACTGATGCTGGAAAAGAACAGGCCACCTGTGGAAAGTTTTTTTTCGTAGAGCAGTTTGCTTAATTGATGAAAGTCTGAAGGAACTGTTTGACTTTAAAGCTGAGGGCTCATCCTGTTGGCATGGATGAACAGTCAGAGTGGTATATAATATTTAGAACAATATCTCAGAGAAAACATTTGTAGAGCTGGAAGAAGCACACGATCCTACTTGTACGTGGAAAAGGAAATCATATGGAAATTATTTTTTGACAGATTCTGCAGTTATAATGAGTCACACTTTCTGTTTGGATAGTGATTGTGCCATTTGATCTCCTCTCTTGCCTGAATAATATTGTGATTTATGAATAATGATGATAATGTTATTTTTGTTGGGCATGTTCCTTCACTTGGCCAAGGAATCTTTTTACTGTAGCACCACAACGATTCATTCACAATACTGTATGTTGTCATCCCATTTGCCTGGACTATTGTTGGAGTTGGAGATTTGGAGGTTTTGGACTTCATTGTGTCATGTTTGACATTTTGCTCGGTGTGATTTAAAGTCCCAACTCTTCACCCTCAACGGAAGTGAGCTAAGTTACACAAGGAGCAGTCAGCTGAGACTGTGGTGTGTGTTCAACCCAGCTGTGGTCGCCCCATCCTGCTCTGTGCTTCTAGTACAAAGACATACGTTTATTAGTGAAGGAAAAACAACGTTACTATTATTCATACTCTGCGTTAATGTTTCAGTTCGATTGAACTAAAACAGACCGGATTTATGCAGTTAGAATGAATTGCCGGCATATGTCAAAAGCCTTTATGTATAGACAGTCACTTCCATTGTTTACGCAACAATATGACATTAACTACACGGGTCATTTAAGTTACATAAAGCTAAGGTTCGTGAACAAAGCAATGTAGACGTGTATTACGCCTTAATAATTATTAATGAGAGGAAACTCACCGGAGCCGTAGCGTACGTCGTGCGAGTGTAGTCTCACATTGTGCTTCAGATTTAACAATTTAATGACTGATCCGCACGTCACAAAACTCAGCTCCGTACCGAGTGACAGCCCAAATATACACGACAGTAATAATAATATGGTCGGTTGAGAGCGTAGCAGAAAAGCATTGTTTAATTTATCCATTCCTACTTTTAAAAAAGCGGAGCCGCCGATACCTCACTCAGATTTGCATTATATTTTCGCTACGTCATTTAACTTGTACAGCGCGCCGGCGCTGACAGCGCCCCCCGCGTGTCGGAGGAGTCACTGCAGAAGCTGTTCTGGGGCTTTGTTTTTCACAGGTTTATCCTGCTCGACGGTAAAATATTTTGATTTTTACCTTAACGCGGTGATATTTACACTAAATATCAACACTGCCGTGTTTTAGTGGTGTCTCCGTGGTGTGGGGTCGCGGTGCACCAGCAGGGGGCGTCACCTCGCTGTTGATCGGGCTGGAAGTTCCCTCACGGCAGCAACATCCCGGAATTGTCATCACGCCGCTCGCTCTCGGCCTTTTTTACAAGTATAAACTCCCCGAACACACAAAACACAACACAATCCC
The DNA here is from genome assembly GCF_045865225.1 of Trachurus japonicus. Taxonomy (NCBI): domain Eukaryota; kingdom Metazoa; phylum Chordata; class Actinopteri; order Carangiformes; family Carangidae; genus Trachurus; species Trachurus japonicus. The sequence continues at coordinate 26,406,275 of NC_140920.1, read as the reverse complement.
GTTATAACTGTACATATTTACGGACTATACCGCCGCTGAGAGACGTGTAAGTCTAATTCCACCGTCGTCAGTTGCGATGTGTAGGTTATTGTGCTTGTCCAACAGTCGTTAGCCAGCCGGGCTAATGATGCAGCTAGCTGTTGTTGTCGTTACAGCTAATGCTAGGCTAACGCTCTAACGGTAGACTGCTAAGTTAGCGCAGAGGCCTCGGTTTGGTTCAGGTCTCCTTTCATAAGTGTTTTATTTGTTGTTATACACCACACAGTTCAAATTGGCAAATGTAAAATTTTAAACCCAGCTACTTGGCAAAATATTGCTCGCTAGCTAACTTGCTCCGTCTTGCACAGGTAAGGTGTTGCTAGCGCACAGCTAAGGTTATCGAGCAGAATTTGAAATAACCTTTATAAGTTACTTTTGGATCGACAGCTTAGCAGAACTTCTAGATGCACAACCTTAATGATACTAGTTAAAGGTACACTGATATAACATAGTGTGTCTGGTAACACTCGTCCATGTTGTGTGTGTGTGTGTGTGCGCATTGCGACATCGTTACGGATAGATTTTTTTTTTTTTTTTCATTTAGCCATCCCCGGGTCAAATACAACTATGAACATCCCGTAACGCTATCGTGTAGCTGGTTTAGTGTGTTCACGCCATCAGGTGAAAATGCCTCAAAGAAAGGTTTTTATACGTATATTGGTTTGTTTGCCTCACACATCCTCAGTTGCTCTTTTTTTAAATCGTCCTCGTCGTCAAGTAACCTAACGCATCTCATGAGGCAGGGCAACACAGCCATAGAGGCAGACATGGCTAAAACCAAATGCTTTTCTGCCAGACATTATTCAAACCTACATTATTTTAAATTCTGGAAAATTTCTTTAAATGAATAGTGGTAACAAATATCACAGGATGAATGTTTCACATGTATACATGAAATATTGCTGCCATATATCCATTTGCTGGAAAGATATAGCCATATCTGAAGAGCTGTAAAAAACAAATAAGGAATACAGGCGCCTTTCTGTACAGTAACAGTAACAGAGTCTTCGACTTCTTCTCAGGAGGAGCAGTCATGTCGGACTTCATTGAGAGCGAGGCCGAGGAGTCAGAAGAGGAGTTTGAGGAGAAAGACCTGAAGCCTAAAAAGACCCAGAGGTTTATGGAAGAAGATGGTAAGATCATGATATTTTAGATTTGGGACGTGTCTTTTTTTAGAGGAGGGGCTGTAGGATGTGGACTACTCATCTGTCATCTCTCAACAGATGAAGAGGAAGAGGAGAACACAGAGGACCAGGATGAGCAAGGAAATCTACGCGGACTCATTGATGATGACGAGGTAGAAGAGGAGGAGGAAGAAGAAGAGAAAAAAAGTGTTGGGAGTGCACCGGCGAGTGACTCAGAGGAAGAAGTGCGGCATCGACGCAAAAAGCGAAGTACGTTCATATGGTGTTTTCTTTCTGTAAGACCAAAGTAAGAACGTCATAAGATTGGTGCAACAAAGTTGCTGTGCATCTGCAGCAATGAGCCTCCCCACTACCCTAGTGGGAAAGAGAGGGGTGGGAAGGGTTGTTTGTTGTTGTTTGTTAAAGGGATAGTTCAACATTTTGGCAAATTGGCCTATTGCCATAATCCCTATAGTTTTAGGAGTAGGTTTGTTACCTTTAATTGTCGGTGCAAGCTGTTTTTAGAACGGCAGAGCAGAGCCACGAGCTGCTCAGAGCTACGCTACGGAGGCTCATGGGATTTCTTGGTTTCCCTCATCAAACTCATCAAATAAACAATCCAACAACTCCAAAACGCTCTGGTGGACAAGTTGTGACCTGCACATTCACCACGCTATGAGATAATAATGAAACGTTACCAGACAGAGTTGTTTTCGAGGCAAATTCATGCAAAACAGCTGATGCGCGTTCCTGTCATGGGCAGTTTTTCGGCAAGCAGTCTCTGAATTTGCCTCGAAAACAACTCAGTCTTGTAACGTTTCGTTATTATCTCATAGCGTGATGAATGTGCAGGTCCCATTAGCTTCCGTAACATAGCTATGAGCAATTTTAAACGGTTTCTTTTGCATCAGCTGGCTTTTGAAGCGCCTCCCTGACAGTAGCAGAGTGTGTGAAGGATCACTCAGCTCTGTCAGCTTGTCTCACCACATCACTCTCATACACTGCCTGGAGAGGCTGTAAGTGGTCGTGTTTCCCCGCTGTCATCATGGCTATTGTTACCAGTTTTTGGAGTCTGGACTTGCATTGTACTGTGAGGGAGCTGCACCAAGCTGACATGCCGTATCTTATTATGCTGGTAAAAAAAAAAAAGGTTTGTTAGCTATCAAGTTGTTCTGTTGCTGAAGTTTCTGGACTCTGTTTCTTGGGTTTGATAGGACAGGACGTGCTTGTCTGGGTGACGCTTCCAGTACACGCACAGCCACTTCGAGCTATGCTCATAGTTCGATTTGAGCATCTCGTCAGACTTCTGTCCTTGTCCCAGTTTACATGCAGCACAGGAAAATCAAATAACTGACGGTGTCTGCCTCCTCATCATAGGTGGCCACAACAGATCTTTCGTGAACCGATGATGTCATACCCCCCACCACTCTCACCTGTAACCTGAGACACACTGCTAGACATTACATTTGTCGTTGACGTAACGTAACAACAACGGCCGACTACTGTCGGCCCCTCGGACAGTGCGGCTAAATCACACCCGTTTAATCATCATCAGTCGTCATATTTGCACTGAAACGACTCCCTGTCAGCCATTAATCCATTTATAATGTTTAGGGTTTGAATGCAGCGGGGAAACTTTCCTCTTGTTCTCTGTTTTGGTGTTTATGTGTGGCAGCGTTACCGCCACACATATTCCACACAGGCCTGGCATATGTATTACAGTGTTTTGAGTCGTTTTCAGTGGATCTGTGTGTACGTAGATATTTCTCATTTCTCTCTTTTTTCAAAACGAATAAGAAAAAGATTGTTTTAGGTGAAGCTCTGTGTCATCTTTACTGTTGTGAAGCATGTGCACATGCATTGTCCAGTCTCAGTCCGATTAAGGCGTATACATGCAGAAGAAAACGATTTCCAGTCGCATTATCTGAGTGTCTTTAGTCAGATTTGAAGAAGTCTGGTATTAGTCGGACTAACGCGTTTACATGCACTTTAGTTGTCCAGTTATAGTCAGATTGAGTCAATAATCTGGTTATAATCATCATGTTGATAAATGAAGTGTTGAATGTTGAGCAGTGGATCAGTAGAGGACAGAACCGATGGCGCATTTCTTTGTGATATCATGAAGGAAGCGAGATATGGAAGATATGTTCAGTTTATTTGCCTTTGAGCTGGACTGTGCTGAGCAGTAGATTTTAATGTGCAATAAAATATCAGAACATATGTCTGGCATCTGTTAGGCTGGTAAAACAACAGCTGTCCCCCTTTTTTCTTCCTCTGCCTTCAGCTCCATATGTTGTGGAGCCAGATGTATCCACATAACGGTTGCATTAGCCTGGGTGTGTAGGTAGTGCTGTGTCAGTGTGAGGTGTATCAGCCTCGTCAGCCACATTATTGTCATCATTAAAGGAAGGGAATGTGTTGTTTTAGCTGCACTTTAACTGGATTAACAGTAAAAAACAATAAATGAATAGAAACTGTCTGCAGCAGATGCGCAGATTGAAAATATGGATTCTATGTCACATTTAGGGATGTAAACAATTAATCGACTATCGATAAGAATTTACATGATTAAATTCAATGAATTGTCAGTCAGTTAATCGATCCTTTTCCATGGGAGTTTTTCTGTGAAATCTGTGAAACAAGCAAAGCCGACAAAATATAGCGGGATCTTTGTTTAAAACAGCCTTCACAGTTCAGTCCAGGGCCAGTGCCCTCACCCAGTTCAGTTTGAATGAGGTTCTCCACGAAGCGAATCATTGACGTGCCCATGGCTCCTTCTTTTATACCGTAGATCCGTATGTTGTTGCGACGGGAATGCCCTTCAAGTTCGATTATTTTTGATTTCAGCATCAGTATACTACTGAACTCTTATAAGGTAAATCTCCTGTATTACATGGGGGTTTGCAGCAGCTCGGTTGGGAGCATCTCCACCCTCGTGCTACTGGAAGTCCCCACATTAGAAGTCAACTTAAAGTCAAAGGAAAAATGTTGAGGGTTATTTTTACTGTTCTCAAATGTAAAAATGGATCACTTGGACAAGCCGGTGCATATTCTCATTTGCCCAGGTCATAGTATTTCAAAGGAGGTTAAATCGAAAGCAACTGGACTTAGTTATTTGTCTAGGAAGACGTTTCACCTCTCATCCAAGAGGCTTCATCAGTTCATGTACGCGTCTGACCAGGCTGGACGCGTACATGAACTGATGAAGCCTCTTGGATGAGAGGTGAAACGTCTTCCTAGACAAATAACTAAGTCCAGTTGCTTTCGATTTAACCTCCTTTGAAAAAGGATCACTTGGACTTTCAACATTGTTTAAGGGTTAAATAACGTGCTACTTTAACATTTGTCATTGTGCTGCCAAAGTAAACTAACAATGTAGAGCCCATAAGCAATGTTCAGCTTTACCCAGAGATTTATGTTCGTGGCGGACGTAATTCTTTTGTGGCGGGCCGCCACGAATAAATGAATCAATTGTTTTGCCTGTGACTGAGCCTTTTCCTCTCTGCAGATTATGACGACTACCTAGATGACGATGATCTTGACCTCATTGAGGAAAACTTGGGTGTTAAAGTAAAAAGGAGGGTAAGAATCACGTCTCATCGCTATTTTCCCACGGCCTCTTACGCTGTACCTTACTTCTGGTGATGCGTTGGACTCGGCGGCCATGTTGATGCTGTGTCTTTGTGTTGCAGAAGAAGAAATACGACCGTGTGAAAACACTGGACGACGATGAAGAAGATGATGACGAGAAGGACTTGATCGCAGACGAGATCTTTCATGGGGACGCAGACGGCGAGCTGGAGGAAGGAGAGGCCGTGGACGAGCCTCTCCAACACGCAGATGACGATGAAGAAGGAGAGGACGAGGAGTCAGGTAGGACATAAGGATTTTTAGATCAATCAAAACAAGCAAATAAATGAAAGATCAGTATATGTGCATAAAATAGTTTACATTTTTAATTTGTGCTTTTGCTCCACAGATATTGACGATTTTATTGTGGACGATGATGGCCAACCTATCACCAAGAAGAGGGGCAAGAAGTTCTCCGGCTACACAGACGCGTGAGTGCTGTACTTCATACAGGAAGCATGCTTATCTCCGGAAGAGGGGAAGCTGGTTTTCCTCATGTCCTCACCTCTTTTCCGTTGTTCATCGGTTGGCAGAGCCCTCCAGGAGGCCCAGGAGATTTTCGGCGGCGACTTCGACCTCGCCGACTTTGACGCAGACGCCTACGACCAGGGTGAGGAAGAGGAGGAGGATCAGGATGAGGAGGGCTGGGACCGACCCAAGAAACAGACCAAGAGGAGGCTGGGGAGGAAGAGCATCTTCGAGATCTACGAGCCCAGTGAGCTGGAGAGCAGCCACATGACCGACCAGGACAACGAGATCCGCTCCACAGACATGCCTGAGAGGTTCCAGGTGTGTGTGTGTGTCTTTTTGTTCACCTGTGTTTTAGCATTTTAGCATTTTGCACCAAAGTTATGAACCTATAATGACTACTTTCTGACGGACTCTGTCTTCAACCTTGTAGCTACGATCCATCCCTGTTAAACCGGCAGAGGATGATGAGCTGGAGGAGGAAGCTGAATGGATCTTCAGACATGGCTTCTCCACTCTTACCATTTCCATGCAGGTACGACATTTTTCAATCATGATACCTAGTGATGTGACAAAGCTGTAGATTTGAATTGTGTCTGTCCTCTGTTTGTCATTTGAATGTTAATCAAATAGCATTTTTCTGTGTTGTTAAACAGGAGAGCACAGATTATCTAGACAGGGGGACGACCACAAACTTCAGCAGGAAAGGCCCCAGCACAATCGCCAAGATCAAAGAAGCCCTCAACTTCATGAGGAATCAACAGTTTGAGGTGAGCTCACTTTACCCATATGATGAACTTCTTCTTCTGTTCCCTTCGTTTTCAAGCCATTAACAGCTTGTTTAGAAAACATGCTAGTATATAAAAGACTCAATTTATGTTTTGTATTTTTTATTCCAGGTTCCGTTCATAGCTTTTTACAGAAAGGAATATGTGGAACCAGAGTTGAACATCAATGACCTGTGGAAGGTGTGGCAGTGGGATGAAAAGGTAAAGCTCTAGTTTATAGATTATAGACAAACAAAAAGCGAATCTACCTACAGATACAAATAAAGTTACCAATAAAACACTGCACAGCTAATCTTAAAACTATTCCCACAGTATTTTAATAAAGCGTAAATATAAACCATCATTTTGCCACCTCTGGTTTCTTGACTCAAACATTTTCTTTCCTCTCCATCAGTGGACTCAGCTGAAGACCCGGAAGCAGAACCTGACCCGTCTCTTCCAGAAGATGCAGTCCTACCAGTTTGAACAGATCTCTGCCGACCCCGACAAACCTCTGGCTGACGGCATCCGCCCGCTGGACACTGCTGATATGGAGAGGCACGTCTTGATAAAACTAGAAAGTTTTGTACTCGTGCCGTATATTCTCATCGTGGTGGATGATCAACAAAGTTGTTTAAACCTTTTCTTTTCATTAACTGTAGGCTGAAAGATGTGCAGACTCTTGAGGAGCTGGGTGACGTGTACAACCACTTCCTGCTCTACTATGGCCGAGACATCCCCAAGATGCAGAACGCCGCCAAGACCAGCAAGAAGAGGCTCAAGAAGATCAAAGAGATTTCAGAGGATGGTAAGATGGATGTGTCTGAATTGACTATTTCATATATTGATGGTGGATATTTACTGCAGAGTTGTTCAGGTCTAATTACAGCAACTTTAACGTTAGGAGTGTTTTATATATTTTTTAACAATTTGCTACATGACTGGTGTCGATGGGCTTTCTCCATAGGGGAGGAAGAGGAACTGGAGGTAGAAGAAGAAGAGGAACAGAAAGGACCGGACCTCAAGCTGGCGTCTCGTAGGGACATGTACAGCATCTGTCAGAGTGTTGGACTTGGTTAGTCTCCTTCTTTTTTACCTTCCACCCAATCTCAGTGTTAAAGAGAACCTATGCAGGATTTCTCCCATGGCTATGCTACATTTTTACCTTAATTAAAAAGCTCCAGAGTAATTGTGATGTTAACTACATGACTTGTGACTTGTTACTGAGAACAGAGGCTCTCTGCCTTCCACCTGGCGTCTCATGGCTGAAAACCAACCATGCAACATCAGTGTAGTACCTGGTCGCCGCCCCGGTGTCCCAGCTCTCGTTTCTGCGCACCGCGACACAAACACGCTCCATAACCTGTTATCTTTTGTTTATGACAGTTAAGACTACACAGATATACACATCGTAACATTGTATATGTTATGTAACATTATCCACCTCTCCTTGTATTGTTTTTTCAACGGCTTCGTTGTAAACAAATGCACATGGCTGAGAGGAGGGTTAGCAAAACAGCGGAAAAGCAACCAGATTTGCATAGTTCCCCTTTAAAGTATCACTTTCCTTGGATTTGTGAATAAGCTTGTCCATTACCTGCACATCAAAATCCTGTTCTTTGTCATCTCCATTGCAGACGGCTTGGCTAAAAAGTTTGGGTTAACCCCAGAGCAGTTTGGAGAAAATCTGAGAGACAGCTACCAGCGTCACGAGACGGAGCAGTTCCCCGCCGAGCCCGTGGAGCTGGCCAAAGACTACGTTTGCAGCCAGTTCTCCACCCCGGAGGCGGTGCTGGAAGGAACCAGGTACATGGTGGCCATGCAGATCGCTCGGGAACCTCTGGTCAGACACGTTCTCCGCCAGACCTTCCAGGAGAGGGCGAAGATCAACATCAAACCTACAAAGAAGGGCAAAAAGGTACAGACACGGTTAATCCCAGACATTGATCCAAGCAAGAGGGTTTCTGGACTTGTAGAATGTGCTCTTAGTATGACTCTGAACCTGCCTCGCCTTGTTTGCTCTCTGTAGGAGGTTGACGAGGCCCATTTTGCCTACTCCTTCAAGTATCTGAAGAACAAACCTGTGAAAGAGCTGAATGGGGATCAGTTCTTGAAGATGTGCCTGGCAGAAGAAGAGGGGCTGCTTTCTATTGACATCTGCATAGATTTAATAGGCGTCAAAGGGTAAGTGCAGTGACAGAATTGACTCACTGCTAAGGACCTGTTCAATGATGTTGGTGTGCTAAATCTGCAGCGCACAAACCCCCTCAAACCAGATACATGTTAATTCATGATTATAGACAGAGAAAGGATGAAGGAGGCCATCCACATGAACCAAATCACATCCTTATCAGTAGAGCACAGAGCTTTTGAATTATGACTCAGGTGATGTGAACACACTCCCCTCTGTCTCTCTCCCCCCTGCCTCTCCTCAGATATGCTGGTGACCAGACGTACTTTGATGAGATCAAACAGTTCTACTACAGGGACGAGTTCAGTCACCAGGTGCAGGAGTGGAACAGGCAGCGAACTCTGGCCATCGAGCGGTCGCTCAATCAGTTCCTCTACCCTCAGATGGCCAAGGAGCTCAAGAGCAAACTGGTCGCTGAGGCCAAAGAGAGCATCGTCAGGGTAATTTGTGAAATCTGTGATGTCTTCATGTATCGCTCTACTACATATCAGCATTACACACAAAAGTCAACAATTTTAGAAATTACGGAGCATAAAGTAGTTGTCTATGTTTGAGCATTCTTCTTCTCACCTTAAAACTCATTATGACCTCTGCCATGTCTTGTAGTCCTGCTGTCGCCGGTTGTACAACTGGCTGAAGGTGGCTCCATACAGGCCCGATCAGCAGGTGGAGGAAGATGATGATCTGATGGAAGAGAATCAGGGCAAAGGCATCCGTGTACTGGGTGTAGCCTACGCACCCAGCAGGTACGCAGCCCTCAACCGTGTTTGTGTTTTATATACACGCCATCTTTAGTTTTAACCTTGTGAGAATGAGAATGAGGTTTGCCACATGAATGAGATGATGATGCAAACAGTGTAGTTTCTTACACCCGCTCTTTCCTCTGACAGAGATACGCCCGTTTTCTGTGCCCTGATCAACGGGGAAGGAGAGGTGGTGGACTTCCTGCGTCTGCCCTACTTCATGAAGAGGAGGAACGCCTTCAGGGATGATGAGAGAGAGAAGAAGGTACAAACAGAGACCACAGCTGTCTGTCAGGGCAATCAACAGATGTCTTGATTGAGACGCTCACACTTCTGTGTGCATGTGTGTGTGTCATCCTCAGGCCCAAGACATTGAAAATCTCAAGAAGTTTCTGTCAGGCAAGAAACCTCACGTGGTAGCTGTAGCTGGAGAGAACCGGTAAGTCATTGGTTTATTTAGTATGTGTCGGAAGGCTCAGTGTGTGTATGTGGGAGAACTAGTCATTGGGGAGTTCACATGTAAATGTTAAGAATATTTTGTGTACATGCAGTGATGCTCAAATGATCATGGAGGACATCAAGAGGACCATCGGCGAGCTGGAACAGGAGTCCTCTCTACCTGCTGTGGGAGTGGAGCTTGTGGACAATGAATTGGCAACGTTATACATGAACAGCAAGAAGTCTGAGGTGAACACCCTGTCACACCAGCCATACACAAACACACACGTTTTACCACAGCAAGTGGCTTGTGGTTTCAAAGTAGTTTTCAGACCTGGCCCAATCCTTTCTTCACCATTTCATTGACCTCTGACCCTCTGCTGTCTGTCTGCACAGGTCGATTACAGGGATTACCCTCCCCTGCTGCGACAGGCTGTGTCAATAGCTAGGAAGATCCAGGACCCCCTGGTGGAGTACGCTCAGGTCTGCAGCACTGACGAGGACATCCTCTGCCTCAAACTACACCCGCTACAGGTGAGAGACGGAGGAGTGGATCTGTTCAAGTTTCAGACACAGCTATTAAAGGGATTTTCTACTCACCGTCATGCCAAGGACGGGTTTCGAGAACTTTCAGAGTCATGAAATCGCTTTTGGAGCTCAAGGGGTGGTCCAGCTGGATTTTCATATAATGGTGGCGGATATAGCTCACTTTTGGCATGACGTTGAGTAGAAAATTGGTGAATTATCGATTTTTGGTGAAGTATCCCTTTAAAGGTAAAGCTTGTGATTTCAGTGAAACACGATCCTGCTGGTAAAATTTGCAAAACCAATCACTTTTTCCCCTCAGGAACATGTGGTGAAGGAGGATTTACTCTCTGCTCTTTACTGTGAATTCATCAACCGCGTCAATGAGGTCGGGGTGGACGTGAACAGAGCCATCGCCCACCCTCACACCCAGAGCCTGGTCCAGTACGTCTGTGGTCTGGGGCCAAGGAAGGGCTCCCACCTGCTAAAGGTTTGCTGCTCTCATTAACTTCCTGTGTGATATGTGAGAGTACGGCTCCTCACCCGCTAACCTGATAAACTTCACCGTTCTTGTCTCCCTGCAGATTCTGAAGCAGAACAACACTCGTCTGGAAAACAGGACCCAGCTCGTCACAATGTGTCACATGGGACCCAAGGTTTTTATCAACTGTGCCGGTTTCATTAAGATCGACACGGCTTCACTTGGGGACAGGTTGGTGTCTTTTATCTTGTTTCTTACTCACTCAGACTGTCCAGATCGTTGTCATGGTGCTAAACCCACCACGTGTTCCTCACAGCACGGACTCCTACATTGAGGTCCTGGACGGCTCTCGTGTCCATCCTGAGACGTATGAGTGGGCTCGTAAGATGGCTGTGGACGCCCTGGAGTACGACGAGTCGGCAGAAGACGCTAACCCAGCTGGAGCTCTGGAGGAAATCCTGGAAAATCCAGAACGTCTCAAAGATCTGGACCTGGATGCCTTCGCCGAAGAGCTTGAGAGACAGGTCAGTGTGTGTGTGTGTGTGTGTGGGCAGGATGTGGCTTTGATTGTAACAATGCTTGATGCACTTTATTGCTAAAGGAACATTGTGAACATCTTTACACTTCATTACTATAGAGAGAACTATACAACTCTTTTCTGTTTCTGAATAGAATAGTTAATTGCATTCAGTCCACACAGAAAGACAGGCCGGCCATGGTTCACATCCACTCACCTCTCTTCTCTCCCTGTAGGGTTATGGCAACAAGGGAATTACTCTGTACGATATCCGCGCAGAGCTGAGCTGCAGGTACAAAGACCTGAGAGTTACCTACAGAGTCCCTAACACAGAGGAGGTCTTCAACCTGCTCACCAAGGAGACTCCAGAGACCTTTTATATCGGTAAAACACACCACACCGATTACATCACACACAACATCACTACAGATCTTTGACTCCCTGATGAAGGCTAGACGCCGAAACGCGTCGGAGTTTGTAATTGTCATTTTGACCATGCCATAATTTAATAAAGGCATTTTATAGGTAAGAGAGTGCCTTGGAATTTTTCTTTTGTTTTCTCACATCATTGATCCCTTTCCAAAGAGCACCTCTTTTTAAGTCCACAAAGCGCTCCTTTGTTTGAACATTTTTTATCACTACAGATCTATTTAATTCCTAGCTGTTACCACTCGTGTGCACGGTGGCTGAGGAACGCCTTGGTTTTCATGTTGTAGCACATGTGATGTGTGTTGTCTATGTATCACCTAATGCCAATGTGATACAATTGTTTTTTTTAAAGGGATAGTTCAACATTTTGGCAAATTGGCCCATTGCCATAATCCCTATAGTTTTAGCAGTAGGTTCTTTACCTTTAATTGTCGGTGCAAGCTATTTTTAGAACGGCGGAGCAGAGCCGCCAGCTGCTGACAGCTACACTACGGAGGCTCATGGGATTTCTTGGTTTCCCTCATCGAACTCAGCAAATACACAATCCAACAACTTCAAAACGCTCTTGTGGACAAGTTGTGACCTGCACATTCACCACGCTATGAGATAATAACACAACGTTACCAGACAGAGTTGTTTTAGAGGGAAATGCAGAGACTGCTTACCGAAAAACTGCCCCCCCGAAAACAACTCTGTCTCGTAATGTTCCGTTATCATCTCATAGCGTGGTGGTACTATGGCACTGGGCCAATTTGCCAAAATGTTGTACCATCCCTTTAAACATATAATTGATCTGTAAAAGGCATTAGTCACAGCAGGTGACTTGTTCAAAGCAGTGATGTCAGTGAAGCACCAGTTACAGTAGGAACACCTCTAGCCTGGTGTTGGTCATGGTTAATATTCACTTCCTCCTTTTCCTCCAGGTAAGCTGATCACCAGCATAGTGACGGGAATCGCTCACCGGCGACCTCAGGGAGAGAGCTACGACCAGGCCATACGTAACGATTCTACAGGGCTGTGGCAGTGCCCCTTCTGCCAGCAGGACAACTTCCCTGAGCTCAGCGAGGTAACAGACACACGACTGTTATGTCAGTTTGACGCCAGAGAACAAGCAGAGAGATCAGACACCTGAACATCATTCCTTCTGTTCTGTGCCGTCTGTGTAGGTTTGGAATCACTTTGACAGTGGCTCGTGTCCAGGTCAGGCTATCGGAGTGCGGAGCAGACTGGATAATGGCGTCCAGGGATTTATTCCCACCAAGTTCCTAAGCGACAAAGTGGTCAAACACCCTGAAGAGAGGGTCAAGGTGAGACGTCGCTGGTCGTACGGTTGTTCTTTACTGATGAGAGAGTTTCCAGATGTTGCCCGTGACACGACCTGAGCGATGGATCTGTGATAAATCCTTTGTGTTCTTTTATCGTATCGCCTGTTCAGTACCTGATCCTTCCTCTTCTCTCTCCTCTTCAGGTGGGCATGACGGTTCACTGTCGCATCATGAAAATTGACATTGAAAAATTCAGCGTCGACCTCACGTGCCGCACTTCGGATTTGATGGACAAGGCCAACGAGTGGAAGCTCCCTAAGGACACCTATTATGACTTTGACACAGAGTCTGAAGACCAAAAACAGGACGAGGAGCTCAAAAAGAAGCAGCAGCGAACACGTTAGTATCACAACAGGCTGAATGAAAGTTGACTGATTGAGATGGTGTTAAAATTGTACACTGTCCCACTATTTACTCTTGAAACACTTTGTTTAGCTGATAATATTCACCTCTACAGCTCTGCCCTGATACCATTTATCAGTTGTTTGCCTTCTCTCTGTCTCTCTCTCTTCAGCATACATAAAGCGTGTGATCGCCCACCCCAACTTCCACAACATCAGTTTCAACCAGGCAGAGAAGATGATGGAGACCCTGGACCAAGGAGACCTGATCATCAGGCCCAGCAGCAAGGGAGAGAACCACCTGACTGTCACCTGGAAAGTAAGAAACAGATGGAGCCCGTAGGGGGGGAAAGGGTCAAATTAAAAACCTGTGGGTGGGTGGAGGGAGACAACAGGAAAGTTAGGATTGAATGTCATAATATGTGATGCAGGTGCATATTTTAGCTGTAGGAGCTTGTGTGACACAGTCTTTCCACTGTGATGTTGTGCAGGTGGCTGACGGCATCTACCAGCACGTGGACGTGAGAGAGGAGGGCAAAGAGAACGCCTTCAGCTTGGGGCACACGCTCTGGATCAACAATGAGGTAAACACTGTTCTCCTCCTCAGCATGGTGCAGACATTGTACGATGAGTCATCAGTGTCTCTGTGGCTGCTGCTGCATTTCCTTCAACGGTTTCTTACGCTCCTCTGCAGGAGTTTGAAGATCTGGATGAAATCGCAGCTCGGTACATTCAGCCCATGGCAGCGTTTGCCCGGGATCTCCTGTCCCATAAGTACTTCCAGGATTGCAACGGTGGAAGCAAGGAGGTATATACTAATTCACTGTCCTGGGTATTTGTTGGTACTCTAAATATTCTTACCAACTCAAAACTCATCTTGTTCTGTTCTTTTGCCACAAGTGATGCCTCTCTCACCCTCTTTTGTTGTGTTCCCTCTTTGACAGAAAATGGAGGAGTTATTGGTCAGGACAAAGAGGGAGAAGCCTACTTTTATTCCCTACTTTATTTCATCCTGTAAAGAATTGCCAGGAAAGTTTATCCTGGGCTACCAGCCTCGTGGAAAACCACGGTGAGCACAAATGTTTTTGTTTTTTTTATTGAGCAGATGCGTTACACAGGCTGAAGACATAATTGTGAATTTAGTTTTTCCTCACAACAGCTCAAGATCAGATTAAATCCACAGAAACAGATGCTGACTCTGATTCAGTTCTGTAAATGTAAATGATCGGCGAACACAGATGCTTGTGTTTGCTAATTTTGCATCATGTCACATATGTTGTGTCAAATCACTGAGCAGCACTCGATTCTCCTCCACTCTTTCCAAACACAGTGTTTTGTAGAAACTAGCAGGTTTGATTGACAGCACATTGTCCACAGCTCTGTAACTGAGTGTTCATTTGTCCTTTTGTCTTTCCCAGGATTGAGTATGTGACCATCACCCCCGACGGCTTCCGCTACCGCTCCCAGATATTTCCTACAGTAAACGGACTATTCCGCTGGTTTAAGGACCATTACCAAGAGCCTGTACCAGGTACGGACACACTGCACCTACTGATGATGATGATGATGATGATGATGATGATGTGGATGATGATGATGATGATGTGTTACAACAGTTGAAAGATGTTGGAGATTCTAATCAAACATGTCCTGCTGTGTCAAAGGCATCACTCCTAGCAACAGCAGCCGAACAAGGACACCGGCGTCCCTGAACGCCACTCCAGCCAATATCAACATCGCTGGTGAGTCTCTCCACACACACACACACACACACACACACACACACACACACACACTGTCATTCTGTGGTACACGACTCTACCACTTGCTAATGTATTCCTTCCTCCTCCTAGACCTGACACGAGCGGTCAACGCCCTCCCACGCAACATGACCTCTCAGATGTTCAGCGCCATCGCTGCAGTCACGGGCCAGGGCCAGAACCCCAACACCACCCCCGCGCAGTGGGGCTCCAGCCAGTACGGCTACAGCGGCGGCGGCGGCAGCACGGGAGGCGGCGGAGGGAGCTCCTCTGCTTATCACGTGAGTGCAGCTTTGAATGTCGACGAGCGCCGTGGACGGGAAAATCTCTCCCCACAGAAGAAAAGAGATGCAGAGTGCGGATGTGGCGAAGAAGTGATTAATTTCCACCGCTTTCTCCACAGGTGTTCGCCACGCCGCAGCAGCCCATGGCGACGCCCATGATGACGCCCAGCTACTCCTACACCACGCCGAGCCAGCAGGCGCTGGGCACGCCGCAGTACCCCGGCTCCACCCCGCAGTCCTCACACGCCCACGCACACGCCCACCCACACGTGTCGCACCACGGCCACCACGGCCACCACAGCAGCCACCACGGACACTCGTCAGGCACGCCGTCGTCCTCCACCTCATCCAGAGGACGGACGCCACAGCAACAGCCACAGCAGCAACAACAGCAGCAGCAGCAGCAGCCGCCGCCAAAGTACGTACAGGAAGCCTGTGTGGTATACAACGCTTGTTTTGATCACGTTTATGTGGTCAACTACTTTGTGATCCTCCCTGTTGTCCTGGCGCCTGTTGTTCGAAACCTAGATAAGGGATTAAGCCGGGATATGTTGGTTATCCTGGCTGAATTTAGCCAAAGGCGTTCAAAAGCTGGATACCTTTATCCTGGTCAAGTTACTATGGTGATTTATTCTCTGCAGCTAGCCTGCTCCAGACCAGGCTAACAGCCAGGCTTAGTTGATTCTGTTGTCTTTATCTGTCAAGTCAGCAGTCACTCTGATCAGAAATCAGTGTGTTTCATACATGTTCTTATGTACATATTGGCCTGAATTATAAACAAATAAAATGCATTAACAATAATCAAAAAACATGAAACATTTACAATATTTATTAGGCTTTTTTTTCATAATTGGGCCTTCAAAATAATATGTTATGATTATATTGGCCTAAATATTGGTTGAGGTAAGAAAATAAGAATAAAATTGAGTGAGTGTGAGCACCTTCCAAATAATTTATAGACCTTGTCATCATTGTTATCGGCAATTTATTAAAGCATCAAACAGCATAATGTTCTAATATTTAATTAATTTTCACCTGTTGCACATTTGGCCATGTGCTGTAAACTTTACTTCAGATTTGTGCAATTAATCATCTTCCACCGCTCATCATTACGGCAAAGTGCACAACTGTTAATTTGTGAAAGGAACTTGAGTTGTGATTATAATTTTGGATTATTAAATCAGTCCGCAGTTGTCCGCCGTGCTCTCTCTGAGCTTTACGACAGCAGTGGTGCTTTTTTTTTTTAAAGAGAGGTGTGTCACCTGACGTCAGCATTAAGTTCCTGTTGATTGGAGGAAAGCAGCCACACCTGTCCTCTCATCGGTGATACTGTGATCAATCTCTGTGGTCTACTGACGAAAGAATAAGTTACACCTGGCTTGACAAAGCCGCCCCTCCTCAGCCTGGCTCGGCGTTCCAACAACCAACTAAACCAGGATGGACTTATGAGACTTTGTCCAACCTGGCTTTTCCACTTATCCTGGATATCTTTATTCTACTTTCGAACAACAGGCCCCTGATATCCTTGTTTTAAACCAGGGGTTTCAACTCAGGGGGCCACATAGAGCTCAGACTGGGCCGGACCACTGAAGTAACAGCATAATAACTCAACTTTATTTATAGAGCACTTGAAAAACAGCCACAGCTGGAACAAAGGGCTGTACACGAATAAATATAGAACATAAGACATAAAAACAATATGAAAACAGTAAAACAATAACAATGTTAAAATGGTAAAAACAATACAAACACTAAAACAAAAACAGTCTCATGCTGGGTTGAACGCAAAGGAATAAAAATGGGTTTTAAGATGAGTTTTAATAATAAGGAGAACTAAATATTTCCTTTGTTTTACCCCTTTTACAAAACATGTAATGAGCAACCTGACATTTCTTGAGAAAAATACTTATACTTTCAACAATGTTAAGCCTCTCCTTGCTTCTATGTGATTTTCACACTTGGCAAATTTATCCAGCAGGCCGGATTGGACCCTCTGGCGGGCCAGTTTTGGTCCACGGGCCATATGTTTGTTTTCAAACTTTAGAGATACAAGAAAAACAATTTTAAAGAAACGAATCAACTCCTGAACTCCACAAACCAGTTGAACAGAATATTTTCCGCCATCAGGTGGCGCTAACCCACCAGTCCGCCTGGTTTCAAGGTGAAGTAGCGAACACTGTGGTCAGACTGAAACACACCCCTCTCTCTCTCTCTCTCTCTCTCTGTCTCTCTCTCCTCCCTCCCCACAGGCCGAGCGGCAGCAACGCCTCCGCCGTGGACTGGGGCAAGATGGCGGAGCAGTGGCTGAAGGAGAAAGAGGCGGAGGGCCGCAAGAAAGCCCAGAGGATGACGCCGCGCCCGTCGCCCAGCCCCATGATCGAGAGCACACCCATGTCCATCGCCGGAGACGCCACACCTCTGCTGGACGAGATGGACCGATAGGACACAGAGGGGGGCGTCCCTACACCCCCCCACCCCCACCCCATCACACCCCCACCCCCCTTTACCCAACTCCATCCTTTGTGTTGCTCCTTGGATGACCCTCCACCCCCTCGTCTCATCCCTCTCCTCCAGCTGACCACTAGTTGGAGTCTCCTCCATCCAGCTGACTGTCCATTCATATATCCTCACCTCATGATGTATGACCCCCCCTCCACAACCCCCACCCCCATCTCATCCAACATGTTCCTCCTCCTCAGCTCCGGCCAGCTGCTCTGGCTGCATAGTATTTTGTATAGTCAGAATAACACTGTATATGTCATGCAGAAAGTCAATACAATGACAAAAGAAAAGACAAACTTGAAATGTCTGACAGCGGTCATAAAGGATATGGACCTGCACAGACGTTGTCAGACAAGCTGTCCTGCTCTCTTTATTTTTTGCAATTGGTTTTTAGTTTGATCCATGAATGGTTTAGACTGAGGGGCACGGCTACTGTTTCCAGAACCCACCTTTCCTCTTTAACGATTGATGGATTTTTGGAAACGGTTGCCAAAAAAAGCGCGCTTTTGCCAAGCCAATCGGGGAAATTGAATTTTTGTATGGAATGCGTCAGAATGAATAAAGACTGTTTTTTTTCTGTTTGAACCTTAAAGCCTCTGCTCTTCACATCTGTCAAAGCAAAACACATCTGCAACTGTACACGTTACCACACCCGCTGTGAGGGATGAGACGCAACTGAAAAAACAAGAAAAAGAAAACGTTAATTGAAGGACAAACCTGAGCTAGAGTTTGCCTCAGACATGACTCATTGCTCGTCGTTTCCAACCACACGCTGTATTCTCCTATCATCCGGTGTGTTTGGGCTCCTGTAGATAGCCTCTGATGTATTGTTGACTCTTATCTGACAAAAAAAAAAAAAACTGCTCGGTGGACGCTTCCTGTGCACCACACTGAAGATACCGGTGCTTGTTGATGACTTCATGTGCGTGCGTTTATGTGAGGCAGTGCAGACGCTCACATTTTAAAGCTGTTGATTTTAGTAACTGGCAAATGTGCATCCTCTGCAGTTCTGTTAGGACCGTTTTTTTTTTCTTTTCTATATCAGTTTACTCAAATCTGAATCTCTTGTATATTAAATGTTTGCAGTTGAGCGAGTATTTCACCTCTGACATTAGGTAACGATGTTTTACCACCATGAGGGGCGTTATCTCCTCTTTCACCACTGCTGCACTACAGTCCCAGACAGTATCACTCACTTCTCTCCCTCTCTGTCCACAAACAAAGACACAAGTTGTTTTTCCACGGCCGCAGCAGTGAAATTAAAAATATTTGGGTGGATGAGTTTCAAATTTTCTCTCGTAACACTATCAGCAGACGATACTATCAACCTGACCTCCTGCTCTGTTTATTTTCCTAACTGTATAATATCCTGGCTGTTACACCCAGCTGTTTCAGTAGAGTGAATATATTGTTGTTAAAAACATTGACTTATGCATTCAGGTTTGTTTGTCTTGTTTTTTGGGGGTTATTTTTTTGTTTCTCTGCTGTGCCACAGTACAACCAAGCAGCGCTGGTCATTCAATGATGTGCTTCATTTTTGCAGTGTGCAAACTATCATGGTCCCACAATATGCATATTGTTTTGAATAATTATGTTTTGTTTTGTTTTTCATTTTGAGTAAACCTGGTTTTACGTCTCTTGCCAGATAAAGATATCACATGTTTCCTAGAGAGGCTGTGATTGGTCGTCGGCAGTAGTCGGGTGATAGAGGAGAACTGACGTCTCTGGCACTGCTGATGACCTTTTCTACCTGTGATCCCTTTAATAAAAGTGTTCATATTAAACCCTGAGACTCGGTCATGCTCATTTTGAGGAAGCAAACAGGCAGTAGTTGGTGATCTACAAGTGTGTGTGTGTGTGTGTTTGCATTCTTCATTCTCTTCATGGTGCAAATATGATTAACTTGGAACAGAATGTGAAGAATTTTCCCAACCAGTGTTTTTCTTTACACCGTCCATCCGTCCCTCGTTACCAGGACAACACTGATCAAATCTGGATTATTAACTAACTATAATCTATGATCTATAATAAAAGTATATAGCCTATGTTTAATAAGCAACAGGAGGGATCGTGATACACAGGCTGGTGAAGACAAATTTCCTCCCGTCTCCGCTGAGCGGGGGAATCGATTGGCCTCAGATGTAACTCTCTGCTAGTTCCTCTCCCCGAAAACAATCCCTCCATTTTTGCGATCATGAGAACCCTCATGTCAGAGGAGAGAGATGTGTTGTGGGTATGACCGCGGTCATGGGAGCCGGCGTACGCAGCACATTAGCAGCATAGACACATGACGACGAGGAAGACCGGCGAGGAAACCAAAGAAGAAAGAAAAGAAAAAGAAAAAACATCATTTTTATCTATAATGGGAGAAAAATCTTTCCTCAGTCAAACAGACAGACGATGTGTTTATGTACGTATCAACCAAAGGCAGTTTAATAAAACCTCTAGAGGAGAATAATATTCCTCTTTTAATACATGTTTTGTAACCAGGCACATCACAAAGCTTTATTTGTTGCAGCTCTGGCCAGCTGGACCACATTCCTGAGAGGACACGACTACTACTACTACTCCTCTGCTCACTCCTTCACAGCCTCAGCTCTCTATTCACCCTGGTTCCCTCTCAGGCCGTCTGCAGCTGGCACTCACTGAGCTGATATGACATGGCTTTACATGGGGTGTGCTCAGGGATGTTTTACACTGAGCCTGCTGCTGAGTCCATATTTCAGTTTAGTCTTCCTGTTCAGTGTGTCCTTGTGGAGTCGCTACAGCGTCGGCCGTTCTCTGGTCTCTCATCAGCAGCAGTTGGATTTCCTCTTTTTTGGTGCACGATCTGCCTCTGTGCTGTCTGTGATCCCTGTGAGCAGCAAACGGAAATAAAGCATCATTTAATTTTACTATTGGGAAGAAAAGTGTGAGGTACAAAGGGTGTAAAAAAAAAAAAAAAAAGTGTAAATGATGCAGGTAATAATCTATATACAGTTTATTGACAGTAAATCCCATGGAAAGATGAAAATCAACAATGGCCAATAAGCAACATGACTATGAAGTATTAAAACACATCAATGACAATAATCATAACAAAAATAGATTGTTTTAAGTTAATATGGGATGTGTGTGAATGTGAGTGTGTGTTGTTCCCTGTGACAGACTGGTGGTCTGTCCAGGGTGAACCCAACCCTCATGGATGGATGGATGGATGGATGGATGGATGCCCAGTTGTTCAAAAGGTGTAATCTGGATCAAAATTATCCGCATTTTGAAATCCCTTTTTTTTTTCCAGGATCATGTAATCCGTTTTACCTTTATCCCAGTTGTTCAAAGCAAAGTTGGATTGGATCAGTCTGATCCTGATCCAAACTTTTCAAGATTACCAAATCCAGATAATGATTGCTCTTTTGTGTACCACGCTGAAGGCAACTAGGTCAATAAATATCAGGTAGAACAGCAGCATGGGGTCACTGTGTGTGTTTATTTTAAAATGGGGTGTATATATAGTTTTCTGTGCACTTTTTTGTTTCTTCCATGTCTTTAAAACAGCCAGACCTTATCTGACCCACAACAAATGAATAAAAAACAAACAAATTTGCAGTACATTAGTCAAACACATTGTGAATATTTTCGATGTGTTTCAAATTCGAACTTCAAAATTCAAAATATAAATTTCAATTTTCATTTAATTATCCAGTAGTTGGGGAAAAGTTATTTTTTTCTGAAATAATCAAAAGTTAACTTTTTAAAATGTTTAAATCAGGTGCAAAATATCAATGTATATATACTACATTATAAAGGTTGCTTATTTGACCAATTTGAATTGAATTTAAATGACATTTTGTTCCTGAATCCACCAAACTGCTTGGATCAGAACAATCCTGTTTTTTTGTTTGTTTGGTTTTTTTTTTATCATAGTTATCGCAATCTTACTAAAAAGTTTTGAACAACCAATTTTCAAGAGTTGATCCAATCCATTATCCAAAATCTGATTAGATTACCTTTTGAAGAACTGGGCCGATTTATGTGACCTGTGTGTTGATTAAGCTTTTCTCAGCTTTTTTTCTCTGAGCTGTTCTATATTAGGTACAAATGAGCTTGGGGACAGATGAGAGTCTTTAAAAATAAAGTGAAGGAGTATTTTGTTGTTTTGTTCATGGGATGTGGTGACAGTAAAAATAAATTCAAGTAGTGTTGGGCTCACGTGCCATGAGAAAAACTGATTTTACTGCTTCAGCGGCAGCTGCAGAGTTACACATTACTCAGTGAGTTGAGAAAAGTCGTTATTACTGGGTTGTTCCCAGAAATTAGAAAGATAATGACTCTTAGAAACAAGTGAGTTTTAGTACCAACGCCTCCTTTGAAATAATGAGAAGAATTGATGAAGCAAACCGACTCACTGATAATGTCACCGACGTTCCTCGCCCCGCTTTTCTCCAGATCAGACAAAACGTTGGCCTCAAAAGTCAGAGAAGCCACGCGGAAGAAGAAGTCCCTGATCCCATCACCTGGAAACAAGGTGGAAGATTAAGTGAGACGGAGAGGAGGTGAACAGAAAATAAAATGCACAATGGGATGATGACGTGAGAGTTTGTGCATGTTAATGTGTGTTTGACCACCTGACTTTGCAGACACAGCCCAGTACTCCGCTTTGATTTCCTCAGAGAGTCTGATGGCTTCCCGCTCTATCTGAGCCAACTGATCAGGAGACTGAGGGCCAATGGGAACAAACAACAAGTTCACCATTTCTATAGAATCATTGTGTCTTGAACTCTCTGTTGAACAAATCATCAAATTTTCATGGAATTTATATCAAATATAACATAAAGCCTAAAAGATATTAGCAAGAAACATTCTGAAAACTCTCCAGCCAAAGACACAAGAGCTAAAACCTCAACAATATCACAACTTTAAAACAAAATACATAAAACTAAAACTACATAAAATCCATTGGCTATGGCTATTATCCTATTATTTCATGTTTTACTTGACTATTTTTGGACTACAACTAATTTGCAATAATTTATGGGCATGAATCGCTTACAAGTAATATATGACTGTCACATTTAACTTTAAGTTTCATTTCTGTCAATGTGAAGTCATTTATTAAAACTGTCACCCACACTCAGGTCCTTCTTGGTACCAACGAGGAACAGTAAAACACTGGATGGGTCGTTTTCCTTCATAGCGTCCTCTAGCCACTGCCTGGACACACACACACACAATCAAAGCTATCAAAGTGCTACTAGCATTGGTATCATCATAAGAAAGTAATGGTGTGTTAGTTACCTGGCGTGCGCTAGAGATCCCACACTGCTTAAATCAAACACCACTATAATGGCTGCAGATGTAAACAGAGATGATTTGAACAGAGTGAATGAGAAGGTGGAGATGAAACTGTGTGAGCATCATTTACATGACGGGCGAAGACACAGAGAGACACACAGTTCACCTTGTGCTCCTCTGTAATAGGTGGAGGCGATGCACTTGAATCGTTCCTGACCTGCTGTGTCCCACCTGAAACACACATGCTGCTTTAATTGTTGGGATGATTAATTTATATAATCCCTATGGGGATTAATAAAGTCATTCTTGTTTTTATCTTATTCTTATTTGGAAATGAAGAGGAGAAGACATGGTGGTCATGGTGGTTGTCTGAAAGGTCCGCTGATCACTAGTATCAGCTGTATTCATCCACTGGAAACTCAACTATGATGATAGTGAAAGAGCGCGGTCATGTTTCAGCAATGAATGTTGTGTTCTGCTTGTTAACTGTCCCGTGCAGTCTGTCTTTATGGGATATTAACCAGAAAATTACATTAATAGGCTACTACACACATGCACTTATATGCACAACACACACCAAGACAGTGATTGAAAAACACGTCATTGGAAGCCATCTAACTGCCAATAAGAGACTTATCAAATTACCTCGAGGACACGGTATGGATAGTTGTATATTATCTAATCATGTGATTTCATTTGAGCCTGCATGCTGATTGTTCAGACAATCGAGGGCTTTAAAACACACGTTGGACAGGAAGCCAGAGACAGACCGTGTTGACCCAGTTGACCCATTTGACCAGTCGACGCATGAAGTGACTTGGTTTGTCGCCGGCGTGGAATAGCATAGTAGTGTAGCATACTTACAGCTGTAAACTGAAGGGAACACCGAGCACCTCGAAACGCTCCATCTCAAAATCCACCCCTATGGTTGCTTTGTAGTTCTTATCAAACGCTCCCTTACAGAACCTGACGGGAAAAAGGGAAAACTATGAGACAGAAAGAAAGCTGGTGTTGCTTCTTTTATTTGTCTTTGAGCTGTCAGAAAGGTTTCTGGTGACCAAACTGAGGCTTTAAGTTGATGATTTAGACATTAAATGACTCCAATTTCCTTATCTGACTCTGGTATCACAGTGTTCACTCAAACTCAGTTAAACCATTAACTATGATTAATACCCAAAGAGAAGTGTGTGCATCAGTTGACTGAGAGTTGACTGTGGTTTCTGTCAGTGTGTCCTCACGTGTGACTGACACTACACGATGAGAGTAAAATCAACCAAACAAAACTATAATCGTTGAAGAGGTCTGAGTATACATGGCTTCATCTTACCTGCTGATCAGACATGTCTTCCCAACTGCAACATCTCCCACTACAATCACTTTGGCGATATTAAAGCTGGCAACAGAAAGTCAACTGTCATTCATGACTCCGTACAACAACAAAAGCAGGGAACATACATGACTGCAAACCAATTGATCCTTAATGTGTGCTACATTGTCACTGGACCTTTAATCTGATCTCACAAATAATTTGGCTCATTTGGAGGTAGTCAGATAAACAAGCTTTTTAAAAAGGATGTTTTCACTCTGCATGAAGGCGGTTTTGTTCCAAATATTTTTGTCAAGCAATGAAAATTTATAGAACAATTTGATTTGCCAGAGTTTGCGGACAGAAATGTGATTATCACATAAAACAAAATCATAATACATATTTTATTAAGCATGCTATAAAGACATAAATAATCTCATAATATGTGTGAAAGACAGTGAGTGGTCGTTGTAACATGATGAGAGTGATGAGAAACTCACAAAACTTATGGAAGGTGGTGACAAAATCATCAAAGCCACACATAATGGGCAGAGATAGCGGAACGTTACGAGACGAGTTGTTTTCTAGGCAAATTCAGGCAAAACTGATAATGTTCTGTTATTATCTCACAACGTGGTGAATGTGCAGGTCACAACTTGTCCACCAGAGCGTTTTGGAGTTGTTGGATTGTGTATTTGATGAGTTTGATGAGGGAAACCAAGAAATCCCATAATGAGCCTCTGTAGCGTAGCTCTGAGCAGCTTGCGGCTCTGCTCTGCCGTTCTAAAAATAGCTTGCACCGACAATTAAAGGTAACAAACCTACTGCTATGACTATAGGGATTATGGCAATGGGCCATTTTGCCAACTATCCCTTTAAATCAACCTAATAAATCATGGTCAACAAATCATATAAAAAGCCCAAAAGCATAAAAGAGTGAAACTGAGCGACAGATTTTCTCGGCTACAGTTAGAGATCCACCGTGCAACAGGTTCCTCCATTACAAGGAACATTAAATTGAATTAACCTGCAGCTGAAAATAGTCCCCAAACTGCACCATGCACCTCTGCCTGTTTCAGTAATGTTTGCTAAAAAAAAAAAAAAGTACAGTGCCCAACAGATGTAGAAATACAACTATAAAGTTGTGACCAGTTTGCTGAGATGAGAGTAGACTGTGGAAACTGGGAGGTACTGAGAGACAGACAAACTAATGTTGGACTGTTTCATGTGATGTATTAAAAGAAAACGTCCATTGACCATCAGGTCAGTACTGTAGTCAGTCGTGATGGGTGAGGTCAGTGGCTGTCAGCTGACACAGCAGACAAAGCGTGACTTGAACTAACTTGTTCAATGTAAACTCATCATATCAGACAGTGGGTGAGTTGTCTGGGCCTTACCTCACTGTGCCGGCCTTCTGTATCTGACAGGCTGCCTTCACCTGTGGGTGGAAGCCGTCTTTGGTGTGCAGCGCCGCATTTGGACTAAAGCACTGAAAAGACGTCACAAAAAAGAAGAGAAAGAACATTAAAATCTAAAACAGGAGTAACAGATGTGTCCATAACTAAAATCCCCCCGTCTCCCCTCCATCATATCTAATAAACTGTTGTATTTTCAAAAATCACCATCTTTACTTTTATTATGACCACAGTTACTCTCTACAGGGGCTCTTGCATCAACAATCTTAAAATCTAAAAAAAAAATACTTTTGTTGCAGGTTTCATGAGGACAACATCAATTTGCAAATTTGCAGCCGTCCCATTTTAGAGACATACTTCAAGAATAACCTCATCATCAACAGTAACACTGTTAGCTGTAATTGCATTATAGAGGGAGTGTGTGTGTGTGTGTGTGTGTGTGTGTGTGTGTGTGTGTGTGTGTGTGTGTGTGTATGTGTGTGTGCATGACTAACCTTTGGTAGCTGAGTAATGATCCGATCCTTCTTCACTGGTGGCAACATGCTGAGTGCAACACTCAAACCTTCAACCTGTCACGTTCACTGACAGCAAACACACTTTTCATTCACCTCAAGAACACACACACATACACACACACAGACAGTTGTAGGTTTTCTTTTTTCTTTGTTTCTCTCCACCTCTTCCACAAAACCAGGGAAAGACATAAAATCAAGTTTTCCTGAAATAGAGCAAATATCAGAAAGTTCATATGTCAGCCTTAGTCACAGTAGAGTGCCAGGGAATTCGATTTTTACTTTTATTTAAATAGAAAAAATAAGTCTCTGATGAGCATCCAAGTAAAATGAAAAAAACTGTTCCCACTTCACAATTATTGACTTAAACATTCACTCTGTACTCTATAACCTTGTTGTGTGTTACGTAATACCCAAAGCATTGTGTTTTATAAGATTCATTTTTGACTGTTTCAGTGTTTAAGATTCAAGAAGATACCCTTGAAAAAGAACGTGGTTGCAAATCAAGCACGGAGCATCAGCACAGCAGAGAAACACACATTTTAGTGGAAAACAAACTCAGTGTAAATACAGAAGTGTTAGAATAAGTTTAGCATCTTTACCTGAAGGCCCAGTGGGAACTGTGGAGTCCTGAGTGTGGAGATGTGGTGTGATATCCAAGGTCAGACAAGAAAACAAATCCAGAGCAAGACGACTCTGAGCTGAGTCTCCAACAGTCCGACAGGCAGCAGACACACAGGCAGGAATCTAATGAGACATGGGTCTGGTGAGGAAAACCAGAGTAGGCTGTCTAACAGCATCACCCTGTGGCTGCAGGATAATGGATAATGCAAAGGCAACTACTTATTCTGTCTTTTCCCCCTTTTATGCAATTTAAATTTATTTTTCAAGAAAGAAGGGACCATGCATATTTATGAACATTTTAGTGTGAATATGCCAGAGTGTAGCCCCAGGCTAATTCCCATCTGTTGTCGCTTAAGCAGGTTGATGTTACGAGAAAAAGGAAACAGTAAAAGTAAAAATACTAACACAACAAGACATCAGAGAAAAATAAGACAATAGATGATAGAAAATTAAACTACTGGTAGTCTGCTACTAGTGTGCAGTATAGAAAGTGCCTGGTGATAAAGTGGCAGTGCAATTGAGGTAAGCTGAAGCATGGACAGAGGCATACAGACTTTACAAAGTGTTTCAATTGAGATGTTCAATTACAGTAACAAAAGACAATGAGAAAGTGACATATAATGGGCGATGCGATGGAAATTATTTATGTATGTGTAGGACATTAGAATAAAGGTTAAATTAAAGTTTATTGAGCTCATGGGTGACTTGAGTTTTTGATCTTGAAACAGAAAATCTTACTGAAAACAAAAGGAGTTAAAGAAAACAGTGAATCCACATTGTTATACACAGCTATAACATGTACTGGTGTTAAATTAACGATAATATTGTCTTGTATTTAGTTTTGGATAAAGTGTAACACAGTTTTTATAATCCTTACTTTGACTGTAAACACAGCTCAGGTTGAGTTTGAGGGAGAAAACATTTCTTCCTCCGGTGCAGCAGGCGGCGACATGGCGCCATTACGTGGCCGCGTACGTCCTACGTATTATTCCTGCGACAGTGGAGGAGGCTTTAAAAACTCCCTGAGCCTCGTTTTTGCTCTTTTCGGTTTGTCCATCGACCTGGTCGCTGTGTCGGACCGCGGCAGTTTCTACTGGACCTGCAAAGAGAGTCCAACTCACACAAGGCCGCGTTAGCATGGTAGTTACTGTGATAACACACGTTACATGAGCCGTAGTTGAGTTAAATATGTTTGTGTTGGCTGCAGTGAAACGTTAGTGTTACTGAAACAGGCCTCAGGCAGCCACGTGGAGAGCATGGAGAAGGAACAAGACAAAGTGAGACCCAGGTTTTCTTTTATGTGTTTCCCTCCCCAAAGAGTGAATGGTAGTTTATTTTGCATGTTAATATCAGCTAGTAGATTTGATTAAAACTGACTAAATATCATCATGTGCAGTAGTATTGGATAAAGTAAAGGCATGGCTGTTTTCTGAAGGTATCTGTGACTTTAGAAGTACAGTTTATGCTCATTAAATTAAAAAAAAAAGACATAAGATATTAGGAATGACTTATTTTGTCAATATGTCTTTAAAAATAAAAAAAAATCTGAACCATGAATGTGATGTTTCTACAGGTGGGCTCTGGTGTGGCAGCTCGTTGCATGAGTTTGATGGATGCTACCATGAAGTCAGCGTGACGTTGCATGTCTGTGGCAGGTGAGTGACAATGACGTCCAACTACCTGATACACCAGAGCAGCAGTCAGTGATGAAAACTGTGAATAGGAAGTGCCGTCTGATGCGACAACTGACGATGTTTCTAACTCACTGTTCTGAGCCCCCCCCTCCTAAAAACTGCATCTCAACAACTGTATTCACTGTCAGTGGTACTGAATTGTGCTTTCTGGTTCTCTTAAGGTGGGCCGCTCAAGATGATGTCATGCCTGAGGCAGGGTAAGTGATGCTTTTTACTTTTTAACATGAGCATCGATCAATGTAGTGATGAAATTAAACTGAAATAGCTGGAATTACCGGCAGATTGTTCAGTGGTGACTCTCGGTTTTCTGAGCATTTTAACACCTGTCAAATATAAGTTGTTCAGTTGTCAACAAAACATGACATTTTGTTTCCTTGTGTTCCCCAAAGGTGACCTGCCATCAGAGGTTGAGGCCTGTGAACTCTGCCTACTGACGACAGCCGACTGAACTGTGGGTAAGTTCATGCATCCTGCGTGTGGTGGTGATGAAAACCTTGAGTAGGAAGTACTGTCAGTGTTGCCAGATGCTGAAAATGAAATGATTATACAGACCCCCCCCCAAAAAAATATCGTATTTTAACAGTCGTACATTTTAATCCAACCGTGAAGCAGCCAAGCTTACATGTGCAGTGGCTGGCTACATTGCTTGCTTTGGCTTTGTAGTGATAGTTGTTAACCACAAGAGGGCAGCAACAACTAGTAGATTTGCCTGCTTAAACTTTTTGGAACAAATTTATACATGAAATGTTCATAGCAGATTGAGCCTCAGTTTTAAGGTAACCTGGGATCATTTAATTTTTCAGTTTGCTTATCCAGTCTGTATTTACTGAAATACAGCACTAAAAGACATTTCATGGGAAGGTCAAAATTTTCATACATTTGGGTTTTGTAGAAGTATTGATGGTACATCTGGCAACAACTGACGATGTTTCTAACTCACTGTTCTGAGCCCCCCCCCCCTCCAAAAAACTACATTTCAATTTATCTTCAGTGTCAGTGGTACTGAGTTGTGCTTTCTGGTTCTCTTAAGGTGGGCCGCTCAAGATGATGTCGTGTCTGAGGCAGGGTAAGTGATGCTTTTTTCTTTTAACATGAGCATCGATCAATGTAGTGATGAAATTAAACTGAAATAGCTGGAATTACCGGCAGATTGTTCAGTGGTGACTCTCGGTTTTCTGAGCATTTTAACACCTGTCAAATATAAGTTGTTCAGTTGTCAACAAAACATGACATTTTGTTTCCTTGTGTTCCCCAAAGGTGACCTGCCATCAGAGGTTGAGGCCTGTGAACTCACCTACTGACGACAGCCGACTGAACTGTGGGTAAGTTCATGCATCCTGCGTGTGGTGGTGATGAAAACCTTGAGTAGGAAGTACTGTCAGTGTTGCCAGATGCTGAAAATGAAATTATTATACAGACCCCCCAGCCCCCCCCAAAAAAATATCGTATTTTAACAGTCGTACATTTTAATCCAACTGTGAAGCAGCCAAGCTTACATGTGCAGTGGTTGGCTACATTGCTTGCTTTGGCTTTGTAGTGATAGTTGTTAACCACAAGAGGGCAGCAACAACTAGTAGATTTGCCTGCTTAAACTTTTTGGAACAAATTTATACATGAAATGTTCATAGCAGATTGAGCCTCAGTTTTAAGGTAACCTGGGATCATTTAATTTTTCAGTTTGCTTATCCGGTCTGTATTTACTGAAATACAGCACTAAAAGACATTTCATGGGAAGGTCAAAATACATTTGGGTTTTCTAGAATTATTGATGGTACATCTGGTAACCCTGTGCCGTTGGATGCAACAACTGACGATGTTTCTAACTCACTGTTCTGAGCCCCCCCCTCCAAAAAACTGCATTTCAACTTATCTTCAGTGTCAGTGGTACTGAGTTGTGCTTTCTGGTTCTCTTAAGGTGGGCTGCTCAAGATGATGCCATGTCTCAGGCAGGGTAAGTGATGCTTTTTATTTTTTAACATGAGCAAATGATCAATGTAGTGATGAAATTAAACTGAAATAGCTGGAATTACCGGCAGATTGTTCAGTGGTGACTCTCGGTTTTCTGAGCATTTTAACACCTGTCAAATATAAATTGTTCAGTTGTCAACAAAACATGACATTTTGTTTCCTTGTGTTCCCCAAAGGTGACCTGCCATCAGAGGTTGAGGCCTGTGAACTCTGCCTACTGACGACAGCCGACTCTTCAGTAAGTTCATGCATCCTGCGTGTGGTGGTGATGAAAACCTTGAGTAGGAAGTACTGTCAGTGTTGCCAGTTGCTGAAAATGAAATTATTATACAGACCCCCCCAACAAATATCTTATTTTAACACAGTCGTACATTTTAATTCAACCGTGAAGCAGCCAAGCTTACATGTGCAGTGGTTGGCTACATTGCTTGCTTTGGCTTTGTAGTGATAGTTGTTAACCACAAGAGGGCAGCAACAACTAGTAGATTTGCCTGCTTAAACTTTTTGGAACAAATTTATACATGAAATGTTCATAGCAGATTGAGCCTCAGTTTTAAGGTAACCTGGGATCATTTAATTTTTCAGTTTGCTTATCCAGTCTGTATTTACTGAAATACAGCACTAAAAGACATTTCATGGGAAGGTCAAAATTTTCATACATTTGGGTTTTGTAGAAGTATTGATGGTACATCTGGCAACAACTGACGATGTTTCTAACTCACTGTTCTGAGCCCCCCCCTCCAAAAAACTACATTTCAATTTATCTTCAGTGTCAGTGGTACTGAATTGTGCTTTCTGGTTCTCTTAAGGTGGGCCGCTCAAGATGATGTCGTGTCTGAGGCAGGGTAAGTGATGCTTTTTTCTTTTAACATGAGCATCGATCAATGTAGTGATGAAATTAAACTGAAATAGCTGGAATTACCGGCAGATTGTTCAGTGGTGACTCCCGGTTTTCTGAGCATTTTAACACCTGTCAAATATAAGTTGTTCAGTTGTCAACAAAACATGACATTTTGTTTCCTTGTGTTCCCCAAAGGTGACCTGCCATCAGAGGTTGAGGCCTGTGAACTCACCTACTGACGACAGCCGACTGAACTGTGGGTAAGTTCATGCATCCTGCGTGTGGTGGTGATGAAAACCTTGAGTAGGAAGTACTGTCAGTGTTGCCAGATGCTGAAAATGAAATTATTATACAGACCCCCCCAAAAAATATTGTATTTTAACAGTCATACATTTTAATCCAACCGTGAAGCAGCCAAGCTTACATGTGCAGTGGTTGGCTACATTGCTTGCTTTGGCTTTGTAGTGATAGTTGTTAACCACAAGAGGGCAGCAACAACTAGTAGATTTGCCTGCTTAAACTTTTTGGAACAAATTTATACATGAAATGTTCATAGCAGATTGAGCCTCAGTTTCAAGGTAACCTGGGATCATTTAATTTTTCAGTTTGCTTATCCGGTCTGTATTTACTGAAATACAGCACTAAAAGACATTTCATGGGAAGGTCGAAATACATTTGGGTTTTGTAGAATTATTGATGGTACATCTGGTAACCCTGTGCCGTTGGATGCAACAACTGACGATGTTTCTAACTCACTGTTCTGAGCCCCCCCCCCCTCCAAAAAACTGCATTTCAATTTATCTTCACTGTCAGTGGTACTGAGTTGTGCTTTCTGGTTCTCTTAAGGTGGGCTGCTCAAGATGCTGCCATGCCGCAGGGTAAGTGATGCTTTTTTCTTTTTTAACATGAGCAAATGATCAATGTAGTGATGAAATTAAACTGAAATAGCTGGAATTACCGGCAGATTGTTCAGTGGTGACTCTCGGTTTTCTGAGCATTTTAACACCTGTCAAATATAAATTGTTCAGTTGTCAACAAAACATGACATTTTGTTTCCTTGTGTTCCCCAAAGGTGACCTGCCATCAGAGGTTGAGGCCTGTGAACTCACCTACTGACGACAGCCGACTGAACTGTGGGTAAGTTCATGTGTGCTGTTGTGGTGGTTCGGCGACCTTGTGATAAAAACCTTTAGTAGGAAATGCTGTCAGTGTTGCCAGATGCTGAAAAGGAAATGATCATACAGACCCCCCCAAATTATAATATTTCAACCCAGAACGGTCATACATTTAATCCAACCGTGAAGCAGCCAAGATTAGTGCTACATTGATCGCTTTGGCTGTGTACTGATAAATTCCTCCAACCACAAGAGGGCAGCAACAACCAGCCTGTGAGTTCACAGCAAATTGAGATTGAGCCTCAGTTTCAAGGTAACCAGGGCTCATTTAGTTGTGCAGTTTGCTTATTCTGTTTAGCATGGTGGTGTGCATTTATGTTGTGATGTACTGAAATGCGTCACTATGGCAAATTTCATGGGAAGTCATAATTATCGTCCATTTGGGTTTGTTTAGGATTATTGATCGTACATCGTACAAAGAGCTAAATTAAAGCACAAATACAATAATTACTTTACATTTGGCAACCATGTACCGTCAGAGGCAACCACTAAAGATTTCTTAGCTGTAGTTGCCCCTTCACTATTTCTTATCCAACTGTGTTCTTCCTTCTCAGCAGCTCTGCAGCTGCTCACCTGCTGCAACAGCTGACTGAAGATGATCTGTGTCTGTGCAGGTGAGTTTGTATTTTCTGCCATGGCAAACATGAACATGCTGCTTTTTGTCATGATGAAATTTAAACTGAAATAGCTGGAATTACCGGCAGATTGTTCAGTGGTGATCATAAGTTTTCTGAACACAGAATAAGGAGGAGACTTGAATAGTCTTCCATATGTGCCTTTTTCCTCATTTTGAATTTCGTTTTACTTTCTCAGGTTTAGTCGGTTCCCAGTGAGAGTGTCACCCAGTGCAGCTGCAGCTCGACCCTCTTTGCCACGGCCCTGGTGAGTTAGATTTTTAGGCGTCCTTTGTTTAAGATGTGTGCAGATCAGCTTTTCATGCGCTCACCTTTGTGCTGCTACGAGTTGATTTGCATATAAGCTTGTTCTGCATTCTGGAGCAGAGGAGACACCAACGATAAGTCACACATCATGTATCAGCGCTGACATGGACCTGTCAAAGCTGCAGCCGCAGTAAAAATTTGAATATAACCATAGTGACTTCACTAGAGCTGCAGCCAGATAGCTGAAATCCTCAGCATACTACCTGTCACAGCAGTATACACACTACATAAGCCTACATTCTTGAGTCATGTGACTCTGAATGGCCCTGCTTATCCTGCAATCACTGCAGCCTGGGAACATGAATAGATACTGTTACATGTGCCAACTAGTGCAGCTTAATTGTCAGTATAAGCACTTAAAGCGCTGTACAATGGTGAGTTGATTGAAAAGCTGATTTGCTCTGCATTGCGATGTCAGTGATGAAAACCTGGAATAGGAAGTGCCGTCTGATGCGACAACTGACGATTGATTCTAATCCACTTTTCTGAGCCTTTAAAGTGACGCAGTGAAAACATCTGGAAAATAAGAATTGTCCTAATTTTATATATATTTTTTATTCCAGGTGACCCTGCCAGGCTGACCTCCTGACCCCTGAAGGTAACTTCTAATCTGTAGTGCACAAGTTGCTGTTGCACACTGTTATGATGAAACCTAAACTGAAATAGCTGGAATTACCGGCAGACTGTTGGTGGTGACTCTCGGTTTTCTGAACACATGATGGCTGCATTAAGCAGTACACTTGGATGAAAGTGTGTGTTGATCACCTTCTCTCTCTGATCCCTCAGGTTTGGATCCAGTGGCTCTGCGTGAGCATGTCTGCAGACTTAACATGGTAAGAACCTCAGTTACTCAATAGCTGAAAATATGAAGGGTAATGGCATCGGGTAGAGATCTGCAGTGACCCACTTCCTCCAGCAGGGGGCATGATAAAGCTTCATGATAAGGTTACTTTACTACTCTATGGATTTCCTAGGACTTGCCTCATCTCTAGATGGGTTTCTTAGTTCACCTGCAGTTACTTTATAAAAGGATGTATACATGCACTTGTAATGTTTGTGTAAATAAATGAATAAACCAAATCCTGTGTTTCCAGTGTGTATGTACACCCTTTCTATGGTTTGTATGGTATGAAGGGGGGGGGGGGGGGAATCACTGTTGCTCACAGAACATCCCAATAAAAGTGGACCCCCCCTTAATATTGTATAATCTGTTAGTTGGATGTAGAATTGTTAAACAGCACAAACTGCATCCATCATGACTGACAGAAGTCGACACTATTACAGCAGAAGCTGATCATCTGATCAAGGTATTACCTGCATGTAGCCTCAAACTGATGGTTTGGTGTAAATGTTCTCCAATTTAAAATATATTGAGCTTTTGTTTTGATGGAACAGTATGTAACAGGATATCAGAGGGCAGGGATGTCATGCAGCAAAGGGCTGTGAGTCGCGTTCAAACCCAGGCCACTGCAGTTAGGACTTTATTGTGTTTATTTCGGTCTTGTAAAAACAAGTACAATAGACAAAAGCATAGATGCAAAATAAAATGAAACAAAAACACAACACACTTTGAATGAAAAGGTCTAGGGTGTAGGTTGAAGCATCAGCTTATATTGCCTAAATTAACATTTTCCGTTCAGTTATTTATTTTTATTTTATGAGCACACTGCCTACATGAGCTGAGCCACCATAGTGTCTTTAAAACATCTCTAAAAGGTGTGATCCTTTTGTTTTGTGGAACTTGACAAACCACTAAACACTGAAGTGTTTGTTCTGATCACTACGCCTCACTAAATAATGTAGACTGATAGCTACAGTATCGCACCTCATTTTGACTTCATGTTCTCAATTATGTTTGTCTTGGTTTTAGTTCATCCCATTAATTGATGAACCTTTTAGAGATGATTGTTCACCTTGTGGACATGGACCTGTGCAACATTTAGATTCATGAGATAAATCCCAGTTTTGACGGAATGGTCAAATGTTTATCTTCACCAATGGGCTCTTTGCACAGCTCCACTACTTCCTGAACTTAATGCTGCTCCTTTGTTTCCTGTCTCACATTATTGGACACACTGATTAATCCAGGTGTGTTTGAGTAGTCACAATGGTCAGACACACCTGGATTTATCAGTTTGTCCAATAATGTACGATAGGAAAGAAAGGAGCCACATTAAGTTCAGGAAGTAGTGGAGCTGTGCAAAGAACCCATTGGCCTCATCAGATACAGAGGTTGTAATTAGACTAATTAGAGGGTAACAACATCCCTGTGGCTGATTGACACAGTTTACTCTGGTATGAGGAAAATACACCGTAGTCTGTAGATCAGAGACTTCTGAGCTTCTGAATTGAACAATACGTCAATGTTGAGGTTGACAGACAGATAACTGATGAGGAGTAGGCTACCTGTTGTTCTGGATTTTTGTCTTTGGTATTAAAAAAAAAAAAAGTCTGATCAAAGTCATGAGAACAACTCCACTCTTCACCTACAGATTTCATGCTTGTTTTCCTCAAGCTGCTTGTCAAGATCTGAAAACATCGTGTGTGTGCGTTGTGAGAAAATCCAGTGATGGCACGACACCACAAGTCAACAGTGCAACTACAATGTGCAGCAACATGTGATGCCTTCAGGTTCAGGTCCTGTCAGATGTAATTGCATGTGGTGTTTTAATTTGTGCTGAGCCATCAACAATCTGATGTTTGTTATTCAGTTTGTAGAAATGACTGGCAGCACTTCTGCAGACAAACTGATGCATAGTAAAAGATGGCAGCCTACAACTGCAAATAAATCCTGTACAATTTGCAGTCAAGTATAAAAACATTCTAACTATGTGCAAAAGAGTATCTTGTTTTTGCATTTAATAGGGGCTCTATGGGGCAGTAACTGAGAGTTTCCCCTCTTGTTTGTATCCTGCAAGTGGCCACATGAGTGCACTGTGCACACAACACGACGTAACACACATATATGAAGAGAAGGAGCCTGCTGTCAAGTAAATACGTGCTTAAACTACAATGGGTTTTAAAAATTGACTGTGCAAATGTTTTCTGCACACTTCACCTGAGGGGTGATTTGGTGGGAGTCTGTGTCAACAGATTTTTTATTTTTATTTTTTCCCGAAGCGCCTCTAATTTGGTCCTAAGGCATATTTAGGTGTGCAGCCCGTCATTTTCAAGATTTACCTTCTGCAAACAGTTCTGACCCTTTGCAGTTTGGTCCCAGGTGGCCAGACAAACCTGTTTTCCCCTTGCAGTGTGTTGTTTGTTAGAGGAATATGATTAAAAGAAGAAAAAAGAAAAACCTCTGGCCACAACTAGGCTCTCACATCTGGAATCCAAAACTGTGACCCTGTCAAAAAGTGTTTGTTCTAGGGATGCAAACTGGTCTGAAGTGTTCATATTCTTTAACACATGATTAAACCTGTCAAAGGAGGAAATGAGGGTTTGTTCACATGTCATGTCTGATGGTATTGCAGTCTACTCTGGGCTGTTTTGTTTTCATCTGTTGAAGCGTTGGCTCTTTGCAGTTGTTGACAACACAACTAGTCTTGCTGTTGGAACCTGAGAGGTAATGATGTTGGTATAGTTCACACAATCATAAGTGGATCCTCATGGGTTAAAAGTTTGATTTAAGATAGAGATGTGCACTGATGTTTCCTATTCTCTTTCTCATTGATTGCCTTTTTCCAGACCATCACCTGCATACTGTCAGAGCTGTAACAGCAACCACTCAAAATAAAATGTTACCTTTAGGATTGGGGATCAAGTCTCTTTGTAATTGTTGTAGCTAAAATGAGAGTAAACCTCCTAAAGGTCCTTGATCTAAGATTTAAAAAAAAAAAAAAAAAAAACCTGCTAGAAACTTGTTTGCATAGTTGTCAACCTCCTTTGCACAGATAAAAAAAAAATCCTGTCATGAATTTATAAAAACATAAAAGCAGAACTGCTACATCTAACAGGGTTCTGGAAAATTATGGAAAATGGAAACTATTGTATGGAAATATATTTATGGTTTGGTCTTATCCGAAGTTATTTGGGTTAATTATTTTCTATGTGCTATTGTACCTAGCTACAATCTCTTGGAAATGATTTGGTTGCATAATGGCATACCCATTCAGAATAATGAAAACAAATGATAAATTGCATGCTTTTTTTTATACTTAAATATCACAAATTATTCAATTTTTTTTTACCAAGAAGTCTGGAAAAAGTATGGAATTTGGAAATTTCAAATGCATACGAACCCTGATAAATGACAAGGCCATTTATGCGTTGTTTTGAATGCTATTGACTTAAAGAGGATGTTATGTCACCTATGGAGACATCTTTACTACGTTATCTGGTGGACAGTCAGGCCCGGTCTGTGACAGGACAGGAGTTTGTCGGGTTGGAGCCTGAGACAACATGTCTTGTTCTTTTGTGTCAGACAGTGATTGATGGCGTCTGTGTGGTAGACATGTTCGTTGGCTCCTGACAGAACGACGAGGACCGAGTCTCACAACAGCTGAGCTGTCATGTAAAGGTCATGATAATCATCCGAGTCTGGACCAGGCTGGCGAGTTAGGCAGGGTGCTGCTCCAGGCTTGTTCTGTGACAACTGTGTGATGAAATGTACTATCCAAAGTATTCAAACATTTATTAGAGGACTACGTAATAAAAAAGAGACAATGACAATGTTTCAAGCGTTAAGCTCTCTGTCAGTTGCTTTCAGGTGTTCTTTAAGTAGTTTCACAGATCCACCCATGGGTGTGGATAAATAAGCAACACTAAGGTGATAATTGGAGACGAAAAGGTCATGAGAAATCCAAAGTAAAAATAAGGTCTATAAATATCGATTGGCATGGCAAATATCAAAGACACAGGTCAACCATATTAGATGAGAGTAAAAAAAATATATAGAAAAAATATTATAAATATGAAGACGGCAAGAATAACTCATTTTATAATAAAAAAAACAAAAACAAAAAAACCACATAGCCTATTCTCTGTTTCCAAAGAAAAAAATGTTAAGGGGTTCCCTTTTCTTAAGGAAAAATGGTGTATGAGTTAAAGAGGAACTAAGCAGGATTTCTCCTGTGGCGATGCTACATTTTTACCTTAATTAAAAAGCTCCAGAGTAATTGTGATTGTTAACTACATGACTTGTGACTTTACGATTGACAACGGAGGATCTTCACCTGGCGTCTCACGGCTGAAAACCAGCCTTGCAACATCAGTACCTGGCCGCCGCCCCGGTGTCCCAGCTCTCGTCTCAGCACACCGCAACACAAACACGCCGTAATCTTTTGTTCATGACGGTTAAGACTACACAAACACACACGCCATAACATCGTATCTGTTATGTAACGTTATCCACTGCTCCATATACTGATTTTTCGACGGCTTCGTTGTAAACAGATGTACATAGGCGAGAGGAGCGTAACCGAAACACCGGAAAAGCCAGCGGACTTGCATAGTTCCCCTTTAAGCAAAGTATACATTACAGCATTAGTCTACCAATGAGTAATATTTTGCCCCTGATTTTAATAGTCTTGCCACTCTGTGGATGATTACAGTGTTTACTTTTGGTTGTGAAGTTACAATGGGTGCAGGAGTTGCAGTTGTAAATACCTTGGATGTTGTCCAGAAATGTGCATCATTCCCTGCATACAGTGTGGTGAGTCCCCTTCATTTTGTCGCTTACCTCCCTGGACTCAGCACCTGGCCACACTTTGGATGTGCGTGAGCTTTTTTCTTTGTTCATGAAATGTAGTATACCATTATAATATATAATATAACACTTGGACTTAAAGCAATGGATCGACTACCTGACTTCTATCATTACCATATCGGCTGACTTTATGTTTAGGCTACTTGGTGCATATTCCTAAGTTAATTTGTGTCTGATCAGAAACCTGAAGCAGCGGAATAGAGGTTTCTGGCACGGCTTCACCAACTAACAAGGTGCATGGAGAAACTGAGGAAACTTTGAAAAGATTAAAAAGCTTGTAGCCTAAGGCTATCCGAAACGCGTCTGCCTATAGAATTGTTCTCTTAGCTACAAGTGTAGCTGGAGCTTTTTGGTCTTTTTAAAAAGAAACCTGGCTCAACCATGGACTCATTATCAATAGACTTAAAATCAATCCAACTTGTGTTGAAGCATCAGTTTGCACTATTAAAGGCTGCAGATCTCGTAGTGTGTTTCAGTCCTCTCCCCCTCTGAAAGCAACCTCTGAATTTGTGATGTGTGTCTTTGCAAGTGTTTTTTTTTTTTTTTTTTTACGCAGCAGTGTGTTGAGCTCTCAGGGCCGCTGTAATAAAGGCCTATAGACATAAAGAAGTGAATATCAATATGTCAAAAGACAATGTGTGTTTCAAATGTGTCAGCAGTGGCTGGATGAACCTGCTCAGAGGCCTGGGGAAGACATTGGAACAACCTCCCTTTGTACATTGTGTGCAGTGATTCAATGGAACATACCATCCCTGTAATCAGCAGCAAAATTACAGATTTACAAATTGCAAAACTACAAAGCAGCTGTGACATAGACTGTCACATCTTTTAATAATTTTCAAACACAAAATCTGTTATGGCAACAAAAACAATTTTGAAACATAATTTGTTTGCACTACTGGGTTCATGCAAGAGATGCAAATGTTTAAATGTAAAGGCTGCAGCCACGAGTTATAATCCGGCAGTGTTTGTGCTCAGTAAGAACCACACAGATTTGGTTTTACACATTTCATAATTTGTTGGTAATTCACAAACTTGTGAACATCTAAATCGGCTAACGTCAGGTGGAGGCTGACAGAGGCCTTTAGGTGAACTCTGCAGACAACATGTGACCGACAGTGATCAGACAGGAAGGAGAAAGAGCAATCAGCAATCTGGTAGTTTGTACCAGAGAGCGGCTCTGCTCCTTTTAAAGCAGAAGTAAGTGATATATTTGTGTTAATATAAACTGGGTCGGGACAACACAATGGTCCTCGTCCAGAGAGTGAATCATCCCTCTCATGTGGCAGAGCAGCAACAGATAAACAGTGTTCAGGTAAATGTCTCAGATTTAGCAAACACCAGAAGAGTAACATCAATCAAAATAACAATTACATAATATAACAATCAAATAATGATTATATTTGTCTGTGAAGTTAGAACCATGCAACAGTTTCAAGGCCAAAGGCGCAGTCTAACAGTGTGCCAGCCAGGTGACGGTTGTAGTTAATTTATTGGCCAACTCATCAGCTGCCAAATATGTGTCACTCATATGGCTAAGGTGGGGTACATTGCATAATATGGAGCTACTGCCCTTTGTCAGAACTGGCAGTTGAAGATGTAGATACAATTTACAGGCCTCGGTGACAATCTGAGCTCAGAGACTGTTCATGTATTTATTTTAACAAGGTTTCCCATAAATATCTTGGCCACTTGCCAACAAAGTTAAATTTTAACAAGATTTCAGATTTAGTTTGTTAATTCACTTCACACACGTAATGAGTGTCAGTTTATTCTTTTTCAAATATAATATTGAGTTTTAAATTCACTGATTTCTCTGAATAGTATATAGTATATATATATATAGTATACTATAGGGATAGTTCAACATTTTGGCGAATTGGCCCATTGCCATAATCGCTATAGTCATAGCAGTAGGTTCGTTACCTTTATTTGTCGGTGTAAGCTATTTTTAGAACGGCGGAGCGAAGCAGCAGGCTGCTCAGAGCTACGCTATGGAGGCTAAAGGAATTTCTTGGTTTCCCTCATCAAACTCATCAAATACACAATCCAACAACTCCAAAATGCTGTTGTGGACAAGTTGTGACCTGCACATTCACCACGCTATGAGATAATAACGGAACGATACGAAACGGAGCCGTTTTCGAGGTAA
This sequence comes from Trachurus japonicus, assembly GCF_045865225.1. Classification (NCBI taxonomy): domain Eukaryota; kingdom Metazoa; phylum Chordata; class Actinopteri; order Carangiformes; family Carangidae; genus Trachurus; species Trachurus japonicus. The sequence goes on along the minus strand of NC_140920.1, from coordinate 26,365,102 downwards.
ATACAGGGTAAATACAGAGTCTGCTTGCTGAAAAACTGTCCCTGAACGCAACGTGCATCAGCGGTTTTGCATGAATTTACCTCTGAAATGGCTCCGTCTCGTAACGTTCCGTTATTATCTCATAGCGTGGTGAATGTGCAGGTCACAACTTGTCCACGACAGCGTTTTGGAGTTGTTGGGTTGTGTATTTGATGAGTTTGATGAGGGAAACCAAGAAATTCCCTTAGCCTCCATAGCATAGCTCTGAGCAGCCTGCTGCTTCGCTCTGCCGTTCTAAAAATCGCTTACACCGACAAATAAAGGTAACGAACCTACTACTATGACTATAGCGATTATGGCAATGGGCCAATTTGCCAAAATGTTGAACTATCCCTTTAAAGCCCCAGTGTGTAACTTTTTTTATTAGCAAAAATCAAATATTGCTTTCATAAATATGTCACTGAAGTATCACACCTGCAAACAAATGAAAGCTTTCTGGTACCTTAGAATGAGTTGTTACAAGTCGTTACGAATACATAAGTGGGCGACGCACCGAACCGAGGCGGCCATGTTGCATCGCCATTTTTTACGTTCAGTGGCAGCGTGACCGTAGGTAACCACGGAAACTCACCGGAGCTGTCGGCTCGGGGAGAAAGATTTCGAGGTAGTGCCTGTTAAAACTGTCATCACTGTGTAGTGTGAGGAAGGACGGAGGCACTGATGTTGCATTCAGGTGCAGTCAGGCACCTGAATGACGCCGTTGGCAAACCAACCAGATGTCATTTTACTCAACGAGAGAAAGACGGCAAAACGTGGGTCAGGTAAACAATACGACATCTGTATTGTTTTGCCTCCTGCTGGCGGACCACTTGTTTAGAGGCTTGTTTATCCTGTTACATGCAGCGTCTGTTGTCTGTCTGACGTCTGTCCGATTTCACTTGAATGCAACATCAAGAATATGTTCCGATATGCAACCGCACTGCTAGATGGGGGGAATTCCTACACATTATACCTTTAAATGTGGTGAACTTGATGATTAAAGCAGAAGTAAGTGGTCCGGTCGTTTTCGCTAATGCTGCGTTCCAGGCAGGCTTTTGAAATCGTAAATTACAGCTTCAAGTCACAACTTACGACTTTGTAGCGTTCCAGGCAACCCACTCGTGTTTTTCCAACCTGTTTTACCTGTGAAAGTCACTATAACGGCCACTCGTAACTTCTGACCCGTGAACTCGTACCAGATCGAACTGGTACGACTTCACGGTCGGAAAAATACGAGTTTCCTTGAACGCACCATAACAGTCCTCGTCCCTACGTCACCACATTCACGGCGTCCCTTGGCTGCACACACAGCCCTGCATGCTGTTCTCTCTCCTCATTGGATAAAAACTGTAGGATACGATAAATGTTTTCTCCTCGACTCAGAGCAGAGTGACTGACAGACCCGTGTTTCAGTCCAAATACTCTATGTAAGTGATTGCTGTCGGAAGATATAACTATTTAAGAGAAGCGTAGAGGTATAAAGGACACTCAAAATTTGACAATAGAATAAACAGCACGTCATTTTATTGACTATATCTGCTGGTCCTGCTTGGCTAAAGGTGGACAGACTCTCTCCCTCTGTTGACATCAGAGCTCCTGCAGCGGTGCTTCAAACAAACCGCCGCTACATGGGCGCTACCACACAACTGGGAGGGGGGTGGTCACACACACTAACAAATGAATTAAATTATAGAATTAAATGGAAGATGCATCGGAAATAACAAGAGACATTTGCGTTAACTGTTGGGGTTCTTAAAAGGAGAATGTAAGTCACATACTTTTATATAAGTCAGATTGGTGTTCCCCTAATATTGGGGGGACATGCCCCCCCCAAAAGAATATGGTGGTTACGCCCTTGTATCCACCATATACACTAGTGTTTTTGAACATGGTCACAGCTGATCACTACAGGTGATAGGTGTGCAACCCAAGGAGATTTTTTTTCTCTATTTCCAAGTCAGATGAGAGTTTATAGTGTCATGAAACCAAGAGTGAAGAGGAACGGAGGTGTTTGTATTGTTTTTTTTTTCTTCATTCTAAACAGACGAGATTTTTATTATTTTGATTTTGCGTTTTCACAAGGAAGTGATTTTGTGTCGATCATAATCAGAATGTGATTTGTCACAGTTATGGTGAAAAAGCATCCTACATTTTGATCTGTTTTGCACAATTATAGCAAAACATGTTTCATATTGGTGGCACTGACCAATGAGCTGACACAGAAACTAAGTTTGAAAAGTAAATGGAAAGTTTTGTCTAACTGAGTTTTGATGAACCATGAAACTAATGTGACAGTTGCACTTGTTAAGACTGTTTGGAAAAATTAGCCAAAATGTTTGAGAAAGCTGTAACAAAGCTTCAAATGACTGAGCTGATTTACAACGAAGCCCCACAACTTTGAGCATCCTTTAATTCAGCGTCAGTGTTTTTGCTCCGTGATGTGCAGCAGGCAGCTGTTTTCAGAAAATAAATCTATACAACCCCACCGTGCCCTCCACGCCCCACCACACTCACTCATACACGACTACAGTAACTGGCCCTGCACCATGGGGCACAGAGACAAACTTTGCTGGTGAACATATAGCGATAAAAGGTGCAAATTAGAGCAGGAGTTGTCAGGTTGTCATGGAACATGACTCCCAAGACTATTTGCTATCCCAAGGCCTCTCCACCAGACTTTACGCTTCAGTCAGGTTGGGTTGTTTGGAAGCTTCAAACTTTTTGGCCAGTGGGAAAGGGGTATGAGATTAGTACAGAACAGTTAAGGCTGATGGAAAGGTAGTTTGTTTTTATCACTTTCACATCCCTGCTGTGTCTGCTTCAATTCTTTAGTCAAGTTGCTCTAAACATGTTGTCTGTCAATATTTAAGATTTGAGAAACCTGCAATCATAAGTGTACCTATAAGTGTGCCTTGTGTTGCACTTCCTCTTGTCTTTAATTGACACCTCTAAGTCTTTAATTGCTCCTCTCTCCACTTCATGTTCTGTTTTATACAGTAATTATAAGTGCTGAGGGAAGGTGTTTAGATTTTGTATAACATACAGTATATGGCCCCAAGGTAACATTTACCATTGCATTTAGTCAGAATTATGACAACCCTTATTTCAGTGAGGTAGGCTATGTCTGTATAAAACATGTACTAACACGTCTGTGACAGAAAAATGACAACATCTCAGCACACCCGTGGAGAGCAGGTATTAAGGAAACAATTCTTGCCTGTGGTGGTTTTCACTTCTGTAAATGCATGTAGACGTGGGAGACAAGACATAAAATAATAACATGATCTATATCCCCTATTTATAAGCAGTTTCTGCTTTCTTGGGGTTCCCTTTCATGTACATCTGTCATAATTGTAAATCTGTAATATATTCTCTCTTGCAAAGTACATGAATAAAAATATCTGAATCTGAATCTGAATATTTGGTATATATTATCTGCTAAAGGTATTAACTCTAAAGGTATACTTTCTGCATGTCATACTGTAGTTGTTCCCCATTGTTACATCATGGTGATTTGCATACAACGCTGCCCTATTTGCAAGTTGTGAGCTCCTTGAAGCTGTCATGACATATCTTGTTAAAACACCATTTTCCCAGAGGGCACCCCTAAACCTGAAAAAAGACGCGAAGAAAGAAAACATAGTAAATAACACAGTGATGGAAATATGGTGACATGTCAGGACTCACTGCCACAGGAGATGATTGCTGCAGCAGGTGTTCTTGTATATAATCTATATATAGGTGACAGGTATTTACAGTATACATTCACTTACAACGCCTGTGTCGGAGAGCTGCTTCTCCGTAGTAAAGAGAGGTTTAGTGAGTTGTTTGTTTATTGCTACAGTTTGTATCCTTAGGAGCTACAGAAGGTGAATGATGAGTTTTAGCACTGCTAAAACCGTTCCGGCCATTAGACTCCCTTTATAAAGGATTTATTAATTTTGAGAAATACAGTTTTAAACACTTTGTAAATAATAAATAACCAGTTATAAACAAGTTATAATACAGTTTTCATCTATTCTTGTAGGGTCACTATTTGGCAACATCAAGTTACTGTACTGCTTGTTACTCACTGATCTTACTGAGTTCATCATTTTATCGATCATGTGGAACTTATGAACCATAAAGATATGCTTATGGAGGTTCACCGCTAATAACTTGACAAATATTTGATGAAGCAGAGAGGCACATGCTGATGGAGAAGAACTGAAAAAGTTCAACAACATTAAGTTATGGGACTTAACAGTACAGATGCATGTTAAATATGCTCAATATTTAGTAAGCAACAGGTCATTGTTATCTGGTTTAGCCTATCTAATATGTTATAACATTAATGATTTACCAAATTAATTAATGAGAGATTGTTATGATCCATTCATAAATTATGTGATTTTTGATGATCCACCCATCCACTGTCTACATCGCTTATGCACAGTTGTTACAGACTGGAACCAACCCCAGCTGACATAAGGGGGAGGGTGGGGTTCACCGTGGACGGGTCGCCACTATCACAGGGCCAGTATATAGACAAACAACACACACACATTCACACCAACGGGCAGTTATCGTCTAATTTACCTCATGTGCATGTGTTTGCACTGTGGGCGAAAACTGTAGATCCCACAGACACAGTGAGAACATACAAACTACACCCAGAAAGACCCCAGCTGAGCACTAACCACAACAAAAACTAGGTTTTGAGGCATGAATGAAATGTCTTGGGTGACTAATGACCTTTTACAAAACTGTTTTTAATGAACTATGAAATTGTTGTGACAATTGAACTTAGAATTAATGTAATATGTAAGACTGGTTTGAAAAATCATGCACAACCATTAAGATGAACTGAAAATGCCAAAAAGACACAAACTGATCAAATAATGAAATAAAAATGACCACAGACATTTAGAAAATGACAAAACATGCTCACAAGAGACACCATGAGAAAAAGAGATACACAAATGCCATAAAGATGCAAAAGCTTTTATTGTGTCCATGACCTTTAGGTGTTAACTCTTATCCTGCTTGTGGTTATACTTCATCTTCCTCTTTTTTTTTGAAGATCTGTATGTGCGTGACAGTTCTCAGGAGACAATCCTGCCAGGGGCAACTCTCTAAATACTTGTAAAATCACTGTTCAGTTCAACAACTCTCCTAAACCTCAACAGCAGCTCTAATTACTGCTGACATGACAATGACATGCTGCGCACTTTCAATAGATGCAACAGCTTCGTTATCTCACATTACAATCAACAATCAATGTTTAACATTCATGTGGGTTTAGGCTTTACAGTGTAATTTGATGCTAAATCTCACATTTTCACCGTTAATATAAAAAAATCTTTGTCTCTTTTTGTGTCATCAGCTGAAAATGCATCAAGTTGTGTTTCATATGTTACAGACTGTGTTGAGTTTGTAGTCTAATCACATTAATACTGTCACATCAAAATAACTTTTAGTGTTTTTATTATTCTTTCTTTTTTTATGTTACTTCTCTTCCAGTATTTTGTGAGAGCCATGTGGACATTACATAACAGCTATGGACATTACAGAATCAAAATGAGTGAGTGGGTGAAGAAAAATCTTACTGTTATATGTAATAATGACAAGGTGAAATGATCACTTAAATACTATCCTACATACTGTTGTGTAACTGCAGTTAGTAGTTAGTAGTAGTCAATATATCGCTATCTGTCATGTCATAGCAAACAGTTTCTTCTTGCACACTCACTATAATTTTTACTAATGAAACATTTGGTAAAACAGCATCTTTAAATGGGTCACACGGCCTCTTAATAAAAAGTCACATATTATTTAATGGTCCTCCATTCCTTTCTTTTTGCAGGTCTTTATGTGCATGACAGTTTGCAGAAGAACATTTTGCCATGGGCAAATATCCCCTTTTACAACCAACTTGCTGCAGGGGTATTAAAAACACCAAACCAGAAAAGTCAAGTATAGCATAACATAGTACGGAAGCCCTAAAGGGTCATACATACATACATTTTATTCCATCCATTTTCCCATGATAACGAGATAATTTTCCTCCATTTTCTCGAGATAATGAGATAATTTTCCTCTGTTTTCTCCTGCTCCTCTGACATTGCTACACTGAATGATGTTTCCTGCAATGATTTAATCAGGGGTGGAAAGTAACGAGTTACATTTACTCAAGTTACTGTGATTAAGTAGCTTTTTTGTGTACTTTTTTGAGTAATTTTTAAAATCAGTAGCCTACTTTTATTTTTACTTGAGTACATATTGTTGGAAGAAATTTACTTAGTTACATTTTAAATAGCTTCCGTTACAAAGTAAAAAAATATATATCAACTTGCACTGCGTCTGTGTGGGTTGTCAAAAGTAGCTGCGCCGCTGCCGCCTCTCTCTCTCTCTCTCTCTCTCTCTCTCTCTCCCTCTCCCTCTCTACCTTCACACACGCACACAGCAGCAGCAGGTACACACCTGGTACACACCTCTCCCCCCTCACCGCTACGTGAGTTTGTGCGTAACAGGGCTAGTCGCTATGTTGTCATCTTAATATTAGCCATTAGCCACAGCTAGCGGTTAAAAGCTGACGTTAAAGGTGTACAGAAAAGAAAATTGAATTTGAGCCCACTCTGGATCATAAAATTAATGTAATAACTCATCTTTCAGACGATGTAGGCCAAACTTTGTGCAAAATTCTATTTTTGAGTAAATCTGGGATGAAAGTGTGTATTTTTTTTTTCACATTGGATAATGAAGACGCACGGATTATACGTCAGCCTGTACACGATTCACCAGTCACTGATATTGGATCCGTAATCCGTCAGTCAAACGTCTGAGACACAGACACACACACACACACACACGGAGCTCGGTCTCGCCCCAAGCTTTGAATATCCCTGCCCATTTGTTTTCCTTACTCGGGTAAACTCGTGTTGAAGCTCGTGACAACTCGGCGCGACAAACAGGACAAACGGCCATTTCTGTACACCTTTAATCAAGACAACGTTATCAGGCATGTCCATCTATTCGGCTACGTTTACAGTGACCAAACGTCCTCTTTTGCCCGGACATGTCCACTTTTCACGTCCTGTCCGGGGGCGTCCAGGCTTTTTTTTTTTAATGAACTCATGAACATGTCCAGCTGTGTTCGGTAACGGGACCGCTGACCCTGCCAGATTAAATGACTAGACAGAGAGAGAGAGAGAGAGCCTACAGTAAAATACCCCCCCCCCCTCCTTGAGAGCAGACAGGAAAGACAGTAAAAAAAAAACAGGTGTGTGTGAGTGAAAGAGGGAGAGAGAGATTTTTCTTTTCTTTTTTTATCCGCATTGAAAATGGGGGGGGGGGGGGGGGGGGTATCATGATCATGATCGTGACAACCTTAGGCCAGTAACTGTAACAGTCCATCTGATTGGCTCTGGCATAGGCGGCCTTACCTATGTTTGGCCGTTTCAATTGAAACGGGCCCCAGCCACCAGGGGGGCCCCCAGCTGCCAGCCACCAAGTAAAAGACAGTACAATAATTCATAGGTTTCACCTTATCATACACACACACACACACACAGGCCTACATCCACCACACACACAAACAGCTCTGTCCACCGTGCGGTCACACACTCGACCCCTGATCCGCTCTACAACCACTGATGCGCACTAGTCGCTCCTAATTAATAATACGGCAGGAAATATCAATAACAAAGTAGGCTTACCTTTGAAAACGGCCCGCAAACTATCAACAGACCCTCGTTTTCCTTCTCCCAGTATTATTCCTTTTCTCTTAGTGTTTCTAATGTCCTTTTGTTTTTCCTGCTTTCCTCCTGACGTGCGCTCAGTTGCGTAACCTGATGATTGACGTCTGTCAATCACTTTCCTCCTCTTTTCTTTTTTTCCTCGGGTTAAAATGCCTCCAAACAGGCGATCTAGCCTATGAGTACGTCCTAACTTAACAGAGAAATAAAACACAGCGAGAGCACAACTAAAATGTGATATTATTGGCAGCTTATTTACAGATTGTAATAATGGAGGAGACAGCTGTCTGTCTGCTGCTCCAGCACCGCAGCACCGACAGCGCCTGTAGACGTCTGTCTGTCCGCATGTCTCGTCCCTTCCTTGTCCGTGGTCGTGGTGCTGAAATAACGCGGAGCACTTTGCTCTCATTTTGTTGCCAATTTAAATTCAGAATATTGTTAAAACCTGTAGTTTGTCTGAAAATGTACATAATGATTTTCAGGGCCGGTTCTAGGCAGGCATATATGAGGGGGCAGTCAGAAATGTGAAGGGGGCATCATGTGAACACATGCTCCAGCACTTTTTTTTCTCTGTGCTTATAGTAACTTAATTGAATTGGGTTGTTGGCTATGTGTCCAACGCCAACCTGGAGAAGTGGATTGCACTTTGTCAGACCTCTACCTTCAGACCTGTCCAACTAGGGGCCGGGGGGCCAACCAGGGTCTTAGAGCCCAAATTTGTTACTGTCGTAATGCAAAGAGCCACATTATATGGGGGGGGGGGTGCATATACCTGAAGATGCATTGCAAACCCAGAGGGGGTGAAAAAGGTGAGTAGCTAAACCCCTGTAGGGAGGTTTGGGGGTTTCCCCCCCAGAAAATTTTTGTGATTTTAAAATGTGAGTGAAGCATTCTGGTGTACTCTGAGAGGAGGAGGGGGGTCTACTATGGTCAAGATTTACAAAACTGAAAGGTAGTCTTATGAATACTAAAAAAAAAGAAAAAGGAACAGAACACTGTTCCTTTTTCGGCGGATTTTTGTGCTACTGCAGATAATTTTGTCAACTTGTAGGTTACATGCTGCTATTCCAACATGCCGCTATTTCGACATTGACTTCTAATTGTTGGAATAGCGGCATTAACATTATTTTTCAAGCGTCCCACTATTCCGACATTTTTTTTTTCATTAATGTCGGAGTAGCGGCACTTTACTATTTTTCAAACATTCCGCTTTTCCGACATTGATTGATTACGTTATAGTCAGACGTGTCCTGATTTTTTTTTTTAATCTGAGACACTGTTTCTCATACACAAATACATAGGCCTATTAGAAAAAAACAAACCCTCCAAGTTTAAAAACACACCGGCAGCAGCGCACACTGATCTGCTACTGAGACTGTTATTATTCTGTCACCTGAGTTAACGAGGTGCACGTGTGTTTGGAGCTGACGAGAGAATAAAGAGTGAGACAACGCGGCCCTGAGGAGGAACTGTGAAGGACGGTAGAGATGCCGTGTAGCTATCTCGCTTTCTTTCCCCCGCCCTCTGCCCGTTGTCTTCGTTGTCACTTTGTTGCCGCTCCACAGAGCGCACATGGCTAATTAGTATGCACGTGCTGACCATATATGGTTGTGTCTAGACGTTCCGGGGGCGGAATATGAGGTGTGTTCACGTGTGCACCATTCTTGGATCCAGTTTGATTTATCAAAGTGAAATCGCGGAAAGTTGTGCACGCACAGTTTGATAGATCTGAAAAAGGTGTAAATATGTTGGGTGTCTTTTCTCCGTAGGCCTAAGCAAAACATTTAGTAGCAGCAGTTTTACACTGCTTACTTACAGTTTTGATAAATGAGGCCCCAGGCCATAAGCCCAGAGCCCAGACGCTCTGCTCGCGGCTCATCCGCGGCGCTGTCCGTGGTGCTGAAGGTGACAGGTTAACTTGACAAACAAACTGCTGTTTATCATGTGTGTCAGTTTTGTTTGTGACTTGATAGTTTAGTTGTTGAGATTAAGAACATCACTCCCTCATCAAGAGAGAGAGAGACGCGCCTGTATCGCAGCTGTAAAAAAAAAAAAAAGAAAAGAAAAGAAAAGAAAAGAAAAAGACGACTTGTCGGAATAGCGGTATCAAAAAGTGTCGGACTACCGGCATGTCTAGATAGAGGGATGTCTGAATAGCGGGCGGACCCCAACTTAACTTCTTTCTCTTTGGTAGGCTGTTATACACATTTTTTGAGTATATTAAAATGTGCTTTCTCAACTTCTAAAATTTGGATTTGAGGGGGCAAGACATTTATTTGGGGGGGCACTGCCCCCTCTTGCCCCTGCGTAGAGCCGGCCCCGATGATTTTGCTTTTTGATGAAAACCAACTTCAGTCCTCGTTTTTTCTGCGAAGTCCTGGTTTCTTGCCCTGATAGTGATTTTAACACTTAATGTGTTGTGCGTACCTGGGATGCATGGATAGTGCGTTTGCTGCGTCCTTTCAGGGTTTAAAGCATCAGCGACACATGGGCACATAGCTGGCAAATCATTTTATGTTTAACAGGGTAGGGCCTCATATGAAATATTGAAACGGGCCCCCAGATGTCTAAGGCCGCCACTGGGCTCTGGACAACTGCAGTGTCAGAAGGTCAGAATCAAGTTGGTGCCACAGGAGCTAAAAGATGATGGAGACCAGTGTATCGATGGAGAAGGGACACATTTGGAACACAGAGACATGCACGGAGAATGTTAGGCCATTATAGCCCCCCCCCCCCCCCAAAAAAAAGTAACTAAGTAACTTTTACTCTGAGTAAATTTTAAAGGAACTACTTTTTACTTTTACTTGAGTAGATTTTTACACCAGTACTTTTACTTTCACTTGAGTAAAATTTCATCAAGGTAACAGTACTTTTACTTGAATAGAGTTTTTTGGTACTCTTTCCACCCCTGGATTTAATAGACTAGCGGTTCCCAAACATTGTGCACCGCGCACCCCCTTCATATTTTTGACAGAGCTGACGCACCCCCAATGCCCAACACACAAAAAAAGCTGTGTGTGTGTGTTATTAGGCAGCCTAATAACTCCTTGTGACCACAGCAACCGCGAAATTGAAATACTGTAACTACACGGGAACTGCCCACTGGTCCAACCTCCCATTGGTTCGACCTCCCGTTACTCCGACAAAATCAACCACAAGTCGGACCAATAGGAGGTCGAACCAATGGGTGGTCCCGTTAGTTCGAACTGTCATCGCTACTTTGTGACAAGCTCTTCCATTGATAGGAGCATGTAGCTTTCTCTCTCTCTCTCTCTCTCTCTCTCTCTCTCTCTCTGTGAGAGAGCAAAATAACGAGAATTACTGAAAGAGAGAGAGCTCTCAGAAACACACAGAAACGCACATCACACACACACACGCGGCCCAGAAAGGAGCCAGATCATGTCAGATCGCGCACAACCATCATAAATGCTGATCAAGATGTGTAAACTGATAATCAAAGCCCCCCCTCCCATAGTACAGAGTAAAAGCAATACACTTTTTTTTCCTCTCCCCCCCTCCGCTCGAGCGTGGCTGAACCTGGCCGGCTTGAGCTCACTTCACGGGCGCGAGCCTGCTGCAGCCGTCGCTCCTGCTGACAGCAGACTGAGAGAGGAAAAAAAGTAAATTTCGCTTTGGTTAGGTTCAGGCGATGAAGAAAGGAGTTGGTTAAGTTTAGTAAAAACACCAGGTAGAGACTAGACAGGGTGGAAGCATAATGAGCGTTATATGTTATTAATTAACATGAAGTGCTTGTTTTGCACATGATCCGTTTGATCCCAGAAAGGAAAAAAGGATCAATGCGCAGCTTCCGTTTCCTTTCTGATTGCGTCCGTCTGTCTGTTCGGAGTGGGAGAGAGAGAGAGAGAGAGAGAGAGAGAGAAGCCAATCCACCTGTCTGTATACCTGTCTGTAATGTAAGTTTGATTTGATATGAGTGTCAAGGTTTAATTATGGACACTAATGAGCGCGCAGCAGTGCGTAAAAGTTGTGCGTAATGACAGCTCCTCGTTGGTGAAACACAATAAACTGCACCTCTTCTTCCACGTGTGTCTTATTGACAGGTGGAGCCTATATGAATAATTATATAAATGCATAGTGAACGGTAAGAATGGAGAGTTGGACTAATGCTAACTAGTCCAGTTCGATCTAATGAGGACCTCCCATTAGTTCAAACTCTCATTACTCCGATTGTCGGACCAATGGAAGTTCGAACCAATGGGAGGTCGAACTAATGGGAAGTCGGACTAATGGGAGGTCGGACCAGTGCACTTTGCGTCTGTGCGCATATTTCTTCTGCACTAGTTTTTATTTTTCATATGCGGATCGAGAGTGACCGAGTGAGCATGCGAGACAGAAACAGGTGCGCACCACATTTCACATTGCCGACCGACACCGGCAAAAACTGAAACGAGACAGTTGAAGAGAGGAAAAACAAAGAATATACAGAGGTATATGCCTTTATACTATGTCCAAGAGACGTTACGACGTGGTGGCTCAGGTTTAGTTAAACTGTCACTGTCAGCTGCACATCTGTCAGCAGCTGCTCCAATCACACACGTCACAAACTTTAATTTGAAGGGACAAACAGTGACTTTCTTGCCCATAAACAGATAGGCTATACGTCATGTCTGTCGGCTGCTGTCTTATCCTGTGCAATCGCCTTTAATTTTAATTTTTTATTTTTTGACAAAATTTGAGACCCCCTTCAAATTTTGCTTTTGGGGCTTTCAGGGGTAGGCTACTGGGTTAACCCGCCCCGTATTTCGCACACTGGGGCAGATCCTTATTGTTTTGTTTTCTCGAGATCTGGAATTAATTATCTTGTTATCACGAGAAAACAGGAAAATTATCTCGTTATCGCGGGAAAACGGATGGAATAAAATGTATGCTTGTATGACCCTTTAGGGCTTCCGTAACATTGATCACCAAATCTCAGTTTATTTTTTCTTCATATAGAAAGTTGTTTTATATAATTACATTTATTAACAGGAGTCTCCTTTTGTTTAGAAATAAGGCAAGGCAAGGCAATTTTATTTGTATAGCCCGTTTTTACAAACAGTTTGTCTCAAAGGGCTTTACATGGCATCATAACAACATCCTCTGTCCTTAGACCCTGACATCGACTGAGGAAAAACTCCATGGAAACCCTTTTAACAGGGAAAAATCGGAGAAACCTCAGGGTGAGCAACAGAGGAGGGATCCCTCACCCAGGACGGACAGACGTGCAATAGATGTTGTTACAGACAAGAAAACAGTTTACAGTTTATGTCACATAATGTGCGAAATATGGAAATGTTAGCAAGAGTTGATGAAGGCAGCCTCTTGTGGGGCAGGGAGAGCTGGCCAGCTCGATGGGAGGACTGGGTGGTAGACTGGTCCATGGGAAGGGAGGGGAGGCCGGTCTAACAGCAGGGGAAAGGGTGGAAGGGGGGGCGATGCAGGCTGCGGCTGGTGCAGAGAGATGGAGCTCCGGTGGATCTGCGGAAACACAGAGAGAGTGCGAGACACCAAGGCCAAACTACAAAGTACAACAGAAAATGACAGTTCAAAAATATACTGAGGAGAGGAGAGGAGGGGTGGGGAGAGGAGTGGAGAGGGGAGGAGAGGAGAGGAGGGGAGGAATAATAACGAATAAATAACGAACAATTTGAAAATGGAGATTTAAATTTTAAAAATATATATTTTCTAACTGCAGATTATCTTCATTTCTATGTATTTCTTTTTTTGTTTGTTTGTTTTTGTTAAGAGACATTCTTTCATTTAGTATACTAAGTGGTTATGATACACACACATAAGATGACTGTGTAATAATGTGAGTCGTAAGTGTAAAGGCCAGAGGCTCATGCTATGTCATCACATTTTGTTTAAGCCACACCCAGTGTGTTGTTTTCTGTATTGGGGAAGCTGGAAGTTAATTCCGCCATGACACAAGAAATATGTGAGTGTGTGTTAGTGTCGAATAAACATGCTTAAAGAAGCAAAAGAATATCTCTGCCTCCGTTGGCTTATTCTCTGAGTTCAGTGCGAGTAAAAGCTGCAAAGCTGCAAAGCAGTTTTATTTATTTTTATTTATTTTAATGTTTATTTAACAGGGATGATACATATAACATTGCCGTAAAAAATGAAAAATGCGATGCATACAACACATTGCACATTTAACTTTCTAAACCAAAAACAACAGTCATGTTCACTTTGGTGACCATGAAACATGGGGGAAAAGAAGACTCATTCAATTTCATGCATTTGAGTCAAAAGAAAAATGGAAAGTAACAATTTACATTTAAAGCTCACGATTGATCTTATTGTGATTCAGTGCAATGCAATTTCTTCCCATTATTGTAACAGTGGACAAAAACACAGTCTCAACATTAAAGAAAAAGCACAAAGATGATGAAGTGATGAAATGATGGGAATTATATTATTGTGGAATGCAGCATAGTCACCTCTGGTTATTAACCACATGCCAATATACCACCTTCTTTTTTGTTTTTTTTTGGCTTGATGTCATGCCAAACAGACCTGAGATGACAGGAGGAGGAGGAGGAGGAGGAGATTTACTCTGGTAAACTGGTTTTGTTGTGCAAAACTTTCTCAGCATCTCATCATTGTTTGTATCTGCTCTTCACTGGGGGTGGATCCAACTCCAGTCTTACGTAACACTTAATATAAGTGAGGGACGGTCCACTGCACAGACCAGACTTGGCCACTCCAAGTGACTCCTCTTGCAGCAGTTGGTTACAGCCGTCTCTTGGTAACTATCTCCACTCACCTCTGAGGAACACTGCATTTTTCACTTCACATTTTAGAAGTCTCTTAATCTTGTCTTTGTCCTTGTGTCTCAGAGTCTCCACAAACCCTCTCATCAAGATGTCTGAATGCACCTCCATCATCAACTTGCGCTACCCGGATGGCAGCGAGGGGAGCTCCTCCAACCCTGCCAAGTTCAACCACCAAGACTTTGCTCAGCTGAAGGACAGACACGTCCGCAGAAGGAGCCTCTTTGTGGACCGCACCTTCCCACCTAACCTGCGTACTCTGGGGGATCTGGGTCTGGCCAGCTGGCAGGAGGATGAAGTGGAGTGGCTTCGTCCAGCGGTAAAATACTTTCAAATATATTTTAACAGATCACGTTCATACAGAAGAGAAACAAATATGATTACATTTTAAAATTTGCATCTTACTCACATTTGCATCATTTCCTCTATTGTCTTGTCCAGGACCTCTTGAAGAAACAGAACAACAGCGATGAGCCGACTTTCTGCCAGAAGGGAACCTCACGCTTTGACTTTGGTCAAGGCTTTGTGGGTAAGCAAGGACTTCTGGGGTTCAGTTGACGGCCACAAAAACATGAACAAGCTGTGTAGATGGAAGATCTGAACTATAGTTAGCAATGCCTGAGAAACCTTTTCTCCTTTCCCCTTCACCAGGTAACTGCTGGTTTCTGGCTGCAATTTCTGCTCTGACGTTCCAGAAACATCTGATGGCTCAGGTTGTTCCCATGGACCAGTCCTTCAAGAAATATGCAGGAATCTTTCACTTCAGGGTAAAGATTTAATGATGCATGCAGATGTGAGTTTATCAGTACACTGCGTTCATCAACAAGCTTGTAACTCTCACCTGCTCTGTTTATGACAGTTCTGGAGGTTTGGCAAGTGGGTGGAAGTTGTCATTGACGACAGCCTGCCAACTCTGAATGGCAAGTTGCTGTCTGTGCACTGCAATCAAGGAAACGAGTTCTGGGTTCCTCTGCTGGAGAAAGCATACGCCAAGTACGTACCAGTCACCCTAAAGAGTGCAGATGTTCACAGCTGTGGCACAAAGACCAGAGTCCAGATGTCAAATTATGTCTCTTTCTTTTTGTCTGTGTCCTTCAGGGTGTGTGGTTCATACGCAGACATGAGTGCTGGACTGCCATCAGAGGCCTGCAAGGATTTCAGTGGAGGTGTGCACATGACTTATGAACTAGGAGATGCCCACACTTATGGACACGATGAAGAGCTGTGGCAGCAGCTGAGCAGAGCCACTGGCTGCCGGTCCATGATTTGCTGTGGGACGGCTCCTAAAGGGGTAAGAAACAAATTCAAGAAGAAAATAAAAGAAGAAAGAAGAACATTGAACTGATTTGTGGTCTTGTTCATTTCAGGGTCGCATTGTGAACACTGTGGCCAACACCGGGTTGGTGGATGCACATGCCTACTCTGTCACAGCTGTCACTGAGGTAGGAAGTGTGCTGATGTACACGGCTCATGCTTTGCTGCTGAGATGCTGTCAGTATTCATTTGGTATTGTCTGTGTTAGGAAGGTTTCACTTCAATTGTCAACTGATCATTTTATCTTCAGGTGGAGTATTACGGCTCCAAAAAGCAGCTGGTGCGAATCATGAACCCCTGGGGTAAAACAGAGTGGAACGGGAAGTGGAGTGACAAGTAAGTCGATCACATGTCAAAACGACTGTGCATAATATGAAAAAACAAACTTATGACAGGTTCTATTCTTTTGGAACAACCTACATACAGTATCTTTAGTTTTAATATGGAATTCATTCATTTCTTTTCCTATTGTGCTCAGGTCAGATATGTGGGACGGAGCGAGACAGGAGGATCGGGAAAAGTTTGCCGATCGCGATGATGGAGAGTTCTGGTAGATAAACTGGATAATTTGATGTTTTCTTGAAAATAAACACAGCCAGAGTTTCAGACACTGGATGTAGTGCTGCTGAGGTTTCATTCCTCATCTGGCCTTCCCCTTGTGCTTCTCTCATTGTGCTCAACTTTGTCTCTCAGGATGGAGTTGGAGGACTTCTGTCACTATTTCAACATGGTGTCCATCTGCTGCGAGAACCCCAACTTCATTGATGGTGACCTCAAGTGCCAGTGGCAGTGCATGGTTTATGATGGCAGCTGGGTGTCAGGGAGCACTGCAGGAGGCAGTTACTCTAACTGTGAGTCCAGTTCAGTTATTATTTTACCTTTACGTAGTAACAACAAGTTGTCTGTTTTGTCTTGCTTTTAACTTTTCCTAAAGTAACAAAGCACTACTCTCATATGCATTTTTGATGTTTCTCTTTACCTGCAGCTACCTTTGCCACCAATCCTCAGTATCGCATCCAGGTGAAAATCATCAACAAGAAGGAGAAGGAAGACAAAAACATCCTGCTTTCTCTGATGCAGAAACCTCAGCAGGGGGAGACACGCAAGGAGAGACGCTCACACCCAATTGGACTTAGTGTCGTTAAGGTATGCACCCAGACTTGATGTAACAAGATAGAGATTAACAGTTATACAACTGTATAATGACATTGCTCTTCATATTTCACCTCCAACAGGTTCCACCAGGGGTAAGAACAAGCATCATCTCCAGCTGTGAACACAAAACACATCACTTGAACAAAGCAATTTGATAGTGAAAAAACAATTTTATACCATTAAACAAGGTTTGTTGTACTTTCAGACCCCAGCAGGAAAACTGGGTAGAGACTTCTTCAGAAGAAATGGGCCAATGAAAACAACACAGATGTACACCTACGAGAGGGATCTGATTGAGATGCACAGTCTGGAGCCTGGAGAGTATGTGATCGTCCCCTCCACCATGAAGCCTTACATGTCTGGAGAGTTTGTCCTCAGCGTCTACACCAAGTCTGACGTCAAGATCAGGTAAAGATTTGATCCAATGGAGATTTATAGTCCTAAACAGAGGGACTGATTAAGATACTGATCACAACATTCACACTAAAATGAGCATTTTGAATCAGTGTTGGATTCAACAGGTCTATTCAGTGAAAAAGAGTTATAACAGACAGGTATGGTTGTTGTGTTAGGCTTGAGTCTATTGTTTACCATTTTCCTTTCTGCATCCAGCCCCCACGATGGACACGATGAAGATGACGATCATGATCATGATGATGATGATGATCACAAGGAGGAGGATTCACGGATTCTCCCCTCGGTATGTAATAAAAGTGTGGCTTTGAGTCTGGTCCGTTAACTTGTGGGAACAATGTTGGTGACGATCAGAAACCTTTTGTTTTCTTTAAGATCCCCACGGATGAAGATAATGACACGGATCCCGCCCGTGCCCTGTTCAACCGCTACGCCGATCAGGTGTGGTGTCTTCCCTCTGTCTCTCCACTCATCCTTTTCTTCTCTCTCTCCGACACCATTTGATCACAGTTGTTGTGTCTGTATCTGTTGTTAGAACGGTGAGCTGAGTGCCTACCAGCTGCAGAAGCTCCTCAAGAACAACTTTCCTCATGGTGAGTGGATTCACATCACATGAGCTCAACATTCAACTTCTTCTTCCATTTCATGTGACTCAAATCCATTCCCTCCGATTCACAGGAAGCCGCTACGGCTTTGGACTTGATACCTGCAGGAGCATGATCGCTTCAGTGGATGTATCCTTGAGTAAACAAGTGTTTTACTCTACTCTCCCAATCATTGTCATGCTCAAATTAAAACCCTAGTCTGCAGTGAAATTGTTTGTCATCACATGTTGATGTTAGTTAGTTAGTTTATTGTTTATTTGTTTGAGGACAGTGCACATTCATGAACAGTTAACGCCGTGGCATCCTGTAAGTGTGCCGGATTTAGCTCAAAGCTAATTTCCATCCGCAGTCCTCACATAAAAAAAACAGACATGTAAGGTCCCTAACCTGCGCCACAGACAGACAGATACCTGAGGATGACCTTCACTGAATTCTCTGCTCTCTGGAAGAAGATCAATGAATTTAAGGTAACATAGCCAACATGGCCATGATGAGAAAATGTGTTTCATCTTATTTCCCTCATGGTTAATAACGAAAAACAACAACTGCTCTTAGTTTCTAAAGGTAGCTTCATGTTTTTTGCAGCAAATCTTCAATCGTGCTGACTTGAACAAGAATGGATCTCTGTCTGACTATGAAGTCACGGGGGCAATTCAGTCCGCAGGTAACACTTTTTATCAGTGTAATTAAACTTGACCAAATCACTTTACCTCTCCTTATTTCCAATAGAATAAGAGAGAATGCATCAAGTAGACAACCATCATTTTTTCTTGTGTTTGTACCAGGGATGGATGTGAGCGACAGCTTGGTGCGGGTGATGATGTTCCGCTACACCGGCTACTCCTCCACCTCCATGGAGGAGTTCATTACTCTCATGTTGCGCCTGGAAAAGTCTTCAGGTGAGTACCATGGCAACATTCAATGACATCACTGTCTAAACCACACATCATTTTGAGAAATCACACCCAAACAGTGCCAGGGCAAAGTCAAATACATAGCACTGATGAGACATCTGTGGTTTGTTTTCTATTACAGGCACTTTCAAGGAAAGATCATCTGATGGAGTGATCAGCCTGACCTGGGATGAGGCAAGTCTATAAATCTAAGATATCCAATATTCACAGAAATGACATAATGCAGAAATATCCATGTCAAAGTAACTATACTGCAGTATCAAAATACAAATAGGGTTGAGGTGTAGGTAGAGTTTCTTTTACCTCAGTCTGCTATGTTGTTTACCATAAACCAACAATAGGCTACATCATATTTCATGTCCACATCATGTTGTTTCAACCTTTTGGTGCTAACAATACCTTTTTTTTTTTCTTCAGTGGTCTGACCTGTCCCTGTACAACTAGAACAAAGATGCCAGATGCACAAGAGACACATGGGAGATGGTTCCTGCCATCAAACATTGATTAGCCCACAGTATATTGGAGCTGATGTCTCTCCCGCACAACACCTGTAACAGTAGCAGTAACACGTGTCTGTCATCAAAATGATGCTTGTAAAATAAACGTTGTTACCTTCCAAGCTCTGAGTTGAAATTGTCATTCTTGTTCATACTTTAAAGTCTTGTTCATATTTTAAAGTCAGTCACATGACTGCATGAACAACCAGGAAGCAACAGAACAGAAGAAATTATGGACCAGGCAGGAACTATTTGAACTGTAGGCTAATATTTCTTGCTGGAAAGTCATAGACTGACACAAAAATGGTAACACAGAGATGGTGGTCATTCCCAAAGACAGACAAAATGACCAAATAAAGAAATCAAATGACCACAGAGATTAAGAAATCACAAAACAGGGAAAAAATGAGAAAGATACACAAACTGACACGAGACACAATGACAAAGACTCAGAATGACAGACACACAATGACAAGAAAAGACACATTCAAAAAATACATAAAGATGCAAAAAGCTAGCTCTTATAGTGTCTCTATCAGTCTGTAGTGAGGGAGTGTTTTCTCTCCCTGTGAACTTCCAGGAGAGTTTTCTGGGAGAACTGATGACTGATGATGTTCACCTGTGTTGGGAGCAGGCTAATCACACTCACCTGTGTTGGGAGCAGGCCAGTCACACTCACCTGTGTTGGGAGCAGGCTAAGGGGCCTTATCACACTCACCTGTGTCAGCAGGTGAAGCGGGAAAATAGGCTGGAAAACGATGTCGAGAAGGCAGCTGGACAGAGTGAGAGACAGAAATGTCGTTTGTCTGCAGCTGTTGCTGTGGCCCAATGGCGGGAAGGTGCTGCTCCCAACTTTTACTGGCAGTGAAGACCGATAGGTCGCGGAGCCGTGTCGTGCGAGTGCTCTAGACCAGTGGTTCCCAAACTTTTTTGTCTTGCGTACCCCCTGAGCCGTTTTGCCATACCACAAGTACCCCCTCCCTCATACGTGTTGATGATTCTCCAAAAGTGGTCATAATGTAACACAACTGATGAAGAAACGAAAATCATTTCAATTTCTCTCTTCAATTTGACTTCAAGACATTTTGCACTATTCTCCTGCAATTTAGTTGTTTCTGGCTGGTGTTTGTTGTGGTCAAATGTGTCTTCACAGAGTTGTAGGATTGTCACAATACTAAAACCTAACCCAGGAAAATATTGAATATGACATCATATTCAATACGGCAGCAGTGCCTCTCAGCTTATTATTGCTCCATTATTTTATTTTTTATTATAATCAAAAGGACTTATAACAGATGTTTTTTTTATTAAATGAAAAGCTAACTAAGAGTTGTGCAATTCCAGCGGGCGGGGCTCCCCCTTCCCTCCTCTCTCACAACACACACAGCGGAGAAAAAGAGAGGAGACGAGAGAGGAGTGTTGCCGTTAATATCGTCGTTTTAAACTCTTACGGCTAAATTCACCCTACGTCCGTCTAGTTCTGTGTAACTCTGTTACTCACTCAGGTCCAAACACTCTGGACGCTGCCTGCTCTGTTCTCCTCTGCTCTGCTCTGCCTGTCGAGTGCGCGCGCGTCGGGCGCTGTGGGGGCTGTTAATATCGATACTTTTAGAAATCAGTAATGTATCCAGATGCGCCGTTTTGCATCGATACTTTGACAACTATACAAAGCTGTGCTATAGGTTGTTGTCTTCTGGGGGGGGAACTAGTTGTGGCGCACGTACCATTTCAGTAATGGGCTTATGAAGTGACTCAGAATATCAATTTATCATCTTGGTAATAAATTAATTAATGTTTCTACGTACCCCTGCAATGTGCTCACGTACCCCTAGGGGTACGCGTACCACACTTTGGGAACCACTGCTCTAGACCTCCTGAAGGTAGCGCCTTTCCTGTTGGTCTCTGAGCTTCAGCAGTGGTGTCTTTTCAAACGCACATTTCGCAGCTACCTCGTCTGCTGGTCAGGTTTTGTCTCCAGCTCTGTACTGGTGTCCTGGACCTACGAGAGACTCCAATGTGCCTGGACTCCACGGGGGTTTTGACTTCTCGCCAGACCGGGGCGAGATGAGTTTAAAACACTCATTCAAATATCCTATACATTTAGTAGTAATCTTCATACCCTGTCTTGATAGTTTCTGTCTGAGTGCATGTTATTTATTAGGGTCCATGCCTATGTTCCCACAGCCTTATGTTCCCACAGCCCTATGTTCCCACAGTTCTAAGATTTTTCTCAAAATTAGGCCCTATGTTCCCACTGGACTCTCTCTACCTATCTGGACTCTCTCTATCTGGCCTGTCTAGCCTCTACCGGGTCTTTTTACTAAACTTAACCAACTCTTTTCTTCATTGCCTAAACCCAACCAATGGTGGGACCAGAGGGCTGTGGGAACATAGGGCCTAATTTTCAGTGACAACAAAAGTTAGAAATGTGGGAACATAAGGCTATGGGAACATAGGGCTGTGGGAACATAGGAATGACCCCATTTATTTAATTCAGTTTTAATTAACTGACACAGTGCCAGAAGAAACCCATTAAAAAGCAGATGTAGCACTCTGCCTCCCCCTATTGGTAGAAGTGGTTTTGTCCTGCCCACAGTTTCCAGTGTTCCTTATTGATGTGGGTCTTGATAATGAGCTCCCTCTGTGCTGCTGTGTGCAGGTTGATTTGCAGGCCCACTGCGCAGTGTCCATCTCAGGGTGTGTAGACCATCGCAGTGATGTGTGTTGCAGGGCCATGGAGCGAGCAGCTGTGTGGTTTCAGACATCCCATATTTTCAATGAATTTGCCAACTAATTTCCGTAAAGACGTTTATTCAGAAACCTATACATCTGTGGCTGTTCCTCTGATAGGCTACTGGACCAGACTGGGTTAGCAAAGGTGGTGGTAGCTTTTCTGTAACTTTTAAAATCCTTGAGTTGAAATGTATTAGGCTACAAGTTAAAGGGTCAATGTTGTTGTGGCTGTTGCCTATGTGCTTTATCTTTCATTGTGTCTGTGTGCATGTTAATTTCTATTATTTTGTTGCTACTTCTCCCTTCCCTGCTTGGGAAATGGCTCACTGCAGATTCCCATGACTGTTCACTTGGCCCTGCGCATTAAACAAGCAGGAGTAGTACAGCCCAGAGACCACTGCTGCTGTTGTGCCTGCTTTTAGACCCTCACCTGTCTACTTGGATCCTTTACTCATTTTTTTTTTTTAAGTACATTTTTTTGGCTTTTTTTTTTCTTCTACATGGGGCGGCTGCCTTAACCACTGCGCCACGCACCGCCCCTACTCAATTAAAAAAAAAAATCCTTATTCGTGATATGTGGTTTGACATCACCGCCAGCCCAGACCGGTGCTCTCTCCGGAGCGGTGAGCCCCGTCTCCGTTTTCAGTTAAGAGTTTTTAAAAGAATGACAGTGGATGGGTCTTCCTCGTGTATCAGGCTGGTTCCCCGGAGAATAAGGTGCAGCGCGTCTAGTCGGCGTCTTCCGCCGTGGCGTTCACTCACGGCTTCCGCGTGTGGCAGCCTCAGCGTGGCGTTCCCCCCGACTCTCCCTCAGCCCCCAGGTGAAATCTTTTTCCCGTAATTTCAGGGGCAGGAGGCACACGCCTCTCCAAGTGAGGTCATCTCCACCTCAGCACCGCTTAACCACACCTCTTACATCTCTCATGAAAAACCAGTCCACCAATTTATGAAAACAGAGGGATAGAGAAAATAAAGAAAAGGAGGAGCTACAATCCCTCTACTCCTAACATTCCTCCCCCCCGCAACAAAAAAAACAACCCAAATTCACCCCATTTGTTTTTTTTCCTATTATTATTCTGTTTATCCTTTTTATAATAATTTCCCTCATTTTCTTAAAACTTAGCCATCACAATATTACAACACACAGGGATTCCGACTATCAATTTGAAAGATGACGCAAACGTCTAATAAGTCTTTTAACCCCAATACGTTAAGTGTCAAAAATGATGCACTGCAAAACTTTTCACCTACACAACTACTAATACGGTCACCCCCTTGACAAGGCGTCTGCAATGACATTGTCTTTGCCTGGCAACTGCACCACGGTCAAGTTATATTGTTGCAAGATTAAGCTCCAACGAAACACTCTCTGACTAGATGTCTTGAACTTTGCCAGGAATGTTAGTGGGTTATGGTCAGTGAGGACCACCAGATCCCCTCCAGCACTGGAAACATAAACCTCGAAGTGTTGAACTGCTAGAACCAGCACCAGGGCCTCCTACTCAATGGTGGAATATCGCTTCTGATGGCGATTCAGTTTCTTAGAGAAATATGCCACGGGCCTGTCTATACCTGACACATCAGTCTGCAGTAACACTGCCCCCACTCCAACATCACAAGCATCCACTGCCAACTTGAATGGGGCAGAGAAGTCTGGAGCAACCAGTATCGGTTCACTAGCTATAATAGCTTTAACCATCTCAAGAGCTTTCTGACAATCTGCTGATCAGCTGAACTTGACTCCCTTTTTCAGCAGGTTTGTTAGTGGTGACGTCACAGCTGCAAAGTTTGGAACAAAATGTCTATAGAAGCCACACATTCCTAACAGGCGCGTTAAGCCTGCCACACACATAAAGATTTTATAAATCTCAACCGATTTATTATCTGTGAGAGACCCCACACATGAAGATAAAAAATCTGTGATTGAACAGTTTTAATCATAATGTGTGTGGTGTGCTGCGATATTCCAAACACAACACACCACACACATTAAGATTTTTCAGAATCTTGACCCTCTGGTCAGAAAACAATCCGCGGCATCAGCAGCGATACCAGGAGTGTCGTTGTAGCTACTCTTTCGGGTCTATTTCCGGAATGGACAATGAGAGCGACGTAATTTTTTTTTTAATGAAAGCGGGACACTTCAGCCTTTACAACGACCCCATCTGTGTGTGTCTGTGGCTCCGGACACCGAGCAGTCAAGCGGCTGTCCAATAGGGAGCCGTGCGCTGTCACATGACGGGCTGTGAGCGGCGGTCACATGATCGTTTAAACAAGGCTGCTGTATTGCCGGCTGTTGCCGGCTACGAGCGCCACTGTCTTTGCTATCGGCTATCAGGAAACCTCCTGTGTATGCGTGAATGTCTGTGTGAACCTCATGTAATGCCAGGGCTGCACTGTGGCTCTCTGTGAGGTTGCCGGTGTTGTGCGGAGAAGTGGCTTGTTGCCGCGAGCAGCAGCATGCAGAGCTCGGTGAGCAGAGCTCAGCAAGCAGAGCTCGGTGAGCAGGCACTTCTCCGTACAACACCGGCTCTCCACACACAAGATGACTTTTGATTGAAACGGCCACCGAAGTCGGCCCCGATAATCGTAAATATTGAACATGTTTAATACTTACGATTATCGGCGCCGAACGTTTTCCGAGCCGATTGTCGGGGGAATTTTGACTCTTAACACACCACACACTACAAGAGAATCTTATAAGATAATCTTAAGACCTTAAGATAATCGGGCGGTGTCTGTCCGTGGTCGGAAGGGGGAAAATCGGGGCAAAATCAGCCCGATTATCTTTATGTGTGTGGCAGGCTTTAGCTGCCGCTTTGTTTTTGGGACAGAAAGATCCAAAATGGCCTGCACTTTGGTAGTCCTAGGTCTAACAGAGCCTTGACCCACCTGGTGCCCCTAATATGTGACCTGCCCTTTCCCAATCTCACATTTAGGCAAGTTGATTACCAGCCCTGCTTGTTTAAGACGGTCAAACAGCTGTTTAATATGTTCCATATGGTCAGACCATGAAGCACTGTAACAAACCATGTCGTCCAAATATGTCACTGTAATCCAGAGGTGACCAAACAAAAATCGAGTGCAGCCACAAACTAATGGGTCACACAAAGACCTAGGGATGGGTATTGATAAGAATTTAGCGATTCCGATTCCATTATCGATACTGCTTATCGATTTGATTCCTTATCGATTCTCATTGGGTGAGGGAATAAAAGAGAAATGGGTTTGTTTGCATTAATGCAGTGGTTCCCAACCTTTTTTGGCTCATGACCCCATTTTGACATCACAAATATCTGGTGACCCTTAATCAAGATGCGCATGCTCAGATATTTGTATATGCTGCATTTTATTTGATCTCGATTTATATTCGAGATAAAGAATATAGTTGTTTAAGATTGTCTGTGGTGTTTTTAATCATAATGTGCCTGGAGGAGGAATTTAAAGGTGTACAGAAATGGCCGTTTGTCCTGTTTGTCACGCCGAGTTGTCACAAGCTGCAACATGAGTTTACCCGAGTAAGGAAAACGAATTTGATTGGTCGTTATCGAACGGGTGGGATATTCAGACCTTGGGGCGAGACCGAGCTCCGTGTGTGTGTCTCAGACGTTTGAATGACAGATGACGGATCCAATATCAGTGGCTGATGAATCGTGCGCACGCTGACGTATAATCCATGCCGCCTGTATTATCCAATGCGAAAAAAAATACCACACTTTCAGGGGGGTGCGCGATCGTAACGTCTGACGGTGGGGGGGTGGCGGTGGCGGGCGTAACGTCTGACAGGGGGGGGGGTGCGCGATCGTAGCGGAAATAATGACAGTAATGGCAAACAAACACTGCATATCTCCAAAATCAGTCAGGTTTCCAGGATGCCAAGTAGCCTACTCATTTTAATGTAACAATTGCCGATGACAACCGGTGTCAAAAAGGAAAAAAGGAAGAAAAAAAAAACAATTGATCACAGACTTCATGATCAATTACTATGGCAACGAACGAAGCTTCGATTTTTTTGGGTCAGCCCTTGTTTTTACGCATCTGTATTCTTCTCACTAGTTATTGTTTTCATAACTTTCGTTTTAATGCAGAGTGAGCGAGCGAAAGAGAGAGAGAGCGCGAGAGAAAAGACACAGGGCGCACCATTTCACGTGGCTACGAGCAAAACCCGAAACGAGGTGGTTAGAAATGAAGAGAGGAAAACACAAAGAATGTTCAGGAGACGTTGTCCTGTCCTCAGGACGTGAGCGAGGGAGGACCGGATGGTGGCTCACAGGTTTAGTGATGAAGAAACGTCACTGTCAGCTGCATCTGTCAGCAGCTCCGCTCCACGCAGACACGCCACGAACTTTATTTTGGGAGAACAGTGACATGTGGATATAAACACTACGCACCCTCATTTATAATGATGATTGGTTTTAACATAACGTCATTAATCTCTCGTTCAGTCCGGTATAACGGGTCTGTGTGGGCACTGTGTACATCGGCTCCACTCCAGATAGAACTGTAAAACACCTGAAGCTGACAAACTAAAGCCAGGAACACACCGGCCCTACTGTTGGCCCGCGGCGGGGAGAGGCTCGCAAAAATAGCCTAACAATCCAGTAAACAGTGACATCAACTGTTGATGCGAGAGCAGCCCACGTGTCCACACACACACACACACAGTGTCGGCCAGTTACACACACAGGTGTGTGTGTGCCATAGGTGCGACAGGCGATGCTGTCACATCACTCAACCCCCAGACTGAGGCTTCTGCCTCCACACCATGTTTGCTTTGTTCTGACCCAAACACAGCGTGTGTTGTTTGTTTTTCTTTGCAAATGCGCGAGTTTCTGAACCAAACGGAATCGATAAGAGTAAATAAAATAGCCATACAAACGTGTAACCATCAAAAGGGAGACAACTCGTAGCTCCCTAAATTACTGGAACCAGATACAAACATGAACCCCATGAACACCCGGGGTCCATGAACCACAACTTACACAGTTCAATAATGTTAACGTTACCCACCGAAACACAAGCCACAACGAGCCAAAGCTATCCGCCAAACCAAACCGCAATTACCATCAATCTTTAAAGACCCACTCCCGTGAAAATCGTGTTTTCTGAGCTTTTCACATGTTCCTGTGGCATTTTTCTTGTGTTAGAGCACTTATCAGCAGAGAAGGAAGTGCAAAATTGCATTTCAGAGTTTTTCTGCCTTCAAACTGCTGTGAACCAATGGCAGACGCGAACTGGCAGTTTCAGGAAGACTGGAGTTGAGGGTGTCACAGCTCCAGGGGAGGGCACTAGTGCTACAAGCTCCCGCCCCGCTCTGCATCTGGCTCAGAGGTGAACGGCTTGGCAGCTCGGTGTAGCTGTCAAGGTATAACAGGTATAGCTCACCTGGTAGAGCAGCTTGCACTGTGTGCAAGGACTATGTTCCAGTCTGGGATCAAATCCCAGTGTGGAGTTTTACGCTAAACGCGCTGAATCTGTAATTGTACAATGTCCAGCTGTCAGCAAGCGGGGGGGTGGGGTGCGAGGAGGTGGCTGGGCGGGTGCAGAGCAGCGCAGTCTCCGCCCACCCCCCAGAGGTACATTGCTAATGTGCATGGCTAATGAGCTGGTTTTAAAATGGCCGAAAAGGGTCGCGGGAGTGGGACTTTAAACAGGCACCCCGGTTTTCAACCTAAATGCACATAGAAAATGCCCTAATTTAGCATAGTTTTGCATACATATGTGACCCATGTTGTTTAGTTCGGACCTGCCCTGAGTGAGGATCAAACCCGCGACCTCCCACACCGGAGGCGACGATGCTAACCGTTTCGCCAAGAGGTTGACAACCGCTTGACAAATTGGTTAGCATGTCTTTTATGGTTGAGTGAGTTTACTTCCAGTACCGCTACCGCCACAATCTGTCACTTCTCCTTACTGGTACCTCATGACTGTGGCACACCCACGGACCTCCGTTACACTCACCCCCCTAAACTCACTCAACCCAGGGCATCTGGGTCACGGCACCAGTGTGACCGATGTTGTCCTGAGTACTCTGCGACCTGCCCTGAGTGAGGATTTGAACCCGCGACCTCGCGCACCGGAGGCGACGATGCTAACCGTTTCGCCAAGAGGTTGACAACCACTTGACAAATTGGTTAGCACGTCTTTTATGGGTGAGTGAGTTTACTTCCAGTACCGCTACTGCCACAACCTGTCACTTCTCCTTACTGGTACCTCGTGACTGTGGCACACCCGCGGACATCCGTTACATATACACAAGCATCTGTTTTGAAACGAGAAGACGACACCGTGCAGCTACTCTGCCCGTAGCCGTATGTCCGTGGCCAACCGCTAAACCTAGCAACATACGGCTTTTAACGAGCTGAATACAACTCCGTTGTGCCTCTTCTTGCAAACAGGCTGCTTGGATGTAACTCTCTAACTTCAAGAGAATCCTGGACGAGCCCCCAAATATGTTACGGACTAGCGGGTCTACGGAGATTTATGTTAAACATAACCGGTGCTAATCCTAACCTGGAGTGTGAGTAGGAAGAGAACAGGGGAGGAACGAAGATGAACTGATTTTCATCGAGAGAACAGTGTGGAGGTGAGTCGGCCTACTAGAGTTAGCTGGTCTTCCCGGACGACACCACCGCCAGCCCAGACCAGTGCTCTCTCTGGAGCGGTGAGCCCCGTCTTCGTTTTCAGTTCAAAGTTTTTAAAAGAATGACGGTGGATGGGTCTTCCTCGTGTATCAGGCTGGTTCCCCGGAGAATAAGGTGCGGCGCGTCTAGTCGGCGTCTTCCGCCGTGGCGTTCACTCACGGCTTCCGCGTGTGGCAGCCTCAACGCTCCCTCAGCCCCCAGGTGAAATCTATTTCCTGTGATTTCAGGGGCAGGAGGCACACGCCTCTCCAAGTGAGGTCATCTCCACCTCAGCACTGCTTAACCACACCTCTTACATCTCTCATGAAAAACCAGTCCACCAATTTTCTTTCTTCTTGCAGGTCTTTATGTGCGTGACAGTTTGCTGAAGAAAATTTTGCCAGGGGCAAATTTCTCCCTAAACGGGGTCATCCCTATGTTCCCACAGCCCTATGTTCCCTCAGTCCTATGTTCCCTCATTTCTAACTTTTGTCGTCACTGAAAATTAGGCCCTATGTTCCCTCAGCCCTATGTTCCCTCATTTCTAACTTTTGTTGTCACTGAAAATTAGGCCCTATTCCCACAGCCCTTTGGTCCCACCATTGGTTGGGTTTAGGCAATGA
This sequence comes from Trachurus japonicus, assembly GCF_045865225.1. Classification (NCBI taxonomy): domain Eukaryota; kingdom Metazoa; phylum Chordata; class Actinopteri; order Carangiformes; family Carangidae; genus Trachurus; species Trachurus japonicus. The sequence goes on along the minus strand of NC_140920.1, from coordinate 26,335,694 downwards.
AGAAAAGAGTTGGTTAAGTTTAGTAAAAAGACCAGGTAGAGGCTAGACAGGCCAGATAGGTAGAGAGAGTCCAGAGGGAACATAGGCTGAGGGAACATAGGGCTGAGGGAACATGCACGCTCCCCCCTAAACCCACCATGGTTGTGGAGCAAGCAGCAATTTTCTGCATACTTGTCAAACCCCCTTTTACAAGCAACTTGCTGCAGGGGTTTTAAAAACACCAAATCAGAAAATTCAAGTATAGCATGACATTGATCATCAAATCTCAGTTTATTTTTTCTTCATATAGAAATATGTTATTCAGCTTCTTAACAGGAGTCTCCTTCTCCTATGTTTAGAAATAATAATGAACGATTAGAAAGTGGAGATGTTGCTTTAATTTAAAATATGTATATTTTCTAACTGTAGATTATCTTCATTTCTGTGTGTTTTTTTTCACATTTGACTTTGTAAACCAAAATAGTATATAAATAATTGTTTAATACATTTTGGCGGGTCCGAAATATATAAATATTTACATCTGGTTACGTTGGCAACGTGGGTATGGAATGATCTCTGTGGCAACAGCATTAGAATGTTGATGTCATGTGTCTACTGCGGTCTACTGCTGTAACTGGCAACCTCTTTTTTATACAGTCTATGCTGTCTGTCGCTACCCGATCTGCGACGCTACCGGATCTGTGACAAAACTGGTCTGCGCATGCGCAGACCGGCCGCCATCTTGGACAGCTGCCTACGGCAACACCACTTGGAGGTTGGAGCGAGAGCAGGCAGTGTGAGTGGAACACCTACTAGCCAGGAGGAATTAAACTTGTAGCTATCACCTTTAAGGCTCATGATGGATCTTTTTTTTTTTTTAATTTAACCTTTATTTAACCAGGCAGAATAATTAAGAATGAATTCTTATTTACGATGATGGCCTGACAGCCATCATTATTGTGATTTAGTACAATGAAATTGCTTCCCTTTATTGTAACAGTGGACACAAACACAGTCTTTTTCCTAAAGAAAAAGCACAAAGATGAACAAATGATGGGAATTATATTATTGTGGACTGCAGCACCAGTAGTCACCTCTGGTTATTAACCACATGTCAACATACCACCTTCTTTTTTTCTTTTTTGCCTTGAGCAGACAGAAAATGTCTGTCATTCCAAACAGACCTGAGATGACAGGAGGAGGAGATTTACTCTGGAAAACTGGTTTTCTTGTGCAAAACTCACTCAGCATCTCATCATTGTTTGTGTCTTCTCTTTACTGGGGGTGGGTCCAACTCCAGTCTTATGTAACACAATGTGTATATAAGTGAGGAACGGTTCACTGCACAGACCAGACTTGGCCACTCCAAGTGACTCCTCTTGCAGCAGTTGGTTACAGCCGTCTCTTGGTAACTACTTACCTCTGAGGAACACTGCATTTTTCACTTAACATTTTAGAAGTCTCTTAATCTTGTCTTTGTCCTTGTGCCTCAGAGTCTCCACAAACCCTCTCATCAAGATGTCTGAATGCACCTCCATCATCAACTTGCGCTACCCGGATGGCAGCGAGGGGAGCTCCTCCAACCCTGCCAGGTTCAACCACCAAGACTTTGCTCAGCTGAAGGACAGACACGTCCGCAGAAGGAGCCTCTTTGTGGACCGCACCTTCCCACCAAACCTGCGTACTCTGGGGGATCTGGGTCTGGCCGGCTGGCAGGAGGATGAAGTGGAGTGGCTTCGTCCAGCGGTAAAATACTTTCAAATATATTTTAATCGATCACGTTCATACAGAAGAGGAACAAATAGCCTATGATTACATTTTAAAATTTGCATCTTAATCATATTTGTGTCATTTCCTCCATTGTCTGTCCAGGACCTCTTGAAGAAACAGAACAACAGCGATGAGCCGACTTTCTGCCAGAAGGGAACCTCACGCTTTGACTTTGGTCAAGGCTTTGTGGGTAAGCAAGGATTTCTGGGGTTCAGTTGAAGGCCACAAAAACATGAACAAGCTGTGTAGATGGAAGATCTGAACTATAGTTAGCAATGCCTGAGAAACCTTTTCTCCTTTCCCCTTCGCCAGGTAACTGCTGGTTTCTGGCTGCAATTTCTGCTCTGACGTTCCAGAAACATCTGATGGCTCAGGTTGTTCCCATGGACCAGTCCTTCAAGAAATATGCAGGAATCTTTCACTTCAGGGTAAAGATTTAATGATGCATGCAGATGTGAGTTTATCAGTACACTGCGTTCATCAACAAACTTGTAACTCTCACCTGCTCTGTCTATGACAGTTCTGGAGGTTTGGCAAATGGGTGGATGTTGTCATTGACGACAGCCTGCCAACTCTGAATGGCAAGTTGCTGTCTGTGCATTGCAATCAAGGAAACGAGTTCTGGGTTCCTCTGCTAGAGAAAGCCTACGCCAAGTACGTACCAGTCACCCTAAAGAGTGCAGATGTTCACAGCTGTGGCACAAAGACCAGAGTCCAGATGTCAAATGATGATGATGTCTCTTTCTTTTTGTCTGTGTCCCTCAGGGTGTGTGGTTCATACGCAGACATGAGTGCTGGACTGCCATCAGAGGCCTGCAAGGATTTCAGTGGAGGTGTGCACATGACTTATGAACTAGGAGACTCCCACACTTATGGACACGATGAAGAGCTGTGGCAGCAGCTGAGCAGAGGCACTGGCTGCCGGTCCATGATTTGCTGTGGGACGGCTCCTAAAGGGGTAAGAAACAAATTCAAGAAGAAAATTAAAGAAGAAAGAAGAACATCAAACTGATTTGTGGTCTTGTTCATTTCAGGGTCGCATTGTGAACACTGTGGCCAACACCGGGTTGGTGGATGCACATGCCTACTCTGTCACAGCTGTCACTGAGGTAGGAAGTGTGCTGATGTACACAGCTCATGCTTTGCTGCTGAGATGCTGTCAGTATTCATTTGGTATTGCCTGTGTTAGGAAGGTTTCACTTCAATTGTCAACTGATCATTTTATCTTCAGGTGGAGTATTACGGCTCCAAAAAGCAGCTGGTGCGAGTCATGAACCCCTGGGGTAAAACAGAGTGGAACGGGAAGTGGAGTGACAAGTAAGTCGATCACATGTCAAAACGACTGTGCATAATATGAAAAAACAAACTTATGACAGGTTCTATTCTTTTGGAACAGCCTACATACAGTATCTTTAGTTTTAATATGGAATTCATTCATTTCTTTTCCTATTGTGCTCAGGTCAGATATGTGGGACGGAGCAAGACAGGAGGATCGGGAAAAGTTTGCCGATCGCGATGATGGAGAGTTCTGGTAGATAAACTGGATAATTTGATGTTTTCTTGAAAATAAACACAGCCAGAGTTTCAGACACTGGATGTAGTGCTGCTGAGGTTTCATTCCTCATCTGGCCTTCCCCTTGTGCGTCTCTCATTGTGCTCAACTTTGTCTCTCAGGATGGAGTTGAAGGACTTTTGTCACTATTTCAACATGGTGTCCATCTGCTGCGAGAACCCCAACTTCATTGATGGTGACCTCAAGTGCCAGTGGCAGTGCATGGTTTATGATGGCAGCTGGGTGTCAGGGAGCACTGCAGGAGGCAGTTACTCTAACTGTGAGTCCAGTTCAGTTATTATTTTACCTTTACCTAGTAACAACAACAAGTTGTCTGTTTTGTCTTGCTTTTAACTTTTCCTAAAGTAACAAAGCACTACTCTCATCTGCATTTTTGATGTTTCTCTTTACCTGCAGCTACCTTTGCCACCAATCCTCAGTATCGCATCCAGGTGAAAATCATCAACAAGGAGGAGAAGGAAGACAAAAACATCCTGCTTTCTCTGATGCAGAAACCTCAGCAGGGGGAGACACGTAAGGAGAGACGCTCCCACCCAATTGGACTTAGTGTCGTTAAGGTATGCACACAGACTTGATAATACGAAATGCAAGTACGGAAATGATGTAACAAGATAAAGATTAACAATTATTCCTGTGAAATGTTTTGACTGATTTGAAAACTTTATAATGACATTCCTCTTCATATTTCACCTCCATCAGGTTCCACCAGGGGTAAGAACAAGCATCATCTCCAGCTGTGAACACAAAACACATCACTTGAACAAAGCAATTTGATAGTGAAAAAACTATTTTATACCATTAAACAAGGTTTGTTGTACTTTCAGACCCCAGCAGGAAAACTGGGTAGAGACTTCTTCAGAAGAAATGGGCCAATGAAAACAACACAGATGTACACCTACCAGAGGGATCTGATTGAGATGCACAGTCTGGAGCCTGGAGAGTATGTGATCGTCCCCTCCACCATGAAGCCTTACATGTCTGGAGAGTTTGTCCTCAGCGTCTACACCAAGTCTGATGTCAAGATCAGGTAAAGATTTGATCCCATGGAGATTTATAGTCCTAAACAGGGGGACTGATTAAGATACTGATACTACCACACATTCACACTAAAATGAGCATTTTGAATCAATGTTGGATTCAACAGTATGAAGGTCGATTCAATGAAAAAGAGTTATAACAGACTGGTACAGTTGTTGTGTTAGGCTTGAGTCTATTGTTCAACATGTTCCTTTCTGCATCCAGCCCCCACGATGGACATGATGAAGATCACGATCACGATCACGATCACGATCATGACGATGATGATGATCATAAGGAGGAGGAGTCACGGGTTCTCCCCTCGGTATGTAATAAAAGTGTGGCTTTGAGTCTGGTCCGTTAACTTGTGGGAACAATGTTGGTGACGATCAGAAACCTTTTGTTTTCTTTAAGATCCCCACGGGTGAAGACAATGACACGGATCCCGCCCGTGCCCTGTTCAACCGCTACGCCGATCAGGTGTGGAGTCTTCCCTCTGTCTCTCCACTCATCCTTTTCTTCTCTCTCTCCGACACCATTTGATCACAGTTGTTGTGTCTGTATCTGTTGTCAGAACGGCGAGCTGAGTGCCTACCAGCTGCAGAAGCTCCTCAAGAACAACTTCCCTCATGGTGAGTGGATTCACATCACATGAGCTCAACATTCAACTTCTTCTTCCATTTCATGTGACTCAAATCCATTCCCTCCGATTCACAGGAAGCCGCTACGGCTTTGGACTTGATACCTGCAGGAGCATGATCGCTTCAGTGGATGTATCCTTGAGTAAACAAGTGTTTTACTCTACTCTCCCAATCATTGTCATGCTCCAGTCAAATTAAAACCCTAGTCCCTAGTCCGCAGTGAAATTGTTTGTCATCACATGTTGATGTAAGGTCCCTAACCTGCACCACAGACAGACAGAAACCTGAGGATGACCTTCACTGAATTCTCTGCTCTCTGGAAGAAGATCAATGAATTTAAGGTAACACAGCCAACGTGGTCATGATGAGAAAATATGTTTTATCTTATTTCCCTCATGGTTAATAACGAAAAACAACAACTGCTCTTAGTTTCTAAAGGTAGATGTTTTTTGCAGCAAATCTTCAATCGTGCTGACTTGAACAAGAATGGAACCCTGTCTGACTATGAAGTCACGAAGGCAATTCAGTCCGCAGGTAACACTTTTTATCAGTGTAATTAAACTTGACCAAATCACTTTACCTCTCCTTATTTCCAATAGAATAAGAGAGAATGCATCATGTAGACAACCATCGCTTTTTCTTGTGTTTGTACCAGGGATGAATGTGAGCGACAGCTTGGTGAGGGTGATGATGTTCCGCTACACCGGCTACTCCTCTACCTCCATGGAGGAGTTCATTACTCTCATGTTGCGCCTGGAAAAGTCTTCAGGTGAGTGCCCTGGCAACGCTCAGTGACATCACTTTCTAAACCACACATCATTTTGAGAAATCACACCCAAACAGTGCCATGGCAAAGTCAAATACATAGCACTGATGAGACATCTGTGGTTTGTTTTCTATTACAGGCACTTTCAAGGAAAGATCATCTGATGGAGTGATCAGCCTGACCTGGGATGAGGCAAGTCTATAAATACCCAATTTCACAGAAATGACATAATGCAGAAATATCCATGTCAAATTAACTATACTGCAGTATCAAAATACAAATAGTGTTGAGGTGTAGGCAAAGTTTCTTTTACATCACAGTCTGCTATGTTGTTCTACCATAAATCAACAATACATCATATTTTTTGTTGTTTCAACCTTTTGGTGCTAACAATATCTTTCTTCTTTTTCTTCAGTGGTCCGACATGTCCATGTACAACTAGAACAAAGATGCCAGATGCACAAGAGACACATGGGAGATGATTCCTGCCATCAAACATTGATTAGCCTACAGTATATTGGAGCTGATGTCTCTCCCGCACAACACCTGTAACAGTAGCAGTAACACGTGTCTGTCATCAAAATGATGCTTGTAAAATAAACGTTGTTACCTTCCAAGTTCTGAGTTGAAATTGTCATTCTTGTTCATACTTTAAAGTCCTGTTTATATTTTAAAGTCAGTCACATGACTGCATGAACAACCAGGAAGCAAAAGAACAGAAGAAATTATGGACCAGGAACAATTTGAACTATAATATTTCTTGTTGTTAAAGACAAAATTACCAAATAAAGAAATAAAATGACCACATAGATTAAAGCAGAAGTAAGCGATCCAGTCGTTTTGGCTAACTTCTTGTCAGACGATGGAGTTAGCAGCCCCCGCCCTCGTCGCTACATCACCACATGCACGCGCATCCCTTGGCTGCACACACAGAGAGGGCCGCCCCTTTATGCCGTTCTCTCTCCTCATTGGATAAAGGTTGTAGGATACAAGGAAAGTTTTCTCCTCTGCTTACAGCAGAGCAGAGTGACTGACAGACCCGTGTTTCAGACCAAACACTCTATGATTGCTGTCAGAAGATATAACTATTTAAGACTTATATTAACACAAACATTCCGCTTACTTCTGCTTTAAAGAAATCACAAAACAGGGAAAAAATGAGAAAGATACACAAACTGACATGAGACACAATGACAAAGACTCAAAATGTCAGACACACAATGACGAAAAAAAGACACACTCAAAAAATACATAAAGATGCAAAAAGCTAGCTCATTGTCTCATTGGGAGTGTTTTCTCTCCCTGATGACTGATGACTGATGATGTTCACCTGTGTGGGAAGCAGGTTAATCACACTCACCTGTGTTGGGAGCAGGCCAATCACACTCACCTGTGTTGGGAGCAGGCCAATCACACTCACCTGTGTTGGGAGCAGGCTAATCACACTCACCTGTAGTTGTGTTTCCACCTTTTTTTATTCTTATTTTCAAAAATTGCGAATAAATACTTGAATGGAAACGCCAGAAATTCGAAAAAAGGCAGTAAATGCGCATAAAAGTTTTTACGCTTTGGGGGGCTGGATTTGTCAGCGTATCGATTAAATGAAAATGCGACTTTTTGTTATGGAAACAGATTATGCGAATTGAGCCAGAGTTTGTGGGTGAAGTGCTGCTGGACCCAGCGACGTTCAAACAAATGGAGAACGACGCCCCGGTCTCCCAGCTCTTGTCTCTGCACACCGCAACACAAACGCGCTCCGTAACCCGTAGATAATGTTTTGTTCATGGCGGTTAAGACTACACAATCACACGCCGTAACATCGTTAGTAACGTTATCCACCGCTCCATTTATTGATTTTTCGCCAGCTTTGTTGTCAACAGATGCACATGGCGAGAGGAGCATAACCAAAACATCGGAAAAGCGAGCGGACTTGCACAGTTCCCGACTGTCTTTCTGTGTAAATATCTCATGTTACAACATGAAAACCTGCGGCTTATATTCAAGTGCGGCCTATAGTATTTTCTTTTAAAATTTAGCTGGTGCGGCTTATACAGGTGCGTCTATAGTCCGGAAAGTACGTAAATTGTCCATGATGTTGAGTGTCAGCTGAGTGTCAGCTGGGTGTCAACTGTTGGATACATTCACGCTCTCTTATGACGTAATCTCATGGCGCACTCCTCCTAATCGCAAAACACTAATGAATGGAAACGGTCATAAATTCGCATTTGCTTTTTGCGAATTTTCACAAAATCTGCTCTTAAATTCGATACATTTGGATGGAAACCCAGCTTGTGTTGGGAGCAGGCTAATCACACTCACCTGTGTTGGGAGCAGGCTAAGGGGCCTTATCACACTCACCTGTGTCAACAGGTGAGGCGGGAAAATAGGCTGGAAAACGATGTCGAGAAGGCAGCTGGACAGAGTGAGAGACGGAAATGTCGTTTGTCTGCAGCTGTTGCTGTGGCCCAATGGCGGGAAGGTGCTGCTCCCAACTTTTACTGGCAGTGAAGACCGATAGGTCGCAGAGCCGTGTTGTGCGAGTGCTCTACACCTCCTGAAGGTAGCGCCTTTCCTTTTGGTCTCTGAGAGCTTCAGTGGAGACCATGGTGTCTTTTCAAACGCACATTTGCTGCTACCTCGTCTTCCAGCTCTGTACTGGCAGGTGTTTCTATGGCGTGTCCTGGACCTACGGGAGACTCCAATGTGCCTGGACCCCATGGGGGTTTTGACTTCTCGCCAGACTGGGGCAAGATGAGTTTAAAACACTTGTCATTCAAATATCTTTTTATATTTAATCTTCATACCTTGTCTTGATAGTTTCTGTTCTAGTGCATGTTTTTTTTTTTTATTATTCAGTAGGGATGTCCCGATACCACTTTTTCACTTCCGATACGATACCGATATTGCAGCCTTCAATATCGGCCCGATACCGATATTGATCCGATATTAGGGGTGGTGAAAAAAAACGATTATTTATATTTTTCAAATTCTAATACAAAGGAGATCCTCCTGTTGCTGACTGACAGGCTGCCACTGTCATGTTCTTCTATGGGACAGACAGTAGTGAGCTTACTTTTGAACTGTAAAATATTAAAAAATAAACCTTATTTACAACTGTTATTGAATTACATAAATGTCAAACAAAAGGCAAAATCTTCTTGCTTCAACGTTTTATTTGTCACTCCAAATTGAAGATTATAGGCTAGCCTGCCCTACAGTAAGAATGGCATACATAAAATAAAAAGAGGAGTAAAGCAATATATTAAGCAGCAATATTTAAGCATCAAAGATGTTCAATCAAACCCACGTCGTTTGAAACAACGTTCAAAACACACAGCCAGTAACTAAGCATAAAGCCCGCTAGCTTAATGCTAACGTATAATGTGAAACGCCATAGACGGGCTAACAGAAATTAGCATCGTTAATTTAATTCTGGCTTCAGCACTGTTAACACGGCACAACATGTGGACCAGCTGGTCTTCCTCCAGAAGAGTCCGACCACCGACCCCGTCGGTAGTTAATGTGAACTGTACATTTAGAGCAATATAGCGCATTTACCGTTTATTACCGGGCAAGCGCGACCTGTCCATGCACCCGTGTCTGTGTGCGTGTGTGTGTACACGTACGTGCCACACAGTCAACATCACTTCTCCTTGATGAATCGCACACACGCTGTTGTTGTTGTGATCACGTGATCTCTGCATGCTGCAGCCGGCCGCTCTTCTTCTCTGTGGGCGGCGCACCAACATTAAGGTGCATTAGCGCCACCTACTGTGTTGGAGTGTGAACGAGTCACCTATTCATATAGGACAGAAGTGCTGGAGCGGAATAATGGACTGCTTTTATCGGAGCGTTTATATCGGAGATTTTAGATGCAGTCCGATATAATCCGATATTAGTTTTTTTGGCTGATATCGGACATAAATCCGATATCAATATCGGATCGGGACATCCCTATTATTCAGTTTTAATTAATTGGCACAGTGCCAGAAGAAGCCATCAAGCCCTGAGCATTAAACAAGCATATTAGGTAGCGCTCTGCCTCCCCCTATTGGGAGAAGTGGTTTTGTCCTGCCCACAGTTGATATGGATCTTGATTTGAGCTCCCTCTGTCCTGCTCATAGACTGTAGGTGTGCAGGTTGATGTCCCTCCCAGGTTGTGTATTGCAGTGATGTGTGTTGCAGGGCCGCGGGCTGTGTGGTTTCAGACATCCCATATTTTCAATGAATTAGCCTATTAAATTCACGACGTTTATTCAGAAACCTATAGCTAGCAGCTACATCTGTGGCTGTTCCTCTGATACTGGACCAGACTGGGTTAACAAAAGTGGTTGCAGCTTTTCTATTCTGCTGCTTTTAAAATCCTTGAGTTAAAATGTATTAGGCTACAAGTTAAAGGGTCAATGTTGTTGTGGTTGTTGCCTAGGCTATGTGCTTAAATGGGTTACTTTCATTGTGTCTGTGTGCACGTTAAATTTCTATTATTTTGTTGCTACTTCTCCCTTCCCTGCTTGGGAAATGGCCAGTAGCGTGCGGTGGCCTTTCAGTCAGGGCCAGCAGTAACACCCTCAACCCCCCCCTCCCTCGCCCCCGCCCCCCCCAAAAAAAATTAAATGTAAAAAATGCAAGGCCACTATTGTGCAGCAGTACTTAATCAACACCAACGACCGCTGAACAACCACAACGCATCAAGACACCACTGTGCAGCATCGCCATCTGATCATCTTCCCTTAGATCACTCACCACTTTACAATGCACCATATGACACAAAACATCAAAAACAGCACCTACTGCCCAACTTCTTAATCACTTCAAAAATAAAATCAATTTCTGTAACAGACCCATGCCAAAGGGTGTGCCCACAAAAATTAAAAATTAACAATCTCTTAATGGTTGAGACACACCCACACACACAGAGAGAGAGAGAGAGAGAGAGAGAGAGAGAGTTTTTGACCCAGAAGCAACACCAAAAGCATACAGTAGCCTAATAGCCCAACAGTATGCAGCGTCAATCTGAGAAAGTTAAAAAAAAAAAAAAAAAAATAGCACTCACCCATCACCACGGCTTGTAGCCTACTGAAGAGTGGACATGTCCATCAGAACAGCTTGTTGTGCTCCGAGCTAGCTGTCAACCAGTTGTACCATAGTTTCCCACCGTATGCCACACAAAGCTTGTTGGTTTGAGTTAGGATCCATTTTAGGCGTCTGTCTTGCAAAAAATCAATTTTTTTCTGCAAAATTCCGCAGTCGTATCACAAAATCTTGCTGTTAAATCACCTGCCATCACCTTCCCAGAATAACAGACTACGTGCGTCATCACGCAGCTGCCCATGGGCCAATCAGTCAGGCTAATTTCAATGACAACACCAAGGCCAGCACTAGAGCACTGGAAAAGAGTAACAACACGCATTGGTTCAATGGAAGCGCCTCCTGATGGCGGAATGTGGGTATTGCAAAAGCGCCCAAGAACTGACAACTCTGCATTGTTGGTGAATCAGCAAGTGTGGTATTTTCAATAATTTAAGGACAGTTATAGATCACCCACGTTAATAGCATCATTGAGGACCCTTTACAGATGAACATTAACACATAGGCGAGTAAAAAAACACACACAAAAAAAACAGAACATTAATGTTTCAATCTACATTTTGTAATAAACAAATTATAAGTATAATTTGATATGACCAAGACACCTAAAAACAAAAACACGGCCGTTTTCATCAATTTACAAGCAAGTGGGCAACACACATACATTGGAGTGAATGGGTTTTCTGGGCGCTTTTGCAATACCCATATCCTGCCACAAAACCCTTACCACGGGAGTCAATAGTGGTGTCGTTACTCTCTTTTCCAGTGCTCTAGCCAGCACTAGAAACTCCGCTGGCCCTAGGGCGTTCTGTCAATAACACATCAAAATCTGATTGGCTGATGATACTGTCACTCAACGTTTTAACCCAATAGCAGCGTCCAGCTTCAACCAAAGGCTAGCAATGCAACTACTGCTGGCCCCAGCCGAGGAACGGAGCTGTGATGCGTTTATAGGACATAGGAAATTTGAGTTCCACAAATCGTTTTCTGGATAAAGTTGCATACTGAACAAGTAATTGACAGACACATTTCAGAATCACTTTTTAATTATGAAAAAAAATAATTATTTCATTTTTGACAGGGCTAGCAGTGCTGGCCCTGCTACCCCTGACTGCACACCACTGGAAATGGCTCACTACAGATTCCCATGACTGTCCACTTGGCCCTGAGCATTAAACAAGCAGTAGTACAGCCCAGAGACCGACACTGCTGTTGTGCCTACTTTAGTTATTTTAGACCCTCACCTGTCCACTATCCTTTACTCAAAACCACAGTCCCCCAATAGGCTCTGTGCACAAGTCCCATGACGTACTTCCGCTTTCCCCGGTTGTCGGCATATCGGTTTCCGGTTAACTTCCTGCTTCATTCGCTTACCATTATAGAGCGCCTGTCACAATAAACTTTTCGAGATGCCTGCAAAATCTGCCCAAAATATAGATCAACGATGTACACCGCATTGTGGATGCCCACTCCCCTGCTCCCAAAAGCAAACGAGAGAATGGCTTTATCGAGTTACGTACACTAGTTAGTAGAAGTTGTTGTTGTTAGACGACCAGCTAACGTTAGTGACGTGCTATTTTTAAAGCTTTGCGTTTGTTTCGTATTAAAGTTTGTTGTTGTACTGACTGTGTTCACTATGAGGGGTGTACTACAAAGCCAGTTTAGTGGGTTAGCGAGGTATGTTGAGTCTAAAGCCAGGCTCTCCTGTACTACAAAGGTGGCTCTCTTTTAACCCGGCTAGATCACCATGGTAACTTATGCTTAGCTCATAACCTGTAGTCCCGACCAGGTTCAGAGTTTAATCATAAAATTGGCTATAAAAGCGCCGCTGTTTCACTATTTAACTCATTTTCACCTGGCGTCACCTTTACTTTGAAAGTCCAGTGGAGCTGGATCAGAACGGAGCGTTTGTACGGAGGGAGACATGCAGAACAATCACAGAGCCACCACTGCACTAATTATGAAAGAATATAGTCATATTATGTCAAATTATACAGCAGAAGCTGGGCTACAACGTGTAAAAAAAAAACCTGTTTATATGACCCAAACACAGCTCAAACACTACTCAAACAAACAACTAAACATCAAACTTCATGAAGCACCTCTGTGTGGACCCAGTCGCCACATTCTGGCCTACTACTGTACATTATGCAAAACACATCAGCTACCACTAATCTGAGAGAGCCGGGCTACAAAGATTGGGACGTTACATAGCAACCACGGCTAACACAGAAGCTACACAGGAGCACGGCAGAGAGAGAAGCCAACAACAAGCAAAGTCGAGCAAACACAGACACTGCCAAAACATGGTTGTACATTTCATCTTACCTTTGCTGTTTTGCCGTGAAAAGTTTGTTTTATGGGTAAATCCCATAGACTGTAGGTAAATCCACAATATTTCCAGTTGAACTTTGACCGGTGTTACATCTAAATCGGTCCGGCCGCGACCGACGTGCTTAGGACCCGGGCGGAACCTTCAGCGCACACAACAGCACATTGGCCTGCGCGTGGATTATGCTGATTCTGATTGGCTCATGGCTGCCAGTGCTGTCAATCACATCCACGTGGGTATAGCTTCATTCTATTGGCTCTGACGGTTCAAATGAGCTGTCAATTACTCGAATCAACCAATCCGCTGCAGAGATAGAGCCAGGCGTAACTGCACCCAAATAAGCAGGTCAGGGCAGCATTACACAGAGGGACACAGAGGGCCTAGAAAGGAGTTCTTATTTTGTCCCGATTGATTCTTTTTTAGTTAGTTTATGCAAATTGTGTGAAAATAAAGATAAAACAATATGGTTTATATTGGCAGGTGGTTCCAAGCTGTGCAAAAATGGACATTTTGGAAATCTCGGCCTGAATGTAGTAAAATCTCAATAATTTTGTCCTGCTTCAATTAATCAGAATCAACCACTGCAGAGACTATGTTCACTATGTTGTACAATGATTTTATAGAGGGTTTGAGCTTGGATAGCATTATTCTAAAGGACACTCATCAAAAATATGATTTTTTTAGGCAAATATTATTATTATTTTTTTTTTCTGTGTCATCTTCATTCACTCTTCACCAGTACATATACTGAAATTTACACATCTCAGCAATTTCTCAATTTTTTCCCTTTATACTATGACACCAAAAGTATTCAAATAGACCTTGTGGTTGCAGAGATATACTCATTTTATTATGGATAATGCAATTTTCGAGAAAAGGCCTGACAAATAGGCTTGGTTAAAAAAATCCTTGATATGTGGTTTTACTTCAACTTCAACACTTTATTGTCATTTCTTCCAATCGTATGTGCATACATATATAGGCTGAGATGAAAGTACCGTTTCTCAACCAGCTTTTTCAGTGCCTAGCAATAGGCTAATAATGATGAATAGATAAAAACCAAGTTAAAAACACAATTTTTACTTAATTTGACATTCTCTAAACCTTTGGATGCACATGTCCAACTGTTTAGTGTTTATTTATAGCCTAACATGCTGTTCTCTAACAAGGTGATTAACCTCAATAATCACAACAAGTGCCTGATCCATGAATCAGCAATATGTTCTGGTTCAGTGACAGTTTTATTGAAACAGTCCTCTTCATTGTGCTGTTCACATTCTGACATCATGAGACCAAGACGACACCCAACAATCCATTAACAGGACCTGGACATGTGGAGGCTTCAGGCGGGATGTTGTCAGAGGGAAGTGTCCACTGAGCTTATCACAGAGAGACTGGAGGAGAAAGACAAGTGGATGTCCTTTGGCCACATGACCAGTTATTGAGACACTGACATTTTTTGTTGGTGTGGTTTGGTATACCCACCACTGTTGTTAGATTTTGTATCAATAAATTGTTTGAGATGAGGAAATGACCGTTCCATACTTCTACTTAGATGCCCCACTTTCATGATACAATATCACTGTAGCATGAACTTTTTACATTTTCCATAAATTTCACCCTCAAGTCGAAAATCCTTAACTTTTTGTGGTTTGTGTATAATGTCAAATGCTTCATATAAGTAGGCTCAGCCAGTTGTGTAAGAGAAGTACTAAGAAGAGGACTTAATGATTTTCCTGTTGCCATCCTGGTTGTTGAGTTCCCTCCTCTGGCTGAATGATAGAACTACATCAGACAAAAGTATCAATGCCAAGTGATTCATAGCTGTTTAACCTTTTTAATCATTGTATTGATTTGTGAAAGGGAATAGTTTCTGTAATCCTTGGAAATGAGGTTTGTTTATTTCACTATTGTAAAATGAATCAATTACTGTTTGTGTAAACCACGTCCCTGAGCTCAGTTGTGGACTTACCTATGTTAGTGCAAACTCCTCCATGTCTGCCTAGATTAATCTGTCTTGTACAGTGCATCCTTTGGGTGGAAGTCCCGAAGTGGCGTTGTCGATTTTCTTCATCTTGAACTGGGTCTTCTTTTGGTCTGGTTACATTTGTTTTATTTCTCCACCAAAACAGTATTTTGTGAGAGCCATGTGTGGACAACAGCTGTGGACATTACAGAATCAAAATGAGTGCAACAGTGAAAGAAGACAAATTTTAGTTTAGTATGTTATAATAAAAAGATGAAATAAAGAGTTTTTTATTATCCCACTCTTGTGTAACTGCAGTTAATACTGACTTTATAGCATGTAGATTCCCAGTAGTAGACAATATATCGCTATCATGTCATAGCAAACACCATCTTTAAACGGGTCACATGGTCACTTAACAAAATCTGAAATATATATCCTATTACTTCATTGTTGTTCATTCCTTTGTTTTTGCAAGTCTTTATGTGCGTGACAGTTTGCAGAAGAAAATTTTGCCATGGGCAAATTTCACTAATTCCACCATAGTTGTGGAGCAAGCAGCAATTTTCTGAATACTTGTCAAATCCCCTTTAACAAGCAACTTGCTGCAGGGGTTTTAAAAACACCAAACCAGAAAAGTCAAGTAGTATAGCATGACATTGATCAACAAATCTCAGTTTTTTTTTTCTTCATATAGAAAGATGTTTTATATAATTCATCTTCTATGTTTAGAAATAATAATGAACTATTAGAAAATGGAGATGTTGCTTTAAAATAAAATATGTATATTTTCTAACTGCAGATTATCTTAATTTCTATGTGTATGTTTAACTTTGTAAAACAAAAAAAAACAGTCATGTTCACTTCAGTGACATTAAACATGAAAAAAAAAACACTCATTCAAGTTTACATACTTATGTCAGAAGAAGAACTGAAAGTATCAATTTACATTTACATGTAAGGCTCACGATAGATCTTTTTATTTTATTTTTTTATTTAACCTTTATTTAACCAGGCAGAATAATTAAGAATGAGTTCTTATTTACAATGATGGCCTGACAGCCATCATTATTGTGATTTAGTACAATGAAATTGCTTCCCTTTATTGTAACAGTGGACACAAACACAGTCTTAACATTAAAGAAAAAACACAAAGATGAACAAATGATGATTATATTATTGTGGACTGCAGCATCAGTAGTCACCTCTGGTTATTAACCACATGTCAACATACCACCTTCTGTTTTTCTTTTTTGCCTTAAGCAGACAGAAAATGTCTGTCATTCCAAACAGAGCTGAGATGACAGGAGGAGGAGGGGGAGATTTACTCTGGAAAACTGGTTTTCTTGTGCAAAACTTTCTCAGCATCTCATCATTGTTTGTGTCTTCTCTTTACTGGGGGTGGGTCCAACTCCAGTCTTATGTAACACAGTGTGAATATAAGTGAGGGACGGTCCACTGCACAGACCAGACTTGGCCACTCCAAGTGACTCCTCTTGCAGCAGTTGGTTACAGCCGTCTCTTGGTAACTATCTCCACTCACCTCTGAGGAACACTGCATTTTTCACTTAACATTTTAGAAGTCTCTTAATCTTGTCTTTGTCCTTGTGTCTCAGAGTCTCCACAAACCCTCTCATCAAGATGTCTGAATGCACCTCCATCATCAACTTGCGCTACCCGGATGGCACCGAGGGGAGCTCCTCCAACCCTGCCAAGTTCAACCACCAAGACTTTGCTCAGCTGAAGGACAGCTACCTCCGCAGAAGGAGCCTCTTTGTGGACCGCACCTTCCCACCTAACCTGCGTACTCTGGGGGATCTGGGTCTGGCCGGCTGGCAGGAAGATGAAGTGGAGTGGCTTCGTCCAGCGGTAAAATACTTTCAAATACAATTTAACAGCTCATGTTAATGCAGAAGAGAGATTATTGAATTTTAAAGTTTGCATCTTTTCCATGTATATGTTTCAATATGCTCACATAAATTTCCTCCATTGTCTGTCCAGGACCTCTTGAAGAAACAGAACAACAGCGATGAGCCGACTTTCTGCCAGGATGGAACCTCACGCTTTGACTTTGGTCAAGGCTTTGTGGGTAAGCAAGGATTTCTGGGGTTCAGTTGAAGGCCACAAAAACATGAACAAGCTGTGTAGATGAAGAACTATGCCTGAGAAACCTTTTCTCCTTTCCCCTTCGCCAGGTAACTGCTGGTTTCTGGCTGCAATTTCTGCTCTGACGTTCCAGAAACATCTGATGGCTCAGGTTGTTCCCATGGACCAGTCCTTCAAGAACTATGCAGGAATCTTTCACTTCAGGGTAAAGATATAATGATGTATGCAGATGTGAGTTTATCAGTACACTGCGGTCATCAACAAACTTGTAACTCTCACCTGCTCTGTTTATGACAGTTCTGGAGGTTTGGCAAGTGGGTGGAAGTTGTCATTGACGACAGCCTGCCAACTCTGAATGGCAAGTTGCTGTCTGTGCACTGCAATCAAGGAAACGAGTTCTGGGTTCCTCTGCTGGAGAAAGCATACGCCAAGTACGTACCAGTCACCCTAAAGAGTGCAGATGTTCACAGCTGTGGCACAAAGACCAGAGTCCAGATGTCAAATGATGATGATGTCTCTTTCTTTTTGTCTGTGTCCTTCAGGGTGTGTGGTTCATACGCAGACATGAGTGCTGGACTGCCATCAGAGGCCTGCAAGGATTTCAGTGGAGGTGTGCACATGACTTATGAACTAGGAGACTCCCACACTTATGGACACGATGAAGAGCTGTGGCAGCAGATGAACAGAGGCACTGGCTGCCGGTCCATGATTTGCTGTGGGACGGCTCCTAAAGGGGTAAGAAACAAATTCAAGAAGAAAATAAAAGAAGAAAGAAGAACATCAAACTGATTTGTGGTCTTGTTCATTTCAGGGTCGCATTGTGAACACTGTGGCCAACACCGGGTTGGTGGATGCACATGCCTACTCTGTCACAGCTGTCACTGAGGTAGGAAGTGTGCTGATGTACACAGCTCATGCTTTGCTGCTGAGATGCTGTCAGTATTCATTTGGTATTGCCTGTGTTAGGAAGGTTTCACTTCAATTGTCAACTGATCATTTTATCTTCAGGTGGAGTATTACGGCTCCAAAAAGCAGCTGGTGCGAATCATGAACCCCTGGGGTAAAACAGAGTGGAACGGGAAGTGGAGTGACAAGTAAGTCGATCACATGTCAAACCGACTGTGCATAATATGAAAAAACAAACTTGCTTTGCACTACAACTCATGACAGGTTATATTCTTGTGGAATAAATATGTTTACGGTAGTTTTAATATGTGGAATCCATCAATTTATTTTTCTTATTGTGCTCAGGTCAGATATGTGGAACGGAGCGAGACAGGAGGATCGGGAAAAGTTTGCCGATCGTGATGATGGAGAGTTCTGGTAATAAGCTGGATTTAAAGTATCATTATGTTTTCTTGAAAATAAACACAGTGAGTGTTTCACACACTTGGTGTGAAAAGACACTGCTCCACACCACTCAAACGATCCTAAACTACAGAGAGTACATTTAAACCAACTGTGTGTCATGTTGAGTGTCTTTGGTGCAGAGTGCAGTCCAGCCAGCAATGCTACGTGGGGTCCTTATCGACTCCACTTGTGGGCCCCATATGTGGCTTGCACCCAGGATCCATATAGGCCCCTAGGCACCCAGGATCCATATAGACCCCTACTGTGATAGGGGTCCTGGGTGCAGGCCACATATGGGACCAAGCCCACAATGGGCTTTATGCACAGCTCAACTGCTTCCTGAAATAAGCCACCTCCTTTATTTCCCGTCTTACATTATTGGACCAACTGATTACTCCAGGTGTGTCTGACCTCACAACAATGGTCAGGCACACCTGGATTAATCAGTCAGTGCTCAGTTGGTTTATTTCAGGAAGTAGTGGAGCTGTGCATAAAGCCCATTGTGGGCTCAGCCCCATATGGACCCCACATAGCATTTCTGGCTGGGGTTTCATTCCCAATCTGGCCTTCCCCTTGTGTTTCTCTCATTGTGCTCAACTTTGTCTCTCAGGATGGAGTTGGAGGACTTCTGTCACTATTTCAACATGGTGTCCATCTGCTGCGAGAACCCCAACTTCATTGATGGCGACGTCAAGTGCCAGTGGCAGTGCATGGTTTATGACGGCAGCTGGGTCTCAGGGAGCACTGCAGGAGGCAGTTACTCTAACTGTGAGTCCAGTTCAGACCAAGTTGTCTGTTTTGTCTTGTTTTTTAACTTCTCCTAGAGAAACAAAAAAAGCACTACTCTCATATGCATTTTTCATGTTTCTCTTTACCTGCAGCTACCTTTGCCACCAATCCTCAGTATCGCATCCAGGTAAAAATCATCAACAAGGAGGAGAAGGAAGACAAAAACATCCTGCTTTCTCTGATGCAGAAACCTGAGCAGGGGGAGAAACGCAAGGAGAGACGCTCCCACCCAATTGGACTTAGTGTCGTCAAGGTATGCACTCAGACTTGATAATACAAAATGCAAGTATGGAAATGATGTAACAAGATAAAGATGAACAATTATACAACTGTATAATGACTTTCCTCTTCATATTTCACCTCCAACAGGTTCCACCAGGGGTAAGAACAAGCATCATCTCCAGCTGTGAACACAAAACACATCACTTGAACAAAGCAATTTGATAGTGAAAAAACTATTTTATACCATTAAACAAGGTTTGTTGTACTTTCAGACCCCAGCAGGAAAACTGGGTAGAGACTTCTTCAGAAGAAATGGGCCAATGAAAACAACACAGATGTACAGCTACCAGAGGGATCTGATTGAGATGCACAGTCTGGAGCCTGGAGAGTATGTGATCGTCCCCTCCACCATGAAGCCTTACATGTCTGGAGAGTTTGTCCTCAGCGTCTACACCAAGTCTGATGTCAAGATCAGGTAAAGATTTGATCCCATGGAGATTTATAGTCCTAAACAGGGGGACTGATTAAGATACTGATACTACCACACATTCACACTAAAATGAGCATTTTGAATCAATGTTGGATTCAACAGTATGAAGGTCGATTCAATGAAAAAGAGTTATAACAGACTGGTACAGTTGTTGTGTTAGGCTTGAGTCTATTGTTTACCATGTTCCTTTCTGCATCCAGCCCCCACGATGGACACGATGAAGATGACGATCATGATCATGATGATGAGGAGGATTCACGGGTTCTCCCCTCGGTATGTAATAAAAGTGTGGCTTTGAGTCTGGTCCGTTAACTTGTGGGAACAATGTTGGTGACGATCAGAAACCTTTTGTTTTCTTTAAGATCCCCACGGGTGAAGACAATGACACGGATCCCGCCCGTGCCCTGTTCAACCGCTACGCCGATCAGGTGTGGAGTCTTCCCTCTGTCTCTCCACTCATCCTTTTCTTCTCTCTCTCCGACACCATTTGATCACAGTTGTTGTGTCTGTATCTGTTGTTAGAACGGCGAGCTGAGTGCCTACCAGCTGCAGAAGCTCCTCAAGAACAACTTCCCTCATGGTGAGTGGATTCACATCACATGAGCTCAACATTCAACTTCTTCTTCCATTTCATGTGACTCAAATCCATTCCCTCCGATTCACAGGAAGCCGCTACGGCTTTGGACTTGATACCTGCAGGAGCATGATCGCTTCAGTGGATGTATCCTTGAGTAAACAAGTGTTTTACTCTACTCTCCCAATCATTGTCATGCTCCAGTCAAATTAAAACCCTAGTCCCTAGTCCGCAGTGAAATTGTTTGTCATCACATGTTGATGTAAGGTCCCTAACCTGCACCACAGACAGACAGAAACCTGAGGATGACCTTCACTGAATTCTCTGCTCTCTGGAAGAAGATCAATGAATTTAAGGTAACACAGCCAACGTGGTCATGATGAGAAAATGTGTTTCATCTTATTTCCCTCATGGTTAATAACGAAAAACAACAACTGCTCTTAGTTTCTAAAGGTAGCTTCATGTTTTTTGCAGCAAATCTTCAATCGTGCTGACTTGAACAAGAATGGAACCCTGTCTGACTATGAAGTCACGAGGGCAATTCAGTCTGCAGGTAACACTTTTTATCAGTGTAATTTGCCTGGTCTAATTTGTGTCAGTTTAGGGGTCCTTATGTAAAAAAGTTTGAGAACCACTGATGTCGACAACCATCACTTTTTCTTTGTGTCTGTACCAGGGATTAATGTGAGCAACAGCTTGGTGAGGGTGATGATGTTCCGCTACACCGGCTACTCCTCCACCTCCATGGAGGAGTTCATTACTCTCATGTTGCGCCTGGAAAAGTCTTCAGGTGAGTGCCATGGCAACGCTCAGTGACATCACTGTCTAAACCACACATCATTTTGAGAAATCAGCGCCCAAACAGTGCCATGGCAAAGTCAAATACATAGCACTGATGAGACATCTGTGGTTTGTTTTCTATTACAGGCACTTTCAAGGAAAGATCATCCGATGGAGTGATCCACCTGACCTGGGATGAGGCAAGTCTATAAATCTAAGATATCCAAATGAAATAATGCAGAAATATCCATGTCATCTACTAATGTTAAAGTAATTACGGTATACTGCAGTATCAAAATATATCAAAATTTGTGTAAAAATATTTTAACCTGTTGAACAGATAAAATGTAAAAATGACATTTCAGTCTGAGGTTTAGTGAAGTATGAAAAAGTCCAGTATTTGAGTAATGAGGGCAGGATATACCTACAGTATAGCTATACCGGCGAAATGTAATAGTAAGTACATTTTACTTTACATTCCACTAGTGTGGTGTGCTGCCCACTCTGTGCAGAAATCAGTCAAGATCATTAATGGTACTAACAATACCTTTGTTCTTTTTCTTCAGTGGTCCAACATGTCCCTGTACAACTAGAAGAGACACAGGAGATGATTCCTGCAATCTAACATCGCTGATGTCTCTCCTACATAAAACCTGTAACCAACATTGATTATATTGGAGCTGATGTCTCTCCTGCATAAAACCTGTAACCAACATTGATTATATTGGGGCTGATGTTTCTCCTGCATAAAACCTGTAACACGTTTCTGTGATCAAATGATCCTTGTTAAATAAACGTTGTTACCCTAAGTTTTGAGTTGAAATCATTATTGTTGTTCCTGTTTAAAATCAAATGGCACATGAATGTAGAACAGACAGGAAGCAACAGAACAGAAGAAACTATGGACCAGGATGGAATGATTTTAATAACTCATCACTGACTAAAAGAGAAAGGTACAAAACCTTAATATAAGTGGCAACACATCACTATTTCACACATCTTTCCACAGATATACTTTCCCAACTAGGCAATGCACATAGTTTCCTATATATTATATATTATTGATATATGCTCAGTGCTGTATGTGATGGTACAAAAGGCTCTTTGTCCATATTGACAAGTCAATAATTTTATTTCACAATAATAGTAAATGGATAATCCACCAATTCAAGTCCAACAAAAAAAAAAACATACATCAGTAATTTCTCTCTCTCTCTGGTCTACCAAAGGTCAAGGTTGGCAAGCTTCATTAGTTTTCTTATTCACATCAAATCTCATAAAACACCTTAACCCAACAATCAGTGAATCCCGCTAACAAGGACTGTCTGTGGCTAAAGCCTAATATTGCTTATTCCTTATTGTCCATGGCTTTTTAAAACACACCAAAGAACCACACTGGGCGACACCTCCTTTCAGCACAATTAACATGGGCACAGTGGCTGATCTTGAGTCAGTTTAACATACATTGTTATACTAGCTGTAAATACCTATGTGTATTAATCCATGGGTGAAATTATCGTCTCCTACACATGCATACATTTTCTCCTGGAACCTTTGCTGAGAAACTACAGTGACAAGTCGTTGCAGGTGGTTTATTGAGCCTTGAAAGGAAGATCAAGAAGAAGAAGTGGAGGGTGGAAATCTTAAAGTTTTTAATGGGATTTGTTGAAGGAAAAAAGGGAAATTATAAAATAACATTAGTTTTATCCTCTTAATCGAAGATGGAAGATGTGTGCAGTTGAGAGATGTTTGCACTTAGTCCTCCTCCTTCTCGATGTAGCTCTTACAGGCTGAGCGCGCCATCTGTCGGGCCATGTACCTATCTCTGGCTGAGCTCACAGTCTGATCAGTGCAGCGCTTTGCAAACTTGTTCACCTTCTCCTCCGCTTCTTCATTCTCATTGCTGCCTTCTTCTTTCTGCTTTCCCTGTTCTCCGACTTCTTCCTTCCTCTCTGGGTCTTTTTCTTCCCTCTTCACTGCCCTCTCCTCCTTCTCTGGTTCCTTCCTCTTGTCCTTCTCTTGTTCCAAATCTTTTTCCTTCCGCTCATCTTCAACTTGACTCTTCCTCTTCTCTCTTTCCCCATTTTTCTCTCTCTCTCTATCTCTCGGGCTCCTCTCCCTCTTTCCATGCCTGCTGTCCTTCTCAGAGTCCCTCCGGCCTCGACCTCTGTCATCTTCTCTGCCTCGGTCCCTGTCTTTCCTTCTGTCTCTGTCGTCTCTTCTTCCTCCGTATCTGTCATCCCTTTCCCTCGTCCTGTGTCTGTCTCTGTCTCTGTCTCTCTCTCTGTCTCTGTCTACATCTCTGTGACTCCTCTTATGTCTGTCTCTCTCCTTCGCTCTTTCCTTCTCCTTCTCTTCTCCGCTCCCAGATGAAGGTGACCTCTGTCTGTACTGGCGTTTTGAGTGTGAAGACCCTGCCCCAGGCTTACTGAACCCGGTCTTCTGCTCGTGCCCTTCCTCGCTGTCGCTGCACGAACTTGGGATATTGTCTTGCGACGTTGGTGAGGGAACAGGAGAAGTCCTCTCTGTGTCTTTAGGAACCTTTGGGATTTGACTTCTGTGGGTGTAGGAACAGAGAGATTAGATTAAAGGCTTGGAGTCGTTGTTACAAGTATGTGTGCTTGTTGTGGTTACTGTAGAACTGTGACTGACTTGTTTGCTGATCGATCAGGTATCTCCTCCTCTCCTACGGTCTGATTCAGCAGGTGTCGATAAAAGCCGCTCAAGTCTTTTTGTTTCTTCACATCCAAAGCAGCTAAAAAAAAAACACACAATTGAATTTGCACTGTTTCACAGAAAGTGGCCTATATCCACAACTTCTCCAAGTCACGATTAGGGATGGATATCGGATTTTATCGATACCGATACCCATAACGATACTCCTTATCGGTACTGATACTTATCAATACTCTTATCGATACTACAACATGTAATTTAGTCTAAAAAATAAAGATGTTAAAAGATTCAGCCGTTTTTTTTTTGTTTTGTTTTAATTAGGGGGGTAACACCAGCAGCATAATAAAAAAAATTGACAGCAGAGAAAAACACCTCCTTTAAACCCTGAGCAAGTCAACAGTTAACCTGCAGCAGCTGCAGTTAATCTTTCATCATGATAAAATAGGATCTCCATCTATGGTTCTTGATGAATATTTAGCTTTTTTACTTATTGCTCTGACTCACAGTTCACGTCAGCTCAGGTGATCTGCAGGTTGTTGTTTCACTTCACTGCTCCGATGCTGCGCCCTGTGTGTGCGTGTGGTGTGTGCGTGTGTGTCTGTGTACAGCGCTGACACACACACGCTGCATACAGCAGCCAGTCCATGTTCTTCACGCCGTAGACCAGTCAATTTATGAGATGTGTTACCGCAGAATAAACGACACACGTAGCTCAGTGTTTCCACAGTCGGAGTTTTCTCCTCCTTTCTTACCGGAGTAACACCAGGTGGCTCTGACACTCTGCTCCTCTCAGCAGCTACATGAAGCCGCTGGAGCCTCCTCTGTCTCCTCACTGACCTGCTGCTCCACTGGACACTCAACCCTCTGCCTCCGACACGAATCAAAGTACGTTGCTGGGTCTCCGGTGCGAGGCTTCAAACACATGACGACCCGACACAGGCGAATTGATAGCGCGGCGCGGAGAGACGCTGCTGAGACTTGCCGCGGTTCGCCCAGTCCAAGTGCTGATTAGAGTGGCAGGGATCAGCTGTGGTGACCGCCGTGTAGCGGTTCCGTGGCGCTGACGAACGCGGTGGAAATTGGGGGGTGACAAGCTGCTGCCGCGGCGGTGTCATTATTACGTGATGGTTAGGGAGACGTTCAAAAAGTACAGATAAGAGTACCGTTTGTCCAGAATCTTAACGGTACTCTGGTACCGACCCAATTATGAGCCAGTACCAAAAAGTACCGGTCCACGGTATACATCCCTAGTCACGATTCACATGGTATTTATCTATAACAAAATCTATGGGATCTTCCAGAACTGTTTTTGACTTTCTATAAAATAAGTTATTTTTAGACAAGCAGGAGAAAAAGAAGCAACTTCGGACAAATCCAATTTAAGCTAACATTCATATGATGTTTGAAACATCTTGAGTTCAAAGTCTAACAGTGTCACTCGTCTGCCAGCAGCCTAAAAATAGTTGAAAAGTATCAGTCTAACCTTCCATCTCTGCCTCTCTCCGCTCTCTCTCCTGCTCCTCCTTCTGCTCCAGTAGTTTCTGCTTGTAGGCAGAGGTAACGTAAGCCTCTTTGTCAGCAAACTTCTCTCCCTCTGCCTCTCTCTCCTTCTGGATCTTCCTCTCCTCTCGACGTTCTTGCTCTTTCTTTCGGTCCTCCACTGCTCTCAATAACTGATGGATATACTTTGGCTATTATCAAGAGAAACAGACAAGAGAAAAAGTTAAGTTAAGCGGCATATACCACAGTGCATGGTGACCACCACAAACTCTTTATAGACAGTTTATCAAACCATTATATCATTCTGAAAGATTGGTAATGGAAAATGCAGCTGTTCAAGCATTCAACAAAGTGAGATTACCCTCTTGTCAGCGCCTCCCAGAACTTTTTTGTTGCTCTCATCTCTCTGTTTTTGGATGTCATCATACACACCATCGTAGTCATATACAGTGCTGTCCTCTTCCAGCGCCTTCTGCATCTCCAAACGAGTCTTAAAACAAAGACCAGAGAAATGTAAATAACAGAGAAAAGACTCAAGTTGCATAAATGTGCATAGTTTTTCTTCTCACCTGCTTCATCATCTTCTTTTTGATAGCCTCCCGCTGCAGGCTCTCCCCAACTGTCGTCTGGGGAAAAAGAGATAACAAGACACATCATGAGTATGTTTAAATGCCAAATGATACCTTTATACATTCCCTTTTCTGAATTACACGCAGTGATTGGTGAATGACTGATTTAAGTTTACCCACCTCATCATCAGAATCATCGCCAAACACGGAGGGTTTCTGTAGCACTCCTGTCTTTAACGCCCCTTTCTTCTGTGACAAGATCAGCCCGTACCTGTTGACAGTCAGAAAACATGACTTCTTTAAACCCTGTCGTGCAAAAGTACATGTAGAGGAAAAATGCAGCAGAAAAGTGACATCTCTACTGGGGCAAATGCATCTCACATATCAGAAAGTTCATGTCATAACTAAAAGAGAAAGTTGGTCTAAACTGGTTTTAATGAACATGTCAGACAGCAACAACACTTTGGGAAGAGGAGGTGCAACTAGATATTGATGGTATGGATGTGCACCAGGGAAAATATATGATGTCAACATGGACCAGAAAAGCAGAGGAACACGTTTCCAATAATTGGAGGACTTCATGCTACAAAAAAGAACTGGGACTGTTACTAGTAGTGGGTCAATTAGAGATACAAATGTGTGCGTTTCTTTTCTTTTCTTTTAAATGAGCAACGTAACACAGTTAAAAGGATTTTACTGTCTCCATAGTTTTGTCAATTTTGTATTGTCTTACAGTCTGTTATTGGCGATGCAAATAAAGAGAGGAAATATAGTTGACGAAATGAAAAACTTGATTGATATGTGAAAAACAAAATAGAGTTTGTTACAGTAATACAATAACTGACCCTCTCGTTCACTAGCTACACAAGTAGCAATGCTCCTAATATAATAAGGATACACGCAAGTCAGAGCGATAACACATCGACAGCAACAGCAAAAATAACTTCTTTGTCATAACTATGACCAAAACCTCAACCAAATAAAACAATTGCTAATTATCGATCACAAACTACCATTATTGCGTTAGCATGTTTGCTACTCACTGCTTCGTAGGGACCGCCATCTTGCTTCAGTGACTGCGTCGCCGCGCGGCAGATTCGACACAACATTTTAGTAAATTCACATGATAAAAATCATGCCCGATAATGTCTATACAGCAGCGATGTAAACAAGCTGACCGACACACATATGACTTCTGTATTTTAATTCTGGCATATTTACGTCGTTTTCACTCGATATAGGGTTGCCAGTCTGCTGCGAATGTGCGGTTCATATTGATAGATAGAAGCCACTGACCGTGATGAATGTCACGTGATTCATCAACATTTATACCGTTTTTATACAGTATGTGTTATTAGAAACGAAAGAAACGTCGTGGTATTGAAAGCATTTAATCACAGATCTCTGTGTCAAACGTAGAAATGTTATAATGATAGAGGTAGCCTCTTATTTTTATTTTGGTTATGGGCACCACTAGATGGCGACATGTTACAAAATGTAGTGTCTGTCCAACACTGGCTGTATAATAGGCTACCCAGTCTTTGTGAAGGCTACAGTAGCCTAGATGTAAAAGTCTAACATTTCTCCTGCTCCTAGAATGAGATAGGCTCACTGCAAATTTCCAAGCAGTCGCTGATAAAGCAATACTTGATACTGATTAAATAGTCCTTGATATTGACAAAGGACATTCATGCAGTTGGAGTGTCTGACACGATTTGTTAATAACTGATTGATCATTCTTTTTCATTATTATTATTGTGCAAAAAGGCCAAAAAGTCCCATTTATTTTTTTGCTATTGCTCTTTGCTCAAGAGGTCAATTATTTGCCATTGACCTCTTGAAACCAAACATAGGCTACTGTTACTGTATTTCATACACCTCATAGCAGGTTGCATATTTTTTAACTGTAAAAGAATGATTTTCCGCAGAAGACTGTCCAATATGAGTAGGCTACTAAATATAGGTTTGGAGAGTTAGAAATCCTACAAAGAACAATAGCCTACTGAAAACATGTTTGTGTAGTAGAATTTCTACTTTTTCTTTTGTGATCATGCTGCGTCCTTTTTGGTTCACCTCCTCTGGTCTTCTGCTGCACTAGATCTAATTCTGTTGTAATGGCCACACATCATATAGCCTACTATCAAATAACAGCACTAGGGCTTTCCTGAAGATATGGGGAATAGCCTAATGGTTAATATTGAGAATATTTACAATAGAGATAATGGGGTCTCACCTCTTTGTGGACAGTCAATAATATGAAGTGCTTCTTTAACAGATGATTAAAGATGTATGAGAGTCTGTTATTGACTGGACTGGAGACAGAGACTCACTCTCTCTACTCACACTCTATTGTCAAGATAGAGCAAAGAAACTGCTCTTGTTTTGCTTTTGTTCCTCACAAGAGTTGTTGTTTTCATTGCTGTCAGCTGCTCTGTTGTGAACCTGTGGCATTCTCTTAAATCAGATCAGAGAGCACATGGCTCACCTGTGATTAAAGTTGTAGCTTTGAATTCCCGCTGCCTCCTCCGAGTGACTCTAAATCCAAACACCATTATCTCTGTCATAATCTCCATCTCATCTCCTCTCTGGCCTCCCTGCTGCTAATCCCTCTGGTGCAAACAGAACGACCAAAGCTGTGTGGTGCAAGAATGGTGGGATGGAGTGGTGATATAGTGAACTCCTATGTGTATTTAATAGATACAGTAGTTAGACAGGTAGCTTGACAGATTTATTCAAAAAAAATTTGTGTAAGCTAATGGTAGTGGCATAGCTGGTGTTGTACTAGTATTTGGACTGTGTTTTGTTAACGCCACGGACACACTGAGTGACACTTGAGTGTGTGGTTTCTGGTTTGTGAGCTCTCTGACCTGTGCCCTGAAGAGAAGTGTGGCAGTGCAGGCTCAGGCAGGCAGGAAGGCAGGCCACTCTCCAGAAGTCATATGAGACATCATTATTTTACTGTAACATTTCATTGCTGTGACCACTTCATTGCAGCTTGTGGACTACGCATACAGTATACAGAAGATCAGAAGACTGAGATCTTATGGAAGGACTGATTTCGCTTTTTATTTTCTGAAATTCAACCTTATAGTGGTGTTTGCAGGTTTAGACTAACCCTCTTAAACCAATACATGAGAGTATAATAATCACACCAACACATTTTGTTTTTTCATATTTTTAACTCATGCTTAGAACTGACACCTTTCAGAGTTGGTGCAGAGATGGTGCATTAATTCATGTGGCTCGGTTTCAACTTTCAACTGTTTTTTTTATTTTGTTTTTACTTGATGGATTTGGAAACAATGATTTGAACTGGCTTTTGGTGACTTGAGGTTTAACTTAGTGGTGTTTTAGTTGTGGAAACTGACTCATTACAAAGCCCCCCAACCTTACACAGAAGTCAATCTTGCAGACAGACCCAAGAAGTGGTTGGGTTGGGTTACTGTTTGTGGATCTTCTTTGTGTGTGTGTGTGATCATTTTGAATCCTTTTTGTGGTTGTGTCTTTCTTTGTTGTCACTTTGGCCCTCTCCGTGGTTATGTTGTCCCTTGATTTAGTTTCGCCACATTTCCCGTTTCTACTAGCTTCCTCTAGTGATTTTGAACTACTCCCCCAACTTGCCTATAGGCTAGTATTTTAATACATACTCAGGTTAGGTTATTTATTTTATAACTTTTTAGCCTACCCTTTCCTGAAATTTCTAGCTGGTAGCTAATAAAGATAATACTTCATCAATCATAACATCATTCATTATCACACAGTATGGGGCGGCTTATTGTCTGACTGACAGTCACCACCACTCACAGCTGCTTTGTTTGTGTCCGGCACTCACACGGTTAATCGGGATTGACAAGCTAAGGGTAGTTGCGCATGCGCATGTGGCGCTGACAGAGGAAACAGCCCGGGGAGTAGTCAAATAGTCTACGATCAGAGAGAAAGAGAGGGGAAACGAGAGCACACATACAGCCCGGGTTCAGCTGGGTTTTCTCTCCCTCTGAACAATTATGCTCGTCTCGTCGGTGTCGCTTTCTTTCAGGTGTCCGCTTCCCAGTCGCTGAATGGCGCTGGTTACCGTGCAGCGTTCACCGACCCCCAGCACCAGCTCCAGCCCCTGCGTTTCGGTAAGAGCCGCCTTTCTTGGACCCTCCTCATCTATCGTTACCACCGCCACCCACTAACCCGAATCTCTGTGCTGTCGAAAGCGAACTGCGGCTTCATTTCCGCTGTCTTTTTTATCGGCTGCTGACTGTCATAAAGTGCCTTGCCTTTGTGCTCCTGCGCATGCGTGAAATATAGCTGCTCATCATTTTTCAGTTATAGTATCGGAGCGGCTGCTAAAGTCAACCTGCTTCAAAGTGTTCCGCTCGGCTGTAAAGACGTTCACGAACGACGGTTAGCAACCGTCGTTAAGGTGCTCAGAACACTCTCCATGTCTGTGTTTATGGACGTGTAAACGTTCATACGACTCCTGTATTCCCCCTGTTCAAAGGTCCAGCAGCGCTTTACACTGTCGACAAACTACACTTTAATCTGCTGCGACTTGAAAACTGTTTCATATTTGTTCATGTGACAGAAAATAACAGCTCTCCAATAGTTAACATAGCAGAATTGTAACCGAAAGAGCAGTTTCAACCAACAAAATTTCATGCACTTCCGCTCACAATGAGTGCCTTGTGACACGCATGAATGCAGGTATTAGCTCTTGCACTATTGTTATGTGCTGTCTTGGTTTGTAAACAAGGTTGTGGACGTGTCTTTCTGTGTGTAGGTCGTTTCTTGTCTGCATGCTTCTTTACCTGTCTGTCTCTCTCGCCCTGTCTCTATATCACTGTGTGCATGTGCTACTCCAGTTGTGGGAACATGAATCTGTTAACACACTATCATCCAATGGGACTAATAGCAATACCCTATACTGCAGGAAACGAGTGACTTTGTTTAAGGTCATGGCAGAGTAGAGCTAAGTAGTGGGCCAAAATGTTACCTTAATGTTTTTTTTTTTACTTGTAAAGATAGATATCAATCATTGTATGCATTTCATGAGGGAGGAAACACATAATATTTTTTTTGTTAGTTGTCAAGTTTTTAAAATGGGAAGTTCCAGGGTTATTCTCAATAAAGCAAATAAAGGTTTGTTATCAATAACTGATATTATGCATAACCAACACAGTTAGTGACAATGCTTTTGGATCAACATCTTCCCAAAAGAGATCAACATTATACTAAACATTGACTCTTGTTCAGTTGTATTTCCATAAAGTGTACTTATTGATTTACTATCATATGGGCTAATGACTAAAATGGCAGACATGGCTGCACAGCTAGGATTTGAACCTAAATTGAGCCAAGTGTCTGTCCCAATACCCAGCGGGATGGTGCCTTTCCAAATGTAAAGGTTGGTTACATTCCTGTCTTTGACTGCAAAGGTCACCTGCCTAGTATTGCCTAGTAGCCTATTAAATATTTGTATTTACATAGTATTTCTTACCATTTTCAAATCACTGATGTTGATTTCTATTCCCCACAATTTCCTCATTGCGTGTGGAGCTCTGACTCCCCTCATGGATGCCTATTTATTACATTTCCAACTTTTTTTTTCTAAGTATTTTTTGGGCTTGTTGCCTTTATTTGGTAGATAGTTGAGAGAGACAGGAAATGAGGAGGCAGAGAGAGGGGGAATGACATGCAGCAAGTGGCCGCCCAATGCGGGATTTGAACCAAAGACGACTGTAGCCTCTGCATATG
Source organism: Trachurus japonicus (assembly GCF_045865225.1). Classification (NCBI taxonomy): domain Eukaryota; kingdom Metazoa; phylum Chordata; class Actinopteri; order Carangiformes; family Carangidae; genus Trachurus; species Trachurus japonicus. The sequence goes on along the minus strand of NC_140920.1, from coordinate 26,303,764 downwards.
GGGCGCCTGCTCAACCCACTGCGCCCATATTTCCAAATATATATTTTTTTCGACACATTGGCTGAATAAGTTATCGCGTAGCCTGAAAAGGATTTTGCAGATGAAGATTGACCAAATTGCAGAACGGATATTATTTATTAAATGTTTACTGTCGTTTACTGTCGGTGGTTTTCCTGTTGCTATATATCTTTCTTTGCGCTCGTCTTGTTTCTGCAGAGGCAGGGATCTCTACAGTACAAACAGCAAGAAAGTGAGGAAGTGACATACACCACATGTTTACACTCTGTTTCCCATTCAGCTGTCCGTCTCTGTCTGGTTCACACAGCGTCATACGTTTCCTGTGTGAGTTGCAGTATGATTTGTGCGTCTAAGCGTCTTCAAAGGGGCAGACGGTGCTGCTGATGATAGAGCCGTTGTTTACTGACTGTTTTCCTAACCGTTGCACAAATAAAAGTCAAATCAAGTTTGTCACCAGGCTGTAACCTACAAGTTGAGGTATTTATTTCATCATATTGATGCGAAATGAAAGATGCGTATATAAAGATAACAGCAAAATTTATTAAAGGGGCAACAGGGAGTTTCGGAAAGTGTTTTCACACTACATTTCCCATGAGCTGCCGCACGCACGGGGAAATTCTTGGACCGGCACAAGACGGAGCAAAAGCGATAGCATTTGCCAAGAATGTTTTCATTAATCAAGAACGAAAGTCGGAGGTTCGAAGATGATCAGATACCTTCGTAGTTCCGACCATAAAGGATGCCAACTAGTGATCCGGCGGTGATATTCCCATGACCCGCCGGGCAGCATCCGGGAAACTGAAACTAGGAAATACGGGGCGAAACGACCACTAAATAATAATATCAAAATAACTATAAACTATGTATTTATTGAAAATGGACCCATTAACAAGTATGGGTAACGTAGATTCATCCACATTAATATGAGACTCTTTTATAACCAAAAGCAAGCTCCCCGGGGTCTCTTTAATGGTTTGGCAAATGCATATCACGTTAAAATATGCATTGGCATACTTTATTGTGTAGCTCAGTTGTAGAATCTCAGTTCTGGCAGTGGAAGGCTGTTTCGATCTTGCTCTCTGGATCCACTGCTAGATTTGAAGTTGTGTGTGAATTTCTTTTTTTCTTCTATTCCCGGAATGCATCCCAAATCACAAGCTGCACTCAAGTTATTTATTTTTTACCAAGAATGTCAGTCACGTTGAAGTATTGTGGCCTTAATAACGACCCTGTCCTTCACACCCTTTTTATATTCTCTAGAGTAAAACAGGTTCTGTGGGTATAATAATCACTGTCTTACCATGTAATTTCTTCTGCTTGTCATCCAGAACAGCTCAAAAATATATATGTAACAACAATAGTTAGATTGTAACAGTGACGGATCATTGGCAAGAAGAGCTCGGGCCACGGCAGCTCAGTGTGTACCTCCCAGTTTGCATCCCATGAATGATGATGGGTGTTGGAGATGTGACAGTGAGCCAGGAAGTCTTTCATCACAACAGGAGCGTGAGCTGTAAAAGTAGAGGAGGAAGATATGCATATGTGTAATTTACTAAGGTGAGGCAGGCAGGGGGTGGTGAAGGATGTGAGGCATTTTCTTGTGGAAATATGCTTTCAAGTTGCAACCCGCACACACATATACACACACAACAACGATAACGCATTGCACAGACGCATGTCTGGTTTCCTGTCTTGCAGTCATGTGATGCGTGTGCGTGTGTGTGTTTGTGGAGTCTCGCATAAAGTTTTGCATGAGATGTCTGCCGGCTGTTTTTTTTTTTTTTTTCCTACTGTATTTACTTGACCCTGATGTTGAACCCATCCAGACTCATTGGTGTGTGTGTTTAAAATGAAAACACTCATACTCTGCTACACACACTTGGACATATTTATTTAGCTTTCAGGGGAGTAGAGAACCCGGTCACTCTGGTGCAGCCCCAGATGTCTCCTGTCCTGCAGAACCCTGTCCAGCCTGGACATTTCCATAAGCTTTGGAAAAAGTCCTCTCACATTTTCATGTATGCAAAACTTGTGCGTGTTTCCCATCTAAACAAAGGTTGGGTACTATTTCGCAAAGTAGGACACATCAACATGCAGAACAACAACTGAAAGTTTGACTCACAAGATGAATTTAACAAGTGTCACTCTGTCGTTTCACTTATTCAGCAGGCTCTTCAAACTAACGCTTCTTTTCAAAGTGACAAACCCCATTGATGTTATTGTCGCTTCATATAAAAATCTGAATATATAATAATCAGGTGCAATACACTGAAAATAACACTTCTTGACCTCAAAAGACCTTCCAAACACACAATGTCACAACATTTGGTAGTAAGCAGTTTGCAAATAGACTCAGTTTACATTGGTTCTAGCATCACATCATTTACATGAGATGTTCAACAGTCCTCAGGATCTGATTTAAATATTCCTTGAGCCAGAGAATCCACAATGGGCGCCTGCTTTGGATACTGTGGGTGAGGCGGGGTGAGGATGTCCCATTGCATATATTACATTGAGCTGAGTCTACAACAGTGTCACAAGACCAGCAGCCAAGTCTGGAATCCAGACCCTCGGCCAGAAAAAAGACTAGGTTTTTACTGCTCTATATTTACGCTGGAGATGAAATACACACATATACTGTAGTTCACAAAATTTGCATCGACTGTATCAAGCTTTGTTGTGCTTTCGGAGAAAAGAAAAATGTTTTCATCCATATCACTTCGCCTCAGTCAGTGCACACACTTAACAGGCCTGGATGAGTTCAACTTGTCTGTGCTCGGCTCGGCGCGGCCTTTCATCAACCTGGAATCCATTTCTTCCCTTTATGAAGCTGTTAATGGCTTTGTAATGTTGTTAAGGCTAGTTAAGCCTACATACAGTGTAAACAAGATAAGTACCGCTGTTACAAGATAAGTGCCAGGTGTTTATCTTCCACCTAATCCTTGGCTTCCCATTCAGTGACGTGTGATATTCCATAATTTGCAGATTTTTTTTTTCTTCCCCTCTCTCTCTCTTCTCCATGGACTTCAACTTGCCTTTTTTTTGCATGTGTGTGAATATGTTATTCTGTGACTGGCCACACCTTAAAAACAGACTGAGGTCATTTTCCTGGAGAGTGTGTAAATTGAGTTGAAGCTGGACCCTGCTGCTCCGCGCTCAGGCAGCACTGAATACTCTGTTGGATGCTTCTAGCTCTGTAACTGTATATTTGTGAATGTGTGTGACAGTGTGTGTGCGTGAGACTGAGATAATATTGAAATAGACAAGATACCCTTTGTTTTACCCAATAAAAGACATTGTCACTTTCTCTCACTGCTTATTTTGTTTGAAGCTAGCCTTACTGTAGCAGATCCAACTTAAAGTAATAGCCCTTTTTAAAAAATAAAATCCTATTGCGTCATAAAAATTATGCTTCAATCATATTTCTTATTAGGTAAGTCATCAACCTGATCAAAATTACAGTTTGAACTACTATATCCTACCAGAGCAAACAACACAAGCTGAAAAGAGAGCTGTATTTTAACGTAGTCACTTTGAGATGGAAATAGAGTGCTACATGAATTAGTGATCATACAAATAAATGCAAATGCAAATTTCTCCTGATTTATTTGCAGCAGCTAATGATTACTTTCACATCCAGTTACTGTGCTCATTCTTCTAATTTGATTAACTTGTGAGCAGTGTGTTGTTTTGTCCAACCAACCACCCAAAACATGTTCCAGAAACAAAGGCGGCAAATTCCCTCATTTGATGAGCGTTCAATTAATGATCAATCGGCTGCAGATGATTTCTTTTGAAGCACCTAATTGATTAACCCACTTATTGTTGCAGCAATTATTGTAATACACTAACATCCATCTCATGCAGTGTCTCCGCCTGTCTCCATGTCAGCATGCTGACCTTTTATCTAATGTGATTCTCTCGTGTTCTCTCTCCAGGAGTCCGGCAGCGGGGAGGATGACCGCCGCTCTCAGCCCAGGAGGTGAGATATCGACCCGTATATGGTGCAGAATCACCTGTAAAGTTGTTGTCTTATCCCTGAATTCATACACGTGAAATGTTAATTGGTTGGAAACAGGAAACAGACTCTACCTGAGGCACCACTTGATGATTAACCCTCACATGTGTTAGAACCTGCAGGAGTTTTTTTTCTGTCACTGTTGTGACCTGACATAGAAGTTACTGTGGTATTGTAGCGTCACCGTCCTGTGCCGTCCCTTGTCGCCTCGGGCATTTAACCAGAGTTGTGAATCTGGTTTATCCTGTTCTACTCAACCACATTTCCGACTGGTTATAGTCTGCCAGCGATCAGAGAGTTTATTTGCTGTAGATGCCTGTGATACTGAATGAACCTCAGCTGCAGTAACACTCTCATTTTCCCCTTTTGTTTCATTCTGTCCTTATGATAACGTATGAAAATCCAGAAATCCTCACATGTGTGTGGTGACCCAGCTGTGATTCGCCGACTGTCCATTAGAGGGCGGAAGGCTCCCTGAGAGTCAGCTGTGTGGATGATATGTGGGTCACGGGAGCTGCAGTGCCGATCCAGGGGCTGATTGGTGGCCACTCCCGAAGTTAGAGTGCCTCTGTGTCTGGTCACTGGAGCTCTGTGCCATCCGACTGAGAGGACTGTCTGTATTTGTGCAGCTGGGAGTGAAATCTATATTCACATAGCAGGGCTGTGTGTGTGTGTGTGTACACATGTGTGTGCACAGAGATAGGATCAGACGTCATTTTGATTTACACTATTTTGTAATCCCATACTATTTTCAGTATCTTGTTTTAAAATTCCAAAGATAATTTAACCATTGACCTTTAATGCTCTCCTCTCACACACCCATTGTGTGTGCATGGATGGAACATTTTCACTGAAGATACTTTATTTGAGTGCATGGTCTTACAGCCAGTTATGGAATATGTAACATCATGACCTTATTACTTGTAGGTACACGCCGTTTTTTAAAGGAACACACATATGAATATCTCCAGCCCCTGGTGCAGAGCTGAGCCTCGTCAGCTGCAAACCTCCTCAAACTGCTTTTATACCAGTAGCTGTGTGTGTATCATACTGCGTTATGGAGGGCAGCAGACGCCAGGGAATATTATAACTTGTTTGCTTGTTAAACGCTAAGACTGCTTCATGTCTTGTTTATTGATTCATCTGTGTGCTGCCTGTCAGTCTCATAGCCTGTGGTTTCTAGTATAAAACTTGCTTTCAACGCATTACCATTGGCTATTATGGTTAGGATGAGTGATGTAACCAGATAGCCATTTATGGCTACAACAATTATACACAGCATCCACAGTGCAGCTGTTCATACTTGACTGTAGTTTCCACCACACTGTGAAGGAAATGGTTGATTTCATCTTTGTCCCTCACAATGATTGGGGAAAATTGAATTGTTCAACAGTTTGTCTGGAGCCATTAGCGTCTTTATTATATGGAAGCCTTGCAAGACAAAATGCAACCTATAACCTGTAATAGTATTGATTTCATACATCAAACAGAAGAAATGATTTAGTTTGAAATGGACAACAATACGTGTGTGTCTGCTGGGATGATTAAATGTTATGATGTTAAATAGCACAAGGATCGCTGTAATTAACATTGAACTCTATGTAATACATTTTCATGTGTTGGTCTTAATGTTTCAGTTAAAGGGAAGTTAAGTGTGTTCAGCTTCTGCATTGTATAAGTGAAACAGATTATCACTGGTTGGGTTCAGTAAGATCAAAACCTACAGATGTGATCAGTTCCCTCAAAAGGCGTGGCCTAGTGAATAGTGTCAGTACCCCCCCCACCCCTCCTCTTCTTACCTACATCATTAGGTCACGAGGAGGAGAACAAGTACATTTTTCTGAAATGCAAACCTACAATGCCTCCCACCTTCCACTATGATATCGTTCTGCTACTTCCACAAACTATGCAGTCAAGTGCTATTTAATTTGATTTAGTAGTTTTCTCTTCCTTACAAATCCTATTTGATTGCAAACACCTGATCAGATATGTTTTACAGAGAGAGAAAAGATGGAAGCGCCAACAATGGAAAGAGGGAAAGACAATGCAATAGAAGCAAGCCTGCTCACTGAATCAGTCGGAGCAGGTTGTGTGTTTTCACACACCGTGGCTGACGTCCGCGTCGTGCAGTAGATGTGAGCAGCAGCAGCAGCAGCAGCAGCAGCAGGGCTCGTCTCTCTGACACAGGTAGCAACATTCACTGCTCTTCAGTGATGCAGCGTCTCCCTCTGCGTAAGCAGGGCCCACTGCAGTCCTGCTGATTAACGTCACTGACATCAGCAGGATAGTGACGTCGGTGACAGCAGCGACGTCACTGGCCCCCCTACAAAAAAGGAAATCAGAGGGAGAAAGAGTAATTCAATTGTGAGGCGTGTTTTTTTTTTTGTCTGCGTGTTTCTTTTTATTCAGGATTACCTATGTGCATCTGGGACTCCCTGATAAATCTTCTTCTCACTCTTCTGTAATCTGGGATGGTACAGCAGCTTTAGTTAGCAGTGTCGCTTCACGACAAGAGGGATCTGTGGTTCTACAAGTGCTCCACTTTTCCTCCACTGTGAAAAAATCACGCAGCTGCTAATTGACCTCAAAAAGGGTTTCTAAATTCCCTTAGTGTGACTGTGTGTGTGAATAGCCCCGTACAAGTCAGTCCAGTTATTGACTGACGACCTGTGCTGTGTGTAACCTTGTTTCTTGTTTAAAGGGATAGTTCAACATTTTGGCAAATTCCCATTACCATAATCCCCATAGTCATAGGAGTTAATTACCTTTATTTGTAGGTGCATGTTGTTTTGAGAGAGAGGCACAGAGACGCGGGACACAGAACTTTCAGTTTTCCCTAAATACACAATCCAACAACTCCAAAACGCTCTCGTAGAGAAGTTGTGGCCTGCACATTCACCACACTATGAGATAATAATAATCTAACGTTACGAGACAGAGAGTTGTTTTCGAGGCAAATGTGTAACCGGAACTGTATTCCAGACACAGCTGCTGGGCCGAGTGATTTCAAAAGCGCAAGTAGTTACGTATTTGCTTAATGTGTTGTAACGTTACATAATTATACGTGATTATTTCATAGTGTGTTGAATGTGCAGGTCACAACTTCTCCACAAGAGCGTTTTGGAGTGGTTGGATTGTGTATTTAGGGAAAACTGAAAGATTTTTGGCAAATTTGCCAAAATGTTGAACTATCCCTTTAACACCTGCTTTAAGGGTTAAAGTTAGAATGAGGTTCAGGTTAGGGTTATGGAGTTAGTGAATGCATTTTTATAGTGAGTGTCTTCATCGCTAAAGTTAAACAAGACTTGGTGCGTGGTTCAAATCAACAGGTAAAGGAGATCCTGACCAGCTGTGGGTGCACCGGTGTATTACTATATGTGATGTGATCCCTAAGGTGACTGTGTGTACGTATACATGGAGACATCAGAGCAACAGAGGAGTGTCCGGTGTCTGTCTGCATGTAACCACCACATGACGGCCTCTCCTGCCCGTCATTGGACACTGTGTGACTTTCAGCAGACAACAGGGAGGGAACGGCACCTGAGAGATGGCTCCACAAACACACACGTAAACACGTTGGTTGCTGAGAGTCCATAGGCCTTAGGACAGGATTGTGGCCCATGATGCTTCCCAGCTAGACCAACAATACTTTTATAAAAAGATATGATGAATATTTCTTTAGTGTATCAGATCAGATAGGGAAATGAAGGAGATTTTGGGGGGTTGATGTGGAAAGGAAAAAAACAGCCTTATATAAGAAAACAGATGAAGAGGAAGCTGAGGTTTTCATTGTCCCAGTCAGTGGAGGTGATGCAGCCTCATTAGTGTAAGCTTTATATGGTTGACAGTAGTGAATGTAGACAATAAACCACCTGATAAAATAAAAAACTCCTGCTTGTAAAAATCACTGAGAATTCAAAACCTGTAACTTTATGGAGCAGGTCAACTCTGTTCATCATGCTACTGAATCCCCCCCCCCCCCCCCCCTCCCCCCTCGGGCTGCTTGAACAAAGAGGGACAAATCATACACCGAGTCTGAGCACACCTCTGTAAAGAAAAACACCACTGCAGTTGTTGCTTGTCCTGTGAATTTGGGAGTCAGGTGGTGGCCTCACAGTTACCCTCGGTTTGTAATCCATCCCATAAATTGAAACCACGAGGAATCAACAAGCAGTGTAACCAAGTCTTAAGGTCAAGTTTCTCCTCATGGGTCATCTGATGTCTCTTTTGATTTCTCAATCCTTTTTCCGTTGTTGTTGTAGTTGTAGTTGTTGTTGTTGTTGTTGTTGTTTTTGCGTTGCTGGAAGCAGCAGTGCGTTGGGTGTCGGGTGTCTCTGGCTCTGGTGTGAAGTTTACCTAACGGCTACAGTCCTAGAGTTGGTTACACAACTCTCCCGTCTCCCTTCCTCCAGCAGCAGGGTTCAGACTGTGTGCCACACTCTCAGTAGAGGATGTGCGTGTTTGTATGGGGAGTGAATGATGCCTTATCAGGATGAGCGTTGTCGTGGAAGCCAAATAAATGGGTTCTTGATGTTGTTTTATGAGAGGAGAGATAATTGTTTATAACCTAGACTGAATGATAACTGAGTGATAAACAGCATGGTCTGCTGGGTGACTGCCATACTAAAATAGCTTTCCAGCTACTGTGACAGATGTTATTAATGTGACTGATATGATCAACTACAGTTTTCTTAAGCAAAAAAGAGCTGCAACCAATCATTTTTATACAATTATTATTGGATGATTTGATTATATTACTATTTCTTGATGTATAAAATGTAAGAAAACATACTTGTCTAAGTAGCAATTATGAAGTTTCTACTACACCAGAGAACATTTCATGACTGAGCTGGTCAGTCAGTCTGCTGGATAATCCCATTGCCCAAGAATTGAAATGACTTTAAAGGGATAGTTCAACATTTTGGCAAATTGGCCCATTGCCATAATCGCTATAGTCATAGCAGTAGGTTCATTACCTTTAATTGTAGGTGTAAGCTATTTTCAGTACGGCGGAGCGCAGCAGCTGGCTGCTCAGAGCTACGCTATGGAGGCTAAGGGAATTTCTTGGTTTCCCTCATTAAACTCATCAAATTCAACATCCCAAAACTCCACAGCGCTTTTGTAGAGAAGTTGTGACCTGCACAACCACCACGCTATGAGATAATGACGGAACGATACGAAACGGAGCCGTTTTCGAGGTAAATACAGGGTAAATACGGAGACTGCTTGCTGAAAAACTGTCCCTGAACGCAACGCGCATCAGCGGTTTTGTATGAATTTACCTCGAAAACGGCGTATCGTTCCGTCATTATCTCATAGCGTGGTGGTTGTGCAGCTCACAACTTGTCTACAAAAGCGCTGTGGAGTTTTGGGATTTTGTATTTGATGAGTTTAATGAGGGAAACCAAGAAATTCCCTTAGCCTCCATAGCGTAGCTCTGAGCAGCCTGCTGCTGCGCTCCGCTGTACTAAAAATAGCTTACACCTACAATTAAAGGTAACGAACCTACTGCTATGACTATAGCAATTATGGCAATGGGCCAATTTGCCAAAATGTTGAACTATCCCTTTAAATCGGCACAGTTCAGTTGCAAAAACATCAGAATACCACAAAATGTTAAAAATTATTATAATACTGTGACCCAAGTGTTGCGATAGGGGCCCCTGCTGATTCTCACTTCTGGGATGGCATAAGGAGAAGCTGAAGTCAAAATATTACAAACGGCGTCATAGGGAATGATTCAGATCTGATTTCCTAGATTAGTTTAATGAACGTTTTCTGATGTGTTAATAACTTTTCACACTTATATAATTTCAAAAATTGTGTTGTTAACCATGTGCCCCCCCCCCTTGCCCATGGCACCAGTAATCCCTCATACAGCCCTGTACAGACGGCTGTGTTCCCCCATTGGACCGTGTGTGTCTCCGCCCCTTCAGCGGCAGGATTTACCGCATCCTGCTGCAGACCCTCACACACACACACCGAGCAGATGTTGTGGCACCTGCGCTTCATCGGCATGTGTTGTTAAACATATCGCTGTATCTTCACGTCAGTAGCCTACATTGTCAGGCTCTTTAAAAGATCTCGTTTTGCATCATGTTGACGGATAATTCACATAGACCCGCGCTGTCCGTCAGTGTCCATTAAAAGCTACAGTAAAGTAAAGTCAGACCAGAGCTTTCTGCCGTTTCTACAAAAACTACGTGACCACTTCAGCAGCGCCACAGACAGCGAAGCGACCGTCGGTAACTCCAGTAGGCTACACCGTCCGTGCTCTCCGTCCCCGCCACCGGAGCAGCGATGCCTCCCGGTGTTGTGACCGCGCCGCGGAGCTCGTCAGCCGGCTGCTTCTGCGTCTGCTGCGAGGGGAAGATGAGACCCTACTTCACCGAGAACTCCGTCATCTCTCGGGGGGAAATTTATCAGCTGTGAGTTTATGGAGCACAGTGTGTTCACAGCCTGAGGCTTCCTGCCTGTGTGACTGTGATTTACATCTCTAGGATAGTGTGATCCTACAGCTTTATAAATGAGATGTCTAGTGTGGGCTGCTAGAATAATCTTAATGCAGTTTGTATAAGATTTGGACATTTTAATGACTGTAAGCTTTCTTGGAAAACCCCTTCACGTGCAGTCTTGGCACAGTTCATATGGCCTTTATCTCTGTCCATTACTTGGCTACAGTGATCTGGTTTAACAAAGGTATTTGGTTTTTCCAGGGTGACTCAATAGGAAGGATATGACAGCAGAGATTTCCCTCCATTCGATCCTTATGAAATGTCTGCCAGATGCCACACTCATCTGCTCACACGCTCCTCCACCCACCTTTTTATTTAATTCATTATTTTTCCTATTCTAGATGTGCGTGAATTGTGGCTGGGGTGGGTGGGGGCGCTCAGCAGAAAGGCACACAGTGTACCTGAGACAGACTGTTCACGAATCAAGACGAGCGACCGATCTTGACCGCCCTAATGTCTTCAGAGGGGAAAATGCTGGGTGTGATGCTGGCTTTTATAGGCAATATATGTGTTTGATCAGCTCAGGCAGGACACGGTTTGTCTCCACTTGCCTGGTATTCACACTCCAGTAAGACATCTGTCTAGTGTTTGTGTGCATTTACACTTGGTGTAGGAGTGCAAACTCAGCTGTCTGCCTCTGTCCTCCCACAGAATATAGCGCAGAGGATCTTCTTCCAAAATGTCTCTGTTCTTTTTATGTCTCTGAATGGTGTGTGGGTAGTAGGTGGTTTTCATAACGTCTGTCTACTTTAGTCATTTGCCAATGTTGCCAGTGTTTCTTGTGTGCAGTCCCTGTTGTTGGGCAGGAAGTCAAGCTTTTTCCCTCTTGAAAGAGATGAGTTTTTGTGTCTATCATTGTCTGCAGTATGTTTTGAAAAATAATGGCAACAATGCATCACTGGTGAATCTGCATTCAGCCCACCCATCATTACTAAGCACAATGAAGCTTCCACTGTAGTGTCAACTTAATCCCTTTGTGCAATAATACTGTAGTTGTTTGTTATGATTTCAGACGTAATACAAAATACAGAGCATTGTTAAAATCAGGAATGCGCCGGGCTTCTTAAATCTGTTATGTAACTCTATTGTTGAATGGCATCACCGAGGAGCTTAGCTTATGTTGCCAATTTCATGCCAGGTAGTGGTTCATTTTATCCTGTAAAGGACTGGAGCCAGATCAGTAATAACTGGCAGCAGAGTGTAAACACTGAACGTAGGTCTGCTGGTCTGAGAGAGACAAACGTCCATGTGAAAAAGGAGAAGTGGTCCTCTGAGTGGACAACGTGTTCTTTCCCCTCTGTAACTCCATATGTCTCAGTCCGTTGTCCCTCCTGTCATTTTATGAACATGTCGGATATTGGCTGTTATTGGAAGCAGCTGGTGTGTGTGTGCGTGTGTGTGTGTGTTGCAGACTGTACAGTCTGGAGCCTCCGGTTCATAAAGGCGCATCAGGCTTTCTGTTATTGTTGTGTATAAGATGTTTGTGCAAGATGTCGTGTGTGTATTTGCTGAGAAAACACAGGATGAAATCACCGTTATTGATATCCCCTCAACAAAGCCCCGCACACTCAGTGGTCACCAGATGTTTTCTCTTACACAGACAATTAGTTGAATCCACAATTTCTCAGAAAGAAGTGAAAATTTTCAGTTTCAGTTTGCTTATTTTAAAAGAAACGATAACGACTTAACTATCAATGGAGAGAAAAAAAGAAAATCTGAGTATTTGAAAAGCAAACTATTGATGAGTAGAAGATTACACATCTGTCAGTCAACTAACTGGTTAATTATTTCAGTTCTACAAACAGTACATCTGCATAAAAGCTTCTTTTTTGTTTGTTTGTTTAATTATTCGGATCCCCATTAGCCATTGCTTCATTATAGGAGCAATGCTTATTCTTCCTGGGGTCCCAGCAGTCCCAATTGTGTCTGGTTTAGCATGAGCCTTTTTTTTGTTGTTGCCATTTTTGGATGGTTATCAGTTATCACTCACTGTGTTTCTCCTCTCTGTGTCCAGCATCAGCGAGAGTTTCCTGACAGTTAAAGGAGCTGCTCTCTTCTTACCTCGAGGAAATGGCTCCTCCCCTTCGTCTGCATCTCGCTTTTCGCAGCTGCGCAGCAAACATGCAGGTGAGGTCCTGTCAGCTGTCAGCTGTCTGACTGTATCAGCTGGGAGTCGATCATGTCGTATGCGTCATTGCTTTTTTTTGACTGTAATCAAAGTTGTGTTTTCTCTCCGTCATCTCATCCTAGGCGACATCCAGCAGCACCTACAAACCATGTTCACTCTGCTCAGACCAGAGGACAACATTAAACTGGTGGGTGCACACGACAACACAAACACATGTGCAACTTTAAAGGGATAGTTCACTATTTTTGGCAAATTGGCCCATTGCCATAATCCCTATAGTTTTAGGAGTAGATTCGTTTCCTTTAATTGTCGGTGCAAGCTATTTTTAGAACAGCGGAGCAGAGCCGCTAGCTGCTCAGAGCAACGGAGGCTAATGGGATTTCTTGGTTTCCCTCATCAAACTCATCAAATACACAATCCAACACTCTTGATGAGGGAAACCAAAAAATCCCATGAGCCTCTGTAGCGTCGCTCTGAGCAGCTCGCGGCTCTGCTCCACCGTTCTAAAAATACCTTGCACCGATGATTAAACCTACTGCTAAAACTATAGGGATTATGGCAATGGGCCAAATTGCCAAAATGTTAAACTATCCCTTTAAGTGTCAAGGTTGTGAACCAACATGATTTTTCCTGCTGCAGGCCGTTCGACTGGAAAGCGCCCACCCCACCATCACTCGCTACATGGTGGTGGTCTCAACCAATGGTCGCCAGGACACGGAGGAGAGTGTGGTGCTGGGAATGGATTTCAGTCCTGTAGATAGGTGAGACAGACAGTAATAAACACATGTGCTTATATGCTTCTGTCTGTTTTGACACATGAAGTTCTAAGATGCCATTTTTACCCCCCTCTCTCAGTTCATGTTCTGTCGGTTTGGTTTTGCCCTTGTGGAGCGACACGTTGATACATCTGGACGGAGATGGGTAAGAACACTTGCAGCATCTCCTGCTCTGATTACAGAGCAAACACTCATCAGTTTTGCTCAGATGGCTAACTGTCTATTTTTCCTTTGTGCTCCCTTTCTTCTTGCTTCCAGGGGTTTCAGTGTGTCAACTGATAACAGAGTGCATGTGTTCAAGCCGGTCTCGGTGCAGGCCATGTGGTGAGTCACACTGCACTAATCCGCACAATTTGCAGAAATGGATATCTTTAATTTTCCTTATATGGTTAGCAAGTGCTCATCTTGGTATCTAATATATGCCATTTACTTAAAAGCCTGTTTATGTCATAGTTTCATACTCTCTCTCTCCCTTTTTATTTTCGTTCTCATTTTTCTACTCTCGCAGGTCGGCCCTCCAGTCACTCCATAAGGCGTGTGAGGTGGCTCGCTGTCACAACTACTTCCCAGGCAGCTTGTTCCTCACCTGGGTCAGCTACTATCAAAGCAGGGTGTGCTCTGACCAGGCGCGCATCAACGAGTGGAACGCCATGCAGGATGTGCAGTCCCATCGTGCCGACTCACCCGTCCTCTTCTCTGATGTGTAAATATCTTCCTCTATTTTCTTTCAGTCATTCTAGACAGATGGACATATGATTATTTATCATTTGTATTAATGCCTTGGATGCGAATACTGAAAGATTAAAGCAGATATCAGTGGAATGTTTTTGTTAATGTAAGTCCTAAATAGTCCTATTTTCCGTCAGCAATCACTTACATGAAGTATTTCAGCCTAAACACGAGTCTCTCCGTCACTCTGCTCTGCTGTAACCCGAGGAGAAAATTTTCCTTGTGGGATACAAGTGTTATCCAATGAGGGGAGAGAACGGCATGAAGGGCTGTGTGTGCAGCCAAGGGATGCGCGTGAATGTGGTGACGTAGCACGAGGACCAATTGATGCCTGACAAGGGCGGGGGCTGCTAACTCATGGTGCGTTCAAGGAAACTCGTACTTTGTGTTTTTCCTTCCTGTGAAGTCATACCAGTTCGATCTGGTACGAGTTCACGGGTCGGAAGTTACGAGTGGCCGTTATAGGGAACTTTCACAGACAACAGGACGGTAAAAACACGAGCTACGGGTTACCTGGAACGCTACCAAGTCGTAGTTGTGACTTGAAGCTGTAACTTACGGTTTCAAAAGCCTGCCTTGAACACAGCATTAGCCGAAACGGCCGTGCCACTGATATCTGCTTTAAGCGTAGAAATTAAACACTAACATTCTACATTTGCGTAATATCTCATGATTGGACCATTTCTTATATTTCATTGTCACTGTGTTTGTTTCAGACCCACAGAGAGAGAGCTGACAGAGCGTCAAATCAAAACCAGTTTGAGGGAAATCATGATGCAGAAAGACCTGGAGAATGTCACCTGCAAAGAGGTGGGTCAGATTCTTTAACGCAGTTTTTGCACCAAGCTGTCTCCCCTCCCAAAGACTAATATTTTGAAAAATTTTAGCCATCCATATTTAACTTAATATAAAATGTAATTCTTGCATTTTACGTTAAGATTCACTGTTTTTTAAGACTTTATGTGTTTGCTGCTTCGTAGATCCGAACAGAGCTGGAAATGCACATGACATGCAACCTGCGAGAGTTCAAGGAGTTCATCGACAATGAGATGATCGTGATTCTGGGCCAGATGGACAGTCCCACGGAGATCTTTGATCACGTCTTTTTGGTAGGTTGACTCAGAACATCCCCAAGATCCGCTGGATGAACCGCTAGTGCATCTAGACCACACATTAATGAAGAAGAACACTCGAGTGTAGAAAGTGAACGGTTCATAATGATTTTTTTCGCAGTAAAATATCTGAACACTGGTTACACATGAGGCTGTCTCTGGTTCCCAATTTTAAGCTACTTTGCCCTTGTTTGATTTGGAGTGAACGGTGGATATCAGGCATGTCTTGCCACAGGATTTAAGCATTATGAAAAGCTCAGTGGAAGGCTCTGAACAAGTCTTGAGGATTGCTTTTGTTTCCTACAGGGATCTGAGTGGAATGCATCCAATTTGGAGGAGCTGCAGAAGAGCGGGTAAGCAGGGGAACAAAAGCAACAAAGCCCACTGCACAGTACAGGCTGTGTTCAAGTCAAAGAAAACATGATAAGGCCCCCACAATCATTTTGTCAGAGTGAAATTCATCATGCAAAACATTAATAAGTCTGTCCTCGTCTTGTCTCACTGTGACCCAGGGTTCAGTACATCCTGAATGTAACGAGGGAGATCGACAACTTCTTCCCTGGTGTGTTTGAGTACCACAACATCCGTGTTTACGACGAGGAGGCCACTGACCTGCTCGCCTATTGGAATGACACCTACAAGTTTATATCCAGAGCCAAGTGAGTTTCAGATGACTCCATGCTTTCTGCTCTTTCTCCCAACTTCTCGTCTTGTAGGAATAAATCATTCTTTCTCTCTGAAGTGTTTTTTTTCAAAGGACTTGACAATGATGGACTAATATGTCTGCTTGATTGTTTCTGTCTACACCAGGAAAGCTGGGTCCAAGTGCCTGGTGCACTGTAAAATGGGCATCAGTCGCTCCGCAGCCACAGTGATCGCTTACGCCATGAAGGAGTACGGCTGGGATTTGAAGAAAGCCTTCGATTACGTCAAGGAGCGCCGGGCCGTGACCAAACCTAACCCCTCATTCATGAGACAGCTGGAGGAGTACCAGGGCATTCTGCTGGCCAGGTATAAACACACACAAGTGTGTTTGTTTGGAGCTTTCTGAGTACGCACTGTTCGATGACGTCATAAAACCACCCAATAGGATGAAAAGGACACAGGCTCACACCACAGCAACTACTTTAAACTGTTTATGAACACTGTTGGGCATGTTACTTTGAAGAGTAATTAGTTATAGTGACTAGTTACTTTCCCCAAAAAGTAACTGAGTTACTACATGATAAAATTAATTAGGAAAGGAAGGTAGGTAACTATTGTGTTACTTTTTTATAAAATGCTCAAATATGTCAAATTACTTGGACTTCCCTCCTGTTTATCTGGAACTAACCAACTCATCCAGTATTCCTCCATACAGGCAGGCTCCGTGATGCGCTGTATCACTCCGCTTCTTCCATATGCCACTGATCTAAACAGCTGATAGGCGGAGTGATACAAGTGCGTCTGTGTAGAGGAAAACTGAGTGAGTTGGTTAGTTCCAGATAAACAGCTTTTTTCCGACCAGTTGATGAACTGAAAAAAATGTGTAAATAACTTCCTACACTTAAACAGGTGTTGTATTTTCTGACGGGACTTCTTGAGTCAAGTAACGGCGCATTTTATTGTCAATTGCCGTTGTATTAAAGGAGTGTATGTGCATGTTTACGTATCTGTGTTTGAGAGAATAGTTAGACTTTATTTTGATATTCCTACATGTCAACTTCTCCTGCAGCAAGCAGCGGCACAACAAACTGTGGCGCTCTCACTCTGACAGCGACCTGTCTGAGCACCACGAGCCGCTGTCTAAATCCTACGCCCAGCCTCACAGCCTGGGCCGCTCAGACCCCCACAACCAGCCCAGCACCACGCCAGGGCCCTCTGTGAAAGAGCTGCTGGAATCACTGGGGACGTCCAGCAGCGCCGCCAAAGCAACACACTCCAGCAGCCAGCCCGACACCGGCACACAGTCCAACCTGCTCAGCTTTTCCTCCCTCGACGGGGTGGCAGCTCTCAGCTCCAGCGCTGCCGGCGCTCGAAGGCCTGAGGCTCGTCCTCGTTCTGCCACGGCCCTGGACTCCCCTCGTCCTGAATCCGCATCCGGCCCCACGTCTCCTTTATCTCCTCCGCTTTCAAACGGCTTATGCGACGCTGAGGAGCAGCCCTCCTCGCCGCCTGTCTCCCAGCCGCGGGCAGCCACCGTGGTGCCCGAGCCTCAGAAGACGGACGTGGTGACTGTAGCACAGTCACAGAGTGTTTTGGTGGGCCAGCCTCACCCGCCTCCATCCCTCCACCACCTCCCCCTCTCTCCTGCTCCGTCCCCAACTCCGGTCTGCGTGGACGAGGTGATCAAACCGCACGTGTTGTCCTGCCCTCTGCCCGTGACCAAACCCATCCTGGTGTCGGTGTGCGATCACACGATAACACAGACGCCGAGCACGCTAACCGCCGGACCCCAGTGTCTGTCTGCATCAGTGCCTGTCAAGCTAACGGACTGTGACCAACAGATGTGTGGCTCGTCTTTGGACGGCTTAGCGGCCCGCCCCGCCTCCACCGGCGATCTGATCAGCTATCACGGTGCCATTCCCCACGACAATGAGGTGTTGTTCGGCAGCAGCGCGGATCACATTAACTTCTTCAGTGCCAGGGAGAAGTTCAAGGGAATGAGTCAGGACGGTAAAGCTCAGTGTGCTGCGGTGCAACAGCTGCCCCAGCTGAAGAGTTGTGCCAAGGAGCAGCCGCAGGAGGTCTCCACCTGTGAGGGGAAGGACGAGGAGAAAAAGAAGGTGAGGCCTGTGGTAAAACTTTCTAAAACTACTGCACATTTATTTCCATTGCAGACCCCAAAATAATGATGTAAGCTCTGGGCTACACAAGCTTTTGTCAGACAATATCTCTGGCTTGGTGTACTATGATACTCTATGATGTTTAAAGGGCTAGTTCAACATTTTGGCAAATTGGCCCATTTCTGTAATTCCTATAGTCTTAGGTTTGTTACCTTTTAATTGGGTAATGGGATTTCTTGGTTTCCCTCATCATCTCAAAACAACTCTGTCTCATAATGTTCCGTTATTATGTCATAGTGTGGTGAATGTGCAGGTCACAACTTGTCCACCAGAGCGTTGTGGAGTTGTTGGATTGTGTATTTGATGCATTTGATGAGGGAAACCAAGAAATCCCATTAGCCTCTGTAGCGTAGCTCTGAGCAGCTCTGAGCAGCTCACAGCTCTGCTCTGCCGTTCTAAAAATAGCTTGCACCGACAATTAAAGGTAACGAACCTACTGCTATGACTACAGGGATTATGGCAATGGGCCAGTTTGCCAAAATGTTAAACTATCCCTTTAAACCTGGATTTTTCAATGGAGATAAGTGTGCAGATGCTATGATCTTTTATTTTCAAGGTTGTGATTATGTAAGATGCTTGTGCAATTTAATAAAGAGAGAGAAAATGCTGCTTAAACACAATTTTATAATATGTGGAGTTAGTATTTGGCCCGGCCCAGTTGTTAACTTCAGCTGTGGGATGTCAGAGTGCAGGGGCTCCACCTGGTGGTGCAAAGGTCGAATGCTCTGCATTAGCTTTACTTCGTCTCCTGAGCCTAATAGTTGTACCAACACTTTTATTTTGCATTTTTAACAGAACAATCTTTTCTATCACATGTGCTTCTCTTTGCAGGACATGACTGTCCCTGTGCAGGTCACAGGACTGAATCCCACAGTGCATGAACAGAATTCACCTCTCAGCCAATCAGAGCCTCAGGGCCTTCAAGACCAGGAAGTGAAGATGTCCAGGCAGGAAGTACAGAACGGAGATGTTTCATCACACGGGGAAGCCGAGAATGTAAAGGAGGAAGTGAAAAACACAGAAGAGGAGGAGGCGGCTCCTGCTCGTCTCTATAGCGACTGGACCAGGGGGTCCGTGCGGCGCGTCACACGTCAACTCGAGCAAAGAATGAAACAGGAGCACGAGACTCTGTCGGTCTACTCATCGTCTCCGCCCCTCTCCAGTAGCAGCTCCTGCTCTCAGCGGCGTCCGCCCGGTGTCCATCCTGTGACGGCGTCTCAATCACAGGTATCGGCAGAAGGCAGAACAGCGCAGGAGGAGGAGGAGGAGGACGGGAAGTTGGAACCGGTTCAGATGGAGAGCGGTGATGCAGCTGAGATGGGGGCTCTAGGAAACGATGACGGAAGCACAAAGGGACACAAACTCCAGCCTGCTGATAACAGATTGCTTTCTACCTCTTCTTTCCACCACTTCACCCACTCCCCCTTCGCCTCTGTCAACTTCCTGTGTCTGGAGGGCGTGACGGAGCTCGAGTCGGGCACAGACTGGGACTGTGTCGCAGAGGGACCCCACGACGACATCGTCATGAGGGAGACGTGGGAGACGTTATGCGAGCTGGGCGCCTTCCTGCAGCAGGTGAGCGCGGGAGGAGCCTGCAAGACCAGATGCAGGGACCAGGTCTTCAGCCTGAGCGGCGGAACGGCGCAGAAGCGAGGCGGCAGCATCCAGAAGAGGGTCCGGGAGGTGGAGGCCCGCATCCGGCAGGCGGGGCTGACCCCTCCGTCGCTGATGAAGCGCTCGGCCTCTCTGGCCAAGCTGGGCTGTCTGGAGCTGCTCGCCAACGACCTGAGCGAGTGGGAGCTCAGCCGTTCCTCCGCGCCCCTGCCCTCGGCGCAACCCCCGGCCCACGCCATCAGCGACGAGTCCAAGAAGCAGCGGGTGCACGATTCTCCCGCCACGGCCGCCCAGCACCCAGAAGTCCAAGGGGTCGGTGCGGAGAGGCTTTCCGAAGCCGGAGAAACCTCACTAGAAATCTCTCCGCCGCCGAATCAGAGGCCGCAGACGGGAAAAGTCACTAACCTCAGCCAAGATTCCCTCCATCCAGCAGGGGGGGCCACGCTCATGGCAGCGAGGCAACAATATGGGAGGACTCACCCCCTGAGGCGGCTTAAGAAAAGAACTGTCAGTAACCTTTACCACACCATGTAACCCTCACTCCGTGTGTGCGAGTGTGTGTGTGAGAGTGACTGAGAGTGAGAGAGAGACAGGGATAATGTGCACCTGTGAGAAGAGGAGATTAAGCGCATTTGGTGGATTTATTCAGCAAAACACACCAATGCCTTTTGCCTTAAAGGATATGTTAAGTAGTTTCTGTATGTTTTTTTTTTTTTCCCCACAGATCCGCCAAGAGCCTGCGTGAAATCTGTGATTCGAGATGTTTTTTCTCAGACCAAGAGCAGTGACGGGGCTATGAAGGTTCTGTTTTAACTGAAGTAGAAACTGAAGGAAATTGGAAGAAGTCGTTCAAAACCATCCTAATGTAAATGGGTAACTTCCAATGTCAATGAGCCTGAGCCTGCACACACTCGAGTCGTCACATCGTCGCTGGTTCCTGCATCATCAACTTGAAATTTACTTGATCGCTGTAGGTTGACTGAACGGTCCGACCTGATGTTATAGGTGGAATGTAGCCTGTCCATCTCCTCATCCTCCTCCTCCTCTTCCTCCTCGTGCTGCCTCATGTCTCACAGTTGTGCTGAGTAGCGACCAAGAGAATGATACAGCTGTGCTTCTGGTACAATCTGACGGTAAATGAATCTGCCCTTCATCAGCACTCAAACCTTCAAAATTGATCATTTAAGATAAAACGTAGACTCACTTGGCAAGAAATAAATAAAAAAAAAAAACACAACACAAAGTCGGTTCCTATGTCTTGACACTGATTTGTATGCATTGGACGCAAAAGCTCAGGTTGAAGCACAGACGCCACAGATGAGTGTTTTTAACCCCCACTCCCCCAAAGAAAAGGTGCGTCCAGTAGCTGGTGATAGTCGCACAACGGTTTAGTGAAACAAATTTCAGAGAAGAGGCATGCTGTTTTTAGTTTTCTGTTTTGTTTTTGACTCCACAATACCTCAGTACGTCTGAACCAAATCTGACCTGCACAAACGTCAGGCTCTGGATTCCTGGAATGTCCGTCTCAATCAGAAACAAGTTCATTTCCACTACCTGATAAACTGAAGTAAACTCGTCTCTCTCACATCCTCTCACGGTTCTGATGCTCAGACTAGATGTTATTTTTTTCCTTATGTGTGTGTATTACTGTGTGGGAGAAAGGTTAGGTTAGGGGAGTGGGTCAACTGCTATGTTCTCTTTGGGATGTAAAGGTCTATATTGTTAGTGTTGACAATTTAGGAAGTGTACATGTTTTTATATCTGCTTTGTGTCCCTGTGTGAGTGCGACTGTGTAGCACAACTTTACCATGTGGGTGTGTACATCCTTTTTTTTTTTTTTAATTATTATTATTATTGAACATTATCTCTTTTTGTACACTTTGTAGGAGTGTGCCTGTGACTGGCAAATGAAGCTTCTCTGCAGTCTATCAGAAACGTCTGTACAGAGGAGTCCGTCATACATGCACTTTACTCCCTTGTTGATTTTAAATGTGGCTTAATTTTAAGTTTTTAAATGTGTGTTTGCTACTTCTGGGGAGCATGCTTAGGTCGTAGAAGCTGTTGGGTGTGTGTGTGTGTTGTCAAAAACCCTTTTTTTCTTTATTTTAAACTATCAGTGTAAATATTCTTTTATATCATGTGCTTCAACTGTGACCATTAAACAATGGAAATTATTTAATAGTCGGCTTTGCTGTGGGTCTGTTACAGTAACATAAGATCATGTCACTGAACTTTCCAAAACTGGCTTAATTCAAAGATATGTACAGTTTTTAACATTTTAATATCTTGTTAGGATTAATTGTTGATATTTATAGCCGAAACAGAGAATTTATCTAAAGTCTCTGACCATTAACATTCTCTGTGAAGTGAAATTGATAAAAGCAGTGAATCTTCAAATTTGTCTCACTATAGACCAGATAATATTTGTAATCTTTTCATATTGGTGACTCATAGTCAGTTATTGATATTGACACTTTGGGATAATCAGCTATATTCTATCTATTTCATCTTATACAACATAGATGGTCTTTAGTTGTGTGTGGAGAGTATTTCCCTCATCGCTTGGAAATCTGTATGCTGTATTCACTTGGATGATGTTTAATGCTCAGTTTTACAGCCTAAGAACCAAAGAAGAGAAGAACATCTCTGTCCAGTTACTGATGTTCATCCACAGAACACACTATTGACGAGGAGAAAGTAGTTTTTGTGCAAACTATTTAAACAGCTACAAAACTCTAAAGCTTGTAACAGCCTTCACTGTGAAGATGATACTAGTGTGTGAGCTGCCATTATCTTTACTGACGCTGAAAACACTGACTGGAAGCCAGCGGAGCAAGCAGTGAGTTTATCATCATTAATAACTTTGTTTGCCACTATAAGCATTGACTTAAATACAGCAGTTATGTCACAAGGTCACTCATCTGATTTGTCATATTTCCTCTCTTTATACTGGTCATAGAGGATCCAAAAAACTGCATTATGCATCGAGGTGAAGAGCCCCCCATGGTATAAAGCTGGCTATAATAAACAACTCATTAATATGATAAGCACATTGTGTAGCTGTCTGTGGCTAGAAACTAGTGCAGGTGAAATTATGATGTAATGGAATCTTTCCTTATGTAATAAATAAATAAATGATAAATTAACTCTACTTAAAATAGAGTAGTGATATGGTAGTCTCAAGTGAATGTTAAAGGGTGTTCAGTGGTAATGTCACCTGTTGTAGATGCCACAAATCTTTTCATGCACAAACGCCCTGCTCCCTGCAGACCAGATGTTGACTCCATCTCCAGGTGTGTAAGCCTTCTCTCTCTTTTTTAATCTGCTCTGATCAACGCATTGTACCTTTAAATTAAAAAAAGAGGAGCTCTCAGTTGAGCACCTGACTGCAGCGTTGGAGCTGGGTTCACCTGGGTGCATTGATTTACCTGTTAAAGTCCCAGATCTCCTCCCAGACCCAGACCCCCACCAGCTGTGACTCTGACCCCCCGGGGCACGCGCCTGGCCCCCTGCAACCGGCGCGCGTCACGTTTCCCTGCACTGACAGAGCCGGTTCCAAAATAGACGCGGCTCCCACCCTGCACCCACCCTCCTCCCGTCTCCCTGCTCTGCCCCGGTCCTCTCCTACCCCCCCACCCCCCCTCTCTCTCTCTTTCCCTGCCGAGGAGTGTCACGCAGTTGTCCAGTGCGTCTCCTCAGCAAAGTCCGCACCAACTCCAGGACGAAGCCGCGGGATCAAGGAATATCATTCCAAGGAATAAGATCAGCGGGCGGAGGAGAGGAGGAGGAGTGGGCTTACACACAACACTGACCGAGTTGTCCAGGGAAGAGGGGTCTCCCCCAAAGCCTGAGGTGAGCTTTGTCTCTCTTTGGGGGTGGTCTGTCTTTTCCTAATGCGTGTGTCGGTGTCGGTGCTGCAGTGGGTGAGAGGTGCGTCAGCTTCTTTTACTGCACTGCCGGCAGGAGAGGAGTCGGTGCGTCTCCACCTTTGGATAAAGTCGGTTCACTGGGTTTGCGCACGTACCGGAGCAGGTCTTGAGTCTTACATGGCAGCTGTGGGCTACTTCGAAGATCAGTTGTAGCCAACATTTAGTCCACCAAGACCTCCCCTCCCTCCCTCACACCCTCACACCCACCCCCCCGCTGCGCCTACAGTATATGTTCCTGTTTGTGTGTGTTTGTGCGCATTGGGCTGTTTAGATCCACGGTGGGTTCATTAAGGATAAAGCGCCACAGAGAGCCTCGGCTTCATTCTGGGACTATTTAGGAGCGGGTAGGAGGGGCGGGCGGGCCCGGGTGGGACAGTGCAGTTTGTCATGTCTATATTAGGAAAGTGGCAGTGTCATTCTTTCGCTCTGTCTCGACTCCCCAGAGCCGTGCCGCCGCGCGCGACACAGGAGTGTAATCTCATTAACCTGAGCAGAATTAAAGGAGCAGATCGGAGGTTTTTCAACGTTGGCTATCATTTACCATAGATCCCCTTATGTCTGCCACCACTTCTTAAAAAGGTCACAAGTCTCCCTGACATTCTTCCAGTTAGAGAAGCTGTGGCTTAAAAAGGGTTTTGTTTATTCTCATCGACTTTTCAGTCCCTTTCCTTGAAGTTATGAGCGTCTAGACCTGTATTCTCTTTTCTCATTAGGATAAAGTTAGTGTTTGGAGATCATCATTACAGCAGGATGGCTTCTCTATCTGCTCAGCCAGGTGGAAACACAAGTATATTTTTGAGCTTTTAATGCCTTTAATTGATAGGACAGTGAAGAGAGAGACAGGAAATGGGGAGGCAGAGAGGGGGAATGAAATGTAGGAAAGGGCTGCCCAATGCGGGATTCGAACCCTGGAAACACAATATTAGGTTGTATCATGTCAATAAAACGGAGCATATAGTTGGATCCAAAAGTCCGAGTGCTTTCTTTTGGATCTGTGTGTATCAGTATGTATGATAGTGTCAGTGTTCGCCCTGAGATGCCCCACAGCTGGCCCGCCTGAAGTGGCCACTGGAATGTAAATGTCTTGATAATGGAGAGCTTCCAGGAAAGCAGCGAGAACAACTGTCCATCAGCCTGCGGTCGTGTCCACCAGCGTCCTCTGGGCTGAGTTTGCACCTAAATGTTATGTTTATTCTAATGTGACGGGTCAGACGTCATCATCTAAAGCTCCATCACAGCAGGATTCAGGTCAGGACTCAGTGGCTCACAGGCCTGATAAATGAACATGTTCCCCCTCAGCTCTGGCCTCAGCCGGATCTCCTCTTGGTTTTATTATGAGAGCCCGACAGTTTGAGTTCATGATCATCCACTAAACAAGAAGAAGAACTCTGCTGCATTTGTCAGATGTCCTCAGGGGGCGGATGCAAGCCTACTTTTAGATTTGTATTTTTGTTTTTTTTTAGTTCCTGTACACCAGTATGTGAGATTAAAATACATTCACATAGGTTTGGTATCACATCAGTATGAATGAATGTAGCTTCACCCTGGTATTATATCCTGTCTTCTATGGGCTCTGAGTCTTACTGTGTGTCTTTGATGTTTGGCTATCACATAGTGTTTGTTGGGACAATCAACTATTAATAACCGTACTGATGGTAGGCACTGTTATAGAATATCTCCTGTGATTTGGGGGATTACAGTCCCTCTGGCCTGGTGCCTGCATGGGAGAGCTGCAGGATGGTAAGCTGTCCGTCAACAGCCAGCCTGAGAACAGAACACAGACTTCATTCATTATGCAGAGAAAAGCAGATGGTTATTTACAGATAACTCGTTTACAGCTTTGGCTTAACGCATTTCTTAAAACATCAAAACATCCACAACAATAAGCAACAAGTTGAAAAGAAAAAGGTCATTACCGAATTGATTGATGATTAACAAACAGCCAGTCAGCTGCTGAATCCTGATTGGTCCACAGATGGAGGTGACATCACCTTTTCCCCCCACCAACAGTTAGCTGTCTTGTAAAATACACTAAAACTCTCACCAAAGCGGTGGAAACTGTGTGTTCACATGGATCCTGTTTCTAGACTAAGAGGAGGGTTTAAGGTCTGTTAAATATATTAATGGATACTCAGTATGAATTAATGATATTCAGATCGTTTGCCTAAGTAAACAGACCAGTCTAAACAAAGTAAAAGTCTGCATTCAAAATATTACCCAAGTAATAGTATGTATTTGTGGTGCAGAAAGATGACCATGTGAATTATCTACTACTAAGTTATGTATCATTATAGGGATCTGTTTAAGTGCAGTGAATGTAATGATGAGAAGAAAGTCAGTCCAAATATAACATGGAAAAAATCTGATCCACTTGATGTGGTTTTGACAGCCCTGTGAACCTTCAAAATAAACAGCTTGAATGCATCATCCTGATACTGACTCATCTTCAACCTTGAAAAACACATGACAGGACAAACAGCAGAAAGCTGCAGCACATTAAGTGATGATAGTTATGAGTGTTTTTCACCAACCTGCCTCCATGACAACGTCATACTTATGACAGTAACAGACTGTTTGCTGCAGCAGGAGAAAGAAAGTATGAACGGATCCCCACTGCAGTTTCATCCCCACTGCATGGTTATAAGCTCTTTAATCGGCCCTATTTGTATGTTTGTCTATACATGTTATATGTTTGGAACCTGTACCAATAAGCTGTACTGGAAGCTAATTCCACCAGCCTGGCTGTGTGGTCATTAAAAGAATCAATCAATCAATCAATCAATCAATCAATCAATCAATCAATCAATCAATCAATCAATCAATCAATCAATCAATCAATCAATCAATCAGACTGAGAGGAGTCGAACACTGTGGTTATAAGCTCTTTAATCGGCCTTTGTTTGTTTGCTTTTCCTGTTAAGGATACTAATGTAACGAAGGTCTGCGGGTATAGCCACAGTCACAAGGTACCAGTGAGGAGAAGTGACGACATGTGGCGGTAAGCGGTACTGAAGTTAAACTCACTCATCCATAAAAGACGTGCTAACCCACTTGCCAAGTGGTCATTGACCTCTTGGCAAAACGGTTAGCATCTTTGCGCGCAGTGCGGGAGACTCAGGTTCGAAACCCGCTCAGGGCAGGCCAGAACAACAACAGTTACACTAACATAAATCATAATGTGGTTCAAAGCCAAAAATCACTACATGTTTGGTCCAACATAAATATACAGTAGGCTACATGTTGATGAAGCTCTCTGCTGGTGATTTTAGTTTGCTGAAGTTTGTAGTGAATGTTGATGATGAAAGTTTTGTCTCCCCGTTTTCCCCCCTTTCACCTCTCATCGCTCCCTCACCTCCTGCCGTCCTCCAGCCATGAGTCGCAGCATCGTACGGCAGAGTAAGTTTCGGCATGTCTTTGGCCAGACGGTCAAGGCTGAGCAGGGTTATGACGACATCCGCGTTTCCAAGGTGACGTGGGATAGCTCCTTCTGCGCCGTCAACCCAAAGTTCCTGGCAGTCATCATAGAGTCCAGCGGTGGAGGAGCATTCCTGGTCCTGCCCCTCTCTAAGGTCAGTAAGGGAAACACAACAGAGGCTTCAGTGTTCAGTCTATCTACCACTGAATGATGCTAGAACTGATTGACTGACATTCAGTTTTGAGCAGATATAATATTCATACTGAACCCTATTGGCATGTGTGAAATGGCTGCGTACTTACTGACTTGATTGCCATTGTATGGTGAATTGAATTGAAATGAATGTGTGGCCACATTATGTAGCCAGTCCCAGATAGACAGAAAATATCACTTGAACTTTTCAGACCATAAAAAGTTCATATTTCTCAAGCCAGTTTATAGAAAACAAACATAAAGTAAAGATGGATAAATATACACCATATTAATGAAGAATGACACTATCCACCCTGTTTTATTTTTTTATATTACTTTTTAATACAGTACAGATATTAGACTATAAGCTACATATTTGTGAGTAATTTCAAACTCTGTGACAAAATTGAAAACCTTTTATATACTCATTGTAAATTAACATTTCCACCACTCCTAACTTAATTCTGTTTCTCGCTGATTGCATAGATTGTGAACATAGCCGAAATCAGGCCTACTGCACATTAGCATGTTAGCATGCTGACATGGCCGTACACAGTAAGTCTTAGCTGCCGTATTGGGAAGAGGCTGCTTGTGCTTTGTACATGTTATTTTTAAATGGTGTTTTTATTATGTGTTTATTATGTGTTAAGGGGAAGAACTAGAGGAGAACTTTACTTGGAAAACAAAGTAACGATGGTTTCCTTTTTTCCACTAAGGGGAAGACTGTAACCTTTTAGATCTCAGTGTTTGTGAGTTGACATATCGTTCATCTCATCAAGGTCACAAAAGACAAATGCCATCACATGGAAATGTGTGTGCTGCTCACTCATATCCAGCTCTTTGAACATCTGTGTATTGATCAGTTCAGATTTCTTGACTAAGCATCAGTCCTGTACAGACACTCATCCCAGTAACTGAACCCTCTGTAATGTTTAGCTGTAAGCGGCTGTGACAGGGTCGATGTTGTGTGACATAATCAGCAGGCTGTAAAGGAGACCCATGAAACCTTTAGCAGGCAGCTCTTTACTAAGGTCAAATATTTTCTCTACCCCGGATAATTGAAGAAAATCTAATGTCTCATCCTCTGAAATTGGGTCATCACTCTTAATGTCAGAAGTCCTTGAGTGTAATTCTGTGAGTGAGACAAAAATATACTAATAACATATTTTCATACAATTTACAACAATTAAAGCAGAAGTAAGTGGTCCGGTCGTTTTCGCTAATGCTGCGTTCCAGGCAGGCTTTTGAAATCGTAAATTACAGCTTCAAGTCACAACTTACGACTTTGTAGCGTTTCAGGCAACCCACTCGTGTTTTTCCGACCTGTTTTACCGGTGAAAGTCACTATAACGGCCACTCATAACTTCCGACCGGTGAACTCGTACCAGATCGAACTGGTACCACTTCACGGTCGGAAAAATACAAGTTTCCTTGAACGCACCATAACAGTCCTCGTCCCTACGTCGCCACATTCACGGCGTTCCTTGGCTGCACACACAGCCCTGCATGCCGTTCTCTCTCCTCATTGGATAAAAACTGTAGGATACGATAAATGTTTTCTCTTCGGCTCAGAGCAGAGCAGAGGGACTGACAGACCCGTGTTTCAGTCCAAACACTCTATGTAAGTGATTGCTGTCGGAAGATATAACTATTTAAGACTTATACTAACACAAATATATCACTTACTTCTGCTTTAATATTCAAGCTGGATTTGACTGGTAGGTTTTCCCTGCAGCAGCAGAGGACATAGTACTGTATTTGCTGTGGGCCTGGGGACAGACACCATAATTGCTGCAACAGAAATACAGCGACAGGAAAAGCAACAGGTCCAGACAGATCAGGCGTTCAAAGCTGCGATGGTGTTCATCACGCCTCATGATGATAACAACATCGCCTTAAAATAAACGATGGACACCACAAATATTAAAGAAAAAAAAAAGAAAACAAACTAACCCATCATGTTGAATGATATATCCAACTAGATCACCAGTGTCATATAGATTAAATACGTATTTTGGAAGATAGAATAGTTAAATGGCTGTGAATTTGGCTTTGATATAACAACAACAATGGTGTAAACTCTATATCTAACGTCTGAAGTTGCTTCACTTATACTGTAATAAAACTTTTATTTTTCACATGTTCCAAAAATGGTTTCTTTTCAGCTTCAGTTTCATAATGTGTCCAGTTAGCTGCAGATCAAGGTGGAGCTAGACTACAAATAGCTGCTGACGCCACTGTAATCAGCCAAGACTGCAGTGATTGAGTTGACCTGCCCTGTGAGACACCTCCACTCAGCAGGTTTCATTTTGAGCCGAGCTCCGACACCAGCTGTCAATCACAGCCCAGAAGGAGTTCATTGTTTTGAGTCTGAAAAAAAGAAAAAAAATCACAGATCACTTTTGTTAAATGATGTAATAATAATGTTCAACAGTGGTAGGCTACATGTAATCTGTAAATAACCTGTGTGCTTCATATTCATTGTATAATGGGAACTGTTCTGTGTTATAATTAGACTACAGAGAGAGGAATGAACACCAGTTTAGAAATGTCATAGGTGTAACAGGGTCATCAACGCTGAGATTCATCAGGATATCAATCATGGTAATTAGTGACGCAGAGTATTGCAGAGTTTTGTGGAGACACGGTGGAAGTGGACATGATTATATAGAGGAGTCATGAACAGACATGCTATTAATACACACCAACGTGCTCTCCATCCTCCATCTCCCCCCTCTGGGTCCCCAACAGGCCACATGAAAAACTCCCCTTTCAACGCCTCGTCACTCAGCTATTAATACACCTCTCTAGGGGTGTGTTTTTGGTGTGCGAGTGTGTGTGTGTGGAAGGAGAGATATCTCAGAAGTTGATACACATGTTCACATGATAAGAAAAGGGGAAGATGGAATAAAGTGGAAGTGGCATCAGTCTGTATCACATTAAAATGTCTGTGTTTATCTTTGTGGTGTAATTCCAGTGTAACTGTCACATCTTGTTTACATGAGAGATCGTGACATTGGTCCGTTTTCACAGAGTCTGTCTAACAACACAGGGCTGGCCTTTCTCATTAAACATTCAAATGTGATGTGAGCACTTTACTGACTCAATCCTTCTTGAACATTCACATTTGTGTCTCTATGACCATACTGACCTGTAATTGTTCCCAAGTTCACTCAAATCAATTATTTCCAAATGGAATTTGGAACATTTTTCATCCTTTTAGTTTAGAGTGTGCTCACATGGTGCATGGTCCATATTGGTATTTGACATTTGACACTGTTAGAATTGTGTTTTTTTTGTTGGTGTATTCTACATTCCCCTTTCTCTTCTAACAGGTTTCACTTTTCCCAAGTGATCAATAGAGTTTCTTTCTTTCTTTCTTTCTTTCTTTCTTTCTTTCTTTCTTTCTTTCTTTCTTTCTTTCTTTCTTTCTTTCTTTCTTTCTTTCTTTCTTTCATCTATCTATCTATCTATCTATCTATCTATCTATCTATCTATCTATCTATCTATCTATCTATCTATCTATCTATCTATCTATCTATCTATCTATCTATCTATCTATCTATCTATCTATCTATCTATCTGCATTACTTAACAATAAACCTGGCATACAGTGCATAGTATATTGTGTACTTCACACTGTGTTTTAATAGAAAAGGTGTTAACTCAGGCTGTCAATGGGCTACTAGGAGGAGAAAAAACATCCATTGTCTATACACCGCTTACTACTCACTCACTACTACTTCTCATTTAGTTAATGAGGAATGGATGAATGTTGGTGTTACAGTAAGTTACTGTATGTACACACAGTCCTTACTCATGTGTGTCCCTGCTGCAGACAGGCCGTGTGGATAAGAGCTACCCCTTGGTGATCGGCCACTCTGGACCGGTCCTCGACATTGACTGGTGTCCTCACGATGACAACATCCTGGCTAGCTGCTCAGAGGACTGTACTGCAATGGTAATGACAGTGTGTGTGTGTGTGTGTGTGTGTGTGTGTGTGTGTGTGTGTGTGTGTGTCTGTGTTTGCGTGTAGAGGAAAAGTACTGAGTGAGACAGAGAAGTTGCAAGTGCATGTGGAGGAGTTTGTTGTTGTGTGACTCAGTCAGAGTCAGAGAGTTCGTCTCTACCTGTCTGACTGTCCACCCACCTGTTCTGCCTCTGCTCCGTCTCTTCATCAGTCTGCTGAACAGACTGAGTGTCCTCTCCTCTTTCTGTCAGCAGCGACCAACCTCGTCATTGTTACACAGCTGCTCCAAACTGTGTCTGTGTCTGTGATTAAAGCAGTGTGTGTATGTGTGTGTTTGTCCTTCCATTAGGAGAAAACACACACACACGCACAGGGAGAGAAGACCAATTTAGATAATTGCCGTCAGTCTGTGGTTATGACGTCAGTTCATCAATTTTACTTTATGAATTAAACAGTAGCCTACCTAAATACAGGTTAAGTCTAGACCAGTGGTTCCCAACCTTTTTTGGCTTCTGACCAAAGGTTAGAGTTGTTTAAGATTGTGTGGTGTATGTTTTTTATTATTATCAATTATTTTCAATAATTTCACATTTCAGGTGACCCCACGTGGGTTGAAAGGTTGAAAAACACTAGTATAGACACATGAGCACATGTATTCAACCTGTGTCGGTTAAACTCATGATTGAATTCAGCCAGCAGGGGGTGCTACGACACCGGAGTATGAATCATAACGTAAATGTGTATCTGTTTATTACCCATGCAGTTGACATTATATTAGCTGGGAATTTTTGTGACCTCTCCTTTTTATTTTTATATATGTAGCCTATATTTTATGTGTTTTGTTTATGTGCTCTTGCTCTTTACCTGTCCATGTACACACTTTAAAGTTAAGTTGGTCTTTTGGAAGCCTATCTTACAGTAAAACACCAGTCCAGTGGGAGGTGTTTGGTCCTGTCTATACTTGTCCATAAGGGACTCCTTTCTAATGTTACAGAGTCCACATTCTGAGCAAAAACATATCAAAAGTTGATCTAATATTAGACGTCAGCTGTCTGAAGACGGGCCATGTGGACATCAGCACAGTTTCTGTCCTCTCAGTACAAGCATGCCCCTTTTGTGTTAACCTGCACAGTGCTGACTTACATGTAACAGAATAAATGCAGAAAGTATTGTACTGTTGCTTCAAAGACAGATTTGCAAACAGTAAATTAATTCCATTATTTGAGAAAATGTCTGTGATAGTGATGAATTACGACATTAACTCCACAGCAATGATATAAGAAACCCTACGTTTTAATAGCTTTGGAAATAAATATATACTAAAGTAATAAATAAATAAATACTTGGACATGTAAAATGTGACATGAGTAATTATGTAATGAAGAAACATTATCGCGACCTTGTCAGTGTCTGTGTGTGTCTACACAAATGTGCAGTATGTTAGATATGTGAGCATGTGTCAGTTCTGATATTTTTCAGTTTGTGTTATGACAACATGTCTGTTGACTCGTTGAATCTGAGCATCAGCACATTTGTCACTGAGAACAGATTTGATCACACTTGTTCTCGACAACATCGCAGGAATCTTTGTGCGATCGAATGATAGAGTCACTGCTGCTCCCATGGCAGCAGCTGTGGCAGATGCTGTGTGTGTGCTTTGCGCTTATGTCTGTGTGCGAGTGTGTTGGTGTGAGTGCTTTGTTTATGTTCAACACACAGACGGACAGTTGCAGCTGTCCGGTTTTGGCAGCGTCGCCGCTGTGGAGCTACAGAAAGGCCATGAGTGTGATGTCATTCTCCTCAGCTCACAGAGACGGATCATTGTGTCATCTGAAAAGGCTCATTAGAGTGTGTTTATGTGTGTGGGAGTGAGTGCAGAGCAACAGGAACAGAGCTGTGCGTCCTCATGACCATATGTGGATCAAGTATTCACATCATGACATGAGAAATGAGTCTTCAGGGATCGGCGTGGTTGTTTGTTTGGTTGCTGCACCGCCCTTTGTTTCCACAGGAAATTCACACAACACGACAACGTACAGTAGGTCACACCTGGTTTTACCTGTTCCTGACATGACCTGGCAGTTTAATATGAAAGTACTCTGACATCTCACCATCCAACCACTGAGGGCTCACACGTGAAAGGACAAACTTTCTTTTAATGCATTTCTTTCTTTCTTTCTTTCTTTCTTTCTTTCTTTCTTTCTTTCTTTCTTTCTTTCTTTCTTTCTTTCTTTCTTTCTTTCTTTCTTTCTTTCCTTTTCTTGTGCAATACCAGCAGTGACAAACATTAAGCAAACATAAAGATATGACATAGCACAAGACAGGGAAGACATGACACAGCAACACAGTAAGCAACTTGTGATAAGGAGCAAAACAAGGAAAGAAAATAATTTCTTTCTTTCTTTCTTTCTTTCTTTCTTTCTTTCTTTCTTTTTATTTATTCCATCCAGGGCAATTTCACAATTTGATAATATCATAGCAAATCACAACATTTTCTTATTCCTTGGTTGGAAGGGAGCAGGGAGAAGATACATCTTATATTGCCTGCCCCTCACTCAATATCTAATTATTCTAGTAATCTGTCACTGAACAACAATCTTAAAACAAAACATAACAAAAAAACAACCAAAACAACAAACATACATAAACATTAGGCTACAGTTAGATGTATGCATGTTCTATAAATGTTTCCCTGCGCTGGAGAAAAGGCCTCAAAAACAGTGTTTAGACCAGGGATAACTATTTCTATTAGTGGCCAGTTGAAAATTGTGTTCAGGAACAGGCTTCATAATAACATCTGTAAACAGGTTAAATAAATGAATGGATCAGGCTTTTGTATTTTTTGGCAGAAATGAGTCAGTGCTGAAGCTTTCTCCGGTGTTTGGGCATGAGGAAGTCTGTTGGAGTTGCACACAGGTGTGACACTAATACATGGGTGTCATCGATCGGAAGCATCATGTTGATTAAAGTGACTGAGCTGCTCGGTAAATCTGTGACTGAGTCTGATGAGGTGACAGCTGAGGGTCTGCATGTCATGTTTGAGCACAGATAAGGAACTTTGTGGGGTTGCTTTTTCTTTCTCAAGCCTGTGGTGCATTGCCACAGTGTTATCGCTCTAGTCACTGTAATGTTGACTGTCCTCCTCTCCAGGTGTGGCAGATCCCAGATCATTCTCTGACCCGCCCCCTCTCCGACCCCGTTGTCGTCCTGGAGGGTCACTCCAAACGCGTCGGCATCGTCACCTGGCACCCCACCGCACGCAACATACTCCTCACTGCGGGTAGGTTTATACACCAAGACAAAGCCACGCGCCCTGAGTCCTCTTGAATTCCCTGTAGGGAATAAGGATTTTTAAACAACACCTGAAAACTTTTTTTTATTTATCTGTTTTCATCTATTTCATCTGTTATTTCCACCTATTGATTGAAAAATATATATATTTTGAACATAAGAAAATACCTACATATTTGATTATTTATGGTCCTATTTAATGTCCTTCTATTTGCCCTTATTCAATTGTAAAGTGCTTTTGGACAGCTGAAAAGTTAAAATAAGATAAGATTTATTTGTCGCATACACAATTCTACAATGCTCAGTGAAATGTGTTACCGTGTCTGCTTCTAGAAATAATAGAATAAAAAGACACAGAGAAAGATATAAGAATATAAAACATGTACAATGTGAAAATAGCACATAGTGTTGCATAAATACCAGTACCATAATAATGTTTTTTTTATTGTTTTATAGTATTAGTAGGGTTTCCAACAGGATTTTGTCTACATTCAGATGTCCATCTTTTTGTTTCTGACCCTGTCGCCCACCCCTCCACCCCCCACCCCCCCACCCCCACACCAGGCAGTGACAACTTGGTTATCATCTGGAACGTGGGGACAGGTGAGCCCCTCATCTCCATGGACGACCACCCAGACCTCATCTACAGCATCAGCTGGAACCGAAACGGCAGTTTGTTTTGCACAACCTGTAAGGACCGACGTCTGCGTGTCTGTGACCCCCGCAAGAGAGAGGTGGTGGCGGTGAGTGAGTAGAGAACACACACCTCTAAAGCTCGCTTATGAACACACCATATCTTCTTCTTTTATACATATAGTTGATGTCTGTCCTCTGCTGATCAACAGGAGCGTCTGGCTCCTCACGAGGGCATCCGGCCAATGAGAGCCATCTTCACCAGAGACGGAAACATCTTCACCACAGGGTTCACCAGGATGAGCCAGAGAGAGCTCGGACTCTGGGACCCGGTAACAAACTTCTTATCATGCAAGAAACATGTGTATGCATGTGCACAAGAACATGTTGGCTTTAATCAATGTTTTTACTCTCTGCAGACTAACTTCGAGGAGCCTATTGCACTGTTGGAGCTGGACACAAGTAATGGAGTGTTGTTACCGTATTATGACGCAGATGCAAACATGGTCTACCTCTGTGGAAAGGTACAGCAGTGTGTAAAGTGCTGATATATACATATGTGAGCAGATCCACTGTACTTCCACACTTAAAGGGATAGTAGCATTTTTTGTGGGGTTGTATGATCTACAAATAGCCCCTAAGTACTTTAATTGCAATGGAAGACTCTCTGCACTCCTCCCGTTTGCAACGCCAGCCCATAGCCCTGCCCAGAGATTTACAACATACAGTGTTGTGAACAGACCCAAAGAAACGGCCTATTTTCGCGGCCTAAAAGAGGTTTTACCTGAAAAAAAAAAAACACAGTTCCATTGTTCGCTATAATATAATTTTTTCCAACTCCTCAAAGTGCAGGAAAAACACAGTTTTTATTTGGACCTAACCAAATGCTGATCGGCGGGCGGGTAAAACCTCTTTTAGGCCGCGAAAATAGGCCGTTTCTTTGGGTCTGTTCACAACACTGTATGTTGTAAATCTCTGGGCAGGGCTATGGGCTGGCGTTGCTAACGGGAGGAGTGCAGAGAGTCTTCTACTGCAATTAAAGTACTATTTGTAGTACTATTTGTAAATCATACAACCCCACTTTAAAAAAATGCTACTATCCCTTTAATGTTAACGGTGTCTCATTTGTTTCTGCCATGTTTCATATGTGTTCTCTGTGTGTTGTGTTGTGTTGTGTTGTGTTGTGTTGTGTTGTGTTGTGTTGTGTTGTGTTGTGTTGTGTTGTGTTGTGTTGTGTTGTGTTGTGTTGTGTGTGTGCAGGGGGACAGCAGTGTCCGATACTTTGAGATCACAGAGGAGCCGCCGTACGTCCACTACCTGAGCACCTTCAGCAGTAAGGAGCCGCAGAGAGGGATGGGCTTCATGCCCAAGAGAGGGGTGGACGTCACCAAATGTGAGATCGCCAGGTACGACGGCAATACCCACGATTCCAGCCTCCCTGAGGCGTTTCAGGAAATTAGATTATATTTGTCTAATGGGATGTAAAAGCCACAGGCGTTGTTCCAATGATGCACTGCAATGCATCTGACAGCTTATTTATTAAGTCCTGATGGTCATGTCTGAAGCCATTTATGTTGGCCTAATGGATTTGTCACTGAGTAAAGGACAATAGTATTTACAACACATACTAGTTATTCCACTGCCAGCTGTAGATTGGGTGCATTTACTATTAAGTGCATAGTTTCTCTTCTTCTCTACTTTTTACTAGCTACATGGAATTTTATTTTTTGGAGAAAGTTCAAACAATCTTTTTCCCTGTTGAATCCAGTGCAACAATGTCCGTATGTGATGAATTTTCCATCATGCAGCTGTGAAGATGCTGTAAAACAGCCTGTGATCAGCTTACACCTACAAATATGAAGTATAAACTGAAGCACAGATGTGTATCAACAGCACAACTGATGGTTGTCTATTTTCTTTTATCCCGTCACTCATTGTCTTAGGTTGTACAAGCTCCTTGACAAGAAGTGTGAGCCCATCACAATGACAGTGCCCAGAAAAGTGAGTCCCAATGATCTGCTGTTATACTTTACAATAGGAGAAGATTGAATTGTGCTGAAATTACTTAAATACATTTAACATGTATGTTTCTTCATGCTTCAGTCTCTCCACAGATCCTTTTCACAGCTATGGTTATTAGGCACCTTTCAAATGAATATTTTTCATTCAAATCTTTCTTAATTGTGATATATTGCAAAAAGCCTCAGATTTGCTGCACATGATCAACTAAAACATGGAACCATGAAAATACTGCTCACTTCAGTGCATCACTATAACTACAGTATAATACTAAGTGAAAATATTTAGTATAATAAGTTGTTGTTGTTTTTAATCCATAAATTTGGAGGACTTTTTTTTGCCAAAACATCTTAATTTGAAGTTCAGTTTTATACTGTTGTTGTATTTATGTATGTGCCAGTGAAATGAGAGAATTCTGATGAAAAATTCAACAAAAACACAAAACCACCTCTACGACCTTTTCACCTTGCCAACTTTCTTGCACAGTCGGACTTATTCCAGGACGACCTGTACCCAGACACAGCGGGGCCCGAGCCCGCCATGGAGCCTGACGAGTGGCTGGACGGCCGCGACGAGGATCCGATCCTGGTGTCCATGAGGGACGGCTACGTGCCGCCGAAGAGCCGAGAGCTCAAAGTGGCAAAGAAGAACGTGCTGGGCTCCAGACCCACCACCCGACGCAGCATGTCCACTCTGGACACCAACAGCCTGCCAGTAAGTCTGCTAACCTACCTCTGCTTTCAGGATGTATACATACACAGTTCTATATGTGAATCTCTTTGTCTTACCATCATACTACTCGTCTGCTTTCACAACAGCTACAAAATCTGGGTTTTTCTTCACTGCTTGTTGTTATATGTGTTACATGTACAATTAAAAAAGACTATAGCTTTGTAGCCTTTACTCCTGAGAAAACCTTCCTGTTTCAGCCTTTTCTGATGATCTCTCTTCTATTTGTATCTGCCCACAACTTTTTTTTTCTTTTTTTCAAAGCTCCCTTCTTTGTTTTGGTTTATTTATTTATTTATTTATTTCTAGTCGCCCACTGTCCTTGACCTACTTTTCCTCTTTCTCTTTTTCTTTATCCTTAATTTTCCCCTTCCTTATCACTGTCTTTTTTCCTTTCTCCTTCTGTTTCCCTTTTCTTCCTTCTTTCCCCTCTCCTCCCCTGTCTCCCTGTCCAGCCTGAGTTGCTTGAGAGGTTGTTGGAGGAGATTCAGAACCTGAAGGCCACAGTTTTGTCTCAGGAGAAGAGAATCTGTGACTTGGAGAATAAGCTTTCCCAGTACACCAATGGCACTGACTGATGTGCACGTAAACACACCTTCTGAAGAACTGGTCTGAATTTCATAGAAACGTATTTCCCTTGCACTGTCAAGGAGTCACTCTCCCACATACTCAGCGTAACAGCATTGTTCCTTTAAAGGTGCCATTGTGTTGGAGCGAGAATGTGGACGATGTAAAAGCAAACTGACAACAAATTTGAACAAAATACATCCATATCTGAAAAAAAATCATTTTGTAGTTGAACATAATCCACATTCCAGTTTTAACATGATGTACCTTTAATGCTCTGGTGAAAAATGATCTAATAATATTCACAAACATTTACAGTGATTTGAAACGAATGAGAAGAGAGTGAAGTGATCTGAGGGAGCTTAGAGGGACAAGAGCAAGTTGTGTTAAAGTTGTGAAGTAAGTCAACACTGTTGCCACTTTTTTTCATAACAATGATTGAAATGGACAAATGTTGTAAAAGTGGGATGCTTCTTTTATTTTGTTAAATTGCATCTTCAAACTCTACTACAAAGTAATAAACACATACATACATGGCCTTAAAAGACACACACCAGACAAGCACACCGCTTCACAGATTTGTTTCACCCCCTTCCTCAGATGATCCCTGACCCGTTCATTTAATAAGACTCTGAAAACTTTTCAAAATGTAAATAGTGATAAAGGAAAAACCACAGAAAAAAATGTTGAACTTGTAGCAAAAATGTGAAAAACAAAGCGTTTTGTTTTCTGTAAAGGATTATACATTAGACACATTCTGACAACAATTAAAAAAGTGTTTTTTAAAAATCTGTCTGCCATTTCTTTTCCTGTTGAGAATTCATCACCTGCCCATGACATATGAAAGGCTGCACAGTGGCTCAGCTGTTTTTTTTTAACAATCCTAGGCTGTGGTTGTAGGAAACAGTTGATGATGAGCTCTCTTTTTCAAATTTAGGGTAAATGTTTTATTCAAATACAGTATATCACTCTATTATTCAGAGGACAAACTGCATCAGAATAGTGAATCATTCAATGAAAATTACCTTGAAATTATAAAACTGCATTTATCAATCTTGCCACTAGGAGGAAGACAAAGTCCACAACAAGCTGGGAGACACCACACATCAACATGAGTCTGTTTGACTAAGATTTTATAATTTACCCATCCATGTAAGGGTCCACATGCAGCCTAAAATATATGAGTGTATGGACTGCGGCCTTTGAAGTCTGATCTAACATCCATTATACATCCTTCAGACTCGGGGTGTCTGATAAATGTTTTTCAATATGCTCTTGTGGGAGAAGCACAAATGACTGGTGGGAAAACAGTCAAGGAGTCAGCCGAGGCACTCTGATGTCAGGGTGTGGCCAGCTTGCCTGGCAGGTAGCATAAACAGGTGGATAGGTGATCATGTGACCAATCAATGCATAAAGATACAAGTCATAAACAACGATAAAAATGTAAGACACGCAAAATAGCCGAATAAAACTGCACAACATGATTCACAGACCAGTGAATGCGACTGCTCTTGTTTTGTGCCTCACTAACGACTAACTTCATGTTACAATGCAGGGATTATGTAGGATCTCAGAGACTGAGTCATTTACTTGCTTTGGAAAGAAGGAGTGCTCTCTTACGAGTTAAATATAGCCTGACAATATATAATATATAATATATCTGACAAGGGCAACAGACTAACACTGAATCTGCCGGCGTGGCTCACATGCAAAAACTATTTTCATGCAAAAAGCCACATAGGCTTCGTGGCAGTGCACTCATTTCACACATGCTGTTGCTAGCATGTAACTCTATGGCATCTCAAAATAAATAGATTATATAAGAAATTATCATTTCGTAGAATAACTATCAGTCAGATGAACATCAGTCCAGTCCTCAAGAGGACAAGTTGTGCAGTGTTTCACAGTTTCACAGCTTCACAGTGCAACGGTCTCCTGCAGTTTTAAGTAGCTCCCATTTGGCAAGTTCTTTATTTGTTTTCCCCCTCACTGACTGTTACAACACCAGGGTAACACAACACATGGCTGCATTATCTCTCCTCTGGCTTCTCAGGGGTCATTGTATAGTTACTTGCAGTGCATTGACATAAACAATCAGCAGAGTCAGGAAAAGAAAGAAATGGCAGACTTAAGTTAAGTTAAGGTGCTAAGCTAGACTGAAGGTTTACTCTAAAGAAAGGTTTGGCCCAGGGCCCTGGTGTCACTGAACGCCTCCTTCAGTGAGTGTGTGGAGCCCGAGTGCCACGACACTGAGGCAGAGAAGCAGCGACTGAGTGACTTTGGTGGATAAAGAAATAGCAGCTGGTGGATTCTGCCGGATTGTGTAGAAACAGGAGCCAACATTACCCACATTGTCCACGACCAGCAGCTCCATGTCCGGCGCACAGCAAGACGAACTGTAGGACACCAGTGTTATGTTCTCGTTGTCAGGGTCCAGACTGGTGGTCATGGTCCCGTTTCCTTGTTTGAGACTGACACGATCCACGCCCGTCCCCTCAGCCCCGTCACTCACCCGGGCAGAGAGCGACCACGTCAGTGAGCTGCAGTTTCCGGAGCAGTTGGACTGAAGGCTGAGCAGCTCACACCGCGGCTCGGTGAAATCAGTCACCTGTGACAGGAGGACAAATCACATATGTTTAACATCAGTGATGCAACAGGTGAACACAAGCATGATGGGCTCAAATCGACCTTAGAATATAAAGTCTGGTAGTTTTCCATCAGTTTATCAACCATAACAGTTAGAAAAACAGAAGAAAAGGTAACACTTTAATATTTCCAGGTAACTTTTTGTAAATGTTTAAAAGAACTGTGTCATTTATTTGTAATTAAAAGAAAAACAATTAGGATATTTCACTGATGCACTGTCAGTTAATCACTAGTATAACTGACTTTAAAGGGATGGTTCAACATTTTGACAAATTGGCCCATTGACATAATCGCTATAGTCATAGCAGTAGGTTTGTTACCTTTAATTGTCGGTGCAGCTATTTTTAGAACGGCGGAGCAGAGCCGTGAGCTGCTCAGAGCTACGCTACAGAGGCTAATGGGATTTCTTCTCATTTTTCCCTCATCAAACTCATCAAATACACAATCCAACAACTTCAAAACGCTGTCATGGACAAGTTGTGACCTGCACATTCACCACGCTATGAGATAATAACGGAAGGTTGCAAGACAGAGTTGTTTTCGAGGCGAATGCAGAGAGTAGTTGCCGAAAAACTGCCCTCGACGCGAATGCGCATCAGCTGTTTTGGATGAATTTACCGCAAAAACAAATCCGTCTCATAATGTTCAGTGTCTCTGTAGTGTAGCTCTGCTTTGCCGTTCTAAAAATAGCTTGCACCAACAATTAAAGGAAACAGACCTACTTCTAAGACTATAGGGATTATGGCAATGGGCCGATTTGCCAAAATGTTGAACTATCCCTTTAAGTTAGTGCACAGCAGATCAGCTGACCGTCTGAAAACGTTCAACTTTGATGTGAACAATAAGTTTGAACGTGGAGTATTACCGTGTTAACCACAGAGAAGCGCAGCACGATATAGTTGGTGTCTGTGCCGTTCGGAGCCTCAGCCTCGATGGTGAGGGTGACCCCAGTACCAGACGGGGTGTTCAGAGGTGCAGAGAGGGTCACTGTGCCATTATTGCTGTTCCCACTCTCCACCACTAAACTGGCTGGTGAGGTTGAGTCAAAGTTTTGGCTGTTGGTGGCTCGGATGGTGAAATTTCCTCCTGTTCCATTGGTCGTCACGGAGAAGGGCACAGAGAACGGCGTTCCTGGCTCCAAGATGCTGTTTGAATCGGCCTAAATACAGAGGGAATCAGACAAGAGAGCACGTTTGTAGAGATGAATTATTTTTATAAAGTGAACATTCAAAGTTTCTGCTGTTACGTCTCCTGTGGCGGTCTGTGATGATGGCTACTAACTGTAATGGTCAGATTGGAGGCTCTGAAGTTGGTAGGTGACTGCCTTTGGAAGACGATGGAAGCTCTGGGGGAAATGCTCTCATTCAGCCCCTTCACCCGCACAACAAACTCCACTGATGGGATCCGCTCAACCAGAACCAAGAAGTTTCCACTCCCCTGTGGGAACACATCTCCTTTAATCTCTCCCGTCCCCGCCGTTTCAACCAGAGTGGCTTCTGTCAGCACCGCCGAGTCACTCCCCGTCAGAGACACCATCAAGCTGCCATTCACACCTTAAAGACATAGGAGCATCGTCGTGTCTTCTTTGATGACATTTAGCACTTCATTTAATTCAGATTCTTGACATTCCTTTTACCAGCTCTGGGACGTGAGTCAAGATCATCAAACCCTGAGAATGGGCCCTGAGAAGCCTCCAGAAAGTCAAACAGAAAGTCAAGAGGACTCTGACCTGCAAGTCACATGGAAAAAAGAAGTTCAAAACAAGGAACGCAACACTTAACATCAAGAGTAAACGTGAGGCTGTGGAGGAAGTGACAGAGAATGCTGTTGGACTTGAGCCAACAGGTGTGCAAACAATGACTCAGCCATGATTTGTTTCTTTATTCAGTTTTCTACAAAGCTGAGATTGGCGTGCAGTCGGTTATTTCTTATCATTCATCAGTAAAATATGCTGTGGGTGGTCAAGGCCTTTTGAACAGTGCAGGTTCTAGACGATTACAA
Source organism: Trachurus japonicus (assembly GCF_045865225.1). Classification (NCBI taxonomy): domain Eukaryota; kingdom Metazoa; phylum Chordata; class Actinopteri; order Carangiformes; family Carangidae; genus Trachurus; species Trachurus japonicus. The sequence goes on along the minus strand of NC_140920.1, from coordinate 26,260,637 downwards.
TTTCAGATTAAAAGTTTTGTTCGGGTGTGTCAGTGGCGTGGGTGGGGAATTACCTTCCTGCACACATGAGGAACACAAACTCCATCCAAACCACAACTATAAAGATTTGGCCTTTGGGGTAAGTGACAATTAGGACTCACCCATGACTTTCACAAATACACACAGGCTTTCATTTTGTGCTAAATTAAATCAATCAATCAATCATCTCACCTATAACCTTCAGAGTGTAGGGGTTAGCTGACATCATTCGTATTTCCCATTGTCCTGTTTGTTTTTGGAGTTGCAGAGTCTTGAAGTTTCCCACTGACTGGGACGAAGTGATCAGTGATCCTGATGTGTCGCTGCTTTGCTGAGATTCACCTTCAAACACAAACTAAACATCAGCGCATTGACACTAAACACTTGTCTGATTATGATGATTAAGATGTGCTGGATTGGAGGCCTATTTCTGAAACTCGATACATGTTCTTTTTTTCTCTTTGAACAAATGCAAAAAAATCCAATATGATCAGAGGGGTCACCTCTGAAATCCAGCTTCATTACATAAATGAAGCAAACTGAGCCAGTGTTCCACAATTGTATATTGCGATCACTCGAAATTGAAATATTGAGGTCCTGATGCTAAAAGAATACACATCAATAATACACATAATAACTGTGGCCCTCATAAGGAGAGAAGATAACATTTAGAGCGGCAGAGTTACCTGTGGGGCTGATGAGAGTGAACGTGACGGATCTCCCAGTGATGTAAACCATGGGGTTCGTTACGGATTCATCAACCATAAATGTGAAATTATCTGCCTTCCCTGGGCTCCGGGCTGCCTGCAGCAGCGTCACCTAAGAAACCACATGGCACAGATGACACAGCTGACATCTTTGATAGGACAACACAAACTAGCAGTGACATCTCTATGTTATTACCAAGGAGGAGCTGGAGGACTCTGTTATGATGCTGGTGGCCACGAGGAGCTCGCTCTTTGTGACCTCAATAGCCTGACCTCCGGATGCCTGAGCCAGGTCTCTGTACAGCTGGGCGTCTGACTCTGATATCGCTCTCTGCTGCTGCTGGACGGAACCGCGCCGTCTCCGTCGATTGGTCACTGTTGTGTCAGTGACCATGAAGTTCACCTGGGGAAACGAAAAGTGAATAACATTAGGGATAACCAAATCAGGGAGAGATTGATGTGAGCGACATGCAAAAAGAATCTTCCACATGAATGTGTTCCTGTTCATGTTTGCATAACTCATTCACCAGGAATGAATCTGCTCATTAGTCATGCAATTATTCTATAAAGTTAAATTAAAGCAGAAGTAAGCGGAATATTTGTGTTAATATAAGTCTTAAATAGTTATATTTTCCGACAGCAATCACTTATATAGAGTGTTTGGTCTGAAACACGGGTCTGTCAGTCACTCTGCTCTGCTGTAAGCCGAGGAGAAAACTTTCCTTGTATCCTACAACCTTTATCCAATGAGGAAAGAGAACAGCATAAAGGGGCGGTCCTCTCTGTGTGTGCAGCCAAGGGATGCGCGTGAATGTGGTGACGTAGGGACGAGGGCGGGGACTGCTAACTACATCAGCTGACAAGAAGTTAGCCAAAACGACCGGATCGCGTACTTCTGCTTTAACTTGACCAGCATGTTTGCCCACCAGTCAGTCACTAACTGGCAGTATGAACAAAACCATGAAACAATAAGAGCACCTTGAATTGTTCTAAAGGAGCTAATTCTAAGTCTTCAGAGCAGCCTGGGCGCTACAGTGACTCCATATCATAGTAAGGAGGACAATCCAGCTGCTTAGCATGCTAACTTCGCTAAGAGAAATGTAATGAGAAACAGAAGCAAAAAAAAAGCAGCAAAATGAAGTTTGATGGTAAGTAAACAGCTGTTAATTCTCACTCTGGCTTTGTATATCACTCACCACTGTCTGGGTCCGCTCGATGAGTGCGATCACTGCATTTTTCAGGTCTTTGTCTTTAGCAGGTGCATCAGTGAAGAGGAAGATCTCTGAATTGAAAGGGGCAGAACTTAAAGCCAGCTGGATGAGGAAACAGGATGGGGGAAAGAAAGGGTCATTTTTTAAACTGTTTCAGCAGCTGTTTGGGGCAGATTCTGACATAATCTTGGAGACACGACAGAACCTGAAGCCCAGAGAGAGTCAGCTCCTCGTTGTCTCCTCCACCCTCTGCTGACAGTAAATTGATAGCGTTCATGAAGGCTGTGGAGTCTGTAGTCCTTATCAGCGGCCCGACATCTTTAGGAGGACAGAAAATGGAATGTATTTTACCCCTCAGCTTCACAAAAATTTGACAGAACAAACAGGTGATATGACATAGCCTATCTGTGGCATCTTTAAGACCCTATACCTGGATCATTGAACGGTACAAGAATGTAAAGTGAGGGTTCATCATCTGTTCCCGCTTTGCTGCTGATTATAGAGGAAGTGACGTTCTTCACTGTTGCGATGTCATCACTCATGCTTTTTGTGGTGTCGATCACAAAACACAGAGCTTTACTGGATCCCTTGAAGATGCCCATCATCCTGAGGGATGGAGAGATGAGGATTAAGGTGCTTTAAAAAAAAAAAAAAACACAACCTAATGTGTCTGAAACATGCAGAGTGGGCCTCATACTGGAGGAACGGTCTGTCACCAGCTGCACTTCGAACGTCCTCCAGCAGCTGACTGGTTGCAGCTATCGCCACATTTGCCGCCTCAGTGTGGAGGTGTCCATGACTGGCATCAAAAGTGTCTTTGTTGATCCCACCTGTAGGCTCAATCGTACTTGTCTGATCAATCGCTCCTCCGTGGCTGCATTTTCCTGTTCAACAAAGACACATCTCTTGGTTTTTCAAGTAATACCTGACTTTTCTGAGGCACAACCACAGAGAGCCAGTTCAAGGATCATTACCTTGTGTGTGGCAGAGATAGGGGTGGAAAATATCCCAGGCAGAAAATACAACAACGAGGGAAAAGGCCACATGAGTAGGTGCAACAACAAAGGGGAAACAAAGTTCACATATGACTCAGCATGCTGCCACACCTTCTAATCTACTGTCATATTCATGTTTGATTTCATGTGCACATTTGCTTTGTTTTACCTGCCTATTTTATTTATTTTAATTACCCTTTGTACAACACTTTTTGTACAACACCTGTTTAAATGGCTGTTCACATTAAATACCCAGGTACCACACTGATATGTCATAAAGTATGTAATATAGAAAATGTTGATCTCCCTGTTGACAAAATGCTGTGGCATTCCTGGCTGTATAATTTAGGGCAATGGTTCTCAAACTTTTTTTTACATCAAGGGCCCCTAAATTGACACAAATTAGACCACAGACCCCCATTGGACAACATTTTGAAACAAATACCAGAAATACACAAATATTTGTTCTGAGACTGAATAACGTTACTTTTTTTAGTCAATGTACGTTTAAATTACTGCCAATGGCATGATTTTTTTGAAAAATTTCAAGAAACTTCTGGAAGAAAATGTAATATTTCTAGAAAAAAAATTGCTAACATTTTGAGAAAAAGTTGGGGACCCCCTTGAACCCTTTCAAGGACCCCTGGGGGTCCCCGGACTGGCGGTCCCCACTCTGAGAACCACTGATTGAGGGTATTTACCTCTTGGTTTGGTTGAGACTATAGGGATCACACCAAAATACCCCGAGGTCAGGACCCTCTGCTGGATGATGTCCTCCAGAATGTTGTTCCTGCAGTCGTCTCCGTCACAGCTGCGGCATGTCGCCCTGCTTATGTCTGTGGGAAATATCGTCAACCAGACATTGTGCATATGTTTTCCACCAGTCAAATAATATCTCTGCAATCACACCACGAAACTGCATTCCTCATCAGTCTTGCTATTTGCTAACACAGCCAAACACAGATCTGCATCACATTATACCCTTTGTTTACCTGCTATGTTCCCAATGCTGGTGTCCAATCTGATCAGATTTGGGTTTGGGAGGTTGTTCCCCATTTCCACCCAGTTACTGTGACTGTAGAAATCCTATACGATGACAGAAGAAGATGGATTCAGTCTTCAAATGTAAATCAGCTTTTAAAGCAATACTGTTGCTTTTAAAAGTTATGATAAAAACCTGTAAAGGATGTAAAATCTCTCCCAGTTTCTCCCTTGCTGCCTCATAATCCTCTTGCTTGTTGCTGGCTTTCACAGCTCGTAGTCCCTGTGTGATGATTCTCCTTCCACCGACAAACATTTCTTCATCAAAGTGGAAGCTTGCATTAAAGGCATGACGGAGGTCCACTCTTACGTTCCTCAATATGATGGACAGAATGGCTTGGCGGAAAGTCTTAGATGATGTTGGTGCATTACAGGCAAAAGCAACAGCTTCTGCAGTGAACGGCTGTGGCTAAACAAAGAGAGGAAGTCAAATCACTCCAGGCATTTAACAGAGATGGACTCATTTCTTGTGAATAATGACTAAGTGGCATGAATGCTTACTGGAAATGTGAATCCGGCTCCCTCAGCTTGAGCCAGAGCACGGCACACCTGCACAGTGGCGTTTAAAATGGCGCTCTCAGTGATTTCCAGGTGATCCAGAGCGTCGCCTGGCAATATCCCAAACCCATGAGCTCCAGTGTGCAGGAGCAGGAGACACAACACAGCCACGTCTGAAGACATCCTGAAAGCTGAAGATTGCAACACATTTGATAGTCAAATTTCCATCAGTGGTTCCTGGCACAGGCCACAACACTCATGGGTGTGTATTCTTCTTGATTAGTTTCAATCAAATGTTTGGTTTCTTCACAAAGATGCGTCATTTGTCACAAATGCTGCAGGCAAAGGAGTGTAATTTTCCCTTGTAGTCTTTTTCACTGATAACGTTTAAAAGCACAGATGATCTTGGACATGACTCTGTAACCCTGATAATGAAATCAATAATTCCAACCACTGGTCAGCAGCTACTACTACACTGTGTTTCTAGGTACAATTAAAAATAATAATAATGATCAACTGAAGCAAATTGATTGTCAATGACCCAAACATTGTATGAACCCCAAACCATAACACTTAATTCACACCTCTTTACAACAACCTACTTTATGTAATACACTTATTTTCCAGTTATACACAAGCATTTTCTATCTGTATAAATACAATATCTGGTTTTATTGAGCACTCCCCTCACATTTACATATCTATCTTACTTTTCAAAATGTATCTTAACTTTATTTATTACTTGTGAAAATACTTTTTTTTTTTTTTTAGAATATGTCAAGAATCTCCATAGGAAGTCTGTGCAATGTGATAGAAATGTATACTGTCTCTATTTTACAACCTGTAATAATGAGTTAAAAGGGCACTCTACCTGAGGTCTTGAGGCTGTGCTGCACTGCTGTCTGTAATCATACCTATCACCTGCTTGACAGCGCCAGAGACAGGGTGGGGAAATAAAAACTTGCTAAACCTGTTTGGTATGATACACGCTGGTCTGGTCAGGATGGCATCACACTATCCAACTCACATGGACCAGAGGACATAATGCTGGTGGACACTACTGCAGTAGCACTGAGGGGTGACAATAAAACACAATGATTAACAGATACAATGAGAATTAAGTTTCAATTCCACAATCTTCCGCTTGAGCAATACAATTGTTTTATTTACATATTTCTCTTTTCCAGCGAGGATTGTCTGTTGCTTACTGTGCATTTTTTTGTGTGAGTGACTGATGTGAAACCTGCAGGTTATTTCTTTTGCACATTTCTGTTTGTTTTTCCAAAGCAAATGCTACAGGCAGACGCTCTAGTCTACACATACATATTAAGTTAAGCAACTTATAATAATTTTGCGACTGTTGGGAGAAGCAAACCAGAGCTCTACATTGTGACTGTGAGAACATTTGGGAACACAATATGACAATGACTTTTTCACTTTCACTCTCATGACAGCAGGTTGACTGATAGCATATAGGTAATTATGTGATGCATATTGGATCAGAACTATGATTGGTCGCTGATAGGAAGTAGCCTACAGATAGCAAAAAGATGATGATGATGATGATGATGATGATGATGATGATGATGATGAATGAACAAAAGCAAATTCCTGTGTGTCAACCTTTCAGCCATGACAGACGCCACCTGCAAGAATTTCTATAACAACCTCAACTGACACGTGAAACGCCCCGGTTGCTCATTATTACAAACATGCCTAATGTAACTTACCTGAGTAAAATGGAACTTATAGTGTCCAACAACTTCTAGTTATAGATGACTGCTGTACATGTTGAAATGCCAAAAGTGACACAACACAAATCATCCACACTCCATACACACCAGTAGTGCATTGGGTAGTCGAGTGCATCTCATCCACTGGTTTCATGTTACAGTGACTGCACCTACAGTCAGAGGTAAAGTGTAAAGTGCATCTGCATCTGACCACCCACTCTGCCTTTAACATGACACCTGACACAATAGAGAGACAGTGGCTGCTGTTGAAAAATATTCCAGGCGAGCTGTGCCACATTTGGCCAATTAAGACAGCTTTGTGAAAAAGTAGGGTAACTAGAAAATGCATTTCCTGAAGGAAATACGGGTGAATGCTGAAAGCTGGAAGCTGAATGAGCTGAATAAATTGTTGAAACTATGCTGAATTAAGTTAAGAAACTGCTGAAGAAATCTTGAAGAGATGAAACAATATATGAAGAGTATGAAATGGTTTGAAATTACTTGAATTGTTGAAGATCAGTATGAAGAAATTGAAAGTCTGAAGTCTACTCAAATTTACTTAAAACTGACAGTTTGAAAACATTTTTGAACCATTACTAATGTAGATTAAACACTATCTGAATAGTTAAAGTAGAAGATGAAAGATGGAGGATGTATGAAATGGGGGGTATTACTTGAATTAATGAAGAATAGTATGAATGAATTGAAAAGCTTGAGTCTACTCAAAGAAGTTTAAAACTGGTGGCTTGAAAACATTGTTGAACCATCATTTGTTGAACAAATATAAATAAAGATGAAGCAATACCTGAAGAGTATAACTTGTAAGCAGGAGGCTGAATGATATGGAATGGATGCATTTGTTGTTATTTAAAACAGTTAGAAATTTTTTTTTGAACCATTACTAATATAGATGAAACAATATCTGAAGTGTAAAAGTAGAAAAATATAGAAGCAGTTACAATCCGTTAAAGGGCAGAATAACTAAAAATAACTTTAACATATCTGAAGGGTAAAAGTTAAACATGTTAATAAAAAGTTTGAGGAAAATGTAGAAATCGTGCATCTTTATAGTTTAACAGTTGAATGGTTGAAATCTGAAAAAGGTGAGAAAAAAATTAAAAAGAAGAACTTAAAATTAGGATGTTGGAAAATTGCTTGAATTTTTGAAGATTGGTGTGGAAAAAATAGGTCTACTCAAATGATTAAATATATTAAGAGCTTGAAAGTATTTGTTGAACAAATATGTATAAAAATGAAGCAATACCTGAAGTGTATAACTTGTAAGCAAGAGACTGAATGATAGGGAATCCCAGAATTGTTTAAGTGTAAAAAATAGTGTGAAAATATAAATTTATAAATGAAAAATATGAAACTCCTTACATGGTGGAGAAATGGCCTGAATTGTTGGAATTAATGAGGAAAAAGTCCAAGTCGTTCAAAGTAAAATGTAAGGATTGAAGGTGGAAAAGTCTAAAGTCAGGACATGAAGAAGCTCCAAATCCTGAAATATCCATTATGAGAACTGGGGTATATATAGAAATGGGGTAGAAACAAGGAAACAAGGAATGAAGTAAAAAGAAAGAGAAAGGGAGTAGAAAGAAAGAAAGAAAGAAAGAAAGAGACTGAATGATGCCAGAATTGTTTAAGATACGTTTAAAAAAAGAGTGTGAAGATATACATTCATAAATGAAAAATGTGAAAGTCCTTAAATGGTCTGAATTGTTGGAATTAATGAGAAAAAGTTCAAGTCCTTCAAAGTAAAGGGTTAAAGAGGAAAGTCAGGACATGAAGAAGCTCCAAATCCTGAAATCTCCATTACAAGAATAAACTGAAATGTAAGAGAAATAAATTATTAGAGATGTTTAAAAATTCCCCTCAAAGATATGAACTCATTTAGAGGCTGATTATGAGCTGTAAGCCAGTGTGTCTCTGTGGTTGTGTGTCTCTCTGTGTGTGTGTGTGTGTGTGTGTGTGTGTGTGTGTGTGTGTGTGTGTGTGTGTGTGTGTGTGTGTGTGTGTGTGTGTGTGTGTGTGTGTGTGTGTCTCTCTCTCTCTGTCTGCACCACACAGAGCAGAGCAGTGAGATTTGAGCTCTGTGCAGCTCCGAACAACAGCCTCTGAAAAGAGAACCATACCTCTTACCAGAATGTGGTCATGACTATCGGGGCAAGGAGACCTTCCTGAGCGAGCCAATGTGCATTAAATGTTTGTAGGACAAAAACTTTTCTCACAGTCGCAGGAAAGATAAGGAGGTCATTTCTGCTTTTCTCAGAAAATCTGCTCCTACTTTACAATGTGAGTCAATGAGAGGAAGAGAGGGAACTGGCTGCACTTAGAGGCTCCCAGTTTAAATTCTGTTAGCCTCTCTGCGTTTTCGAGCACACTGTGAGACACAGCACAAGTTTGTCTACCAAAGTGGGGGAAAATTATGTGTCTAGAAAGAAATTTGTGGCCGTGGTGACAGGATAGAGAGCAAAGTGTCAGAGGATTTTTAGACTCTCTGTCACTCTAGCTGATGTCATCACCACTCTAGCTCTGAAAATTCCGTGCCATTGACTTGCATGTTAAATTTGAATTTTGTCAAAAAATGATCATGAACAGTTGAAGGGTACTGATCAATAACGGTAGAAGATATGAAAAAGTTGAATGTACCGTGAATACTTGAAAGTTTTGTGAACGTTTTAAAAGTTGAATGAAGTCTGTAGGTGAAAGTATGTTGAAGCAGTTGAAGTTCAAAGAAGGAGAAGATTTGAAGAGTTTGAAGACTGTTTCAATGTATTCCTATGGGAAAAAAATTTCAATAAAGTTTGAATATTTTGAAAAGTATGAATGATATGAAAAAGTTGAATGTAAGCCGGAATATCCTGAAGAAGACGCACGTTTTGATATATGAATTGTTTGAATATTATGAAGTATGAAGAAGTAGTTGAAGGCCAAAAAAGGGAAGAAGTAAGAATAATAATAACTAGAAAATGCATTTCCTGAAGGAAATACGGGTGAATGCTGAAAGCTGGAAGCTGAATGAGCTGAAAAAATTGTTGAAACTATGCTGAATTAAGTTAAGAAACTGCTGAAGAAATCTTGAATATATGAAGAGTATGAAATGGTTTGAAATTACTTGAATTGTTGAAGATCAGTATGAAGAAATTGAAAGTCTGAAGTCTACTCAGATTTACTTAACACTGACAGTTTGAAAACATTTTTGAACCATTACTAATGTAGATTAAACAATATCTGAATAGTAAAAGTAGAAGATGAAAGATGGAGGATGTATGAAATGGGTGCTAATTACTTGAATTAGTGAAGAATAGTATGAATGAATTGAAAGGTTAAAGTGCACTCAGATTTATTTAAAACAGTTTGAAAACATTTTTTGAACCATTACTAATATAGATGAAACAATATCTAAAGAGTAAAAGTAGAAGATGAAAGCTGGAGGATGTATGAAATGGGTGCTAATTACTTGAATTAGTGAAGAATAGTATGAATGAATTGAAAGGTTAAAGTGCACAATTTATTTAAAACAGTTTGATAACATTTTTTGAACCATTACTAATATAGATGAAACAATATCTAAAGAGTAAAAGTAGAAGATGAAAGCTGGAGGATGTATGAAATGGGTGGTAATTACTTGAATTAGTAAAGAATAGTATGAATGAGGTGGAAAAGAGGTGGAAAAATTGTTGAAGATCAGTATGAAGAAATTGAAAGTCTGAAGTCTACTCAGATTTACTTAAAACTGACAGTTTGAAAACATTTTTGAACCATTACTAATGTAGATTAAACAATATCTGAATAGTAAAAGTAGAAGATGAAAGATGAAGGATGTATGAAATGGGTGCTAATTACTTGAATTAGTGAAGAATAGTATGAATGAATTGAAAGGTTAAAGTGCACAATTTATTTGAAACAGTTTGAAAACATTTTTTGAACCATTACTAATATAGATGAAACAATATCTGAAGTGTAAAAGTAGAATAGTTACAATCCGTTAAAGGGCAGAATAACTAAAAATAACTACAACATATCTGAAGGGTAAAAGTTAAACAAGGAAAATGTAGAAATCGCAAATTTATAGTTTAATAGTTGAATGGTTGAAATCTGAAATAGGTGAGAAAATATTAAAAAGTAAAACTTATAAGAAGGATGTCGAATTTGTATGAAATGTTTGGAAAATTGCTCGAATTTGTGAAGATTAGTATGAAAAAATTAACATTTAAGTCTTCTCAAATAAATAAATATATTATTAACAGCTTGAAAGAATTTGTTGAACAAATGTGTATAAAGATGAAGCAATACCTGAAGTGTAGGCTATAACTTGTGAGCAGGAGGCTGAATGATATGGAATGGATGCAAATGCCAGAATTGTTTAAGACAAGTGTAAAAAAAAAAGTGTGAAGATATATTTTATGAATGAAAAATGCGAAAGTCCTTAAATGATTGAGAAATGGTCTGAATTGTTGGAATTAATGAGAAAAAGTTCAAGCCCTTCAAAGTAAAGGGTTAAAGAGGAAAGTCAGGACATTGTGTGTGTGTGTGTGTCTCTCTCTCTCTGTCTGCACCACACAGAGCAGAGCAGTGAGATTTGAGCTCTGTGCAGCTCCTCAAAAAATGATCATGAACAGTTGAAGGGTACTGATCAATAACTATACTTGTTAGGATGGTCTTATCTGTCATAAACACGTTTTTTTTTTTTTAATTATTCAAAACATTCGGCATTTATACACAAAAACATGAATGGGATATTGTATTACACATTTTTACACACAATGCTATTGACTATTACAGCAATGCCCCCTTGTGGCGAAGACGCACAGTCGAGCACATGCACAAATCCTGAGTCAGTACATGTCAACATGTACCGTGAGCGTGTAGCAGGAAGGAGATCAATTTAAAGTTGAGAGAAGCTCAACTTTATGCAAATGAGCAGCGATGCAAAAGCAGCAGCCAATTGCAGACTCACTCAGACAGTTGAGTTGAAGATAGTCTCTGGTTTCCCGGAGCTATATGATGTACCCCTGTTTATCTATCGAGACATCAAGAAAAATACAATAGGAAACGCAACTTTAAAACACCACTGTTTACAATTACATGTAGTGTCGTGGAAATTCTCTGTTGCTGCTGCTGGTGAAAAATGAAATATTGACTTGCCGGCCATCATGATTTTATTTCCTTGCAAGGAAAGGTCAGTTCAAACCCAAGTGGGTGATGGTAAAGAAAAGACAAAGACAATGGGAAAACCTAAACATTTATAGCTGAGGGAAGGTCCACTTTTGGGGTGTGTTTGTGTCCTTTGGCCGGCCCCTTCCCTGATTGTGTTTTCACACCCTCACCTTTGAAGGTATCATCACCGGTCTCCCGAGGTATGGAGTTAAGAGATACAATTTAAAATACAAAGGGGTTTGAGTGTGAATTAGGAAGTGGGAAGTTGGGCATCACAGATGGTTAAGTGTAAAGGAACTTGAATTTACAATTGCAGAAGGAAGTCTGGGAAAGTAGGGTGTAGGAACATCTCAAGTGATTAAAACAAAGGAATATTAAGATTTACCATTACAGTAGATAATGTAGATAATGATGGTGGTAATGTGTCTACATATTGGCTACAGTGCAGGCTACATCTTGTGAGATTTTGCCCCTCTGCTTTCTGTGTGGCCTGGTGCCCCTGAACACTGATGAGGTGCCTCGTAAAAAAAAAAAAACAGAACTGCTCTTTGGCATTGCTCAGAATGGTAACACATGCATGATAAATAAATAAATAAGATAAAATGTATCTCTTTAAGCGGGATACACTATATCGTTTTGACCTGATAAAGTTACATAAGTGTTTGAAACATGTAACACAAGGGTTATTTATTGTGACATATGAGTGAGGGATGCTTATTTTTCTTCCACTAGATGGAGCTCTAATACTTTGCCAATGTTAGGCATGCTCATGCTGTCTGCTCCCTCGATGTGGAATGACATAACAGTTTGTGTGCAGCCTAATACTTGCATATGTGGTTTTATTTCATTTTTATATCACATATTGGTGATTTTAATCAATAACAAAGTGAACAAATAAAAGCCTGCTGAAGGCTGCAGTATATGAAGAAATTGCTGAAGCAATGCTGAAGTGGCTGAAGCTTTACCTGAAAGGTAGAACTCACAGTAAAGGCTGAGAGATACAGTAGTAGTAGTAGTAGTAGTAGAGGCAATGTTTAAAAGGCGGAGGAAAATGCTAAAATCCTAGTTGAAGAGTTGGTAGGGTGGAAAAATCTGAAAAACTGAAGCTTATTCAATTGTATTGAAAACAGTTGAAGCAATATAAGTATAACTGAGGCAATAACTTAAGATTGTAAATCCTAAAATGGTTGAATAAAGAGCTGAATTGTTGAATCAAGAACTGTTAAAATCCTTTAAGCCAAAGTGTAACAGCTGAAGAGGTGGAAAAGCCAAAAGTCAGGACATGTAGCCTATAGGCTCAAAATCCTTAAGTTATCATTACATGAATAAACTGAAATGTACAGAAAAACATTGTTGAAGATGTTTAAAAAATCGCCTCAAATGTAATAAATCGTTGAGGGTCTGATTCACACAGATCATGTAGCAGAGAGAAAAATATCAAGGCTTCAGTCTGTGGCTCCATCATAGCTACAGGGTCTCTGTCAACATGGGAATCAAACCCATGACTTTAACACAGGCATGGGTAAACAAAGACCTGCGGGCCATATGCCGCCCATCAAATACTGGTACAAAATTGGCCAAACTGGCCAAACTAGCAAAGACCACAAAGTTTGATGCACTGGCAAAAAGGGTGACCAACAACACTGCTCCCACTGAAACTGAATGTAGGTTTAATTTTCTTTTACTTTGAGGTAATGGGTTTTACATGTAATTTATTTTAGTTCCCATTTCCCACCAACATTCTCCATCTATCTGATACTAAGCCAAAAAGTTTGCCCACCCCTGCCTTAACATCAAGACTGACACATCATAAAGACAGTGCTGATCGGACGCAAACACTGACATTAAGATCTGTCAACATCTGTGTGCGTGTGAGTCGGTATGCTACTGCATAAGAGCTCTGCCCCACCCTCCGACACGCACAGAGGTGCAGTCGAAACAGTTACAAAACACCAATTACCAAGGTCTAAATCAGGTGAAATAACAAATATGAAATCTGTTGTCATGGTACTGTCTGGTATCCAGAGTAGAACCGAAAATGTCTGGTGAGTTTTGATGGAGGATGAATTTTGAAAATGAGGTGTGTCCCTCGGACATTTGGCTAGAAAGATTTTAGAATAGAAAGGCTTTTACTGTCATTGTTTTACAAATGCAATGAAATTAAGTGCACAACTTCTAATGGTGTTCATCTTGTGATTTGTGTGTGTTTTACGTGCTGTTTTTGAATCTATTGATGTGGGTTTTGAGTGACCTGAAGCGCCTGCCAGAGGTCAGCAGGTCAACATGAACTGTCTTGGATGAATTTGACAGTATATATATATATATATCCAAATGATGAACGGTATATATGATATCAATATATTTCCTTATAGACATGTGGCTAGAAAGATGATTAGATAAAACAGATCACGAAAATGAGGACTTCATTACGGTCCTGCACCTGAGCATCGGTGTGTAGCCTAGGCTGGTGGAGCAGGTCTGTTCCAAGTTTTCACTTAGTCATAGGTCACATACCAGACAAACTCAGGTGCAGTATAGTATGTCCTCACTAGCGTCATCTGATTACGTCAGCTGATAGTCATAGGTCATAGTCATAGGTCACTGTATGTTTCATAATATTATGTAAGTATATTTATAGAGACAACAATCACCTTTTGCTGCATAAGATGAAAGCTATAGAACGACAGGTTGTTTTGATGAGGAGGTGTGCAGGGGTCATAGAATTATATAAAATACAAAATTGTAAAGCTCAATAAATTAGGATGTGGCACTTTATAGTGAACAGAGGGAATGATCTTTTTTAGGAACACAATACAGTAGGTGTATTCTTCTTCTTCTTCCAAGGAAATCCTACATCCTATTAAAACTTTCACCAAAATGTAGCCCCAATACTGCTGAAACGTTTGTCCACTTAAACTCATTACAAGTTATGAAGTACATCACTCTGTTTTTTTTTCAATAACTGTAAAACTTATAAAACCTATCTCCTCCCACAATTTTTGCTCAATTGTCACCAAACATCTCCAGACTGTCCTCCACAAAACTAGTTTCTTGGATTTTTGATTTATCAAAAATTGAGCCTACAGTGCATGAAAACGTTTGACTGTAAACACTACTGTAAACATATACAATCCAATTCTTGCTAAATACATTTTCAATCTTCCTGAACAAAATTGACAATATTTTGGAGTCATGGTTGATGAAGTTTGGCAAATATCTGAATTTTATGTCAAAAACTGAATTTTCTAGAACATTTTGAATTCTGCTCTCATGGGAACAACTGCAGTCAATGTAAGAGTTTTTAAACATCAGATTTTCTCTTGTGAAGCAAAACACTTATCATTAAAAACAAATCACCAACATTCCCATGCTGTCAAGATAGAATTGATCTATTATCAGATTTTTGTAAAGTTCACAGAATTTCTGACATTTTGACATTTTTGAAATCTGCCTTGACACCTGCTGCCAGGCTTTGACTCCTGAGTCTATTTGAGAAGACACACACCATGTCTCACTCACAGACAATTAGCTCAGTGAGTTAGGAGTTAGGAGTTGGTTCTTGGTGTCAGAGGATGGGGGTTCAAGCCCCAAGGAGGGAGTTGTATAACACATCAAAATAATACCAGATGGTTTTTGTGAAACAAATCTACAAAATCTGAGAGTCATAGGTGATGTTTGACAAATACATATCAGAATTTTACCTCAAAAACTGATTTTTCTTTTTACAGTGGTTTCAAATCTGCCTCCACGACAGTGAATGGCTTACTCAATTTGTGAAGCCACTGTTGAACTGCCACTTGCCAATTAGCTCAGTGCGGTCTTTGGTTCTAGAAGTTGCAGGTTCAACTGGTGTAAAATTAACACTAGAAAATTTCCTCTGGGAAATTTTGATAGGCCCACGGGGGGCTACTGCCGGGCATTCCATCTCTGTCAACATGGGAATCAAACCCAACTTTAATCACATGAAGGTCCCTATAGCATGTTTCCTATGACTGAGTGAAACTCAGAAGAAACCTGCTCAGGCTGGTGGAGCAGGTCTGTTTCAAGTTTTCATTTAATCATAGGTCACAAACCACCAGGCACGCCAACACCCAGCTACAGTACAGGACAGTATAGATGTCCTCACTAACGTCATCTGATCTCGTCATTGAGTGGAGGACATGATGGCTGCCTGTCAGTATTAAACTTATAATTAAATGATATAGCAACATTTTTCACTAATGCCACCCTTCATCTGTTGGTGGCAACCAAGATGATGTTTAATTTATTTAGAAAGACAAGTCACCTAATGCTGCATAAGATGAAAGCTAGACCCACAGTTGTTCATTTACTATTCACACAGATTTATTGAATGGTGTTGATTTAGTATCAGTTGGTCAATCTTAAAGAAATACAGTAGTCATTAGGATGTACAACATGGTTGCAATAAAACAAAAATGCAATGAAACAAAAATGTCAAATGTCAGCTCCTTAGAAATACTAAAAAATAAATAAATATGATTAATAGCAGAGCTGTTGTATTACTTGGCATAGATTTTGCTATATGTAGCTAATAAAACAGCAATTGAGCAAAAGCTTCCCCACACCAGTGTTTCCCAGTCAATTTGTGTCTTTACTGATACATTATGAACATGTAAAGAGTCAGCTGATGTCAATTCCAGATGAAAGACTGAGCCCTAGAATTGTGACACTAAGGCAAAGAAGAAGAGACTGAGCAGCTTTGGTTGATGAAGACGCCTCAGGAGCTGCTGTCGCAGGCTGTGAAGTGGTGACATCTTCCCGGAGAGTGTAGAAACAGGAGTCGACATTGCCCACCCGATCCACAACCACTATCTCAACATCAGGTGAACAGCAAGAGGCTTTGTACGACACCAACGTGGTATTCTCATTTTCAGGAGCCAGAGTGGTGTTCATGGCCCCATTGCCTTGTCTGAGGCTGACATGTCCGATGCCTGACTCCTCAGGCCCATCAGTCACCTGAACAGACAGCTCCCATGTGGCACTGCAGTTTGTAGAGCAGCTGCTGGGCTTAGGGGTCAGCCGCTGACACACTGGTGGAGTGAAATCAGTCACCTGCACAGAGAGTAAGTACACAAACTCAGCAACCTGCTTTAACACTGATTAAAATGTGACTTTCTTCCTCAAATGGACAGTTACCCTGGTGAGGACAGTGAAAAGCAGCACAACGTAGTTGGTGTCTCCACTTCCAGAAGCAGTGGCCTCAATGGTCAAGGTGACATCAGTTCCAGATGGTGTGCCAGAAGGGGCTGTGAGGTTCACTGTACCGTTAGCACGGCCTTCACTGTCCAGGGATAAACTGGAGGGGAAGACTGAGGTAAAATTTTGATCATTGGAAACACGGATGTTCAAACTTCCAACTACACTGCTGTTGACCACAGAAAAGGGAATGGAGAGTGGTACTCCTGGAGCCAAGACATCGTCTGTTTCAGCCTAAAAACAAAGGAAATGGACAATGGTTGGTATATAATATTTTACCTCTCCCTTAAAAGGAATATAGATTTAGAAAGATATATTTCTCCTTACAGCAGTGACAGCCAAATAAGACGCCCTGACACTGGTGGGTGACTGCCTTTGGAAGGGCACGGAGGATGATGAATTGGAGGAGGCGTTTATGCTTTGCCCCTTAATGAGCACCACAAAGTCAACCGATGGTATCCTATCAAAGTGAACAGAGAAGACTCCTCCGCCCTGAGGCTGCACGCTGCCATTAACCTGCCCAGACCCCGACGATTCAACTAGAGTGACTTCTGTCACTGTGGCGGAGTCATTTCCTATCAATGTCACCCTCATGCTGCCATTAACACCTGCAGGAGAAACAGCAAATCAACAGACGTACAATATGCCTACTTTGAAAAATATCCAAATGTCTTAAATTCTGGGTCTTTACCAGCTCTGGGACGATTTTCTAAGACATCAAAACCTCCCAATGGACCCTGCGACACCTCCAGGAAGTCAAACAGGAAGTCGATTGAACTTCTCCCTGCAAATGGAAAAGTCACAAAGAAAAGACAGTGATTTGGGTGAAGCAGCTCTTCAAAGTTAATGATAGTCACTGTATACCTGTAATAATAATAAAGTCTTTGATTCAGCCACATAATCGAGGAGGCCTTACCTACAACTTTCAGAGTGTAGGGAGTTGTTGACATCATTTGAACCATCCACAGTCCCGTTTGTACTTTTAGCTGCAGAGTCTGGAAGGTTCCCACTGACTGGGATGCAATGACCATTGATCCTGTCAAGTTATTGCTGCTCAGAGAAACACCTAAAAAATAAGTTACAATGCAGGCTGGTCAGTGGGCTTAGAGTGAGACAAACATGATTATCTTGAAGGGATAGTTCAACAGTTTGGCAAATTCGCCTATTGCCATAAACCCTATCATAGGAGTAGGTTTATAACCTTTAATTATCGGTGCATGTTGTATTGAGATCCAAGGGGCAGAAACGCAAGCTGCTCAGCGAACATAGTGGAGGTGAATGGAACAGGTCCCCTGTCCCTCATCAAACTCATCAAATACACAATCCAACAACTCCAAGTTGTGACCTGCACATTCACCACTCAGAACTACTTGCTTTTGAAATCACTCTGCCCAGCATTGGGACATTGGCTCGAAAGTTTGATGAGGGACAGGGGTCAGTGTACCGTTTACCTCCATTCTTTTCGTTGAGCAGCTCACGTCTCTGCCCCGCGGATCTCAAAACAACATGCACCGATAATTAAAGTAATAAACCTACTCCTATGAGTATAGGGATTATGCCAAAATGTTGAACAATCAACAGTGAGACAGCACCTGTGGGACTGATGAGAGTGAAGTTGAGTGAGCTTCCCGTGAGGTAAATCGTGAGGTTTCTTACTGACTCGTCAACTGTCAAGGTGAAATTTTCAACCTTCCCTGGGCTCCTGGCTGCTTGCAGGAGAGTTACCTGGGAAATCAAATAAAGCTGGTGACGCAACTGATTCATTTGAATTTAGTCACTGCAGAAATTCATGTTATTACCTGAGGAGAGTTGAAGGAATCCGTTATGATGCTAGTGGCCGTGAGCAGCTCAGTCTTATTAACTTCAATAACCAGACCTCCTGAAGCCTGAGCCAGGTCTCTGTACAGCTGAGAATCTGCTACTGACAACCGACGGCTCTGTCGCTGTCGCTGCTGGTTGTTTTCACTTCGTCTTCGACGGAGAGACATCCGGACATCGGTAATCAAGAAGTTCACCTGAGAAAATGGATCAGTTACAGTTTTGGGGGAAAAGTTCACTTACTGAGACTAAATTATTAATACATTAAGAAAAAGTATTTATTTTTACAAATTTTTCATACATGATGAAATATTTTTTAAATAATACAGTACACAAGCCCACTCTGTTTTTCTGTAGACACTGTGGGCCTGTCCCAATATGCACACTCGATCACACTTACACACTTGGGCACTGGGCTTGTGTGCAAGTGTGTCCCATTTCTCCAACGACCAAAAGTGCAGCGCGCTTGATTTGCACTTTACCCACACTTACAGTAAGACCACCACATCAGTATTTGGCCAAGTATAATTCCCACACACGCCACATTTGGGAAATGCCATTGAATAACTTTCAGTAAAATTAATTTGAATTTCTACCTCATAATAATGACTTTTTAATCTCATATACACTTTTATCTCATATTTTTCACTTCCAGTTTTGTTGTCTTCAGGCTTCGTTTACTTTAACATCAATCAATTTTGATCTGTTATCACGTAATTATGAATTTTCTCTATTGCTTGTAACTTATGTGAATAATTAATAATAATACAATAATAATACAATACAATATAATAATAATAATACAATACAATAATAATTTATCACGCTCTGTTAATCATGTGTTTTCCTTTCTTTCTTTTTCTTTTTTTTAACTTACAGAGTTAGGCTTACATTATGATTTGAATCGTGCGCATAGAGACACTTTTGGAGTAGATGAGACTGATCTAGCAGCACTATTAATTTCCACATCCTACAGTATGTTTTTATATTGACACATAATCCACTCACCACTGTTTTGGTCTGCTCAATGAGTGCCATCACTGTGCCTCTCAGGTGTGTGTCTTTAGCAGTTGCATCAGTGAAGAGGAAGATCTCAGAATTTGGAGGAGCAGCAGTTAAAGCCAACTGCACGAGTGAGACAGGACATCAGGCATAGATTAGTTTTCATACGATCAAGTACGGAAAATCAGGGAGTCAACAGTAAACAGTTTTTAAAATGGGAACAAACGGCTGGATTTCCTCTTCAGTTTCAATTTCCTTTTTCCAGCTTCATTTCCTTTTCCCAACAGCTAATTGATTTGCTTAGTCATTTAGCCTCTCTGTCCCAGTGGTAAGCTCCAAGAGAGCTTGTTACATCCCATGGCTAACTGGGACGATTTCACCTGGCTGAAAGGAGAGGCTACACGATTGAGCAAATTGATTGGCAATTTGTTTTTCAAACTCTGTCATCTCTTCATGAATGAATACATGTATAATGCTTGATGCTGTTTTTATGAATCCATTTTAAAATCTTAAATTGATTGTTTAGTTGTGTACAGCACTTAGTTTTCAACTACAGTTGTTTTAAAGTGCTATATAAATAAAGTTGAGTTGAGTTGAGTTAAGCTGATTCATAAATTCTTTGTATAGCCCTAATAACATTCCCAGTCATCTGTATTCAAGACCAATTTTATGTCAGACACTGCACCGCACCTGAAGTCCTGAGAGACTCATTTCTGGAGCATCACCTCCACCATTTGCCGACAGTGAATTGATGGCGTTCACGAAAACTTGTGGGTCTGTAGTTCTTGTCAGTGGCCCAAACTCTGGGATTCACGTGGAAACAAGAAAAAAACATGTTGTTATTCTTCTTCGTCATGTTTGATTAGTTTGAGATTTATCTGATACTGTGCATGTTTAGTTGTAAACTGACGGATGGTCGGTCTTTTGTTTGTTTGGCAGAGAGTAAACTCATAAATTTAACAGCGCAAACATCACTTTAAGGAAAATTGAAAGTCTACTCTGAGGAATTGAGATGGTACCTGGATCATTGAACGGTACAAGAATGTAAAGTGAGGGTTCTTCCTCTGTTCCCAGTTTGTTGATCATAGAGGAAGTGACGTTCCTCACTGCTGCAATGTCATCACCCATGCCTCCCGTGGTGTCAATCACAAAGCAAAGTGCTTTATTAGAGCCTTTGTTGATTCCCATCATCCTGTGGGACAAAGAGAGAAGGAATACAAATTTTCACTGACCTCATTACACACAGTAACTGTGACTGAAACGTGCAGAATGGGCCTCATACCGGAGGAATGATTTGTCACCAGCTGCCCCTCGAACGTCCTCTAGCAGCTGACTGGTTGCAGCTATTGCCACATTTGCTGCTTCAGTGTGAAGGTGTCCATGACTAGAATTCTTATCGTCTTTGCTGATCCCACCTATGGGTGCAATCCTACTTGTTCGATCAAGCCTTCCTCCGTGGCTGCATTTTCCTGTTTACAATTAGAAACAGAGTATGAACAAAATGTCATGTACAGATTCACACATGCCTCCACACATTTCTCCAATTAAATTAAGATTTTTTTAAACGTATGTCCTCATTTTCAAAGTACATATTTGTCACTTGGTTGCTGAGTAATGCTAAAACTGGAACCAGAACTGGGGTCTAGTCATCTAAATACGTATATTTAAAAAAAAAAGCAGAATCCCTGGTTTAGTTCCTCTGGTCACAGGAGGCAGAGTACATAAAAAAAGGAGGGAAAAAGGATGAGATACAGACAAAAACTACCTAATAACCTCTTCTTAAAAACTTTGTCAACTGTCACAAAAGGTTCAACAAAGCGAGCATGGTGGAGGTGTATTCATTTGTATCATGAATATGTCCAGCTTTGAGAAATTATATCAATAGTCTGAAAACAGTCCAAATGTAGGCTACTATCTATTGACTAAGTGGGTCGTCATCATCATCATCATCATCATCATCATCATCATCATCATCATCATCATCATCATCACAGCAGCATGAGATTCTGATCCTGACAAGGATTGTCTGTTTTATTTAGATCTACTGTAGGCTCATAATTTAGGAATAAAAATAATCACCAGTGAATATGACGGCATTTACCTGTGGGCTTCGTGGATGCATTGTTAAAACCAAAATATCCAGAGGTTAGTATCTTTTCCTGTAGGATACCCTCCAAAATGTTGTTCCTACATTCATGTCTTACACAGTTGCGACATGTTGTTCTCCTTGTAGCTGTCAGATAGAATAGATTGGACAATGAAGTTCAGCTGAGCATCTGACCACATGGAGCAAACAATGGTAAAAAAAAAAAAAAAAAAAGAAAGAGAAAAAAAGCTTGTGCATATATTTTTGAGATGAAAGACGACTGAAACTATAAAGAGTGCACATATGGGAGCAAACAACTGTGTACACAAACAAACAAGGCTTGTTAGTTAAGAGTGTGTGTTAAATTCTCACTCCAACAGTCTCACAGCCAGTCCTCTCCATTTCTTTTGTCTGCACATCCAAACACATCGTACTGAATGATCCATTTACCTGCTATGTTCCCAATGACGGTGTCTGGTCTGATCAGATTAGAGTTTGGGAGCGTGTTTCCCATTTCCACCCAGTTACTGTGACTGTAGAAATCCTGCAGACACAACAAGTACAAATTTATAATTTATAACAAACAGTGGCTAAAATGTTTTACTACAGATATCATCTTTTTTAAACAGTCTTCAGGCATCAAAAAGCAACTTTGTAGTTTGTTTCTTGAAATAATTATAATGGAAACAAAACTGAAAGAGAGCACCTGCAAGGTGTGTGATATTTTTCCCAGATTTCGTTTTGGCGTGTTAAAGTTGTATCGCATGGAGCTGGCCTTCACAGCTGACAGTCCGTCTGTGATGATTTTCCTTCCTGCTGTAAACTCTTCATTGTTAAAGTGATAGCGGGCGATGAGATAAAGAAGTAGATCTACTCTTGCATTCCTGTCCTGGATCAAGGTGATGGCTTGGCGGAAGCTCTTGGAAGACTTTGATGCTTCACATGCAGCAACAACTGACTCAGCAGTAAAAGGCTGTGGCTACAAACACAAACACACACACATACGTTAATTGCCACCTGAAAGCACATTTACTGTATTAAAGATGTAATTTGGTTGACTTTATTTCTTACAGGAAAGGTGAAGTCTTTGCCCTTAGCCAGCGCCAGTGTACGGCACACCTGCAGAGTGGTATTTAAGATCGCTATCTCAGTGATCTCCTGATGGTTCAGAGATTCTCCTTCAAATATACCAAATCCATGAGCTCCAGTCTGCAGGAGCAGGAGACACAACACAGCCAACCCAGACATCACTACACAACCTGTGGGGAGAAGAATTACACTTACAGTCAGTCCTTACTAAGGTAGAGTCAGGTGGCAGTCAGCAAAGTTTCTCAGCCTTTCAGTGACATCCCACAGTCTTTTCATTTTATTTTATTTATCTATTCACTTATTTTCTTTCTGTTTTTTTCATAAAGTAGAGATAATCTTTTTCCTATTTTGTATCTTTAACAATCTTCACAAGCAAATTGTAGCCATAAAGACGGGTTTTATTATTATTATTCTCCTGCCACTGTGGCAAATTTGTTATTAATACTTAGCACACACACTTTCTTGGTAAATAAATTCTATCAATTATAATGATACTGTAAAAAAAATATAATATATGAAGAAAAAAATCGAAATGATTGTACCTCGTGAAACATAGGCTATGCCAAAACATCAAGATAGTTTCTGAATTATTTATAACTAAAAGTCAGATTTCTGTCAAAGTATAGTGATATACTTTTAAACATTAAATAATTAGCAGATGTGACTAACCTGTAACCTGCGGTCTTGATGAAGTCTCGTAGAATAGACTACTTTTGATGACACCTTATTATATATAATGCTGCACAGCTGAGGTGGAGCCGCTACTCTGCTTGACTAGTTGGACCCGATGTCTTGCATACCAACATTGCATACTTAAATAATTACACGCCCATCTTCAAACTCCACACTTTTTGTCTTAGCTTGTGGTAACATCTTATTTGTGTTTTATTTATTTTACTTGTGTTTTTATCTTATTGTAGCTTCATTATTGTTTGCTTTTATTTGCAAATGTCTGCATTTGTCTTCTTAGTTTAAACTTTTTCAATGATTAATACAGAGAGGGAAGGGTAGTGCTACACCACAGCGAGTAAAGGCAAATGAATGGACAGACGGGATGTGACAGAATAAACAAAGAAGGGTAGAAACAGGCATGGGGACTAATGTAAAGTTGTAAAGTGTCATGGAAGTTGTTGTGCCGCTCCCAACACGTCCCTCTGAATGCAGAGAGTCCAAGAAATGCTATACTGATGATTTTGGTGGCTATTATCAGTTCTTCATGTGGGACCACCACCAGAGTCCAGAGTTGTTGCCATGGGCCAGCACGGCCAGCCACACACACACACACACACACACACACACACACACACACACACACACACACACACACACACACACACCACCACCACCAGGCCACAGGCCACAAAGCCCCCAGGGACATCATGCAGCATGCAAGTAAACAGAAGGGCAACAACTAACACTCCTGAAGCACCAAAGCAGATCCTCAGAGGACCGGAACAGGGGTAACTCCCATTGGTTCGTAAAATGGTAGTAGCCTGTTGTACAGTAGGGCATGTTGTGCATTCTATACACAGAGAGAAAAAGGTAACTCATGTTATGTAAGGTGTTCTCTTGTTGTTTCACCGCAGTTTTTGGGAGTTACTATGAAAACCACCCTCAAATATATACCAAATAAGATAACGTTGAGTCAAGATATTTATCCACATGATGTAGCAGACCTTTAATATCCCAAAAATGACAAAATGTCATTTTTGACAAAACATTTGTTACCCCCTTCTTGCGTTGTAGGCAACA
This sequence comes from Trachurus japonicus, assembly GCF_045865225.1. Taxonomy (NCBI): domain Eukaryota; kingdom Metazoa; phylum Chordata; class Actinopteri; order Carangiformes; family Carangidae; genus Trachurus; species Trachurus japonicus. Next base: position 26,236,307 of record NC_140920.1, on the reverse strand, counting down.
GTTTCTGAGACAATAATCAGTATTAATCACTGTTAACCTAACAGCATAATCATATAAACAGGAACATATTTACAATTTCCCTACAGTATGTGCAAATACATTACCATTCAGATAACAAACTAACATCCATGTATCACAATCATAAAGCTGAGTTACATGGTCAAACACCACCACCTGCTGGAAAAACAGAGTATTGAACAAGCGCTCGTGAACTTGGGTGGTTTGCTTGGACTTCAATTGGTTTATGTCACTGTTAGCTGTGCGTTTCTGTGATAGATTGATTTAAAGAGGAGGTGAATCAAAAGTTAATAGACAAAATACATAGTAATACATATAAAGTGTAAAGTTCTATTAGAAAAATTAAAGAACAGAAAAATGTTAATAGTTATGTTGACAGTTCCTAGCCTACCTGTCAAAGTAATGGGTCTTAGTGTAGATCAACTGGTTGAGCCTTTTGACAATTGATGGTGAACTATTAGTTGTGTGTACAGGGACCAGAAGGGGGAGCTTTTGCTGCGCGGTGCTTTACTCAAACTGGCAGTGGCTGTGTCACAGTTATTTTCTTTTTACAACCAGTGAAAATGACCATCAGGTTCCTCTGTCACCCCTCGCACCAAGGTCCATTTTCTAACCTTGACCTTGGAGCTCTTAGTAGTTGTCATAGTTCCACAATTCTTCCACCCGAGACTAATGGAGGCCACTCTTTCCTTAGGAGCCTTAAACGCAGCACTGTTTCTGTAGCGTTGTGTGTCTTGACAACATCCTGTCTCTGAGCTCTGCGGAGTGTTTGTTGTAGCTAATGGCTTGTAGTTTTCATGTCCAATTAGCTGAATTTACCACAAGTGGACTCCAACTATCAGAGCTTGTGTTTGCAGCTGGGAGGTGGAGAACAAGGCTGTTGTGATTTATACTCTTTTTCTTTTCTTTTCTTTTTTGAACATGTTCTAAGTTAATGAAAACTTTTGTGTGGGTGTGTGAAACACTTAGTGGATCAATAAATGGACAGAAAATGAAGTGCTGTTTAAATTCATTCATTCATTTTTTGTAACTTTTAGTAACTTAAACGTCAAACAATGGACAATGGACAGGCAGACACCTCTCACTCTGACCTCTTGACCCAGATTGGAACGTACTAACACTTGTCTCAAACAAAATACAATGGGACAAAAAAAATATTAAAATTATTTTATTACAGACGATTCTGTAAAATGGTAATTGCAAACAAAATATTACATTTAACGCCTTTTGTACATTTTTTAATTACTTTATCATAGGAATAGCTTTTCTCTTCTACGATGCAACATTAAGCTTTTTGCACAATCTATAAAATTCATTACAGTTTGATACAGGTCAGCTTTAGTAGCCTACAGGAAAATAGAATGACCCTTTTGACAAGTTGTATACCATGGTGGACAAGAAAGAACATTTTCAAACATTCCCAGTCAGCTCTGGAAAATAAATTCATATGATTCATAGCAGGGATGTATACAGTATGTAGCTAAAGCAGCAATTGATTGGATAGTAGTTGGTTTTGAGAAGCTTCCCCACACCAGTGTTTCCCAGTCTAATTTGTTTACATTATGAACATGTAAAGAGTCCACTGATGCCAATTTCAGATGGAAGACTGAGCCCTAGGCTAGAATCATGACACTAAGGCAAAGAAGAAGAGACTGAGCAGCTTTGGTTGATGAAGACCCAGCTGCTGTTGGAGGCTGTGGACTAGTGGTGGGGGTGGTGGGGGTGGTGGGGATGGTGGGGGTGGTGGGGTTGGTGGGGTTGGTGGCAGGGGTGGTGATGTTGGTGGTGGTGACATCTGCCCGGGCAGTGTAGAAACAGGAGTCGACATTGCCCACCCGATCCACAACCACTATCTCAACATCAGGTGAACAGCAAGAGGCTTTGTACGACACCAACGTGATATTCTCATTTTCAGGAGCCAGAGTGGTGTTCATGGCCCCATTGCCTTGTCTGAGGCTGACACGTCCGATGCCTGACCCCTCAGGCCCATCAGTCACCTGAACAGACAGCTCCCATGTGGCACTGCAGTTTGTAGAGCAGTTGGGCTGAGGGGTCAGCCGCTGACACACTGGTGGAGTGAAATCAGTCACCTGCACAGAGAGTAAGTACACAAACTCAGCAACCTGCTTTAACACTGATTAAAATGTGACTTTCTTCCTCAAATGGACCGTTACCCTGGTGAGGACAGTGAAAAGCAGCACAACGTAGTTGGTGTCTCCACTTGCAGGAGCAGTGGCCTCAATGGTCAAGGTGACATCAGTACCAGATGGTGTGCCAGAAGGGGCTGTGAGGTTCACTGTACCGTTAGCACGGCCTTCACTGTCCAGGGATAAACTGGAGGGGAAGACTGAGGTAAAATTTTGATCATTGGCAACACGGATGTTCAAACTTCCTACTACACTGCTGTTGACCACAGAAAAGGGAATGGAGAGTGGTACTCCTGGAGCCAAGACATCGTCTGTTTCAGCCTAAAAGCAAAGGAAATGGACAATGGTTGGTAGGCTATATAATATTTTACCTCTCCCTTAAAAGGAATATAGATTTAGAAAGAAATATTTCTTCTTACAGCAGTGACAGCCAAAGAAGAAGCCCTGACACTGGTGGATGACTGCCTTTGGAAGGGCACTGACGAATCTTTGTTGTTCCCCTTAATGAGCACCACAAAGTCAACCGATGGTATCCTATCAAGGTGAGCAAAGAAGACTCCTCCGCCCTGAGGTTGCACGCTGCCATTAACCTGCCCAGACCCCGACGATTCAACTAGAGTGACTTCTGTCACTGTGGCGGAGTCATTTCCTATCAATGTCACCCTCAGGCTGCCATTAACACCTGCAGGAGACACAGCAAATCAACAGACGTACAATATGCCTACTTTGAAAAAAATCCAAATGTCTTAAATTCTGGGTCTTTACCAGCTCTGGGACGATTTTCTAAGACATCAAAACCTCCCAATGGACCCTGCGACACCTCCAGGAAGTCAAACAGGAAGTCGATTGAACTCTCAGCTGCAAATGGAAAAGTCACAAAGAAAAGACAGTTAATTGGGCGAAGCAGCTCTTCAAAGTAAGTGATAGTTAATAACTGGTATACCTGCCTCCACACTTAGGGTGAGCGTGTTACGTCACTACGTCATTTCCTGCTTGTGCCTGTAGTACTCAGTCCTCCACCTAGTTTTCTGTTAACCTAATTGCTTTAAGCACCACTGTACACTACGCTTAGTATACTACACATGTTAAGTCTATGACTTTCTCTGTACTCCTCCATTCAACTTGTAACACTTGTCACAGGACTGCTAGCTTACCTAGCATACTAGCTATGGCTTCTTTCTCTCCTTCCGCTTCTCCCTCCACTTCAGTTCAGTTCAGCTTTGTGTTCCCGTAGAGCAAGGGAAAAAAATGTAAAAAACATACGATTAAAAGTCTAAGAGGGAGGGATAATAGTAACAGTGTGGTGAAACAATGTCAGGAGCAGCGACTCTCTGTCCCTCTCTGTTTTAACAGATCCGCGAGTCCAAAAAGACCTTGCCGGTGTCCTTCTACCACTTTCACTCTGATGAGAAGGAGGAGAGGAAATGGCTGCAGTTGATAATCCGTAAAACGAATGAAGAAAAAGTAACGTTAACTACTGTTACATGTAGCGCTATCCATCGTTAAAAGTAACGATAGCTAGAGTCAAAAGTAAAGTAACCCACTGGCCCCACACTTTTACTTCTTCAAAAGCCAAACCGGCTTAACAAGCGGATAGCCTAATGAATAGGCTACAAGAAAACTGCAATAAAATGAAAAAATAAAACATGGCCATTCTCAGCTTCCATAGCTTACGATGTGATTCAGCCATAATCAAGGAGGCCTTACCTACAACTTTCAGAGTGTAGGGAGTTGTTGACATAATTTGAACCGTCCACAGTCCCGCTTGTACTTTTAGTTGCAGAGTCTGGAAGTTTCCCACTGACTGGGATGCAATGACCATTGATCCTGTCAAGTTATTGCTGCTCAGAGAAACACCTAAAAAAAAACAAGTAACAGAGTGGGAAGGTCAGCGGGCCAAGAGTGAGACAAACATGATTATCTTAACAATCAACACTGAGACAGCACCTGTGGGACTGATGAGAGTGAAGTTGAGTGAGCTTCCCGTGAGGTAAATCGTGAGGTTTCTTACTGACTCGTCAACTGTCAAGGTGAAATTTTCAACCTTCCCTGGGCTCCTGGCTGCTTGCAGGAGAGTTACCTGGGAAATCAAATAAAGCTGGTGACACAACTGATTCATTTGAATTTAGTCACTGCAGAGATTCATGTTATTACCTGGGGAGAGGTGGCGGAATCTGTTATGATGCTAGTGGCCGCGAGCAGCTCACTTTTTCTAACTTCAACAGCTTGACCTCCTGAAGCCTGAGCCAGGTCTCTGTACAGCTGAGTACCTGTTCCTGATATCCGACTCTGTTTTTGTTGTTGTTGGTTGTTTTCACTTTGTCTTCGACGGCGAGACCCCAAGACATCGGTAATCATGAAGTTCACCTAAGAAGGAAACAGTTTGTTGTTTTTTTTGTTCATCAAACTGGTCATAAACGGAGAAACGCACACCGCGCATTTGTAGGAACTGTCTCTTTAAGACGAGCGGATAGCACTTCCTCCTTTGTGTGATGTCACACACAAGGGAACTCTGCCCACCGCGACCATTTTTTTTTTTTCAATTTTTATGAATGCAGCTTAGGTTTCAGTTACTTGCCTGTGATTGGCCCGACCACACGCCACTCAAAAACAGTCAAATTCACCCATTGCCATGATCCCTATATAATAATCTTAGGGGTAGGTTCGTTACCTTTAATTGTCGGTGCAAGCTGTTTTGAGATCAGCAGGACAGAGATGCAAGCTGCTCAGCTAATGGTACGGAGGCCCATGGAATTTCCTGCTTTCCATCAAAACTCACAAATACACAGTCCAATAACTTCAAAACGCTCTCATGGACAAGTTGTGACCTGAAAATTCACCTCATGAAATAATAAAGGAATGTTACAAGACAGAGTTGTTTTCGAGGAAAATGCAAAGCCGGTGTTGTGCCGAAAAGAGAATGCTTGCCAGACAATGACTGCCCCCAACGAGAACGCGCATCGGCGGCTTTGTGTTTACTCCGAAAACAATTCCATCTCATAACGTTCCATTATTATTTCATAGCGTGGTGAATTTTCAGGTCACAACTTGTCCATGAGAGCGTTTTGGAGTTGTTGGATTGTGTATTTCATGAGTTTTGACGGAAAGCAGAAAATACCATGAGCCTCCATAGTGGTAGCTGAGCAGCTTATGTCTCTGCCCCGCAGATCTCAAAACATCTTGCACCAACATTTGAAGGTAACAAACCTACCCCTAAGGCTGTAGGGATTATGGATGAATTTGCCAAAATGTTGAAATATCCCTTTACTGTAACGAGAGTTTGAGACAAAAAGGCCACTCACTGGGGCTTTAAGTTAATCAGTAATACATGAGTTTATACCTACCTGGACTACCTGTTCTTTAGCCTGCTTACACTGTCACCATGACCAGCTCAATAGATTACAACCAGATTTTCCACATCATATATTTCTATATTGACACATAATCCCCTCACCACTGTTTTGGTCCGCTCAATGAGTGCCATCACTGTTGTTCTCAGTTGTGTGTCTTTAGCAGGTGCATCAGTGAAGAGGAAGATCTCAGAATTTGGGGGAGCACCAGTTAAAGCCAACTGCATGAGTGAGACAGTACATCAAGCACAGTTTAGTTTTCATATGATGAAATATGGCAGATCACGGAGTCAGTGGTAAACATTTCTGGAATTTCATACTTAAAATAGACATTCACAAAAGCAGCATAAAACTCCCATTAAGCATGTACTGTGGCTCGGTCTGCTTTGTTCTGATTAAGGGGCTCATACGATACAATTGTTACATTTTTCTGTTAAGTCATTTGTGTTCACACGGTGACAGTCCCAAGCAGTCCAAAGTTGTAAACAAATGCCAACTGTTCTCTCACTGGTCATTAATCTTACCCGGAAGGATGATGATGTCACCCGGGAAAAACAAAAACCGGTAACACTTTACAATAAGGGTCCCTTAATTAACGTTAGTTAGTACATTATTAAGCATTAATATATAAACTAATGTGTTAACTAACGCTAATTACATTATTCAACTTTTAATTTATTAACTAACTTTGAGTAGTAAACATTAATTAACTGCTTAGTAATAGGCTACATTAATTAATGTGTTTCCTAACCGTAAGTGATAAATAATAATGATTGTTTATATATCTTTAAACAGTTAATTAATGCTTAATAATGTACTAACTAACGTTAATTAAGGGACCCTTATTGTAAAGTGTTACCCAAAAACCAACTGACCTGAAACTAGTGGTGGGAATCGCAGTTCTTTTAAGAGTACTGAATCACGAGAATCAGTTCTTTAAAACGATTGGTTCAAAAAATCGTTCAGTGCTTGGCGGGAGCCCGGACTGTCTGCACGGTGAATAGTCTGACTCTAGTCCCAGCCGATCATGATTCAGTTCATGACTCAGCCCTGAGGCTCACATTTACTGTGTAGTACATTCACTGAACATACTCATACGTTTGTGGGCACAGAAGTTCACAAGCAACAAAACGACGCGTTTGTGAACAGCACAACTATACTTCAGTACTACGTTTAGTAAATGACACATTCACAAACGTATCATGTCATTGGCGAGAGTAATGTGTCACTTGTAGTACGTTCAGTGAAAGTACCACACAGTGAATGTGAGCCCTCAGCCCTGAGTGACAGTAGTCTACGTTCAAAGAACATACTGATGAATGGCTGATGAATGTACTACACGTCGCGAGTGACACAGTGGCGCGTTCGTGAACGACACAACACTGCTTTTAGTTGTACATTCAGTGAACGTGAGCCCTTAGCCCTGAGTTACAGTACGTTCAGTGGACACATCACTGAACATGCACCGTTCGCTCACAACGAGAGAGTGATTCAGTGATTCACGGACTACACGGCAGTTCCACCGCTGGCCTGCATGCTGCTGCTGAGCTGAGCTGAACTGAGAAAAGAACGAATCAGGTCAGGGAGTGACTACACAGTTTGCTCACTCAAACAATTTGGTCATTTGAAAGAAACGTTTGCTAACGACACTGAACCTGACCTGGCCCAAACCATGGTTGAAGGCCGGACTCAACCCTATCGAGTCAACTGTATATAATGTCGGCCCTAACTCAATACTAAAAAAAAGGAAGCCGACTGAGTCATTGCATATATTTTCGGCCCGAACTAGCACCTCCTCCTCCTTCCAGGTAAGATTTCTGACCAATGAGAGAACAGTTGGTTTGCGCATGGCATTTCTTTACAACTTTGGCGGCCTTGTGACTGTTACCACAAACCATCCAAACGGAAAATGCAACAATTCAATCGGTTTAGCCCCCGAATTGGAACAAAGCAAATGAGCCACAAGTCTGAATACACCCTTTCATTTAGCTTCCCCATTTAGCCTTTCTATCCCAGTGGTAAGCTCCAATTAGTCAGAGCTTGTTACTTTCCATGGCTAACTGGGATGATTTCACCTGGTTTAGCTAAAAAGAGAGACATGATTACGCAAATTGATTGCATTGTATAAAAGGAAATGCACTAGGGAAAGGGAAACTAAAACTGAGTGAGATTTTTTTTCCCTCAAGTGCATCTTAAATTACATTTTCAAACATTTGTTCTTGTCATTTATTCATGAGTAAAACATGTCATTATAAATGCTTGATTTTGTTTCTGTCAATACATTTAAAAATCTTGAGTATTGGGTTAATGGTTGATTCATAAAGTCTTTGTACAGCCCTATATCTTAATGACTATTAACATTCCTGGTTCTCTGTAATCAAGACTAATTTTTTTTATCTCAAACACATCACAGCACCTGAAGTCCTGAGAGACTCATTTCTGGAGCATCACCTCCACCATTTGCCGACAGTGAATTAATGGCGTTCCTGAAAACTTCTGGGTCTGTAGTTCTTGTCAGTGGCCCAAACTCTTGGATTTAAATGGAAACAAGAAAAAAACAAGTTTTTACTCTTCAACATGCACAGTATAAATTTAACACCTCAAACATAACTTTACATCACTTTAGGGAAAGTCTACTCTGAGGAATTGAGATGGTACCTGGATCATTGAAAGGTACAAGAATGTAAAGTGAGGGTTCTTCCTCTGTTCCCACTTTTTCGTTGATTATAGAGGAAGTGACGTTCCTCACTGCTGCAATGTCATCACTCATGCTTCCCGTGGTGTCAATCACAAAGCAAAGTGCTTTATTAGATCCTTGGTTGATTCCCATCATCCTTTGGGACAAAGAGAGAAAGACTAAAAATTTTCACCGACCTCATTACACACAGTAACTGTGACTGAAACGTGCAGAATGGGCCTCATACTGGAGGAATGATTTGTCACCAGCTGCACTTCGAATGTCCTCTAGCAGCTGACTGGTTGCAGCTATTGCCACATTTGCTGCTTCAGTGTGGAGGTGTCCATGATTAGAATTCTTATCGTCTTTGTTGATCCCACCTATGGGCTCAATCCTACTTGTTCGATCAAGGATTCCTCCGTGGCTGCATTTTCCTGTTTACCATTAGAAACAGAGTATGAACAAAATTTTATGTACAATTTGCCTCCTCTTTAGAGAATTATACACATTTCTCAGATTAAAGTAACTTATTTTGTAAATGTCTGTCTTCATTGTCATCATCATCATTATCATCATCATCATTATAGCAGCATCAGTTTCTGATCCTCAAGTGTGCAAGATGCTACATTAACGCTGCTTAATTTCATCTATCGCTCTAGCACTCATGCCAGACTATTATTCGTCGATTTCTCATCAGTCTTCAATACTATCCAGCCTCATCTGCTTGTCCAGAAACTCACTGACCAGTTCTCTGTGGATAATAGTATTGTTGGCTGGATACTTCATTTTCTTATGTGTAGGACTCAAAAAGTGAGAGTAAACGGGAAACTGTCTGTAACATTCACTGGCTCTCCTCAAGGATGTGGTCTCTCTCCATCCATCCATCCATTTTCTTCAGCTTCATCCGGGTCTGGGCTGGGGGGCAGCATTCGGAGCAAGGATCCCTAGACTTCCCTCTCCCCGGACACTTCCTCCAGCTCTTCCAGGGGGACCCCAAGGCGTTCCCAAGCCAACCGAGTGACGTAGTCATTCCAGCGTCTTCCTCGGGGCCTCTTCCCGGTGGGACATGCCCTGAACACCTCCCGAGGGAAGCATCCAGGGCCAGGGGGCATCCGATACAGATGCCCGAGCCACCTCAGCTGGGTCCTCTCGATGTGGAGGAGCAGCGGCTCTACTCCAAGCTCCTCCCGGTGACAGAGCTCCTCACCCTATCTCTAAGGGAGCGCCCCGCTAGAGGGCTGCATTGGGATTGGGTCCCGCTGGGTCCCGGCGGGTCCCACGGGACCCAACGCAAATCTCGCGGGAGCGGGCGGTTTGAACTTTGCTGCGGGCGGCTTAAAAAATAAACTGCGGGATCGGGGTCGATTTATTTAATTAAAAACGAAATAGGAGCGCTATTCCTTACCAGTGCATCAAAAAACATGCTGCCTCTCGTTCAGCGAGGAGAACTCCAACACATGGCGGCTGAGCGGGGGAGCTATGGGCAAGCCCACACCAGCTCACCGACTCTCACCATGGGCAACTCCAGAGTGGAAGAGAGTCCAACCTCTCTCAAGGAGTTGGGTTCCAGAGCCCAGGCTGTGCGTGGAGGTGAGCCCGACTCTCTCTAGCCGATACCTCTCAACCTCCTGCACGAGCTCAGGCTCTTTCCCCCCCAGCGGGGTGACATTCCATGTCCCCAAAGCCAGAGTCATTGTCTGGGGATTGGGTCGCCGGGGCCCCCGCCCACGGCTGCCACCAAAAACACACGGCACCGGCCCCTCAAGGTCCTTCCTGCGGGTGGTGGGCCTACTGGAAGGCGGGCCCACGTTGCTCTTTCAGGCTGGGACCGGCCGGGTCCCGTGTGCAGAAACCCGGCCACCAGACGCTCGCCTGCGAGCCCCAACCCCATGCCTGGCTCCAGGGTGGGGCCCCGGTGACGCCGATCTGGGCGACATGAACGTCCTTGGTATTGCTTTTCTCATAAGGGGCTTTGGAACCGCTCTTAGTCTGACCCGTCACCTAGGACCTGTTTGCCTTAGGAGACCCTACCAGGGGCATTAAGCCTCCGACAACATACAGTAGCTCCTCGGATCATTCGGGTCTCTCTCCCCTACTGTATATTATGTACACTAATGATTGCAGAAGTACATATGAGAACCGCCACATTTTGAATACACTGATAGTGAGCCTGCTGAACAGGGATGAATTCTATGGTCCAGTTGGTGATTATTTTATGACTTGGTGTCAGTACTCGTTTTTAGCAATGCCTCTAAGACCAAGGACATAGCAATTGATTTTAGACATTCGCAATCTTCTCCAGTCTACACTGTAATAAATGGCCAGAACAGTACTTTGGTACTATTCTCGACAAAAAACTGACCTTTGAGTGTAACACTGTTTCAGTGTATAAAAAAGAGCCAGTATAGCGTCTCTTCTGTCTTAGGAAACTTGCAGCACAGTGTGATTAATTTTATTAATTATTTATTGCTTTTTGACTGTCAACATCTGCGATCTGTCCATTGTTTACATCAGTGTTGTTTTAAAAAAAATCTGTATTACTGTTATATGTGTTTTGTTTTGTGTTTGTATGTTGTTTTATGCTCCCCACTCCTGCAAATGAATTGCCCCATTGGGGACAATTAAAGTTGAATTGACAAGTAGACCATTTTATTTAGATCAAGGCCTAACGCTAAGTTCAGGAACAAAAATAATCACCAGTGAATAAGACGGCATTTACCTGCGGGCTTCGTGGCAAAAGGCTTAAAATCAAAGTATCCCGAGGTAAGTATCTTTTCCTGTAGGATATCCTCCAAAATGTTGTTCCTGCAGTCGTCTCCATCACAGTTGCGACATGTTGCTCTGCTCATAGCTGTCAATTAGAATAGACAGAACCTCAATTTTGTTGGATAATGAAGTGCAGCTGTGCATATATTTTTGAGAAGAAAGATAGAAACCAATAGCCTAGAAATCTAGCTGCACCCTAGCGGCAGCAAAAATATTTGCTCCGTAGGTGGGTCTAGAAACGAGCCAGGAACTTTTTGAGTCTCGAACACCGATTGTGTTCACCAATCACAGTGCTCTATCTGTTTAGAGAGTCGTTGGGCGGGCTTAACGCGATAGCGACATACATTTTAATTGGCTTGTCAGGCTAACGTCATCCTGCTCTTTGCTCTGATTGGTCGTAGCGCTACCCTATTGCGTGCAGAGGCAGTTTGAAAGACAGCCTTCATCCCGCCCCCTGGATTGAGCCGAGGTCTACCGGTCGTTTCCAGACTAGACATTTTAGTGATATAGTCTGGCTTGTCAGGCTAAGAAACCAATGAACCAGCACTATAAAGAGTGCACATGTACAATATTATGAGCAAACAACTGTGTGCATTGTAAACAAACAAGGCTTGTTAGTTAGCTACAGGTGTATGTTAAATTCTCACTCCAACAGTTCACTCTCACAGCCAATCCTTCTCTCATTTTTTTTTTCTTTTGTCTGCACATCCAAACACATCGTACTGAATGATCAATTTACCTGCTATGTTCCCAATGACAGTGCCTGATCTGATCAGATTGAAGTTTGGGAGCGTGTTTCCCATTTCCACCCAGTTACTGTGACTGTAGAAATCCTGCAGACACAAAAAGTAGGACAAATTCATAATTTATAAAACAGTGGCTCAAATGTTTTACTACAGATATCATGTTGTTGTTTTTACCTTCTTTAAGCATTGTTAAGCAACTTATTATTTTTTTTAAATTCTTATAGATTTAATGGAAACAAAACTGAAAGAGAGCACCTGCAGGGGGTGTGATATTGCTCCCAGATTTTGTCTTGCTGTCTCAAAGTTGTCTTGCTTGATGCTGGCCTTCACAGCTGACAGTCCGTCTGTGATGATTTGCCTTCCTGCTGTAAACTCTTCATCGTCCAAGTGATAGTGGGAGATGAAGAAACGAAATCTGTCTACTCTTGTATTCCTGTCCTGGATCAAGGTGATGGCTTGGCGGAAGCTCCTGGAAGACTTTGGTGCTTCACATGCAGCAACAACTGACTCAGCAGTAAAAGGCTGTGGCTACAAACACACACACACACACACACACACACACACACACACACACACACACACACACACACACACACACACATTAATTGCCACCTGAAAGCGCATTTACTGTACTAAAGATGTAATTTGGTTGACTTTATTTCTTACAGGAAAGGTGAAGTCTTTGCCCTTAGCCAGCGCCAGTGTACGGCACACCTGCAGAGTGGTATTTAAGATCGCTCTCTCAGTGATCTCCTGATGGTTCAGAGATTCTCCTTCAAATATACCAAATCCATGAGCTCCGGTCTGCAGGAGCAGGAGACACAACACGGCCAACCCAGACATCACTGCACAACCTGTGGGGAGAAGAATTACACTTACAGTCAGTCCTTACTAAGGTAGAGTCAGCTGGCAGTCAACAAAGTTTCTTAGCCTTTCAGTGACATCCCACATAGTCTCTATTTTTTTTTGTCAGACTTCATATGCTTGTTTCACTAAAAACTGTTGGGTATTAAGTAGAGAGAATATTTTTCCTATTGTGGATCTTCAACAGTATTCAGTTGCAAACTGTAGCCATAAGGACAGGCTTTAGGATCCTATTCTCCCGCCACAGTGGAAAACTTGATAAGTCTTAGTACAAGCACTTTTTAAAAAAAATAAATAAATAAATTATAATGATACTAGTAATCCCCAAAAAATATCTAAATGCTTGTACCATGTGAAACATAGACTATGCCACAACATTAGTTTCTAAATTATATACAACGAAATGTCAGATTTCTGTTTACTCATTTAAAGATGAAAAATTATAAGATATGACTAACCTGTAACCTGAGGTCTTGATGTGGTCTCGTAGTTAGTTTTAATTACACCTCAACTTATAATATTGCACGGCCGAGGTGGAGCCATTCATCTGCTGGACCAGTTAGGCCTGATGTCTTGCATACCAACATGCATCATGGTAACAGTGGCTTGATAAGTCAAACCAAACAAACCATACACCTCTCTATTGTATTAATCAATGTTTTTTGTAGACACAATAACCAGTCCATATCGACAAAAAATAAGATGAAATATTATAAAACCAGATTGAAAAAAGAAAGGGAGAGAGAGAAATAGAGAACCAAAAGTATCTGTTTGAACAGTAATTTTAACTTCTCATGAATAGAGGGTTTAAGAAACCTGTGACTACAGTCGTTTTATCGTATTATGTGTTAATGAAACAACTGATAGTGGACAATTCTTCCACCCTAAAAGTGGAAAGATCTTTTAGTAATTACAAACCCATTTCTCAAATGCCTTAAGTTCTGGAGAAAATAGTTTTGACTTCCCTTTTAGATAAAATTAATAAAGTCTTAAATCTGGTTTTAAAGCACACCATGGTACAGATACAGTCTTGACGGTGGTGGAGTGCAGGCCATTCATTGGGTGTTCCTCAAGGATCTGTTCTTGTCCCCCTTTTATTATCAATTTATAAAAGTTGTGTCAATCATGATGTGTCCTTTTGTCACAACACACCAATTAAAATTTAAAAGCTTCTAGACTGGACCAGTTGGAAGACACATAGGCTAAAAAGACCAAGACAATTGAAATAATCTATTTCTTGGGGGGTGGGCTTTAAGGAGGGAGTCCTTTTGTCCCTCAGCCCAGCTCTGGAGTGGGCTCTGAAATATAACTTATCCACACACACCTGCTCCACACTAATTATTTCATACATTTCAGCTGTGTCACTCGCCTCACACTCTTCATAGTGTATTCAAGTGCACTGCCAACTGTTTTGACATTTCAAATTTCAACCCTCCCTGGAAACTGGTTTATCAAACTTTAATCAGTAGAGTTTCCTTCATGAGCAAGAAAGGGCAGGGTAGTGCTACACCACAGTGAGTCGAGGAGGAAGCAAACATTATAAACAAACAAGGGGAGAAACAGACAGCCAAAAGAATGATTTTGTGGGTATGGAGCATAGACTGTAAAAAGAATGGACGTAGCCCCCATGACGTCACCCATTGGTTTGGGGGAGTCTGTTTTGTGCCGCTACTACGGGGGTTTGAGCTGCGCCATCTTGGATTTTACTTGCCATATTTGGAGAGGTGCGGCCGTTAGCCGGCCGAGAACCCGCCCACTGGCCTCGTAGCAGCGGTCTCCGGACCTGTCTCTCAACGTTTCCGCGCCCTAATTGGCCAGAATTTTAACCTAATAACAGTTTAAAAAAAATTCACCCCCCTCAGAGTGTGTGCGGGGGTAGAAACTATTGGTTGAGACGAAAAAAATAAAATGTACCAGGCTGCAAATATGTTTTTTTAAGCTGTAAAGTCGGCTATTTTAACATGGGGCTCCCTTCTGGAGCCAGCCCCCAGCGACAGCCGAGGGGATTGCAGTTTTTTGAACGTGGAAGTGAGCTTCACTTCTCAAACAGACAACTGCCCCCTTGGTATGGAGCGAATAACAGATAGGACTGAAACCATTTGGGATCAGGTGTGGCTGATTTGATTGACCTCAATTTGACGATTAGGGATTTACAACTCTCCCTGGAAACTGTTTTTTCAAACTTGAATCAGTAGAGTTAGGCAAGGTGGGGGCAGTAATTCATGGAGGAAGTAGACAGACAGAACGTGACACAATAAACAAGGAAGGGGAGAAGCAGGCAGTGGGATAAAAAATGCTTCATTGATCACCAGAAATGTGAGAGTCCTGGTGATGGAGTAAAGCCCAACAGGGGACCAGAGTGAACAAGAACAGTTTGATGGACAGGACCAAACATTCACATGAGCTCAGAGTTGTTTCTTCACCTACTCTTATCTGTTTCTTAAAGCAGAAGTAAGCGGAATGTTTGTGTTAATATAAGTCTTAAATAGTTATATCTTCCGACGGGAATCACTTATATAGAGTGTTTGGTCTGAAACACGAGTCTGTGAGTCACTCTGCTCTGCTGTAAGCCGAGGAGAAAACTTTCCTTGTATCCTACAACCTTTATCCAATGAGGAGAGCGAACAGCATAAAGGGGTGGTCCTCTCTGTGTGTGCAGCCAAGGGATGCGCATGAATGTGGTGACGTAGGGACGAGGACGGGGACTGCTAACTCCATCGGCTGACAAGAAGTTAGCCAAAATGACCGGATCGCTTACTTCTGCTTTAATTGTTTTTATATCTTCTAATCTCTTTTTCTTTTTTAAATCTCACTTTAAAGGGACAACGAGGAGTTTCTATTTGGTTATAAAAAAGTCTCACGTTAATGTGGATGAATCTACGCTACCCACACTTGTTAATGGCTGAATGAAAACATGAGTCCCTCTTGCGCCGGTCGAAGAATTCTACGGTGCGCACGGAGGCTCATAAATGTAGTGTGAAAACGCTTCGCTTTTCCAAAACTCCTCGTTGTCGCTTTAAGCCCCCTTGATGAGGTAAAGGTTTGGGCTAGTTAGCTTGATCATTAAGCAGTAAACAAGATGCTGTGTTGGTCTGGACACAGGAAATGATGACAGGGAGATGATGTCTGTTATATTTGGATGTGAGAGTTTAGTGAGTTATGTTGAGTTTTTATGCTAATGCTGCAAGGTTGAAGTGGAGTCGTCACTCTGCTGTACTACTAGTTTGATGTGTCTGTGCACGTGTTTGCTTATCTCTCGTGTCTGATTACTGTAAAGTGATAAAAGTTGGTATTTTGTCTCACCAACCCTTCAAAAGTATTGTGATGGTACAAGGCTTGAGGGCAAAACAGGAACATGCATCAGACCAAAAAAATGCGGACAAGATAATTTGCAAATGAACTCATCACACTGACACCGATCAAACAGAACACTTTCAGTTCTCATGAATAGGCAGTTAAAGTGCCTAACCTGCTGACAAGAAGTTAGC
This sequence comes from Trachurus japonicus, assembly GCF_045865225.1. Taxonomy (NCBI): domain Eukaryota; kingdom Metazoa; phylum Chordata; class Actinopteri; order Carangiformes; family Carangidae; genus Trachurus; species Trachurus japonicus. The sequence continues at coordinate 26,220,251 of NC_140920.1, read as the reverse complement.
CAAAATGACCGGATCGCTTACTTCTGCTTTAACTTAAAAAAACATTTTGTAAATCTCTCTGGGAGTTTCTCCATCTCCACATAGAACCTCTGGAGTGTCCATCAGGTTCCTCTCTCAACTCTTGCACCAAAATCCTTCACTGATTTCTCACTTTAGGATTTGTATTTGTTTGAGCTACTAGTTTTACAAAGTAGTTAGTCCAGTCAGCTGAAATCCAAATTCTGAATTACAACACAACAACAGTGTAAAAACATCTCAAAGATGCTCATGTAGCCGATGATCATATCTGGCCCTCTGCGTTGTTTCTCACAGCCTATCCTAGGTGGGGTTCGAACCCTAGTCTCTGGCACGGCAAGCGACGATGCTAACCGCTTTGCCAAGAGGTTGACAACCGCTTGGCAAGTTGGTTAGTACGTCATTTATGGGTGAGTGAGTGCACATCCATTACACTCAAGAGAAACTGGAGGCACCTGGGCTGAATTTAAAATGTTACGTGACAGTGTGATGTTTCAGTTTTTCCTTTTAAAGAAATGAACAACAATGTTGAATTTGTTAGTAGAGGATATGGATCAGTGATCAGTTTCTGAAAGTTTTGTAAGTGGCCTATGTTTGCTCAGTTTCTTTCAGAGCTTGTGTTTGCAGTAAATGATTTATGGAAAGAGGTGAGTGGAGGGGGTTCGGAGAGACAACATGACCCAGTCAATTCTCCACGTCAGTTAAAAAAAAAAAAAAAAGTTTATGTTTTGCCAGCCAGGCACTGAAAACCTTTAGTCTTTTTAAGAAAGTGGAGAAGTGGGACGACTATTCAGATCATCAGGCTATCAGGGAAGACTCCACAGGAGTTTTGACTATGGAGGTTAAAGGTTACTACGGAAATCACAGCAACACATTGCAGAGAAAATATTGGATTTCATGCTGAGCTAGGGTTTCCTCGTATTCATCAATGGAAGTACTCGTATGGGAATGTTTCTTCTGTTTGCTCCCGTCCCTGTTACTCTTCCTGCTGTGTGTGGCTCGGCGCTGGCCCAGAGCACGTCGCTGGACCAGGCTGACTGTCGGGACAGAAGCCACGTTCGTCTGCAAACCCACTGCACTGGCCAGATACCTGCTCCGGCACTGTGGCTCTCTGGCCAGGCCCAGACCGGCCCCGTGGCCCAGGGGAGACCCCCACCTCCAGACTCTGTCCAGCCTGCTGTGTGGACAACATGGAGACACGATACAGTTCTCCAGAGATCATCTGTTACTGAGGGACGGGGGGATAGCGGCCGTGGACTGGGCTGTGGGGACGGGGCTGGGTGGGGCGGTGGGGAGGAAGAGGTGCGAGGGGAGGAAGGAGAACCAGTCGGGGGGAAAGGCGCTGGGCTGCTTCACCTCCACACCACCGGTCCTCCTCCTCATCCCTCACTCCTGGGGAGGGATGACCCCCCACCTGAAGGCGCTGTGCCACCTGGCCATGTGTCAGGGCTTTTACGTGGTGGTGTTTCACCCTCGAGGAACAGCGGGGTGTCCCCTGACCACAGCACGACTGACTGAGTTTGGAGACGCCGCCGATCTTGAGCAGGTAAAGAAGAAAACCCTGTTTGTTTTTTACGTGTTATGTTTAGTGAAACTTTTGTGTTGGTGTGTGCTGAAACATTTAGTAGATTAAAGCAGAAGTAAGCGGAGTGTTTGTGTTAATATAAGTCTTAAATAGTTCTATCTTCAGACAGCAATCACTTAGAGTGTTTGGTCTGAAACACGGGTCTGTCAGTCACTCTGCTCTGCTGTAAGCCGAGGAGAAAACTTTCCTTGTATCCTACAACCTTTATCCAATGAGGAGAGAGAACGGCATAAAGGGGCGGTCCTCTCTGTGTGTGCAGCCAAGGGATGCTTGTGGTGACATAGGGACGAGGGAGGGGACTGCTAACTCCATCGGCTGACAAGAAGTTAGCCAAAACCACCGGATCGCTTACTTCTGCTTTAATATATGGAAAGAAAATGTAGAGCTAACAGTTAAAGATGCCACTTTGCATTCTGGGAAATTGTAATTGTTATTTCTCACTACTGTTTTGTTAATTCAGTAAATTATTTGAAAAAACATGATCACATTAATATAGAATTAAACATACACAATCTCATTTGAACCTTTGTGTCTGTAACTTTAGCGTTTTTATTATATGTTAGTTAGTACATGTATTATGTGTGTGTGCATATACAGTATATGTTTATATATTGCTATTTTATTAGTTATTATAGTATATTGAATTAACATAAGGAGAAGGGGTGGGAGTTAATAAGCTTCGGCTTCTTCCAACTCCTTTTGAACATAAATAAGTGTCAAGTTTCGTTGTTGTTGATTTATTTTGCGTTGTTGTCTTGTATTTATCGTTGTTTGTTTGTCTTCTTTTACTCTGTGGTCAAATACACTTTCATTCATGAGGCAAAGTGTAGAAAGTGATTCAATCTCCTTTTGTTTGTTTGTCCATACCTGACTCTAATGGTGTCCATGATGTTTTCCATTTCCAGGCGGTGTCTTACATCCACAGCCGCCACCCGTCCTCTGCTCTGGTTGCAGTGAGTGAGGGTTCAGGTTCAGGGATCCTCCTCTCCTACCTGGGGGAGCATGGATCGAGTACATACCTGACAGCGGCTGCAGCCATCTCACCTGTGCTTCAGGGCCAGCTGTGGTTTGAAACAGCAATCCCTCCTGTTTATCACTGGGGGGCACTGTTTCACCGGAAGCTACAGCTCAGCAGGTGGGAGAAATCGAAGCAAAATGAAAATATTAGTAACAGCACTGACGTGAATAAAGTGTGGACATGATGTCATAAACCTTGTTTACACATGGGTCTGGTTTAAGGTACGCAAGTTCCCTCAGAGCAGTCCTGGATGTGGACCGGGCCCTCAGCTCGTCTTCCCTCAGGGACTTTGAGGAAAGTCTGTTCTGCTCCTCGGCCCGGCCTCAGCGGAGAGCCTCCAGTCCTTCAGCAAACTCCAGACTGGCACCTTCTGTGGCCTGGGCGCTGGGAGAGAGGGCCCACCCGGCCAAGGACTGGGACAACTACTGGGAGAGGAACGAACCACTGAGGGACGCAGACGAGGTGGCTGTCCCGGTGCTCTGTATCTGTAGCCGTGACGACCCTCTCCTCCCGCCCCCCTCCTCTTCGCCTGTTGCCCTTTTCCAGAGCAATCCGTATTTCTTCCTGGTGTTGACAGATAAAGGAGGTCACTGTGGGTTCACGATGGAAACCGCAGAGGAAATGGAGGGAGCAAGGAGTGAGAATGAGGAGGTGGAGGGAGGCAGCTGGAGTCACATCGTGGTTCTGGAGTACTTCAGAGTAGTGGCTGATTTCCTGAGAGACGATGAGAGAAGTGGAACAAGCTGGGGTCCACTAGGGGAATATAGTCAGGCTGGGCAGAGGAACAGGAGCAGCAACATGGGGCCTCCTCGCAGGAGGAGAGCCGCCATGATGAGGAGGCCAAGACCACAGGCTCCTGAACGGAGCTGTGTGGATGAAGAGGAGAACTTCACCTGGAAGAGGTCCTACACACGCTGAGGACAGAGACATGGTATACTGGGGTTTTGGCTTCAGTCACATCTGGAAAAGAAAATCAACTAAATAAAGGCAGTGGACTGGAGAGGTAACCCTTTATAATGATTATAGTATTAAAGGGATATATCAACATTTTGGCAAATTGGCCCATTGCCCTAATCCCTATAGTTTTAAGAGTAGGTTCGTTACCTTTAATTGTCGGTGCAAGCTATTTTTAGAACGGTGGAGCAGAGCCGCGATCGAGCTGCTCAGAGCTACGCTACGGAGTTTGTCCACACTCAATTTGTTGGACCAACTGATTAATCCAGGTGTTCTTGACCATTGTTGTGAGGTCAGACACACCTGGATTAATCAATTGGTCCAATAATGTAAGACAGGAAATAAATGAGCTGGCTTATTTCAGGAAGTAGTGGAGCTGTGCATAAAACCCATTAGGCCCAATGTGTTTATATACACAGTTCAACTCTTGATAATAACCTGATCTACATTATGTTCAATGATTGTATTTTCATACGAAATAAATGATGGATTTAGCATTTAAGTCAAGTTTTACATCATTAATTAATACCAAATATGTAGTTATTATAAAGTGTTACCAAAATCTTTGTTGAAATGTTTTTCTTCACCGCATCAAACCAGTCTAGTTACCTTTGGTAAAGACAAATAAAAGAGACAAGGTTTCCAAGGTCAACATGAAGTATTATTCTGAGCATGTTGTTTACTAAGGCAACAAGTTTCCAGGAAATGAAGCTGCTATTTGCTAAAAGAAAACACCCCGTGCATGAAAGAGTGATTATACAAATTAAATATTTTGGCTTGGAGTGAAGTGAAAGAGTCTTATAACCTTATAATCTATGACAAACAGTCATAAGAATCAAATATTTAGGCAGCAATTAAGGGTTTTATAAATTTCAAATACTTTTATATTACCATGTTTGTCTCAAACAAAACACAATGGGACAAAAACAAATATTAAAATTACTTTATTACAGATGATTCTTTATCCAGTAGCCCTCTTCCAACAAAAAATAGTAATTACAAACAAAATATTACATTTATCCCCTAAACTTTGTTTCTGAATTTCTTTTATACATTTTTAAATCACTTTATCATCTGTAAGGAATAGCTTTTCTCTTCTGCTATGCAACATTCAGCTTTTTGCACAATCTATACAATTTAATACAGTTTAATACAGGTCTCTGGACCAGGAAGAATAAAACAGCAAGTTCCACCAAATGACAGGAGAGACAAAAGGAATACTGATAAACACACTATACAGAGACGTAACCCTGCCTCCCGCCTGCTCTCGGCCAATGGCAGCCGTCCCTCAGCACACTGAGGGGGGGGATCACAGTAGACTCTTTGATCTGGTCAATCACTTGTGCAATCAGTGCAACTGATCCAGTTCAGAGTGACCAAGGTCTAAAGCTAGACTCTGCCCCACTGCCTCAAAAAAAAAAACACCTGGGAATTCTAGTAAACACAAGAGTCGGCTTAAAAAATCTGCACTGGTTTGGCCCTCTGCAGACATCACCTGGGAAATAAAAATGACCCTTTCTGGTACTTAAGAAAATAAAACACTATAGAGCTGGAACAAAGGTTGATAAAACATGTTGGGTACAATGCAATACTTTCTGAATAGAGAAGTGGAACCACCACATCTTGTTTTTTCACTGTTTTCTGATCTGAGCCATGAAACCTGACAGGAAATTCTGAGTTCAGGGTGGCAAGATTAAAAAAAAAGGCAAATACTTAAGTGCAGTGTGACAATGCTTTGTGTATCATCTGAACCAAAGAGGGCGCATGTTTCATAAATCAGAGATAAAAGTCAAAATGATATCAGTAGACCCAACAATATCTAAAAGCAACCCTGTGTAGATATATATTTTCACTGTCTTGTGCAATAATTTGGAAACGATGTCAGGTAGTGGAGCGCACTAAATACTGTTTACTCAACCAAATATTTCAGAATTCAGTAGCTTTTCAGATTTTACAGATCTTTAAAAAGTACTTTAACCTTGACTTGAGGCTAGTAAATCTTCTAACCAGTTTTCTCTGTTGGGTATCAGTAAAATATAGCCTGTGCTACAGCAAAGGCGACATCTAACTAGGTTTCAAATTATGTGCAAAAATCATCCTCATCTCAGAATTAAGCAACAACGTTGCCATTTACTCGAGGCAATCTGACCTTGTTATCTTTCACAACATAATATCTGTAACACGTTTCAGAAAACTGTGAAACATCTGAACACCGCTGGTCTTAAACCACGCTACCCAGTCTGCATCACAAATTAATTTGTCTTTGATTTGTCAATTAGATTTCCATATTTTCAAATTCAAAATATACAATATTAACAAGTTTCCTGTACATTCCACCTCAGAAAATCATACAATGCATATTCTCTGCATTTCACAATAAGACTTCCACCTTTATGTCAATTTCTCTATTAATTCTTCTTTTTTTATATCGATTTATATAATAATACATATATCTATATATATATATATATATATATATATATATATATATATACATACATACATAGATATATGTATATATAATTATATATATATATATATATATAATTTTTCCTTCTTTGCTTTCACTTGAGGAGCTCTTCTCGTATAGATCAGGGAGGGGGTGAAGACTACACCAGGCTCAGGAGGGGGAGAAAACAGGAGGTGTGGGGAAGCAGGGAGGGCGATTCTTAAAACATGACATTGGGGGGTCACCAGGGGTGAGACAGAGCGGGGTGTCAGGCCGGGGAAGGTTGCAGGGGCATGGCAGCGGAGATCACAGCATCACCACCCACCCACCCACTGAGACATTCAGCAGTCACCAACCAGCGGAGGAGCGAGTGCAGCTCCTCCTCGCACCGCGTGTTCCTTCAGGTTACTTCCACCCTCTAAAAAGGTCTTTTATTTTGAAGTCGAAATCTACACACTGGGACATTTTTAGACAACTGTGGTGTACAATGTTGCCCTGGAAACAAATCATTTTTGACCTACAATTTACAACTTACCAACTGAGTGTGTTTGCTCATTTACAGCTCACAACTAAGTGCACTATTTAAAAAAAAAAAAATTAGATTTTTTTTCCTATTTTTTCACTTTCATGTCCCAATCTGACTCTCACTAAGTTTTACCCTGTACATGCATTCATCATCCAAGTGTGCAAAGGGACATACTGCTTGACTGGGGGAATAGAAAATATACAATAACTACTGTATGTGTGTGTGTGTGTGTGTGTGTGTGTGTGTGTGTGTGTGTGTGTGTGTGTGTGTGTGTGTATATATGTTTAGTGTGGGTAAAGGCCTGTGCCAAAGTGCAAGTCATTGTCAAGTCACGACACCTTGTGGTGAAGTTCAGCTTGAGTGCTCTTGAGGTAGGCCAACAGGCATGGTTCAATTTGTCAGAGAACATTTCTCTCTGTCTTTCTCTCTTTTATTTTTTCTAACTGCATAGTGCATCTCTAAGACGGAGCCAGATTAGACCGGGTCGTTGCTGCAAACAAGTGAGAAGTGAACACACAGTTTTGAAACTATTCAAGTAGAGGTTAAGTGCTGCTGAAAACCCGTCCCTGTCGTGAGGGCTGTGGACTCATAAGGCTTCAGTATCGGTATCCCTCCGACTGGCCGTCCACGGAGCAGGTGTGAGTGAAGGGGCAGCGGCCTGTGGAAAACCCAAAGAGCTGAACCAATAAGGCTGAGCGTGCACAGGAAAACGTCTCCTCCTCTCCTCCAGTCCGGCTTAAAACGCACCTACTTGGCCGCGGAGGGGGGGGCGGGGCGTAAACTGAACCTCCCCTGACATCTCTAAGCGCAATCTCATTGAAACCATAACAATATATTGGCATGAATAGTCACAACAACAGGTCTGACTCAGCACCTTTACCTTTGGCATCTTTGCAGCCCTGCTCGTAGCGCACAGTGACTGTGTGGCATTTAGGACTGAGAGGATTGTTTCAGTAAATCACCGCGCGCGGTCGTGTCACTGCCTCTCTGCTGGAAGATCGGCTTCTCAGCGAGGTCGCTTTGGCTGGACTCACACGTTTGCGTACGTTTAGCTATCCAATGGCTGTCCCTGCGCTACTGCTATGAAGTCAGAGATCCCCACCGGTTCTCACTTACCACAACCTCTGTTCTCTTCTCCTTCTCCATTTCCCTGCTGCACCTGTCCCGACATGTTCCGACACCGTTTACTCCTCAGTCGTGGATCTAAGGTCGGACCCCTACATCACCTCCTGCCACCTGCTGCCTTCGCCTTTTCCTGAACTGCACATAAACAATAATCTCATTACACTTCCTCTCGTTAAGATGTCTGTGCTTAAATCTGGAGCTGCGAGTGGTTTAGGACAAATATTTGAATGTTTGTTTTTTTTAAATTGCACACACCGAGTGCAGAATTTTCCCATAAAGCACTGCATCGTGCTACCACAAAACAGCATAGAAAAACAGCATACTGCGAATAAACAACTCTTGATCATAAACTCTATGGTAGATAATGTGAATACACTACTTTGTGTCTATGGCAACGGAGACTTAACATTGCAAATATAAAAAACACATAAAATAGCACTCTAGGCTACAGTAAAAATGACACTACTGTGTGTGTGTGGCTGTCAGCCATCTTGGATCAGACTCAGAACAGGTGGGTTTCCACAGGCCGCTGCAGCAGTGTGAGAGAACAGTGGTGATGGGAGACGAGCCGGGCTCAGCTGGACCCGGGCCCAGTACTGTGGGAGATAACGAGTGTGTGTGTGTGTGTGTGTGTGTGTGTGTGTGTGTGTGTGTGTGTGTGTGTGTGTGAAGAATGTGTGGTGCATGCATGGTATGTGTCTCTGTACAGTGTTACATTGGTGCACAGAAATTTTACTTTAAGACAATGAATGTGTTGCTTGTGTGTGTGTGTGTGTGTGTGTGTGTCTAGGTGTACGACAGGTGGGATCCGTTGGAGATCTGGGAGGTGATGCTGGCGCTCCTGCTCATGCCCTGTTCACTCCTCCCCCCTGATGACGTCCTCCTCATAGCCTGCGGGCTGTTCCTCACCCCCCCCACGCCGCCCCCACTCCCCCTCTGACTCCCTCCCCCGGGGTGGTGGAGGCTCCACGGCGGCGGGCCCCCGGCCAGCATGGGGTGACCCCACGGCTGCTGCGAGCTGGAGCCCCCCTGGTGGTGGTGGCTATGGTGGCCGCCTCCTCCGCCTCCTCCGGGCCAGTGGCCTCCCCCCTGAGCCCCCTGGCCTCCTCCACCTCCTCCTCCTCCTCCACCGCCGCCGCCGCCTCCTCCTCCCCCCCAGCCTCCCTGGGAGTCGGGAGCCAGGTTGGTGAGCACCATGTTGCTGAAGCCCAGCCGCATGGACTCGGAGTCGAAGGCCTCGATCTCTCGGGCCTGGCGCTCCAGCAGGGAGCGGATCCGCTCCAAGCGTTCGTTCTGCAGGGCGAGCATCTCCTCCTCGATCTGGAGATGAACAAGGAGAACAGATGAGCTCCGGCACAAAGACGTAACAACAGCTCAGTGTGTGGACTAAACATCTAAACTAAAGGGGATGTCCCATAATATTGACCCGATATCAGCATAAATCTGTAATATCCGTCCATATCGGTATCGCTTTTTCTTAATTCACTATTTCATTATTGCTGCCGCTGCTTCAGACGCACAATAATAGTCCATGTGTTCTAAATACAAGCTATTGTTGTAAACAAACACACTGCAACCAAACTACACAGCTGTTAAAGGAATAGTTCACCAAAAAATGAAATTCATTCATTAATTTATTGACTCACGCTCATGCTGATGAATACTCCAGAGTAGTTTTTTATTCCTAAAAGTTCGTAAGGGGTTCGTAGTCCAACAAAATCCTTATACGAGTATTGTGTAGTTTTATGGACCTTTTTGTGTCGGGCGCTCGCCATTGACTCTCATATAAGGATTTCGTTGGACTACGAACCCCCCTCCCGGGTCTCCAGATGCACTTTGAGGAATAAAAAACTACTCCAGAGTATTCATCAGCATGAGGGTGAGTCAATAATGACTGAATTTCATTTTTTGGTGAACTATTCCTATAAATGATTGGCTGTTTGTCTGTCACTTGTAGCGTCCAGTGTGTGTGTGTGTGTATAAACAAATAAAGAATGTTAATTTGTGGAGTGCATCAAGTGGGGCATCACAATAAAAGTAGGCATACGGTAATGTGATAATTTCCAATGAGAGATATGTTATTAATTAGTTTTGGGGAACAAAAAAGCCTGCATATCTGTATCGGCCGTTATCAGAATCGGAAATTAAGTGTTGGACAGCATCAGCATATCAGATGTCGGCATAAATTCCAATATTGGGGGCAGTGCGTGGTGCAGTGGTTAAGGCGGCCGCCCCATGTAGAGGCTACAGTCCTCAACGCAGGCGTCCTCGGTTCGAGTCCCGCATTGGGCAGACCTTTCCTGCATGTCATTCCCCCTCTCTCTGCCTCCCCCTTTCCTGTCTATCTCACTATGAGCTATCAAATAAAGGCAAAAAAAGCCAAAAAATATACTAAAAAAGAAAAAAAATCCAATATTGAACATCCCTAATATAATCTATATTTAAAAGATGGGCTCTCATAACATTGGCTAAGTTGAAGAGTGTGATCTGGATGCTTACTGTGTCTTTTATCCGTCTGTACTTCTGGTGGTAATGTTCATGTAAAGCACTCTGTAACCAAATCCTGCTTAGCTATCAACATCAATTAAAGAGGGGCCAAAACCAAAAAACACTACTTGAGCGTCTACTGTCACTAGACTGAGTCCAGAGCCTTTCTTACTTTCTGCTCCAGCAGAGCCCTCCGCAGAGAGACCCTCTGCTCCAGCTCCCTCCGCTCCTTGTCGTGCTGAGCGTCTGTTTGCATCTTGATCTTGCTCTGGTAGGCGTTGAGCAGCTCCAGCTCCTGCTGCAGCTGCATCCTCAGGACCTGACACTCGCCCTCCTGGGCTTCATCTAACCGCAGCTGAGGGCAGGCAAGAGAAAGAGAAAGAGAAGGAGAGACGTGAAGAGAGAAATGTCTTTAATTGTAAGCCCCATTATTTTGGTGAGGAGATAACTTAGTCTTATCAATAAAGGATGACACTAATGTTTAAATCAATCCTGTATTAGATTTAAAATGATCACAGATTGGTGTTTCATAACATTTATGTGGGACCCACTGAAAACAAATAGGAACTGACACATAAAATAAAATAGGAGGAACTATGTTAACATTGGCTTTCCCAAATTCAATAACTTTTAATGACTCATTTTGTATTGAGTATCAACCTCTTTGCATTAAATGACCTGATTCTTAGTGAAAACAAATCAAATTGAAGAATGTCTCAACGGGACCGTTATGAATAAAGATTTCGCTAAATGTAGAATTTATTTTACTACAAAATCCCTGTTGCAGAAATTGAAGATCAATTCATTTGAGAAAGTTGGCTCCTTTACAGTTTTGTGGAAAAACATTTTCAGTTACTGAGGGTAGGAACAAGATGTTAGATTTTCTGGCTAAGCCAAAAACTGTCCCACCGGGGAGGTCAGATAAAATCTGGCATGGGGACAGGGGAGTCGTTTGTAATTTGTGTGATAATCATTCAGGTGTTTCCCTTTATAAACCTTTGAGACATAGTGTTCTTCTTTTTCCTCCTCCAGGTACTCACAGCCTGTGTGGAGAGCATCTCATTGATGGAGTGGTCGTACTGCTCGGCCAGGATGGCCAGCTTCCTGGTCTGCTCCTCCTTCAGCCTCTTCAGCACAGCCTTGTGGTCAGACTTGGGCGTGGTCTCCAGCAGATGGTTCCTGAGGGCCTTGTACTGCTTGGTCTGGGTTTTGCAGGTCTCCTGGAACTGCTTCTTGATCTGCAGCTCCTTGGACTGAGGAAGGAAACAAAATGAAAATGTTCACTGTGTGTTGAGAGTTGTGTCGTGTTTTTACGGGGTCAGGCTCTGAACAACATCCACAGAAACTCCTTTCATCACTTCCTGCACCTTGAGGCTCTTGGGCTGCTGTCGGACCTCCATGACATGCTTGCGCCTCAGCTCCCTCTCCCTCCTCTTATTGTATTCCAGCTGGTTGGTGAGCTCCGTCTGGTGCTGGGTGCGGATCAGCTCGGCCCTGGCCTTCTGGATCGTCCCCAGGTGCCTGAACTCCAGCTCTTGCATGGACTCGTGGTGCCTGAGCAGCATGGCGTGCTCCAGGTCCTTCTGTGTCTGCCGCTTGTTCAGCTCCTGAAAAAGAGCAGAGAATGCACAGTGTGGGTGAAAGAAAAGAAAAAAAGTCAAACTGGATTATTCTGCGTGGCTGGTGGTGCTGGGTTCTTGTCTGTGCATGTTTTTCAAACCTCTCTGGCCAGATCCTGCTCTACGTTGTGTCTGGCAATGAGGATCCTGCGTTTGAAGCGCCGGCACTCCAGCTCCAGGTACTGCCTCTGTCTCCTCAGCAGGTTGGCTTCCTCCTCCGCCTGAGAACACACACACACACACACATTATGGCATTATAATAATATAAAATCTCACACTTGAATACCACTGAAATAGAGATATTCAAACTGTCTTGACAATTAAATTCCTCAGGGTCAAACCTCATTAGTGGCAGATCACTTTTTGTCGACACACATTCAACCGACTGTCTCACCTGGAAGTGCTGGATGTTTTCCTTCTGCTTGGACAGCCACTCCTGCTTCTCTTTCTTGGGAGTCGACTGGTTCTCGCTCAGTTCCTGCCACACAGTATTATTTCAGTTTGCCAGCACTTAGGCTACATTCACACTGCAAGCCTTAATGCTCAATTCGGACTTTTTGCTCAGATCAGAGCCACCAAAGTTTAAAATCGACAAAAGTAACGAAGCGATTTTCTCCCAGCCCATACAGGTCTGACATGTCTGGGTTTGTCAGCATGTACATCATGCATGACCTACCAGAACCACAAAAAATCTTGAGGATACGTCTTTGAGAACCTGTTTTTAATGAAAGTAAATTCACTTGAGCGGTAATTTTTTTCAATCGATCCGCTGTGTTTATCGTTTCAGGTGTCGTAGTTATGATGGTTAGACATCCTAAAGTTTGACTCATCAGAGTTCTTCAGTATAGAAGCAACTCTGGTTTAAGTGTCGGGAGTCACTGTCCGGACCAAAGTAACGGCTGTAATTTTGTCGAGTCCTTCTGACCTCAAATGGCAACTCAATTGTTTAAACTACTTTCACGCACAGTTGTTACAAATTCAAAGATTCCAGCTTCTTGACAGATTATCAGACAAAACAAGACGCCTGCAGACATTACTGTACTCTGGGCCTGAAAAAACTGTCTGATGGGTATTTTTGTCATTTTCAAATTACAGACTAAAAGATCAATTTATTTATCACAAATTAATAGAGAAAATAGCAGGTCTATTAGTGACCATAGTGAATTAATCTAATTCAAAACTACACAGGACAGGGATTTTAAAAATCTAAATCAAAACCATACCACCAATATCTACACAGCTAAATAAGTACCCATACATCTTTATTTGTGCGTTTAGCCAACTGTTTCAGCTGAAACCACTTGAGTATGAACAGAGTGTGTGTGTGTGTGGTTCAGGTGTGTTACCTCTTTGAGCTGCTCTTTGCGTAGTTTATACTCGCGCTTCTGAGACTCCAGGAAGCTGCTGAGCTCTTTCTTCTGCTGCACCTGGATGTGCTGCTGGAACTTCTTCTCATCGTTGGCAAAGGTCTTCAGCTGAACCAAACACAAATACTGAGTAAGAGACAGAAAAAGCCCCTTTCCTTTAAAATAACACTTTAGTCTTAAATTGCTCATCCACCTACATCTTTCTCCAGGGCTGCCTGGTGTTTTTTAAGCAGCTTCTCCATCTCCTGGGTGAAGTTGCTTCTCTGACTCTCCAGCTCTTTGTCGAGCCTCAGGCGGTGCTCGTCCATCTCTCCCTTCAGCTTGTTCTCCAGACCCATCAGATGCTTCTGGTGCTGCCGTCTCATGCGTTTGTATCCTGACATCTGCTCCCGCAGTTCAGAGTCCTGCTCGTGTTCCTGCATCTCGCGGGTCACCTGCAGGACGTGGACGTGGAGAGAACCAGCACGGTCAATTCCCATTCAGATAAATCACAAATTATGTTTGTAAATGGGTAGAAAGACATTGACTGTCTGTTGGTGTAACAACAGGGATGTGGAGTTTGTTAAACACTTTCACTGAGTAAGTAAAAGAGATACTGTAAGTGTAAGATAAGTGAGTTATATGGAGGAGTAAGTGTGTCCTCACGAGTGAAGCTGTGCGTATGGTGGCAAAATGCTCTCTGTTGCGGTAGTGTTTCCTCGGGGCCTGAGCTGGTGTTGCCTGGGGCTCAGTTGGTTGACTGCTGGCTGCTTGCTCCCCAGAGAAACTCTCCTCTTCCTCCTGGAGACATACAGCAGCACTGTTAAACAAACTATTTCTTTTTTTACAGTAATTAACAGTGCACACACACAAAAAAGGAAGCTTTGGGGACACAAGAACAACTGGGACAGAGCGAGAACGAGAGTTAGGCAGAACAGAAGGGACTCAAATATAATCTGTACAGAAACATTAGGACATGAAAGTGCTCTGTCTAACTCTTAACAACATGTTCCTGCCCACTTCTATTATTTTGGAAAAAAGCTGATTGTTATGGAGTTTGAGTCGACTTCCTGTGCTCTGTGTTAATACACCAGCTCCTCTGCTGTATAAACTGATACGGGAGCAAATGACAGAAAAGGAGAGCGACAACATGACACATGAATCCTGGCATAATGTCTGTTTCTGAAATGAAAGGTTGTGAAGAAATCAACAGATTTGATATTTTCTTTTTTAAAGGGATAGTTCAACATTTTGGCAAATTGGCCCATCGTATCAGCGATTTTGCATGAATTTACCTCAAAAACAACTATGTCTCGTAACGTTGCGTTATTATCTCCTACCGTGGTGAATGCGCAGGTCACAACTTGTCCACCAGAGCGTTTTGGAGTTGTTGGATTATGTATTTGATGAGTTTGATGAGGGAAACCAAGAAATCCCATTAGCCTCCATAGCGTAGCTCTAAGCAGCTCATGGCTCTGCTCTACTGTTCTAAAAATAGCTTGCACCGACAATTAAATTAAATGTAACAAACCTACTCCTAAGAATATAGGGATAGGGCAACGGGCCAATTTGCCAAACTGCTGAACTATCCCTTTAACAATGTGATGATTTGCTGCCTCAATTTCATACGAGAAGGACACCCCGAACTATTTTGGTATTAAACTTTCATAAAGTTGAAGGACATATAACAGACAGATGTAAAAGATAAAACAGCAGAGTCCCTAGTATGGGTCAATCTCAAAACAACTAGGTCTTAAATTTCTGAGTAGCAAATATCATTATGACTTCCCTGAATGGTACATGTCCATCTTCTTTAACTATATCAATATCAATATCAATGCAGGATTTTACAAAATTAATTTGTGGGCCAAAAAAATTAGTTTCATTCTCACACTAAACACAGCTTCGACCTGAGCCACACAGAATTATAAACTGTGTGAGCCGTTAATTGATAATATTGCAGTATAATTCCTGAGACGTCCTGTAAACAGGTGTGTGTCTGAGTCCGTTCACGCACCGGTTTGAGGTGTATGACGGAGCTGTTGGACATGACGGTGTGGTCTCCCTCCATCAGGTCCAGCTCGCTGCGGCTGTCCTGGGCCGCTTCGTTCAGACTGTTGACGGAGCTGCTCTGGGAGCTGGCGCTGATGGACATACTGGGAATGGACTGGTTGCTGCCCACGCTGTTCACCGTCCCTGTCCGACCCCCGCCAGGCTCCAGCTCCTGGAGACGGAGAGGAGAGAGCACAGAGAGAGACAGCGAGGGAGAGAGAACGAGCCAGAGAGGGAATACGAGAAAGACCAAGAGACACAGACAGACAGACATGCATGCAGACCAGTGCATGCTTAGTAACTTATTTTATATGCATGGCGGGATACCATGTAAGTAGAAAATGTATTTCTGTCCTCAAAACCCTACACCCCAAATCTTTGTTGCGTCCCAGCTCTGGTACTGTAATCTGATTTCACGAACCTCGTCTCCATCCTGGGCCTCTGCCGTGGGTCCGTTGTGGGCCTCCTGAAGGAGGATCTTCTTCATCTTGCGGTACTGCAGGTTATCCAGCTCTCGCACTGCATCCTTGGTCCTCTGAATAAGATCCATCAGCACCGAGTCGGGACGTTCACGCTGCAGAAATGCATGCTGGAGAGGAGCGAGGGAAGGAAGGACAAGCCAGGTCAATGAACAGAGGATCCAGAGAGCACACTCAAACGTTCATCTTTTTTGTTTGTTTGTTTCACATATCAAAAAAGTTAAAGGGATAGTTCAACATTTTGGCAAATTGGCCCATTGCCATAATCCCTATGGTCATACCAGTAGGTTCGTTACCTTTATTTGTCGGTGCAAGCTATTTTTAGAACGGCGGAGCAGAGTCGCGAGCTGTTCAGAGCTATGCTATGGAGGCTAATGGGATTTCTTGGTTTCCCCCCATCAAACTCATCAAATAAACAATCCAACAACTCCAAAACGCTCCTGTGGACAAGTTGTGACCTGCACATTCACCACGCTATGAGATAATAATGGCACGTTACAAGACAGAGTTGTTTTCGAGGTAAATGCTAAGACTTCTTGCTGAAAAACTGTCCCTGAAGGGAACGTACATGAGCGGTTTTACCTCTAAATCAACTCTGTCTCGTAACGATCCGTTATTATCTCATAGCGTGGTGAATGTGCAGGTCACAACTTGTCCACCAGAGCGTTTTGGAGTTGTTGGATTGTGTTTTTGATGAGTTTGATGATGGAAACCAAGAAATCCCATTAGCCTCCGTAGCATAGCTATGAGCAGCTGGCGGCTCTGCTCCACCGTTCTAAAAATAGCTTGCACCAACAAATAAAGGTAACGAACCTACTGCTAAAACTATAGGGATTATGGCAATGAGTATGGGCCAATTTGCAAAAATGTTGAACTATCCCTTTAAAAAAGATGCAGCATATAATCCAAGACAATGTGAGGGAGAAATGCTGAAAAAACCCTCCAGGCGCTTGTGGGGTGGCATTCTCCAACTACAGTTCTAGGTTACTGTGAATACATTTGTGGCGTAAAAGAACCTTTTAAACATAATAAATACAAACATGGTTTAACATGATTTAACATAGTACAATTCAATACAAAAGCTGGAAAAATGAATCATTGTGCTAACAGTCTTTGACAGAGAGGTTTCTGAGTCACAGTGAGCTGGAAGGGTCAGACAGCTCACGTCATTACTTTGTGTGTTGTGGCTGGTATATTTAATCTGATACATCTGGAACAAAGGTAAACATCTGTCCTGTTTCTGATGAGTCCATGTGCATGGTTAAAAAACAAACCCAAGTCACCTCTCACTACCTGCAAAAGCTATGTAGCATGTAGCTTTGGTTAGCGTTGTTACTGCTACTATTTCTGCTGTTCCTGTCCGGACTGTGTCTCCTGTTAGCCAACCAGAGCTGACAGATGTCCATTAACATGCTGCATGTGGCGGAAAATGTTTCGGAAATGACAGGGCACAAATGCGCCACATATACATTTATGTCTAAACACCAACTTTACTGGTTCCCAGCAAGTCGCTTGATTTCTAGATGCAGAAAAAGTCTAAATATATCCTGTAATACACTGTGACTGTCAGCTCAACCACCTTTTTCCTCAACAGGAAAACATTTTAAGGCAAATTCCTATTTTCTGTCATCATAAATATGTAAAATTGAGTTCTTGAACATCTACGCCTCTGGACCTGTGGTCCCTTTATGAGCTCAAAATGTTTCTGACCTTAATTTTAGCCCATAAAATGTTAAAAAAAGAAAGACACGGTAAACAGGGCTTCCATACTCTAAGGACCAGCTTCCATTAACAATAGTCAGTCCATTAGAGGGCTAAGTGACAGCTGCTCAATTACTTAACAGTGGATGGAGAAGTCACATCTCTACAGTAATTACATCTGTGTTCTTTCAACAAAACTGGGCTGTGTGTATGTGTGCGTGCGTGTGTGTGCATTTGTGTCCGTGCATGTTGTAGTTGTGTGTGAATCCGGAAGCAGAGGATTAGTGAATCAAAATAGAAGCTTATGGAGGACAGACTAGAGCTCAAACATCAGAGAGAGATTTATCACCAGAGGGCTTGTCAATCTCCCATCTTAACAAACTGACCTTGCTCTGTCTGTGTCCGTGTGGAAGTGTACAGTGTGTGCGTGGACTTACACCCAGCATGTCATCGGAGTGCGGCCTGTCTTGGGGGATTTTCTGAAGGCAAGAATCGATAAAGTTTCTAAAGTAATCCGTCCTGGAAAAAAAACAAGACGACGAGACAAAGGGTCAAAAAACAAAACAAGGCAGATATCCTTTAACCAATGTTAACACCATCTTCTTGGCATAGTTATAATATTGCCCATTAAACAAAGAGTGAACCAGCATTTCACATATTTTTTGTATTTTTAGGGATTCCTCAATGGACAATGTGTAGGGAGGGATCAGAGTTGACCACTTCATTTCTGTGAAAAGGCTGATGATAAGATTAAAAAAAGAAAAACACCAATCATGAATCGACACATAGATACACATATATTGCTATGTAGATTGATAGATAGCCTAAATCAAGAGCCTCTGCTTTCGGCTGATGTGTTGTACAGTCTGGTGGCAGGATCTCCTTTGACATGAGGGGCGCCGGAAATAATCGTTTCAAAGACGCATTAAGATTCTTCATGGGATGATTCTGAATCGATGCAGCTATGTCACATAATCGATTTTCAAATAATTAATTACAGTTTGATGATGTTGTTCACATACAGAGACTGTGATTTATTTTATTTTAAAGCACAATGCCAAGATTTAGGTTGGTTTTGTTTCTGAGAATGAAGTACACCTTTAAGTACAGGCTAGGCCTTTTTTTGTGTGTTCAGACTCCAAGGAAGCTGCTGTATTGTGGAAATGCATTTAAATTATATTTTCTATTTTATTTTATGTAAATAAGAAGTTATCATATTTATCTGACTATTTATGTTAAATAATGAAAAAGCCATGTGTGGCAATATAGAAAATTGAGGATGTGACACATCGAGATGCATCGTATAATTGAATCAAACCGAATCGTAGACTGATGAATCATAATCAAATTGAATCCTGAGGCCAATGAGGATGCACAGCATTATTTGACTTTGGCTGATCTGCCAGAATAATGTGGAGAGGGCGGTTGGTGTTGTCCAACGTGTCCTGCATCTCTCCACAACAGTCCTGGGTGAGTCCAGTCTTCTGGCAAGCAAAGCCCCTCCGTCTTCTTGACCAGCGTTTGTCCTCATGTTCATTAAGACATGCAGCTGAGGAGGATGAGATACTGCTGAAGAAGCTGCAGCTGAAGCGTGTGAGTCTGTCAGAGCTGCTGTAGAACAGGCTGAACTCACTGGCCTTGTCCTCATCACATGATGCTGCCTAGATGTTCTTCTCTTTATAGCCAGCCGTGCTCCTCGGCCCCTTCCACACCTCTGTGGTGTTGGTGCGTCGCTGTCCTTTCCGTTATCATTTTCCCCGTGACACATTCCAACCTGTGCACTCGACACAGTCCTTTAGAGACTCTCTGGCCTCGGGGCTCCACTTCCTGCCTGAGTGGGTGGCCGCAGCCTGCCTCAGCAGACAGGGTTTGTAGGAAGGTTGAAGAAAAAACTGATTATGATCTGATCTGCCAAGCGGTGATAGAGCTGGGCCAGTGTGAGCCTCCTTGATGTTTGCATACGACACATCAGTGTCTTATTTTTCCTTCAACATACTGAGCAAAGCCAGTCAGCTGAGCAGTGACACGGTGAAAACTCCAGATTATCACAGTGTTTGTACCTGTTATTAGTAATCATGGAGTTTGTATTTCTGTTATATAGTAATTAATGATCAATTAGGGGAATGGGTAAATTAAATAACTTCCATAGAAGTAGAAATTTATTGCAGTCGGATCAATTATGTTTCCAAAGCAAAGCGAACCGTTTGTTCTTATCGAAATGACACAAGTGTGTGAGTGTTTAGGTATGTGTGTAATTTGTGTGCCACCTTACCATTCACTAGATTGCAGTGTGGGGCTCTCGTTCTGCGCTATGTGGTATAAGGCACTCATTGCATTCATGTTAAACAAGGGAGGCTTCCTCTCCGCTGGAACACAAACACAAACAATCAGCATTTCTACCCTCTTGTCAAAATAATTGATTCACAATAAACATATAATGAAGAAAGAAATAATGGCCTGTTTTACTGCTGCGCTCATAAAAAACCACAAATTCATTTGGACCTTAAATCAAACCTCGCAAAAATATCGTTTAATTTGATGTAACTGTCGAGGGGTCGTTCAAATCCCTGTCAGTCGATGTGTCTGTGACAGTAAATCCTGTGTTTATAAAGGATGAAAGGACTAGATTCCTGGTGACAGTCAGTTCACAGAGTACGCTCTATTTAAATATAGTGTAGAGTACTATGGAGTACAGTGGTGTCCCCTACCTAATTCTATACAGGTGATCCCCAAGGACCAGACATCCACCTTCCCGTCATACTGGCCCTCGTCCATAGCTAGAATCACCTCCGGGGCCATCCTGGATGAGGGGGAGGAGGAGGAGAAAGTGGGAGATGAGAAGCAGAGGAAGATGAATAAAAGAAAGAGGAAGCTTCACAATCACATTCATAAAAAGGAATGTCTGTTTTACTATAAATCTCCAAACTAAAAGAGCTATTGTCACTTTATTCCTTGGGATTAAATAATGGTGTTTTTCATGACTCATCTAAGTAGTTTCTCTGCAGCATAAATAACATAAAAAACAGCACCCCCACCCCACCCTCCCTCCTCGTGAGGGATTTGCTGCACTCACAGCAGCGAAGCATCCTAACACTTCAGCAGGCAGCTCTTTACTTGTTTGTGAATATGCAAATGGAAGCAGATCCTTTTCACAGACAGATCCATTTCATGAATCGACGATTCTTTAAGCAGACGCTCAATTACAGACTGTTCAGAAAATAAGACAACAATTGAACGGAGAGAAGCTCAATCCTCTGGGTTCTCATTTACCAATATGGCGTTCCCACAAAGGAGTTGGCGGGGGAGGCGATGGAGGCGGAGCCAAAGTCTGCCAGTTTGACCTGCCCAGGCTCAGTCAGCAGGATGTTACCTGCCTTCACATCCCTGAGAGGGAGAAATGAGAGGAGATGCGTGTCAGAGCAGGGTTAGTGGGGGTTACGACAACACCGCTCGTGTAAAAAAAAAATCACTAACCTGTGGATCATATTATGGGAGTGAAGGTAGGCCAGCCCCTGCAAAGCACCATGTGTGATGGCAGCGATCTCTACTTCTTGTAGAGGTTTTTTATGAACTGAGGGAGAAAAAAAGCAACATCAGTATGGTACAGTCAGCCACACCTACACCTGATCTGTTGTGGAAGGGTTAAAACAGACAAAACTCACCTTCCAGCAGATCAGAGGCCGAGCCCAGACAGTACTCCATCACCAGCTAGAAACAAGAGACAACAACAACAACAATGTAGAAACACATACAGCCCCGTACACACAGTCGACAGAGCGAGATTATCATGAGAGCGGGTGTCGTACCCATGCTGTGTGCTCACGGAGGTAACAGCCTTTGTACTCTATACTGTTGGGATGGCGGATCCTCTGGAGAAACTTCACCTCCTTTATAATGTCCTGCCATTTCTGTTGAGGAGAGACACAGGGTGTAAAAATAAAACCAGGCGATGCATTGATTCTCTTCACAGATTATGTGTAATCTGATTATGGCTAATCTGAAGTCATGAGCCGTATCTAGGGCGACAACGGTGAAAGTGAGCACACAGGGCTGACCTGGTTGAGACCGTGAGGTTAAGAGATACATTTACACCGTGGTCCAGTGACTCTTTATTTTGGCCTTACACTACCTGACGTTAAACCTACAAGAGGGATTCACACCTAAGCACTTTGTTCATCGCTGTTTTTTTTATATTAGCATATTATGTTCCACATCATTAACATCATCATTTAAATTCACTGCAAATGTTTGGTGTTTGAAGATATATCAAAATCGTGTAGGGGAAATTGAAAACTTCACTGATGGGACTTGTATTACAGTGCACAAAGGTCTTGCTTTGATACATTCACAAACTAAAATATTAATATCTTATTTACATTTTATTTCTTCAGTAGCTTTTACCAAGTCAAAGTAACAAATACAACACTGACAGCAAGTGTTGAAACCTGCAGCTGTCTAACACCTCCTCCCAGGACTTGATGTTTGTGTGGGTTGCCAGGTTGAATCCACACAGAGGAGCAATACTAATCTTAAAGGGATAGCTCAACATTTTTGGAAATTGGCCCATTGCCATAATCCCTATAGTCATAGCAGTAGGATCGTTACCTTTGATTGTTGGTGCAAGTTATTTTTAGAACGGCGGAGCAGAGCTGTGAGCTGCTCAGCGCTACGCTACAGAGGCTGATGGGATTTCTTGGTTTCCCTCATCAAACTCATCAAATAAATTCATGCAAAACCGCTGATGCATGTTCCCGTCTGGGGCAGTTTTTCGGCAAGCCTCGAAAACAACTCTGTCTCGTAACGTCCTGTTATTATCTCATAGCGTGGTGAATGTGCAGGTCACAACTTGTCCACCAGAGCGTTTTGGAGTTGTTGGATTTTGTATTTGATGAATTTGACGAGGGAAACCAAGAAATTCCCGTAGCGAAGCTCTGAGCAGCTCACGGCTCTGCTCCGCTGTTCTAAAAACAGCTTGCACCAACAATTAAAGGTAATGAAGCTACTCCCAAAACTATAGGAATTATGGCAATGGGCCAATCTGCCAAAATGTTGAACTATCCCTTTAAACAATAGCAAGTGAGTTGATTGGGTAATATATGCTTTTTAGTGTTTGCAAATTTTAAACCAACTCGTGTAGCAAAAGAGTAAACAAAACCCTAATGCTCCTTAAACCCACAGGCTGAAGCTACAAATACCATACATAATTAAACAGGAGCCGTTTGTGGGGAAAAACAAAGCAATTTCATTTCATTTCATAAGAGAAATGGCCATAATGGTGCCTGTTTTTATCACAGTAGTCTGCTGTGGTGCTGCTGAGTCTTCACTTTTCAGCTGCCGCACTAAAGACAGCATCATCATTTTCTACATTAGTCCAATCAGGCTTAAACTACTGTTAATTACATGAAGACGTGACAATGCACACAAGCATTGAAGAGCACTGCGTATAAATATTTACGGTCAAGTCTGAACTGTTGTATTTGATGACATCACACCGTACATGAACATCAGTCTCGTCTCACCTCATTAGACTGTTTGCCGCTGTAGGACATCTTCTTAATTGCCACCACCTCATTTGTGCGCACATCCCGTGCCTGATGAAAACAGAGTGCGTGGTTAGTTAGACTTTTCAGCCGTAACGTACAGGACATGTGATTCTCAGCACATTTTTGTCTCATCGGGGAATGTGGTTTTTCAGGACCTCTTCTACTTATTTTTAACCACACTGCGTGCAGCGTTCAAGAGCGAAGGTCAGATCAAAAAGTCGGGGTGAGTCACATCACTCCGCTGTAACACCGTGGGTTGGTAAAATAACTTCGTATAAATCGTTTCTGTTCTCTACTGAGGATCAAGAAGCATTTGTTTTTTTTAAACTGTGAGACAAAATCTGGGATGCTGTAAGCTTAGTGAATCAAAAATATAATATGTATGAGACTCAGCTGCTTACGTACGAGTGGCAAGCCAAGTAGCCTTGAGTTACTACATTATTCACAGAGAGGAACACAGCAGCAGCTAACCAAACAGACTTTTTTTCTTTTTTTGCGTCACAAATTCAAGTGCAGTGTGTCAGTGTGAGTCAGAGTGAAGGTGTAGTTGCCGTACAAAGTAGACGGCGCCAAAGCTGCCATGGCCGATCTCTCGGAGGTCTGAGAACAGCTTCTCTGGGTCTTCTTTGAAGAAAAGCTCGGCCACCTCCGGGTCCTTCAGGCTCCCTGCCCTTACAGAGGAGGGCATCCTGGTCGATGGAGTCCCGTATCGCCCACGCAAAGGGGATGGGACTATCTGGGTGCTGAGCTACGCCAAAGCAGCTGAAGATTCATCTGCAGTAGTGGATGGGCCTGAGGAATCAGCACATGGGCACCTGGATGGACAGGAGGGGTGAGAGGAGGAGGGGGAGGAGAGGGAGAAGGACAGGTCTTAGCAAGGACATGATAAAGCATCCTCATCCTGCACACTAGGATTAGCTGGTGGGACTTTGAAGACACCAGTGATAAATGCAACTGACTTGAGACTTTTAGAATAAGGGGAACAAAGGTAACCAACCCAGATCTTGCATGAACCCATCAGAGACTGTACAGACCCCCACATCTTCAAATCACGCCTAAAACCACACCTTTTTAAACTGGCTTTTAATCTGTAAACTGTTTTTTTTTCTTTTCTTTATGTCTTTTTAAACCTTCGACATTGTTTATGTATCTTAATCGTGAGTTATTCCACATTGTTTTATATTTTATTGTGTTCTGTAAGTGTCTTTGAGCACTTGTAAAAGCATGTTATAAATAAAAATTATTATTATTATTATTATTATGATATGTCTCCTTTAAGCTCTCCGTCTGTTCATCTCATTATTATATTATTATATTCTTGCAAAATGGGATTGTCAAACAGGCAGACTGACCAACACAGGTAGGTCTTCTAGTGCCAAAAAAATACTATTTATATAAAAATCCAAATTTTGCCATCTGTGTATTGATACAATATTGCCACACAAAATACTTTGCTGTACCGCAACAACCACTCAGTTGGTTAAAGATGTGACTGAGGGCTTCATTAAAAGATGCTACACTAGACTAAAGGGAGAACACACAGTTTGTTCAGAAAGGTCAGAGGCTCCTTAAGTATTTTGAACACAGTGATTTTAGCCACTGATCGCACAGTCAAGTGCTGACTAACATAATCTGCTAATTGCTGAGTCATCACAAGTGCATCGGTTCAGATGGCTTCAGCGATTATAGCAGATGTGTACGCTACCGGAGCGACCGGACAATGCAAATATCCCGGCTCAGAGATTGATTTCATGTCTGCTGCTATGAGGTGGCCTACAGTAATGAGGGGCGAGCCGCATCACAGGATCAATTAGACGACCCGGGGTCACATTTACTGTGCGCTCCAAACTGGATGCATCAATTGCGCTGTTGTCGATTCATGTAACGTGCACATTAGGTTAATCCTGTGTGTGTTCTCATATTATGTATGTATTGTAATTCTGCACCCTAAGCTGCTACAGAAAACAAAGAGACAGTTACAGAATTGTTAAATCGTTGCATTTACCACCAATATACCGTATGATACAGGTGACACAGCTTTGATGTAGTGGAGTCATCGGGAGGTTGTGGCTTGTACTATACAGAGTCTGAACAGCTGTGTGCAAAAGTTTTGCAAATTTTGGTGAATTGAGAAGCAAAAAAGACAAGAATGCAACACCCCCTGAATGAAGCAGGCATTAAAAGGAAGAGGAAACATTTCTTTTTTGAAACGGAAAATGTAGCATATTATGTAACATAAGTTTAGGCACCCCACTATGTCGGTTCTTAATAAGCACCCCTTTGACAACCGTGAGGCATTGGGGTTGAAGAAATACCATTCCATTAAATATCAGCTATTTTTGGATAAAAAATATCATGCAGTCAAGTCAAGAAAGTGAAACTGAGGAATCTGGCTTCTACAGCGGAGCAGTGAGCCAAAGCAAGACCAGAAAACCCACCAATAACTACTTCAAGAAACACAAGCTGAAGTTTTCGGAGCAGACCTCACAGTCTTTTGACCTGAACGTCACTGAAATTTGTAGATAGATCTTAAACATGCTGCGCGCGTGTGTGTGTGCGCAAGAAGGACTAAAAATATCTGAGAAACTGAAGAGATCAGCAAGGGGAGTGGGTGAAACTTCCTAAATCAACAACAGAAAGACACTGAGATGATCATGAGAAATGTTTTTAAGCCTAGATATCTGCCAATGGACGGATTATGAAGTGCTACTTCAGGGTGCACAAACTTCCATAATTAGGCTACTAAATAACTCATTTCACTTTAAGATAGTAATGACAAAAATGCTTCCACTTCCAAAAAATAAAACACACACCCAACATATGTGCATCCATGGTTCTCTGAATATGTACTCGTATTTCAAAAAACTTATTTGTCTCACAGAGTATCAAACTGCTCTACGAAATCCAAACATGTAGGCTATACTCAGTGTGTTGTTCATTTACACAGATTACATTCAAGCAGTCTGATCTGTGGTTAAAGAGCAGCTCCATCCTGGTGCCTGACAGGACGTGCACCTACAGAGAGGAAAGCGTCACACTAGCCTTTTTAAACCTCATCTCACCACCATGTATTCAACCGATCTGAATTTGGCAATAAGTCCCTCTCCATACCCAAACAGCACATGGATATCATTACAGACACACTCAGCGGGTAAAATGCTGCTTTCCTCCTCTGGGCTTATCTTTGGGGCTGGCAGCAGCGCTAACCTTGCTGGCTATAGTTATCAGTACAGCCTGGCAGCCGGCTGGACCAAAAAACCACACTGCTGGCTGAATGTCACAAGGTTTGTCCTGCTGAAAAAGCTCTCCAGTTGGCTGAGAAGAAAAACTGAGAGTGACACTCTTCTGCAAAGACATACAGCTCTCAAGGACAACAAATATCTTGGTGGAGAAAAGAAAAAGGAAAAAAAAACTGCTGCTGGGAACAAATTTTGGGACACGAACAGATGCTGTCGTTTTATGTTGGATACAAATCAACAGGATCATTCACATTTTGTCGAATTCAGTCCTGATTATTACATAAGCATAGGGATAGAGATTGTCTCAAACATCACAAAATTTTCATTATTAAAAAAAGGCAAAAAAGATGCATGATTAATCGTCATTTAAATTTCACCATGGCTCTCAGTAGGCAGAGCTGTGCAGAACCACACCACCCACTAATCAAACACACTGCCGGAAACAACAACTGGCTTTTTTCTTGCGATCGCACTAGTTTCTCTCCACGGATGAGAGTTTCAAAAGTGAATGTACCGTGTTGAGAATAAATAGATTGATAAAATTATAACAAAAATACCACCACCACCAACAACAATATAAGAAAGTTAAAGTCCACTGACATAAATGGACTAAAATAGCACTGTGCGTGTATGAGAGACTTCATTGTCAGTGTACAGGGGGTTTTGGTGTATTTTTTGTGCTGACGTACCTACTCCAGTCTGCACAAAGCATCAACATCAGCAGCCACAATACAACAACTTTAACAAAATGTAGAGTCATAACTTTCTGTACTTTTTTCCTGAACTTCAGAGACTGAACATGTGATTGTACTTCCTCCTCGGCACCGGTTGACTCTTCAGACACTCGAGGTAGCGATGGGACACCCACCCTACAATCACAGGCTAAATATTATTGTTAACTAGTAATTACTGATTCCAGGGTAGTTAGTTACTACATTATTTTCTAATTTGCCAATCTATGTAATAGTAGTTTTCTGATGTCCATTGTGTTGTTAGATGTCTGTGTGTGGGGGCTTTTCACTGGTGTACCAACTGAATGGACAATGCAATATCAGCAAACTAGCCTATACCTTGTCAAAGATCATAGTTTTTGGAACAATTCAAGCCCCCTCTAAATTTGACAGTGGCAAAGTCACCAGACTTACACCCACCCAAATTTGTGTATTCTCAGCATTTTATCAATAATACAGGGTGAGGACGGTGGGGACGAGAGAGGTCAAGTTCACCGACCCCCACCCCCGCACTAACTTTATCTACAACGACAAAGACTGGAGCCTCGGAACATCATCAGATGCTTTGGAGCCATAATTGTGATGGCAATAGTAATATTCTGATACGTACACATTTAGCGCCAATGTTGCCCTGTCTTACTATCTGTGGACATGCTCTATGGACATCTATTAAATTTGGCCACACACACTAGAGCATTTTGGTGCCTTAATAAGTGTCCATGTACAAACTGGTTACTTCAATAGGAAAAATTCAGTTCAGGAGAGAATGACTTCTCTTCTTGATGATATAGATATATATATAGATATAGTAGTAGTAGTGGGTATAGATAGAGACTGGACTCTTCTGTCTGAATGGTATAGCACATATACAATATGAACTAATGTAGTAGATAATACAGAGTAGCCTATGTATAAAACGCAATCAGGTGTTTATTTATTTAAGGCACTAACATTAAGTAACTTGACTGTATCTGGGAGAGGTGGACTGGACCGCAAGATGTTTGTGTGCACACACACACACTCACATTATCCCTGGGAACAGTGTGTTCAAGAAATGCAGTGAAAGTTGTTTTGCTTCACTGCTCAAAGAAGAAAAGAAAAAAAACAACAGATTCTCTCTTGATGTATTATGTCAATTGATTTCCCCTGCATTGTAAAAATCACCAAGAAGCCTAATGAAGAGGCAAGCCGATACACAAAGCTGAGTAGCAAAGAGTGTCACGGACAGGAAGAGGGAGAGAAACGGAGAGGGATGATAAATAATCAAATACTTTATTGATCCCGATCATGAAACTCTCTTAGCTGCACAGCGCAGGGTCAGCTACAGAGAGCAGCTCCGGAGCGATGCTGCTGTCTGCTGGTTGATCAAAATGCAGAGAGAGGATGGGGAAGAAATACAAAAGAGCTGAAGCTGAAGGAAGAGCCAATTAAAATCCCAACCTAAGAGCTGCTGTTGACCGTCTAAACAACTACATAATGCAAATATGATCACCATCATTTATTAGATTCCAGCGCTACACTTTACCCATCAGCTCTTGGTTTTATTACAGCCGCTCGTGTGATTAAATAAGTTATCGTTCCTCTAAAAGTACTGAGCTCGATAAACATACAGTCGCATTTAAATACTTCAAACCTCTACACAACTATGGTACATCTACAGAGTTATATTTTACTTATCTTGGCTGGTCAGGCTGACGACTCCCTGACTCTCCTGGATTAGTTATGAATCTTTTATACACGTGCAACTGAAGTCAGTGAGACTTCAACCCTGAATGTGTCAACCTAAAACACAATCTCATCATCCAGAATATATATATATATAGATATACTCTCATAAATAGTTTCAAAATGTCCTTCAGTAAGATGCTCGATGCTGTACTGCTAAATAATTTAAGGAGGAACGCACTGAGCTGACACGTCTTATTAAATGATCATGTATCAGCCAGATGAAACTGGTCCGCATAAAATCCTTCTTTAGCCTCTTGGCTGTTAAGTTGTAAGAATATAGATTAACTTTACAAAAAAATACCATGTTAACAAAGTGTTCACAAGACAAAAAAAAGAACATTTCAGTATGTAGACTCATACTACCTTAAACACAAACTACCCAAATCAGGTCCAGTGAGGTCGACGTATTTTAAACTGTACAGGAATAAAAGGCAGTACGTCATCTATGTTTGATTCTGGTATGGAGGTAGGAATTGGATTCGACAAAGGAAAGATGGATTCCCTGTATCTCTACTTTCAGAATCATTGATAAAAACCACATTTCAGTTGTTTGCACAGAAATAACGTTGACTCCATGACCTACATTTGTGCTTTTGTTCAAATGGCTCAGATACTTTGTTTCTGTCCCCCAAGATGGAGGGTGGGGTGTCCATGCTCCTGCTTCCCAGACTGATTACAGATTGTGGCTTTCACTGAGTGGAGGAAGTGAAAGCTCTCAAGCTACCCAACCAACAGCAACAACAGCAACACATCTCGAGTTGTGCAGCTACAGAGATGATGGTGACAGAGGAATAGGAATGGAGTGACCGAACACTAAGAGGATTTGATCCATCCCATTTCTCTCACGGAGCTCCATTTGCCCTCTTCCTGTTGGGATAAATCTCACAGGCATCAACAACACACTGAGTATTCTCTGAATAAGAGACAAAAAAAAATCAACTCAAACAACTCTCTCAGCCAACAAGACACACCAACATCCAAACACCTCAAGTCACCTCAGTGCTCCGCTCAATCTGAGAGACACCTGTCTGTTTAAAGTTGGACTGTGAATAAATGTTAAAAATGTTTACGTGTATCCTACAGGTTAAAAAATGGCAGGTGTTTGCTGATGTTGTATGTGTATAATTGAAAATCGAATACGAATTTAGAAAATGAAAAGAAAAAAAAAGGCAGACCCTCACTTTTGATATATATATTTTTTACCTTCTACAGTAAAGTCTTCTGTCTATCACCTGCCATAGTCTCCTGGTTGTTCCCATCCTCTGCCTTTTTCTTCTTGCTCTCAGTCTGACTCATCAAATATGCTGCTGGTTTCCAACTGTTCAGCGGCCAGCCTCAAACACCCGGAGCAGATGCTCAGGAACTCCTTTTCAGAAACAAGTCCATAAATTCACACAGTATCTCTTATCTTTTGAAGTGGCGTGTCACCAAAGATGCCCCTGTCAGTCAGGCCTGTCAACACAGCCATAACCTGAGGATCACTGTCATCTTATGAGCTGTCTGTCTTGCCAGCTAAAAATAAAAAAAAAAGAAGATCCAATAGAAATGAGGATGTGGTAGTGGTCTGCCATTAATCAGTAACAAATGATCATATTGTGGAAGCAGTGTTGTTCTGCAGTGGCTGGCTGACTTGGAACTAGACTTCAGCAAACAGGACAGGCTTTGCTCCAGTGTCTAATCCATTTTTCCTAGGAGACACTTAAATCCATTATGCAGTGTGTGTGCCCATATTCAGCACCCCCTGATATAACACTGACACAAAAACGCACAACTTTTCTCTCCTGCATCGAGATGTTTGTATTCCCAACAACAGCTGCGTACCTTCTCATCATCATCCTCATCCTCCTCAGCAAGCAGCAAGCCCTTGGAAGTAAACAAGGGGGGCTGTTCCTGCCTGTGAATGCCATGTTGTTGTGACAAGCATGCAGAGGCATAAATGAACAAATGACAGGTGTGCAGATCGACACACAGGAAAGCAGAGACGAGGCAGAAATCTGTGCTAAGCGAGTAAGAGGGGACAAGTTGTACCTGCCTTTCAGATGGAGCTCATTGGCCGCATCACCATGAAGCCTGTCTGTTCACAGACAATAACAAAGATAGGTGGATTGCTCATACTGCGGTGGTTATTCGACAAAGCGGAGCCGGTGCATATAGCACATAAAAATACATGTGTAGGTGTTTGTGTGCGTGTGTGTGTATGTGTGTATGAGCCACCAAGCCCTGCATGGGCATCAGATCTGACAGATTACTCCAGCAGAGCGCAGCGTATCGCCTAGATGGATGGTAAACTTGATGTCACAACACAGACGTTATGCATGACTTCACCACATCCACGGTGCTATGTTAAACCCCTTGTGTCTGTGTGATCCACTGTCATACATAAGTTAAGCGGCGAAGTCACAGATAAGCCCAGCGGGAGAGTGGCTCGCTGAGTGATCGCCAGTGTTACGCAATATCAACACTGAAAAACTGAGGAATGCGACTCACGCCAGTCAGCGCACACACTGGAAAAAACAGCCGTCAGCCGCGGCCGACACACGCCGAGCCGACCTGTCGCTTCCACACGACGGGCTCAGTCCACAGCAATGATTTCTGCGGCTCCCGGGCCGGTGCCGCCTGTAAACACAGCGCCGGAGCGAGTAGGTGCCACAAACACAGAGGGAGCTCGGCCAATGTCACCTACCGTCACACGGCAGGCGATGCAGACGGTGTGTGACTCATGATGTCCCCCGGCAGATACAAGCAAACTTCAGCACAGACACCTCCGGAGCTCCGGGCTCCACTTCACGCTCAGCCACAGCGGACAAAAACAAAAACGAGGGAGTGGCACCGCTTGCAACTATAGTTGCATAAAGCGGATTAGCAAGATAACGTAGCTAGCTAACGCTCCTTAGGAAAAGCAGTCCGCTCCCATTATTTACAACAAAACTAACCACTCGGTGTCCAGCCCGCTGTCCCTGCTGTCCCCACACTGGCATCACCTGCTCATGTGCTAACGCTGACATCCAGAGTAAACACCAGTAGGCTAACGAGAGCCGAGGGGAGCTGCCCGGGGAGGCAGACTGAGATCTGTCGATGCGACAGAGCCATAGACTGTAAGGACAGAGCAGACAAGTTGTGACAGCAACTTTTGGTTGAGCAGCCGATGTAGCCGGCTAGCTCCGGAGCTAACCTCCCTGAACCAGGCTCGGCTGCGGTGTGTGTGTGTGTGTCTGTGTGTCTGTGTGTGTGTGTGTGTGTCTGTGCAGCAGACAACAAACCTGACGGTACCCGTCGGTGGTTAGCACAAAGCTAAAGTTAGCGACCAACTCACCTGGTCGAAATGAGTCCTCAGGGGTTGAGCAGCGGGTGTAGACGACAGATTAGTCCGGTCGGCGTGAACCCGACGGAGCAAAGCGACGGGCGCTAAATCACAGACGGTCCACAGAAATCACAGTGAAGCCGCTAGCTCCTGGTTAGCAGCGCTAATTCACTAATCTAACTGCACATTTGCCCTGCCCTGTGTGGACGGTCACGGTGCTCCAGGTCTGCCTAAACTGTTTACTCAAGCACTAACCGTTTTGTCACCTACAGTGACGCCGGTGGCGACGATAATTCACCGTGAGGCGAGCTGCCGTGGCCACCGACTGTCAGGCGTTCACCGTCCCCACGGACAGCCAGGCGAGGGGGGCTACGAGCCAGCTAGGCGGCGGCTAACGGGAGGCATTAGCTAGCAAAGTTTCTCTCCTCGATAGGCAGTTCCCTAAAAATGGCGGCGAGGAGAATCACCTCCCTTCACACCGCGAAGGAGTCAGGGAGCAGACGAGTCGACACGCAGCCGGAGCGGTGCAGTCAGCCCGGACCGCGGCGACAGGACACGTGTGACAGTGGGAGAGTTGTTGATGCTGTGCAGCTGCTGCACCTTGCAGAGGGACTGAGCTGAGCCCCCTCTCTCTCAGCTCACACTGTGCTTCTGCGGGGCGACCCCACTGCAAGTGCAAGCGCTGGTATGTGGTCTGGATGGAGAGAGACATGCACATGATGCTTGTGAACACAACACGAGTCCTGGTCCATTGTACAGCAGGGATGTGGAGGAAGATGTTGGACCTTTCTCTCTCTCCGCCCTGTGTGTCTGTGTGTCTGTGTTTGGCCTTATACACTTTGAGTCACTGAGCTCCTAACCTGATTAACAGTTTCAGTCTTAATCTGGCCTCCACTATAAATAGCCGGTCGTTAACTCACAGACAATGTTTAAAAACTGTTTCATATTCCCCCTAGAACAACAACACATCTTTGGAAGATGTTCTGTCTGTCTATAAATCTGTGCACTTGCCCTAAGTGTGCTGACAGGAGTGTAAACAACCGTAGTAAACAACAGTAATTAAAATACTATGATTAAATAATGAATGCCTGTGGTGTGTAAAACATGACCTGGAATAAAACACCTTGGTGTTACATGGTTATATAATATGATGTGAGGTTTAACAGTATGTGTAGTGCAGATGCCAGATGATCAGTCAGACATAGCCTACAGTGAATTCAATGGGGGCTCACTGCTTCTGTACTCGGTCTCAAACAGCCTGGCAGTTGCCCTAAGTCCACTTATGTAGCCTACAACAGATGTTTCCATTTCAGACACTATCTCTTCTTGAACATGATATGATTGATTACATCAGAGGAGCATACAAGGGCCCATTTGTGAAGCTGCAGCCTCTGTTGCCATATGTACAGGAATACATTGTGTTCAGATGCTCCAGTCATCATCACACGCAACTTAGTATCAAGTCAGCAGAGGCGTGACATCATATCTGAGAAGAGGATTACACACGTAGCTGTAATCTGCATTGAGAAAAATATAGGATGTGTATGCGATGTGCATGGCAGCAGAGAGGTTAAAGATGGGCATTCCACAACAGGCTGCAGGCCCAGAGACCAATCAGCTCGCAGAGCAGAGCTCAGAGGGCTTTGATTGGTTGCTCGGCAGCCCTGTTGTCATGATGATGGGAATCAGGTCCTGCCTGTGTGGTCTGTATCCAGGCACAGAAGTATACTGAAGCAAATGATATGGATGGATAGGCTGCAGAACTTTCTGTCCCTGCCACACACACCACGCATACTTGTGTATATAGAGTTTATATACATGAATCCCTCGGTACAACCACTGATACAGACAGGGGGTTATTTAAACTGGGACGAAACATATTTGTGTTCAGCCCCAGTTTTTGTATATTTGTGATGATTGTGCCTGTGTTTATATATATATATATAAACATATTGTATAGTGACAGTGAATACTGTATTCTCCAGGCATTGATCTTATGCTACTGGTGGTAGTTACAGTGCACCGGCTTGACTCTGTGTCTGTGGGCCTTGCTCTCCATCATCGTCATTGGGAATTTGAAATTTTACCATATGTCAGCTCTAAGAATAGAAAATCAGGACTGAACCAGAGCAGTTCAGTCTTCTGAGGCGTGTCTAGATACAGATTGTGGTCATTAACCATTCTGTTCTGTTCTTCATAAATGACTACCATATTTAATCATTTCAGTATGGTTGAGCCTTACATATCCTCTTGTTTGTCTCTGTGATTTTTTAATATATTCCCTATATTTAAATGCTACACCAAAAATGTGGTCTTGTCTCCTTGGTGAATTCACTTTCACTTGCATTATCCTCAACCACCACAAGAGGGCTCTCATGTAAAGGTATTGGTATAACAAGTGATTTCCATATTTTACGCAGATAATGTGGTTGTAGTATGCATGTTTTGTTTATTACCATACATACATTTTATCTGTATATGAATGGACCCCATCTCATTTTATTGCCATAATTTGCATGGGTATAACTAATGTGTGTATGCAAATCATTGAAATTCAGTGCTGTCATTTGTTATTGTCCAGACCTCAGAATTCCACTTGTTTGTAGTTAAGTACAAACAGAGGGAAAAACATAAATAATAAAATGATGGCAAAATACCATTTAGCTGCTTTGGTTTCAGGGTCATGGCACTGCACATGCTGGTTCACTGTGAGTCGTATCTAACTGGGACACTTGAACACAAGAGGATGATTTCAGCAACACCTGCACCATTACGGTTATTACAAGTCAAGATGTCAGCAGTTAATTTTCACATTAATGAGCTAAAAACAAATGCCTTCAAAACATTTTTAATGATGTGAGGATGAAAAAGTTGTTTGTGTTATGTCAACTGTTTTACTGCACTTGCTGACATAAAAAACACTGATGCACTGCCACTTGACAGAAGCTACACAGCAGGCCTTACAACAGAGGTGTTGAATAGAAGGATAAACCTGTCTAATAGCTCACACAAATACAGAAACATCAACTGCTGACGGAAGTTATACAAGCCTGGCTGAAAAGATACAGGACACAGAAAGAAGGACGGCAACTGTTACATACAATACAGCACTATTTAAAATCCATATGAGCACACTGCATAGAAGTGAATGAATTGTGTATGAAGTGACATAACAGAAGGCAGAGGTGCAGATTATATCCGATTTGAACATCAAGACACTGACTCAACAGCCTGTAGAAATATACAGTGAATTAACTCGGCATCTCCCAAAGCAATGAAGAGCAAGCAAAACTGCAAACGCTACCTTTGTGTTCATGTTTGTTGACAATGAGCTGGTGAGGTGTGGTTTGAACTTCATGGGGCTCTAGCTGGCTGTAATGTATGGTCTTCTGTGACATGTATTTTATTTCAACCAAACAGAAGTGGATAAGTGACCTTGGAAAAAAAAGAGGAGTGACACTGTGAAGAGGAAAACGGATAATGATAATGGATAATCATTAAAAACATGTTATGAAAAAAGACTGATAAGACACCAGTGGTACTCAATAATAAAGTATCTGCAAAGTCACAGTCACCTGGGCCAAACAGTAATTGTAAAGTTCTGTTTTATACCATTTTAAATGATAAATGGGTCCAATTTTGCTCAAAGGGGGAAAAAAAAAATCCATGTAGCATAGTTTTTCAAACTGAAAATTCAGCATAAGCCAACTATCTCCTGACCTCTCTTGATATATCCAATCTCACATTATACTGCTCAAAAACACAAATTAATTATTTATAAATTCATTTTGCACCCAGATCAGAATTTTAAAAAACTGCACTTCATAAATAATGGTTCACACTGGAAAACTTTGCAGATGCTTATTATGGGTGTCTAAAATGGAAAAAAATTAAGGAAACAAAACTTTTTTACATATGGGTTCAAAGGAATAATAATAATTATAAATCAATCATTTTTGTTTTTTGTTGACTTTTTAAAACATTTTCTTACACTACCCAAACTCAATGTTAGCTTTAAGCTGGAGGACCGATCCAAGTTGGCAAACAGATGTAAAGCACTTCCCTAGGTTGGCAGGGAATACCACACCTGCTCACGGTTACTTGGTGAAGCTTGTGTAGCGCGGGGGCTCTTGATCAGCCCTCACTACAATCAGCCGCTTCTTACTGGACTGACCCAGATCCTCCAGCTGTGCTGCTCCTCACCTTCCTTTCTCTCAGCTCTGCTGAGAGGCCACGGAAGTCTATGAGACTGGGCCCTCAGAGGAGTGTGGAGGTGCCGGTTATGGCCTTCAGTATTGATGTATTTAATCAATTAAATGACCTTAAACACTCTCCCTCTCTCTGGCTCATTCCATCATCACCTCAAATTTTGATACTGCTTGCAGAGAGCACACTCACTAACTAGGCGCAGAGGCTGGAGGCTGGACCTGACATCCTACAAATCACATCACTCCCGGTTTTACCTCCTTCCTCCCTTCCAGTCCAGCCTTCCTGAGACTTGTCAAGTCTCCTCGTCTCTTTCCGGGGAAGCTCGCTGATCTTAACACATTCATACACACACGCGCTTCATCACATGAGGGAAAAGCTCACAGAAAACCACCCTGCTCTCACTACGTTTGTTTGCATTTCAAAAGTAGTGGTTCTTTGCTTTCTTTTTCCATTTCATTCCCCCTGTTTATCTCCTCATCTTCTTCCTCTGCTTAAGTGTGTCTTCTCTCCTGGCTGAGTGGCAAGCAGGCTTCAGCAGTTGGGTTCCTCTGATTCCAGCTTTTGCTTGGTTCAGCCCACCTTGGCCCAGCTGAGGAACGCGGGGATGTCTCGGACCGGGACGTTGCGAGTCAAAGCTTTGACGCGCAGGTTACGGTCATCTGTGAGGAGGACCACCTCTCTCTGGAGCCTCACCGTCCCGTCTGTGTGAACAAAGAACGTTAAGAGGTCAACTTAGAGGAATTTATTTATGTTTTACTCACGCAAAATTTTTAAACGGGAGTTGGGAAATAGAAACACTGACTGAGCGTCAATCATACATACTTCTCTGATCAGGCATGAAATCTTTTGCTTTGTCTTTGCAGTAGTTGAGACAGCAGGAGAGTATAACATCATCATTGGTACCCTGAAAAATAATTGAACACCAAATGATCAGAAAGGTGATAAAACTTAGGAGTAGGTTCGTTATCTTTAATTGTCGGTGCAAGCTATTTTTAGAACGGCGGAGCATAGCTATGCTACGGAGGCTAATGGGATTTCTTGGTTTCCCTCATCAAATACAAAATCCAACAACTCCACAACGCTTTGGTGGACAAGTTGTGACCTGCACATTCACCACGCTGAGATAATAACGGAATGTTAGGAGACAGAGTTGTTTTCGAGGTAAATTCATGCAAAACCACTGATGTGCGTTCCCGTCGGGGGCAGTTTTTCGGCAAGAAGTCTCTGCATTTTCCTCTAAAACAACTCCGTCGTGTAACGTTCCGTTATTATCTCATAGCGTGGTGAATGTGCAGGTCACACCTTGTCCACAAGAGCGTTTTGGAGTTGTTGGATTGTGTATTTGATGAGTTTGATGAGGGAAACCAAGAAATCCTATTAGCCTCCGTAGTGTAGCTCTGAGCAGCTCACAGCTCTGCCATTCTAAAAATAGCTTGCACCGACAATTTAAGATAACGAACCTATTCTTAAAGCTCTAGGGATTATGGCAATGGGCCAATTTGCCAAAATGTTGAACTATCCCTTTAAGTGCATTCTTACCTGTTGTCCAGAGGTGTCTTCACTGCGAAAGGCGATAGATTCAAGCTGATTTCCCCTGCTTGTCAGGGCTCTGAGGCAAGGTTCCCTGGCGTCAAACCCTTTCTCTAGGAAACCCACAGCCTGCCGGGCCTTTTCCTGCACAGACCGCACATGGGCTGCGCTGACATTATAATTGCCACGGCCGCCAGTGTTGCGCCCTCCTGACCCCAGTCCACCAAAGCTGTCCTGGCCTTTAGCCAAGCCATCCAACTCTGTGATCACTGAGGGAGAGAACACGCGCCATGAGTAAGCATAAACAAACATTTCCTGTCTCTACAGTGAACACTGTTATCACTACCAACATGTTACGATGACAAAGTTTAACCCTCATACCGATGAGTGGCACAACTATTATGTATGTTCCACACTGAAGGAGTTTCTTCAGCCCCTCCAGGTGATCGATGAATCCATTGGTATCTGGAACCAAAAACAGAGGCCTCACTTCCAGCTCCAGCTGCCCGCTGGTCTGCAGCACCGCCTGGAACAGACACATGAAACAAGATGTGAAATTCAGCTGCACCACAACATTGTACAACTATTCTTATTCAATTGATACTTGCTGTACAACATCACAACCCAGGCTTGATCAGTAACAATTATTGTTGCATCACCTGAAATCCTAACCACTGTTCTGCATTGACTTTTGATCCTTTTCAGTATTTTCTAAACCTTTAAAATCCAAGTTCCATGAGGATTTTCTAATTTCAATAACTGATGGTTCACCTGTATTTTGTCCCTGCGCTTCTGTTGCTGTGCCAGTTTGTTGGCGAGGGCGTGGCGCCGTGCTTTCAGCTGTCTGATGTCATTCTCGCTGTCTCCCGCCTCCTCTGCGTCCTCCTCTCCTTCTGATGCAGATAGAGATGACTCTGCCTCCACTATGACATCATCAGCCTGCAAAACAGACACAGACACTTAGTGGCTGACACGTTTTCAGCAATTTTGGCGTCCACTGCTTACAACAGCCTTGAACTTTAACCTGAACTGCGGCATATTTTTTCTACAATTTCTACATTTACATAATTAGAAGCAGGAGGAAAATAGCCACCTCTTTCTCTGTTGCAGAATCTTGTCTTCTCCTTGTATCCACAGAGTGGTTAGATAGAGGAGAAGCAGCCACAGAGATGTATTTGCCTCCCTTGAAGGCCAACAGAGGCTCCTCCTGTCCACACAGAGCCTCTAGAAAGTACTTGAGCACAGTCACTCGCTTACAGTCTGCTGCTATTGCCTGGGAAAGTATGATAGGGATATAAGAGCAGAGAGGATGATGAATTAGAGGGGAAGGTAAAAGGTAATAATAACACCTTTTATTTACTGGCGCCTTTCAAGGACAACTCACAGCACACAGTAAAAGATAAAATGCAAGTACATGATGGCAGAAGAGTATCAGTAGTGTTTCAACATAATGACAGACACCTTTGCCTGCTACTCACCATGTCAGTGTGTCTGTCTGTGTAACACGGCTCCTGTGGCGCAGCCAGCAGTGGCACAAAACCAGCCAGCAGCCTGTCTTCCTTCAACTGCAGCACAGTCAACTCATCATCTCCCTCAACTTCTTCGCTATCAACTTTGTAAAGCGGCAGCTCCCCGTGGTCCACGCGTGCCAGCACATTGCACAGGTCAGCCAGGCACTGCCAGACGTCAGGGCTGCCACTTAAAGGAAAGAGAAAGACACAAGTGGTGTTGAGGTATTGGTATTTCAGGTATGAAGTACCAGTCGAGGCCATGAGCAGAGCCAACTGATAAACTTGTTTACAACATAAAACAATGTGTAATGCAACTCAGTGTTGAAGCTAAAGAACTTTCAACTGCAGACTCCCTTGGCTTTTCCAGAGCTTTTTAATTCATGTTTTAGCTTTTGCTTCACAGCTTCATGGTTTTAGTTCACTTGCATCATTCTGTTTCTGACCACAGCAGGCAGCTGAAAAAGCTCTAAAACCAAACCCTCCACCCTCCCTGCTCAGCAGACAGAGCTGGCATCTAGCTGGTAAGATCAAGGAATACTTTACAACTGAGGAGCTGGTTGAGAGCCACAAATTAACCTATTATAATGACAATGACAATGCTCTGTGACTCTTTTAGCATTTGTTTGCTGATGTTGACCGTTGACCATTTTATTAGTGTCTAAAAGAAGTTGATACAGGTCTCTATACTCTATCTATACTCACTCTATACTGCATGGTGGTGGGTTCCACAGGTCTGGGTGTCCCAACATCCAGTCAGACCAGACCTTGATGCTTGGCAGTAGTTCTCTCAGGTCCAGTGGGAAGGCAGAGACCTTCACCATACCATCTGCCTCCTCCCCTTTGCCCTCCTCCTCTTCATCTGCCATGGGGACTGGTTCTGAGTAAGAGAAGACACCTTTAAAACATGACACATAACTGCAAACACTCTACAGTAACACAAAGGAATCCAAATCATGTGTAAACCAAGTAACAACAAGAATAATTGAACTGTTTACTTATTAGCTCTACAAGTAATCTCCACCGGTGTGATTTGGGCTGAACACTAAACAATATTAGACAGATAAAGATGTGGACATGCTACACTTCTCGAGCTGACTGTGTGTACCTGCAGGTATATCCTTGAGCAGCTCTGTGCAGCGCTGCACCAGGAGTGCAAACATGCCAAGACCCAGGGCAGTGCTCTGTTCCTGTAAAACCGACCGCACTTCTCCGTCTTCACCTGACAAACATAGAGAAGAATTTAGTATTTCTTCAAGATCCTTTGTCTCCATCTGACCGCTGACTTGTTTCAATTTGGGAAAAGAACTTCATGCCCTGTTGCATAATAATGAACATGTAAGTAAGAAGATGAGATTAAACGTGTTGAATAGCTCTTATCAAACCCACAAGCTCTTCAAGTTTAATCATGACAACAAATTAATGTGTTTCTTAAATTGAGTCATATTGAAATAAAATAATCGCTAGTAACAATTATAGCAATTAGAATAATTTTTTTAGTTTGTTGTTTGATGATAATGATGTGTGAGTGTGTGTGCAGCATCACCTCTACTGTGGGCGTTGTGTATGGTGAACATGTTGATGGTGATGATCTGCAGCAGGTGCGTGCTGCCCAGGAGGGAAGGGCCATGATGGAGGAGCGTCCTGAACTCCTGCAGAACACGGCTCACCACTCCAGGGAATGACTCCATGCTGCATAAGAAAGACACAGGTATTCATTATAATTACGGCACGCAGAGAAACATTTTTAAAATTATATAGTCAGTGCTTAAAAATCATTCAGTGCATGGGTGTAAAAGCTAGAACACGTGAGAACTTACCCCACTTTAGTGAAGAGCTTTCCATGTCCATGCAAGAAACTCAGAATAAACCTCTTGTTTAGCTGGAGACAAAAGGAGGTGGAAAGAGGAAAAACATTACTTTGGCCAAGAGTTTTATTTAGCACCAACCTCTGTAGCACTTGACAAGAAAACACTTGTCCTCATCCAGAGACAAAGCCCATGGTTTGGAGCTGACATCACCATTTAATTGCTCCCAGTATTATGAACAATAGTGGTAGGAGGAAATGGACTGGAAGGCTACTGAAGCTGGCACAGAGGACACACAGACAGATGTGTCTCCCAACAGGAAACTGACAAATAGCAAGACAGAGACATTGGCAAGAGGCTTCTTTAAAAGTAAAGAGTGTAAATCAGCAGAAACCTCCTTCCCACAATTTAGTAGGACTTTTTACGGTTTAGTTTTTATCACTGAAACTCCGATATAGCATGTCAAAAAACTGGTACATTTTAAAAGCACACAGTATTGGAAAAGCATGCTGCACTGGAACTGATAGAGGGATGTGAAGAAGATGATGGTGGAGGAAACTGTGATCTTTCACTAGTAGAGCTCAATCCTGACCACAATAAATTATTCGCAGCAAAATGTTCAATAAAGAATCACATCAGAGCTACTAAAGCTTAGACCATAGACCAGACCAACAGAGACACGTGATCTGCGTTGTAAATGAGGCCCCACCCCTCACACTTAGGCCAGGATCAGGCTGTTCAAATACTTTCATTTTGATTATTCTATTGTGTTGCCAACTAGTCTATGATGTAATAACATATAATGGGAAAATGAAAACATGTTTTTAGAAATGTTTAACTCTTTAACTTGCCGTCTGCCGTCTTCAGGTCTCTTCCCTTCTCTATTGGGTTTTTCATCTGGGTGTTTTTAAATCAGCCGCTGGCTCAGCTGAGCTACCCAAGGACAGTCAGAGAGGTACCCTCAAGCCACTCAAATGATGTCTAGACTTCCT
This sequence comes from Trachurus japonicus, assembly GCF_045865225.1. NCBI lineage: Eukaryota > Metazoa > Chordata > Actinopteri > Carangiformes > Carangidae > Trachurus > Trachurus japonicus. The sequence continues at coordinate 26,178,306 of NC_140920.1, read as the reverse complement.
GTACCATGCAGAGTTTATCAAGTTGAATTTTTGTGTCATTAAACCACAGGATCTAATTTCTTATGCTCTCAGACCTGTTTGATGGAGAGCTGTAGGTTGTTGTCCTTCCTGCAGTCTTTAGAAGCTTTAGAAGTGGTTTTATACCAACAATCTGGTCATTGCCTTTTTTAGTTTTCACTTTATTTTTACTTTACTTTTTTTCAACTTTAGTTTTGTCCTGACATGCAGTAAGACTTGTTGGACTCTATACATACAGAGGAATGTGCCTTTCTGAATTATGTCCAGCATATATCTCTGGTAATATTAAAGAAAACAGAACAGTTGCTCTTCATCATCATTTATACATGAGATATCTCAAGTTTTGATTTTCCATCATTTTGCAAAAGAAATTCTAAAAACATGTTTGCAATTTGTCATTATGGACTGTTGAGTATCATGGAATATGAAATAATATAAACGTTATCATAACATCATAAATTTAAAGACCATATTGAATGAGAGGAACATTTGAGGGACACGGAAAATTACATATCATAAAAAAAACATCTGTATGCACTAGCAGCTTTGTGTGTAATAATTTTAACTCTAACTATATACCTAACTAAAAAACCACACTCACATGCAGCGTATCTTTCATGTTCATAGCGTGTGTGAGAGAGACACAGGAAGGAAGAAAGGAGGAAAGCAATCTTACGTCACTAGCGCTGAGACTACCCAGCTCTCCATCCTGCTCAGAGTCTCTGCTGGACTCGCTGCCTCCTCTCTGCGAGGATGGTGTTGCTGCTTGTCCGCTGGGGCGGACCCAAATCTCCACACGGGCTCCCTCTTCCCCTCTTCCTCTTCCTCTTACTGCTGGACCCTTTGAACCTCCTTCATGCTCTTGTCTTCTCCTTCTCTCCAGTTGCTCCGCCTATGAGAACAAAATCTGTCAACAAGAGACACTTGCGGTGCCTTAAGTCTCGGGATAATCACCAGATTATAGTAAGCTTAACCAGTCATGCTAGTAAGGTAATTTATTATGCAAATTACTATGTTAACATTTTTCGAAATTACCAAATTGTATGTCTAACCTTGCGCTTGGCTTCTTCAAACAGACTCATCAGGCTTTCCTTTGCAGTCAGGATGGGGTTGGAAGCTGCCAAGCTGCGCATGTAATAATACACAGCATCCAACTTCCGCTTCTGTAAGTGAGAGAGGCCAGATGAGAGTCAGAGGAGGCAAAAGTGCCAACAGGTCATTACACATAATATAAGACGTATACAATCACGACACCTCAGCATGTCTAAACATGTTTGTACAACATTTCCACCTGAACACCCCCCTTACAATTTGCCTCCCCTACTTACTACACATCACTTACTGTATAGACTGCCAGCAGAGCCAGCTGATTGTATGGGCGTCCATTTTTCGGGGCAATCTGCTGGGCTTTCAAGTACCAGCTGAGAGGAAATGGAAAAGTCAAGTCAAGAGAGAAATCCACCGAGGCTCTCATCTCATCAGTAATATACAGTATAGATGGGAAGGAGCATTCTCTATTATGTCTAGCAGCAAAGAAAGGGAAAGAAGTTCAAGACTAAGAAAGTTACAAGCCATTTACAGCTGTCAGCACTTGATACTTGTACAGGAATCTTCAAAAATAATCAGCACTTAATGAAAGGCTCAATTTTAACAATGTAGCTTCTTGACCAAGTAATGTGTTATCTTTATGCTTATACACATCTCATACTGTTAAATGTGCCTAAAAGACTTCACAATACCAAGAGACAGTACAAACAATGGCCTACCTGCGAGCTTTGCCGTAGTTAGCCGACTCACTAGCTTGTTCCCGGTAACGTGCAATATCTCCCTGACAAATCATACAGCGCTGAGCACTAATAAGTGCATACTTTACCTGAAAAAGACAGACATTAGTTACCAGGTAGGACATTATAAAGAGCAAAATGCAAATGAGCTGCTGTGAGCAACTATATTACTGGTAACAAGGAAACCTGGTTACTGGTCAATAACACAAAATATTTAAAATCATACATTGTGAGGCTGCTCGTATACAGCTTTACAAAAAACATAAATCCCACCCACATGAATGTAAACAATGTAGAAGGAGTATTGCTGTACCGTTTTGCGTAAAGGCCGTGCCCTAATAGCCATGCCGTCCATGTAATCCTCCAACTTAAACTGGTAGACTGTCTGCAGCTTCTGAAGCAGCGCATCGAAGAACAGTGCTCCCTGTGAAACATGATCACAACACACGAGTTCAGGTTAAAGTGAAGAAAAAAAATGACAGAATTTATTGTGGCCTGTTTCCACCACAAGATATTAAAATATAAAGTTTTTAAGCTTTGTTGAAAACTTATGAGTGGACTTCAGGCTAAAAACATCTGGCTTTTGTCAACAAATGGAAAAGGATTAAACTGACATTCACACACTGGTCAAATATCTCGTCTGCAGCACTACCTACCTACGGTACACTGCACACGATACATACTGTATATATAGGTGTTTACCCAAATACTAAACAACTGTACAGTCCAGACCGTAAGTATTTGGACAGCTCCCTGCTTAAATACAATCAAGGTAAATTAAAATAATGGATACTGCATTTAAGTGCCAAGTCTCAGCTTTAATTTGAGTGGGTTTATGTCAATACGTAATAAAATATGTGGGAAATATAGCCCTCTTGGCACATAGTGCCCAAATTGCAATTGCTCCAAAGTAATTGGACACTTAGCTACAAAATGTGTCTTGCACAGCTGCAAGCCGTTTCAATGTATGCACACAACAGCTCACAGTCAGGTGGAGTTGTCTGTCAATATGAAGAGTAAAGACCATTCAAGCGGATGTTGATTCTGAATTCTTCTAATTCATATTTTGCTGCATGCATAAAAAACACCTGTTGCACAAAATTTCACCATTCAGTAAGACAACATTTCTTAAATAGAAAATTTCCACTGGGAAACTTTAATAGGACAGGGGGCTACTGCCGGGCATACCATCTCTGTCAACATGGGAATCAAACCCACAACCTTAAGGTCAAGGCAGAGCTGATCAGACAGACACATGATCATCTTTCACTGAGCTCTGATATGGAGCAGCTGTAATCACATAAAGTGACCTGTGTGTGTGTGCTAAGGGAGTGCGCGCGTGTGTGTTGGTGTGTGGTTGTGCTTTACAGAGACTTGTTATAAATGTATGGGGGGTCGGGATCAGCAGTAGATTACCTGTGGCTCTGGCCTGAGGCTCAGAGATTGACATGGCAATGTGTGTACATGCATGTGTGTATCTGTAATCACATAAGATTACCTGTGTGTGGTAGAGGAGTGCACGTGCGTATAGCTAGATAGATAACTGTATGAAACGTGTTTAAAGAGTGTAAATGTGGCACAATCTGATCTGAGAACAGCTTCAAGAACTGGTTCTAAGGAGAGTCTGTGTGCGTGATTGACACATGTTGTGACCTGCATCCTGGCCCCTACAGCTATTACATAGGTGTAGGGGCCAGTGCCTCGGTGCGATTGCCCCGTGGCCCTAACTAATGACAAAGGCAAGCAAAACAGTTTTTAGAGTCAGGAGGTGGAACATCTTTGTACACTGAAGTGGAAGAAGCATCACCATGGAGCAAACAGGCTTCAAACTATATGTTCTAAAAACATATATTAAATATGATTATTTTGTGAACATTCATTTTAATCAGTCAAATTACTTTTAAACTCCTTCACTTTGGGCATTGTGTGTTAAAGGTCTACATCTGCCACACAGTCCTTTCTATGTAAATGAAAACATACTAAGTTGAAGCTGAGACTTGGCACTTTACTGAAGTATACATGCATACTTCAAATTGACGGTGCAGACCCTGTAAAACAAAAAACACTCAACTGTTAAATACTCATGTTCTGTGATGTATATCTACTCAAACACCAAAGTCTGTCCCCTGCCAAAAAAAACAATTAACCCCATTTGAATTTATTACACATTCCTTACCTCATCAAGCAGAGTGAGAAGCAGGTTCCTAACATGAGGGGTGTTGTCATTGGCGGGGTCTTTGAGCAACTGCCTGAAGCGCTCTATGACCTGGTAGAAGACATTCTTCCACAGAGCCTGGTCCACGTTCTGAGAGTCGGAGAACTCGATGTCTGTGAGAACGACCTGCTCGTACAGCCCCAAGAGATCAGCTCTGGAAAACAAGAGGGCAAAAACGGGACGGTTGCTTTTTCAGTATGTCTGCTGGTTATTGTTCCCAAGAGGAGCCAACAGCTAAACAAGTTGTATAAAACAAAAAGTAGAACATAAAAAACACAATCAAGGCAGACATTAACAACACACATCCTTTCAGATCCTCACCTGAGCTGGGCCATGCGATCCAGTCCGTCAGCGCTCACTCTGTCCCTGGAGAGCAGGTTACTGAGCTGCAGCTCCTGTGTATCCGCAGCCCTCAACACCCTCCCCAGCTCCCCTCTGGCTTGTTGCTCTGCCTCTTCCAAAGACAAACCACCACCTCCGCTTTGCTGAGAATAACTTGCTCCCCTGTAACCGGCACAGAACTGCCCCCCACCGGCGCCTGGGTAGACCCCGTTAGGAGGAGCCATTTGGTAAGGCCCCATATGATAAGGATATGGGTAGCGCTGGTTGGTGCTGGTGCCGGGGTTGGCGGGCATGGGGTAGCAGTAGGGGTTGTCAGAGTTTTGAAACTTGTAGTAGGCCATGGCGGCGGCCTGCTGGGTTCGAAGGTGTTCACCCTGTGGGACTGGGGGGCTGCCTGCTACTTCATCGTCTGTGTCCAGGAAGTGGAGCTGTCCGTACCCGGTCCCAGTCTGCAGATACACGGGCTGCTGCAGAGACCTGTGCTGCGACTGGGTGCCAGTGAGTGCAGGTTTCTGGTCTGGGTTATTGGGATCCCAGAGTCGTCTGACTCCTCCTCCTCGGCCTCCTCTGCCGCCGTGACTTGCCCCTCCCCTAATTCCACCAAAAAGAAGTCTTTGCCCAACTTCGGGGGAGTTAGAGATGTCGGTGCGGGCCGGGAGCACCAGGATGCCCCCACCTCTGCCACGGGGAGCCACGACTTGCTTGTGTGGTGCGCCCCCACCATGTGATGAGATCGCTGAATGTTTTTCGAGAGAAACCCTCAGGATTCCTCGACCCCCGCCTTTGTTTCCCTTCAGTCTGTTCCTCTCTTCCCTCCTCCTCACGGCATTGAGCTCTTCCTCCCCACCTCTTCTTCTCCTCCGTCTATCGACTACGTCACTCATCTCACTCCCCTCCATCGATTCTGTAGATGATTCCCCGCCGTTGGTCGTCCAGCTTTGCAGATGGCTCCTCCGCCCGTCCCCGCTGTGGCCGATCTCCTCCTTGTTATTGTGCTTTGGCTGCAGGCGGGACCACTTGGTGCTCTCCGCGTCCAGGCCGAGTGCTGGACCGTCCAGGCTGGTCACGCTGCTGGTGGAGCTGCTGCTGTAGGTTCGATTCCGTGAGCGTCTGATATCCGATTTGGAATATCGTTTTGATGATGTCATGTTTGCGCTGGATTTGTTTCGATCAGCCACGGTAGCGTCTGCGTATCTCCCCGCCTTGTCGACTTTATCCATCTCTCTTGACCGGTTGTTGTTGTTATTGTCTCCTCTTCTGCTTTCTCTGCAGTTCTCTCTTCCTTTGTTTTGGTGCGTCTCTCCTGTCTTAGCTGGTTTGTTATCCCTATCTGTGTCTGCTGCTCTCCTGTCTCTCTCTTTCTCACTTTTACCCTGGTCGCTCTTCATCCTACCACCTACATCATCATCCCCTCTTCTGGCATCCTGATTCCTCTCTTTTTCCTTCTCCCCTCCTCTTTTCTTTCTAACTCCCTTTTCTTTCTTCTTCTCTTGCTTTTCTTCCTCCTCTTTTGCTCCTCCCCCTTGACCCCGTCTTCCCTTATCAGTCATTTGCCCTTTCCTGCTGCTCAACTCTTCAGCATCTTGACCTTGGCATCCTCCTTTACCTTTTTCCTTAACACTGAGTTTTTCCACTTTGCTAGTGATTTTCTCAACTGAAGCATCAGAGGGTAGTGGGGGTTTCTGAACATCTTGGCTTCCTTGATTTCTGTTCATCTCACTGGATTTAGTCAATTTAACATTTTCTTGCATACCTTTTACTTCTTTACCTTTCCCTCCCTGTTTCGGTGTAGACGGTTTCTTGTTCACCTCTATTTCCCCTGCGCTCATCTGGTACTCCGTCTCAGTTTTCTGCTCATGCTTCCTTGGGGGAGGTCTATCCTGCTCTCTTCCCACCCCACAATCCTTCCCCTGGACGGTTCTACGGCTCCCAGGTTGATAAAACTCTCGGTCGGGTTTACGAGCTTTCTTCGTTGGTTTGGAAGCTCCAACAGGTTCCTGGTCTCTATGATTTTCAGTACAGCCTTTTTCTTGATTTTCTTCCATTTTAGCCTGTGGGTGGCTGCCCTTTCTACAGTTCTGGGTGTTACTACTGTCACCTCTCATCCCGTCCTCTTCCCTTTTGTCGGCAGCAGTTCCACTGTCAGTGACTTCTGTAACATTTTCAGAGACAGCCGCTTGTTCACCCTGCAATGCTGTTTCCTGTTCATGTACAAAACCAGGTTCTCCCTCCTCACTGTCACGGTGACGCCGTCCATGTACAGGTACCGGCTGGTAGCGCTGCAGATCGGGGCGCTTTCCATCACGTTTCTTATGTTGCTTGGATCCATGTTGTTCCTCTGAAGAAAGAAAACACACAAAGAAAATTAGATACTGACAGTCAAAGCCAATCATTAACATAGCACACATCTTGTCAAGAAATCTAATGCAAAGACCAAAAACAACACTGTTACTCAGTACTTTCCAGCATTGTCTTGTCTTTGGCACACAGCATTAAGCCCATTACCACCAAAAACCATCACAAATACAGTAGATTTTTTAAAGGGGCTCAGTAAATTACGGTAAACTTCACACATAGTTTCTGACAGTAAGTTGATGTATGTTGAGCAAGCCTGCCTTTGTGTAATTTTTGACCAAATGAGAGCACCTCTGCAGAGGAATACTTCACATCCATCTTTTAACTCAGGATGTTGACAGAGACAGAAAATAAAGCCTTTCTTGAGTTAACTTAACCTCAGTTTTAGTTGTTTGGAACCGAGTCACTGAAATTATAAAAGCAAAGTAGGCAAAAGAACCGTGCAACTTTTGCTACAAATGAGTCTGTGATATTTCTCACCGCATAAGAAACACACACACACACACACACACGTATGTTTTGACTATTATTTATGTTCAGTTTTCAAATAAAACCCTCCGTCCTTGGACCTAAACAAAACATATACGTCATGTTCGGCTGACGTCAGGCGAAGTTCTTCAACGGTAACCGACGCCTCACGACGACAACAGTCGAGCTTTTCGATCTTCACACAATTTAACGATACAGTTTAATGTTTAGATTCAGCCGGGTGCGAGTTCACTTTAAGAGTTATGAGAAAACCCCAAAAGTCTGTGTCGAAGCTTTATAAAATATTGTTCAACCGTGGCAACAGTCGTGCGTGTGTGCGGCTGAAAGACGTTTAAAACAAACCGCGCGGGACCAAAGAATAGACAGATAGCCAAGTTAGCCTGCTAACAACATTAGCTGGGTTCAAACTTAGCAGCTCCGGGGGCTACTTTCAGCCGACTTGGCGCACTTCTTCCACTCCATTTGTCGACTTTTCCCGCAAATGCTTCCGTCCCCGGTGTGCGCTTCACCTCCCCTCACCTCTTTGACTGTCGGTTGTGTTAAATGTACTCGACGCTTCAGCTCGGAGTTCCGCAGCTGAGATTCGCACTCTGTCCAGTTCGTTCGCCATCTTTGCTCTGACTAAAACAAACACAACAAGTACGGCGGCCCAGCGGGATCACACATGTTCACCCAATGACGTACCACCGAAGGCGCTCGGGTAATACACTGCGATCATGTATTTCGCTCCGTTTCTTCATTAGTTTTCTCACCCTTTGCCGAAGTAGCAAAATATTTAAATTACAGAATTTTGCAGGTTGTTAATATACGTACATTTTTCAAATTGCGCCATTATACTACCATTATTTTTGCAGTGTAATTTTAAATAAACCTTTACAATTGTGTTTAAGAAAATGTTTTATTTAATGATTAGGCTACATAAAGTTTCCTAATAGTGCACCAAGCGTAATTGTTTTAATGGAAACATACTTAACCACTCCAATTAGACTTCAGATAATTTTACACAGTAAGGTGACTTCACTTCAATGAATAAGGTGACAAGCACTGCCTTTTTTTGAACATCTCTTACTGTAAGAGATGCTCATCAAGAATCTCTGGTCTCCTTCAGCCGGTCAACATGGGTAACACATGTAAATTCTTAGTTATGTACCTGGACAGTAGCCTACACAACGTGGCAAAAAATCAGTCATTCTAAAATGTGTACTTATGTAATTCTTACGTAGGCCTTGACCTACATAATGGGGGAAGGGGGCTCATAGGTCTGCACATTATATAAAGAAACAGACAGATACACTGCATGCATACATACTCCACCATGCTCAGTTCCATTCCATATCCACTAGATGTCAGGATAGATTGCTTTATCCTCATCTTATCTGAAACATCCTATTGCTCAACTCTTTGGATTGGCCCAAAAATGAACTTTCCATTTACTTTTGTTTTCCTACTAACTCATTTGTATTAATGTAATGCAGCATCTCCTCCTCAACATGTCTTCCTTCTCCTGTCTTCCTCTTATGACTTTGATGTGAACTGACCTGACAAATTGTATGAGGAGGTGTGGAGAGAAATTGTGGAACAAATTACATAAATACACCATGGAGAAAGGCTGTGTGTGTGTGTGTGTGTGTGTGTGTGTGTGTGTGTGTGTGTGTGTGTGTGTGTGTGTGTGTGTGTGTGTGTGTGTGTGTGTGTGTGTGTGTGTGTGTGTGTGTGTGTGTGTGTGTTGTACATGCATGTTCATATGAGGAGGGGGGTGGAGAGTTCATGCAGCTATCATCTATGTGGCTGATGCTAGAGTAAACAGCTTCATTTCCCTAGCAACACCAAATTAAAGGGCCAGAGTCTCCTGTCCTTCCTACAGATCTCCCACACACATACAACTCGTCATCTTCTCCACACACATTCCTTCATTATCTCACTAAATTATTAATCCAAAGTGCTTGGCTCATTGCTTCGGCATAATAATCAGGAATATCTATACATACTAAAGTGGGCAGTGATAACTTCTCTTATCGTAATATTACTGACTTTGGCCTAACTTATCAACTACCTCATTATAAAGCAGGTGGACTCCAAAAAGACAGCGAGGTAGCCTACAGCAGAGAGAAATGGGAGAAGCACACAATTTTAGACATTATTACAGTTTTCATTTTTAACTGTAGAGGATTATATTCATCATTCATTGCATTATCATATTAATTTTTGTCTGATTCTTTGTTATATTAATGCATTTTTAGATTTTATGAAATGCACTTATGAAATGCAAAAGTAAAAAAATAAATAAATAAATAAATAAGATGGCACAGAGATGATGATTAATATCAATATTTATCATTCTTATTCTCCTCGTCGTAATAATTTCTACTGTCTTGTTCAGTCCATTACAGTAACTATATCTCTAGTATTGTCTGTGTGGTGTGCAGTGTATGCCTCATTGTGTGTGAGTGCAGAATACTGTTGTGATGTAGTGCTAGCAGTGTCTCTCGATGAAGAGCTGGCACACCAGGGGTTGTAGAATGTTTCGTGTCTGCAGTGGAGAGGTGTGAGAGAGGGAGGGGGGGGGGGGGGGGGCTGCCGGAAGTGGTGGGCGTGTGTCTCCCTGCATGTGTGTGCGTGAGTTCGTAAGTTACTTGTGCGCCTCTGTGCGTGCGTGCGCGAGTGTGAATGTCTGTGTGCGCGCGTGTGTGTGTGAGTGTGTGTATGTGTGCAGAGTTGTGATTGTCAGTGCTGCACCACAGTGCAGGTGGAGCAATGCAGGATGATAAGTGACACAGAAGGACAGAGAGGGGGAGGCAGAGAGGTAGTGAGGGAGAGACGGAGAGAAAGAGGAAGCGAGGGAGAGAGAGGTGAAGAGGTATGATGCAGGAGGAGAGGGGAGAACGAGAGGAGGAGAGACTGTGAATACAGATGAGAAAAGCGGGGGAAGCGAGGAGTTTTTGCAGGTGAATTTCTGACACCAGGGGGTTTCTCCAACCCAATCATATCTCGATCTCTCCTGCCCCCATCTCTCTCTCTCTCTGTTTATCTCTCTTGCTCTCCCCACACTGGGACACTGGGAGGTGGGAGGAGATGACTTTTAGAGATGACTGGAGTGGAGGAGGAGGAGGAGGACAGATGGGGGAATACAGTCAGCAGAGAATGGTGGAGAGACAAGAGTGGGACATTGTGGTTGAGGATAGAGCAGAATAAAAATGCTGCAGGACTAAAAAATGGGTAACAAAAAACAAAAAAAAAGAATGAAAATGCAGAGAGAGTCGAGTTTAGTGAAATGGGATCCTGATCTCGAGTGTAGTGAGAGAGACATATATCAAAGAAGGTGTGTGGGTAGGACAGACAGACACACAGACAGACAGACAGACAGACACAGAGAGCCAGAGGCTTGTGTGACGCATATTTGCTGGCACTAGATGTTTGGAGAATATCCATTCCAACTGATTTTTTAATGCATAATTCACAAAAAGAAATGAAGAGAGTGACAAGGGAGGAATGAGCAGAAAAGACAATATAAGATCAAACACATGGAGTCATGTGTCAACGCCGCAGAGCCAAACAGAAAACGTGAAGTCTGACGCATGAATGTAACACAGATTGTGCATGGAAGCTATTGACAGCGCTCCATGACCTGATCCTATGAAAGTTTTATTAAAAACGTTAATCAAAGGCCAAAAACTACATTCCATCACTAGTGACTATACCACCACTTGTTCACCCATTCAGCTTTCCCTCTAAACCGTGTTATCTTGATCCAACTGGAGAAACATTCGAGTGTTTCTCCAACTGACTGCAGATTTCAACCTGACGTCACTGGTTCCTTTTGAAATTTCAGATTTTGGATTCTCACTTCAAAGTTCAAGTGCAATTAGCCTCCAGTTTAATGGTTCCACTACCTGAAGCCAGCTAGACAGGCCTAGACTGGGCTTTGAAGTGTTAAGTTTGAATTAATTGGACCTTGAAATACATAAAAAAAATACATGGGTGGGAACTCCTGCTTCATGCGTGCAACACAGTGATAGCATGACATGGCATGGCTTTTTGAATACATGCATACCACTTTAACACTCCCTGTCATCTGCACGGAAAATTCCTCTGATCCCCCCACACTCAACTGCAAACAGATGCACTCTCTCGCTCCAACACTGGCACCCACCCTCCAACACATGCAAACACGCGCGCAAAAACGAATGCCCACACTTTGCATCTGGCATTGCATGTTAATTACATTCAGCATATGACTTTGGCACAAAGTTGTGAAGTTTTGTGTGTGAGTCACCGTTGGAGTTGCGTACAGCAGACGAGAAGAGACGGCGTATGACTTTGCAAAAAGGACAAAACATCTAGGCATCCGTCGCCACACGGATGCTCGGTCAATGTAATAAAATCATGAGAATAATCTTGTCATGCCATTTCAGGTGAGTCAGTTTCTCGTTTGCTGGAGCCAATTAGCTGCGGTGGCCATTGCCTGTATCTGCTTCTTCTTCTTCCTCCCCCTTTGTCACACAACATTAGAAACACACACAGACGTATTCAAAGTTTCTGGTTTCATAGTATCTGTCACTGCTTAGGCGTGTGTGTGTGTGTGTGTGTGTGTGTGCGTGTGTGTGTGTGTGTGTGTGTGTGTGTGTGTGTTGGTGAGTGGGTGGATGTGGAGTTGCTGCTGTGTGTTTGCAATCTCACACATCTTGTAGGCACGAAGAGCACAGAGACAGTGTGGAGGCGAGAGAGGGGTTTCACTAATAAACACCCACTCTTTCCAAACCTCCATCACAATCTGACACACACCCTCGCTCCCCCCCCCCCCCCCCATCACTACACACACACACGCTCTCCTCCACCCCGGCGTTCCTTTGACAGAATCCTCATTACGCGCACGTTTGGCAGCATAGTCTTCCTCCTTCTCTTCTTCCTCCTCCTCCTCCTCCTCCTCCTCCTCCTACCTCCTCCTCCTCCCCCTCCCTGTTTCCACCCCCCCTCCTTCTCTCTCTCTCTCTCCCTCTCGATCGTTTTCATTTGCTCATTCTCTCTTGCCCTGCTCGCTGTGTTTCGAGCCAGCTTGGCAATCAAAGGGAGAGAAAACACAAATGAGAGTGGAGGGGAGGAGGAGGAGGAGGAGGGGGAGGGGGGCGGGGGCCCTCACTGGGATTTCAGTATGAGTCAGAATGGGAGAAGGGGAGGTGGGGAGTGGGGAGGTGGGTAGGCAAGGTAGGCGGTTGTGAGGAGAGAGAGAGAAGAGTGTAAGGGAGGGATGAGGTTTTTTTTTTTTTTCCCTTCTCTCTTATCTGACTGCATTCTCTGTTTGGAATACAGATGAGGAGATAGAGAGAGAGCCAACAACTGGCCGTGACAGACAGATGAAAGATCTGAACAGGAAATAATCTACATCTTGATTCACCATCAAGCTTTTGAGATATTAGCAAGTTGAATATCAAATATGAGTTGAAGGCGAAGTGAACTATTGATCGCTTGGCGTAAGAGGTGAACAAACCAAACACATACAACATATACTATAATCCAGAGCATAATCCTGAATTATGATCAGATTACAAGAGGAATTGGATACTGTGGCTGTGTGTGTGTGTGTGTGTTGCGGCACCATGGGGCTCGTAGTAATATGGAGTGTGAGATCAGGGAGGGAACTATTTCATTCACACTTTTTTAATGATTCACCCCCTCCCCCTCCCCCTCCCGTCACCCCCCACGCTCGCATATTCATGTGGGGTGTAGTATGAGGAAATTGGATTGTGTATGCGTGTGTACACAGACTTGCTGCTTACCCTCTGCCACACGTCAGCACATTTATACGGCTGTTTGATTGGAGCCAGTGGAGACTCCACAGTTTTGAGGCCCAGGGCTGAGAGACGGACATTCCTCCTCCACTGCAATAATAACACATGAGGCAGGTTTACTCTATAAAAGAGAGGAGGGGGGCACAGCATAAGTCCCAACCATGGCGTAATAACACAGTGAATAAAATGTAATGCTGGCCTCGTCACTGTGGGCGCGTTGTTAGTCACTTACTATGCTGCAAGGATGTTTTTTTTTCTTCTTTCTTCTGTAGAAGTGATAAGCATACATGTCAGTGGGCTGCCTCTAGAGGGGGTATGAATGTAGATGTTAAAGCCCTGGAGGAGTGAGCTACGGTCATTACATCTATTCATATTGCATCATCCTTCAAACATCAATACTACAAGCAAAGAATCATCGATTGCCTCACTGCATATTCCATTATTGTGATTACAAAGTTTCGTCAATTATGTAACATTCAAAGTTGTATATTCAAAGTATTTGAAATATCTAAACAGTCCTGAATCTGAACTAAGGAAGAAAATATTATTAATAACCAAGTCCAGTTGCGTTCGATTTAAATTTCCTTGAGATAACCTAGAACTAAAACAGCTGGCTATGGGTCCGTGTGTGTGTTCTGTGTTGAGATACAGAAGGGAAACAATGGGAGTATGCACACACACACACACACACACAAACGCAACAAAGGTCTCTGGTTGGAGTAACATGAGGCGGGGCGTCATGGTCCTGACAACCACCAGGTTCACATGTGTCACTGTTTAACATTAAAATAAGGTTCATCCAGGCCAAGGCCCTTTGTTCTTCAGTTGAAATGATTTTTAAAGGGCTTACTTTTTGGAGGTGGGCCAGTTGACATTTATTTAATGCTAATGTGTATAATTCAATTACCAGGTTTGCAATGTTTTCTATGTCAATAAGCAGGAAAATCAGCAGCAGAAACTCTTTGTTGAGGAAAAAAACTCTCAAGTTTTCTTCAGTGAATGGAACACGCTCAGGTGGCGTCATGGGGCTCGAGTGCTGAAGTCAGAGGTCAGAGTAAAGGAGAAGAGCCTGACCCTTGTCTGTTCCAGGGTGGTATCTAATGATGGACATAAATGCACTCCATGGTATTTTCTCAGCCACCCTCTGACATCTGGATGATGACTCTGACACCTGAATGAGCTCTATTAACTGAAGAAAATGAAAATGAACCCCATAGTGGCTTTTTTTTTTTTACACTGATATGTGATAATCAATCTCCAAGCTTAAGAAATTCTGGATCATTTGTTCCTGAAGTAGTGGCAGCTTCCTGCAGGCCTGAGGAGAATGACCTCAATAACCTTGAGAAACAACTAGGAAGAAATGTTGCTGCACATCATTACTGGAGGTTGTCTTGGGGGAACACATCTTCAACAAAAGACATTTTATAAGACATAATAGGGGAGAGAGGGTGATTTACAGTTTTACATTTCAAAATGAACATTTGAAAGTTTGAGTTTAGAAATAAACAAGCTGAACATGCACTAGGGCAATTACAATATCACCTCAACTTTTATTCTGCATTTGCTGCTGTGTAGTGGCCCACCTTTAAATCACAAAGCATCACAGAAGAGGCATGACAGGAAGCTATTGCAGTGACCAACTTTAGAATATCATTGCTCTGACTTGGAGGTCGTTAAGAAACGGAAAACATCTCCAATTCAATCGGAAGTGGGAGGTGGGGTGTTTAATGGTGAGGAGATGCACCCACCCTCCAGAGCTCGGTTGGAGGAACGAATAGGTATTTTAGTTTTCTCTCAACTTCCTCTGTTGTGCGGCGGCGTGCCTGTGTGCTTTCTCACCCCATCTCAGTCTAAAGTGCGTCTTAATTTACAAGAGACTCTCTCTGCGCACGCCTACGTATGTCTGGCATACTTCTTTTACGCACGAGGGTCTCCCCCAAATCTCGCCGAACGTGTTGTGGAGTTCAGCCGCGTCGCGCTGGCTTTTTACGCACGACTCTTGTCACCTCTCTCCTGTGGCTTCCACGAGTATCTGGGTTGTGAATATTGTGAAGATGACATCAATATTTAAAAAGTGCGCTGCACCAAACATTTTTTTTTCAATCATTCTAAGCAGACAGCTGCAGTGATTCACCGCCTCATCTACACATCACGATTTTTCTCATCGCACTTGGTAAACAGTTGTTGAACATGCTGGAGTAGAAGAGTCAGTTTTAGAGGTTTGCTTGGTCTGTTGTCTGATCAACTTTCAATATACAAATGAATATTTGCTGATGCCTTGAGTCATCCCCTTGAACTGAACATAATATCATTCACGAAGCAACAAATGAATTCTCTGACAGAAGCAACATGCGCTATGCTCGGCCAGTCCTCACGGCAGAGAACAGACAATGAAACTCGTCCCTTGTGAAATGTAACACATAATTACATAATAAACGGGCCATTACAGAGCTATTGAGAGACTCTAGATGCCGCAAGATTACAGCAATTTTTATAATTCTTTTTTTACCAGAGCTTTTAATATTTGACATTATCTCGGTGTAAAGGCGCATACACAACAAACGTGCTATTTTCATCCTCCTTCATAAAGACCTGCACGGTGATTCAGGCTATACTTCTCCCCCCCTTTATAAATAGCTGCACTCCGTTCAGTGACGTGGGCTACGCACGTACATGTGTAGGTGAATCTTTGAATGAGCTTCTCCCTCTCCTCCTTCCTCCCTCTCTCCCCTTCCTCCCTCCCCCGTCCCCTCTACTAGTTACTACGGGATCTCTATAAAAAGCCTACGGTTGATGGGAGAGCCCGGTCTGTATGGGAAGCGACTTTGGAGAAGAGGGACGGCGGCGTCTGAGCGCGAAGACAGCGTGGCACAAGATTGGCGATGATGAAGACTGCGACTTTAGAGATAGGACACAGGCATGTTTCTACAGAGAGGAGCCGCAGCACGCTGGGAACTTTGACTGAGGTAAGTTCAATCTTTCTTTTATTTACAGACCTGACTTAGGCTGTCACATTTCATCCAAATACTGGGATTAAAAATCAATCACCTCTGATATGTCTGAAGTGAAACCTGAGGGTGCCATCCCCCTTTAGAAGCCCTGTAGTCTGCTTTGACTGACACTATTCTCATCTCCACTCTCTGGTTGGAAGTTGCTGCAGTGTGACTCATTTTCTCTCCCATGTGGGCAGCAGCAGTCAGCCTGCAACCAGAGAAAAGAGAATATCTGATATAGCCTCTGATATAGAAAATAGGCTACAAACTGCGGATAGAAATTGCCTTCAAAACAGCCTGTGTGTGTTTGTGTGTGTGTGTGTGTGTTATCAGTCAGGGTCTGGGTCACTCTGGTGCACACAGGTTATACATCAGCACATAGGCTACAGCCCCATGGTGGCTGTTGGTGTTCACCTGCCACTCTGACAGCACCTGGCTCCCAGCTGAACAGGTAGACACTCACTGGTTTGTCTCTGTGGACCGTCCAGAGTTGTCCACCCAGAAGATGATGTGCAAAATGCCACCGTGCAACTGACACGCGCGCAAACAAGTGTGTACCAGTGTGTGCGTGTCTCTCTGTGTATGTGCAGATTCTTCTTTTTTTCTTTTTTTTTTTCTTACCAGTGTGTTTGTCGGGCAGTGATGTGGGGAGGGGGGTATGAGGGGGAGGAGGGGGGGTTGTCTCCTCATCAACCCATGTACACTCCCGGGAGCGCGTGGCACCGGGAGGTTTCCGGTGATAGTGATGACATTATAGCCATCACTTTCTTCCGGTGTGGCGGTAGGCTACACCCCCCCACCACCTCCACACCCCCCAGCCCCCACCTCCACCACCACTCTCCCACTCTCCCTCCCTACCCTGTATGCACTTCCGGCGGCTGGCGCTTCCTTTAACACCCCCCTCCCCTCCCCTCCCCTCCCCTCCTCAGTCCTCAGATCTGTGACGTCGTCAGGCAGTGAAGTCAGCCCTGCGTCATTCTTGCGCACTTTGCAGATGATACGCAGTCACCTACTATAACCCTTTTAAAGGCATCATGGGCACGCGCGAACACACGCACACGCTGCGCAGTGTCAACCTCTGGCGTGCGCGCGTGCGTGAGTGCGTGGGTGTCGGAGCGCACAGTGCGAGAGGCTCGTGTACGGACAGCACGAGGGAGGAGTGGGTAGAGCGAGTCAATGAAACCCCTTGTTCATTCACAACTCGTTGTTGTGGCTGCTGCTGCACCGACTTGGACCAGCCGCCATATGTCACATCTCTACACAGCGGAACCATGGAAAAATATTATATTATTGAATAGCCTATGTTTTATTAAATGTAGATTAAACAGCTGTTATAGCCTATTTATCAACCTTTACTTAATTCTGTTTAAGCAGAACCTTACATTTAAAGAAGCAGTCTGACAGAAACGGTAACGTGTCTTGTTATATTTTCATCTCAAGAGCATAAACAGTTAGAGGTTCAGGTTCCGGCCTCACTTTTTTTTATGATTCCGTTTGCGTTTCACTGGAGGATCCGCATACACGTCAAGAAACAACCCACACACGGTCGAGGCGGTTTCTCCCCGGTGCCACGGAAACCGAGCCAGACCAAGACACTGCCCACGCGCTCTGATAAGCCAGGCGGTAGAATGGGACAAGAGATGATTGGTTTGCTCGCGCCGTGACGTCACATGCTCTTATCCTCGGGCATGTGACTTCTCGAGCACCGAGGCTCGTGACGGTACTCGTCACCTGACCGGCATCTATTCGGTAATGAGAGCAGAGACCCGCAGAGAGAGAGAGTCCACTTTGGTTCACTTGTGGTGCCGCTGCAGTGTATGATGGGAGATAGACGTTTAGAGAAACCTCGTATCTTATGGACCTGCTGAACTGTCATCAGACAGTTCATCATTTAACACACGCCCCCGTTTTAGAAGTTCAATCAAATCAGATTTAATGCGTTTTTACTCTTTTTTGACGTCCGGGTCTGGACCGACGTCCACTTCAGCACCGCGGACAGCTCCGCGCGCCAGAACTGTTGTGTCGCTGTCCCAGCGGCGTAGTGCTGAAACAGAGGAGAGGGAACCTGTTGCAGAGAGACCCCCATAAACATCTATCTATCTATCTATCTATCTATCTATCTATCTATCTATCTATCTATCTATCTATCTATCTATCTATCTATCTATCTATCTATCTATCTATCTATCTATCTATCTATCTATCTATCTATCTATCTTTGACACTGTCACTGACAAAGTGAAAAGTTTGCTGCTATCTCAAGAAAACGGAAATGAATGACTTTCTGTTCTCTGATTTTTCTACAAGGATTACATGTTAGATGTTAGATGATGTCCTGGTCTTTACACTTCGATGATTTCCTTCATGGAAATGCCACCCAGTGAGTCACTGGATAGAGGTTCAAACTGGTGGGGGCTGTGGCTGAGGGTGAGGAAGAGATAGAGAAAGTCAGGTTCAAGTTGTTTCAAGTCACAGTGTGTTAGTAACACACTCCCAACCTGATCAAAGAATCCAATTTAAAAAGCCTCTCGTCCTCTGGGACAGTCAGTCAAACACAGCTTACTGGATCTCCCTCTCCCTTCTTTTGTCTTCCCTCTGCCTCACACTCCCTCCCACTCTATCACACACACACACACACACACTTGCATACATATAAACATTAACTGGGTCAGACACAGGGAAAAACAGTGGGTGGATGATGCCTCATGCCAAGCCTGCCAACAGGTTTTAAATATAGGTTTATAAAGTTTTTGAAAGTCTAAGTTAAAATATAACTGAAAAACTTTGCACACACTTTATTCATTGTGTTAGAAATTAGTATTACTCTAAAGTTTTGCCAATGTTTGACTGAGTGACTTGTTGATCAGTGCCGGATGGTTGTTTGATTTTTCCTTTTTCGGTCTAACTTTTTTTATTTTTCAATAGTATGATTATTTTTGAAAAGGTATTCAACATTTCTGAACCTAACAAAGGGCTCCCCCATTTGAGTACAAAATATAAAGATAAAAATATAAAAATATAATCTATCAAAAAGTAAATACATACAAATTTATGTTGCAAATGTTGTCACCTGGTATTACAGTCCTGCCAGAATTATACTCCCGAGTCATTACAGGAGACAATCAGTCCCTGAGTGGATGTTAGGGACCAGCACTGAGAATCAATAGCACAGAACAGCCAAGTGAGCACTTCATTATTTCAAAATATGAACAAAGCCAGTCCACCAAAGTGTACTTGACTTGATTTCCAGTCTGTACGGCAATAAAAGCTCATTTAGTATTCACCTCAGCAACACGTTGTTGTTTTAAATGAATTAGACATAGTTAGAAATAATGATGCAGAGATGGTGTCGGCACTACCGCTACTCACGACAACTTTTTAGGCCCCTGGGCATCAAAGACTGTATTGATATTCATCTGTATAAATCATTTGTATTGGAATTGTGTCAAGTTTGATTCCAGTAATGTCCTATACCTACGTATATCCTCTCCTCTTTCAGCTGATGCAGGTTCCTGCAAAGGGGAGTGTTTGGCCCTCTCCTCTCCTCCCCACCCCCCCACTCCCCTAAACTCAGCCAGAGCATCAGCACCTTGGCTTTAGACTGCTTACTGCTTATACAGTGTCACAGTACAGTAACAGTCTACAGTCATGGCTACTGAAGCCTGGCAATGCACCAAAAGCCACGTCGAAGACACCATGGATGTGCAGAGGCTAAGCTGGAGTGAGGAATGACACCATGGACGTACTTTTGAAATGGTTGACTTGATCGTTACGGTTCACTACACATCTTAAAGATTCCTCCCCCCCTGCTCCGTCTCTCTTCTCCGGCTCGGGAAGGAAACCTGTGTGGGCTTGCATTGGGGGGAGTCCTACACCACGTTAGTGCGTAATATCCACGTTCAAACCAATGAGACCTTGCAGTTTCCAGTTACCATGCCAACTCCAGCTCCTCCTCCTCCACCCTGCTGTCTCCATGGCGACCGTGGCTTTAGATTGTTACTCTAGCAGCAGCACCATGGTAACAGTCTACAGCCATGGTCGTTAGGGGCAGTCGCCATCGGGAGGGAAGACAGAAAGATAAAAAAAAGTTGGGTTCTAGCAAATAATGAAGTGTAGTTGATTGATCTGGTATTAGAAAGTAGGTCAGAGGTCACTGAGTCATCCGTCTGGAGCAGGAGAGTTTCACTTTTTAGGATTTCCGTGCATTGTAAGGTAACAAAGAGGATGTTATTTTATTTAATTTGGTTAAATATATAGGCCTATTGTTCTAATATCACACTGATACACAAAATGCAATCAGATCCACCGAAGAAAGTTTAACAGTCATGTATGCAATGACACATGTTGGACACATGTTGCTTTTCACTTTGATTTTATTAGGTAGAATGTGTTTCTTAAGGTTTGATCCTTGAGCATACGGACATAAATGCAGAGAGCACATGCTGAACGGATGAGTCAGCTGGCTCCAACACCTGCTCCGCTCCCTGGTTTTTATCAGACAAGAGCTGCCTCACTTCAAAGCAGCACAGCCAGGGATTCCCAGTGGGCAGCGCTGTAACCTGCAGGCAGACACAAACCACACACTGGATCCTGCGCAGGTGGGCTACAACACATGTATGCACACTCACATGCAGACATAACACACACATACTGTATGCTCACACAAAAAACATACACACACAAGCATGCAAAGAAGCCTAGTCCTTGATCCACTCTTCCTCAAGCTCTGCAGATATGTAGAGGTACTCTGCCCTCTGCAGGTCAGGATTTGTCTCTGCCATCTCCTTGTTGTAACAGAATGTTCCTGATTTTATCAAATCAAATAAATAAAAATTAAAAAAACATTTGCTGCAGTGTTTTGTGGTGACTTGTTACATTAGAGGCCTTTGAACGTTGCTCTGTGTTAAGAGAGACAAGAGCTATTCAGAGTGCATGTTGTCAGCTATTTTATACTGTAGTGCTATAAGTGAAAAGTCAGCACAATGGTGAAATTAGAGTTTCACTGACTTAACATAAAAAATCTTTGTGAAGCACAATTACATATGTAGACCTCTGGCATTTTGGCCCACTAAGATGAAACATATTCGTTAAATTGATTGGCTATGTAGCTGCACACAGTCATATGACTGTGTCATGGTCTACCTGTTAGAACAAACTATAGAACTACTGAGGAAGACTTCAGCCTGAAACTTCAGGATGTCATGAGTCCGTACACTTGAAAATCATCACGCTCTTTGTCGTATGTCTTTTAAATTGGTAACATACATGTATTTGCCACATGCTGGCTGTTAGAAGAAAAAAAAAAGAAACGAAAAGAAAAGAAAAGAAGTTTATCCTCTGCCTCCCTGCACGGTAAAAGCTCATGTGCTGACAGATAAACAACAGCACATAAACTCTTACTGTTCAGGGCTGAGAAGCTGATCTGATGCACACACGCACAAACACACACACACACACACACACACACACACACACGCGGTTATGCAGCTATCCTTTTTAGGACATTGACTCTCAGTCACTGTGACCTGTCAAACACACTTCAGGTCAGACTCAGGCCCGACCATAACACTCACCCTGACACACATTCACACCTCTAGCCTTAACCTCAGAAATGACATTCTGCTTTGGTCACAATGAAGACAGACTATTGGCTCTGAGGAGGTACCACACACACACACACACACTTATGAATGCTCATGCACATACGCACACACAAAAATGGCAGCAGGTCAAACCGCATTTAAAGGAACATTTCACTGATTAACCACAGTCGAGGTCTGCTGTTTATCACTCATTAATGTTTCCAGAATGAATGGCTATAATTATTAGAACTGTTGAAACCTTTAAATCTATCAAATAAATATTGATATTAGTCTTAGGCTGTTGAATCAAATTGGAAACTAACTTAATACCAATCGAGGTGTTATGACTTACTACTGGTATAAACATTATTCCAGCAGTTATTGTTTTTATTTTCGTATATTACATCGTATTCCTCTACTATTATCACAGCAAAGGCCCTCTCTGGTATTACTGTAACGTCCATTTTTCACCTTCCAAACCTCTTAATAACGGTCTGAAACAAAACAACATTTTTTGGATATGTGAGCCAAGACATGCCTCTCTCTCTCTCTCTCTCCCGCTGTTTTATGCAGTCTCAACCACAGTCCTCCTCCTCCTCCATAGTCATGATGACTAATATCTACCCCTGTAGTGTCAGTTAGGCACCTATAAGGACAGCCAAACCACAGCTCTGCTCGCCAGGACCCAGCCACGGCCTCTAAACCGCTCCAGTAAAGCACACAAGCAGACAAATGACTGCAGATGACATCATTCATCAAGCGGCTGCTGCCCTAACTTCAGAAGGCCTCAGCTGTGTCCTCGCTTCACCTCTGTGCCTCCTCAGCACTGCTGTGACCTCTGAACACATTTACATCTGCTATTTAAGCGTTGGATGCTGAAGGACATGAACTCCACGACTGTTTGTTAACAGGAAGTGTTTCCAGGTGAAGAGGAAAACTGAAGGAATAGATGATGATATGTCCATGTGTCTGAACGGGTGAGAGGGCTGGATAGAGAGCTGCTACACGGGCCGACTGGAGGAGGAGGAGGAGAAGGAGGAGGAGGAGGAGGAGGAGGAGGAGGAGGAGGAGGAGGAGGAGGACAACAACCAGACAAGTTACGGCCTCAGCCAGAGTACACTTTGTCGACACAAACAGAAAAACCACAAAGCACATTAAACCAGAAACGTATGAGTATGAGCATGAGCACAGAATAACAAATGACCAAATCACACCCATATGGAGGAGAAAAAATGCAGATACACACCCACGCATGCACACACACACACACACACACACACACACACACACACACACACACACACACACGTGAACAACAACTGCCTGCTGTCAGGGCCTGGGTTTCACACTAATACTTTGCATAGATTTCTTCGCTGTGTAATTCCATGTCGTTATCTGACATGAACTGACTTTCCCTCTCTTCTCTGTTCTGTAAATAGCGATTTGACTGACAACTCTAAATATACTTCCTCTGCTCCCTCTTTCATGTGTCAACACATCGCACACCTCACACACGCACACTGTACAGCTCTTGAATCGTGAGCTTTCTTTCTCTTTTCTATGGAAATGATGCAGGTACACAGGAAGCAGAGAGGCATGCATAAATCCCTGATACTGGACCCAGGCCATACCTCTGGAAAACATCCAGTGTGATGTTACATCACATCCATCTGCAGCAGCATACCAATTCAAGAGCAAGCACACACACACACATACACACGCAGGCATGCGTAAACTTGAATTAATTGATATCAGTATCAATCAATATCCATCTGTTTATGGAAGAGAGAAAACTCTGGTTGGGAATCCAAACTCTACATCAGTTCTTCTTTCTTCTGGGTTCAGAAGTTTGCAGATTTGAACGCAGTAAAAAAACAAAAGGCGAATAGTTGGGAAGAATGTGCATAAATCCAAAAGTTGTAGCCCGGGTAATAAAATCTCGAGTCGTCAGCTGCGCATCTTGTAGTCACAGATAATTCCAGTGAGAGCTGTCAGTAAGAGGGAGCTGTAGGAAGGAGGCAGAGCCGGTCAGCCTGGGCCATGGGATGACCAGGCTCTTTGGAGTTTAAGTGCAAGTCTTATATAGACACACGCACTACGTGGCCCCTCCCCTCCTTCCGTTTCCCATAACAACAAATGCTCCATAATCAAAATAGAGCCCATCTGTGCTCTGACACACCCCTCTGCCCCCAGCTCCATCCACCCCACTCCCCCATACTCCACTGGGCAAAGAGGGAAAAAGTGATCCTTCAATCACGGTGAAAACTTGAATGTACCCTCAACCAGCAACAGGCAGAGAGCTGGAGGGAGAGAGGGGGGTGGGGGGGTGGGAGGTGGAGAGGGCAGCCAGGGGAGGAAGGGAGGATAACTCCACCCTCATCTGTCTCTGTCTCTCATTCCATTATTTCCCGGTTGTTGTGCAACAGGGAGAACGGATTCCTGAGAAGAGAGTCACGGCTCTGTTGTAAAACTTACTGGCAAGAGTGACCCTCTGTGTTTTTCTTTTACTGTTTGCCTCGCTTGCTCACTCACTCTCTCCATTCGTCTCCACTTGTTATCAAAACCATGTGTATGAATGTGAGTGCGTGTTTCTGTGTGTGTGTGTGTGCTGTGAGGTCTTGGAGGGACACAAGGGCCACAGGGGAGCGCAGGAGAGAACGGATACGAGGGCTGGGATGGAGAAAGGAGACCACATAGCCGTCATATCTGCGTGTGAGTGTGAGAGTTGAGTGTCAGCGGAGGCTCATTAGGTCTAAGACAGACTGTGTTAAAGGGAGTGAGGGTGTGTGCGTTTACAAGAGAGGAAGTTGATGCTGTATATGAACTGTTTTACCGTGGAAACACACATCCCAGCACGGGACAAGTTTCACCACCTCCAAACCTCCAACAACTGCAACTTTTTTGGATCCAGAGCCTTTTTTTTTTTTGTTTTTTTGAGACAAACAGAACTATTTTTGTTCATGTCATGATGTGGCAGATAATGTGACAGGAGGGTATGCTGCACCTCAAAGCTGGTGACACACACACACAGAAAGAGCGTGGAAGGGAGGAGGATGCAGAGAAGAGTTCGGAGCGAGGTAGAGGCCGGTGGGAGATGAAAGCAAAAAGGGAAGGGGGAGAGAGAGAGGTAGAGAGGAGAGAGAGAAAGAGAAAGCACACATCTGGAAACAATCGAATGAGCGCAGTCTGACATGCACATGCTTCAGCTATAAAAGAACAACATGTCCTTGAACCCTGTGCATTTGAGCGTGCACATAAACCTGTCTGAATAACCTACCTTCACGCATCCCTAAAAACCAAATACCCCAAGCAATCACACACTTACACACACACACACACACACACACACACGGCCTCTGGATGCCAACTTGTCATCACAGTTCACAGCTGACTCTCCAGTACTCTGCAGTGTGTTCCTCCTCTGTAAACACAGACCGATGTACAACTGACTCACATGTATGTGGGGTTCTGTGACAACACTACACAAGTTGGATGGATGAGCTATCTTATGCAAAAAAATATCCCAATTAAACTTTTTTTTTTTTTTCCACCGTGGCTTGGCTCTGGTTTAAAACGGTTGCCATGGCGTTCCTTCCACCATCGTGCCAGAGAGTTCCCGGCACCTGATAATGTCTGTCCACCCTTTTCCTATCGTGGTGTTGTTGGTTTGGATAAACAGACGAACGCAATTTAGCCGCTGCTACTGCGGGGAATCATGGAAAACACTCATGTCTAATATTTCCTGATATCCGTCCACTCTCTGAACAAAGTAAACAGAGCCCCAGACTGTTCCCACCTGCTTGTCTGCTGAGCGCCTCGGTGAACTTCAAACAAAGTGGCTGCTGGATCCTCTCAGAGCATCGCAGGAGGAGGAGGGATATCGGCCATTCTTTAACTGTCCAAAATTAAAAATCTCACCATCACACTCCCTTCACCGTCCAGGAGTGTGGACGTGTGAAATGAAGGTGTGAACTTGTCTTAAATCTCAAAAGCTTGTTTTTCATTTTTCACACAATCACTTGTTTACAGTGGAGTGCAACGCCATGAGTGTCTTTTTCCTGGAGACACTGACCAAACACTGTTGTCTGTAGGCCTTTGTTTGTTCGCCTTCATCTCAGTATCATGATGTATTCTCAAACACTACTTTCAGTGTTGCTTTAGAAACTCGTACAGGTGTAATTAGTAACACTCCACTGGAACAAAGCCATAATGAATGTGATTAATTACACTTTTACTTCTGGGGCTATGAGGAATTAAAATCAATTTTGTGAATTCATGTCATACAAAGAAAAGTCATGATCTCATTTAGTCAGACATTTCCACTGAAGTTATTGAAGTTACACACACATGGCTGTTGCTAGGAATTCTGGGGCCCTTGAAAGAACACTGATGTGGCACCCTGGCTTTTCATCACCTTTTTTCTAGACTATGTATTCTTCTTGACAGTGCCTGATGCAATACTCAATTATTATTGTTGAGTTGTTGCTCCAGCATGGACTAAACCATTTTATAAAGAAGACAGGGGGTTATTTCTTGGAAAATAAAATGTAGGCTATTTCACGAACATCTCTAATTTCAGTTCTCCTGGCCTCAACTGTTGTTGGGTTCTTGTATTGTGGGCGGTCCACCTCTTATGTTTTTATGGCATTTGTGACTTGTCTCTTCTATATTGTTTTGTGAAGCACTTTGTAAACTTGTGTTTTTAAAGGTGCTATAAATTAAGTTATTATTATTATTATTATTACAGCAGAAATAAGCGATCCGGTCATTTTGGCTAATGCTGCGTTCCAGGCAGGCTTTTGAAACCGTAAATTACAGCTTCATGTCACAACTTACGATTTTGTAGCGTTCCAGGCAACCCACTCGTGTTTTTCCGACCTGTTTTACCTGTGAAAGTCACTATAACGGCCACTCGTAACTTCCGACCCGTGAACTGGTATGACTTCACAGGTCGGAAAAACACGAGTTACGAGTTTCCTTGAACGCACCATAACAGTCCTCGTCCCTACGTCACCACATTCACGGCGTCCCTTGGCTGCACCACAGCCCTGCATGCTGTTCTCTCTCCTCATTGGATAAAAACTGTAGGATACGATAAATGTTTTCTCCTCGGCTCAGAGCAGAGCAGAGTGACTGACAGACCCGTGTTTCAGTCCAAACACTCTATGTAAGTGATTGCTGTCGGAAGATATAACTATTTAAGACTTATATTAACACAAATATATCGCTTACTTCTGCTTTAATATTGAATTTGTGGCTTCATTATGATGCTGATGCAGCATTAGGATACGTATTAATCAGGGTTATATGCAGAAGAATTTATTCATAGATGATTAGGCTGCTGGGGGTTGTTGTGGGCCCTACTGGGCTGTGGGCCCCTAGAATTGTCATCACCTCCCTATGCAACGGCCCTGTACACACATCACAAAAAATAATCAAAGACCACAGTGCATTAAATAAACAGTGATAATCTTATTTATTGTCTATTACAAGACATCGTCCCTGAGTAAAAGACAGAAGTCACTGAATAGTTTTTTCAGGATCATATCAGAGGGGATAAAAAAGAACAGTATCCAAGTGTCTCTGGATTCAATCATGTTATCACAACATTCCTGGGCCGTGTTCAAGAGCCGGAGTCTTATTCACTGTTTTGCAGCTCGACTTACTGGAACCTCTTGAGGAAGTCCTGGTAGGTCTGTCTGTGAGCAGATGCAGCAGGAACAAAATGGCCACCGGGATGTGTCAGGACCTGAGGGTCTTGGAAGGAGGGGAGGAGCTCCCTGCTCATGTTGTCAGGGATGACTCGGTCCTCCAGTCCAAACACATGCAGGGAGGGGATCTGGAGGGGGGGCTGGTAGAACTTCTGATGTTCCTTACAAGCGCTGGGGAAACCAGCGACAAGGATGGCGAAGCGGAAGTTGAACTCCGGCTCCAGTTTCTGCTCCTGGAGAGAGCACAGCATGGCCACGAAGGCCGCTCCCTGACTGAAGCCCAGGACGCCGTCGAACGGGCCTTGGGCTTTCACGGCTTCTCTCACTGCCGTCACGCTCTCCTCGATCCCCAGGCTTTCCTCACACTGCTGCTGAGCGCTGAAGCTCCGGGCCTGGACATCTGAAAACCACCAACCCCTGTGGTCGTCTTCCCCTCCAGGGCCTGGTGGGCCTGAGCCGGTCTCCTTCTCTGGAGCTTCTGAGGGGACACAAGACAAAAGTGGTTGTTGTGCTGTGTTGAATTATTTAATAAGACACCATGGATGAAATGAACCATGTGCAATTTGACATAAAAAATATATATTGTCTTATTTCAGTCTATGACTTAAATGTAAGGATTACAAAACTGCTCCTAGTAGCCTACAAACCAGGACTCCATTTTGCCTCTAGAACTTGAGACAGTGCAAGTAAAAAAAACACTGGTGAATGTGGATGAGGCTGTACCGAAGAATCTGGTAGGCTACCTGTCATTACAGGTGTCAGGCTAATGTGTGGGAGGATCATAAATGAAAAGGAAATGGGAATATTTGCTTTGCATGTCGATTTACTGTGTGCACTCCTACATTTTCTGCTTGTGCTCCTAAAATTTTAAGTTAGGAGGCACTGTGCTCCTTGTAAAAATGTTAGTCTGGAGCCCTGCATACTATGACAGTCCCAGCTTTTTTATTTTAGTATTTTAAGTAAAACTTTCAAACTAGCCTACCAATTAATTCAATCTTGGGTTGATTTGTAGTTTCTGAAGTAGCCTAAAGTAGCCTATCAAGTTAAGTAGGCTAGGCTATAACTCATAACACATCTCTTTCATGTTTTCAGTCAGTTTAAACGGAGCTTGGTTTTCTCTAATCAGGCTGTGATATGGCTGTATAGGCCTACACATGTGATGTTCCACTCAATCAAGAGACAAACACAATTCTGTAGCCTATGCTATTCAAACATAGCCTACAATTATGACCTTTAGGACACTTTCTAAATGTCTATGTAAATATAATTACAAAAAGAACTTGTGTGCTTTTCGTTGTTTTCTTTCTTTACTAGCCTAAATACATCTACATGTCTATAGCCTATAGGCTATACAAACTAAACTATCCGAAGTGAAAACACGACAGGTGGATGACCCACCTTGGCTGCAGCTCTGCTTCACACTGTGCGGGGCGCTCAGGTAAACCAGCTCCACCTGCTTCTTCAGCAGCTTCCGCAGAGCTCCGGTCTTCTCCCGGAACGAGCCGCCGTTCTGCCGGTAACCGTGAACACACAGGACCCGCAGCGGTGCCATGCAGCTGAGAGCAGCCTCAGTGTTATTCACGGTAGATTATTGTTTAAGTTGCGTAACAAGTGGTTGAAACACAACACACAGCTTGAACCGGTGAGTTCAAACACACACCGGGATGTGTGAAGGACGAGACAGCGGACCTTTGCTAAAAGAAGAATAAAGTTTTTCACGTTCAGGAAGTAGCTGCAGCTCATTGAGTCAGCCTGTTGGACCGGAAAGAAACACCGACAAGTGCTTCCGCTGATGCCTTTCAAAATAAAACCATTACGGACTTGATACAGCAGACTGGATTTTACAGCTGTATGGATACAGCACTGTGGAAATCACAGGGCTCTCAGATCTTTAACTAAAAGCAATACCACAGTTTATATAGCCTACTGTTACAAACTCCTGAATTAGAAAGTAGTCAATACAATATCACTCCTTTACATAATCACAGGCTAGGATAAATAAGTCATTGATGACACATCCTATATTTTTAAGTAGGATCATTACTATTAATTTGACATAGATTTCGATATGACTTTAAATTAACAAATATAGGCTACACAGTGTTTTTTCTTTCTTTCTAATGTTGCTTCTTTTCTCTGGAGAATATAAATAATGCAATTAAAGGAGATTAGCTACATATAAATTAAAAAAATAAATAAAGAGCACTGTTTTAAATTTTGAATTTTTTACTTGGTATGTGGTCCCTTCACGTAGCCTAACTCTGCTTTTATTTGAAAGGAAACCTGGAAGAAAAAGGTTGGAACAGTTTTATTTATAGTTGGCCTATACAAAATAGGATTAAACTGAAATACTAGTTCAAGTTTAAAAACTTAAAGTCAGATATCACTTATTTTCTGTTAGTTCTGTTTATTGTGTTCAGGGCCTGCTTTGTTATCAAAGATTAAAAAGTTCTCTTTGTGCATGTTAAACTCTTAAGGCTGTGACAAAATACTATTCTACAATGAACAGGACTAACTGGAATAAGTCTTTTTTTAAAGGGTAAAAACGAGCAACTACTACAATTACTAAATTCAGTATTAAGCAATATTTTCAATGTGAGAATTTATTACACCCACTTGAGTGCAATTCGACCAATGCAAAGACTTTGCCAGAGCATAATTATCTGGTGATGGAGTGTAGATAATGATAATTACACACACATTGAATAGCTTGTCTAGTTCAATGTTTATTTTGCTTAAAGGATATGGAAATTACGTTTATTTATTTTTTTATCAGTGCACGTGAGCCAGTAGTCATGAGATGTAGCATCTGTAGCTGGAGCTGCAGCTCAAAGTGTCAACGGTTTGACAGCACTTTACATCAGCCTGGCTCCTCACTGCCTGCATTGCTTTGCCTCACTAGTAACAGCCCGTAAACTATGGCTCACACTAATGATGCTGCAGCCATTTACATCATTAACATGACAAGCTGCTGCACCGACATCATTAGGCCTGCTCTGTTCTCACAAGAAAAAAATATCATCTTCCTTGTCCATTTTATTATGTGCATTAGTTTTTCTTCATAAATGCTTCAAAGTTGAACATCTGACACTTGAAAGTATAAAGTCAATATTCTGACAGTTGAAGCTCTGACTTTGATATTAGAAGAAACTCTGTGTTTGTTGGTATATTCTGTTCTGGTCTGCATTATTTAGTGGTTGATATTCTTCTCTGCAGCACCTCTCAAGTGATTGATCAGTGGACTGACAGAAAGTGAAGCCATTAAATTTTGAGAATTATTTGTGTAGTGGAGCTGAACACACCTCATGTCAAGCCAAACCTTGTGTCACATTAATGTTCTTAACATTGAATCACACAGCACTAACACATTCCTTCCCCCCAGTCGTCTCGCATTAATAGCAGCTGCATTTTACTGCCTGGCTGATGCTCTACTTACAGTTACAGTGTGTGTGGTTGCATTTCTGGGGCAGGGGGGGTGTAGGCTACTCGTTGCAGAGCGGTGAGAGGCTGACCCCTAAAGACACAGATGAGAATGTCTTATGACATGACATCCTGGACAAGCCAAGTCATACAAAGCAGCAGCTGTGAAAATCATGAAATCTATACTTGAATCTCTGCAACAACAACACACATACACACACACGCAACAAAAAACGACATTGAACTTTATTTTCAAAACAGATAAAAGTGAAATGTTAATTCTAGGCCACAGGAACTCACTTATCAGACTCTCTTTCAACTTCAGTGGCAGCACAGCTCTCCCAAAGGACTCTGTCAAAAAAAATACAGGCATTATCTTTGATCCAGATTCTCCTCTGACAAACATATGTAGGCAGTATCCCAAACATCGTGTTCTCACTGCAGATTTATATGCAGGGATTGGCATTTAGCCAGTCCTCGTAAGGGTTTGGGGATGGCCCAAAGCAGAGACAGCCTCACAAGTGTTCTGCTGCTCAGAAAGAGAAAATGAAGGATAGAGGAAAAGTTAAAAGAAGAATTTAAGTATAATCTGGTCTAGTCCTGGATAGATGTGTTATCATACTGTCCTTCCCCTGCTCCCTCTTTCTGTAATCTCATCTTTGTATGAAAAAACTAGGTAATGTAGCTCCAGGGCACACCTACTGAGATGTTATCCAAGATGTCTTGTGAGTATGTGTGTGTTATGACAGAGTCCTGGGTCGGGGTTTACCCAGCTGGGACGTGGAGGTTGAGCAAGGAGGACACAGGCTGTTTTGTAGGTGTGGCCTGGAGGCAAGCCTCCGATTCACAAAGTCTGTTTTCACCGAGCCTGTCTCTGATGCCGTTTGTCTTTGATGAGGGTGCTCTAGTTTTTGGAGTGGTCTCATATTCAGGCTCTGTCAATTAGGTTTAGTAAAGGTCTTTTGTTGCAGAGGAAGCGCACGTGTCGCTTCGCCATGACGCACGTGGTAATTAGGGAGTGTTAAAAAAATAAAAAACGAACACTCACCCAAGGGACAAGGCTGCTATTGATGTTCTCCAGTACTGGTGAGGCGCCATGTGTCGACCCCCCAGGGAGGTAGACAGGGAGAGAAGGAGGGAGAGGGAGAGACCTGTCCTGGTGTAGACAAACTGATCTTCTCTGTTTCATTTTTTATTTTTAATTCCTTGCAGAATTGGCTGCTACATAGGCCACAGTATTACTGGCTGTCCCAACTCCACACTTAGAGATTTCCTGTTATTCAATACTTCACATTCTGGATAATCACAGAAACATAATCCAGCAGTATGATAACATAATAATACACCTAAATGAACACCTTATGAGCATTTGGTCACTAATACATCATTATCTTAACTACAGCACTGTACAAAATATATAATATACATCCCTTTGGCACAATGCTGAATTAAAAAAAACTAAATATATCTAACATGAGGCCAACTGTAAAACAACTGAAACTTAAAGTCAACTTGAATCTTGGACATTTCTCTCCCATTTCTGTTTTGTGATTAAGTTTTTGAGAACTAAAGTTTTGAGAGAAAAAATTGTGTTGATTACTCTCAATCCCAACAACCAGTCTGGTGAAGCCTGTGATTCACTCTATACTTTGACAGGAGCAAAAAAACAAAAACATAATATGATCTGTATATTCAAGCTTCCAGAATTGGAAAATAATTCCCTGTAGAATGAAATCCATTAAAATGTGATTATGTAAAAAAAGAAAAAAAAAAGAGATTACTATGCATGCTCTTTGTGATTTGCGTCAGTATTTGTAGAATGGCTGCGGGGAAAGGTAGACACTGTATCGAATCTGTCTTATACACAAAGAAGTTACCAATTATAGCTGTGAGGTGAAACCAGGTCTCTCCTCGGGTTTTTGCAGGAGTCCACAGGGGGGCAGTGGTGCACCGTCAGTTAAGGCTGTAACAGTCTTTGTAGCAGACCTCCCACCTCCCTCCTTGCAAAATACTACCAATAGGCTGAGCCCACTTGTCTGTGTGAATATACAGTACAAGGCAACAAATCCATAGCAAGTAACTGCACAGGATAATGACCAAGAGTTTTTAGAGAAGAGAATTTAGAAAACAAAATGAAACCACTGAAATGAATAACAGCAGATCGACAGGACTGTGTGTGATGTGACCATGAGTGGGAGATCTGTGCTGCTGCATCATTAGATCAATAATCTGTGAATCTGTGTGTGATCTGTGAAATCTGTGTGCTCATAAAAGCGGACGGAGAAGAGTATGACGAATGTCCTGTCTGCTCCACATCCTCATTGGAGCTGGCAATGTAGGCCATACACACACTGTGAATGTCCTCGTAGAAAGGCAGATAGCTGATCCAACAGAGCATCTTTATGCTTATTCAAAGTGTTTATCTGTTAAGTGTTACATTCTGCTCAGGGAGATACCACTATGGTTCTTATCGAGATGAGCGCCGTGCAAAAATAAAAAGGCGTGTGATAAAAGGCTGTTTGTCGCTGACAGCTGACAGATGGTATCGTGAAGTGGGACAAAGGTGGCAGGTGAGGCAGCAGGAAGTTGGAGACATGTCATTACTTGTAAGTGAAAATGTCACAGAGTTACTCCCTGTGTGACACTATTATCATTCTTTTGCTAAATAATGCAGATAATCAGTGGATCTGTCCATCACTTCATCTCCTGAATCTTTTCAGCCCTTTTATCCGTGAGGTAGGTATTAGCCGCAGCGACTTTATTTCCCAATGTAATGTCAAAATTAAACAGGTTTTGTTAACACACATCTTAATCCACACATTGTCATTTGTAAAATGACATTTTGTTAAAGTGCTGGTGTCTGTGATATCAAACATGACACATACAAGTGTCAGACTGATGCTGTGCTTTTCCATTTTCTAATCAGTGTGAGACAATTGTCTTGGAAAAGTGCAAGTAAACAGTTATGTGTGGTGCCCATCACAAAGGGTGTGTATAAAGTAATTATGTGCCAGGGATAAGAAACAGAAGGAGGCTAACCAGTTTAACCATGCCTATTAGCACGTATGCAAGTTTCACTGATAGGTGATTGGGTGAGTATGATAACAGTCTTATCAACGTGAACCTACAAAGACACAGGATGGGGTCTTTGTGGCTGACCTGAGATAATGAACACCTAACTCTAGAAAATATAGCAGGAAATATTATTTTAAGTTTCATTAAAATTAAAGCCAGACGCTGTGTGACACATAAACAGACGAGAGCTAACCTGTTGTACCATCCAATGATAATTCTGTAATATTTCTTTACCACTCTATCATGGTGCAAAGCCTCATAGCCTTTCTTTAGATGATGATTTCAGTGCTCTGAATGAACAGGCTGTTACAAAATTGTGCTTGAGATTTCCCAATGACTTCTTAATGGCCTTGAAATATAACAGTTAATAGTATTTAATTTCAGCGTTCAGCAGTATTGTGCTCGAGTCACACAAGAGGGACTCCTTGTAATCTCCACATGGACTCATGACCTGTAGAAAGATACATGATATCAGTACAATGTACTGTCTATTTTAACTGCTTTTTAAATCACATTCATACATTTATATCAAGTACAATTTGCTATTCTCTTCAGATTCTTGGCTGAACTTAAGTGGTTGAAACAAGGTACTTTAACTGAAAGCTGTGTAAGTTTTGCTATTAGCTAACATTAACATTAACATCAGTTTAATTACCGGTCATGCCAAGAGCTTGAGCTATCAGAGTTTGTAAAGCTCCCTCCCTCCCAATGAGCTTCAGGGCTAGAGTGACTCGGTATCGGAAAACGACTGGACCATCCAGACCCTCCAGACCAGGTTCAGCTGGTTCTCACTATAGAAGAAACAAACTGATAGAAATACACTGGTAACAACAACATTGGCAGTGCTTTCACCTAGAGACAGTGCATATAGGAAGTAAATTAAGTTTGATGCTGAATGCATGGCCAGTTGTGCATGCCTATGAAGCGCTAATAAAACGTACAAATAGTTTTTTTAAGGACTATACGGTACGTATGTATGTGTACGGTAATAAGAATATTAATTTGAAAGAAAATAGACTAAAATATGATGCATTGAACTACCCAACAACATAAAAAAAAGTTAAACTTGGCTCCATCTTATTGAATAATTCAATGGTATTAACAATTCAATAAACTTTTGATGCTACTACATCTTTCTGATAATATTTGTGTCCTATTACTTCTGTCATATTTTAAATTATTATGTATTACATACTCATCTAAATATTGTACCAGGCCAGACAAAAGAGAACCGTAATCAATAATCGGAAAAGAGAACACATTCTTTGTCGTTAGGCTACATTACTCTTCCTTACATGTGGGACGGAGAACATCCATGCATCAGCAATCAAGGTCTTTTTCATTGTAGAAAGCTGCCCAACACCATTCCCTCGTGTATATTTCAAAATGATGCACTGATGCATCACTGTTCAAATTCACAGTTCATTGGCTGCTGCAGAGCTAGCAGAACTTCAATGGATTGCAAGTGGTCCTGATGCTTTTGGCTGCAGGCTTTCATTAAAAAATAGATCAAAGAGATCAAATTGATAAAAGTCTAGAAGGGGGGATAAACCATGTCGCCACCAGAAATTAAATTTTATGATCAGACACATGGGAATCAAACATTGAACATGGGAAATCCCGCTCTTTACCCCCACACCATCATCCGCTTCGTATGCTGCTCAATTATTTAATTTTATGTTACAGATATTTCAAGATCAAGTAATTGAAGTCCAACCTCTGCATATGTTATAAAACATTAACTCAGTCCCACTCCTCCATCAGCAGGAAGCAATGGCTTGGGCACAGGTTTGCTGATCTTCTCAGAGCCGATGTATTCTTTGGAAAATGGCCCAACATTCAGAGAGACAAATTACTGAGCTTGTGGAGAATAATACATTAGGGCATTTGGTTTGTGTAGAGAAGTTTCAGCGGCTCGTAACAGAGGAGGCTGCAGCAGGATAAGTGTCCAGAGGATGGGAGAGGGGAAGACACAGTGGACACTGCAGATGAAGATTGAAGACATGGAGGGAGAGTCGGTGTATCAGTACTCTCGGGGAGAAAATGGAGAAAGACATCCCTGTCTAATATCTGCTGAAAGGTCCTCTGGTATTTCAATTGCCTTGAGCAAATGGGAAACTTAATGGGGGTTTGCAGAGGAGACGCACAAAAAAGTTACATACTGTACTTTCTCACTTTTGCTTAGAACCTTATCAGAGCCCCCTTTAACTCCCCGCAGACCTTACCTTCAACTGCTCTCAGGTAGAAACAGAAAAGGGCAAAAAAGTTATGTTATCCCTCATAGAGCCTCAGAATTTCTAAAAAGGTAGTGATGAAGGACTCTGCCTGGGATGTTAAAGCCTATTAACTACAAGCTACATGTTTTTTTGTAACGTTCTTACAACTTGCTATGACCTGTGTTTGCCCTAAACTCTATTTGGCACAATGTTGGAAAAATTCCTCTGCAATTCTGGTCCATGTTGACAAGACTGATTGGCAGCTGCATATTCATGTTGCCAGTCTCCATTGCTATCACACGCCAGTGATGTTGTACTGGACTCAGATCGGGTGAGGATGATCAGTTCACGAGAGATAACCACTTCTAGGAAGTAACTGTTAAATGTAACCAGTAACCTTCAGATAGGCCGTGGCATCCGACCAATGGCTGATCAGTATGAAGGGGCCCAAGATGTGCCAAGACATCATTCCCAACACCATAACTCCACCAGTCTGGACTGTTGACACGAGGCAGGTTTGGTTCATGGATTCATGCTGTTGGTGCCAGATTCTGATCCTACCATCTGTGAGCCTCAGCAGAAATCCAGATCCATCAGGTTTTCCAGTCCTCAACTGTCCGGTTTTGGTGAGTCTGTGCCCGCTGCAGCCTCAGATTTCTGCTGCTGGCTGACAGGAGTGGAACCTGACATGGGGCTCTGCTGCCAATCCGCCTCAATCCGACATGTTTTTCTAGACTTTTTAACTGAATTACCAGAGTCTCTCTATCAGCTCCAACCAGTCTGGCCCTTCTCTGACCTCCCTCATCAACAAGGTGTTTCCGTGCATAGAACTGCTGAATATTTTTTGGTTTTTGGCACCGTTCTGAGCAAACTCCAGAGACTGCTGGGTGTGAAAACCACAGGAGATCAGCAGTTTCAAAAACACCCGAACCAGCCAGTCTGGCACCAACAAATATGTCAGAGTCAGTCACTTGTGAGATCACTTGTTTTTCCTCATTCTGATTCTTAACATTGTTAACATTTCCTAAAGGTCCTCGTCTGTATCTGCAGGATTATATGCATTGCACCACTGCCACATGATCTGTGAATTGGATGAATGTAAAAATCAGTGAATGTAAGAGGACATTTGTAGAAAACAGCAAGGAGAAAGACCAATAGTTGCTTCTGCAATAAAATCATAGGTCCTTAGAGTGAAACTATCAATCAGGCGCTGCATGTCACTGTCATGAGCAGCATCTGTCTTATATCTACCAGACAAGCTGTACTGAGTGGATGGCTACTGTTATCCCTTCATCCTGCTACTGTATGCAGATCAACTTGGCCTCTGTGACAACACCCATAGGTTTCTGAAGCGTGGGCTGAAACAAAGTGTTTCACAGCTTCTTGAAGCACATTGTTTGGTTTTTCACTGCACATTTAGCTACTGCATGGTCCAGTCCTCTAGTTCTTTTCAAGTGAAAGACAGAAAAAAGTTTCCGACTATCTGGTTAAAGGGACAACGAGGAGTTTCTATTTGGTTATAAAAAAGTCTCACGTTAATGTGGATGAATCTACGCTACCCACACTTGTTAATGGCTCCATTTTCGATAAATATATAGTTTTGTCTCTATCGTTATTTTGTTATTATTAGTGGTGGTGGAAATGCTGGTCGAGCCGACCAGCGTTTCCTTACTTTCGGTTTCACGGACGCTCATGAGAATAACGCCGCCGAATCGCCGTTTATGGTCGGGACTACGACGGTATGTGATCGTCTTTGAACCTCTGACTTTAATTCTTGATGAATGAAAACATGAGTCCGTCTTGCGCCGGTCGAAGAATTCTACGGTGCGCGCGGAGGCTCATAAATGTAGTGTGAAAACGCTTCGCTTTTCCAAAACTCCTCGTTTCCCTTTAAGAAAGTCATTCGAACATTTTGAAAAACTTTGGTCTGGTGAAAACCAAACTACAGTTAAAGGAAGAGACAGCATAGCCAGAAATAAACACCGAAATATGCTGATAATGTTGCTTTATATGCAGTACTGTATTAAAGCTGTGTGTCAGTCAGCTTGAGCTGGGAGTGATCCTGCACCCAAGTGGCAAAAAACGAATTAATTGAGCTTCAACTTGGACAGAAATAGACAGATCACCTGCTGTGTTAACCAAGCTTGAAGTCTCTCCAAACAGATATTCATGCTGTACATGGAAAAACCAATAGCTTGAATGCACCTGTGCAGGGACTATAAGTCAGCAATACATAGCAGCTTGTTTTATTGACTGAAAATGTAAACAAAAAGACTTCAACAGGCTTCAGATGGAGAGAAGAAATGGTTAATACTTGTTTATAGAGAGACATCAGTGACCAGACAGCTGCATCCTGCAGGTAGTCCTCAGAGTCCTGTGAGCATCTACATGTTATCAAAGAGCCCAGCTGGGACCTGGTAGTTAGGCAGGGATAACACCAACTGTTTAATAGGTGTGGTCTCTGGACCTGCTTCAAGGCACAGCAGCTCTCAAGTGAGAGTGAGAGTGTGTTTTCTGTCTCCTGTAAGCATCGCTGTGACTGTTTTGTTTTTCAGGTGTTTTTTTTCTGTAACTTAAAGAATGTGCCACTAGCTTAGGATAGGTGTCACATATAGGTCACATATATATATTGTTGCTGTGAAAGCAACACACAGAGACATACTGTTGTGTCATGATGCACTTGCCAATTAGGGAGAGCTAAAAAACACACCCGGGGGACAAAGCTGCTGTTGTCGTTCTCTCACACTGATGAGAAGCCATGTGCCCATCCCAGAGGGAGACACACACACAGAGAGAGAGAGAGAGAGAGAGAGAGAGAGAGAGAGAGAGAGTATAAACAAGTGAAGGTGTGATAAAAAGGTAAGGAAGTAAAGTGGGGAGTGCCTATACTCAGGTGTAATGTGGCCCTTCTCTGTCACAGTGATTTATGAGGAGCAGCAACATTATAATATTCCTGCTGTAAATCAGAGGAGGGGGAGTGAAGGGGTTCGGAGAGGAAGAGGGTTCGTGTATGTGTGTGTCTAAGACAAACATGTCAGACAGAGGGGAAAATTATATTTATAAGCCAAACCAGACAGAGACCTATATCAAAGCTAAATGGACATGGCACTTAGTATAACGCATGGCTACTGTTCTACACTCTGCGCATACAAAACCCCTTCTGCATGCATTTTCTAGTTTTGAGCGTATATAAATGTACACTTGAATGAATAAAGTCTTAACCCACCACAATGTTTAAATGCATGTGACGTTTTTTTTCCTTCTTCTGTGCTCTCCATACTGTAGTGGTGGGAGTCTTCCTAATGGATTTCTGCAGTGACGACTCAACTCTGTGCTCTCGCACTTGTGCATGAATTATTTTACACGTCTGACAGAGAAGAGACACAGAAACTATATTTGGATGTCTTTCACTCATTTTTGAGTGTAAACTCTTATACACTGCATGTGTATCTCAGTGGCTGGAGTAAAGCTGTCGAATTGCCAGAGGATTCCAAACAAAGCAAAAACATAACACAATTTAAACATAGTATGATAGAAAGCTATAAACAGGATTGATCAATTGGGTTTTGACTGCAACTGTCATAATACTGTTTATTTATTTCCTTATTTTATTTTTTGGCTTCATTTGTTAATTATTAGTTACTTGCTTCTTTATGTTACAGTGAAACCATGAAGAGCTCTAATGGTTTCACTGAAATTATGAATGAAAGGGATTTATAAGCTGGATAGCTTCAGCCTACACCTTTTCGATCTACTTATGAACTAAGGATTGTATTATGGAAGGTTGACTGATTGTGATTGATGCTCGACTGTAAATAATTTGTGCACAAGATCGAATAAACAAACAAACAAACTAACGCGCTTCCTTCTTTTAGCAAAGTTTAGCCAGCGCAGTGGGTTCAGGTTGACTTTGTGCTTTGCATTCGGTACAGATGTGTGCATGTGTATCCATTGCTTGTTTTGCAGCTTTAAT
Organism: Trachurus japonicus; assembly: GCF_045865225.1. Classification (NCBI taxonomy): domain Eukaryota; kingdom Metazoa; phylum Chordata; class Actinopteri; order Carangiformes; family Carangidae; genus Trachurus; species Trachurus japonicus. The sequence continues at coordinate 26,138,347 of NC_140920.1, read as the reverse complement.
TAACCTTATCACTGTTTAACATGCACGGAGAGAAAGGGAAAACAGTGCGGTGGAAGGAGTGATAACCTTGAGAGAAGGTTTCTCGATGTGATTCCATGCTTTTTGCTCTTTGAAGTATTGCTCTGAATCCCCTCTCTCACACCTTATCACAGTCATTCATACGCTAACAAATATCTCACCTAACAACCCCCTTCCCCTGTTTGCTATGGGCTTGTGTTGATACATTGCGCTCGTTACGCGTTCTGCTCATGCACTTACGGAGCTTCGAGTATGTTCCAACACGAGAGCTTGTGGCATTTTCAAGATTTTAATTAACGCAAAATAATATTGATTATGTTTCAAAGAGAAATATTGGTATCGGTATCCACACATGGGACCCCATCACCCCGCTGATCTCAATTAGTGAGAATACAAAGAAGCGTGAGATCAGTAAATCTTCTGCTGGCAGAGTATTTACATTCTTAGCGTTCATAACTATAAAAAATAATAATTTACTCAGGTTGCCGTGGGGACTGCTAGTCAGCACCACCTTTTAACCTTCAATTTGAAAATCTCATCTAAAATCTGCTCTGAAAATACATAGGTAATGTGATTTCACCACTGTGTCCTGAACCCATTTTGCTTGTTTGCAGTCATCAAAAGAGAGAGGAAGTGAACGCCACTCGTGAAAAGAAAGACAGACAGACTTCTTGTCAAGTTTGATGAAAAGTGAAAACATTCAAAGGTCACGGAGGTCGGCCCGGCCTGATTCCCACTCAGGTGTGGTTCATGTGAAGTATTTCCATTTAGAGAACGCCATCAAATTAACACTGTCACAACAAATGCGCCGAGACTAATTCTGCTTCAAGTAGGACATTTACAGCGTTGCCAGCTGTCATTAGTGATGGATAATAGGTGATAACAAGGGGGGGAAATTCAGGGGCCACACATTAGTAGTGATGGCGTGCAAAGTCAAACAGCTGAGAGATGTGTGGGGTGATGCAGGAGGAGCGGAGTTAGATGAAATGAAAGGGGGCAGAGGGGGGGATTAGCTACAGCTATTAGCAGCTTCTAAAGTAATCACACTCATTAGTTGCTATCAGATTGGGTTAGATGGTTATAAAACAAAAGAGAGAGAGCGACAGGGAGAGAGACGCATAGAGCATTTTTCCAACCTACTTTCCCCCTCCATGTTATAACAGCGATGTACAAAGCTGACTGACAAGTAAGAAAAGAGTTGCTTGTGTAACGCTGCTTGTTAAACCCTGATGAGAGCATTGTGAGAGCGGATCAAGACAGTAAAGTGATCCATGAAATTAAAACCATCGGTAAGTACACAATGAAATGCACCATAGAGCTGAGGGGAACTGCAGACTCAGGTGATTGTTGAAATAAAAATACTGATACACAGCAGCTTTAAGTATCTGAAGAATAAACTATTTCAAGTGTTAAATATTTGATAATGTCAATAAGGAAGCTATTTAAGCATCGCAAGCTACCTACTGTATTACATCACAGTGGAAGGAACTGAACTACAGCAAAGCTACACTATAGTTGGGTTAACTAAACCAACTTAGAAAGAAGTAGTTCAAACTAAACCTACTTGTAATATGCAATTTCAACATAACTCGTTTATACAACCACTTCTTCAGTATGATTTAATTATTCTTGACTTATTATTTCCCCATGATGGATTTGTCATTTAGTGACCATTGAGTTCAAGTGTGCTGCGCAGTTGGGACTGTCTGGCAAATGACAGTCTGGGTGGAAATGGGGGTGGGGCTGGTCAAGGGAAGCAGAAAATCAATGGTAAAGTTAAAAAAAATTAAGTGTAGTTTCAGTGAAATACCAATTTATTTGAAGTTTAAATGTTAAAAGTGAACCTGAAATGCATGTCAGGCCTCATTACACAAGAGAACCCAGGTAAAACAACAATAATAAGATTAGAGATTTAATAAACTAATTTTCCCTTGAGCATAGGTACTTGAGTTCCAGTGCAACACCAAGACACCCACAGCAGTTATAATATGATAATTAATAACTGATGAAGTTACTTAATTATACATTAATGAAAAATATGTTATAATTAAATTAACATTGAATAATTAATAAGGACCAGCCCATTTTCAGAGCATAAAAAGGAGATATTCTGTATCTTGGCTGTTAACAGACCAAGCTCAGTTACCACAGAGAATCACTGACAATTAATACACACCATATTTTTGGTAATTGAGCTCATTCATTCAGTTTGCTCCTTTTTGTTCTTGACAGTCATTTTGCCAGACAGCCAAAGAGGCGGCCAATGACGGCTGAATGTCACAGCTGATTCCCAAATACTGAAACATGCATGTGCAAGATGAAACTTGAGGTTTGAACTATTCCATCAGAGGCTGCACTGACTCCCATTGGAAATGAGCAAGAAGCCCTGATATATTTTATTCATTTGAGGACGTAGATCGTCAGTGACATTATTTATATCATTTCTGGCTCCTGTGGTGACAGGAAAGTGTCTAACGTATTTTGGAAAAAGCCTCAGCTCACGAAAACAAGAACAGTCACTGTATTGTAAACTCATATTTCCTGTATTGTATTTTGCTTGTGTGAGAGTCCAGAGCTGCTGTTGCAGGAACAGTTTGGAGTGGCTGTGCATTATATGACTGCATACAATAGAGATGTTGCTGACTTGGTTTTCATGAATAATTTTCACATTATCCGACAGTGCAGAAAAAAAACATAGTGGAACAGGGAGAGGCAGGCAGAGGGGAAGAAGAGTAAGAAATGAGTAAATTCTAAAAGAAATATGAGCTTTTCTTGTATTTTTTATTTAGGCAACACATTTCACAAGTCACCTGCTTTGGTGACCAATCACACTGATGGATTACTTTACTGTCTTGGGTTGGCTGCAAAGTAGGAGCTGATATTGATGAGCTGTCTGAATTCATAAAAGGAAGGTGGCCCATGTAGTGCCACGATCATGCGACTCATTAAAGCAGAAGTAAGCGATCCGGTCGTTTTGGCTAATGCTGCGTTCCAGGCAGGCTTTTGAAACCGTAAATTACAGCTTCAAGTCACAACTTACGACTTTGTAGCGTTCCAGGCAACCCACTCGTATTTTTCCGACCTGTTTTACCTGTGAAAGTCACTATAACGGCCACTCGTAACTTCTGACCCGTGAACTCGTACCAGATCGAACTGGTACCACTTCACAGGTCGGAAAAACACGAGTTACGAGTTGCCTTGAACGCACCATAACAGTCCTTGTCCCAACGTCACCACATTCAGGCGCATCCCTTGGCTGCACACACAGAGAGGACCGCCCCTTCATGCCGTTCTCTCTCCTCAATGGATAAAAATTGTAGGATACGAGAAAAGTTTTCTCCTCGGCTCAGAGCAGAGCAGAGTGACTGACAGACCCGTGTTTCAGTCCAAACACTCTATGTAAGTGATTGCTGTCGGAAGATATAACTATTTAAGACTTATATTAACACAAAAATATTGCTTACTTCTGCTTTAATTTGTACCATCACATTTTATCAGAAGAGTGGTGTACAGTACTGTAGTACCTTGAGAAATTTTGACTTTTGACTCAAAATACGAACTTGGTACTGTGGTATATTGATGTGTTGATGTGATCACCGTTAACACGTCTTTTCTTGCATACAAAAAGGAGTTCATTACAAGAAGAAGAACAGTGTCAGAAAATGCGGAATCGTGGAGCATCTCTGGTGGCAATGTGAGATCTCTCTCCCCTGGCCCAAGGGCCTAACCTTCGATACGTTTTCTAAAACTCCACTTTCTCCCAATATGAGGATACATCTGACCAGGTTGGTCAGACAAAGACAGGATCTAAAAACAGAATCTAACCTATAACTTCTGACATTTAACCTCTTGACCAAGCTAACTTAAAGCAGAAGTAAGCGGAATGTTTGTGTTAATATAAGTCTTAAATAGTTCTATCTTCCGACAGCAATCACTTATAGAGTGTTTGGTCTGAAACACGGGTCTGTCAGTCACTCTGCTCTGCTGTAAGCCGAGGAGGAAACTTTCCTTGTATCCTACAACCTTTATCCAATGAGGAGAGAGAACGGCATAAAGGGGCGGTCCTCTCTGTGTGTGCAGCCAAGGGATGCGCGTGAATGTGGTGACGTAGGGACGAGGGCGGGGACTGCTAACTCCATCAGCTGACAGGAAGTTAGCCAAAACGACCGGATCGCTTTAAACATAGATAAGGTATCAAGTATCCCCAAAAAAACATGACCCAGAAGGATGAATGACAAGGAACACATTTATCAGGGTACATTCCCCACTACCACCTAATCTAAACATCTTTATATATGCTGTTATTCTATTTGAATATAAACTGTTACTCATCACAAATAAAGTTCCTATCCAAATGGTGAATCACCTCTGACCTACCCCCTAACCTTTAGAAAACACCATGGAGGACATGAGGTAATTCAAGATATTAAAGCAAAAAAGTACTCAAATGGACTTGTCTCAAAGATTTAAAACCACCCTGCGTATCTTCTTGAACCTACTTTTCAAACAGAGCCCAATGCCATTCAAGTCATGAGTCAAAAGTTTGAATTTGTGACAAATATTGCTCCCCACAGACTTTCCCCCCTCCTCTGAGGGAGGTCGAATTGCCCTATTTTATTCTTTCACGAGAGACACTGCAGTTCATTCAAAGACTGAAATAAGACAGAAAGTCAAGGATGACTGGAAGCAGGAGCAGTAGACTTGTTCCTTTACTAGGTGGGACACTGTGTGAGGTTTTGACCACTTCTCTCCACCACCTGTGGACTCCCCTCGCTGTGCTTTTGGTGGCTGCATGCTCTTATCTATCTGTAGTCACAGCGCACTCTGGGCAGAAAACACTGCCCTGATTATATTAAGTGTGATACTGATCTGGTGTCAGTGCCACTGGGTCAATACAACTGACAAAGGAGAAGGCTAACGACAGCATGATTCTAGCTCACTCAGCACTCCTCCTCTGCCTCAGAGACTCCACACACCTAATTTACACCTGATATGTAGTCCCCACATTTCTCTCAACGCTGTCCTTCTCATTGCTATTCTCTCTTCCTTCAACCATATTTATTATCCTTTCACTTCCCTAAATTACAACAACAAATTGCGTTTTATTTTTCTCCTCTTTACAGGGTCAACTTATGTTCAGCACCATCTCCACTGCACACATTCATTCTGTCTTTTCCATGCATTATTATTGACATCTTTATGATGATATATATTAGAGTGACGGACAAAAATAGTGTGTTTAGAGTAGCCAGGGATATGATGTATCAATTGAATGGGGAAATATATTCATTTGCCTTCCTGCAGAGAGCTGAATCAACACATCTCCTATACATTTGTCTGTTAAAGCACAGTTTTTGTTGTATAAGAAATGTTGCAGGGGGTAGCCTACCTGTTGTCGTGTCATGTCATCCAGCACCAAATGAAGTTTTCCTCTCACTGGGCATATGTAAGGAATTTCAAAACATTCTCCACTGTCTCCGGATGAAGCTGCTGGAAGAATCTGATGAATTCTGAAAACAGTGTTGACCAGTGTTGAATGTTGCAGGCTTGCAGAAGGCACCTGGAGGAATACCAAGACATGTCCGTTTGAAAGATCAAGCAGTGTATTCAGAAAGTTCAAATTATTTTTCTCTCAAATCAATCTACATTCAATTCAACTGTAAATTTGCTTTGTCACTTTGGGACTGTGGTGGCAACATGTCTATGAAGATGAGGAGGAGACATTTTTCAAAAATTATGAGACTTTGCATTAAGAATTGAACTCTTTCATCAGCCTTTGGACAGTGAAAAGTTCATATTTTACATCAAAGGAAGAATCTGTCGTTTTTAAGCTGTAAATTACTTCAAGCATTAGCTTCTTTCAGGTTGATTATCTCTTTTCATTTCCAGTTCTCTCAGTCCAAAACTGAATTCAGTGTACCAGTATATTCACCATGATGTTATGCTAATCATTATATCTGATTATTGATTAGCTGACTTCCATAAATAACACAAACACAGCTGGTGTGATCAGTATCTAACACAGTCAATTGTAGTAGCTACACTACAACTGCCCTACAGTATTTAATGCACAACATTTCAGTGATATAATGAATTTCTGAAGTAGATCATTGTCATTTGGGTATAAATCCTATGTGGATAATTGGGAAGCAAAGTAAAAATAACTCAGTTAGATGAGGTTGTTATTTTATCTTGTAATAAGTATAAACTCACCGATAAGCACTGTCTCATTCGGGATTTCCGCTCTGAAACTTTCCGAGATGTTTCTCCTCTGTGTCTCTGATGTGAAAATACAAAAGAGGAGACGAAACAACAGAAAAATATTTGAGAATGAATTGTCAACACACACGGCAGCATCCTGACAGGCACCATCTCCAGCCTGCTGTGAAGCCACCGGCTGCTGAGACTCAAAGTTCTTAGAGCTGTGACTCGTGTGGGTGCTTACAGTGCATGAGTTTATGTTTATTACCCAGCCCATGAAATCATTTATACTATAATGAGAATCAAATTACCATTTGGATTTTATGGTTTATGGCTCCTTTCAATGGAAAACTTGAAATGCCTACAATAAAGTCAAATACAACACACATTGTTGCATATAGTTCCCTTTAAACAATGAATCTACTTGTCGAGCCTAGGTTATGTTATTGGTCTTCTGTCTTTGACCACATTAAAATCACATCACAAGATAACAAAGTAGACTATTAACTTGCCTTGAAATGTCCAAAAGTGAACAGCTTCCCAACATGCTATAGTTGTCAAGGGTTAGCAACTAATGTTAGCCTTCTAATTTAGCACCTATTGATACCATGGAAATTTCCAAAATGAGCTACCTCTATGATGTCCAAACAATTTAACAGAAGCTAATGCTGATATTAGAATTAATTATGGTCAAGACCGCAGCCACGGCTATAATTTCCAAAACTATAGAGTGGCTAATGCTGGCCTTATAATGTCTACCGTGTGACGTGTAACATGTAACTTAATGCTCACATGTGTCAAAGACTTGGCAATTTTGCATTTCATTATGTGGACACATTAGCAGCTAATGCAACTGAAATGGTTGTGTCTGAAATTACTCCCCATTCACCATCCAGGGAGTTAAGTAGAGGTAAACATAGTGAGCCGTAAAGTGAAAAAACACTTTAGACTGGGTAATTTTCACTGCACTGTCTTTGTCATGTGGACAAAGAATGATGGTAGCCTATGTATTGCTTAGCCTTGTTGGTGTCCTCTGCTTTTTACAATGCATTGCAGGGTATAATAAGTCCACTATTTAAGGTATAATAACCCTCAGGCAGCAATACAAAATGGCAACTATGAATGAAGCCATTAAATCACCTTTGTTCCAGAATGAGCAACACAACAATGGTGGCCCAAACAACAAGCATCATCAACCCAACAATCTGTTCACAGAAACAACCCATGATTTTTTTTAAGTGAACAACTCAAATACTCAACACCCCAAACAAAAAATAAGAGTCAGAGGTGGAACAGAACTCTGTTAATCTTAATAGAAAGAGCAGGGGGAATTCAACAGCTTGGGGCAATTAATAATTCACAAGGTAATATGCAAATTTGATTCCCTAGTTCTTAGATACCAGATAGTTTTGTTGCACAACCCTTTTTTTTCTTCTTTTTGCCATTTTGGGAGAACATTTTTGTTTTCTAACTCTCATTTTAATAAAGTGTATTTGTGTGGGCTGTTTATCATAAGCAGCAGTTCATAAGTTTAGTTTACCTAAAATTTGCAAAATCATGACAAAGTAACAAAAGAATGTGCAAACAAAACAGAGGTTATCAAGAAAGTTATTTTGTATTTTGTGTGGTATTGCTGGTTGGTAATTTCCCTGTGGTATTTAATTAAACATTATTTATATATTTCTCTACTCTTGAATTATTCATGAAGGTTATTATTGCTAAACGTTTGACTGCAGACTGTTATCGAAATTTTACATTCGAAAATGCAAAATTTTAAGGACGATAATTTGTGAGACAGCACTACATTCTGGATATATTAAGCACTTGCAGAGGAGGAAATGGTGGAGAAGGCTAATTACTGGGGGAAGATGGGAGCTTTCTGAATTATGGTTGTTTGCTCTGATATTTAGCTATTTATGAGGAGAATAAACGTGTGGAGCATTGGGGGGACAAACAGTCTCTTGGCGAAGAAAACATTGCACTGGGTGGTGGCTGATGCACTGCACCGTGTTCATACCAGTAAGATAATTGCACCAGCAAGTGACTTTAATAGTGACACTGTTGCCTCGCAAACAGTGTTTTTACCAACTGCTACAAAAAGGCTAGAGCAAACACAGACAACGTGTACACAAGGGGAAACGTGGTGATATTACAAATGTAAACTCCAAATGAGTCTGCATGAGCTTCAACTTTACTTCTAGAGCCACAACAGCACACAGGATGATCTGCAAACAGTTCTTGTCAACAATGCCTGTGAAAAGCCAAAGACAGCAATGGAGGTATCCTATATCATTATCATTATCTGTTTCCAAAGCCTACCGTAATAGATTTTATTCCTCTGTGTCATAGACCTATATGTGTTCTTAAAGAATACAAAACATATCAAGAAGTTACTTGTAGCACTGAATGACAATAAATATAGTCACAGTTGTGTATTTTGTGTGCGTAGCCTACCTGCTGCTAGAAAAGTTCATGAGTGCACTGAATGTATATTAATTCACAGCTTGAGGGCCGTCAACACTTTTCAAAATAGCTACAACACCCAGCTGTTGTAATATATTATTTGACCTTTTTTAAAAATGAAACTCAGTGTGATAAATTTTTAAAGACTCACATTCTCTGTAGGAATAGATCGACTCTGGACTCAGTTCCACAAATAGGACAGAAAAACTGACAAGTATTGAGACCATAGACTGTATAAAAAGATTGAGACAGACTAATTCATTGCCAGATTTGTTCACTTTATCTTATTTGAATAATATATTATTATACTGTAGCAGCAATATTCACTCATGGTAAAGTGCTACAGTACCTACTGTATCTGTCTCACCCTGTGCCATGTTACAGTGGTGGAGCGCCTGGGAGGCGTCTCTGCAATTGCGGACCCTAGGGCCTTTGTCTCGCCCACACCTTGTCTTCCCTTCTTCGCCAAAACCAGAAGCTTCCTTTTTCTTCTCGGCCCGATCTCTGAGTAACTTTATTGGTTCAGGATCAGTCACTCCCACACTCCTCAGCTGGGTGGATGTTCCTACAAATCCTCGGCAGTCGACTTCTAAAGGGCTGGTGACAGCTGACCACCCGGCATCTCTGCACTTTTGGCTCCGCTAAGTTCACCAATGTTTCTCTCAGAGCTTCACTCAGAACAGCAGCCTCTTTTGGCCAAAAAACAAACTAGGCTATGAACAGTGAGACAGTGAAGTTGCAGAAAAAAGAAATAATAATTGACTCTCACAGGTTTACAATGGTTACGCCTCCATATGCGATATAAAACCATTAAAATCACCTCTGTGCGAGCAGGAGCATGTTTGGCTATGTGTGCACCTCAAGGTGAAGGCCAATAGGCTCTCCCACAGGGAGCAACAGACTCTGTGAAGCTGCACAGTAAACACACCACTTTGTCTTCCTCTCTCCCTCTCTCTCACTCTGTATCTCATTTCCCCAAACCCTGTAAAACAAGACAGACAGCGATAAAATACAACAGGGAGAGAAAGATAAATGATAGGACAAGTGAAAGATATGGATTGGGGAGATAAAATAACTCCTTCATTTGGGCTGAGTCTCAGAGGAATAAATGCAGTGTGTGGGCAGGCACTGCCGACGGTTTACAATCCAGCCTATAGTCACTACTTTATATAATCTATTGAACATTTCCATTTGTAGCAGTGGCATTGCTCCCACCTGAAATTAAGTCCAACTGAGCGGCTGATTGACAACAGGGAATGGAGCTGCACTGTGAGCTCTGTTGGTGGTTTTTATCCAACCACCCTTTCTTTTCAACACCCCACAAAGCAAGTCACTGCATATTTGTGGTTTCTGGAATAACCTTTTACTTTAATGTAGCCGAATTTGTGGTTTTTACACTCAAAAATATGAAAGAAACTAGGAAACACTACTGTAAGATAAAAAAAAAAAAGGCAAAGAAATAAGGAGAGCGAATGAGTTTGTGTAGTAGATTTGTATGAAAAGAGAGCAGCTTCTGGAAGTGAAGAGTAATTGAAGAACATGGAGTCTGTAGTGAGGACACAGAGAAATGTAGGAAAACGCAACTACAAATTTGCTGTGGTTAACAACACAGTGGTCGATAAGCCTCATCATGTTACCCTTGAGAAGCAAAAACGAGATGGGAGATGGGCTGCTTGAGGTGGAGTGCTGGGCTTGTGCATGTGTGTGTGTGTGTGGTGCACTGCTGCAAATGAAGGCAGTGTATGAAAAGGGAAAGCAGAACAGGGAGTGGACCTTTTAACTGAAAAGGTCGCCCAAATAGTTTGGCTTTTCAGGCTAATCAGAGAGGGTCGGGGGTGGAAACTAATCGGCTGGTCAGAAGGTCGTGAAAGGTCAATAAAAGGTTGTAGAGGTCACTGCAGCCTGGCACAGATCACCTGTCCATCATCCCTGTGAATGACCTATCCTTGCAAAGTGAACAAGAGAGCGAGGCAGGCGAGGAGTTATTAATGTCTCTGTGTTGAATGCATTTTGCTTCGGTGAGACCAACACAGCATTTACTCAAAATAGACACAGCTCTTCTGGTCAAGACAGAAATTAGCCTGAAAAAATAGCAGATAACAAAGGGGAAGCAAGTAATTTATAGTGGAGATGCAGGGATGCTGGAAAGAAAAATGGGAGGGCAAAGGGAAGAAATGAAATGAAAAGGTCTGAACTCAGTTAATATGCTTGAAGAAAAAGAACTGGCACATAAGCACATATTAGTAGTATATAAAATATTAAGTATATGAACATACAGTATGCAATTGTGAAAGACGAACTCAAGCTGTCTATTTAATTGCATACAAAAACAAAGGAACCTAATGTGAGACAGACAAATTGACAGAACTGCTGACATTGATTGAAATCTGACTGAAAGAGGATCCCCGGTGACCTGCTCCACCTCTAATACAGTACTCTATCAATACACGACACTGATACAGTCCACGAGCAGAAGGTCACTCACTCAGAATATACAAGAACCCCTGTATGATCAGCATGTCTCACTGACGCCAATATTTCCTGGTATTTACTAAAGATTCCGATTTGTTTTAACCACCGTCCAGTTTTAATCATGGAATAAAATCCCCAAACAATGGTTGGTTACCTGCCAGAGTTACCGGTAAGTAGATAATAAGCAACATTTGGCAGACGAGTGACTGGATCGACAGATGGCGAGTGACCGGCGTTGACATCAGAACCAGGAGAAGGGCCGCGCTTGGCCAGATGATTTCACACAGGAGTCAAACCTGGTTTGGAAACAATTTATTCACTTTCTGTGTTGCATAACCACATATTTCATCATGATAGAAAATAGGGGTAGACAGGAGGTGTGGATGTTATGAATAAATGGATGAGATGATCTGTTTGTTTTTATATGGGAAGCACTTGTTTGACTGGCTGATGCTCAGCTGTCAGGTACCGAGAGGAGGATGTTTAAAGACCCCTCCAGGCACGTTTTAAGACACTTAAAACACTCTGCTTTGAATAACAATTAGAATCTGATGTGTTTTTCAAACTAAAAGTTTAATAATAACTTAGTTTAATTCTTGAGTGCACATCCACTCCCTCTCTCTCATTGAAATCCAGTATCTATGAATATGTAAAAAATTGATCATTTCAAAAATTGAACTACAGAGCTCCCACTTCACTGCTCTCACTGAAAAGCCTTTTCTAGGTGTGTATGCACCGGAGGATTCAGGTTTCTGCATCGCTCTTGTGTAAGCTGCATATTAGCCAAGTACTGGCTTCAAAACTAGTTTATGAGTAAAAGCCTCATTTTAAGGAGACACGGTTTTAGTGTCTTAAACTTAGATTTTAAGCTGAGCAGAGGAACTTCCTCCCTTCAGCTGATGAATGTGAAAACAGCCTTCTAGTGTCAACAACACTCTGCACAGTGAAGCTCAAACAACCAAACACACTAACAATAAACAACACATTTCTGAGTGGAGGAGGACTTAAACACACAACAGCTCTCGTTTTCCCCTATTTGGGCTATTTTTACAGACTAAGCAATTAGTGTAGTTTTTATTTATGTCATGTCATCTCACACGCAATCATATTAACTGTCACATATCAAATACACTTAAACTTCAAATGTGCTGCAACCTGCCTCATCTCAGTAATAAAGTCGTTGTGGATACTGGCCCTTTTGGTGCCTATAGGAACATTAGCTGAGGAATCTGCAGCTCAACAATCTTTTTGCGAAGGTCTTGCGAGAGCCCTTTGCTTCTATTCAGGATGAGATGGTGACAAATGACTTGTATACCTGCATTCAGAAGAAACCATGGGAAAGTGTTACAGTTTCTTAAAATGTGTTATTTTATTGTGTCAGTACCAATGTCTGGTCTAACTCTCAGGTGAACAGTTGCAATGGAAATATGTTGAATTCAAAAAATGTGGATATTGAATACTTATTCCTCCCCCACAGCTACACAATTTCAATGTGTGTTATGTGTGCAGTATAATTTCACATATCTTGTGTCGCAAATACATGAAAAAGAAGCTATATCTTATCCATATCTATATTTTTTTCTTCTTGTCAGCCAAGTAAATGTCTCATTTCAGTACGGTATATATTTGATATCATACTGCACATATTATGCTAATGGAGTAAAATGGGAAAAATACAGCATTTTCTAGTTTATTCATTGGACAAATCTGTTTTCCCTCTTTCAGACTAATTAAACAGTACTCCACAAGTTTAGTATTGCACTGCTATAACATTGTTGGTCTCCCAATGGACAGTAAGAGAAAAAGCATCAAAATCGATGCAGCACAGATGTTTTATCCCACTCCTTCTGCTTTCATTTCAAAGCCTGGTGCCAACATTAACCCACAACGCAACTCAACCGCCAACGCTTTCATTGGGAGATTCCAGTGTGGTATGCTAATAGCTAATGTAGCCTTGATCCTCTAGCTTCAAGCATGTATGAGGAGTGGGCTACAAAGGTTTGGAAAACTCACTGCTTTCCGACTCCACAACCCATGATTTTTTTTCACTTCCAGACATGTAGTCTTCAATCCCAACCTACGCTTCAAGTGACATCTCTTCAGTCAGTTTATCAGATTTACTGCAGCTCCCTCTGGGACCACAAAAGGCTTCATACATCTTCTTTCACATACGTATCGTACTGCCTGAGACCTGTAAACGCACTGATAAAACTGTGATGGTCCTCTGTGAGTGTAAAATATTCAACACCTTCTCCAACCAAAATGAATATAAACTGTGTGTTATTTGTTTCGTCTCTCTAACATAACCTGTAGGGCTGTCTCCTGATTTGGCACCCCATCACTGGCACGAGGCTAAAAATACTAACTGTTAAAAATGACTGGTTAAAATTAAATAACTAAATAAATAACAAATCTTTTAATGTTGTTTGTTACAGTGATAAAGTTAAGACTTGATTAGGCTGACATGCAAAACAATCACCTGACTTCCTCCTTTGCTGCCATCATAATACCCAGGGGGGAAAGCAAAAAAACGGACACGGAGCGTTGTAAAAGGTTTGACACCAGAATCGATGTCTAGGAACTTCAAGGATTAAAACCTGGGTGGACAACCCGGTCAACTAGCTGCTGGAAAGCTACAGGGGGCCAAAACCTCTCTTCTTGGGTAGTTTTGCTGGCGAAATTATGTAAATGAAAATATTTAGGTACTACAATGGCATAAATAGTCATACAGTGTCAAACCTTTTACAACGCTCCGTGTCTGTTTTCCAAAAAACTGGGATTTTGCCCCCCGAGTATAATTACTACGGCCACTATAGATGTTGATGCACCGGAACTGAAACATCTTGTTTCAGGGCATTAGGGCTCATACATCAACATTAGAGACAGTAGAGGTTGCTTAGCAAGTAAACGTAACTATGGGTTGTAACCAGCTGCTTGCATAAACAAATATCACAACACTGACCTTCTTCCCTCATTTCTAACTTAAATCTCTCAAATCAATTGTTTATCTTTTACTATTTCTGAAGAATCCTATACCCCAGATCACAAGCATCGATGGCCAGTAAAGTATTGCTTGACAATGATCGATGATTCTTAATGACATATTCCAGTAATTTGATACCAAGTATCAATACTGGACCAAATATAGTCTGACTACCGAAGACTGAATATGAGACATTAGATATTCATTACTCAAGTAAATCTTCAAATCTGTCATCATCTTAATTTCATACAAATATGCAGATTTATTCTAATAGGGCCCAAAAGCACATTACTTTCAAGTATAAAATTGATGTATTAAGCCAAGTTACCAGTGCCCATACAAATCATTTTCTCTTCCCCATTTGCTCATGATGAGCCGCTGAACTTGTATAACATTATAACCTGGGCACATGAGAGTTGGAATTTACACAGCCAGTCTATTTTACGGCCTTATAATGCTGAAAATTATTCTCGAGATGCATTATAATTACGGAGCAGCACGGAGCATATTTTATGAGGCCACTCGCATAATCGACAAACATATTTGTCTCACTGTGGCATGGTCACAGGAAATGTATCATGTGGATCTTTGCTTGGCACAGACCTGAGTTTCATATGAGCTTCGCTTCGAATACTCTTCACACATTAATCAGGCGTTCTGACATGGCATTTACAATAGATTTAAATTGAAAATGTTCACAGAAACAACAGATCATGAGCGCCACTAAACAAACAGAGCCCTAGGCTTAATGAGACTTGAGAATTGACTGGAGCACTGGAGAATTGACTGCAACACTAGACAAAATATTATACATATTCCTCTTCTTGTACACTAATAAATACTTGCTCATGTGATATTTCAAGCTTGCAATATAAGACTCCAAGGGTCTCTTGACCTGAACTCCAGATTAATTTTCCAACATATTTTATGGCTGTTTCATTAAGTGCAATCAATTCATCCTGCATCCCAAAATAAGAACTAAACTCTATTACGCTCCACAACAGCAAATTGTATTCTTTGTTGATTGGAGGGTTGTTTTACCACTCAGGGCTGATGTGGCTTCAGGGTAGCTATTCAAAACCATGCAAAAGTGGAATTTAGTCTGATAGTACAAACTGATACAAGCACTGCTCAAGTGTTGAGAGTGGTATTAACACTCGTGATTTGCATTTGGGTGCAGATATTATTACTAAAACAGTTTATACCAAATTAATGAAGATGTGTTTTTATAATCCACTACAGTGTCTGTGGACAGTAATAATCATATATCATATAGCAGTAGTATACAGAAACTTCATGTTCATTTTGGCTAACAACCCTGTAGGAAGTCTATTTTAAGGAATAAGGAACAACAACAGACATCCAACTACTGTTCCCAATAAAGAGTCAAGTTGAGGTCTATAAAAAGAGAAAAGAGAGATGGGTTGGACATATGTGAACAGATGAATTGTAATAAACACTAAAGGTTGGCAAGGAAGAGGACAGAAGGGATGGGGATGGGAGAGAAAAAAGTGTAGGGTCGTACTCAAGTGTCACTGAAGCCTCTATACACCCACACAGATTCTGTTGTTTGTACACAGAGTTGACAGACCTCACTCAATTCCCAAATAAACTATAATAATCCTTATTTAATCCTTGAGCTCCAGACAGTCTCTTTCTGACTAGAGGTATAATCAGCCAGGGTAACCGAAAACACTTGTGTGGGTGTGCATAGCCTGTGAGAAAGACTGAAAAAGTAAAAGGGAAATCAACATTACAATAAAAGAACAATGGCGCTTATTTTAACAATAGCATATTGTATAGACTTTCCCAGTGTGTGTATTCGACTTTGCTTCAGTCCTTGGTTTATGATAGAGGTGAACAGTCACTTTGTTCCAAGTTTATTGTAGCATAGTATTTTATTTCAGCAAAGAAACATTCAATTCATGTTGTTTTAATTGTATTTACAGTTTGTTTTATATATCAGCAAATGTCCAGGAACAAGACTCCACAGCCACTCTACATCACTGGCTCTGAAGCTGCACTGAGGCACAGTGGTGATTTGAACAAACTGAAGTTAAGCAGGCATACATTAATCATATTTACCATATTAACCATCTTAGTTTATCATGTTTACGTGTTAACAACACCTATTCAGTACTAATCCCACACACTAGCAGTGGCTGAGGGGAATCGTTTTTTCAGGTATTTTCACATGAAACCAAAGTGTTGGAAAAATGGATATTTTTACCTGCTGGTAACATGAAAGTAAGGGAGGGAGGACATTGCAAGTTGTTTTCACAAAACAAACCTCAAGACAAGGAAAGTCAGGACATAAACAAAGTCAGGATTCAGCTTCTGCGCCAAATTTCATGGCAATCCATCTATTAGAAACACTTGTGTCCAAACAAAAGACCAGCAGAAAAACCAACTGACCCATATTGCCATATTTAGAGCCACACTGTTGGCATGGCCCTGAACTGAGGGACCACTGAGAGATATGCCTATTCACTCTACTGCAGTGACAATAGTAACTAGCTCTCTGTAGTGACATCAGCTTACAAAGCATTTTCTCCTTGCTTGTGAAAGTAAATTAGCATGGAGCATGCATGGCAGTTCATCATTTATTCACTTTGCATGTGTTTCTGCTGCTCTCTATGCCTCTGTAATAGTGTTGTTCACAGTATATCACATGCCTGCTGTTCAGACATCCAGCACTTCTCCTGAGAAGGAACCTCTGGGACTGACTTCCTAACCTGGTAACCTGGGGTTACCATGAAGGGTGATGCTAATGTTGCCCCCGACTCTTTCTAGGGTCTGCAGTTTTTCCATTGGACCGCTCTTACATAAGCTACAGAAGGCCAGTCATGTGTGATTATGTTTTCTTTCTGCAATACTATAAATAGTGGAATCTACTCCTGAGAGACATAGCCCACTGACTCCTGTACAGTATTGTCTGTACAATATGTTTGTCAGTGTTGTGTGTACTATTTCATGTGGTGTTACATTACTTAGAAGATAGACTGTGGACACTTAAAGGGATAGTTCAACATTTTGGCAAATTGGCCCATTGCCATAATCTCTATAGTCATAGCAGTAGGTTCGTTACCTTTAATTGTTGGTGCAAGCTATTTTTAGAACGGCGGAGCAGAGCCGCGAGCTGCCCAGAGCTACGCTACGGAGGCTAATGGGATTTATTGGTTTCGCTCATCAAACTCATCAAATACACAATCCAACAACTCCAAAATGTTCTGGTGGACAAGTTGTGACCTGCACATTCACCACGCTATGAGATAATAACAGAACGTTACGAGACAGAGTTGCATGTGTTGAGGGCAGTTTTTCGGCAAGCAGTCTCTGCAAAACAATTCTGTCTCTTAACGTTCTGTTATTATCTCATAGTGTTGTGAATGTGCAGGTCACAACTTCTCCACGAGAGCGTCCACGAGTTGTTGGATTGTGTATTTGATTAGTTTGATGAGGGAAACCAAGAAATTCCATGAGCCTCCGTAGCGTAGCTCTGAGCAGCTCACGACCCTGCTCCGCCGTTCTAAAAACAGTTTACACCGACAATTAAAGGTAACGAACCTACTCCTAAAACTACAGGGATTATGGCAATGGGCCAATTTGCCACTCTGTCCCTTTAAGGTACTGGAGTAAATATAATTGGGATTGCTGCACTTATCAGTGTGTGTATATTAGCAATGGTTCAAATTCCTATGTCAAGTCAAAGACGGCTGGCAGATATAGCATACAGTATCTGCTCAATGCCAAAGAGACAATTAGCGATTAGCTGGTACAGAGCAGAGACTTCAGCAGCTGGACAGCCTGATACTTTTCTCTGGAGCTCTTAAGTGGAGATCAATGGTGCACAAAGAAGAGTGACTGTTGGCCCTCAGTCGCCAGAACCACCACTTAGAAGAAAACTCTTATGTTGCTCTGTGTCTGCCTAGTCTGTGAAAAGGCACCAACTTCTAAGTTATAACTACACAAGATGACAACACACCATCGCTGTGTTTTTAGATTGTTCCACCGCCACCAAAAAATGCTTCCTTGTATAAATTATTTAGATACAAGCACCTACAGGAAGACAGATGTGACAATGAACATGAAAGATAATAATGAATTTTGCATTTTGATTTCAATAAAATCCTGAACTCTTCAAGCTTTTCCTGTTTGTGTGTTTGACCAAATATGAGAGACATTGTTTTTGACAATGAAACCATGTATGTTCTATCAAGGGGAGAGTTTCATCATTTTCTCTCAGCCCTTGCTTTTCACTTCGAATTAGATAACACACAGTACCATTCAAAATGAACCATACGCATAATTACAAGTCTTTAACTGTGTGGACAAGTGTGTAAAATGCACACTCTTTATGCATTGTCAGAGTTTGTTTTTCACATTATTCTAGCCTTTTTTTCCTCCAGGTTTCCAGTCAGGATATGTTTTGACAAACGAATAGACTGTCCAAAGGGAGGTAATGGGACATAAAATTCATTTACAAGTGAAATCACTTATAAATGTGAACTAATGTGTTAATTTACAAGGAAATGGACATTCATTGTTGGATGGACTATTGTGCCAACTCATGCTGCATAAATACGGATACAGATTTATTCACCTGGAAATGCATGCACTGCCCCAACTCATTCATGAACATGTACAAGACCTACGTATGTGCAAACACACAATCCCATCAGACATCCTATCTTATTCATAATTTTAGAGACATGTATGAAACAGGTCGGGAGAGGTAAAACAGTCAAGTAGAGGGAGAGATAATAGACTCTGGAGTTTAAAACTTTTACTGGCGCAATTTATCCATAATGAAAGCACCAACACAAAGAGAGAGAGCCAGAGAGAGCAGGCATATGGGAGAGGTTTAAAGACTGGACGACACAAAGACAAACCTGGCGGCAGAAAGAGAACAGGATGTGTCCTCTCTGCTCCTCCAACTTTCACAAATACAAAATAGAAAATTAAAGAGAATGATCCCACTTCTAACCAAATCAAAACGACGCCTCCTGGGAGAGAAAATCTCCCCAGAGACAGCTAAATATATCGGCACACAGTAGAACCAAAGGAAAAAACCATTTGAGAAACACTTGGAGGCTGTTATTGCTCTTCTCATCAACATTTACCTGTTTGTTTCCATTTTCAAGACTCCCCATTTGATTGTAATGGTTTTGTTATAATGTTCAGTTACACATTAAGATGCGCACAGATTCACAACCAAAACATCTTCTGATACAAGGTGCCAATATCTTTCACATTAGAGTTAGCTGTGGGTAATTGCTTTGATAATTTTATAGCAAAGTTCAATAACTGTGAAACCACAAACGTCAGCTGGTGAAAAAGACGGGCCAGATACTGGATATGATAGATAGAGACAGCTCAGGCCTCACTGGACCGATCAAATTATACTCAGATTTATAGGCACAGATAAAAGAAAAGCATATCAGCCACTGGACTGAGAAAACTTCATTAAACTCCAGCACCGAGTTGGCAGAGAACAACAGAATGGCAGCCATAACAACACCCGGTCACCATGGCAACCAAAAATTGGATTGATGAGTAGTAAATTGCGACTAAAGTGAACAAGGGAACACAACTTGGACATTGAGATGGTGTGTCAGTTCTAAAGAGGAAGAGTAACACGTTCATCTGTGTAAATGCATGTTGGTGTTTATGAGCAAGTTCTTTACCAAGACAAACTCTCAGACAGGACAAAACTGAATATTTACTTAAAGGTCCAGTGTGTAATATTTGTCAAGGTTTATTGGCAAAATCTGAATATGAATATATTTGTATAAGTGTATAATCGCTATAAAATAAAATCTGTTTGGTTTTCATAGCCTTATGATTCTTCTTATACAGTATATACTGTATAGCAAGGGTCTTACTTAGAGAGTGTTGCCATCTTGTGCCGCCATGTTTGTAATCCAGCCAACCAGAGAGCACGTTTCACGTTCATAATAAACAATAGAATTATTTAATATATAAATAATAATAATTGGAATGCTAGATGTCACTGTTTTCCCCTCATTTTACACACTGGACCTTTAAGGAATAGCTACTGGTAAAAATTAAATATACCAGAGCCGAAGATTAAAGCCATTAATTATGCAGAAGTTAATTATAGTGTGAAAATGCTTGTGTACAAACAAAGGTCTTCTCAAAGAAAAAGTATAGCGACCTATTATCAACACTTTGCAAGCTCTGTCTCAACAAGAAGTGTCTGGAAACATTTTCTGGTCTGTCCACAGATAGACTATAGGGTTTAAGTCTGAGCTTTGGCAGGGCCACTCGAGAACAGTTACTTGCCAACATGCCACTCCAGCCTCCTCTAGATTGTTTGCTTTGGGTCACTGTAGCTAAAAGGTCTCCTTAACACTGACCAGTTCTCTGTCCCTGCTGGTGCTAAACGCTCCCACAGCATGAGGCTGCCACCACCGTGCTTCAAGGATTGCAGAAGATAAGTGGCTGGTGTCCACAAGACACGCTCAGCCCAGACTCCATGAGGGCCGTCATAAGCCTTAAAAGCCTAAAAATAAGTTATTTTTGTCTTGCCACTCGAAAATTACATTTTTGACTGATGTAGAGCTGCAAGGTGGTTGTTCTTTGTGCAGGTTCTCCCATCTATGTAGAGAGCGTCTAATAGAGATAGGCAATTGAAGAAATGTCCTGATTCAATCATCGGGAAAATTGAATCAATTACTGATTCAAAAAATGGCTTTGACAGAAAATACTAAAAAAAACATTTAAAAAAAAAAAATCTTTCTCCCAAGAAGAAAAGAAAAATCAACAGGTCAAGGCAGTTTTATTTTAATTGTTAATAATATTAAACAGAATAAAAAAGAGGTCAGATAATTGTTGGTGTGGGGACTGGGGGGAGTGAGCTGTTGTGTGATAATTATGTTATGTTATGTTTATTTATTTGATATGGACATCACAAATACATTAAGACTGTTCCAGTGGACAGACCAGATGCTTTGCTTGAGTGTGTTTAGCACAAGTGCTAATTTTCAACACCAGTCCATAGACGGCTAATCTAAAAATACAGAACATATTATCAACAGTATGAGATAAAACCAAGTGCATGACACTACATCATGACAGTAACATACTAAAAAATACAGAGCACAAGATCAACGAGAGGAGATTGAGTAAGCAGAATCATGATCGTAACAGTAAAAATAGTAACAATAAAAAAGTCCATATTTACACATGTGAGCATTGTTGTTTTGCTTTTAACCATGCTTTTAGTCCTCTGTTAAACGAGTTTGTGTCAGTCTCCAGTTTCAGGTGAGTGGGTAAAGTGTTCCATAGGTTAACTCCTTTTATTGAAAAGGCAGACTGTCCAAATGATGTTGTACACTTGGGAACAATGCAGTCGCCATTGTGGGAGGCTCGTGTGTTCACTCGGCTTGAGCTACAGCGTCTTTTTATCAGTGCAGAAAACAGGGATGATACACAATTATGAAGACATTTAAAAACGAGTCTGGTATTACAGTAAATTATAAAGTTTTCAAATGCAAGAAGGTTGTGTTTTCTCAGGATGCCGCAGTGGTGCCATCTCATTGGTTTTTGATCCATAATTTTTATTGCTTGCTTATATATTGCTATTATGGGTTTCAAAGTGACTTGAGAGGCTTGAGACCATGACGTGATGCAATATGACAAATGAGAGAGAATCATAGCATGCATGTAGAGTTGTGCAGCTTTACATGACACGTCTCTTCGAATAAAACGAAAACAATTGAGATTTGGTTTAACCTTCTATATTTATAAGTGTTAAATGTATTAACAATGTGATCAGGTTACAAGAAAAGTTACAGTGTAATAAATTGCACAATTACACTGTGCAGATGGTGCGTTGTGTCCGTCTTGACCTCATTGAGATCTCATCTAAACAGACACTGCACCTTTCATTCACACAACTTGGAAATTATAACAGCCGCATTATTAAAAACCGCTGGGTTTGAATCAGGCCGGGGCCCATAGGTACAGTTAGTGGGAAGCGCCGGTCTGGGGCCCAGAGAGAATGAGCACTGGCTCAGGTCGGATCAGGCTGGATTTTTTGGGCCTGGTCTAAACTGTAAGACAAACCTCTTCACAAATAACAAGCCTATGGTGCTTCTAGAGACTCTCCTCCCCTGGCTGCTGCTGCACCATTGTGAGATTCATTGCATTTCCTCAAGATACACTACACAACACAATCCACAGTGGATCGATCAGTTTC
Source organism: Trachurus japonicus (assembly GCF_045865225.1). Taxonomy (NCBI): domain Eukaryota; kingdom Metazoa; phylum Chordata; class Actinopteri; order Carangiformes; family Carangidae; genus Trachurus; species Trachurus japonicus. The sequence goes on along the minus strand of NC_140920.1, from coordinate 26,115,986 downwards.
CACGTGAAAATAACAAAAAAACAAATAATTATCAGTCATTATTAATCATGGAAACCCCTAGATGAAGCTTGGTGAGAGTGGCCATTGGGGTCACCTCCCCGACCACACCTTCTCTAGCCTGGTTACACAGTTTGGTAGTTGGTCAACTGTGGGAAGAGTCCATGGTAATATGATTGTGGGACCTTATAACACAGATGTGTGGCTTTCTGAACTATGGACAATGAAATCAACTCAAGCTCCACACACATTTCAAGCAGAGTAAAGGAGAGAAAAAAAAGGGTGCTGACTGCAGTTTGAGTGCAACAGCAAACAAAGACAGATTTCAATTTTCATTTTTAATAATAATAATAAATTAAATTAATTACAGGTAATTGAGTGATTTGAAGAAAATTGATTAAAATGAAAGAAAAAGGTCGCTCTTGAGTTTATTGATGATAGGCTGTCTGCTGAGCTGCAGCTGATGGAGGAGGGGCTAAACTAAGAAACTCATATATTTCTATGTGATAGAATAAATCTGCAGAGTAAGAAACTACAGCTATCACATAAACGATAAATGTCCAATACGTCTCAGTGAAATGTGTTGAGACCAAGCAGGCCATATGGGGTAATAAAAAGAGAGTGAAGAACAGATATCTTAAAATTGCACTGAGCTATAGGCTGCAGAACTTAGTAAATCTGCATCACTGATAAAAATCCTATTCTGGATTTTCGTCCTGCTCACTTTAAAATCTTCCCCTGAAAACATTATACTGTATTCGATTCTTAAATTGTACTTCACATAGGTCAACTTATAATGCACTGGTCATTTGCTGTATTTTTTTTCCTTATTCTGAATCATTATGCTTCAACTGCAAACCATGCAGTAGGTCTACAACATCCTGTGGGCTACTTGCTAAAGCAATCTTAGAATTTGACAGTGAAACGGAGAGAGAGAGAGTAAATGAGTGAAGACTAAGAGGATGATCGATCATGAAGAGGAGAGAGTAAATTAATTAAACTGGAACCTTTAGTACTAATGCTGATTATGCAACATTGGCGCCCAAAGCCTGCACTTTATTTTTTTGGCAATGAAATTAAACTTAGGGAGATAAAGGAGCAGCACAGAGAGACTGGAAAGTGGGAGAAGGAGAGGGTGCAGGAATTGAGGTTGAATCTTGCACTGCTTCATAAACATGTAGGCTTCCTCCTCCCTGTGAATTCAATAAAGCACTTTCTATTCAATGTGGAGAGAGAGAGAGAGAGAGAGAGAGAGAGAGAGAGAGAGAGAGAGAGAGAGATGTTCCGGCTTTCATCAGTCACATCTCGCTGTGGGAGGGGGATTGAAGCGGCTGCCTCGGAGCTCTCCGGTAACAGAGACAGTGGACGACACTGACTCACACCGCCGATCCGCACTCTGCTCACTGTAGCCCGGTCTGTACCTGACCTGCACCCTGACAAGCCGACAGGAGGGAGGTGATGATGAAATGAAGACATAAAGCAGGAACTTTCCTCTGCTGTTTCTTCTCTCCTGACAGCACGCTGCTCTGAGATCCGTGGGGGGGAAGAGCATCACATAAAGTCAGGATGCTTGTCATTCAATCATGAACAGCAGATGGAGGTGAGTTGAAACATCACTGAGACACATCAGAGTGAGGTTGGGACGGGACAGCGTGTTTCCCCCCCTCTCCTTCAACCTCTTTCAGACAGAACTGCGGAAGAGACAAGTTCGTTTGTTGCCCACCGGTGGCGGACCTTCTATTTTCGACACCACCCGACCCCCTACTCATCCTCCTCCTCCTCCTCCTTTTCCTCCTTCACCACCACCAACACCACTACCTCCTCCTCCTTCTCTTCCTCCGACCGTCTTTACCCGATAAAACAACAACAGCCACCGAGGAGACCAGACTCCAGCCTGGCCGCCAGCAGTCACAGGGAATCAAAATAACAATTTAGTGAAGAGCAGCAGCGCCGGACTGGACTCTCACAAGGATGCTACTCCAGCACGGACACTACTAGACGGTCCAAACAGCCGCTGCCAACATGTTCAGACGAGGTAAGAGGAAGACTAATTCACTTGTTTTTGTTGCTGGTGATGGGGAGCGCGTGTGGGTGAGTGTGCATTGGTGTGCGTGTGCGTTGAGAGAAAGAGTTGGTACAAATTCTTGGAGTGCTTTTCTTTAGCCTATTTAAAGATTTTCTGGCCAAATGGAGTCGCAGACGAGCCTCTCTCTCTCTCCGCTGCTTTAACTACTTCCTGGCCGTCCTTCAGCCGCTCTGTCGGCCGGGACTGGAAGGACAATTAAATATTTATCCACTTCATGTAAAAAATATTCTTAAAATAGCGAACCGCTGCCGCACTGCAGTTTGGAGGACTTGGCTGCACGAGAATGGCAGGTGCTGTTTTCGGCGCGCGCGCGAGTGTGCGCGAGGGAGAAGGGGGAGAAAGAGAGCGCGTGAGAGTGAGACTGTTGTTAAAAAAAAGAAAAAGAAAAAAAGTTTAAATTGCTGCTTTTGTGATAAAAGTTACATCTGGTTGGGCACCCTGTGCGCGCGCGCTTCAGCCATATGAGTGCACCGTTGTGTGGTTAAAGTGTGTAGACAGAGTGAGGCGGTACACACACACACACACACACACACACACACACACACACACACACACACACACACACACACACACACACACACACACACACACACACACACACATCAGGATGTTTAGACCGGAGCACTGAGGGACAGACAGAGGGTGGCTCCGGCTCCTCGCGGGCCCCACAGAGGATAAAAACTGGCAGGCACGCGCCCGCCACCTTGCTGTTTACACTCACAGTGACACGCGGCTGCTTTGTGGTGAGAAAATGTATGAGGTTTTTACCACAGTGACCTTGCCTGTGCATGTGTTGACAGGAGAAGCTCCAAATCCCTCACACTCTGCCTCCCTCGCAGCGCGTGCATGCGCAGATGAGCGTGCACATGTGTGACAAATAGGAGGCCTCGTTAACATCACTTTGACAGATCCTTAAAGAAAAAAAAACTGCACTCCATCTTTTAAATAACACCCATTCTGTTTTAGTTAAAATATGATGCAAAACAGGAAAGTGCACACACACACACACACACACACACACACACACACACACACACACACACACACACACACACACACACATAGATACACACATACACACATTTGAAAGAGAAGTATTTGTGGAGTGGTGACTCATCTGCCAATCCCCCTCCCCTCCCCCTCATAATAGAAAAACATTCTTTAATAGAGACACGGGAAGTCTGTCATTTGTCATTTCAATGCAGCCCAACGCAGAGGAGGGAAACAACACGCACACATCCATGCACATCATTATCTATTAGCTCACTTGGTTGGCCCAAGTCAGGGCACAAGCTGGGCGATCTCCTCATTAAGGGTGGGACCAAATGGGCTTGACAGAGGGCTGATTAGTGCTGTCATTGTGTGTGTGTGTGTGTGTGTGCGTGTATGACAGAGCAAAAGAGAGACGGAGAGAGCGCGCTGGCTAGAGGGAGACAAGCTTTAATTTTAATCTCCCTGTAATTTCAGATGGAGAGCACCCACCCACAAAGACACATACACACACACACACACACACATGCACACACAGTGGTGATGATGCGCTGCTTTGTATCTCCTCCTACAAATATGTGACTGTCAGTAACAATAATAAAATTCAGAGTAATTGTGCAGTCTGCCTGAGATACAGTTATCTATGTCTGTCACCTTTACCCACGGTATCTCTCGGTGGTGGGATAAAAACAAAGGGAAGCGAGTGAGGAGACGGAGGATAAGTGTTTTTGTGTAATGAAACTCCCTCTCTCTTTCTCTCCTTGTCCGTCACTCGTTCTCTCTCTATCTCTCTGCTTGGCCGGCTCCCGCTGCCAGCCTCAGTCGGAGAGGAGAGAGGCCTGGCAGGCTGATTGGCTCCTAGCTGGCTGGTTTGGGAGGCTGCCGAAGCTTTGTTTCCCAGCTTGTTTGAAGCTGGATTTGTTTCCCTTACTTGCCTCTGTCTCCCACTTTCAGTTGTCTCTATATTTATCTATAGTTTCTTTTTTCTACACGGACCCTGTGTGAACAAAAACCTGTCCAACCCTCAAATTTAATTAAGAACACAAACTATCTTATTAAAATCAACACAAATGGAAGGCCCTCCCATTACTGAGTTTCATTTGTATCTTTCATGTGTTCACTCATAACCAACGCATCTTCTTATCGTTTATTCATTTGGCTATTACCGGTATTTTTTTCAATTGATTACTTTGTATATAAAATGTAAGAAAATTGTGAAAAATGTTCATTATAGTGGACAATAATGAGTAAAGAACTACAAGTTATATTAGTTTCATCTTTCTGGTTATCTAACCAACAGTCCAGATCCAAAAGATGTTAAATTTCACTATCATATATTTGCAAGAAAAGCAAAACATGCAAATATGTGGCATTTTATGGATATTACTGAGGGAGCAATAAAATGATTACAAACATATCAGCTTATTCAAAAAATGAATAATTAATTTACACTGTTCATTTGCTACCTGTAAATCAGAGCAAGGGAGTACTTAATGAACAAAGGCCATGTTTATTCTGATCAGGAATCAGCGTGAGAGTGAATTTAACAGGCGTGTGGGAGAGGTTTTACAGTCCTGACAAATAAATCAAGTGTAAATGATCAGTACAAACATCTTTTTTATCGTCATTCCACCCATCACTCTACTCTCAATTGAACTTAATCCAATCTGATGCCAACTTGACGTAGATTTTTAGAATAAGAGACACAGCGAAATTGATGGCATCATTCAGAGGAGACTCCTGAGTCTATGTCAGAAGGCAAAGTGCTCTCCTCTGGAGTTTTAAGATAGATACATGTATGTGACTCAAAACCTGAGATAAGAGCATGCAAACGTCTGAAGAACAGGCTGCGGATGTATATGTATATATATCCTTGAACTGGAGTGACAAATAAATACAGTGAATTTATTGAATGCCTTTTGACCTAAAGCGATGACAACATAATGTGTAGTTTGGTGCACGCAGAGCGGTGCTGTGTCAAGAAATTTACACAGGGAGAAACTGAAATTGTAAAACAGTTGTTAGCAGTTATCAGAAACTATAATTTGTGCCTGAATTAATGTGCATATGTTCTTGCAAAGTATAGACTGGTACACTGCATTGAATATCATTTGGCTACTACTGTAAGAGTGTCTGATTGCATTGTCCACATCATGGATGGATAAAAAAATTCTCACAGGCCTTGTTTGAAGTAGGCCTGTTCGATTAATCGTTTTAAAATCTTAATCACAATTATTTATTTTGTTATTAAAAACGTGAAATCGTAAATCGTACCCTAACTAGGGTAATTACGGTACAGCCCGCGTTCATGTACTGTATCTGGGCTGCACTGGGTTACCGTAGTGACTTGCTCCCATCACGCTTTCCCCAACAAACATCTCGGCGTTTGGCTAAGGCCAACGAGGATTTTATTGCCAAAAAGAACAACAGCCTCTTTCTACTACACAGTTACAGCTCGGCTCGACTCGACTCGGTTTAGGTCTTTTTCCATTACAGCTGAGTTCTTCAGCGGGGGTGGGGTCGATATATCACCACGGACCATTTAACTCAGGTGACAGAATAACAACAGTGCTGGAACAGATCAGTGGTCGCTGCTGTCGGTGTGTAAAATTATTTGATTCTCGTGTCGGACGTCTACTGTTCTGGTGACAACGCAGTTGGTTGACGTCACATTTTAGTATAGTAGACAGACAGACTGACTGACTTTTAGCCTCCAGGTCCAAACAGAACAAACAGCACACATAAAATAGTTTCACAAAAAAATTGTAATTGGAAATCGGTTTTTGAGAGAAGAAAATCTTGATTTTATTTTTGGGCAAAATCGAACAGCCCTAGTTTCAAGTGGGAAAAAGCTTAAAAATGCAACCGTTTTCAGGGAGGTGCTGGTGAGTTAAAACCAGAACCTTTTTTCATCCATGATTCTAATTAGATTTATTCACAATGGGCATAAGAGATAATGACATCCAGGGGAAGTGCAAGTCAGGCTGAATCCAAAAAAATGATGTATCACGTCTACGTGTTCAGATTTTAGTGAGTTACATCTCAGAGAAGCCGTACAAAGGAGTACAAAGTGCGGGTTTGATGAGATCGTTTGACATTTTGGGAGAATAATGTCACACTTTTGAAAAATTACTGCTCCTACATCTTTGAGTGGTGAACTTGAACTTCTAAAGGCACAACACAGTCTCTGCTCCCTTATCATTACTTAATTTAATTTCATCCTCTCGCTTTTCCTTCTTGGTTCCTCCAATGAAAGCACTGTAATCCACAAAAAACGTGCAATATCTGAACTAGTGAAATGTTCTGTGATATTACCTTCAGCCATGATAATCTATAACTAACTTCAGCTTTGTACTGAAATCCACTGATCAATATCAATATGCGACGGTAAAATTGCAAGTCACTGTTCATTCAGACTATAGCCTCAGCCTAGCTCCAGGGCCAATGGCTTTCTCAGGGGCCTAAATGTGAATAAAATCTGGCCTGATTATGAAACTTTCCAGCAGCAGAATGGAGTTCCTGCTCAACTTGAGCTTTAACAAAAGAGAAATTTGTCCTCATCCAACCCAAACGTTTTCAGTACATGCTGCACATTCATGCACCAACAGTGACCTGTGTGTAATTCAAAGCAATAAGTCATTCAAGCTAATTAGGTTGAAATAATTCATCATCTGCAAACCTGCGTGCATTCTCGTCGCATGAATTTCATTTCATCTATTTTTCAAAATGTGTACAATCATCAAAACAGTTTATTAGCATAAACTGTATCTGATGGCATGGTGACAAAGACTAATGTCACATCCTTTCTCTCTCTCATCTGACGCTTACATTGGCACACATACATTCTGCCCACAGGCCATTGTCAAGTCTACAGTCAAACAATTAGAGGCTGCCGTTACTCTTTTGTGTTGCCACGCACACGCGTGTGTGTGAGTGCGTGTGTGTCTATTTACAAGCATCTATGATAGCCTTGGTGGATGATAATAACATATGGATTTGCGACAAAATGTTTATTCGGGTCGTGAAGCACCAAATGGTGGGCTAATTGAGTGCTGAGATTGATCCAAATTTGCTCTTGCAGTAGTGACATCCTGAGGCAGTGGCCAGATTTTACAGATTAGACAGAGGGACACAATACGAGGACGCCATTCTTCTCGCAGATTCTGTGGATTTATCTACGGTGGCCTGGAGGTGCAAATCAACATTACAAAACATAAAACACTTTTACAAATTCTGAAACAAATTTACATTTCAGAAAACAAAACTACAAGTCTTAAAACAAAGTTACATTTCAGAAAACAAATTTACATTTCAGAAAACAAAATTACATTTTAGAAAACAAAATTACATCTCAGAAAACACATTTACAAGTTGCAAAACAAAATTACAATTCAGAAAACAAATTTACAAGATGCAAAACAAAATTACATTTCAGAAAAAAAAATTACAAGTTGTAAAACAAAATTACATTTCAGAAAAAAAAATTACAAGTTGTAAAACAAAATTACATTTCAGAAAACAAATTTACAAATTGCAAAACAAATTTACATTTCAGAAAACAAAATGACAAATAACATAACACTTTTACAAAGACCAAAACACTTTTACAATATCTGAAACAAATTTACATTTCAGAAAACAAATTTACAAGACACCAAACACTTTTACAAACACCAAGACACATTTACAAGTGGCAAAACACTTTGACAAACTGCAGAAACAAATTTACAAAAAGGCCAACATCAACCGGAAAGGGAATGTACCAACCCCGGGGTTTTTCAAAATAAAACCAAAAATAAGAAAACGAAAAAACAACTCTTTTTCTCAGTATTCGTTTCCAAAACTAAAATGAAAAACGGATAACGACTCGTTTTTTCAGTTTTCGATTTTATGCTCAAATGAATAATGGAAAAAAAACGGATAACGAGCGTTTCTCGTTTCATGTTTCATGCAATTTTGATCTGAAGTGCAATGAGCCGGAAATGACCGTGATCCGGAAGTGACAGTCTCTGCCTTTACTGCTAGAGCCCGCAAAGTAAAGGATAATGTATAGTTCGGAACCTGAAGGGGTTTATTTCTCCATAACAACCGACCAACTATACATTATCCTGCTTATTACACGGTTTACGACTGAAATTAATTTGAAACATATGTTGATCAAAATACATGTCAGCCCGAGTCAAACGTAACCTGTACTGACGTAATTGACTATATTCATGGAGACCACTGACACCTGCGTGATTGAGTGGCTCACAGAGGTAGACAGGTAGTTTCTGACGCATGGACTTTTGCTGAAGCAGGATCGAGTCCGGCTCCACGCGAATATGTGAAGATTATTTTTTCTTCACTTTATTTTTTTTCATGTGGCTGGTACGTAGTGCTCACTCACAGCAGCATATTCGCGATAAATAAACCCCGACAGGTTGTATGGAATTTTGATAATCAATCAGTGGATCGATTGATTGATACAGTGTTACAATGTGTGTAGTGGTATCTGTCATAAACAAGAGATTTACTGTTTACGGGGTGCGTTTGTGTCGCGGACTCGCGGTGCCACCGGGACGAGAGGAGAGCTGACACCGGGTCAGAGCTTTTTATACAGTCTATGGATCAGAGGCTCTGATGCAGGTTTGGTTTCCAGCCACGACGTGGAAGCAGCCTCCACTCTGCTTGTAACAAGTTACAAGTCATTTCATCACACATCTAAAATCACAATTAGTCCGAAGCTGTTTAATGACGGTAAAAGGTAAATATCCTGCATAGTTTCTCTTTTCCTAGCTGCGCTGATCAGAGCAGCGTCCCTAGCAGCGGTCTGTTATACTTGACGACGGTCGCAGCGATGGACCAATCAGAGAGCAGCATCTGGCCGGTGTTATGGCCCAACTGGTTTCTGATTTAACTGGTTACCGTACGGAACAGCTGCAGCTGTTTTGCGCTTCCGTCACAACACAACATATTACAGTAACAGCGAGTTTCAAGCCACAGTTCACATCTACTGCAGCGAATATGCTGCTGTGAGTGAGCTACGTACCAGCCACATGAAAAAAAATAAAGTGAAGAAAAAATAATCTTCACATATTCGCGTGGAGCCGGACTCGATCCTGCTTCAGCAAAAGTCCATGCGTCAGAAACTATATGTCTACCTCTGTGAGCCACTCAATCACGCAGGTGTCAGTGGTCTCCATGAATATAGTCAATTACGTCAGTACAGGTTACGTTTGACTCGGGCTGACATGTATTTTGATCAACATATGTTTCAAATTAATTTCAGTCGTAAACCGTGTAATAAGCAGGATAATGTATAGTTGGTCGGTTGTTATGGAGAAATAAACCCCTTCAGGTTCCGAACTATACATTATCCTTTACTTTGCGGGCTCTAGCAGTAAAGGCAGAGACTGTCACTTCCGGATCACGGTCATTTCCGGCTCATTGCACTTCAGATCAAAATTGCATGAAACATGAAACGAGAAACGCTCGTTATCCGTTTTTTTCCATTATTCATTTGAGCATAAAATCGAAAACTGAAAAAACGAGTCGTTATCCGTTTTTCATTTTAGTTTTGGAAACGAATACTGAGAAAAAGAGTTGTTTTTTCGTTTTCTTATTTTTGGTTTTATTTTGAAAAACCCCGGGGTTGGTACATTCCCTTTCCGGTTGATGTTGGCCTTTTTGTAAATTTGTTTCTGCAGTTTGTCAAAGTGTTTTGCCACTTGTAAATGTGTCTTGGTGTTTGTAAAAGTGTTTGGTGTCTTGTAAATTTGTTTTCTGAAATGTAAATTTGTTTCAGATATTGTAAAAGTGTTTTGGTCTTTGTAAAAGTGTTATGTTATTTGTCATTTTGTTTTCTGAAATGTAAATTTGTTTTGCAATTTGTAAATTTGTTTTCTGAAATGTAATTTTGTTTTACAACTTGTAATTTTTTTTTCTGAAATGTAATTTTGTTTTGCATCTTGTAAATTTGTTTTCTGAATTGTAATTTTGTTTTGCAACTTGTAAATGTGTTTTCTGAGATGTAATTTTGTTTTCTAAAATGTAAATTTGTTTTCTGAAATGTAACTTTGTTTTAAGACTTGTAGTTTTGTTTTCTGAAATGTAAATTTGTTTCAGAATTTGTAAAAGTGTTTTATGTTTTGTAATGTTGATTTGCACCTCCAGGCCACCGTATTTATCACATTAGAGAGCTCAATCATCTTGGGATGCGATGACTGGAATCAAATTCATATGATAATCAATTACATCTCTGATGCAAGTCACAGCGGAGAACAGGATGTAACGCATCACCACACACAACCAGCACATTCACACACACGCACGCTGCCACACGCAGTGAGTGTCCGTGCGATGGCTGTGCATATCAATGACCTTTGCAACAGCTCCTCCTGCCTGATCTCAAGGTCACTCACTGACTCCTTTCTTCTGCTGTGTGTGAGCTCGGCGAGGTCTGCCCGCTCTGTTCAGCCTCATCCTCAAGTCGCACCACAATTTTCTGGCATGTGAATACCATTTCCAATCAATGCTCTGTGTATAAATGCGTTGAAATAATTACGGGGTAGTGTGGGGAGGGAGGGGGGGGGGGGGGGGGGGGGCATGTTTGTGTTTCACAAGCTCTCAGCTTCTGCGTTCTCACCAACACGATGCTAAAATTAAAAAGAAAGAAAAGAAAAAGAATCGCTTAATGAGCAGGGATTGTTTTGAACACCAAAGTCTTACAAATGATGCAGTATGAGCATGAAATGGCCCTGCAGTGTTTCAGTCCAACTTTCTTAAGCTCAATCACACACTTATCTTTTCGTACAAACACGCTGTTCTGCTCTCACTTTTTTCTCTGCAGGTTACAGAGCAGGTTACTGGATCCAGCCGTAGCAGAGGAAACATTACTCTGCACTATTTTTTTGCATTGTTTGTTTTGCTGTGCTGGTCTTACCGTTACTAACACTTTTTTTTTTTTTTTTTTTTGGTGTGAACAAAGTGGAAATGGTTTATGCCTCGGCTCTCTCTAATTAGACTGATGCTGCTTGTTTAATCGCAGCTGCAGTACAGTTGTTGCTGAAGTGTTCATAAATACGGCGGCGCACTAATTTGCTTATGAATCTCGGCGGTTCACCTTGAGAGCCCGGTGCACACGCAGCAGGAAGGTCCCGTGTGAGTGGAGTGCCCAATCAAATCAGACATTTACGCCCCATCAGGAGTCCTGTGGAGGCCTCTGATGGTAGGTTCACTTAGCAACGGCACCGGGGCCGGCTGTGCATGACTGTACAGTATGTGCATTTGTTTGTGTGTATGAGTGTGTATGAGAGAGAGAGAGAGAGAGAGAGAGGGGAGGAGAAAGTGAGCGGCATGGGTGTGTCTGAGTGGGAGAAAGTTTTGGGATGAAAGTGACACAAATGTGTGTGTGATCGCATAGCATGAACACCGCCATTAGGAACACTTTTGTAAATGTGTGTGTGTTAAAGTGTGTGTATGTAATGTCAAGGCAGACATGCAGAAAGCTACAGAGAAAGTGTGAAATGACATAGGAAGAAAATAAGTGATAATCTGGAAAGAGACTTCACCTGGAGAATAAGAGAGAGAGCTGGTGGCAAGTGACAAGGGACTGGACTGGAGCTGTGTGTGTGTGTGTGTGTGTGTGTGTGTTGTACATACTACGTTGTGAGGAACGGAAAGAGTTTTTAACCAACAGAGTGAGGACATTTTGGCCGCTCCTCACTTTTTCCAGTGGCTGTTTGAGGGTTAAGACTTTAGGTCATAATTAGGTTTAAATTAGGTTAAGAGTAATGCTTAAGTTTAGGCATTTGTTTTGGATGGTTAAGGTTAGGGTAAGGGGCTAGGGAATACATTATGTCAATGAGTGTCCTCACAAAGATAGATTTACAAGGATGTGTGTGTGTGTGTGTGTGTGTGTGTGTGTGTGTATGTGTGAGATTTCCTGTCTCTCTCTGCAACTCTTGTATTTTCCTGTCATAGTTTGACAAGCCAGTCACTTGCAGGTGAATGAGCCACTATTATTAATGTTAATGCTGGCACGCCTCATCTCACAGACCATAAACTTTAAGTGTGTATAACAGATTTCTGAGAACGCGATAAGAGGATGGATATCATATCAGTCTTCTTTGCACTAAGCACAGAGCTATATAACAGTAGCTTAAGCTAAGCATTAAAGCCGGAGGTAGGGGAAGCACCTTGAAACTTTACCAAGCAACAGTGCATCTTTGTGTTTGTTTGATACATACATAGAAATCTAAAAATATAAATTAGACTCTGTGGTGAGTCACGTGTTTGAGCTATTTCTCAACAAACAGGAGTTTCTCCATCAAGCTGCGATGCCACTTGCCAGATTGACGAGCACACAATCAGAGAGTCACTGCACCAAGAAATAGATGCAACATGTGACATTGCCTGAAGGCACTCATTTTAATTTGAACATTTCTCACCATTATGTAAAAAAAAACAAGATATAACGATACATTCAACTGTAAGAAAACGTATCCTCTAAAATATCGAACTATTCCTTTAATCTAAATCCATCAACTTGCGCATAATCGTCAGCGGGCTGATGCTAACCTCAGAGTCCCAGATTTATTCATAGTTGCTGAGGCATTAAGTCAAAAACTGATGGCTGCATTATCGATGAACACACAGCACACAGCACATTGCTCAACACACTGACAGGGAAAAGAAAAATTCAAATCCTTTGTGTCTAACTCCCATGCAGGATATATCTCCACTATCCCTCCTCTCCCCTCAAATCTCCTCTCCTCCCATGTCTTCTCCTCTGTAGCTGGTTCGCTCTGTACCTGTTGAATAATTGATAGCTGTTTTGGTTTCCGATAAGGCGTTTTGGGGTCCACAGCTCTCAGCAGTAAAGGCTTGCTGCTCTCCCCCACGGCAGATCACACGGCTCAGTCCATCCTTTTCACTCCCTCTCTCTTGCCTTTCCTCAACCCGCCTCCCTCCTTTATTTAAAGCTTGTCTTCGCCTAATCCACACGCCTGGTATTCTTATATGTGCCACTCGCGTTCCCTGAAACATGTTTGCATGCGTTGGGTCTTTTGTAGCCGACAGCTCCTACGCCAGGTTTTCTTCTAGATAAGCCCTTGATATCCATCTTTGTCTCCTGATTACAAACAGCCCTGCAAACATAAATAAATGGAATACGCTGGGTATTACCATGGAAACAGAACTTGCTGAGACAGAAAAATAAGTAATAAGTAAGTAGCGAGGTGTTTACCATGGCCTCTGTGAACGGCCCCGTCCTGCAGCAGACCTGCCCTCACATGAAGGCTGCTGCACGGTGGACAAGATACCTGAAACACTAGGGGAGAGTTTCTTGTTTGAAGTGGCTGAGTCATCATTGCAAACACGTCTAGTCCAAGTTGTGAGGCAGTTACCATCACTCAGCAACTTCTTTTGGTCCATCACTTTATATCCCTGTTTGTCATGCCTTGGAGATAAGACAGTAGGCTATCTTGAAAACGAGGTGGAGGTGGAGGGGGAGGCGGGCGGTGCAACACTGAGCCCTCTGGGAAGAAAACATTTAACGTGGCAACATCTGCCATGATGCTACATGCAAGCACACACTGCTGTAGATGACTTTGCAACATGGATCCCAACTGCAACCACGGAAACATTTTGATGGAAACATAATTGCAACAGGATTATGTTCTTTTAAAGGGACAACGAGGAGTTTTGGAAAAGCGAAGCGTTTTCACACTACATTTATGAGCCTCCGCGCACCATGAAATTCTTTGACCGGTGCAAGACAGACTCATGTTTTCACTCATCAAGAATTAAAGTCAGAGGTTCGAAGACGATCACATACCGTCGTAGTCCCGACCATAAACGGTGATTCGGCGGCGTTATTCTCATGACTCGCCCGGGCAGCGTCCGCAAAACCGAAAGTAAAGAAATGCTGGTCGGCTCGCCCAGCATTTCCACCACTACTAATAATAACAAAATAACGATAGAGACAAAACGATATATTTATCGAAAATGGACCCATTAACAAGTGTGGGTAACGTAGATTCATCCACATTAATATGAGACTTTTTTATTGTTGCGGAATTTTTTGTTCTGCCGATGGAGAAACTCCTTGTTGTCCCTTTAAATAACTGTAGTTAATTAACACATGTAAAAAGTTGCAAATCAGCCTTTGCAGATCATATTACATTGTCGAACAGACACTGAAATGACACAACCATTTTATTGTGTAGCCAATTTTATCTGGCCCTCTGTGTTGTGTTTGGTACGGACTGCCCCAGGTGGGGTTCGAACCCTGCTCTCCCGCACCGCGAGCGACAATGCAAACTGTTTTGCCAAGAGGTCAATGACCGGTTGGCAGTCTGGTTTGCATGTCCTTTATGGGTGAGTGAGTGAGTGCACCGTGGACCCTCCGTTACAACTGCAGGGCTGTTTTTAGTCTAGATGCAGGGCAGATCTTCGGGAACAAAGGCAGAGCACACATGAGATTCCTCATCATGTCATGAAAGCGTCCTCACAGGGAAGAGGTTGTGGTGGATGCTATGTCACTGCCGATTATCCCTACTTTCCTAACAGAAAATGTTTGTTTATTTTCATCATAGCTTCAAAGTGTGATGACAAAAAAACGCTCAACCAAGTTCCTGTTGTGCCTAGCTATACCTTAAATAAGTTTTGCTAGAGATCAACAAGATTGGAAAGCCCTGACAATAAATGCATCCTGTCCAGAGGGGCGTCAGACCAGAGAAACCTTTTTATGGTTCTTTGTGGGAGGTGATGACAATTGTGTTTTGTTTTGTTCAGTTTCAAGGACTCACTGGTGTGTGGCAGTGCTATTTTTGACAATTGGACCTACGCTTTGGACTGCAGATCATTTTGCCTCGAACTCGTTTTGCATTGTAAATCAAAACCCGGGTCCCCAGATGTCTTTCACAGTCAACAAATGCTGCTCACTGACATTCAGCCTCATGTGATCCATTCATATTGAAGCGGTGTCTGTACTTGAATTACTTCGTAGTTAAAAGTCATTTTTCATTCATTATTCATCTTGTTTTGTCTAACCAATGTAACAAGTCTCAAATGGAGCACTTGACTATCCCAAAATGTATTGTTGTGTTAATATGCATGTCCAGAAACTGCCTTACAAGCTCTTTATTATTTGTTCCCTCTGCTTCTAAGGCTTTCTGCTTTTCTGTCTCTCTCTCTTCCTTCCTGCCACGTCTGTGTAGTAAAGTGTTTAGAGCCTGTATTGGCTGTTCCCCAGCATGTGGGGAATTGAAGGAGATGGGTTAAAGAGGGAGAAGAGTTCATCAAACCCTGGACAACAAGTCAATTCCTCCTGATTTACCACATCAATCCCCATCTGTCCCACAGTGTTCCTACACACACACACACGCACACGCGTGGCAAAACATTGTGTGTCGGCACATATATAATCAGTCAAACAGACACATGCAGACACACTCGGACTGCAGACTTAGACTCCCTCTCTCTCTGTACTGCAGTATAGACAGACAGGAGCGGCAGCAGTAGCAGGTCTTACATAACTACATCACTGCATTAACAAGCCCATCTGCCTCTGACTGGTGCTTACACTTACAGTTACAGCTCTCTTAAAATAATACACTCTTAACTCGAGTGCACAAAATCTAAGGCCGCCCCAAATGTCCACATAAGCAGATTAACCGGGTGAAAACACAAACTGTGTGGCTGTGTTACTGGTTTTTCTACTCAACACACTGTTTTTTGTTCAGATTTCAGGTTTCTGTAGCTAATTAGACACTAAAACAAATTATCTCAAACTTTAATTTAAAGAATAGACTCAAGGCAAAATGTCAGTGTCATACACTAGAGGTGGACCAGCACCAACAGGACATCAACTATCGTTATCGGTGGAAGTATTGGCTACAGTGGCGGCTGATGGCTACACACCATCCACCGGCCGTGCAGCCAGGCTGCATCGTCTTATTGCACCACATCTCCACACAGACAGAAGGCTAGTGTAACGCCACTGTGTAGCTGAGATTATTCATAATTCAACAGGCCTCAACATAAATGTTTGCCCGCTAAAAGAAATAAAGAATTTACGGCGTTCTATTCTGCAGAACTTGTGCTTTCTACAGCTGAGCTGCCTCCGTTGTCAGGGTCTGTCTAACAGGAGACGACTGCACTGGGACAAAAGTGGTGATTGTCCCAAAAAAACGTATTAAAAACGCTTCTACTGGTCAACCTCTAGCATATTCTGTCACGCGATAGAACATATTGATTGATTGATTGATTGATTTAAATGTTTATTTCGAATATGAAAAAGGAAATTAAAAAAGAGAATAAGACAAAACATTTAAACATGAGAGATAGAAATACATATTCAAAAAGGAGTGAGAAGAATAGGGCAACAAAGATAACGGCATAAAACTCAGGCTAGTATCTCATATACGTTTGATTTAGGACTTCACATATTCATTAATCTAACAATTATTTATTGATTAATCATTTTGTCTGTAGTCCTCTTTAAAACCCTAAGATGTTCATTTTACTATCACATATATAAAGCTGTTTTTAAATGATTGAATTTCTTTTTAAGAAGCTGGAATCATCAATTATTTGCTGTTGCTAATTCAATATTTATTTATTTATTTATAAGACCAATCACTGCATCTAAGCAGTCTAAAAATGCATGTTGGAACGTACTGCTCTGCCTCGACCTCAGCCATAACCTCTGTCAGTGTCAGACTCTTGACTCCTTGACTGGTTTTGTTGAGCTGTGTGAGACAGGGCTCTGCGGTGTATGAAGGTTAGCGAGTTTATCATGTCAGGTATTGAATAATGAATAATACAGGCATGAATCTGAAAGTAAAATTAGTATGAACGATTTGTTTATCAGTAGTCTTTGTTTGGTAATTTATTCTTTGCTCTGTAGCTGTGTTTGTGGGACGTGAGTAAGTGAAGAAAGTGAGAAGATGAATCAAATCCAGATCTGTGTCGAGACTCTGTCACCGGACCTCTGCTCATCCTGTTTGTGATTTTGTTTGTGGATCTTCTAATTGGTTGTTCTATCTTATCTGTAGAAAATCAAAGGTGAGATTTAGTTTTTCCTCCCTGAGACAGAATCCTTTTAGCTCCAGCAATGTACTTATCTGCTATTGTACAATGTATTTTTTTTTTAATCCATAACCTATCAGTGCTCCATTTGTTTGTGTGTTTTAATAGAGCAATTCTTTGTGACACATCTCACCACGCAGAAACACTGACACACGAAATGGCTGAAATTAGAAGAAGCTTCTACTTTGTTTCCGTCTGTGTCTGATGCGAGTGACGAGAGGAAGTAAAGATGGAGCGATGTGAGAGAGCAGGAGACGAGGGAAGTGTGAGAAAGTGTTGTTTGTCTGCTGCCACAGCTTGTTTGTGTCTCCACTCTGAGTCTCATAACACAAAGGGGCTTGTGTGTGGCGATGAGCACACGGTGTGCATGCATGTGCCTTCACCTGTGTGTGTATGCATGTGTGTCACACTTGGTCTTACGTAACAAGTAGATGCTCAGCTGGAGACACTGTACAGATAAATCCCAGGATGCACTTTTATTTGATTTAGTGTGGAGTTTTCTGGAACACAACTAAAAAAAAAAAAAGTAATCAAAGACAAACTTTCACAGAGCTGGAAAAGTTGTGAATTTGTGCTCACTGTGATATTCAAGTAAATCAACATCATATTATACACCACTGCACTAACCCGCAGTCATTTTCATGACATTACATTTATATTTTATGCATCGCTGATGCTCCTTTCCAGAATGAGTGAGTCAGAATACATCAGATGGGTTTTTACATATTTAGGTTTTAGCTGGTTTTGTCCTTGTTCTGTTGAATAGCCGGATGGAACAGCTATTTTTGTACCAGGACTATAGAGTGAATTAAGTACCATAGTGTATACTGCAAATTGCATATTGTAGGGATGATTGTAACTTGCGCGCTACATGGCTAATCTCGCCAGCATTAGAAATACAACTTGATTTAATACATTTTTAGTATCTCATTCATGAACACCACCAGTTAAAGAGGAACTATGCAAGGCTGGTCGCTTTCCACTGTTTTGCTAACCCTCCTCTCAGCCATGTGCATTTGTTTAAAATCAATACATAGAGCGGTGGATAACGTTATATAACATATACGATGCTACGACGTGTGTATTTGTGTAGTCTTAACTATCATAAATAAAAGATTGCCGGTTATGGAGCGTGTTTGTGTTGCAGTGCACAGAGACAAGGGCTGGGTTGGTTTTCAGCCATGAGCCAGGTGGTAGAGCCTCTGTCTTCTTAAAGGACAATTCCGGGCGAATTCAACTCTGGGGTGTATTTTCATATCATTTTAGGTCTAAAAGAATGAATCTGAAGATTTTCAGTTTAATCGCTCCTGTTTTGCGGTAGTTGCATCTGTCCCCGCGTCCCCACGGCAGCAATGAATGGGAGTGGATGTAAGTTCCGCTGTTTAGGCTGTTTCCAGCCCTCAAAGCCGCAATTTTTTTCCACAGACAGCGTCAGATGGAGACTCAAACATGCACCGAGAAGTTTATTTACTTCAAGCAAGCCGACATGTTTGTAAAACTAGATCTAATTCAAAGTCTCCCGGAGTCTCGCGCGAGCCCGAAGTTGCAGTGCTGGTGTATTCAGGCGCAGTCGGAGCTACCGCTTGTGTCATAAACACAGGAATATCAACTCTTTACTTGCTTGAAGTGTACATTTTTTTCCACAGACAGCGTCAGGTGGCTACTCAAACATGCGCCGAGAAGTTTTTTTTACTTGAAGCAAGTAAAGAGTTGATATTCCTGTGTTTATGACACAAACGGTAGCTTTTCCCACTGCATGTGAACACACCGCGCACGGCAACTGGGTCTCGCGCGAGACTCCGGGAGACTTTGAATTAGATCTAGTTTTACAAACATGTCGGCTTGCTTGAAGTAAATAAACTTCTCGGTGCATGTTTGAGTAGCCATCTGATGCTGTCTGTGGAAAAAAATTGCGGCTTTGAGGGCTGGAAACAGCCTAAACAGCGGAACTTACATCCACTCCCATTCATTGCTGCCGTGGGGACGCGGGGACAGACGCAACTACAGCAAAACAGGAGCGATTAAACTGAAAATCTTCAGATTCATTCTTTTAGACCTAAAATGATATGAAAATACACCCCAGAGTTGAATTCGCCCGGAATTGTCCTTTAACAAGTCACAAGTTATGTAGTTAACCATCACAACTATCACAATTACTCCGGAGCTTTTTAATTAAGGTAAAAATGTTGCATAGCCACGGAAGAAATCCTGCTTAGTTCCTCTTTAACTGTTGCATCTAGGCATTCATCTAGACATGCATGTTAGACATTCACCCACTAACAACTGGAGCTGCAGCCCCTCCTTTCCCCCTCCTTTCCCCACACTGGTGCTTGATGTTGTAAACCAGCACGGAATAAAGTGGGACAGAAGACGTCTAATAAAACCAGCATGGTTTGGCAGTAAATGAAAATCAGGTTGTATGGAGGCTGTGTCATATAACCACTCGACTGTAACCACATTCAACGCAGGTATGTGGACTTCCTATTAATTACCTACAGTGACCCACCACCGTTTCATGATCAACTGAAAGTGTTTTTACAGCTGTCACAGAACATAAAAGCTCTTTCATGTAATCCTCTGTTCCGTTTTTTCTTCATGGCAGAGCCGAGTGAATTGTGTTGATTCGCTCAGCCCCTCCTTGACCCGCTCACTCCGTCTCTCTCACCAACACCAACACCCCCCACCCACCACAGCCCACTGGTTGAACAGTCTAAATTTAAATTTCCATGTAATAGACAGGGAAATGAGTCATTAGGAACCATCACCAGTTTATCGTCAACACCGTGATTAAAAAACTGGAGAAACGTGTGGGGAAGTAACATGTGAAGCGGATGCATTTAAAACACCAAACCGGCCCGGATGCTCTCCGCTCCAGTCAGCGAATTAGGAATGATTTGTGCAAGATGGGTCCACGGTAGTGCCCGTAATAATCCATAGTGAGTTTTCCTTTTATGTAGCGAGCTTTGATTTTATGTCCGTAATCATTCAAATGTGGGATCGTGGCTGGAAATGAAACATCTCATTTATGGCACGTTAACAGTTGTCTGGTATATTTGCTTTTGAATTATGGAGAGATTATTACGGGGTTGATATCATAAGAATGGACCACCTAGAGCTACAGGACGTGCTGCGAGAGACAACATTAAATATAGCGAGCCTTAAATAAAAGTGTCAAGATGTTGCAGCCGTCGTTGATAGGGCTGCTTCATGGGGTTGTGCTGCTGTCCCACGTACGTGATGTTTATGGGAGACTTGTCCCTGCATGCACATCTGTGTCGGGGGGTGTCAGCACGGTTAATGCTGAGGGGTTAGGGTCTGTTAGGGGATGATTACTGCAACACAGAGGCCGGTGTGTGTGTGTGTGTGTTTGGGCTCACAGTTGAACACAGCGTTACGGCGGTGAGAGCGAGGAAGGGTGAAGACATCCACAGCGCGCCCTCTCCCTCTTTAACCAACACTGCATTAATCTTCTTAAGCTGTCAACATGACCTAAAACTGACGATGCACAAGTGTGCGGAGAAGAGTGGGGGGGGGGGGTAAAAAACTCCCGGCAAGTAGACAACAACAGCTTGTGACTAATACAGTGACTGTAGCACAGCTCACCGAGCTTCAGAACTGCGTCGTGGCACCGCTGCCTTGGCACAATTCAATTACTGCTCGGAGAAAGGTGCTTACATCAGAAGTTTCTGCCCCATCATGACTCAGTTCTACCCCCTTTGTCTGGTGTGTGTGACCTCCGCGTGAACAGACGACACCGCTGACTCATGAGCGAATGTCACCCACTCAACAGGAGGAGGCATCCATGTTGTTTGTGCAGGTGTTAGCTTAGCGGAAGGTGCGCGCGGAAAACACGTGTTAACGCTGTAGCGCCGCGAGGATGGTGTGAAACGGGAAAGTGAGACACGTGATGAGAAGGGTGGTGATATTCCTCCTCGTGGGCTTCACACAGGAGAGGATTTTTCTTTTTTTTTTTCTTTTTTTTTTACACCTTTGGCTGCAGGGGTGATGTAATGACCGAACAGATGAACACAACACAACAGATGCTTACAGAATAATACAGTAAGTCCCAAAAAGCCTGTATGACCTGTGTTGTTATGATTACTACAGTTCTACTGCCCCAATAAGGATCTGGCAGCTACACTGCAGCACAGCTGTCATGAAGATGGGCCGCCTGCCCAACTACACCAGCTGTGCCAGCCCAACCATCACTTAATCACCCTGGGAGGGAAGGAGGGAAGGAGGGATGATAAGATGCAAGGTTAAAAAAAGAAAGAGCAAGTGGCGAGGCCGAGCATGTTGGCGTCAGGAGAGGAGAGCTGAAGGAAAAACTGCAGAAAGTAGAGAGGGAACACTGGAAGAGGCAGAGAGAGAGAAGAGAAGAAAAAAAACTGAGGGAGGACAAGTGACAAAGTGGTGAAGGAAGAGAAGAACGGGGAGGGGAGGGGGGGTGGAGGGCACAGATGCTTTTGCAAGAAGGGCAAGGTTGATGGATTTGAGAAGCAGGGAATGCAAAGTAGGAGGAATGGATGGATGAGAGAAACAGAGGTGCGAGACGCAAAGAAAAAGTGGAGCGAAAAGTGAACTGAGGAAAAGTCTAGACAGATCGGGGGCGGCGGCGGCGGCGGCAACAGCGGAGGAGAGATTTGTCGAAGAGCGATGGCAGCCAGAGTGATAACGCGAGGAGAAGAAAGGTGAAAGAGTGATTTGTAAGAGGAGGTAGGGAGCCGAGGTGAAGGAAAATGGCCTACACTGTAGAATGATGAAAAGGACGGAGGGCACGGTGTGAAAGAGATGGAGCGGGAAGGAGGAGGAGATGATGTCAAACATGTTTTAGGTCGATTCCTCAGCCGGCGAGATCAATACGGCTGCAATCAGTCTTGTAATAGCAGGAGCCATATGCAACCGCACAAAACGCCGTCCGGTGCAGTTAGCAGACGGGCGCCGCTGACAGGCGCTGGGCACCTGCTCCGACACCGAGCCCCCGGGGTTCCACGGCAACTTATATTAATGAACTGGACCAAATGCCACAATAAAATGAGGATGAATCGCTTGACCTTTTAAATAAAACAAACCTCATTACTGTGCATCCCTGTCGTTCTCTCTGAGACCTATTGACCTACCTAACTACTTATAATATTCCTCTAATGCTTTTCTCTCCCCCAACCCCCCCATCTCTGTGAATGTATGTGACTAACACCGTGTCAGGAGACAACTCTCAGAGCAAATCATTCGTCCCCGGGGCAGATTTGTGCTGCGCTGCTCAAGATTTAGGGCGGCCGAGATGAGTACATTTGTCTATTTTGTCAAGACAGGTTACGCTTCATCGTCACACCGACTTGACGCCGAGGGGGGGGGGGGGGACTGAGACGTGAATATTAAACTAATTCAAAAAAACATAATCACTCATAAAAATATTTTATTGCCAAGATGAATGTCCCATACATTATAGTGGGTCTTTAGCCTGAGCTACTCAGTGAGCGGACATTGATCTGAGCACATGCAACCCTGAGAAACAGAATCAGCAACGCTCACATTCATCGACTGAACTGAAAAAACTAATTGTAAAGGACAACTCATATAGGAACTGCTGTCTGTGGCTAAAATGGGCATCAAATACACATCTACAGTTTATTTTTTGTGTCAGAAAATAGAAGAGTAATCCATTTTTCTTCATGATTGTGAAAGACAGGCGTGTTAAACCTGGTTTGTATGAAGATCAAATCCAACAATAACACAATAAACGCAGTCACAATTTTCTATAGGCAATCATGAATGTAAAAACAACGTGACACTAATACAGAGAGCCAGGCCTCCTGCCTACCTCTCGGGAAGTGTTTTGGCCTGCGTTTCCCTCCTACCTGCCCCGTCTCTTCCCATCTGTCTCCTCTGCTAGTCTCAGGGACCTTACACACTCCGTTCGGCAACAGATCAAGACAGCTACATCTTCTCCAAATGTCGTTTCACAAGCATTTCCCCAGACACGCTCATGGGAAGAGGCTTTTCATGTACTCACACGTGCATGAGCACTGGTGGTTGCACAACGTGTGGGAGTGGAGTCTGCTTCCAGCGACGCCATGTTTTATTTTCCATTTTTCTCTGGATCAGCGCTGTACTAATAACCAATTATGTCTCATGTGTTTGTTACCGCATCCACATGTCAGTGCCCTCCCTCGGCAGCCAACTTATTTGGACGCTTGTTTGGAGTGGAAGTGGTGACAAGAACATTTCAGTAAAGTGTGTAAATGTGTGGTTAGAGAGTAAAACTCTGCATACAGGAACTCTGTAACTTCATTATTTCTCCCCCTCCTTTGTCCAGGCCTGTTTACAGTCCCTCCATCCCAATTTCTCCCTCCAACTACAATCCGTCCACATTAACCCGGGAGTCCCCTGTGGTCCAGAGGCAACAGAGCGCAGGCTTACCTTAAAGAGTTAGCATGGTAATACCTTCTGGAATCGGAGTCAGTCAGCCAGGCCAGAGCAGAGTTAAGCCCTGACTCTACTCACATCAAAGGGGACAGGCCATCCACAGCAATCTCCCAGAGAGGGGGAGAGAGAGGATGGAGGGGGTGGGGGGCAGCAGAGAGAGAAGGGGGGCTGTCATATATTCCCTTTATCACTGGGAATTTTACGGTTGAGTCCTGTGATTCTGAGGGGAATTTTATGGGCTGACCAAAGATGGGCAGCTTCAATTCAAAAGTCGAGCTGTCTCATCACTTCCCAAGGTGTGTGTAGACTAGAGTGTGTATGTGTGTGTGTCTGTGAAGTGTGCGGCCCTGTTTGAGAGTTTGGACCAATTTGTGCCTACCCTTACCTTTCTTTACTTTAAAGGCATATTTCATCATCCTGACAGCTTATTGTTTATCAATCCTGCTTTGTACAAGCTGATGCATGTGCTGTCGCTCCCTTCCTCTCAGACCTGCATTTCTAATTGAACACTTCTCCACCGGGACAGAAACAAAAAAAAATCAATCAATTAATCAGTTTATTCAGGGGGAAGAAAGTTTGTGTTGCAGATTGTTTTCACTTTTCCCGGATGTCAGCTGTGTCATTAGCGTCCTTGGCAAACATATCAGCACTATTAACTTCTGATGAAGTCCTGATGTTGTATGGATGGATTATCAGACCCCGGCTGATTCTGTACTCTGACAGAGTTATTATTACAGGATGACACAAGTATCATTACGTGTCATTCATACGTATTGGAGTAAACACACCAGTTACATTTCATTAATGAAACGCGCTCTCTAGAGATTATTCATATTCTATTTTAATTATGAGATGGTCTCACTACACGATAAGCTTCTTATCTGACTGTGAGCTTCGGTTTGTTTCTAAATGAGCCACTGATATCCAAACCACAGGCGCACGTGTCCGCGCCCACAGAGATGTGTGTGCACAGACTCGTGTCGCACATACACACCACCTGATGTAACATTTCTGTTAGGAATTGCGATTACATGTTAATACGTAACATTAGCTTAAAGGCCTTGGAAAGCTGTTTCCTCACTGAGCTTCTTACGATGAGTGAGTCCCACATACAGCAAACATACGTTCTCCTGACTAAGCCTCAGTTCTGTCACATAAATGATTCCTATATTCATCTATAGGGTTTTCTTCCTGGTTTAAAGGGATAGTTCAACATTTGGGCAAATTAGCCCATTGCCATAATCCCCATAGTTTTAGGAGTAGGTTCGTTACCTTTAATTGTCTTTAATTTAACTCGTCTACGAGAGCGTTTTAGAGTTGTTGGATTGTGTATTTGATGAGTTTGATGAGGGAAACCAAGAAATCCCATTAACCTCTATAGCATAGCTGAGCAGCTTTAAGGTGGGTGGGGCCAAGAGACCATGAAGAAGACCTCCTGGTCCAAACGTCCAGTTTTTTTTGTTTTTTTTGTACATCTAGGCCACATGTGCGCGCTCCCAACCGGTATCTTCAATGGGACCAAGAGGAAAATATTTAAACTTATTTTTAATTCCCATGAAGGTTAACATTTGATGGAGTCCTGATGGAGATACACTGAGGCTTTTTTGTGTCAAACTAAATGAAAACCAAGTCTATTTTCTTCTGAACTCTGACTGTTGTTCATTTGGTGATGAACATTATACAGAGAACTACCCAAGATGTGGGAGCAGGTTTTCAGGGTCTTTCATACATTTAGTGGGGCACAAAGCACTTTTATTGTATTAGCATATCGACAAAGCCTTCACTCTGAACACATGTGCAAAATGTTCATTGCCAGGGCCAACAGTTCTGCTGAAATATTCACAAGGCTGCAGAGATTTCTGCAAGGGAATGGATATTAGTGCTGCAAATAATTATTATTTTCTTTGCTTTCCCGTATTCGTCTTTTAGTTATTTGGTCAATAAAGTGAAGGAAATGGGAGAAAATGACTGTTATGTTTTTCCACAGACCATGCTGACGACAGTTTTGCTCGGAAAATTACTTAATTAATTGATTTTTTAATGACTTGAGAGTTAATTTGCTCATCTTTTTGATCACCAGAATGATAACAGTTCATGTCTCTCAATGGTAACCATGCTGTAGATATTTTAGCTGATTCACTGGAGCTCATTACGGTAAACCCACTCAAATGGTTGCAACTCTGGTTTCTTGTACGAGCAGTGGTGCATCAAGAGAAGCTTAGCCTACCATCGTGCTAATTGCTAAGTACTCAGTGAAAGGGCATCATCATAATAAATATTAAATGTGAAAAGTATTTCAGGAAACCGCAGTTCAGTGTGCTGGTTTCTATTATGGAACAGGCTGGACTCCAAAAAAGAAAAGTACTGCATTATTTTTAGTCCTTCAAAGTCCACTGCAGATCCACTGCCAGTCCCAGTCCCTCTCTCACACAGACACACGACATGAGTATTGGCCATATTGAATAGAGTTCATTCTACTGAGTATGTTCATTGACTGTGCCAACGTGGTGTCTGGGATAAACCAATCAATTCTCCTTCGACTGTGAGGAAGCTGGAGAGGCATTGAGCCTGTCTATGAAGTGACATTATGCATTATGGACAGACCAATTAAGAGACAGAGCTCCAGATGAGGAGGAGACACTGAGCCAAAGGACTGAGATATGGACACATGACTGTCCATAGAGACTGTCCATGAAGTCAGACGGATGGTTGAACTAAGAAGAGACAGAAAAAAGAATGATTTGAATAAACAGAAAACAAAGCGACTGTATAAAAAGAATGATGCAAATGGTGGGAGTCAAGAGTGCACTGGAGCAGAGTGGGTTTTTGCAGTGATATAAGTCTGGTCCAATAGCTATCACTCTTCCAGGGGTACAGTGAAGGAGATGCTGCTGTTTTAGAATATATAAGCACAGCTGTCGCCTACAGCTAAAGCAGAGCGATTACAGCTTAACTCCGTAACATCTGCTGCTCCCGGGCCGGGCAGAGCAGCCCGCTAGAAAATACCGTAGAGAGAGGAATTAAAAACAAGGGTAGGTGCAGGGGCAGGGGTCCTCGACGCGATGTCGCCGTGCCCATCCTATCTGTGTCATTTTTTCTTGTGATCTGTGTCGGTGTCCCGCTTTCCAAAGGCTTTAAACCCACAGGCACTTTCATGCTTGTCTCCCCAGAGAGGGAGAGAGCGGGGTGGAATGAAGGGAGCAGGAGACAGAGAGTGAGAGAGTGAGACGTGTAAAACACTGACAGATGGGGAGGAGATTTTACACCAAAGCTACAAGGGTCTGTAACAGCACCCTGAGAATGGATCGGGTGTGAGCGCGCATGCACGCCTGTGTCTGCACATGGATGTGCGTACGTGTATCGGTGTGTGAACAGGGAGATTTTGGCCTCATTAGGAGCTTGTTTGGGTAGGACAGGGCAACGCTACCGTGAGAAGGAGGATCAAGAGGGAGCAAAGAGGAAGCTTGAAGTGCAGCCGGGATTGAAGTCAGATTGAAGGCTAGTTTCTGCAAAGACTGCAAGAGAAGGACATCAAAGAAATGCAACGAAATACAAAGTTAATGGGCTCACTCATATGTGCAGGGCCATTCATGTAGCCTTGGCTGAACAAAACCTTTAAGAGTGAGAAGAAAAGCAGCAGGGTTCCAAAGGACATAAGGAAATTATTTCATCTGCTGGTCATGAGTATGCTTCCCATAATACATCAGCTATAATGCCATATAATAACCACTTTGAAAGCCACAAATGAAGCAGTAAATCTGAAAAAAAGATCACGGTAGCCTACATGTACTGTCAACAGTGTATTATTAAAGCTGTCAATGGATTGAAATATTAATCATTTTTATTTGTACAAAATGTAGCTTAAAGGGATGTTGTTTAACTTGTTTTTCAAGTATCTAATAATGAACAAATATGCCTGCTTAATGCAATATGAAACTTAATTATACATCAACTGAAAACAAATACAAATATTGTCCAGAAACCCGTGAGGCACCGCATTTGGCATAAAACAATATGTTTAAATAATAACAACATGAGAGCACCATCCAAGTGGTAACTCTTGGCAGAGACGGTTTCATTTATTCATTCGGCCCCGGTGGACGCTAAAACCATCCGTCGGTTCTACTGTGAAACAAACAGAAGAATGACGATGAGCCTCCCTGTCCACACAGCACAAAGACTAACACCTCCAGTCTACTGACATTAACACAGCTCTCTCACCTTCGCCAGCTCCTTCTTCAGACAGCAGACTTGGTCAAGAATTAGCAAACAGGATGGAGACTCAGTTTTCATGCACCACCAACATGTAGACCTGACTGGGAGAATTGGAGTTCACGCGATTCCACACATTCTCTTCTTCTGACTCACTGTCGACCAAACAACTGCTGAAAATGTGCAGCAGCCTCTGCAGTCACAAACCCTGACAGGTCACAGATTTCTCTATAACACCAGCAGCTGATTCAAACTGTGGGTCAGAAGAATATATCACAACCTCAACAGCAAATATAACAGACTTAGGTTAGAGTATGTAAAATAATGGCCCTTCATTATTATTTTACAATGGGCTACTAATCATGGTTGATGTTCTGTGGAGCGGTGATGTTGTACTGGATGGACAGAGCCACCTCCATCCTGTAGTAAAGGAAGGAAAACAAACTAAAAAATAACAAGAGCTGATGATTCATCAGCAGCGTAATACGAGTTGAGTACGAGTGCAATACACTCTCATCACACACAGAGGGTTTTTATGGAACTCAAAGTGCTGAGGAATTGTTACAAATTTACTTTTATTGCCTTTCGCCTTGACTGCTTCAAAGTCAATTAGAGGCTAAATAAAAACAAAAACATGTTAATGCCAATCTGAGACTTTCATTTGCACTGCACATGAGCTTTAGACAAATATGCTGTTAGGTTGTTTATTCTACGACCCTCACACCTACACATTTACACACATGCACCAATCCCAGCATGCACTGCAGAGGTGGAGAGTTCATTAGTCCAGGACTGAAAACAATCAGCAGTTCATTCTGATGCATGAACTACATTTACATCATGCCACTGCGCCTTCATGACGAGACTCGTGTCAAACCCTGCATGGAGATCTGTCACACACACACACACACACACACACACTCATTATCAGGTGGTGTGATTGCCTGAATTAATTTAGTATCTTTATGAGGATAAATGGCAAAATGTTGCAGCAAATCCATTAGAAGAATAGTCAACCCTTTGATGTTACTTTAACAAATGCACCGTAATTCAAATGGAAATGAGACCTGAGTGATAATAATAATAATCTGCACATTACTTTTATCTGTGTCTCTGAAATCAAAGGTAACTCATCTGTCGCCCTAACATTACTACTGCTGCTTAATTGTTTCTAAAAACTTAAGTCAAACTAACATTTAAAACTAGTAATAATAAAATACTGGTTGTGTTTGTTTGCTGTAACTTAGGTGTTGTCCATTGTGCGTATCAGAATACTTACGTACTGTGAGTGCAGTAAGAATAAGAATTCAGGTCTACTAATCTTTGTCACAGAGGCTAAGTAGACGGCGAATTAAAAACCACAGCAAGAGAAGAGAGAAAAGAGGAATTTGGAGCAGAATTGATGAGGTGTAAAAAGAAAATGGGGCTGCGGTGGCTTTGATGTTTTCGCACAGCATCCCTGACAGCCATGCTGCAGTGGGACTAAAACATTTTCCCATTATTTAAGCTATGAATGTGCGGAGCCTTATGTAGTTAACGCGGAGGAAAACAGGAAACAAGTATGTGAGACGACGTTTGTCTAGAGGTTTCTGCTGAGAGGCTGGGACTCACATGTGTGTAGTCCTGTCTAAAGACATGTTACAGTAGTGTATACACAATTTGAGCATTTCTTTGTTTACATCAATTTACCAGACAGTTGGCTGCTCACACATACTGTAGCTCAGCTGTAGACTTTTCCCTTTGTGGATTTTCTTCTGTTATGATTTTGTTTTCCACAGTCACCCTGCCCCCCCTCCCCCTCCTCTCTTTACCTACTGCTGATTCTTGGCTCATATGAAAAAAGAAATGATAAACGTGAGATGTGGAAAAATATTCACAGAATTCGTAAGCATGAGGTAACAGTGCAATATGAAGAAATAAATAAAAAGAAGGAGGAAGTGTAAGTGCTGCATTGAAAACTGTAAGTCGAAAAAGGGAAAAACGTTCCAGCTGCAAGACTAACAGGATTCACCACAGCTAAACTAGTGGTGGTCACAGGGGAGCTTTGTCTAACTACTTCATATGCTCCAGCAGCTGGATGCTTCAAAACACAGCAAACTGCTGTGTCTTTTGTTGCCTCGGACGGACATGGTCATCTGTGATGTGGACGTGCACCAATCTCATGCCTGTGTTGAGAAACAGAAGGAGAGGGTTCAGCGCGGGGTCACGGTCCAGTCAGAGAGAGAGCCACGATTTCTCAGCAGCATAAGGGGATCGGATGAATTCAAGGGAAGCTCCTTTTAAAAAGACAAATATCGCATGCCCGCCCACACACACACACACACACACACACACACAACCTATGGAGGTCAAACAGGACATGCTGCTTACTATTGCAGGGCCGAGGTTTCATAACACTGTCCAGGACCAGAGGATACAGAGTCAGGGCGTGTGGGGCTGATGAAAGCTCAGCTCCCCTATTTCTTTCCATACATAGGAAACAAGTGCCTGACACAGATGTGGCAACGAATGTTGGAGTGTAAAAGACCGGGATTGCCTACTTTTCTATGAAAGTCGGCAGAGGTTACTGTCGAATTAAAGCTGGATACATCGCAAAACGCCTGAAACGTGTGATCTGTCGCTTATTTTCCCATGTACGGCTGCATCGCAGACAATGTTGGAAATCAATGAGCTTGACTTCTCTATTCAATTCCAATCCAAAC
The DNA here is from genome assembly GCF_045865225.1 of Trachurus japonicus. NCBI lineage: Eukaryota > Metazoa > Chordata > Actinopteri > Carangiformes > Carangidae > Trachurus > Trachurus japonicus. Next base: position 26,085,497 of record NC_140920.1, on the reverse strand, counting down.
ACATTCCACAGGGCAACTCGAGGTGATCCCAGGTAGTTATTCATTTTCAAGGTAATATGTCAATGTTGGATTTTCGTGATTCGTGCAGCGTGGAGAAGCAGTTCACAGACGCTTCACGGAGAAGAAGCTGTAATTGCTGCCAAGGGGGGCCTTCAGAAAGTATTGAATTAAAGCTCTGAATTCTCTTGTAAATGAGAAATTGGTGAGAAGCGTGTTTTTTTTTTTTCAAACATTTGCACGTATTCTGAAAACATGTGTTTACTTTTGTCGTGATGGCGTACTGCGTGCAGATTCATGGGCAAAAAAAAGCAGTTTTATCCACTTATAATTAAAGCTACAACAGAAAAAAGTGTGCATTAAGTGAAGGGAGCTGAATGAGTAGGAGCGAGTAAATTCTCAGTCTCAGCCTGGAAGTTTGTGAAAACTGTAAATTCGCCTCAAAATATTTATGCACTGCTGCTTAGTTTCTCCGATTCTGAGAAGACAATTTTGGGAAAAGTGGGTGATGCCATCATGGGGAGTCATAATTCCAACAGCAAGGCTTAATAGAAAAAAATGCATTTGGGTTTATTTACAACATTTCAGAGAGAAGTGCCGGTCGTTCTGTGCCAGTGGAAGATATTTGCACGACTTGAATAGCTGCCAGCAGTGGCTGCTGTATTATATGCAGTGGTGCAGGGTACACACATATATGTGTATTTGTGCGTTAAGAGAGAGAGAGGGCGTGTTGTCTTGTACACTGATGTTTAACTCAGTGCCACTTTGAGCGAATCCTCCTCATGCCTCTCTGTTTCATATTTCATACTCTTCTATTTCAGCCTCCCTCTGCCTGACATGAGAGGCTCTGTAGAGGAGACGAAGAAATGTCTGAGATGTGACAGACATGTGGGGAGAAAATACAGAGAGGAGAGCGAGGGAGAGAGGGCTGGGGGGGGTGACAGAAGCAGAGGCAGACAGCAGACAGGGGAGTGGGCTGAAGTGAGTAAATGAAATACTCAGGCGTACACACACACACAGACCCGGGTCAAACAGCATTTACAGAAACTTTTCATACTTTGCCACGACTTTCCGAGATGCCAAATTTAGAGATTTTACCAGTCAGCGGGAAAAAGCATTTTAAAGCCACTTCGGCGTGTACCTTTCCCTGACTGACTGCTTACCTGATGTGAACTGACGGTTTAAACCCTGCACATCTGGTGAGGTTAAACTGAATACTAATATTTACATGCAAAAAAGTGATTTATGCCACGTCTTTAGGCGTTTTAAGTGAAAAAGCTGTCTGCGTGATGTGACATCATGCCTGTAATCCTATAAAGACACTAGCAGGAAGAGGCGTAACATTCAAACCCTCAGTGAATATTGTTCTGCTGTCATATTCATCAGAGGCTGATCCCATTTACCAGGATCAACACCCCAGGAATATAATCTCACAATAATCTCTCTCTCTGTTTAGAAAACACAAGTGTTTGAATCAGAGTTTCTGTGCGTGTGACAGAACAGAACTGAATGGACATTTTATTTCACATGTTGGAGTGGCTGCCCTAATGAACAACAGCACTTCTCCAATATACTTACTGTGGCTATTTAATGCCTTTATGCGAGATGCTTTCTCATCATCTTTTAGTCTCCGTCGCCTAGAGGTACACATTAAATCGTTTTCCCATATGCCTCAGACAACAGCCAAAACACACACACACACACACACACACACACACACACACACACACACACACACACACACACACAATCTAATCCTCCTTTATTGTCCCAAACCACATCTCCTTTCACAGGGCCACAGGAGGAAGCCATTTATGCAAAGCAGGAGATACACAGACAAGCACGTTTACGCATATAGTATATGCATATCTACACACACACACGTGCACGCGCATACACGGACGGGCTCTCTTCTACCAATTGTGTCCCAGATGAAAGGCTGCCAATTATTACAGCACTTTTACAGCAGATTCCTGCGCTATCGCCGTATGCAAATTTCAAACTTGTCTGAAATAAATGCCTTCCCATCAGGAAATGATTTTCCCCTTTTGTTGTCACACACACGCGTGTCACAATCAGACACACGCTCAAGTATGCCGGCACGTCAGCGGTGACAGTCTCCAAGAGGTAGCGGCAATAAAAATCTGTCCAAACTGGAAAAAAAATGATAAGAGGGCCGTGGCGTGCACATCACAGCACTGCAGCACGTTCAGTTGTGAGTCGCCTGCAGAGACACAGGGAAAAAATGTGTGAAGTCTGCGTGGACATAGAATATGTATGTACACAGGTGCATGGTGTGACTTGAAAGGAGACAAATATTCATAGATTAAAATTTATGACAATAGGCTGAGCAGATCTGCACTGACACAACAACCTCTCGCCGCTGAAAACAAAGCAGTTAAGATGAGAGGTGGCAGCGTGCAGTCAGGAATAATAAGAATTAATTTTACTGTCAAAAAATTTCAATTTCAAATGCTTCTTAGAATTACAGCACTTTCCCGCCGAGCACAAAGCATCGGGGACATCTTCCCGGTTCTGAGCCGCAGTCGCGTTTTAATCATCACAAGCTTTTTTTCTAGAACACATCTGCTGCTGTTCCTGAGCATGTTTGCATGTTCTGTTTAACGCTGTGATTGATATTTAATAAGAAAACTCCATAAGAGATAATGGTGTTTGCCTGGATTCACCTCATCAACGCACTTGATGAAAACAGCCACCACCCCATAATGTGCTGCACATTCAGCTACAAACCCTCAGTGACTGGAGAGAGACACCAGGATCTCGTCAGCTGTGTCCGCCCCGCGCGTCTCCATACATCACGCTCACAGAAATCCTCTCCATTACCACTGACAAATGGAACTCGTGTCAAGATTTCCTCCGCAACCCAAAACAGACACAGCTCCTGCAGCCGAGCCGGGGTTTTTCTTTTTTTCCCTCCTTGATCTTCTCCACCCCTGTCAGATTTCGCCCCCCCCTGTGACAAAAGCTCTCCTGTTCTCAAATCTGTGACATCCCAGCCACTGACCACGCCAGACTGGTTTGCAGTGGACGTGAGAGGATGCCCAATACAGTCGTGACCTCAAACACCTGAGTCACGGCGCTGCTCAGAAGAAGCTGCAATGGGAAATGGGAGTGGGAGAGAAAACGGGGAATGCAGCCTTGATGTGACATCCGAAACTTTGACATTCGCGCATCGCCTCGAGCCCGACTGCATCTTTATTTTCCCAAAATGTTGTTGAACATGTTGTTCATTCACAGCTATAAAACACAGCTTGACTACATCCACCTCTACACACTTTTACAGATTCAGCTAATCCACTTTCGGCGTTAAATATAGCACAGAAATCGATCGGGGATAGTAAATAACTGCTCCGTGTTTTCGGCACGTTCGCTGATAGTTTTTCCTGTGATGGAAACCTCATGGGTAATGAGGCAGATGTAAGCTACTTGAAATTGGAGGATTGTCATGGTTAACTCTTCATTTGGGCAAAAAAGAAGAAGAAAAAAATATTCTATGTCTGCTAAGGAAGAAAAACAAGTTTCAGGCACGAACAATATGCCTGCAGCTGTGTTTGGCAGTGGCTGGTGGAAGCGTGGGAGGTGTTAAGTCTCTGGCTAAACTTTTGCATGGTGAAGACTGTTCTGCTGAAAAACACTAAAACATTTAGAGCTCATGAATATCTTAATTTTCTGCACTGGCTCTTCAAAGCTTTAACTGAGGTGACGGGACAGTTTGAGAATGAATATAAGAGATGCATTACAAGCTCTTAATAAAAGTCAGCTGTCCTTTATAACTCTCTGCAACAACTATATTCAGCATTTAGACAATAGAACAACGGATTACAGGTAGACAAGAGGATGGATGAGGTCTCTGGAAGCAGAATGAGCACGATGCGAATGCTGTGGAGAAAACGCTGTGATGCTGGTAATGATAACGATGGGGATGATGATGATAGATCTTTCAGTACTCAGTAGTTATGCACGAGGCCAAGCCCATCTTAAGGTCTCAGACAATTTCAAAATGACCTTTACATCAAACAAAGAGAATTACATCGGGTAAAAAAAAAATTGAAAGCCAGTGAAGCAGAAACCTAAAGCACCTGTGATCAAGGCAGCTCAACATTTGATTCAGACAAATGAAAGACAACTATCACAGAAAGTTTGCAACACAAATGGAAGGAGGATGCACTCAACATCACCGTGTCTCTGCTGTACAGTAGTTCAAGTTGAAGATTTTCATTCTCAGACCAAGTGGTGCATGAAGCAGAGCTTCTCTGGGTCATCAACACAGTTACATCAGAATTTTTATTCAACTCATGCTCAGATTTCTCTCACATCCGTGAGCAAATGTTTCCAGACACTGAAGTTATATTCATGTTGTGCAACAAAAACAGCTTCCCTTTCATGTTTTGGTCTGTCATCTTACTTCAGAGGGTAGCCACTCAGGTACACCAAGTTGTCAAAAAGCAATGTCATATCTTTTGAAGAGGGCTTAAACAAAGTGACACTGTCTGAAAAGATGGTTTTACAGTGGTAAGTGTTAAAGAAAGAAAGCTTGTTGGATTCAGAGCTTCCAGATTGGTTAAAATGGAGCTCAGACTTTTTCTCTTAATGCCCTTTAACAAAAGCTCCAGTCGTCTCCAGGAAGTTTATATAAAATACTTTAAAAGCACAGAAGTCCTGAAGAGCCAGACATGTCAGAGCTCATCAGTCTGAGGTACACAGTGCGTGGCAATTTTTTCTTTTTTTTTTCTTTTATCAACAGTGGAAACAAACCAAGAATGGAAGCTGGAGGACATGTTGCCCTGATGTCCTCAAGCTGTTGCTGCCATTTATCTGCTTTTACCTAAATCTAGAGTTCAAACACAACACATTAGAAACACTGGATGAAACAACATCATTCATTTCAAAAAGCTCAAGTGTTAACAAAACTACAACAAGTAATGTGTGTTTCATCTCATCGATATCAGCCTCACTGTTTCCTGTTTGCTCTCCACACCACCAGAGCTGTGTTACAATAAGTCATTGCTAATGTGACATTTAATGGAACATTTCCTGTTGCTGCTACCATTAGCAAGATTAACTGCAATCATTTGTCAAAAGTCTGTAACAGTCATTTCCAGATTTCTTTGGTCAGTGTGTCAATCTTAAATGCTTCAGACTAATGGAACAAGATGGAGCGGCCGCAGCGAGCCGCAGGCGGGGAGCTAAAGAACATAAACTTAACTTAAACTCATTGAGGTTGTGATCATTTTGGGCTGGAGATAATGTGAGTTTGTTTGGCTAGGCTATAAACTTATACCCCACATACTCAACAAGTGTTTTCTGCTGGATTTATACCTTTTCTCCCTAATGTGACAAAAAACTGCACTAGACAAGGCCAGTCTACCATGTTGCTGCTATATTGTAATGTTAGAGGTTCCTCCACTGCACAGTGGGGTGGCATTTGGACTTAAACTGTGGGTTGGATGTAACAACGAGACACAAAAGACCTAAGAGCCACTTGGCGAATTCTAGCTGATGTGCCACAAGATGTGTTTTGCACATCACTCTCTTCCTTTCAAAATTCCCACAAAATTTCGTGTCAAAAATTTAGCATTTGAGAAGCGTGCAGGAATACATTCACAGCCGGAGAAAAACAAAATTTGCAAAGCAGAACATGTCAAAGTGCCCTCATCCAGGCACCTCATCAGCATCCTACAGTTCTCTGGAAAAGGCCACCGCTGTTTATGCACATAAGTGGCATGACAGCAGACCCCGTCCCCCCCATGTGCACATCCCTTTGAGGCAGAGCCACAGTTTTTTTGTCCTTTGTAGCAGCACAGCGAAAATATTCCTTAAAATTTCAGATAGACGGCCCAGTGGTGGCCTAGGAAATGCAACACTTCAGGAGAGATTCCACCAACTTGAATAAAGCGAAGAAAAAAAAAAAAAAAAGTTGGACCAAGTTGACTATACAACATAATGAAGCCATACAAACACAGCCTTATAGATACAATATTCAAATCTCCATGCATAGCAGAACTAGAAGGAGATGGAGACAGAGAGCCTCTCTCCTGCTGCATCAGTGAAAAGTTGATTGAGAGAGCTGCTCTGATGTCTGCTGCAGTCCGATACATGAGCCGCCTTGATCCTCCGTTCATGACGCAGAATGCCAAACAGCTGGAGAATGTCCTATGGATTCTGCTTTACCCTTAAATGTTGATCTACCTCCCAGCGTGCCAAAAAAAGGAAAAAAAGAACCTTGCTAAATACAAGACCCTTTGTTACAGGGAGTAAAGCACTGTTCCAGTTTGTTTGCACAATCTCCTGCAGAGTTAGATGATTGAACAGTAGAAAAGCTGAAGTCTGTACCTGTCAATGGGCGTTTGAAATCACGCATGCTGCATAATGATCAAAGTGAAGGCTTCCAGCCAACTACACGCACAACATTTGTCATGCATCCGTGCCTCATGATACCATCAAAAACACGTATTTGGTTATTCCACATTCCCATTTGCATGTATTTGTAATAATGAGTCACAGACCTTGACCACAGTGCATTATGGGAGAGGAAGCGCCCTTAAACCTGACGCCCTAAAACCTCTGCTCATCGGCGGCAGCGTTTCACTACAGGTGTGTATGCTTACTCAACACTGTCTTTTTGGCACAGCACTAACTACGTGCTCCAAAATAATCCACAGTTCATTATGCGTATTCTACTTATGAAGGCAGAGTCATAATTACTCATCAACATGGCACAGCAGAATGTTCTTTATGAATCACACATGTTTTGTAACTAACGGCTTTTGTGGAGCCGTTGGTTAACGTACATCGTGACGGCTGTTTGTCACGGGGTGAGGCGACGTGCTCTTTTCTCCTGGTTCAAGCACCCAGCTCTGCCATGTGTGCTGTGCAAACCACTGCCTTCTGCTGCTGCCCCTTGATGTTACTCACCGAGGGAGGATTTTCAGAGCCTGTCCTTCCTTTCAAAACACCCACATACTTAGCCAACATGTACTGTATTTGTAAAATGGTACACGCTGTAATTTTATTGTTTAATCTATTTCTAAAGTCCTCCTCCACTCAGAGATGTGGTTTTGCTTCTTGTTACATCACTTGGATGTTGAGCAGCGTGATACTAGAAGGCTGTTTTCACATTCATCTGCTCAGGGGGCAAAGTTTCTCTGCAGTGCTTAAAGTGCGACTTTAACGTGCGTGTGTGTGTGTGTGTACAAGCAGGGTTCTTCACAATCAGCTTGGGAGCCTAATCATGGTCCAATGAGCAGCTTGTATATGTGAAATGTGGAAAGTTGACATTTAAAGCACAACTACAGTGTTTTGAGGAAATCTGGTGTCCATCAGCTTAACAGTCAATGATGAATCTGAGATTAACCATCAAGCTCTTTCTTATAAATTATCATTTTAACTGCAGCATGTTCTTATATGTCTTCATACATGTGTGCTTATATATTCATCTATGTGGAACATGAATGATTCTGCAACATATAAGGTTTAGCTCCAATTCTATATCTGAGTTTTATCAAACAATTACAGCTTTTGAGGCAATTTCTTATTCAACCACTGTAGCTCTGTGACTTCACCACATCTTAGAGTCATACACCTGAGCTCCCAGTATTTTAATAGAACATTAAGCGACTGTCCTATGTCTGATTTAGGATATTTCAAATGAATTACCGAACAGTCTGTGTGTTAGACAGTGTGTGTTCTTTTTTTCCATTTTAAATGTTCCTCATTGTAAAAGCTGTCACACATGAAGGCCTCAGGCCGTCCTGGTGGCTCAGCTGGCTCAGCAGTAGCCACGTACCAGCCATGTCCTGGTTTCATGTCTGGTCTGCGACATTTGCCTCATGTCGATATGCTCTTTTTCTCTCTCCCTCTCTTTCGCCTCACTCTAATGCACACTGCCAAAAAAAGAAAGAACACTGGCCCTAGATAATGTGTAAAACTGGCTCAATGAAAATATATTTTCACCTGCACCAAAACATCCCTCCAACGCTGCAGTTAACATGCGGGACCCGGTAGACGAGCAGTGTGAAACCTCGTGCTTCCAACAAGGTGCTGCAGTCTTTTCTCTTCTCTTCTTTCTCTCCATCGCTGTCATGCTCCACAAGGACACAGCCTTTACTACTGTCAATGCTGCTGTAAGCACTGACCTTTTTAAGTCTATTTCCATCCCGTGGATCTGTATTCTCTGTGGTTAGTGTGCATGCCTCGTGGAGCAGAAACTGTTATTCCCCAATAAAGCAGAAAAGTGACACAACAGTCATCTCATGCTTGTGTTTACTGAGCCCTTTATGATCTGTGGTCACAAACAGTTGGACATTGCAGATGATTTATGTTCACTTTTGTGTGCACTGGATTTATGAACACACGCAGTACCTGAGAAATCCTCAGGCTGCTGCTGAGACGATCTACAACATCTGTGGGGACTGATCAGTAGTTTTGATCCATTAAAGGCAGATTTTCGATTCTTCATGTGAGAATTTGCTCAACTTTATATACCTGTAGGCTACATTAAATATCTGAGTTCTGCTCTGTTGGTTTGAAGCTGCTCTGAGCTTTGCTCACACTGAAATGTCTCAACACGTCTTTGATGGATTGTCACAACAGCTGGTACAGACACTGATGGTCCCCAGACCGTGAATTCTCCAGACGGTGGTGATCCTCTGACTCTTTCTTCAGCATCACCACGAGGATGACATTTGTGGCTCAAAGTGAAATGTCTCAGCAAATAATGGACTCACTGTCTCGAATTCTTATTCACACATTGTGTTCTCCTAAGGATGCAATAACTTTGGCGACCCACTGACTTTTCTGTGGTGTCACCTTGAGGGCATTTTATTTTATATACTTTTTTATTTGAAAACTAGCGACCTTGTCTTCAGCTTTCCTAATATTAGCACGCTAACACACTAAACTAAGACGGTTTGTGGTATACGATGCAGAGGCCTCATCTCTCAGAGGTTGTGATCTTCCAAGGTGTGGCCATTCGAGACGGTCTGGGCCATGTCAGCTGTTGAGCCCACATCTAATATTGTGTTGCTACGCACAATTTATGTTCATAAAACTTGGGGTTTGAGGTTTTACAGCCTTTGGTTGTAACAGTTGTAGCCGTTTGACTAAGCTGACACATAATACTTGTAAAGTCTCATCTGCCATATTGTTTTAATTACCAGCATGTAAAGAATGTCAGGATGGGCCATGAAGGTCCACATGTTGCAGGGTAGCCTATTGCTCTGCAACATTTGAAGGAACCACATGGGACAGTCTAGTCAATGTGACGCAGTGTGCTAACCTCAGGCTGTTAGCATCGTAACAGTCAGTGTGTAAGCATGCTAATATTAGCACTGAACTCGGAGCACCGTTGTATCTAGCCATAACCACTTTACAGAATAACTGTTAATTTATGAATCATGATTATCTTCAAGAGACTCATCAATCATGAAACTTATCATTAGCTGCAGCCTGTGATAATTTGCTGTAATTACAGTCCGTTTGCCTCACAAATATGCATCAGCCTGTCATATGTTTACAATAGCAGCCTCTCCCTCTGTCGTTATGTGACGGTGCCTCTGTTTACATGAACATTGTACCTCATTGACCCCTGTTTGTCACATGCTAGCTTTTTATCGCTGTCTGCCATCGTTCCGTTCCTCTCCCTGCTCTCCTCCTGTCCTGCTATTATAGCTGTCTCGCTGCTGCCCCTCAGCTCTTAGCACTCAGGTAGGCTCATTATATTGCAAGGGCAGCTGGTAATTAGTGGTATTTTAACAAGCTAGTGAATTGCTCCCAGTCCCACCCCTCCTCACGTCTCCTCTCTTCCTCTCGCCCCCCCCCCCCCCCACACCGCCCCTCCTTCCCCCCCTCCAGGTACCGACTTTGTCTTGTCCCAGCCTCTCTCTCGTGTCCCAATTTCACACTACAGCTGAAATCAGATATCAGATCAACAGCGCAGATGGAGGAGCTGTAGTGGCTCAGCCCCAGTACTCAGCATCCTCTTGTGATTGTTCCATTATCATGCTGCCTTTTGTGCATCCGCAATTAAAAACAGAGGAGGGAGTTATCATCACATCCGCCGTATCATCTCATATCGTATCACATCACGTTCTCCTTTGTCTCATCTGAGGCGGTCAGCACTGTTTATTTGCTGTCCTGCCACCTTTTTCTTTTTCCATCTGATCTAATCTAATCACCCTGCACTGTTCTAGTATTTGGCTTCATCATGTCTCCCCTGACTAATTCCTTCCCCCCCACCTCCCTCTGACTCCTCTATCATTCTACTTGCTATGCCGCTCACACAGACCTGTCTAATTACAGTGGGGGAAAAAATAAAAAAATAATAAAAGAGACAGAACGAGAAAGAACAAGACACATCCCTCTCCACCCCTCTAAGCCTCCTTTCTCTTGTTCTCTCTGTACTTTCTTTCATTTTATTCTCCATACTCCCCCCCCACCCCGCTACCCCCCGCCCCTCCCTCACCTCTCGTCTTCCCACACACAGAGAGACAAATGCAAACACACTCCGACTTGTGCACATATTGTCCAGATGGGCTCTGAGTCTGGAGACGTGAGCTGTTGTCATCAGCAGATTTGATTAAGTACATGTTTATAAAAAAAAGAATAGAAAAGAAAAACAGTGATGGGAGCGTTGCCTGTCTGCCTGTCTGTGTGTGTGTGTGTGTGTGTGTGTGTGTGTGTGTGTGTGTGTGTGTGTGTGTGTGTGTGTGTTGTTCTCTGAAAATCCACCTACCCTTTTGCAAACTTCAGGCAAACTGACAACTTACAAAATACAGTAAAATCCTCAAAAAAAAAAAACACAAATTCACTCTCACTCCTTCTCCCCCCCTGCACACACACACACACCTTCTGAAGTGTTCTTGAGCAACACACTGCAGCTCCAGGGATCCTGCTCTGCTCCGACTTCCCCACTCTGACCTTCCTCTGCAGACAAGACATTGATAAGTGAGGAGTATTTCCCGGCAGGAACGAATAAACTCTCACTTTTACAACTACACAACAACATGAGTTACTAAAGCTCCAGTGTGCGCCTAATTCATATTTGATGACAGATCCAGATGTGCGTCCGACCTGCCATTATTGCCTTTTGAGCTCAACAAACTGGGCCTGCGCGGCTCGATTAGCTCGGCTTTTGTCTCAGTTGGGAGACCTCAATTAATTTAGGCTGCTTGGCCCGGGGCTGGTTGCCATGCCATTTGGTGATCAAATCACACCGGTGCTTTTATAACCTCTGTTCTTCTCATTGCTGCGGTTACGCTACATTTAGCCCGACGGGCGGCTGTTATTGTGCTTCTTGGCCTCTATTTGCTGTGAACAGACAACTCATAACAACGCTGCTCATTTATTTTTACCTGGGAGGATGAATCCTGTAAGTGAAACCAGCCACCTGCTAGGAGCCAACAGGCGAGATGAAAACAACTTTTCCCCCGCTTACACTATAGCTGTGAGCATCGATGAGCTAATTGTTGGCTCATTATTGGAAGATGGATAGGACGAGTGAACTGAAACTTTATTTTTATTTTTGTATTATTATTTTCTGTCCCTTTTTTCTATTGTTTGAAACATGGTAGCACACGGTGCAGTGGTTAGCACTGCTGCCTAGTGAGAAGGTTTCTGATTTGATCCAACAGGCCTGGTCTGTCTGGGTGGACTTTATGTTTTCCTTGTATCTACATGAGTTCTCTCTGAGCAAAGACATGCACACTAGGTTAGTTGATGATTCTACATTGTCTATAGGTGTGATTGTGTTGTTTGTCTCTGTGTTGTGTACCCTTCCCTCACCTTTTGTCCACTGGTTGGCTCCAGACCTGCACAGATAATCAATACAGCCAATGGGTAGAAGGATGTTTTTTGACCTTGTAATACACAACAACACTTTTGGCTCAAACGTTAATAATTTGGAGGAAATCTGTTCTTGGGTGTATAGGGAGACATGTTGGTTCAATAGAAATATAAACAAACGTTTCACCATATTTTTAGGCTACAACCATGAACTGTCAGCTTCCACAAAGCTGTCAAATAAAAGATTTTTTTCTTTCCAAACTGCTCCTGTACAGTAACTGTCATGGAAACATTTTAAATATCTTGTTATTTTCTGGTGGCGTACCTGATACCCACATGTGTTAGAGGAGGAGGCGTGTCATCATGTGTGTTTTATCTTCAGGAATGGTATTAGAACAGGTTTTATTTATGGGTTTGGCTGTCTCTGGCATTACTGTCAGTATCAGTGGCACAGGTAGCACTGGTGAGAGTGTGGGCATGTGTGTTATCTCTGTGTGTGTGTGTGTGTGTGTGTGTGTGTCTATGTGTGCTTGTTTTTGGATTACTTTGGGGTGGTAGAAGTGCAGGAGATGAAGGTTAGAGTTGAGCTAATGGTCGTTAAAGGCCCCAGTGTTTATCTTGTCCTTGTCAACATGAAATATAACCTCTCTCTCTCTCTGTGTGTGTGTCTCTCTCTCTCTGGCAATAGTTGTGTGTTATTGCTGTGGGTCTCGGTCGTCTGCTCACCTCTGAAAGTTGGATTCGTGTGTAGCCACCGCAGCGGATCATTGGGAAATTTAATTACCCGTCTGAAAGCTCTTTCAATCAGACAGATTACCCGCTCTGTGTGTGCGTCTCTGTGTTTATGTGAGTGTGCATCGGGGTGTGTGTGTGTGTGTTTTCAGGCATGTGTATGCGTGTGTTAGCACAGGGCTGCCCACTGAGCACCACTCCTGGGAACCCAGAGGGGCAGCAAGCGGGGAGAAACACATTTTTTTTGTGTGCGTGTTTAAAAAAAACCGCTTTTTTCTCACACGACTGAGGGTGAGATTAATGGAGGGTGTATTTGATCGATTTCCATCATGCAGAGACAGATTTCTCACAAAGAAAATCAAAAGAAAACTGAACCTTTGATATTTTAACCCTAGACTCCGTTTTATTTAATAATAGTGCATGATACTAACCAGCTCACAAAAGCAGCAGATTCCGTACCTTGGGCAAATAAAATAGCCTCAGTGCCTTTTAAAGTAAAGTGGGATTGAAAATCAAACAAATCAATTTGGTATCGGTCTAAGCAATAGATCCTTTATACGATGTAAATATTTAATACTCCTCCATGGTTTCTTTGAGCTTTCTGCCGAGGCTTAATCCCATCATCATATGGTCCGACTACATAATGGATGTGTTTTGTTGATGCGTTTATTTTGTTGTGTGCCTTTTCCTCCATTTTTCAACTGAGGAAAATTACTCCTGTGAGTTATACTAAAGCACCATAAAGCCTCAGCTCCAGGTGCAGGAGATAGTGTGATGATCGTGGAAGCAGGGGACAGGGATTTAGTGTTGTGTTTGCCTCCGATGCCAGAAATCTTGGCCCAAATGTATGAACGTGTTCAAACAAGAAGCATGCATGTTATTTCCCTGCAGATACCAGTGTTTAGAAAGGCAGGATGTGTGGCGACAATGTGCACACATCATGTATTCTTTAGACCATGTGACAAGATGGAGATAAAACAGACTATAAAGGTGCAATATGTAGTTTTGTCTTAGAGGTTGTTTGCTAGTCGCTGATTGAAACACTGGGAAACTCCGTGTCTGCTTCCTAGTCTACACTGGAGTCTGTAAAATGAGAATACAACAGCATTTATATGCATATGTTTACTTATCTTATCTTTGTCTTTATTCTCTGTTGTGAGCACCATAGATAAATCATTGATTGTCTTTCTGCCATTTAATGATGGCTTTAGATATCACTGCCAGAGATGGTTTGTTTACAGGTAGCCTACATGTGATGAATTAATAATACAGAGCCTAAAAATAGCCACGGCCATGTGTAATGACAGCTGCTCTGATATTGTTGTAGGAACTCGCTGATGCAACACAATAAGTTCAACCGCACTACCTCTTTATTCTTCTTTCCATGGACCAAAAAGCAAAGCATTTCTCTTTAAACCTTTGATTAAAGACCTTTAGATCCATTTATTGGTTATTTATAGGATAGAAATCTGGACTTGTCTTTATAAAACTGTTAAAAGAGAAAAGTATAATCCCTGCACAAGTTGTTTTTGTGTCTAAGACTAACTATACTGTGACCACAGCATTATCACATTATAAAACAGTTTTTGTTTTTTTCCCCCCGAATAGGTGTTTGTGCCAGTGCTGGGAGGCACAGACAGATCAGAAAGTGTTGTTTGTCGTCTCTGGACAAACAAATGTATTTTGTTGGTTAATTTGAAGGAGACTTCAGGTCACCGTGAGCCGCTGGATCAGCTTCAATAAGCCAACACATGCATTCTGTCGAACACTTTGGTATTTTACTGGGATGAGATTCTCAGATCTGGTAGCTGAGGAGCACATAAAGCACAGCATATGATTCACTTCATTTTCATACTCATTAAAACGTTCAGCAAGCCCTCATGCCCTGTATGGGAACATCTATATTCATTATGTTTCTCCACTCAACTATTCAGACTTTTCTCTGTCACCCCTCTGTGCACTATGAATTCTCTATGTAATTCTGCATAAAGGCAAACACAGTCTCTGCAACAATGGGTTTAAAGTGTTTTACCTCAGTAATAGAGGCAGCTTTAACCTCCACACGCTGGCTGCCGGTAAATTTAGAAAACAGTTTTTTCTGACTGTACCGATAACATTTAGCTGCTTGATTTCACCCCCTGCTTCATATCAGACCTCTTAATCCCTCAGGAGCCAGTTTGCAGCCACAAATCCACAGGAGCGACAGTGCTGGGTTTTCTAAAGTCAAAGACAAAAGGTGAACAGGTTTTCAGGTGATCAGCCAGAACTCGGAGCTTTGGGAAATGTCTGAAGAATTTAAGGAAGCTTGAAAAAGTTTAATCTTAATCTCTTCAAAAATCTCCTCAGAGCTGTCGATTTTCTGAGTTCCTGATGTCACTATCATTCCTATCATTATTATCATTATTAGTGTTATGAGGAGATAGGAGAGCTGGTTGAAGGAAGTGCATTTTTTGTGTCTATGAGGGGTTTTCTTTATTTTTATTACACTGATGATCTTTGACAGGATACTTAATTAAATTTTGTGATCCAGAAATAATGTACTGAGAAGAATTCATCTCAGTCCAAACAGTGTTCATGGACAGTTAACTAAACTGAACTTTCTACGTAGTTGCCTGATTTTTTTTTTTCTATTATTCATGTTTTATATTTTATTTACACATTTTTCATTTAAAGGGACAACGAGGAGTTTGTATTTGGTTATAAAAAATTCTCATATTAATGTGGATGAATCTACGCTACCCACACTTGTTAATGGCTCCATTTTCGATAAATATATCGTTTTGTCTCTATCGTTATTTTGTTATTTTAATTAATGGCGGAAATGCTGGGCGAGCCGACCAGCGTTTCCTTACTTTCGGTTTTGCGGACGCTGCCCGGCGGGTCGTGGGAATAACGCCGCAGAATCGCCGTTTATGGTCGGAACTACGACGGTATCTGATCGCCTTCAAACCTCTGACTTTCATTCTTGATGAATGAAAACATTCTTGGCAAGACGTTCGTATTGCGCTGGTCCAAGAATTTCACCGTGCACGCGGAGGCTCATGGGAAATGTAGTATGAAAACACTTTGCTTTCCAAAACTCCTCGTTGTCCCTTTAATTCACTTCATTTTTAAATTTATATAATATAAAAAATATTTTTCTTAACATTTGTAAATGTTTTGACAAAATGAACCATCTCTGTCATTCAAAACTTTACTGCTATTTCAGGACAATCTACAACCTAACACATTTGTTCAGTGTAAAAAGGTTTTAGCTCTTTGCCATAATGAAACCGCCTTGAGCTTCAATCAATGGAAAAAAATGAAAAGAACCTGAAGTGTAATTGACCAAAATGACGTTCTTAGGTGTGACATCCATTTGAGCACTGATCAGCTGTGCTGAGTGATTACTGATTGATTGATATTGAGTGATTTGCTGTAATGCAACGGTTGATCGATATCTTTGCAGCTTAGTAAAAGCTTGTTCTCAGCTTTGGTTTCCAGATTAAGGGACTTATTTCAAGTCAAATGGATTGACAATGTTGAGGCATTAGCTTGTGCTTTTATGTCTGACCACGCTTCCATCTGCAGTAGCTTTCAATAAGTGGACCAGTAGGGGTCCAATTTTACTCAAGAGCACTCTAACAGGACACTGCGGTGTGTCAACAGTCTGGCAGTTGCAGAAATTGTTGCTGTGTACATCAAGGTGTTAAGTTTGGTCTAGAACCAGGAAACACAGAGTATGTCCACGTGAGAGGAGGCAGAATGGACAACTTGTGCAAAAAATAATAATAACTCCATCAGTGGCTGGACCACTGAAGACGAAGCTGAAATTCAGGAATATCAAATCTCTTCTCCGTGCCTGACTGATCTACTGTTTGCCTGCTGCTTTGCATCCTTCTGTTGCCTGGGGCACACACAGAAACAGTGCAGATCAAAGAGTAAGCTAATGTGCAATGTTGCAACAAGGTTTTAAACAAGATTGTTCACGACTTCTCATTTGGACTCCCTTAATAAAATACCGTCATCTTGTGACAGAGTCGCAGCCAGAGCCAGGGAGGCATTCATGCTCCGTGTGCATGTCCACTCATGACGTCTGAGTAGGTTTGATAGAGAAAAAGTGACTGACACAGTTGGTGCAGGACAGAAATAGAGCAGACATGCCGCACAAGAGCAAACAAGAAATATGTGTGAATTATTCGATGTTTAACATTCAGTCCAAAGAGCTTTAAGTCCTAAAGATTTGAGACCATTAATGCATTGAGGAGAGAAAATACTCATTTGTACTGACAATTTTCAACTTATTTATTAACGGAACGCATTTTAAGGGTTCTAGTAACAAGTGCGCGCATTTGAGAGAGGCAATGATAAGCAGAAGGCTCTCAAAGTTAATGAGGTTCATCGTTAATAATTTGATGCCGAATTTAGAAATCTCCTCGCGTACCCCTCTGGAGAGCTCCAAAACTCCTGGAGGTACACTTACCCCAGTTTGGGAATAGTGTTACTACATACACTATGCTCTTCAGTGTGGAGGGGGAAAAAACCCTCAAAAGATCCAGGGACCTCATTTCAGATTCTTACACATACAGTCTGTGCTCCCAAACAATTCAAGTCAAAACTATGATTCATGCAGCTTGTTTTGAAATTGGAAAATTTGCCTTTTTTTTAAAACTGAACTTCTCTGTAAAATGGTTGCCTGCTGAGCTGCACTTTTGTTTTATTCTCAGAGGTTATGTTGAAATACTCACACAGGATAAGTCGAGTAGCTATAGGTTAATACTGTGTGCTCGTATGGTGCCATGGCATAGCGAAAACAGCTTTTTGTGAGCCGAACTCATGAAAACAGAGGAGGATGGAGCATTACTCATTCATTCAAATTACCCATTCACTTTCCCCAGCCCTGCTATTCTCACTGAGAGGATTCAAACCAAAAGGGCACGTCACGAAACACACAAAATCAGTGTCTGGAATATTTTTTTGTAGTGATGATCCAGTGCACTCGCAGAGAACATCAAAATACTTCATAAAGAATAAAGAAAGTTCGTGATTCGACTGTCAGACAGAAGTGACAAGAGCCAGAGTATAGGCATTTAAAAGGAGAGCTGTAAGTTAGACAGTGCAGGGAACTGGTAAGAAAGGGTTATTGTATAATTATTATTGTTCAGAGCATGCACTGTTGCATAATGCACGACACTTTGATTCTTCCTACAGCCTGTACGCCTCAACTTCCAGCAGTACAGACATGGTCTTTCAGCTTAAACTAGTATGCAAATGTTCTTCTGGGAATTAAGTGCTTTTTCCAAGCATAAACATGCTGTCATGTCGCATTTATACTTCAGCTCATTTCCCTTAAACCTGTCTCCAGCCTGAGTGCAGCAGTTCATCAGCTAACTCTTATACAATGACATATTTGCATTGTTTTCTAATATTATTTCCATATTCATACCCCCACTGAAATTCTCATGTTTCCATAATTATGACTTGTACAGTAACATTCTCCCTTGTCAATATTCATGCCACTGGCGTCTACCTGCAGCACTGCAGCGCTGTAGTACTGTCTAGTGAGAGGAAAGTTGTGCGGAATTGATGACACACTGTAATAATATGCATATTTCTCTCTCTCTGTGTATGTGTGTGTGTGACTTTATGTGTGCTCTAATTATGTTCATGCTTCACTGCTCTAGTCCACATGCATCTGGCATCATGTTTGACCCACAAGCGTCAGTCTGCATATATCTCTGTGTTTGCTCCTGTTGTTCATTTTTGTGAAGTACAGTCAGGACCAGTCATAGGTCAGAGATGGACTTTGATGCTCAGTATAGATGAGTCACATCACTGCTGGTTCCTGTCTGTCACTGTTTGCTTCTTCAGCTCAGCTGCTGCACACTTACTCTCTTAACTTGTGCTGGATTAAATACATTTTTCTGCTTGTCTACCCCGACTTATCACAAACACACAGAGTTTTCCTGTGACCGCTATGT
The DNA here is from genome assembly GCF_045865225.1 of Trachurus japonicus. Classification (NCBI taxonomy): domain Eukaryota; kingdom Metazoa; phylum Chordata; class Actinopteri; order Carangiformes; family Carangidae; genus Trachurus; species Trachurus japonicus. The sequence continues at coordinate 26,067,006 of NC_140920.1, read as the reverse complement.
TGGGAATCGCTGTCCTTCATTTTACATGTCTTCATTTTTAGACAAGACTCAGGGGAGGAAATGTTAGTAGCTCCACCATCTTGGAGCAAAGTGATATACCCCAACTACTGATTGGCCAGGAAATGATCTCAGGTTCTGACTGACATACTGTAGAACCGTGTGAGCCAATAACCTTATTAAGAAGTAAAAAAAAAACAAAAACAAAAGAATCTGCTAATATACCTCAGACATATTCAATACACAGTTTTTGCAATGAACCCTCAAATAAAGTTTGTGACAAATGTGTTTAGGATGCACAATAATTTACTGTTTAACACAAAATAATTGTTTTCATTCAAAATGGCCTTAGTGCAACACTGCAGTAAACTATGAATATAAAAAGGGAAAAGCCTGTAATGAATAATTACACACTGTCTTTTCACAAACCACTGTCTGTCCTGCAGTGTTGAGTGGGTCAAATCTCTAAACTAACTATATAAATGACATTACCAAAAAGTGAATGACTGTTAACACAAACAATATTTTTTCCGTAGTAGCGAAACAATGCAAGGACATTATTTCTAAATGAAACCCAGACAGTCTGCAGTTCATATGCAAGATTTGGAGTCACAAAGTGTTCACATCCGCTCTTATCGGCTAAAACACATGTGTCTGAGAAGGACTCACATCAGCTGATTAAATCAGTCGGGCTTTAGTCTTATGGGTAAAACAGAAAGACTGTGGTCTATCACCGTCTTTTCCTCTAGCGTCATCATGAGATTGACTTATTTGGTCTCAAGAACTGTTGGACCATGACATTGAAATGTAGTTCAGGTCAGGATTACATGTGATGTTCTGACTGACAGTGTGTTAGCATTTAGCCGCTGTCTCACAGACATGCTGTTCGTTATACAAATATTGTCTGTATAAATTCAGGTTGGGGGGGGGCTGCACATCTGGCACATGGGTCCAGTTTATCTAGTGTAACCTGAGCGTTAAACTGTGGAGATGGGCTGAGAGTTGAGCAGTGCCATTATAGAACACATGTTTCTTAAATCCCCCCAGCGACGCACAATTATGTTCTCCTTTCATATCACTGGATGTAGGTCGTTACTTTTCATTATGCTGGTACTATATGTGCTTTTTACAGCTCAGTGCATCATCACGTGTCATGACTTCATTGCTCGTTCGTGCGCGTTTTCTCAAGGCAACATGCCACCAACATCTACATACATTAGGAGTCATAATCTAGGACTGTTTATGTGACTCCTCCACACCAGCTTTGACACTCTGACTCTGACCTACTTGACATCATGTTTAATATATGTCCCTCTCTCTCCGACTCACACATTTTTTCCCGTCTTTTTTCATTTTCTCTTCACTGGGTCAGCGTTCAGACTTCATCTCCTCTCTCCTTTGCTTATGACTCGTCCGCTTCACATTATCAGTTTTCTCCTGTTTGACTTCACCTCTCACCCTCTTGCTGCATGACCATCCAATAACCAATAACATGCTTCATTAAGTGTTCATGAGAGTGTGTGAAGAAACATCTCCTGTATTTCCAGGCATCGTTAGTTCTGACCTCTACTATCCCGAACATGTACCTCGCTCTTTATCTCATGAAGTCAGAATGGGAGACTGATTTTATTATAAAAATGATTGGTTGTATTAGATGCAGCGTTTTAGAGCACTTCCTAATGTTCTGAGAGACGGATCAGGGTTAAACTGTTGTTGACTTTACACAGTCACACGTATGCAAAAATAATACTAGTCTTTGAAAATGACGCGGTGTGCTTTCAAGAAACCCATCTGTGACATTTACTGATAATCAGTAATCTCTGCAGACAGTACAAGCAGGACACGATGTGTCTTAGCTGCACCGTTCTGCTTCATCATTACCGGGACTTTCCATGTTGGCAGGCAGGCAGGCTTATTTATTAAGCACTATCTAATATTTCATCATGCCAGTTAATCTTACTTCACTAATACCCGCATGCGTCAAACTATTATATCCAAGTGTATTTAAGGCTTATGGCTTCATCAAAGCTTTTTTATTTTATTTTCTTCTCTCAGCGGAACAAAATAAAAAAAACACACACAAACACACTACAAACGACAGCATACATACTGTAGGCCTATCACTGAGCTTGCAGCCATTTACACGTTCCTGCGTAGTGAAGGTTAAGGTTTGAATGGTGTGGTCAGCTTTTGATGCCACTGTGATTGAATTTTCCAGTGAGAAATGTAACACATGTACTGATGTGTGTTTGAGGGAAAAAAGAGGAATATTTTGTGATCCTGTGTATAAAAGCAGCACAACAGCAAGGGCATATCATTTAATTTGGCATTTTAAAGTTTCCTCTACTTGCATGACAGCTTCATTAAGTTTTTTTGTGTGTGTGCATGTGTGTGTGTGCTCCAGTGTGTGTATGTGTACGAGTGTGTGTGTGTGTGTTACATCCGGCACTTCTGAGGACTCCTCACCACCTTCTATGTTATAATCCAGCTCTAATTTCTGTCTCTACCTCACTCAAGGTAGAAAACATCCCATAGTAAATCCTATTTTTCTCTATCCTCGATAACCTCTGACCTCGGCTAAGCCAGAGAAAAGCCTTCTGGGAAATGAAACATGAAGCCAGTTATTTGATGCCTTTTTACAGATCCCTGCACACTAACATTCATAAGGGCCTAGAGACAGACAGGCACACACACACACACACACACACACACACACACACACACTGCCACACACAGAGTAGTGAGCACTAACCTCTACACCTGAATGACTAAAAGACTGACCGTTTAACACAGAGATGATCCTGTGACCCGCCGGTCAATCGTATGTATTGATGTGGGTCTTTAGCCGATGACTCTGATAATAGAAGGCCTGGCTGAAGAAGACTTTGGGTGGGGGGTGAGGGGTTGTGGGGGTGGAGGGGGCTCCATCCCTGTGGGAGCAGTTATACTGAGAGGGAATGGATGGCGTGTCACATTGTGCTGTGTTGGGCAGAAACACAACAGTTTTAGTAATGGCAACCCACTGACCTTTCCACTAATGCCTCACCCCACCCCCCCACCCCCCCACCCCTCCCTCTTCCTCTCACAGAATCACAACATCCAACACCTCTAAAACAGCGCAGTCTGGAAAAAATTCTAATCAAATGCAGGAGTGAAACTCTGAAATGCTAATTCGGAGCAGACAGGAACTGTGAGTGCATCTCCACTACAAGTGGGGGCTCCGCTCCTCTAAAGTTCCCCTGGAAAACAACGACGAAAAACAAACCTATGAACTATCAGACATTATCTCTGCACCTGATTTTTCTGTCAGCGACTCTAATGGGATAGGTGGAGACATGCTCAGGGGGTTTATTTATATGCATCATGAGTGTGGGGCCTCGTGTGGTCAGTTATATTTTTAATAACACCTGGTTAGGGGCCACGGTGTCGTCTCCCTCTCCCCTTCTCAAACTGAAAACCTACGTGTCATCAGAAATTTTTAGAACAATCCCCAGTGAGTGTTCAGAGCCTCACCAGAGGTAGAGAGCAAGTTAAAACTCTGGTCAAGGTCAGACTCCTGCTGTTCAATATTTCATCAAAGCACCTCTCTTGTTATCTGAGAGTCGTGTTCATCCTGACATTGGCTTGAGTGACAAACTGCTGCACCACTGGAAAATGTTAAATGTTTTTAATGATGATGAAGCAGCAGCTTGATTGGTGCCAGTTCTTTAAAGTTGTTTTGGGGCAACAAATCATCATCCATTCTGCTATTTAAATGTCAGACTGCCTTTCCCCGCAAATGTTTCTCCCTCATGAGCTCAGACTTGTGTCAGTCAAAAGTCTCAGAAAACCTCAATTTTTCTATTCAAATTTATCATTTTGGGTATTATTTAAATTTACATAATTCAGTGTCTCAGTGCTGATGATGGCCCTGGCTCAGAAATCCTTTTATTGTGATGCATTTAAAATTATTTGAATATGACATTCAAACAATCATGAATGCTCAAATTTAGTCCTTGATTAACTGTGAACTGTGCAGCACCAGGATGTAAATCAGCATAACATCACTGACTAAAGTCTTGATTTTCTGGTTTCAAGCTGTGGGAGAGAGATACTCACACACACTCTCTCTCTCTAACACACACACACACACACAGCTAATGGTGATGTCCTACTTAAAAAACAAATCACACCATGAGCACTGATAGCCTTGAAATGACACATCTGTGTAATCACTATAGTTGTTACATAGACTTTGGAGTGATGCCCTTTTTACTTGTTCTCACATCCACGCTGAAGTCGGCTTTGATCATCAGCATTTTTAGGAACTGCCTTGATTTCCACCAACAGGCAGCAAACTCAACACAGCTGTATTAATAATCGTGTCTGAGGGAGGACGGCGTCTGTCAGCCTCCTCTCAAGGTAACAATATTGGCAAGAGATGGAGGACAAAAAATGCTTGGAGTAACATTTTTGACTGCGGCCTCAAACACTCATGTAGGACATTTTTATTAAACATCAGTCAGCAGGGAAGCTGCTGATGAGATGAAGGTTACAGGGATTCACACTAGTGATGCCAGTCGTACGGGTTTTTAACAGTTTGTCAGACATAAGAAAATTTAATTCTCACGAGATGGAGTGATTACTACCTGATTAATTGAAGCGACTGGTACTCATACTTAAAGGGACTATGGGGAGTTTCGGAAAACAAAGTGTTTTCACACTACATTTCCCATGAGCCACTGCACACATGGTGAAATTCTTGGACCGGCGCAAGATGGACGAAAGGGAAAACATTTGCCAAGAATGTTTTCATTAATCAAGAACGAAAACTGAGGTTGGAAGACGATCAGATACCCTCGTAGTTCCGACCATAAACGATGCCAACTTGCGATCCAGCGGCGTTATTCCCATGACCCGGCGGGCAGCGTCCAGGAAACTGAAACCAGGAGATGCTGGGCGAGTTGGCCACTAAATAATAATAACAAAATAACTATAAAGACAAAATGATATATTTATCGAAAATGGACCCATTAACAAGCATGAGTAATGTAGATTCATCCACATTAATATGAGACACTTTTATAACCAAAAGCAAACTCCTCTGGGTCTCTTTAATACTGTTGCAATGAAATAGCATGTTCCATTTTTTGCTATAAAACATTGCATTGCTGTTACTCAGTCCTGCTGTGTTAAAGAAGCTAAAGGCCTGTGTGGATTTTTTACTGCCTCATTTCACCAAGAGTTGTAATGTATATACAGTAGCAATAGAAACCAACACCAACAGATGTTGTCTCTATTATTTCTTTTCTGAAGTTAGCAGGCTAAGCTAGCCTGTCTTGTCACTCTCCAATAGTGACTCACTCCAGCTTTTGAAACTACCCAGAAGATGTAGCGCTGTTGAAGGGTTTATTATACAGTAACCTCTTCTGAAACAAAGATAACAATGGCTGAAGCTACTGCGAGGCAACAATCACCGCCACCCACTACCAGCAAGAAAACACACAAATAGCCCTTTTAATATTGCCTTCAAAACGGCTTCAGAGCTCTCACACCCACGTCACTAACAGTGTTGCACATGTGGCCTAACAAGCAGACAGAAGACAGTTTGGCTGTAGCTCGACTGTAAGTGCACTCCGGGGAAGCTGCAGGGTTCAAACACCGTTCCTCAAAAGGCCAGGTAAAGCAGGAATAGCAGCGGGAAGCTGACGGGCAGGAAGAGCGCCCCTCACATGCTTAAGATCACTACGTGCAACAGTTTCCCCAAATGACTTGTTAAGAAGTTCATCTTTTTTATTTACATCCCAGCCAATTATTGCTCCTCCGTCAGTGATCATTAAATTTTACTCTCAATTGAGAAGTCTGCAATTAAAAACACTTTAAATCAATCATAGATTATCCCTCTGATGTTTAATAATGAATCACAGTGATAATGGTTTACAGATATATGTGATAATTAATGTTAAAGGCACAATTAAGCCACATGCATACACACCCAGGTAACAATGCAGAGCCCTCCACACAATCAATACAACTGCAATTCTTCTTTGCCACTTTTGGCAGTGACAGGTCTGGTGAATGCTGGAATGGGTACAAGTATGGGCAGGGAAACAGATGCATCCACTTCCTCACTATAAAGAAGAGTTTTATGCATCTGTCCTGTTAACCAGTACATCCACTGAGCACATCGAGATTACACCGACACCAATACTCGCACCCAACTGCTGCTAACACGGCAACCACACGGACCACACTGGGATTTACAGGACAGGCCTTTGCCACAGAGGATATTTTCACATTTCTTATTACAGTATGAAAAGCACAGGTGCAAATAAGAAAATGAATAAAGGCAGAATTTCATTTATTCACTTTGTGCAAATACGACTCAATGTCATTCTGTCAGGGCTCACAAGGACACTTCAACAGAGCCAAGGTGTCACTGCTGTTATTTTTACCTGTACCTGTGATGTTATTAACACCTGTACTTCCCTACTGTACTATCAAACTAAAATGTCTGCTGTGAAAAATGGATTTTAGCTAAAGGGAGTGGCTCTGGCTGTATACTGTATATGGTTGAGATAGAGAACATATGGTTTCTGTACCTGCCTGCACTTCCACAATGTTTCACATCACTTCACTGATAAAAATCTTACATTTTCAAGATAAAATGTATCAAGCTCCATCTGCTCATCTCCAACAACATGTCTGTGTTTACAATATATGAACAGCACTGGACAGCGAGTTGGCTGCTTATCAGCGAGTACAATCCCTTTCAATGTTATCTTGACGTTATGACCATCAAGGAACTGCAAATCATGTCACAATAAAAAGAAAACCCTGCCTCAGACTAATCATTACAAGACAGAGAAATTACAGTAATCTTGGGAGAGTGTCCATTTTTCGTGTCTCCGTTGTGTCTGATTTTCCTGAGCGTCCACAAACACTGATGATTTTATTCATCAAAGCTTCTGCCTGTCTGTCTGTCTGTCTGTCTGTCTGTCTGTCTGTCTGTCTGTCTGTCTGTCTGTCTGCCTGTCTGTCTGTCTGTCTCCGACCATTTGTCATAACGATTCTCTGCTTCTTTTTCTTTCTTTTTTTTGTCATCCCTGTCCCTCTTGGGCTCAACGGCACGTCAAATAGATAATCAATAGCATTCTGCGGCTTTGTTCCCCTGCATGCTAGATAATGGTTAGAGTTGCCAGTGTGCTCAACACACCTCATTAACCACTGGTTGCAGTGGTTTGGCTTTTTCCAGTGCAGCCCCAGCCCCTAGTCAACAGTATGACTAATGCACCTGACAGTCATGGCAATGACACGCATATTTCAGCCCTGCTGCCACTGCAAGGGTGACGATATTCCCATCACCCTCACACTCACTCAACTCAAGTCATGAAATACGTGACTGCCTGCTTGTTTTGCATCTTTATTCTTTTTTATTCTCAAACATACATAAATAAAGTCACATATATGACTTTCTGTTTGTGTTACTGCATCTAAAAATCAGAAGGTGTGCTGACCCTTTCAGAAGTAGATACTAGCTGGGGGAAAGCCAGTAAGGCCATCTTATATCACACATACTCTTCCTATACTATACACACATACAGCGTACACAAAATGAAGTGAATGGTGTGATTGTGGGAGGCCGAATGTGAAGTAAGCAGGGGAGACAAAGAGAATGGAGAAACAGAGAAAGACGGATGGTTGTGTGAATGGTAAAGAAGGATGGAGAAGCTCAGAGATAATCCAGAGACTGTTGTCAGCATTTCTGCCTCAGTGTGCGTTTCAATGTGTGTGTGACACTGAGAAAGACCTGCGTGTTGTGTTATTCAAAGTCACATGTATGCTGTAGATGAGACCAGTTAGTCAGCTCCAGAGAAACAACACGATCAGCTCCCTGCATGTGACGTCTGAACACTGTGTGCTCTGCTGTGGGGCTGCAAAATATAAATACATTTATTTATCAGGTAGAGCATGGAAAGTCTTATGTTCTCAGCTGTGAATGTGAATTAGAAAACTTTGCAGTTCTCTATGGTCCTGAAGGTTTTTATACTCCACATTCATACATCAAAAACCCCCTGCAACATGCAGAGAAGGGAAAACAACAGCGCTATGACAGTCCCATACAAACAATGCAATCACCACAGAAACAGGCAATTACAAGACATAGGCAGAGACATGGAAGGACTAATAGCAACTGAAAATTATAATTACAGTCCTCAGTTATCAGGAATAAAATGCGGGTGCATTAAAATACTTTCAGTGCTTCAATAAGAGAGGAAAACTTAAAAACAGGACGTGGAAGCTTTAAGCCCTGTGTCTTTCCAACATCTCTCTCTCCGTCTCCGTTTCTTGTTTCCTCTCATTGCATCTCCCAAGTTTTCTTTTTTTCCCCTCCACCGCATATTCTCTCTCTTCTGTGATTGGACGAGCTCCCCTACCAGAGATTTTCATTGGCTCCGAGGCTCAGAGTGCATTGTCATGCAGTTTCTGTGTCATATACGGAGACGAGGCTGTGGTGTCTATTTCAGACAAGATGCACAAAGGTGCACACACATTTGTGCATTTTGAAACACGAACTGGTAGCATGCAGACACTCTCTCTCTCCCTCTCTCACACACACATGCACACACACGCAGGCTAATTTTCTCCTGTTTCCACCCAAACACTCCAATGTTATGATATTGAATCTAAATTACTGAAATGGAGTCATACCTGCACTCTATTCCCCAAACTAATTATGTGAAGCTGAGACGGAGACGGAGACTGTGTGCATCAGGTCCATCATGTCGTCAAGTTTGTCATCTTGTTCGTCTCATTTCATTTCTTTCAAGCAATAACATTTTACATTCACTGCTACCCCTAAGCACAGCAAATATCCTAGTCAAGGCATTGTTTAGTTGCTCAGATCATTTCACAATCATGTTGTGATTCTGTTGGTGGAGTTGGAATTGCTAGAAAAATAGCAAGGAGACTAAAAGCACATGGAGGTATGAAATTTCTCTTTGAAGAAATGATCTGATGATCTGTATTTCCCCCCACCCCAAAAAATCCCTGTTGGAGCTCAGTCAATCTCTAATTCTCCTCCAGTATTAATGTTCATTATTAAACAGAGTCTGCAGTCGTGTTCAGCATAGACGGGAAGATATCACTACGGCACAGCTTTGTATGGTGACACCTTAACAGAGAACATATCTGGTTAGGATTTCCTCCTCTGGAAGAATTAATTGGTCACTGAGAATATCTGGTGATGAGAAGTGTGGAATATCATTAGAAAGAAGGTGATGTTTCCGCTCCCGTTTTTGACGTTTACCATTGTTTTCGCACCTGTTAAACAAACAAGGTATAATAATGTGTTCCTTATTAAGATTCAGAGGTGGTGAACAGAGCCAGATTAGCTATGTCCCCGTTTCCAGTCGCTAAGCTAACGATGCTAAGCTAAACTAAGGGAGCTTTCAGATTTAATGCACATAAATCAGGAAGGATCATCATCTTACTCTTGGCAAGACACTGATTAAACGTGCCACGTCACCATTTGTCTGGATTATTTAAGGTGAAAAATATTTTGTAAAACAATAACACAATGTGCTCAAATTATTACAACGACACCACTGAGGGTTTTTGGGGGGGTTTGTAATCATTGCTGGTTCCACATCTAAACCAAATAACTACCATGATTTAAGAAGATGCCACGGAGCATTTCTGAAAATTTTCATTGTTTTCTCATAAACTAAATGACTATTTTTAAAACACTTTGAGGACTGTACAGCCTTGGCAGTAGCATGAAGTCTCTGAGTGCTTTCAAGTTTGAAAAACGCTTGGCACTGGTTTATGAATGCTGAGCAAAAGTTACAGACACAGCAGGAAATAACTGGAAAGTGAACAAGACCCAAACAGAACTGAGCTGTGTAGGACCATACGCTCACGTCCCCAAACATAATCAAAATTTGACCTTGATATGTCAGATGCAATGATGAGATGCATGTGGCTCATTTCAGGGGAATCGTGACTCGTTCATTTTAGGTATAAAGGACGATATACAGTAGAGCAGCAACTTGGAGAGAGAAATATATGGAATGTAAAATGATGAATTATTTATACCTCCAGATAAGTTGCTCTATTGAATTTTTTCTACTTATCATCTATCACCAGAGTCCTGTGAGGCTTAGCAGAACATGTTTCACTCTGCTGTATATCAGATAGCCAACTAACAGTGCTCCTGTGAGCTGCTCTGTTTCTGTACATCACATTAACTTATATAATCCCCTGTTCTGTGATCCTTCACATTAAACACTTCCAGTACAGACGGCTGTACAGACTAAACCCACAGATTCCAGATTATTTTAGCATAGTTGGATAAAAAGATGACAGGAGAGCGACAAGAGTCATGGGAGATGAAGGGAGCGATTGAAAGGGTGATGGAAGAGGAGGGGATGCACATATGGGCTCATGATGAAGAGGGGAAAAAAAGACTGATTTGGATTTTTATAGCAGACGAGGCAGAGAAGGGAGGGAAAGAGAGCAAGGCTACGTCAGGAAAAGATGAATATTTCATCAAACTCTTGAAGACCTGGAACAGAGCAAGAGAGGTGAGATGGGGAGGGCCAGGGAACAAAAATAGAGGAAAAAGAGACAGTTACGCCAGCTGTTCATAAGTTCAGACTTAAACATAGTGCACTGCATCTACTAATAAGAGACTAATAGCAAAACTAATTTAAGCTGGTTATGATAATAATAATGATAATAACACAAATCAAGTCCTCAAACAACAACAATGTAAAGTGTTTGTCATTTTCTTTCCAAATAGATGCTCTTATATGAGCTATAGGGGAGTGAAGTGGCCCCTCAAACAGCAGGAGATACAGTATGCCTGAGGTAAATAATGTTAAAGAAATAACCCTCTTACTGCCTGAATACTTTCAACTCTGTGTCACGTGTATTTAATGTATGTAAAATAGAAACTACAATTGCATATGGAGCCAGTTGGCCACTTTTGCCTCCAAAAACTTTAATTTTAAAAGTATGTTAAGCTTGATGGACTTTCTGCTCACACTCTTTATTGGACAGTCTTCTGGCTACTAATTTACACAATACTGAAGGTCTTAAACCAGCAGTAATCAGCTTTCTAGCCAATTGGCAATGAAGCAGCAAGCTGTAAAAAACATTGACGTCACTGTATAATGTTAGAAAACAGTGGTTTATTTTTACACAGTTATGAAACAACAATAATTTATTTGAAATTGTGTTTTCAGTTATTCTCCTTTCACTCTGTTTTTAGTCTCCATCAACTCCTGAGGGAAACATCTGACTCATTAGCTGCTGAGGCTCCACTATGTTCACCAGCTTGTTGCTGCTACACTAACTGTGTCTTTGTGCTGTTTGGTGCTGGGCAGCAGGTAGTGAACAGTTGATTTATCTGAGCTTTTCCTCTGAAAACTGCTGCCTGCTGCGGCTGGAAACAGGCTGAGCAGTTCATCTGAGGGGAAGAGCAGAGTCGGACACTACAAACAACCCTCTCACATTACACATTTCATCCATTATTAATATACAAATGCTGATTTTAGAGTAGCTGAGGGTTTTAATGGTAACTTGATTTAGTAATACACTAGTATAAAACTAGCCAGTATGTTTGAAGAACTTAGGAGGAGCTTTACACACAAACTTAAAAACATATCTACAAATAGCTGGTGCAGGCCAGTCCAGCTCCTTCTGCTTTGTCTCTTTTATATCTTCTTCATTTGTTGTTTTCTACCCCACTGACTTCCCCTGCTCATTCAATCACTTACTATTTTCTCCTTCCCCTCAGCCCTGCTCTCTCCTTTCCTCCTCACTCTCTATTAAAAATGGTTGCCTCTTCTCACCCCTGCTCAGTCTTGCAGGTTTATTTTTGCTCATGTGCCTCCTAGCCCAGCAGCACACGGCAGTCTCTCTGCTGTACTGGTAAGAAGAAGACTGGCACACTGGTCTGTTTTTTTTCACCCAGCCAATCTTCATCTACTCTTTTCTCTTTTCATCACTTTTTTTTCATCCTGGTTGGTCAGTTCAATATCCTCTTTTCCTCCTCGCTCCCTCGCTCACTTACTCCATCTCTCTCTCTCTCTCTATCTCTCTCTCAACTCCCTCGGTCATTTAGGAGTTATATTTTCAGCCGACGTTTTGACATTAGCTTCTGTGCCGGGGTTCATCAGTGCTGGGGTGCGAGGACTCACCCTGAGAGGTTGCGCAAGGGTTACTGCCACTGTGGAACTATAATTACCTCAGCTGTCAGTCAAGCAGCAGTATGTGCACACATGCACACACACAAGCGCACACACTTGTGAAGTCAGTGGGACTTAAATTGTATACTTGGATGTTATACTTCATGTAGGAATACAGTGACTCTGCAGCTGCCAAACATCCTGCTGCGTGTTGTTTCTCTGGTGCCAACTAATCCAGACGAATGAGTGGAACCAAAAAGAGAATTATCTGGTGTGTAATGTATACGTTAGTATTGATGTTCACGCTCGTGTTTGTGTATGCGCATGTATCCGTTTGATATCTTTTTTTTTAAAAAACAATGCTAACGTCTCTGTGGGGCAGTTTGGTCTGTGCTGACTCATGTGTACGATTGTTTGGGTCACCAGAGGTCATCTTTTTAGATTCCCGCTCCGCACGTGTTTGCGTCGCTTGAGGAAACCTTCAGATATCAGAAAAATACTGAGCTAATTAGGGAGTCGAGCTGATATTTGTGAGGAATTCTCCTACAAAGCCGTGCAGGGATGGCAGTGGGCGTACTATACAGTATGAAACAAAATATCTGTAGGCCAGGGATGTGGTATTAACTTAATGGTGTTCAGGATTTTACACAGAGAGACATCTTTGGGGTATGGCAGCAGCAAATGGAGAAATACACAATGATAACAGAAACCCTACAGTCCCATTTCTAAACAGATTGCAAAAATACCCTGTCACTCAACACAAACAATATCGTGCAAAATATTCAGTTGTTGAAAATGACATTTCTATATTGTTTGGCATTGGAAAAGAAATAAGTTGTCACCGTATACGAGTGCAAATCAAGCCGATAACCAATTATTTTACTCCCCAGCTGTGACAAGTGTCTCCATTTTTTTCCTGTTTACGTTTCTCCAAAGAGCGCATGTGCTTTTAACAGGGTGTATTTGACTTGAATGTGCCTTGTTCATCAAATGTGGGTTTTTATACGTTGTTGCGTCGTCCTGTTCTCAGCCAATCCAGTCAGGATGCAGTAATTGGAAAACAAAGTCAAATTCATTTTAAGTCAAGTTTTGACCTCGTAAACCGAAGGATGCCAATTAGTCACGGGTAGTGAGCGCGGCGCCGCCGAGATAACATCAACACTGTTTGGAGTGCGGTTAATGCTGCTAACATAGTCCCGCCCGTGCTGAGTGTGGACTCAGGGAGAGCACTGTTTAATATTTCAGCTGATGTCCTCGCAGGCGTTTGCTGTACTTGAGAGGGCAGAGAGAGAGAGAGAGAGAGAGAGAAGCTGGTGATGTGGCTGAAAGGCAGATGAGGATAGATCAAACTAAACTAAAATGGCCGTAACAATAAGGCAATAACAGTTCCTAATCTCTTCCCTCACTGTAAAATTACTGAGCGTTCTCTTCATTGAAAGTGAAAGTCTGAGCAATGTTTTGGACTGAGACGGAGTGATGGAAAAACTGAGCGTGTCCCACAGTGTCGTGCAATTTGGCTCCCAGCTGACTCCGGCACAACAGTTACACTCACAGCGACGAGCTTGATGTGGAAAAACACATTTGCGGCTGTTGTTTCTTTGGAACTCCTTTCAGACAAAATGTGTTTGTCCTCTCATCATCTTCGTCTTATCTTTTCCTTTCTCCGCATGTTTTTCTCTCGCTAGCTCCTCCCACAATAACACATGTGCATGTTTATTCCCCTCTGGGATTCAAATCCTGTAACAAGCTCAAATGTGATCAGTGAAGAAAGAGCCCTTTCCACCTCTGCCTGCCTCTTTCCTGTCTCTGCCTCCACAACAAGGCACATTCCGCCTCAAACAGCACAACACAAAGCAGAGAGTCTGTAGATGTTTGCCCAGCTATTATATTCCACTCTCTCCATGTCGAAATATGCTCAGCACTTCGTTTTGATGTGTACAATGAACTTACCAGAGGAACACCACAGGAGGTCTGTGCAGCACTGGGACTGGCGCGGTAGGGAAGGCAGCTTAGGAGCTTATGGATAGCCAACACAGCTGTTGCAGACAAAACAACATGGGCCTGCACCGGTCTACATTCTGCTCACTGCCAAGCAAATCATGCAGCGCTGCTTTCTCATAACAGGTGCAAATGCTTATGACAATGAAAGAATAAAGAAATAAACAAACTGGAGAAAAATGCACGACTTGATTTGAAACCTGACACATTCTGTCTTAGAGCCTGTCCCTGCATTTATATGGAGTGTTTTACTGCTGCAAAGTGTGGAGGCAATAATAAATGATTTTTTTTTTTTTTTTTTTTTACCATTGTGTTAAAGCTCTCACTCGCTGAATGATTCACTGTGTTTCAAATGCATTGATTCACCTATTGTTTGGGCGGGTAATGACACGGTGCTCCGCTGTTTGCAGAACAAAGTGCACAAGAGCATAAACAGGTGCCAAATGTTGCACCCCAGAGTGTCTCTATTCTATTTACACCGTTTCCTGTTGTACATCCTGGTGAAAATCTATCTGTGTTTTCTTCATTACTCCTGTCTTTTTGCCTCCGCCCTCCGTTTTCTCTCTATTTTACATCCCTTGTCCTCTAATCGGACTTTTTTTGTGAACTAGAGAGAGGAGAACGTCTCCAGGAGATTTGAGCAGCCTGTAAAGTAAAGCGGCTCTCTTCCAAAGGCAGCTAAGAGGCTCAGGGGAGGATGGCAGTCGCCGTCTTCTTCCAGAACATGTGCCTCAAAGCAGTGACATGGTGTCACAGTGAGAGAGCAGCACGGAGCAAAGGAGGAGGACGTGAAGAAAGCACAGGGAGGGAGTACAAGACAGACAGAACCAGACGGAGAAAGAGAAAGACAGCGAGAGAAAGAACTTGGTCAACTTGTCATTCATTATAGATTACCCATAATAACTCACTCAGGCAAGCATCCTCCCCGTCCCCCGGGGGGGGCACAAAAAAAACACTGTGCAGTATTAAAGGATCCTGAGGAGCAGGTGATTTAGCTGTGATGGCTCCTTAACCATGAAACTTCTTGATACAAGACTATAAAACAAGTACTGCAATTTCCTACTCCTACTTGATCCCCTTGAACTCTCATTGTCAGTAAATATCTGGTTCCACAACATCATGGCATTATACCACATTATGGCTGTGATATTCCACACATTGACATTCTTTTATAGAGAAGCTGCAGCCTGACTTAATGTATGTATCATCCCTGGCAACCCTGGGCCTTGTTGCGACTGCTTCAAAGGGCGACAAAGTCAGTGCTAACCTTGCTTTAGTTACTTGAATAGCTGTTGAGACAGAGCTAAGTGCTTGTCATCTTTAAGTTCAATAAGTCTATTCAGCTCATGTTATGATTTGTCATCTGTCTCTGTCTCACAGAGATTTATAGACGGTAACCAATGTCTTATTCAGCTTAACAAGTTGAAGAGTTGCAACATCTATAGAGAAAATACATCTATTTGACTAAGATATGAATTCACCGAGTGTTGGAGACCTAGATATTCGGGTGCAGAGATTTCCCACATCACTGTAATGTCATGTGAGGACCTATGAGATTTAATTACAGCGAACAGGTAGATATGCAATGTGGGTTTAATGGAAGACATTATTCTTAGCTGTGACTTAACAGCCAGTGGCCTCACCTACGCTTGTTTCTTTGACTTCCTATGGTAATGCATTAGAAGACGTGCAGTATTAAATGAACACAGTAAACATCTCCAGCTGTACAGAAAAGCTCAGCTGGTCGAGGCATCACGTCGTAAAATTAATAAAAACTAACATCTAGAATATTTATTTATGAATAAAACTCTGCATAGTCAGGTGCAGGAACAACTGAAAATCAAACGTGACCACCGCACATTGTGATGTCTTCACTATGACTTGGATTGAGAGTAGGCCACGTGTTGCGACTTTGCTTGGAAGAATTAAAATGATTTCATAATAAACACACACACACACACACACACACACACACACAGGTCACATGACCAGCCACCATCAACCTCATTCTGTCTATTAACATTTTCTCAAAAGATACACATCTTGTAAAAGGTGAACGTTTTCAACAAAACATCACAATATTACACATTATCAAAAATCGCAGCATTATTAATATTATTACAATTACAAATGTTACTGCAAGAGTATTTTTAAAGAGAACTAACCTCTACATACTCACACGTTCATTTAAAGAGATATTGGTGTTTAATCTTTCTCTCTACATCATAAAGTGGGGGGAGTGAATGTCATGTAATGCATCTAAAATATGTATATACTGTAAGTAGTACAGTCAAAAAAAACTTTATGAAATAAACCTGATTATTCAGCAAATTAAATTCATTAGAAATCATTCAATCTGGTTTCCAACACCCCAGACAAAGGATTGCTTTAACAGCAGGTTGATAGAGAAGTAATCTGATTACTACATGTAACCTGCTGACTGAGTTTATGTAAACACGTGATTTCTTGCTAGTGACGGATTTCTCACAAATAATCAGTTTTTTCTTGTGTATGTAAATGTAGTTGGAGAGCAGAATTCAGTCCTGTCGACAGACAAGTGGGATTCGTTGCTCTGTGGTGTCACTTTTAATATATGCACCAGAGTTCCCCAAATCCTCTCATTCTGGATTTCTATTCTGTCAACTGCTTTTCCTTCAAGTCGTCTAATGAGGGTCTGATTTCCACCTGAGCCGACAGGTGACTGCAGTTAATTACATGGAGGCCAGAGAAGACGACTGGATTCAAGGATCATCGACACACACTTATACAGGAGTGTTTGCATACTCATACTGTAGACATGACACATGCGTGCAGACAGACGGACTTTGCACCGAGCGCTCCCCAAAGCCCCCTCCCTTCTTGTCACTGCTCAGGTTGCTCCATAACGGCCGCCTGACCAGATGCCACTAAAGCCCAACAAACAAATAGTTTAACCTCAGGAGACTGAGGGAGAAACAAGAGAAAACACTCTCCCCTCTCTGCTGCTGAACTCATGTCAGACTCCGTCTCATCACAGGAGTTGTTACAGAAAAGCTGCTCTTGAATTTGAAGCTGTGGGGGTGTCTTCTGGTCGCTTTTCACAAAAGCAAAAGGTTTCTGCTTTTTGGCAGTTCAGTCCGACGGTCTCAGGTCTGTTCTTTGTCATCGTTTTTGTTTCCTGCTGGAGCTTGAAGGACTCCTGTTTATTAGGAGCGAGTCTGACTCTCTCTTTTTATTTCTCTGCCTTTCTGTTGGTTATTATGGTCTTATATACACCAACACATGTGCACAACAGAAATGTCCATAATAACCCACAGTGTACAGTTAGTACAGTGGGTCAAAGTTGATATAGAAATAAAGTGTGATGGGTGTTCAGACAGTGTTCGTACTGCTGGTTGTTTAGTTGAACAAACCTGAGGCTCTGTCAGACAAACTTTTGTGGGGGCCACGTTTTAAAGTCTTAGCAACTGATCTTTGTTTACCTCCTGCAGCATTTCACAGGCTTCATCTCTACAGGCAAGGTGAATGTCATTAGCTATCTGCAGTATATTATAATGTGATACATAATGTGATACAGAGAAAATACCTGTTCTAGTCTGGAGCATCCAGTGAGTGGGAGCCAAGCTGCTGCTGTACCCATTATATATCACACAGCACAGAAGACAGACCATGTTGTACACAGGTTCAACTTCTCCCTTTCTTTTGTTTGTTCCACAACTAGATGTGTCACTTTTAATGTGCAGAGCCAAACCCAACACCATGTCTTCCCGGAGAAAAACTTGGAGAAAATGTGTTTCATTACTTTTTTTTTTTTACACAATATCACCTCCGTTACCCCCTCGATGATGGCCGACTTTTCACTCCGCCTTTCAGTGTGGCTGTTAACTCATGATTCGTCACACAAACTAGTTCTGACAGACCACAGCGCGGCCCTTAGAATAACACGGCCTGCTCTTTATTTGGTGCAGGGATGTTCACACTGGAGCAAATCCATCCAAACTTACAATAGTGTTGTATGTTATCCCTCATCTCTAACCCTAACCCTCATGTAACATTTAACACCATGAACACTGAAGCTCAGTTGTAAGCTTTCAAACCATGACAAGGTTAGAAAAAATAACATTTTCTTTTATATACTAAGGCTATCAAGCTCTACCTTAATAAATCATAAACAGTAGCTTTAACTTCAGTCCTCAAACATTATGTTATTTGTATACTTAAAGAGCGCTTTTTACAAAAGCCTGGTTCAGCTGAAAAGATTAAAACAACTTTAAAAGAAGCTTGTTTCATTTATTTCTGTGTAGAAACTAAGACACTTTGTTGAAGTTACTGCGGATTTGGGGTTGTAAATGTCCAGCATTATAATAAACTGTGTATGTGCAGTGCAAGAGCAGACTGCTTGACAGCCATAATTACACGAGGCTAATGGGACCTACGGCGAAAACAGCAAAAAGTTTTAATAAACCGGAATTATCCTGTAAGATGAGCAGACACTGACTGTGTGTTTTCACTTTATGCATCATGTTCATCTACATTTTATTTGCCTGGCCTAATCTTCATGTGCATATTTGAGTTGGTGTGTGTGTGTGTGTGTGTGTGTGTGTGTGTTTGTGTGTGTGCTTGTTTGTCTCCCCCCTCCCAGCTGAGTATAGCATTGTTGTTAATTACTTAGTTGTTCAATGTTGTGAGGGCGATCCCAAGGCCTTATGGGATGGGATGTAAATACCAGCTGAACACAGCAGGAAGTTTGTGCGTGACCATTTGTGAGGCAGACTGTGTGCATTTGTGTGTGTGTCTGTAGTGTTATGCACATTTGGCAAAGGCAGAATGTAATGGCTGTGTATGTTTTGTAAAGGTCAACCAGAGAGAGACTGATAATGCAGTGCACTACAGGTAAGAAATCCCTGTGCAGTGAATACATTGAGCTCAGAAATCTATGGCATTAAAGAAGTGGACAAAATGGTTTCAAAATCCAATTTCCCAAACCTGCTCTACATTCAGCAGGGAATGCGTTTTCCTGAATGCAGCATAACTTAGATTTTCTTTGAGAGGACATTGGACTGGCCCTCACTTTCACTAGTTTTTTCCATTTCCTGCCTCTCAACACGTGCCTCATATTGTACATTTATGGAACAGTCAGAGGTCAGAGAGAACGGAGAATCAAATATTAATGCCACGACTGTGAGCTTGTGTGTGTGTGTGTTTATGTGTTTCGATGCACGGTGAAGAATTTATGTCTGCTTTGAGATCGGTGTGTTTCAGTATGTGATAGTTGTCTTCGTCTAAATCTGTGCATGTTGGCAAACATATTTCTGGGAGCGCATGTGTGTGCACGCTCTCCTGTTCTCAGCTCTGCAAGTGCTCATTTATGGTTTTCCAAACGTTTGTTTTTTTAATCTACTTCACTTCAAAGGGGCACATGGAGAGCTGGGGGCCTTCTTCCATATGGGCTCTAATTGAAGAAAGACAGATAAACAGATAAAGGGAGAGAGAGAGAGAAATGTTGAGTGTGTTTGTGTGTGTGTAGAAGTGGTGGGGGAGGTGCTGGTGTACAGTTTACCTCAGTGCAGTGAGACACTTTACCATTATGCAAAACCCTGCAGCAGAGAATAATTGTAACAGCTCTCTCTCTCTGTCTGTCTGTCTCCCTCTCTCTCCGTGTGTGTGTGTGTGTGTGTGTGTGTGTGTGTGTGTGTGTGTCTTCAGGGCTGTCATAAGCTGGCAGTAGAAAGTGGCATTTGTAAAATGCATAAGCACACACATAAACACACTGAGACTCATGCTACTGGCATTGCCCACCAGCTCTCTGCTAGTTGGAGGGAAAATGTCAAGCAGCTTTCTCTCTCTCTCCATCTCCGTCTCTCTAATACACTCACATTTGCACACAAACATCATGGCTTCTGCTTCTCTCTATCTGTGTTTTCATTCTTTTCTGCAGGACTGGAGATTGTTTTGAAATTTTCCAATATGATACCTGAGTTTCAGTATAAAAACTGAGCTCTTTTTTTCACAACCCACTTTGAGAAACATAAGAATTTTTTTTTTTTTACTGAACTCAATAAACCGAGATCCTCAAAAAAATGTTCCCTTTTGTATTAACACAAAGCAGCAGTGCAGCAACTTAAAAACTAATATAAAATCTCATTGTTTCTCCGTTGAAACCGATTATAATTTTCATTATCGATATATGTAACTATAAATTTTCTCAATGAATGTTCTTTTTTTTCTTTCTAAGAACTGTCAGAAAATAGTGAAAAATATCAATTTTAATTTCCTACAGCCTAAGGCAACATAGACAAATTGCTTGTTTGTCCAACCAGCTGTATAAAACCCAGAAGTTTTCGGTTTGCAATCACACATCACAAAGAAAAAGGGATAATGTCTCAGATCGGAGAAACCAAATATTGTCCTGTTTGCTTGGAAAATAACTGAAATAACTCTATTGATTGTCAAAACAGTTGGCAATTAATTTTCCGTCATCCAACTAATTGATTTGTCAACTATCCGCACACACTGAGCTCAGTTTGGGCTTTAAAATTCAATGCTGGTGTCTGGTCGGGCGCCTGTGTGGTGGGACAGTTACAAAGCCAACTTCCTGTCACCCTCTGCCCTTCTCTGCCATCACTCCTTTCAAATGTCAATACAGTAGATTACACACAACAGCTGTTGTCGTTCATTTGCAATCATAAAACGGAGATTTGATTGATATCTGCTAGTTAATAGGCAGAGGGCAACCCTAGGATGTGAATTAAGGTGGATTAAAACACTATAGGTGATGGAGGAGAGCAGGAGGGAGCAGAGGTGGTTCAGCCAACTGAAGCTGTGATGCAGTGTTGTGCTGTTTGCCAACTGAAAACAGGTGCCAAACACACACACACACACAGCCCTAAATGCAGCATTTCACACATGCAGCATCAGTATTCAGAGTCACACCCTCACACATGGGTCAACCCGAATTCAGACTCGTGTGGGGGTGCAGAGTGGGAGGAATAGAAGTGAGGAGGGGGGAGAAGGAGAAGGGAAAGAGGAAACAGAGTGAGGAGAGGGGTCAGGGGAAGGTGGTACAAAATGGGTGAAAAATTGAGAGGATTATGTAGTCAAGGTGAAGGCGGATTGAGTGGACGCATGTATTGAGTTGGGAAGGATGGAGCCGGAGATATGTATTCATAATTCATTTCCAGCTGGTGTGTGTGCGTGTGAGTTTGTGGAGTGATGTGTAACGTGTTTGCTTGGGATGGCATGCATTAGTGCGAGAAGTCTGTGGATGCAATTATAAGTGTCTTCTTCACATACAGTATACCTGTGGATAGCTTGTGTGCACTGTCTGTGTAGGTTTGTGTTCGTGTGGGTTTTGGGGTTGTTGTTGTTTTTTTGGGAAACTGCTCACTTGGAGGTGTGTTTGTGTACGACGTGTGTGGCCTTGAAGAAGAAAATCAAAACGTTTCTGGAGTTTGTAATGAGTAGCGCTGCCCCGTGCTGAAAAAAGATCAGGGACGCACGGCACTGTGGGTAAACCTGTTTCTTAGTTATCTCGCCTGAGGTGAGGGAGAGAGCAGAGTCGCTGTCTCCTACAAAATGTTTCACATTAATTCAAAATCCCAAATCACGAAGATGTCTTTTGTTGAAGGAGCCCTGTCCTTGTGTGTCCTTGCGTGTGTTTGTAAAAAGAGATGCAATTATTTGTGGATTAAAGAAAAGAAAAAGGAAAAAAGTTACCCTGAGTTTAGGTAGAACTTCCTGTCAATATGTGGACAAATGAGAGTTTGTAGACCCACCCAGCACTGACCCAACTCCAACTTCACTTAAAAGACTTTGACTTTTAGTTTTATTTGCCAGGGCTTTGATATATTCCTCTCTGAAACCTCTGGCGCTACACAAGCACAATGGAAGTCAAATCAAATTTCCTTTTGTGATGTTTAAAGTGCTGAAAAATGACAATAGTGACAAGTCTTTCCAGAAACACTGTTCGAGTGACCCTGAATAATCCACAGACCTCCCTGTGAACTCTGTTCTTTCAAACGACTTCCTATCAAAACAAACAGTGGCCATGAACCGAACAACAACAGATGAGAAATAAAAAGAGAAAGACAGAAAGGGAGCACCGAAACGTGGATCCAAGGCCAGGGAGGGCAAGACCCCGAGAGTGAAAACACACAAATGATTAATCCTGCTTTCAGGAAATCCCATTGAGATGGAGGAAATAGAAATGTCTTTTATAAGAGGGACATGACCAAGATCCCAGTCATACTCACAGCAGATCGCCCCAGATATGAAGCTAACAAAAACACTACACACTCAAATGCAATTCAGCTGACTAATGCACCAATAAAAACATGATAAATATCTTTTTTTTCCCCTTTCTGCTTATGGTCCACCAATAAAACGACCCTTTAAGAGCAAGAGGACGTCACTAAACAGTATGTTGAAATTTGAGGGGAGACTAAATGATGGTGGCTGAGTGCGAGGATATTAATTGTCAGGAAATGTAATGCGCAGCCTGAATTGTGCGACCTGATGCCATGCCAGATCATTTCTGCTGTGCACCCATTCAGACGCTCCATCAGTGCGACGCTAAGCTTTCAGCTCCACTGTGTCGCGATCGTTTCAATCACCTAAACAAATCAAAAAGGTGCCGAGAGGACTCTTATCTGCGGAGGAGAACCTGTGCCAACATTTTGCTCAACAATTAGAAAAATAATCATTTAAATGATGATTAAAACTGCTTTTGCAGATCAAAGTACAAAATCCACTTTAAAACTCTCACTGCTGTTTCTGTGAATCTATTCTTACACCAAAAAACAAATAAATAAATAAATCCCTCTGACTGCAGAAGAGTCATTTACAGAGAGAATTATGAGTTATTTTTAGATATATCAGATTTCCAAACACATTGTTGCCAGTCTGTTGAAGGCTATTTTTATCTGTCCTTGACTAGGTGCAAATTTCACAGCTATGATCAGCGGAGAATGACATAATACAAAACACTGCAAACAACTTGCTGGTTTTACACCCAGTGGTCACACTCACAGGTGAGCAAAAAAAAAGGAAAAAGGAGTTACATCACAGAGAGAGAAAATGAAAAAACATCCCAGCAAGAAAAACAATCTACACACACGGTTAATTACTGCATGAAATGGGTTTGCTCCTGTGAATTTGTTGTTTTGTGAAAGTTAAAAAGTGTCAGATGCAGGAACAACATAAAGCTCAGAGTCCTGCCTCTGTAGTGGCACCTCGTAGCTGTGAAGTTAAGTAGTGTGTTTAGTGATTCAGTGCCAAAGTGAGGATTGTCTGGAACATAGTGAGCATCTAGCTCAGCAGCAGGGAGGCTGATTGTACTCCAGCAGCGGTTTGAAAGGTTTTCTGTGAATGTTTGGGTATGTTTGGAGTTTATGCTGCTCCTGAGTCATCACTGGGATCCGTTGTAGCTGCTGTGAATCCGAGCTGTACGGCTGCCATCCTCTGAGGAGGAGCAAGCTACTAACTTCTCACAGTTATTCTTTTCCATCTTGAAGGCGCTGACAAAACTACCTAAGATACGTGTTACAATGAGTGACTCATTTAATATGTAATGGGACCTTCTACAGTAAGTGGGAGGGAAAACAGACTGATCAGAATGAAAATAAAGAGAGCAGAAACGTACAGGAAGCCGAGTGTAACCAAACAGAAAGCTGAAGAGGAGCCGGATGAGACATTTTCAGATGAGTCTAACCTTCACAGAAGCCAAACATGATGACTGATGGCGGAGTTTAACCGGCAACCTTCAGATTAGTTAGATCCCATGACTGATTGAGGGAGTTTAAGCGACATCCGCTTTGCGCTCCATCCATCTCTCTTTAGTTGATGGAGGACAGCTGTGACACCTCCTCCTGTTCTCTCCTCATACATCCTTCCTCTCCCTTCCACTGCCCTTCTCCTGTTTCCTGATTGATGTCTCCTCCTCACTATTTCTCTGTCATTCCACCTGAATGTATTTTCTTCCAGTGGCACGGTGTGAAAAATGTCAATGAGAAAGAGTGGGCCGAAGGGGGGGGAAGTGTAGCACTTTGCTACGCTAATATCATGCTAATGGTGTTGTGTGCGCGGCTGAACTGCTGTCAGTTGAAAGCTATTAGAGACAGTTCACTCTGACAGTGTGGATGTAGATGGAGGGGGCTGATCCTGCAATTTCCTTCCACTGCAGTTTACTGTATGTCGTTGTTCTCTCAAGTCATTAATCACTTTGTTGCTGTGGGTCTCACATTTGTCAGCCGCTGGATAACTCTTTCGGGAATGAAACTGATCACGTCAAGCGCTGACAGTTCTATAGTGTTTAAGACCGTTCTCCGTGGGGAGGCTGTTTAACCAGAGAACTGATGCACATCTACTCTTGTTTTGGCCAATCAGGCTGGAAAATGCTCAACGTCTGCTTGTGATTGGCTCAGTCAAAGGGCGAGTGTGCTGTAATGGCGTGTTATCGGATAAAACAGCCCGGTGACAGATGATCCCTCGGACATTTCACTGCACTAAAAAAAAAAAAAATCGCTCACTTCACTTGTCATTCTGGATATTTGGATTTGCAACCCTTCATCTCGTGCGCCTTCTGCCTCCATCCTCTTTTCTCCTCTCTTCTCTCGAATCTGTGTGTGTCTGATTTACAAGTGTAATCCCAGAGCATGACGGAAATTTTTCGCTCTGAGAGCCTCAAAAACAAATACTGTGGAAACAATGTGCAAGAGCACAGACAGTCATTGGTATGAAAGATTTATGAAATAATAAGTCCTGATGTACTTTTAACAGTCTTTGTAATAGAGACAGATGGGAAACTAAAGCAACAACAGGGAGGAGAGCGGAGGAGGGTGACAAAGGGTGATTCATACCTGCAGTGTAGAGAGCAGGGAATGATTTAGTCACAAGAAGAGGAAGAGAGATTTTCCTTGTGCTGGGGGAATTGGGCAAACAGCTATTAAGAGAAGAACCATCTCGCCTCGGTACTGCACTTTCTCTTCCTCTTCTCATTGGTTTGTTGGACAGCTTCGTTTCCCGCCGCTCTCTACTGAGGATATCTGCCAAAGAGCGTTCCAGATCCAGTGATGGCAAAACACAGGAGGGCAACCAACACCTCAGCCACAACTGCTCTGGAGTGTGTCCATACACACACACACACACACAGATGTAAAAACTGCACACACACTCATACAGTATACACACGATCTCAGCAGACACAGATGTCTTCTGCCAGATCAGGGTCAGCCAGCTGTGAAAGTCCTGTCATTGGTGTGTATTTGTTCCACTGGATGTCACTTTGCATCTACACTTATACCTGCATGCTTGTGCGTTATCATTTAAAGTAGTGTACTTCACCGCCATCTGCACGCTCATTTCTATCACCACTGTTTCATTTCTACAAAACGCGTACAGACTTTCCGATCAGATTTGGCGTCTTGTTTTGTTGTGTTTTTGTGTGTTTGCTGATCAGTGGGTTTCCTTTCAGTAGCAGTCAGACACAGATAAATACTTCTACAGAGATTGAGAAGAGAAATGGCAAGAATGCAAATGAGAGCATGATTGCTCACCACAGCACCTCTTCATACTTTGAGCTGCTTTGAGCTGAATGGTAATCTTTAATCCAATATTTTTTTCCAGGGCATGCATCGACTTTTGTTTGGCACTATTTTACTGTCAAAGTAATTCTCCCTGAGCAGCTAGACCAAACATTGTGCTTCAGTGTCACAGAGTGCATGGGTCTCGGCTTCCTGTGTCCTCGCCTGCCTCAGCGCATTAGTCCCGTGGTCCCTGAGGAGGAGGTGCCTCCTCGTGGAAGTCTCAACATGGCCCTCGTTTCTCATTGACACATGTCGGCCTGTGTTATCTCTGTGGTCTCAGTGAGACGGGGCGAGACGGAGACGGAGACGGAGAGCGGGAGCAGCGGCACGGCACGCCAGCCCACATCTCTGCTCCGCTAATGGGCAGGAGTTAAATAGGGAAAAGCTGTGACCTGCATCATCTGATTATGCATGTGGAGAGTGTGTATTATGGGAGGGAGGGATGGGCAAAGTTTTTTCTGAATATAATTAGAGCTTGATTAGTGTTGAGATAAGCTTAGCCTTTCAAATGACCCAATTACTGCATGCAAAGAGGGTAGAGGTTATTTTTTGCGTCTACTCCCTCAGTGTCTCTGCCTTTCCATCTCTGTCCCATACACACACACACACACACACACACACACACACACACACACTCACTCAGACATGTATGTGGTCACTGTTATCAGAGAGCAGAGTGTGTGTATATTTTAATAGGCCAGTATGCTGTGTGCAGAACAGATGTCACTACGCCAACCCAGGGACTGAGGGGGCCGCAGCAGAGAATGAGACTACTGAGAGTGTCAGGCAGTGGAAAATAGACCACACAGGACTGGCGCTAATTATAAGATACCTAGATACCCGGAAAAATAGCTTTCAAGCAGGCCGTCTTGGATTTGTAAAACAGCCGAGGTACCACTTAAAGTGCCTCATGATAATGAACATTGATTTTTCTTTCAACTTTAAGCACTTTGCTTCCCTGCTGGGCAAAGGTAGACAACACTGCTGTGCTGGAGATCCTGAGGTTAAAGAGTCTGCAGTCTCTTATTATAATACAAAATGAAAAGGACTGAAACAGGTGGATCTGCATGTTCCTGCACATTAATAATGGCCATTTGCTACCACGGCAAGTTTTTAGGCTCCTCTCTGACAGCAGACCATAAAGTGCAGTCTTCTGTGATACATTCATTCGTCCATCAAAGTTACCACTCTGCCATTCATTTGAAACAGCAACAAAATAAAAAGAGAAGAAGAAACACTACATGACATTTTTTTCAGTAAAAATTAGACAAAATCAATCTCACTGAAATCGTAACTCATAATAAAAAAATAATTAGAGTAATTAATAAGTTGTCAAAATTGTTGCCAGCTGATTCCTGTTGACTGATTGATACAAACATTATTAAATATATTAAATGAGGAAACAGACACCTGTAGGACTTGAGATTAGATTGCACAAAGAAGACACAGAAAAAATGTAGAAACTCTCAGAGGTTAGTGTAAACTCTGGATTGCACTATTTTTTGTTTTAAAGCCAAATCCCAGAGGCATTACAACCAAACTGCTCTGCAAACAGGCAGACAGGACCAAGGATCAAGACAGGATAAAGCTACTATCACATTTACTGCTGAGCTTTGTTTGAATTCTTTTGTTTGGGGTCACAGAAGTGAGACTTTAAATGAAAGAAAGTTTCAAGACTTCAAAATAGTAATTCCTAGGTCACGGTGAATCAGTGGTGCAGAGCCAGCTGTATTGACCTGATTTGTCTCCAATATGAAGATGGATGTAATGGTTATGTACTATATTACATGAGTGGGGAGGATTATATAGTGCAGAGATATTTCAGCTGTGTCTTTGAGGCAATGACGCCATTTAAATCTCTCATTAACTCTGCCAGAGATTTATCACCATTTGAATGAGCAACAGCTAAATGATCTTTGGGATTATGCTAAGCTAAATCAACCACCAACAAGAGAGGAGCAGCATCTATATCGAGTGTGTGAGCTTTCTGGTCGTCCCTCCTGCACCCGTGTCGCTCGTATTTCTCTCTCCTTCCACCCTCTGCTTGGCTCTGGCTTTTGATTTCTTTCCTGGTTAAATTCTGACACCACGGCTTAATTAGGGTTAATTGTGTGTGTCTGTGTGTGGGTGTGGGCGCGTGTGTGCGACCTGCGCGCTCATGTGTACGTGTGCGCACCTGCACGCGCACGAGAATACAAGCGTTTCAGTGTGACTAAATGTCTTCTCTCTGCAAGTGAGTATGCCAGTGCGTTATGTGTAATCAATTTGCAAGTGTTTATCTGACTCACCTCACAGGTCACAGAATGAGGTGGCAATTCAGCGGAAGTCGCAGCTGTGTTTTGTGCGGAGCAGACAGACATTTAAACACGCACCTATATATTGGTCCACGCTTCACAGTAGATCCCTGTCGTCCTTTTTTTAGCTACAGCCTCACTCGCTCTGCTCCTTCTCCCTCCCACATCACCATGCTGCGCCTCTCTCCCCTTGCCTCTACTTTCATGTTTTAAGAGCTCCTCATTCTCTTTGAGTATGATTTTGCCCATTCCTCCCCTCTCTGGCTCACCTCCTCCTTCTCCCTCCTTCACTTACATCGCCTGTTACTTTCTCCATGTGTTTTTTTCCCAGACTGAGTGGCGGGTGTCTCCACCAAACGACAGGTTGTAGTTGAGGAGCAGTTGTGACTGTGGCCTGACAAGCAGCATGTGTATGTGCCTGTCTGTGTGTGTGTGTGTATGTTTTTGTCTTTTTCTGTGTGTCGTCGTGAGGGATGTGTGGAGGAATGGCGGAGAGACAGAGGAGGGAGACGGCGCTTGTAATTGAACCCTGGCTGTGCGTGATGAAGCTTTCAGCAAATAACTAACCCGCAAAGCTAAGATGAGAATTTAGACAAACAACCAGCGGGAATCGGACGCAGACACAGTGAGAGGAAGAGAGAGGAAGAGAGAGAGAGAAAGAGAGTTTTGATTAAAAAGGCATCAGTTGCTGAAAAAGACAATTACATGAAAGAGAAAAAGCCTTGCATGTATACCAGCTCAGAGGACAAAAGGACATCATCACCCGTGTAATTATGATCCAATCAAGCTGAAATGTAAATAGCAAAACTATGACAGTGCTCCGTCTCCTTGTTCCAAAGACAAGACCGATGATGATATGACACCAGTTTTCACAGTAGGATACAACTGTTTCCAGCACATTTGCTGTATCATCAGACAGACATGTCCTGTACATCATTGATTAGCTGTAATTAGTAATTAATGACATCGTCACCTTTACAAGGTAAAGGATTTGTGCCATCAAAGCTGTGCTTCACTCAGAAAGTCAGTCAGAGAAGCGAGTTAGCTGAGCTTTTTTAACATTAGCACCGATTCCCACTAGACTTGACTTCTGGTTCAGGTTATAGCAACACCTGCTGAGTCATCGGCAGCTCTCACACTCTCACTGTTGTGTGTCCTGCATTAGAGAGAGGAGAGGGTGCAGCAAGTATTAGCAGTCTCTCTTTCACACGTACAGTTCGGATACAGCCACACAGCCAGACTGAAAACTCACAGTGGTAGCCTACTGTGGGTTCACTCTGTAACACCACATGTTAGTCCAGTGGTCATGCAGAGTCACTAACATACAG
Organism: Trachurus japonicus; assembly: GCF_045865225.1. Lineage (NCBI taxonomy): Eukaryota > Metazoa > Chordata > Actinopteri > Carangiformes > Carangidae > Trachurus > Trachurus japonicus. The sequence continues at coordinate 26,037,655 of NC_140920.1, read as the reverse complement.
TGTTCACAGGTGACTGAGAGCAAAACACAAGAACAAACAGACACAGCCCCACAGCTGGTTCACTGCCTCTGTTGTCTAGTGACACGATGAACTATTTGTAGCACTGCCTTCAGATATTCAACCAGTCAGATTAAATCACCGTCATCATTAGTTGAGAACACTAAATGTAGGGGTGATATCATGGCAGAAACACAAATAAAACTGTTACGTAAGGAGGATATAGTACTGTATGGGTTAGGTGAAGTTCTTCCTGGTTTCAACATGGAAAGAAATGGTTTTCCCAGTTTGTAGTGGAGTGACTGCACAGAGACCTGACCTGTGACCTCTGACCCCTCACCATAAACTGTAACCATATTATAAATCCAAAGTCAGGGTCCAAAGTCTTGTTAGAAGTTTTCCCAGATAGAGGAGTGGAGGCTGTGGATTATTTGGGGCGTTTCATATTTAGCATCATTGTTTAGGTCTTCAATTCATATTAGGTGGGCAGTACAGGAAGTGATTCTCTCCTTTTTGGCTTTTTTCATGGTAATCATATTTACAAATAGAAGATGAAGATGAAGCAGCAGTCCAGCTGCACCTGGATGGTAAAACAAATCTCTAAAATGAGCTTTTAAACGTTACACCAGAGAAGCACGCAAGGCACAAATCACCAGAACGGAAACAAACCCTGATTCATTTTCCTTTTAAACGACAGTAGGCTACACGGGGAAACTTGTCATGAAGAATCATCAGCGAAACAGATTTTTATGTACCTTGACGCTTCTAACTGGGAGTTGTTACAAGTTTGAGGTTTGGCTTAATGCCAGCTTGATGCTTCTGCTAATTGCTGATTTGCAATTAGTTATCTATTTATGTATTCCAGGCTTCGCTAGAGCTGTGGAGCTGAAGGCGGTCAAAAATCTGCAGGAGTGAATTCAAAAGGATGTGCTGACTGAGTGAAGATGTTTGAAAACATATTTTTAACATTTGAAAACAAGGTATCAAGGTCTTTTTTTTTCTTTTTCAGTTGATCTTGGGTTGGAGGTTTTCCCCCTTGCTGCTGCTGAAAACAATACACAATACACAAAACACAAAATCTAAATGCGTATAGACTATTTTGTAGCCTCACTATCAAAAACAGATCAAAAGTATCTGAACAGAGATAATTCCAGATTCTACGTGGCAAATGATAAACAAGTGAAACGTCGAACAAGTGAATACTGGTGGGAGATTTACTGCCCCCAGTGCCAGAGCCGTATGGTCAGCAGCTTTTCCATCCACTATCATGACTTCCATCTCAGTCTGAAAACTTTAACCACCCACAGTTTGTCTGCAGGTAGAGCTGCACAATTCTTAGATGGACTCAAACACACACCCACAGACATTCTGGTTTTCATACACTTGTATGTTGTACAATGCATAGCAGCAGTACAGTATAGAGGACATAATTGGAAATAATAAAGGTGCAAAGGGGATGAAGAAGCAAGTCATAAAGTGATGATGAGGAAAATACGGAAAGAAAGAAAAAAAAGAAAGAAAGACTGCAGGGGTAAACAGAAGGCAACGAGGAAACAGAAGCAATTGGAAATGCAAACTAACACTAGAAGCAATATCACAAGTACGTGTCAAGCAGACTTGTACTGAAGAGTGTTTGAAGGTAAAATAAATTAATGGGACCAGTGGGAACACACCACTGTTGAGTTTAGCACTGTTAACTCACACTAACTGAGAACACACACTTCTGTGATCTGTGATTCATCTAAGGTTTGAACAAATAAAACTGTGACAAAGCCTCTTTATTTAGAGTTTACTTTACCCACACACAAAGACTGGAGGATACAAAAGAGCTGAGTGTTGCTGTCAAGACAACTTTTACAATAAAATCTACAAGTTTAAAAGCATAAAGTTAAACTTAGAAAGGTTAAGATGAGCAATTAAGTGATTCTCATGGATTCGCACATAGACACACATACAGTACAAATTTAAATAACAGCAGCAGCTTTACAGCTAATTAACAGCCACAGCAGGCGGGGCAGAGAGGATAAAGCTGTGGAGGCAGGAAAATGTAAACGTTGGATAGAAAAGGAAGCATGAAGCAGAGGGCAACACAGATAGACGGATAACGCAGAGGAGGAATGAATAGATACACATAGATAAAATCATTTCTGATAACCCAGGGGACTGAATGCACACTGCATGTTACAGCTTAGCAACAACGGTTGTGCAATCAAGCCTATAGGAGGCCTGAAGGGAAAAAAAACACACAAAGACACAGATAAAAGTTAAATGAAGAGGAGGGGTGAAGAAAGAGAAAAGGGTTACCAAGGTGATGGCATCTTCGCCGTATGCATCAATAATAAATGTGACTTGATCGCTGTTTAATATGAATTATTCAACCCTCGTCCAACCCAACACAAGACCATCGGTACTAACACGTGTCGCATGGACAAACGGTTTAAACTCAGATACCTTCAAGCTCAAGAGAAACATGGAGAAAATGAATCATTTCCATTTGATGTGACAGTTTAGATGGTTCACCAAATACAGCTGCAAAGACCGATGGCAGTGGCAGGTAAACAACATTCACAGTGTTGATGTTTGTTTGTCCAACAACTGCTGGTCGAGGATTTAAGGTTGTATTTTTAAAATTCTGAAAACAGCACAATGCACATTAAGATTTGATTTTGATCATTTTGATAAAATTATGATTAAAAAGAGTATTATAATTTTTAATTGTCTAAAGAAGAACTAATCAAGTAAAACTAAAAGTCAATGTTTACCAGGCTCATCATCTTAGTTCTGCATTTTAGTGCAAAACCTCGCGAATGTTTGTGTGCTGGAGTAAACAGTTGAAAGTCATTTATTTAGCACTTGTTTGTAAATTCAGGGCATCAATAAGTACTAATGCTGTAGGGAACATGAATATCTGTGCCAAATTTAAATATATGTACTAAAGCAAAATCTCATGTCAGAGTCTGTGGTGGTTGTTGGTTAAACTTGAATCTAACAGATGCTCCCAACAGACCGTTTCACATCATGTTTACAGTATAAAAAATGTTTTTGTTTCAAATGACACACTCATGATAGTTTTTCATATGATTCACAATTAAACCATTGAACTTAAAAAATGATTTTCATTCACATTCAAATTTGAAAATGTTACAAAATTATGAAATCACAGTGAAAAACCTTTAAAAGGATTGTAGAGAGTGGATTTGTTGTTGCACCACAGGACAGCAGATGGACGGCCATGTTGGCAGCAGCTGTAGGTTTTTTGTTTTTGTTTTGTTTTTTGTATTGAAAGGCCAGCCGTGTCAAATATAACAGACACTGCTCTTACAATATGTCGGAGATAAAATGGCACGCACGGAGACTCACAATCCTGACTCGTACACACAAACACACGCAGTAAGATACCTGTGCATACGTGGTTACACAAGGGTTCAGAGCTATAGGGCCACGTGTGTCACACAGGATAATACCTCTGTGTCCTCTACCGACATCCCAGAACATGTTGTTCTTTACAGAGCAGCGGTGTCATGGTCAACCTGACATCTGTCCATCACATCTGTCCATGTTTATGACGCGCGCACACACAGGGTTGGACACATGATGTTCATACTGTTATACCTCTTTCTCTCTCTCTCTCTTTCTCTCTGACTCTCCCTCTGTTCTGAAATTACTCCTTGGATCAGCATGTCTCTCCACTCTCATCGGTTCTTCCTTTACCCCCACTTTTCCCCCCCAACCCCATAATACATCAAACACCAGAATGATCCAAGGCAAGGAAGAAAAAAAAATCAAATAACCAAGAGTGAGATGAGCGGGATCTGAAAACAAAAAGTAATATCCACTTCACAGGCATGCAGCAGATGATTCCCTCTTCATCCTCCACCTTCTCTCCCTCCCTCCCTCCATCCCTCTCTCTGCGTTTCCCTTATTGTGGGAATGTATCACAGGTGTGGTGCGTGTTCACTTGTAAGCAGGAGAAACATCGATTTTCTGTCGCCTTTAGAGGATAAGCGGAGGATATAACACTGCACGGTGCGTGATACGATGTTGTGTGTGTGTGTGTGTGCGCGCTGTATCGTTCAGATTGGTTCAAGGAAGACATGAATAACAATGTGCGTACCTCTGTGACAATCATACTTTCCACAATGAAAAAAAACAACAAAAAACACATGAGACCGCACACACTCTGCTCCAACAACTGTTTGTGTACCTGAGTAGTGTTGTTTTCTTGTTGTTTTTTTGTGCGTCTGCTACGGTGATGGGAACCTCCAGGTTTTAGGGTTTTCAAGGTTTTTGCAAAACGTGTAAAAATGATCCCCTGAGTTTAGATTTCAGGTGTTGGTACCACTTAAGATGAAGATAACAGTGGAAGTGAAGGTTAAGGCCAAACGGTTTAGGGATGATTGAAAAATATGTAGGCGCATGAAACAATGTGTGAATGTTTGTGTACGTACGTGTGTGTGTGTTTGTGAGAGAATCCTCTCAGCGTTATAATTTGTCTGCACTGAACCATGCCTATTGTTGTCCTTGTAAACTGAGAGCAATGAGTGTTTCATTCAAGATGGTTTTGATAACCGAAGCTTTGCTGTATGAATTCAATTAATCCTGCTCCTCTCTCTCTCTCTCTTCCTCTCTTCCTCTCTGTGCCTTTCCCTCCGTGTGTGTGTCTGCTCTCCTGTCTCAGGTTATGGCGGGGTGGAGTTACTGCTGGTGCTGTGTGGCCTAGATCTCTCTCTGCCTTGCCCTCGCCACTGCATCTGCTACACTTCACCGAGCACCGTCTCCTGCCAGGCCCACAACTTCCATGCCGTGCCCGAGGGCATCCCGGCCCAGAGCGAGCGCGTCTTTCTGCAGAACAACAAGATCCAGCGGCTGCTCCGTGGCCACTTCTCGCCCACCACCACCATGTTGTGGCTTTACTCCAACAACATCTCCTACATACAGCCGTCCACCTTCCACGGCTTCGACCGCCTGGAGGAGCTGGACCTCGGGGACAACCGCCACTTGAAGGCCATAGCCTCAGACACCTTCCTGGGCCTGGGCCGGCTCCACGCCCTGCACCTGTACCACTGTGGCCTGATCAGCCTGCCTCCGGGGATCTTTGCAGGCCTCAATAATCTGCAGTATCTCTACCTACAGGTACATGGATAACAGCTGCCTTTTATCTCTATTGTATAGCGCATCTGCAGCCACAATCGCATTATGGTGTAATCTGTCCATCAGCTTGGCTCAGCACTTACTATCTATGAACTGAACACTGATCAAATGCTAGCTGTTATCCTGAGTGCAGGGAAAATACCACAAAGCCTCCCACACAGTGAGGAGCCCACAGTGGAGCCTCTGTGGTCAATCACTGGAGGAAAACAACACAAACTGAGACACAGGATTGACTATATGATTTCAATCACACAGGGGGTTTATGAGGAGAAAGGATTTTCCTATATGGATCTCTCATGCATATTATTGATGGGGAAATGGATCAGTAATAACACTGAGTGGGTTAAAGGTTGCAGCTGCAGTGATCTTTTGTTATTTACAACAACGTGTCACTAGAGGACTGAAAATCATTGGCCCCATTGTTCCAACACTATACCATACAGTATGTATATGTAGTATAGCGCTGGCCCTGGCCCTGAGGTGGTGAGCCTGTTTGGCTCTGCTCACCACATCCTCAGGCTTTTGCACTGTCTTCATCAAAAAATAATCTCAGCTTTGAATTCCAGCTATTTCTTGTCCTTGACATGCTTCGTGAATGTATTCTGTGTACGAAGGCAAAACTATTCTTTGTGTTGTATAATGTATAACATTGTTATTTCATCGGTTACTTTTGTGATGCCAGAAATGAGCTAAAAGTCAAACAAAAGCATAATGTTGCCAACATCAATGTGTGAACAGTGTTTCTTCAGAAAATCAATACATCACAATACAACCAGTTAATCATCACTATGTTTCCTCCCTCCCCTCCATCCTGACAGGACAACCAGTTGGAGTTCCTGGAGGATGACCTGTTCATCGACCTGCTGAACCTCAGTCATCTCTTCCTGCACGGTAATCGCCTGTGGAGCCTTCGCCAGAACACGTTCCGTGGTCTGGGGGTCTTGGACCGTCTGCTTCTCCACCAGAACCGAATCCAGTGGGTTGACCGCCAGGCGTTCCACGACCTGCGGCGCCTCACCACCCTGTACCTGTTCAATAACTCGCTGACTGAGCTGTCTGGTTCCAGTCTGACTCTGCTGCCGGCCCTGGAGTACCTGCGTCTTAATGACAACCCCTGGGAGTGCGACTGTAAAGCCCTGTCGCTCTGGGATTGGCTGCGGAGGTTCAGAGGCTCCACCTCCACTCTGATGTGTGTTTCGCCACCAGAACTGTCAGGAAAGGATCTGAAAACAGTGAAGAAGGAGGAGCTGCCCAGCTGCTTGTCAGGGGAAGGGGGTCATGCACATGGAGCCCCGGGCGGGGATCTGGATCATGGAGAGTCTTTGAACCACCTAAACCGTCATAGAAACCATCACAACCACCACCAGCGGACATACTTGGACCACGGGGACCAATACAGCTTGCCTTCGCCCTCACCGCTGCCACGGCCGCCTAAAGGAGGCCGCAGAAACTGTACCCGCCGGGGCCGCAAGGCAAAAGGGGGACTCAATGAGGTGCAGATACTGAGGGAGGGGGCTGAGAAAGACTATGCTCCAGATGATGGTAAATATGACCTGTCTGCAACTGGAAGGAGGAAGAACAAGTGCACGCCCAGAACTTCTGTGGGCCCTCCCAGCGGGGTCCAGAGAGCTAACAATAGAGCACGATCACACCTTGCAGATTCTACGTTGTGTTTCTCATCAGCCCTGCTGCTGTCGCTCATCTCTGTGATCCTACGCTGAGAGTGGAACTGGACACTTTTGTGCCGGTGATGCAACTCTCTGATTCATTCTCCTGAAACACCCTGCCCTGGCTCTTTAAATAAGGCATGTGTGCATAACTGTGTGTGTACATGACTGTGTATAAAGAACATTATCAAATATCTACTGTCAAAGTATCCCTGAGGTATTAAGGCAGGGATCCTTACGACTCATAATCAAACCATGGAAGTCAGGGAAAAACGATTTAGCCCGTTGCTTTGATGATGTCACGAAGGGAAACAACAGGAAAACTTTGCGTTTGTCTCCGTGGCACCGATTGCTTCAACAAATTTATGTACCTATAAAAAACTGTACAGCCACACTAAATAACAAGCCAATGAATCTCTCAGTTAATAACGAGAACATCACACAACAAGGATTAAAACAGTTCGAGGATCAGTCTCTGTGCTTAGCCCTTGTGACACAATAGTACTCTCTCTGTGAACCCTCCGTCTGTCACTCACACTGAGACAAAGACACACTCATTCACAACTGTCGCACTTCACACTCAGCAGCACCTTAAGATTCAGAAACAAAATACTGCAGGTCAGTGTGGCAGTTCAATGTGTCGTTGTGAAGAGTTCCAGCAGTGAAAACGATTATTAGTATACTGTACGTCTACTTGTAGAGTGGTTTTACTTCATGTTTCACGGCAGGGTTAACCCACTTAATGCAACATCTGTATTCTCTGGAGTTGTGAGACACCTATATAAAACGTCTTCAAATTATTCATAGTAAAAAAAAAGGTGTCCTTCGTCCTTGCCCTTACATCCCATCAATTTAAAAGCCATTCAGAACTAACCAATCATATGAGCCAACTTGTCACAGTCGGTGTGAATGAATGAGTGGGTGAACAAGTGAAGACTTCTGTGTTACTCTCTGTGTGAGTGCATCCACTAAAGAAACCACTAAAGCCATGCGGGTAGAGTGGAGCTAGATAGAGTGCCTAATGAGAGCCAGTGGCCAATGAGGACAAACTGTGGCGGTGAGAGACAGTCTGGTTCACTCTTCGACCTCATTGGCTACAAAACAGAGGCCCCAACGAGCCTGACAGGTCAACTTCTGCAGGCCGTGGACGAGCTGAGGCTGGCTCACCAAACTTCTGATTCCCAGATATTGTTATGCACTTTCCTCTCTGATGCTTGTGGAGGTTAATGGAAAAAAAATGTTACCCTTCAAAAAGAGATGACTCAATCCAAATAGTGACAGGAGGGTTTCACATGCTGGAAGAAAAGGCCCTACAATCAGGGAAGAGTACTGATGACCACCACAACACTGCAATATTTCTCCTGCAACAGTCTAATCAATTGCTGAAACTGGAAAACAGATGCAGTTCAGAATCTGTGATGATCATCATCACAGGGCGAAGGGACTGAAAAACTGCTACAGAACTTCTGTCTTTGTCCTCCCCTGTGTGTTTATTAGTGCGCTCCAAAACAGATGGACTTGACAATCTGTAAGCCCTTGATTGGAGAGATGGATTTTAATGCTGCTACGTCTGAGGACAGCGGATCCTGGAGTGCTTTGTGCGTCTCTGGATTCTTCAGTACTTTAGAAAAAATAAAAGACAAAGACAAAGAGGACTGTGGGAAATGGCGCCTGGATCCATGAACTGGAGAGGTTCAAGCACACACACCCCTAACAAAGTCTGATCACCTTCACAGCCTTGCTGTCCCACTGAAAACTTCTCACCCTGCCAGTCCAGGGCTTTCAGACCCCAGAGTACCTGGGACGCCGTCCAGACCTGAAGTCCCTCACCCAAAGTTTCAGCTGTTTGATTACATGTACAGATACATACGGGCCGTCCGGGTACCTCAACCAGCCAGTAATGCTAAAAGTCTCTTTATTTCCTCTCAAATTATGAAGTTATACATTCTATTTTACAAGGAGCTACCCAAGTATGCAAAAGATGACCGTGCTAAAAAGTTTAAATCATGACATGCTGACAAAAAAAAGCACAAAGACGTATTTGTTTGGTTTGCTGGCAACCTAAAAAAAAAAAAAAAAACCTGATGTGGATGGGAATCAGGAGCTGGGGCTTGTGTGCGTTTCCTGCTGAGGCCCACCTTCTCCTGGGGACGAACAGAAGCCTGAACCGACGTGATTCTCCTGACATGTAGGATTAGAGACCCCTACTGGTGAACTTGTTTGTGCTGCTGTGAACCCAGAGGTGATGTAAATTGTGTCCGTTTATTCTTGTGAGAATGACTTTTTTTGTAAAAAGAAAAAATCAAAAAAGTAAAAAAACAAAAAACAAACTGACTCTCTGTTGTGTCTCAGTAGTTCCCTAAGTAAATAAAAAGGGAGCTAGAGGCTGGAAGTTTATTTTTTATTTAAAATGATTATTATCATTATTTTTTCCATTCTATCTTTTTTGTTTTGTTGACTCATTGAAGATAAAGGGTACACTGCACTGCCTGTCTCCTGCTCCTCCTTTCTTTTCCATCCTCGTATTCATTCCTCTGTATTTCCCTCCCTCCCGGTTTGTCTGCTTATTCTCCTCCTCACTCTATGTCCCCCCCTCCTCCCCCGTTGTTCCCCCTCTCCTATCTCCTTATTCTTTTCCTCTTCTCTCTTCCTTTGTGCAAGACAAAATGTTTTGTATGTGGTTATCAAGCAATGCCAGACTCAAAAGCTGTTTATAAATAACATTAAATGGAAAGTGTCCTCAAATGGCTGAAGTGGCCTGCGTTTGTTTGCTTCTCTTTAGTTAGTGCATAGGCACATCTGTATATGTGTTGTATGTGTACGTGGCTAATAGATAGACCTCCACAACGAGCCCTGAGGCCGACTGATAAGGCAATGAACCAAAGGAGAAACTGTCCAAAAGTAAAACAGGTAATGGAATAAGTGTGTGCACTCATCTACTGTAGAGAGAAACATACCCACATTTAACCAGGATATATTTTGGCCTCCTTCATGTCCTAGTTTCACTCATACACTCAGCAGCATCATATAAAATATGCATCAGAATGACTGTAAGCACGCAAGCACACACACGCACGGCGCACGCACAACACAAATACACACCTGTCGAGCTGTATTAACCGTGATGGCATGAGGGAGGCGTCTTATGTCAGGTCAAGGTGAGGTCAAACAGAGAGCGAGGATGTGCCACGTCTACTTTGATTGTTTGCACAGAGTTCATATGTGTTTGTCCGTGGCACTGAATTGTTCCAGGCCTTTGTGTACTATACGTGCGTGTCCATCGGTGTACACAGTACGCCCACTGTCACGGCAGATCCTGCCTGACAGCCCGCTAGGGCAACGGGGAGAGGTGTGCCTCTGAGAGACAGTATCACTGCTCCGTTTGTAAAACAAAGCTGACAATTGGGAGAGCGAGGGGGAGAAAGGGGAATGAGCAGCAGAAGGATTTAAAGGCAGCGGGGCGGAGGTATCTGCGAAAGAAATCCATGAAGGAGTTATCAGTACCAAGCAGACCAGCAGACAGCACACTATGGGTGACCGCAGCATCTGCTACCAGTTCAGTCAATCACATGTGTCCTGAACGAAGCCTGGGCTGCACTTTAAATGTGTTCATCCATCTATGGACACCAAGATCAGAATTTAAATGAGAGCACAGAGCTTCTGTATCGACAAGTTCACTGAGATTTATGAAACATGAATCTGCTTCTAAAACAGAAGTCACATCAGTGAAGACACATTAATTATGAAGGGACTTAAAATAAAGGTATGTATGCATAAAGAAAGACCAGAGAGACTGAGGGAGGAGGAGGATAGAGGCAAACAAAGGAGCAAAGTTACGAAGAAAGAAGGAAGATAAAGAAAAGAAGATTAAAGATGCCATCAAAAAAGAGAAGGATGAAGCTAAGGAGGATCTCATTAAAGAAAAACAGGGGAATGGAGGATGAAAGAGAGCAGAGAGGTAGTAAATAGCAAAGGGAGAAAGGTCAGAGCAAAGAAATAAAGAATGTCAGAAATGTGACAGATACAAGGAAAACATTAAGGACAAAGAGAATAAGAAAGTATTGAGGAGGGACAGCACAAAAAAGGGAAAAGAAAAGAAGGGCGGTAAGAAGGAAAGGAACAATAAATGATAGAAAGGAAGAGGGATTAGTGCAATCCAAGAAAAGAGAGAGAGTTTAGGTAAAGGATAAAATCAAGAAGGAAATGAAAGCAAAAGAGAGACTGTATAAAGATGGCGTTAAGGTCAATCACAGTGAAGCAATAAGTTAAAGAAGCCAAAAGGAACTGAGGGAAAAAGTAAAGTAGTGTGGAAGAGTTGTACTGGAGAGAGAGAGAGAGAGAGGCACAGTGAAAGAGAGAAATCATCCATAGAGACGCATGTATGCAGGCTTTATGATCAAACAGAAGCACAGCTCATCCACTAGTTCAGTCCCTAAGCTGAGGATCTGAAATGGCCGCATGTGAATATTTATATATGCTATGTTCCTTCCAAAGGCAAAGAGGCCAGGCAAAATTGATTTCTCTGTGTGAATCCCTGTAGAGTTGAAACTCAGCAAAAGACAGAGAAGAGCAGGGGAGAGTGAAAAAGAAAGAAATAAAGCAGCACCAGAATGAACAGTCAGAGATTTTGTGAAACGAGCGGAAAACTAAGAAATGGGAGAAACCTTCAGTGGAATGCAAATGCATGATGTTTCCACCAAATTGATGCATACACCATTTGTCTTGCAGAATGCAGGCAGAATATTCCCTCTGCGTGATTTGATTTTCCTTCCCATCACCATCCAAGCGCGTGGCATCTCTCTCGCACCAGTTCACATGTCTTACAGTAGCTCCCTGTAAGCACTGTTTAACACCAGCCGCCTCTCTGCTGCCATAACTCCATCAGGCTACATTACACTCATTATAGGCAGATATCTGATTCTAATTAGGAAAAAGGTCAAAGTGTGGAACTGTAATGGAGCCAGTGAGGACATGAAGCTACCAGCCCTGCTCCATCGGGCTTGATCCGTCAGAAAAACATAATGTCCGCCTGTTTCAAGTCTGAGAACATTCACCTTTCCTGCTGTTTTTACTCTGTCCGAGCCTAAACTCAACATATTGTGCACTCTTTGGCCACAGATATATTTTCAATCTTCCAGCAGCAGAGTCTTCTGAGAAATGACACATTTGAATGCAGCTGATGTCTTCATCATCTGTTGTGTGTGCGCGGTGAATCGAGCGTGTGCCAGTGTGTTTTCATCAGCGTTAGAGTGTTGCGTCATCATCCTGGATTAAATAGGTGAACTCTCTGTATCTGCACTGTAACACACGGGCCTGTGTTGTCTCAACAATAACAATATTTGTGTTTCTAACTACATATTTAATGCCCTGTGCCCTCAACCAAACAATCTCGAAACAGATGTCTAGATTAATTCAAACACATCTAACAGTGACAGTTGTCAGGCATTACTGTCACTGTGCTAGTTTCCCTCTGAGAGCTGATTAACACTGACAAACCCTGACTGAGCAGGGGTGGTGCTTGTTTATTTGTGGGTGGATTTGTATTTGTGGGTGTGATATAATACATCTTATGAAAGTGAAACAAAGAAAGCAATGTATTTTGGACCAAATATGTTTAGAGTATAGTCACACTAGTGACTGTGAAACTGTGTTTAAACATACTGTAAGTATTTATGTACTGTATGAAATATGATGAAATTATCTGAAATTATCAACAGAATATGAAGAAATATGGCTTTTTGTACTTGTCGCAAGTAGAAATAACAGTTTTCTGTTTTATCCTTGTGTGCAAGGATTAATGAAAAGGAGTCAGTGATTCTTCCAGCCTCAGATCAGGCAGGCAGCTCCATGGCTGAGAGGTCACGACTGTAAATGCCCAGTCACCTTTAGTGTGGAGTCAGTAGCAGAGCTCTGCCTGGGGACCTGCGGCTGTGCTCTGGCTCACAGGGAGCAACAATCCAGCAGCTGGGAGCTGAAGCATGAAATGCTTTAAAGGTGATCAGTAAAATCTTAAAAAAATAAAAATAAAAAAAAACTGTTCTAAAACTGACTACAAATCAGAGATAGGATTGTGTCTTCAAGAATTAGTTCAAAGCCAAGCAGCCGTGTTTTGTACGAGACATCCACTGTCATATATGACAGGATGAAGAAGTAGTGCTGCCCACAGGGCAAGAAACCACATTCACCAACAAAGAAAAGAAGTGATGGAAACTGAAGGAAACAAGAGCTAATGTGGGAATCTCTTTCCTCCACTGGAGACGGTAAGTGAGTAAAGTTTGATCCTGAACTGTCTACACTGGTGAGTAAATGACAGGTTAATGCCCACACTGACAAAACTACAGCACAATGCTGCTGTCTAGTCAGTATTATTTAATATATCAACTATCTCACTTTAGTGTGTTTGCATGGTAATTATTGTAATTAGCACTCAGCAGTAAATGCACAGGTTGATGGGTCATTTATGAATCCCTATTCATAAATGTCTTCACCATCTAAAAAAAAAACAAAACAAAACAACTGTCAGGCCTTTCACTCAGAACCTCATGTTGGCACACGGGAAAACCCAGGGAACAGATCCTTGAGTCTGGACCAGAGTGGTTGACAGTCCGACAAACTGATGGAAGAACACGCGATCAATCAATGCCATGTGACACCATGTACTCTAAGCCCCTCCCATTAAAACGCCTCCACTGAGAAGTATGAAAAAATACTTTCTGGATTTTTTCCCCTCCTTTTCCTTTGGAGGAAAAAAAAGAAGAAGTTAGGAACATCATCCAGAGCTCGCACACTAATGGGCTCCTATCTATTATTTCTGAGTGCTCTGCTGTGCTGGTGGTTTGAAACCATTCCAGGAGGAGACAGTGTCTCACTTTTAGTCCTTCACCTGCCATCTACCTGCTGTCCCAACTTATTTCATACACTATAAATCTTTCTATATTATTAATTATTTGTTGCTTTCTCTTTTTATCCTTTGAGATGTTAAAGTTCTCCCACTTCGCTGATAAAAAAATAAAAAAATAAATAATAATAATAATAATAATAATCAACATGTCTTGAATTTTGATCTTGTCACAACATCCCAACTTGTGAACTCACACTCCCGTCAAATGATTGTACATGTCCTGTGTAATGAATGTAGAAGGAGTTTAGGTTGGGTAAGGTCGGCTGCTAGCTTCACTACTCAGTCAGACTGAGAGGAGGGATGCCTCTTATAGACTGGCTCCATGACGACAGGTCACCAGGATCACAAAGCAGCACCCGCCACTATAATCTATCCATTTATGAACCTGTAAATTGGACTAATCTTATCAATTTTCACAATCACAGTCCTACTGGACTGGTATGATAGCTAGATGAATGTTTTAGCTATGGTGGCTATGGCCTATTTATCTCATTTTAGATGGAAGACTTCCTTGGTTTTGAAAAGAGCTGACTGATCACACAGACTTTCAAAAAGTTCCAAGTTGAATGAAATGATATTAAGAAAGGCATCCATGAGGTTGTACAGCTCTGAACAATACTGTAGGTAAATTATTAATTGGAGCAAACATGAACACATATGGGTGTCAAACATTTTGCACACTTAACATTTTCAGCTCACACCGACAGAACTGACATTTGACGTCTTCACTCTGATCCCCTCTCTTTCTACAATCTAACACAAAGCTCAGCTCAGCAGAGAAGCCACAGTTATTCTGAACTTCCTCCGAAACCACATAACAGTAGATACGGAGCCCGACAACAGATATTATGCTGAAGCCATGTGGCTAATCCCTAAAAGAGCACCTCCAACCAGTGCAGGCAAGATAATATTCAGCGCACTGATATGGAGAGATCTGAATCCAGAAATTCAGCTGATATGCAGCAGCAGGCTAAAACACAGTCCCTGTACAGACAGTAATTATTCACCTACCATAAGCATATTAGAAAATCAAACATTCATGGCCTGCCTCAGACTTTGATAAGCAGTAGTTGATCATCAGCAGAGAGAAACAAGCTTAACAGAGACAATAAGTGCAGCCATAGCAACAGCATCAACCGTAGAAGAAGAATAGTCAAGATAACTCAAGCATTACCACTTGGAAATCACCAGTATGAAAAACTCGTACAACGCCATGCAGGCAAACATAAACCACATGAAACCAGGAATAAGAGCAGCCACATCAACAAGGTTAATCATATTGACAAATAACACACACTGACAACAAATAAGCAGATATTACCCAAACAAGCAGATAACATGAGCATAAGTAAACATTTTTGAGATGGGAAGACAAACATAATGATATTTTTTACAGTGCTCTGTTGGACAAACTAATGGTCACACCATTTACCTCAAAGTCATCTTTCATATTTCTGGAATGTAATTTCATGTTACTTGCCAACACATACAATTGCCAAATAAACAAATAAATAGACTGCATTTGTTTAGCCACACAAACAAACCACTTGCTTGGAGAAACATCAACATGTAAAGGCCAGGATCAAACTGCCAACCTTTCCATTAGCAGATGACATGCTCTAGGTGTGGAGTCACAGTTATGTGTAATTAGTTGAAATTGCTGGATAACATCAGTCCGAGTCTACATGTTACAGCTTTCGGACAAAAACAAAACAGCCAGCAGTACTGGCAGCCACATCACCAAGCTCACAAGCACAGACTGAGCTGATCCCCTGACACCAAGTCATGACATGCATGTAAGTACGCTGGGTACTTACCATTGTAAAGTGATGCAGTGACCCCGCAGTATCTCAGCAGAAAGCAAACTGTTGAAGCCAGAGACAGGACAGGAACCTGAGCCATCTTGATGCTGATAGCGGATAAGACCAGTGTCCAACAAGGAGGGTCAGAGCAGCAGAGGGTGGTCCCACTCAGGATATTTCTCTCCACAGCAGCATCCTGGAACAACACGATCAGACTGTTGGAAGGTGACCCTCTTTAGAAAATCTAACAACAGCAGTAAGAGGCATGGATGAATTACTGAAAGGCCCTAAAACAGGTAAAAGCCCAAAGAGGCAGGGGGGCTCCTGGTCCTGATCCTGTGTGTGGGGACTGTCATTTCAACAAAAAGAAATATGGCAGATGTGTTTGGTCAAAATGTCTCCACTACAACACACTGTGCTTCCCTTTTCATCTTCATTCGTCTTTGTCAGTTGGCATTTACATGTAGCCTATAGGCACATTACTGCTTAGGAGTGCGTTTACACATACTACTATATATGCACAATTTAGTAAAAATATACGTACACTGACTGTATGGGTGAAACTAAAGTCTTATACACACTTGGTTTAACCTTAAATATCTGAATCTATGAAATATTAATATTGACATGTTCCTTCTAGCCCACTGGAGGCAGTGACATAAGGTATAACGCGTTTTTGTTTGTTTGTTGGCCTTGCTGTAAAATCCTCACCTTAAGTGTGTAATCCATCCATCCATTCAGTCTATTTTAATTTCTTTAAATTAATTAGTTATGGCCTATTAAGGATGGGAATATGCCAGGAATAGCTGATAAATGTTAAATGAGCATCAAATACATTGATGTTATGTAATGTTTCACGTTGTTTAACACAAGCTTATTAACAAATGCAGTCAAGTCATCTGTCTGTAATACAAGTGAAATGTTCACTCTCTTGTAGCTCATTCTGTAATATTGTGACACATTTAATAATTGTATGACATTCTTTCCAGGGAAAAAGCTTAAACCTCAACATATTGAGTTAAAATAACACATTCGCCTCAAATGTAGTCTCATAGTAGTATAAAGATACATCTCCAGTTTTCTCCAACAGAAAAGCAGGGGAACTTATTTTGATGCTGGCTGACATCCAAAGTGAAGAAACTACTGCTACAATCCCACTAGTAGTGATCTTGTATGTATTAGCTGACTATGCAGCTCACAAGTTAATTGAAAATAATGTGATCGGATTTGTTCTTTCTGTAGACTGTTCAGTACTACCTAAACTAAAAGTAGGACTAAAGCATATTTACAACATCTTCATCACACTGTGAACAGCAGACAGGGGGTAATAATCATTTGGCTGCAAAAGGCAAATGCACCATATGGCCGACAACAATACATAACTCTACCCGTCTTCAGGTTATGAATGATTATGAATCTGTGATCAGCAGACACATGGCGATGTTGAGTTTTCAGTCTTCATACCGAGAGGTTCAGTACTGCACCAGAGCGCCGTGATCATTTCTGTGATAAACTCTACAGATGTTACTACCGTTGTGCTGTTGTCTGATACATGGACAGTGTCGGAGCAGTAGTGATTTTGAGCCAATTAATTCTCCAAACAAAGACAAACGCATCATTTTAGTATTTGTAAATTATATGGACAAATTTGATGATATTCGACGTCAGACAGTAATATACTGTACATATCTGGTGCAAAATGTGTGTAGTGTTATAGCATGAGAAGTTTGTGTTTGTGTGTGCATTGTGTTGTTGAGGAGAAAATGGAGCAGTCCTCAGGAGTAGTGGCTGATATTCTCAGGAATGCTCTCAGTCTGTTTCCCCTATTAATTAAATCCCAAGCATTTGGAAAATTAAAACTACGTAAGGGAGAGAGAGGGAACAATGGCTTAAGTGCACCTGGCTTGCTTCGTCAGCTTAGTGTATGTGTGTGTATGTGTGTGAGAGAGAGAGGAGAGGGGGGAAAGAGAGAGAGCTGGACTCAGGAAATAAAGGAGAAACAAAAGAGCTTCTTGTCATTCTTGTCCTGATCTCCTCTCTTCATAACCTCACCCTGTTTATCTGACTTCTTTTGCAGATTCCCTGATCCATCATGGTTTAATCTGTTTTTATGAGGCTGCCTAAGCCTTGTGTGTCCCAGACACGTTAAAGTTGTGTGTGTGTGTGAGCGTGTGTGTGTGTGTGTGTGTGTGTGTGTGTAGCAGAGGTCGGTTTATGACTGAGAACTCACTGTGTTTATTTGGTTATTGTCATTCCAAGTCATAAGACTACTCAGCAGGGCCTTAGAGACGGCCGATGCAGCATTCATGAAAATCCTCAAGGCAGGAATACGACTGACAACATGTTGCCATGACAGTGTTATTGATAAATCCTGTGCAGGGATGGTTGCCACGGTATTTATCATCATTACAGATAAGATTTTTGTCGGTGGGCAGCTTATAATTTAGGAGCTGGTCGCTGTAAGCAGGCACAACAAAATCATCAGAGGCATCATTAAAACCACTCATGGCTCCAATACACACGTGCTGTATGTATGTATGTGTGTCTTTCAGGAGACACACAATGTTTCCTGATTATGCAACACCTGCATTCATCAAAGCCATTTCTCTTCTTTTATCCCTTTATTCAACTTCCACTGAGATGAAATCCTGTTGGGGGGGGGGG
Source organism: Trachurus japonicus (assembly GCF_045865225.1). Taxonomy (NCBI): domain Eukaryota; kingdom Metazoa; phylum Chordata; class Actinopteri; order Carangiformes; family Carangidae; genus Trachurus; species Trachurus japonicus. The sequence continues at coordinate 26,019,473 of NC_140920.1, read as the reverse complement.
TCTTACTAAGGGGAGGGGGGCATAAAACAGTGTTAGAATAGATCAGAGAGAACAGAGAATACTGGATCTATTTCAGGTGCACATACAAGTATTTAACACGTGAGCTTTGACTCAGGTGTCAGGTGAAGTTAGTTCTTAAAAAACTGAGTTGAAATCAGCTGATCAGTGATCAGCTTGGATTATTTCAGGCCCAGGAGAAGCAAATTTAAGCCCTTAAACGTCATTATAAACCTAAAGAAGAATGTGCATAGAATTAAGCAAATATTATATTTCAGAGACTAAAAAAAAATGTCTTGTGTTTGACTATGCAGCATAAAAAGTGGAAACTTACTGGACAACTTCAGTCACCACATGGCACCAAGTAGCAGGATCACATACATGGTATAGCAGCTGACACATATTTGGGTACTCAAAGACCACAACAGAATGAGCTGAGCTGATGTTCAGTGGGAGGTTTTTCCAGAGGAGCCTGAACTGCAACGGCTCAGAAACCGATGGAGGAACTGGTGAGAAGGTCCAGGGGCAGTTGGTGGGCAGGTGGTACAGACACAGTAAAAGCCCCTCACTGCTCATGTATAGAAACCCAAGATTGTGAGTCGCTTTATGTTAGTGACTTGCCTCTCTGTGGTCAATTTGTGTTTGTTTATGGTCGTTTTGAGTCCCAGTATGGTCAGTTTGTGTCTCTTTATGGTCAGTGCGTGTCTTTCAACAGTCACAGTCACTTCATACGGGACTCTCAGTTTGGGTAAGTAATGCAGCAGTAATGTGAGAACTAACACTAACAGTGAGTGGTACGGCTTGTTGTCAGAGACGTTTCCTGCCCCTGGGTGCTGGGTGAAGTGAATCATTGTCACAAATTAGATCCATTTTGACTGAGTGATTCTTCATGGGTCTTGTTGGTTTAGAAAAAGTCACTCCAGGATAATAGTTCATAGTAAATCTGACTTTTTATTTGGCAAATCATTCGAGTTTTTATAATGAAGCTGAACTTGAATTCAACCTGAGTTCAAACAGGCAGCAGGCGCTGCAGGAGACCCCTTGTAGTTTAAGCTCTCTGTGTTCCTGCTCCTAAAATACAGACTGTGCTGTTTATGTGAGTCTGAGTGTGCCTCATGCCGCTGCTGCTGTCATAACACACCTATACTTTCTGCATATGGGACCTATAGTAATAACATGTTGATGAACAGTAGACACCACCCTATATTATTTTTCATTGTTTTGTTTTCTTTCTTTTTTATAGTTGGCTTGGTTACGATCTCCAGGTTCACTTGACATCTTCATTGTGCAAAAACACCCATAATATTTCAGTATAGGTCAGCTTTAGGTGCCTGTGTAACATCTCACAGTCACTTTAGGCAGCCTAGTGAGCCTGTTGTGTGACACACAGAAGGTCTCCCATGTCATTCAGCAGACCCACACAACCTGTCATGCATAGACACATTATGCTGATGTGTTTCTGTATCCAGGTGAGAATAAACAATGTAAAGATGTGTTCAAGTACCACAGATGTGTAATTAAAGGGATACAGTACTTTACCCAAAATCAATAATTCACCAATTTTCTTCTCACCGTCATGTCAAGGAAGGGTTTGGAGAACTTTCAGAGTCATCAAAACGCTTTTGGAGTTCCAGGGGGGGTCCGGCTGGGAACGGGTTTACATATAATGGCAGCGGACAGAGCTCACTTTTGAATCGCCTTAAACACACACTATGAAACATCCAGATACCTCCATACTGCTCTTCTATACTGACCCAAGTTTTATCCAACGGTTTACAACGACGAATGAACATCTTGCAGCAAATCACAAACATCAACAGCCACTGGGAGCTACTACAACAACAAGACTAAAAACAGAGATCAAATTATTTTTTTCCGAACAACTTTTTCATGTGGCAGCTTCAGGACACTTGGGTCAGTAGGACGAGCAGTATGGAGGTATCTGGATGTTTCATAGTGTGTGTTTTGGACGATTCAAAAGTGAACTCTATCCACCGTCATTATATGAAAATCCGTTGCCAAACTCCAAAAGCTTTTTGATGACTCCGAAAGTTCTCCAAACCCTTCCTTGGCATGACGGTGAGTAGATGATTGGTGAATTATCGATTTTGGGTGAAGTATCCCTTTAATGTACGAGTAGTGAATTGTGAGTAATTCGAAAGTGATGTATATCAGAGTTTGCAGGTGAAAGTGAAGTACACCTTGTGTAACAGTGCTTGACCTTGCTAAAGGGGAAATCAGTAGTAGAACATCTGTAGCCTGCTATACGTGTGTTGGAACGTTATACAGTATGAGTGTGTTTTGAGGGTTATATGTAGCAGTGTATATTTTGTGTTAGGTGCATGTGAATGAGGTGCAGGAGGAGGTACATGTCATTCAGCAGGCAGACATTTGAAGAGAAGGAATTATTTTCACTTATGCACATCTGGAAGTCCCTTTTATCCACGTGAGCAACACATTGTTTGCAAAGGACCGTCTGAATTCTTGAGAATGAATTCTGCAGAAATGGAGGGAAACTACCCATACGTTGCTGCTCCATGAAACACACTGGGAAGCTATGAATTGCTTATAGGCCTACTCTGCTACAAACCCCACTGAAAAAAAGTGATTCGACATTCATTGTCACTCACTGTTTCTCTCTAAAGCTTTTCTGAGCTCCCCGTCCAGGCCATGAATATCTGAAGAAAAGTGATGGAATTGAATTTTTTTTTTCTCTCTCTTTTTTTTACTGGACAGAAAAGCTGTCAGCAGATTATGTGGGAGGACAGAGAGTTGACAAGATTTGTCAGTTTTCAATCTCACCCTCCCTTCCCCTCCTGCTCTCACACAAACGCGCACACGCTCACACACAGGGAGAGCGCTTCACCCTCACGAGCTCCCACCAAATAAATAAGAAAGGCACAAAGAAGGACGTAAGGATAAACATGCTGATTTACATGTATTACACTCGATTTGCCTCTTTCTCTGCTCATTATCCCGGCCTTATGTGAAGCTTTTCCTCGCCTCTATCAAACCCTCGCTACCTCTCATTTTCTCCATCATACTGTCTAGTTTTGTCTCACTCACCCACTCTCTAACTCTGTCGCTTCTCCTTATGTCTCACATCTCAGCACCCCTCCCCAATAGACACGCGCACACACACACACACACACTCCCTCCCTCCCCTCCCCACCCCCCCCCCCATCCTGCCAGATGCCTATGATTCACATCTTAAGTGTTTATACCTCCTGCTGTTCCTCGTTTCCTCCCACCATCGTACTCTTACCTCATCCGTACGTTTCTTCTCTTTTAGCCCCCACCCTCCCCCGTCAACCCCACTCCATTCCCTTCTCCACCTCCTCCTCCCACCATTTCTTCCCTCCTCCAGTGCCTCTTTAGATAACTGTCTTCGCTGCTGACACTTTCATCATTGTAAGACCAATAGAGACGGAGGAGGGCGCGACACCCATCCATGTCACTCTTTCACTCCCCCTTCATCCCTCTGTGCCGATTCCTCCCATCTTTTCTTCTGCAGCAGCTTTTCTGAGATCCATCTCTTCTTCCATCCTTGTCAATCACCTCCTCCCTTCTCTGGTGCTCTCTGAGACTTTTTCCTCTATTCTGCTGTGACAAGGTCGATCCACTGTTGTTCCTAAATAGTTCCTATAGGTTGTACATGTCTCTGTGGCAGCTCCATCCGCCAGCATAGAGCTATGTAATAACATGAAGGATTTTCAGCAGGAGTGATGCAGTTGCATGCTCTGCTGTAATCTTCCAGCATGGTCTCATCTTCCTTCATGTTGTTTGGTTTTTTGGACAAAATCCATAACTCAACATAAACACAGACTGGAGACTCAACAGGAAAGGACAGGATGAAGCCGTCCTGTATGATTTGTGATTTGTTTTTGTACTCCAACCTGTCTTGTGAAGCTTAAAAACTCCACTGATTCATTACCTCTGCGGGGACACTTGAACAGATGTTGAGTGTACTGCTGGGCTGCATATTTGTGCACTTATATGTGCACACCGTTTCACCTGCACCTGCCTTCTTGCCCCTTGCAACAGAGCAGTAAGGAGGTGTAGAAATATTCCCTAATGAAATGAGACACCATTAGTGAACTGTCATACATCACTGTCTGAATCATAATGCATTGATATCAGACACAGTAAAAAGCTTAACTAATTCCCTGCTGCTGGACTTTTGTTAAACTGTGGAAATCATGAAAATATGTAACAATACTTGAATGTGGTGCAAATCAGTAACTATGATGACGTAACGTTAGTGAACGGACAAACAGCAGACAAGCTATTTTTTGAGAATGGGGTTGTAACAAAATGGTAGTCAGAATTCTAAAACCCTCATTAGGCTAATGACTGTATTGCTCTCGTTCATGTGTGTCTTTGGTTGCAGCCATCTTGCTGGGGAAGCCAGTGTATTCTCGGAAATTTGTCGTACCCCTAATAGTCTTAAAAGGTGTTTGTTTGAAGGACAGTGTTACGCTCCACATCAGCCCTATCACCTCATCTAAATGAGAATCAGGATATACTGATGTGGATGCACAAAGTGGAGGGGTGGTGCTACAGGACAGGAGGCTAGGGGAAGAAATGGGATTTGGGCTTGAAAATAAAAGAACATTTTATAGGCCTTTATTGCAATTTCATGATATATGAATATCATTGTGTTGTCTAAGTGGTTTCGATTATTCTTCGTTTTGATGGAATAATGTTAACTTGTCTACATTGGGTGAAATCAGTCTATTTCTGTCATTTCCACACTGGTGAAGACACTGCAAGTAGAAGGTCAGAATTCTACTCCATTATGTCCAGATAAATGGCTTTTAAAAGACATTTCCTCCTTTCTCTGCTGAGGATTGTCTGAGAAATGTTTCTTTTCAGTGTAAAAATAGTTGTTCTCAGTAAACGTCATTGTTGTTTAAGCTTCTCAGCCTGATGAAATATCTGGCCTCACTGCAGGCAACATATTACAGCATCCAATAACCACATCCAACTTCACTCCAGTCACTTCATGCTATGTGACCGCGTGGCTGTTTCAAATTTTAAAAGAGAGCTCACAGAAACATTTTCTTTTCATACAATTTCCCACAATTCACACTGAGTTCAAGCTTAAGTCACACACACACACACACACACACACGTAGACAAATACACACTTGGGTGACTCAGACAATGTGCTCTGGTGATACCAGATGGGGGGGGGGGGGGGGTCTTACAGCAGACAAATACAGCTGGCTATGCTTGTACACTCCACTAAACCATTCTGCAAACACACAATAGTGCTCAACAAAACACAAAGACACCCACAAATGTTCACATGCATGTGAAGATGATCTCTAGGCTCCGAATTGTGTAAAAAAAAATCCTTGAGTCATGATGAGTTATGCAATGCCATTCAGTAGAATTAAAACAATTTTCAGAAAATATGTTCTGGGTTTAAATGAACAACATCGTCCCATTTAGCCCCTTTTACTGTTTTATGACTTTGCCACATTATTTTCATCTAATTACCAACTACAAGATCATTTTATACGCTGAAATTCTAATAATGTTGATCTGATGAGTGTCCAGACTGTTCCCATATGGTGCCTGCTGAACCAGACGCATGTTTTCTATCATCCTCTATCCGTCTATCTGTCCATCAGGCCTCCAGTGTTTTTCCAGATCAGCATTTTCAACACTAATAAAGATTCCTCTATGGCATAAAGGGACAACTGACAGCAAACTGACCCAAGCCCTCAGTTTTTCTCTCACATAACAAAACACTGTCCATTAGAAAGTCCAGATGAAGCATGCTGCGTGAAGTGAGGCTCCATCTGGCTCCGTCCACAGTCCTCATTATTTCTGGCTGCCCAGTGGCCCAGCACCACACAGGCAGCTATTTACTGATGACAGCTAACTTACTCCACAGGCCGGGGAACTTTAGCTCATGTTTTCCCTTTGGACCTCTGGGTAGCACACACTAACACACAGACACACACATATACATATAAGCATGCCTCCCAGGTATTACTCTTTAGGTTATACACACATACATGGGCACACACATCATCTCTGGTGAATTGTCCCAGACAGATAGTTCTGCTACCTCATAAATGCTAACCTACATTGAATGTGTGTCCTAGTTCTGCCCAGTGCGCTGCATAACCTTTCCATATTACAAAGAGAGGGAGAGAGAGAGAGACTAATGAGATGAGTCCCCTATAAGCTAGTTTTCCCCTCACGTCTCACCCAAAGGAAGTCTGTGTGTTGCAATACTTTATTAAGGATCATGCCAAAAATACTAACACTAGTTAGTTGAGAGACAAAAAGCACCTGAACTGTGGCTTTGCTGGACTGCACATAGAGGATAGAGATGTTTCATCACAGATTAAAACTGATCACAGATCAACTTGTCCTGTTGGAAGGAAGAGTCACCACAAATCAACACAAGTGGACTCAAACCATGCCAGCAACATAAATGCCGACCCTCCACCCTCCTCCTTCACAGTATAACAGAGCCACCAGATCCCCTCGCTGCTGGAGTTAAGTATTCAGGCATGTGCCATTTTCTTGATGTACGTCATACATGCACTAACCCACTGGTCAAGAACTTGGTGAAAGACGGCTCATCTGACCATAATAATAATAATAATAGTCCTTTCCCATGTCTCTGAAGAAATGTGTCTAAACAAGTTTTCACACAGCTGAACTCTAAAACGTGTTTTTCGCCTTTGTAATGAAGGGTTAAAGCACTGCAACCCGACTTCAGCGTCCCTCTCTATGTAGCTGTCAGCGGACTGCTCCTCTTGACAGTGTGATCACATCCTGCACCGACACTCCCGGTCACCTGAGGAAGAGTTACTCTCTGTTTTTCCTCACATGTTGCACTTGGCATCACATGAGCATCACAGTCATGTGTACCACTGTTGTCTTTACCATAGATCTAAATGCAGATGTCACAGTCAGAGTTTCCTAGGATGGGACTTGTCAGACGTTGTTTGCCATCTACAGTGGCCAATAGAATTGAATGTGTCAACGTACAGGCTCGCTTGTACAGGCTATATTTGAGCTTAGAGATGAAGTTAGCAGTTATGCTAGCTATAGGGGAAGAAACACATCAGAACAATCACAGACACACTATCAGCACATTCTCACAAACAAGCTTGTCACAGCATTGAGGCTGAGACAGTGGGAGAGCGTAATTTCGAGAAACAGTTTCCATTGGTGCAAAACTTGGAACGCCCTCAAATGCAGGATGAGTTTGAAATCATTTTACAGGAAGAGAGAATACATAGATGTGTATGTAAAATACTCAGATAACTGTTTGACACAAATTTGGTAAATACCAAGAGATATATGGACAATTAACATGAGGATATAGGATTAAAGCTGGAAAAATTCATTTTTCAATTTCATGAGGCCTTTAAGTGTGACATTCAGCTGTGAGGAAGCCTCTGCATTCATTATATTTCTCCACTCATTTATTCAGAGCTTTCCCTTTAATTCGGCAGTATGTCTCAGCAGTATTTTCAAAAAGCTGTCCATGCTTTTATCTTTGACGACTATAACAGACAAAGGTCAATAAGACAGCAGATCTGGACAGGCGCAGTGGGAGTCATCACCAACACCAGCTCTCCAAATAAAAGAGTCGATTTTAAAATTCATTTTGATCTGCTGCTACATTATGAACTCGGACTTTCCGGCCCTCTCAGGACGTCAGGTTTGCTTTCTGTCCCCAGGGACAAAGATAAATGTGGAGAAACAGTGTTCAGTGTCTATGACCAACAGATTTAGAACAAACTCCAAGAAAACTTGAAGAGTTCTCCAACTCGTAGTCCCTTCACATTGAGATTTAAAACTTTTCATTTGCCACGACACTTTATTAACATGAAGATGGGACTATTCTTTCATGTACTGTAACTGCAGTCTAATTTTTATTCTACTGTTCAATCTGTTTTATCCTGATGTAGATTATTTTGATTTTTTTATTTTATTTAATCATATTTTTATGTCTCTTTAAATCACCCTGCATTTATTTTATATTTGCCTAAATGACTTTTTTGTCTCGTATGAAAAGGTGACGGTGAAGAGTAAAGCTTTTGTTTTTATCCGTTTATTCTGTTTCGAGTAGCTCAAATGAATTTCCTTTTGGATAACGAAGGGTTTACTCTGTATGAATTACATTTATTTCAGTCTAGGTTTTCACAGAACAAACAACAGGGTGAGAGACCAGCTATGAAAACGTGGATGTGTGAGTTATGTGTTGTGGAGGTGTTGAAGGAGCACGAGGACAGGACGATGATGCAGAGTTGATGTCAGCTGTAGGAGCGCGTGGCAGTGGGTGAACCAGATGAACTGACAAGCCTCTATACCGTCAGCCAGTTGCTTGCTGCCGGGCTTGACAAGGACAATGACCTCTGGACAATGGGACAGACATCACACTGCGCTACATACTGTAGTGCCAGGTTAAGTCTCTGTAGATCCTCGTGGATCTGGGCGTGAACTTAAACCAAAGGAACAGTCACAAGGGAAAACCACTGTAGTTACACAGCTACCATCTTCTGTGCTCCTGACATGGAAGGAGGTATGATGATAGAAAACTGTGTAAACCTTAATTGATTGTATCAGCACATCGATCTCATGGGAGAACTTGAACTGGGTTGATCATTAACAAGCACTTAAAGCAGCTAAAGGTAGGGTTGGAGATTCTGGGAAAACGGTTCTAGCAGGCCACATTTTGAAAACATACTTAAGTCAAAAGTGCCAGCCCCTTTCTCACATTACCAGAGCTACACTGCCACCCGTCAGACTGGAGTGTGGGTGAAGACTCTGATCGCACACGTGAGAGGAGGGAGAGGGACAGCAGCTTGATGGGCGTAGATAGAACTAGACATGAAGGCATCTGATTGGTTTTTGCTTTTCGGAGCGAAAAGCATTGATTGGTCAGAGTCTTGTCAGTCCTGCAGCTGCCACAGAGGTCTGATTATTTTTGTTCCTTTTTCTGAATACTGTACATAATGTATTGACTACTCTCAGGATAGAAGGACCATTTGACCCAGTATAACTAAAAGTGTTTCCAAACATGATTACCAACCATAATTTAATGAAAAATGGAAATGTATCCAATCTGAACCTGGCTCTGACAGCTTTCATGTTCATATTTTGAAATGTATTTACCAATACTTCACTGCACAAATCTAAGCTTTTGTCTGAATACTTTAAGAAAAAATGAGCATATTTTCTGAAGTACACAGACAACCGCTGCAGGTAATGTTACACACTAAATATATGCTTTCATCATAGAGCTCTCAACCTTAAGTTGAACTGTCACACAACACTGAATAACTCACCACTAAGCTTGACTCTTCATCATCACCTCAGGTTGAGCAAAAACACCCAAAGGTTTCACAAGAATCAGAATAAGGTGATGATTGATTGGTCGGTGCCTTGTGTTATGAATAGCTACTGTTTCCACTTGAGTCATCAGTTAGCCACTAGCAAGAAAAGGAAGCATTTTCACTAGGGATGTCACGATTGATAGATGTTCTTGGTGCGATTGTCAGAGAAATAATGACGGTATTACAATTATCACGATTATTATTCATTTATTAATTTCACAACACTACGAATGTACACAAAATATTTGAAGTACCTATTAATAAATGACCAATTATTAATCCCCCAGGGGAAATGTTTGAAATATTCACGTCATGTTTAAGTTTAGGTGATGATGCATATTAGACTTATTTCCTCCTTTGCCTGCTACTTTTTCAGGGCATGTTTTACAGGCTGGTGAGTCGTCGTCAACTTAATACGTTTGTTAGGAGGGAATAAGTCTTCCTCTGCCAAACTTTTCCACTCAGGCATGTCTGTGTTCTGCAACTCGCACAGAATGAAAACAAAGTTACACAAGTTAATTTTGTTTTCGTTTCGTGCGTGTTGCACTGATCTGCCTCGATGGTTCCAACATAATCTTTTTTGGAAAGTGACGGTATTTGGGAACCTTTACGATTAATTAATTGTGGCGTTCAATACCGCGATTAATTGTGAAAACAAGTAATCGTGACATCCCTAATTTTCACAGAAGTAAATTTAACTTGTCATAACTCTGTTAGTACTATAGCTACCACCATCAGCCACTGTCCAAAGCAACAACCACAAAATTACCAATTTAAAGTCTCACTGCTACAATAAAGGCAAAGAGAAACACTTGGTTATATTGTTTCACTCTTGTTTTACCTTAATCGCTCTCTGTCCTTTGACAGCTGTGCACTTTTTTTTTTTGCTGACTTTCAACAGTTACTTGGGCTGATAGCTACCAGGGAAAACAAAAACAACTGTGCTCTTCCTGTTTTGGTTGCACAGTGGCAGATGCACGTCCTTTGTGCTGTAAATCAAGGCTTCATTTTCCCAGGAGATTTCATACTCAGTGCAAAGTCAAAGAATGATACGTTAAAGAAAAAAAATATCTGCCACTTTAAAATCATGAATTGGTTCATCTTAGATTTCAGTTATTATTCTAGTCCTGTGCAGGCAGTTACAGACGAGCGCTTTAACTTTTACACATCAGTAAAACTTAACAGTTGACAGATGTCTCATGTATAAATACAAAATTATGGAATTGTGAAGCAGTTTCACTGCAGCACTGTAACACTTAACTCTGACTGCCATTACACTTCTGCTGCAGCTCTCACTTTCTTTCTCTCTCTCTCTTACAAACACACACTTAGCAGAAGGAGGAGTGTCACTGATTGAATCAGCCCACTCACAACATGTTGCCTTCTGAGTCAGTGCCTTGGAAACATAGCAAAATCATAAATTAGACTATCATTTAATAGCCACACTGAGCAATCATTACCTTGCACTGTGTGAGCCTGCTCCTGAATCTAGCAAACAACATAGGCCTACAGCATGTACAGTGTGTACAGTGTTTCCTTTAGCTCTCTCTCGCTCTCATGTCTCAGATCTGTGGGCTTAGGGATTGAAGAGAGGCACAATATCAATCCAATAAGTCGGTGTTCCCCTGAACACCCTCACTACAAGACTATCTGTAATGAAATATGTTATTATTCCTCTGTGAAACACCTCTTTCAGTTTGCTTTCCACAGTACGATAACTTTGCTTCCAATTATGTCCGCGCTCCAGAAACACACAGTGAGAAGGGGGGCTCTTTGTGTTAAAGTAATCTACTGTGACTCTTGAATGGGCGCAAAAGAGATCAGCTTCATTTTTTCAAAAAAAAAAAGACAGACTGAGCAAGAAATCCTTTTTTTATTTTAATGAAAACTTCTCATGAATGATCTCAACATTTCATTAGTTTCTAAGTGAAATGGAATGCCTGATTAAGCCCAACTCATTAGCAGAAGGTGCAGGATAAATGGGAAGGCAAAGAAGTGAGGAGAGAGCGGCTCTAATTAGACTGAAGACAAAACGACCAGAGAGGATCTCTGTTGTGTTCTAACAAAGAGGGCTACATTTAAAAAGAAGGGGAAAAGATACTCTCTTTAGGAGATTAAGAAGCGTGGTACTATTAAAGGGTAAATGCCTCCAATAAAAACCCTGAAATCTTTTTTTACGGATGAATTCTTTTCAGTAGAAAAATAAACAAGAATTTGCCCTAAATCGAGTTTGTAAGAGTTAAAGTGAAACGTCTGATAAATGATTGAGGAACATTTCGGTCACAATGTTCATGTCGAGACTAGACTGCAGCTACAGAGCTGACTGTTGTATTTGAGTGAATGAGGCCAGCATGTTCATACTGACCACCTGCTGAGCCAACCCATGGACATACATAATGGCAGGATGTATAGAGCATGTGGGTGTTACGTGACCTCCATAACCGCCCGAGGCTCCATTCTTGATGCTGTGTGAAAAGCTCACAATCACTGAAAAGTGTTTTCTCAGAGCAGATCACAGTCCTACAGCATGTTAGAATAAACACAGAGTGCAAAAATAAATTGTGTTCAAACCAATTGTGTTGACAGAAAATAGTGCCTTTCAGCTGACTCATCACACCCCATTCATGTCCAGTTGTGTGTGACTCATGTCTTGTAAGAGTTACACAAGGAAAAACTGATGCAACTTTCAGTCTCATGTGTTGCAGTTTTTACTTACAAGAAACCTAAACCCGAAAGAATGAAAAGCTACAAGAGCCTGGAGTCTAGGGAGGATTACACCGCTGTTTTTCTACACTTTATATAAACTGACAGCACATTTTAAGAGTGATGACCAAGGAGTGCAGTTTTATAAAGCATCAACACATCAACAAAGAGCAAAGAGGCCACAGTCTAACATGGTGGTGGAGTTGAGAAGCTTACACGTTAGGTCGTCCTCATGGTTAAGAGATTTTTGTTGCTAATAACTCTCATTCTCTCTCTCTTTGTCCTTGATTCTTGTCTCTTCTGAGACAGTCGGCTATTAAATAGTTTATAGATTCTTTTTTTAAAAAGGACCCTGAACAATGAAACGATTCACACCATCGTCTGTCTGGACATTACAATGATGTCCAATCAACACGCCATCACGAGACATGCACTAAATGAGGATTATGTAGGTGTAATCTACTTTTACAGGCTACAGACATTTCATGGAATTTAGGATTAAGCCTGGAAAATAATAGACAATGGATAGATGTTTTAAAGCCACATCCCTGAAATGTATCACAGAAATAGCATTTGTACTTTGTGTTCAAGCAAATAACCACATTGTTGGCTATTGCTGCTTCAAAAAGTCATCGTAAAATGGAGCTGGGTGGAGAAGAGTGATTGTAAGCCAGGGTGTAGCACAGGAAAATCACAGTGGACAAGAGTCTGTCCAAATGGGCATTCTGAAGTTTATAGTTGGTTTCAGTGCTCAGAGCATCTAATCATCAGCCAGAAAAATCAGAGTTTGCTCAGCAAAGTTGTTTACCTCCACCATCCAGCCAAGCTGGAGGAAAAATGGTCACAATATTCTGTTCCATGATAACAGAGCTGGACAACGACCACAAGAATCTGTGCAGGACATTGTGATGCCACTGTGACATTTTATATCCAAATGGTCAGCTTCACTGTGACCTTGACCTTTGATCCTCATCCACCAAAACCTGATCAGCTCATCGTCACAGTTCATGAGTCAGAGTGAACATTTGTAACAAGTGTGAGTGTGACAGCCTGTGATGCTGATCCATGAAAGTTAAGCATTGGACAAATGTTATCTGTTCTTAATCTTTGAAGTCCTTCTGAGTGATTTAATTTTTTAAAAAGCCACCAGGACATACAGAGGTTTGTGTAGTAAAAACTAAAAGGTGCTCTGTTGAGTTCAATACAAACAGCTTTCATAATGTTCAACAGAAACATTTTATATGCATCTGTGTTTCCTTACCAACTGATTTTATGCCTTGTGTGCAACTCTAAACTCATATTTGACACATGGCTCTTCCTGACTCCTTTACCGACTCATCGATACCTTTTTCACTGCATTAAGGCTGAATATGCATCTCTGTAACATGCCACTATGACATTAGGCCACAGTGCGTTCTCGTGTATGACACAAACAATTTGGGGAACTGTTCCTAAAACCACTGGTCAACAGCGCTGTTAGTGGTGGAAAAGGTCCAGTGTAATTTAGCCTTTAGTTGCCTCTTCCTAAAAAAGGATACTCGGAGTGTCCTCCAACTAAGCTGCTTTTTTCATCTTCTGACAATACTGGGACAGTCAGGGTGGAGGGGCACGCATCAATTTTTACAGAGAACAAAGAAGAGAAGTAGGGAGTGCAGAGAGAAGGAGACATTTGTACCGTGACAAGACACGTCCCATCTGTCTTTTTCTTCTCTGTACTGTGCTGGGTGCTGCAGTATCTAGTGGAGACCGTCTCTAATAACACGTCGGTTGTGTCTGTTGCAGGAGAGCTGCAGCCGTATCTGTACCAACACACAACATGGAGTCTAAGGTTCATTTCCCAACAGGGACGTTTAAAACAAGGTGTCGCTGCACTCACACACAGATTTTAGATTTTACAGTTTATGAGAAATGGTGATATGTTTTTGATTGGGGCTATTATTGTTATTCCACTGTCTGTTTCAGTGTTTTTCATCGTTTCCTGTGTGTTTGTGTGAGAAGGAGGCTCAAGGCTGCGACGGTAAGGAAGACAGTAAATGAGGTGAAATCATCGCAGCGTGTTAAGAGTGTGATTGATTGGTGGATGGATTTGGTGTGTCTGCTCACATGCTTCATGTGGGTGAGGATAACGGTCACGACAAACAGAGTCTTTGAGCGAAGTTGATGTAATAGCAGAGGGAAGGAAAGATCATTTTTACACATTAACTCTATTCTGACAGCCTTTACTCTCCAATCCCCCATTTAATATAAGCTACCCCCCCCTTAAAATGTAATTTAATACAAGGTTGTAAAATTCGCAGCAATCACTACCACCACCCGAGGTTGTGTGTCTAGGAATGAGGTCTGCAGCATTGTTGCTTGCACCTCCTGCACTGATAATCTGGTTAAATGACTGAGCTTCAGACATGTGCTGCATCTGTGATTAGCCACGTCCCTGTGGGAGACAGATTTAACCACATTGTTTTATTCCAAGTCAGATACCAGGTTTCAAAAGCGCAACAGACATGTTCAATTATGTCGGCCTTCTCTAATTTTTCTTATTAACTCTGCTTGAACTGAAAGATTTAAAGGCTGTGTGAAAGTTTAATTCATGTACGCACAGAGAAGATCCTCCCAATAACATTTCACTGATATACCTGAGATGATTCCACGCAGACAGAAGAAAGAGTCTCGACAACCTCTAGTACACGCTGCGCACTCAATGTGTAGCTTCTCACAGGGGCGTAATTACGTTTGTGGTGTAAACTGGGTAATTAGCCGTGTCTCCACTTAGCTCTCAGCCGGAGTCGTGGAGAGGAGCGAGCACTGCAGCAGACAGAAACATCACCGCATCTGCTGACTACGATTCCATAGCAGGATAATGAAATCCCTGCTCAAATCATTACAGAACGCATGCTAGCACAGTGACAACCATCCATATGCTTAATGTACAGTCATCATCTCCCCTTCTCCTTTCATGTCGAGCCCTCGCTCCTGAAGTGGCCTCCTGAGAGAACAAATGCTCGTGTGTCTACACCCACAGGTCTGTGAAGATTGACAGTGTCCTGGTATTTCAATTTTCACACTTTAGACTCTTTTTAGACAATATCCACAGCTGAGTCATTTCATCATGTTGATCCAATTATTGGCAGCTATCACACACACAGAGATGCCTCTCAGTACCAATCTGAATGCTGATGAAGAGAGACCATGATATGTGGTGTGAATAAAGCGAATAAAGACATGAGGCATGCACAGCCTTGACCATTAGATGTGAACTCAGTTTGAGTACCACTTCAGTTTTCTTCTCCTTGTTACAACTCAGAATTCACTGTAATCCTCTTCACAAGTTCTTCATCAGCAAAATCACTGGGCTAGAGTTAGTCCATCTGCTGTAGATGCTGCTTAAAGGGTCAGTGTATCTTTTGGTCATTGGAACAAAAAAATATTGGTTTATTGGATTTTTGTTTTGAAATACACAAAATACAATTTAAACACAAAGCTTTCTTCTTTTTGAGTATCAAAGAACAATTAACTAAAATTTAATGTTCTATTGCATATACAAAAATAAAATCACTAGACAACAGAAACAAAAGGTTTTTTTTTCATATTCTGACACTGGAAGTTGTCGTTTACAAGACAAGGCTGTGGGCTAGACTGGTCTACCAGGCCAGTTGATCTTATCTGGACGGAGACGAGATAATCAAGTATTACATACTGTAGCTATTTCTTCCACAAAAAGGCCAATTTTGAAACCTTTTTTTTGTGATGTGACATAGCACATGAAAATCAAACTGTTTCTAAATTTTAGTTAATTGTTCTTTGACACTCAAAAACAAGAACACTTTGTGTTTCAATTTTTTGTATTTCAAAACGAAAATAGAATAAACCAATTATTTTTGTTTTTTAATTCCCATTCATCAAAAGAAAATCCAATGACCAAAAGATACATTGACCTTAAAGGTTCTAAGAGACAGAAGAGCAATCAATTTCAAATAACTAACACACACGCCCGCCACAGGCATCTACCCTCAGGCCGCGCAGATACAAGTCACTCACATTCAGGACCAAGGTGTCCATGTCAATCCCTGTGCCCACATCAATCAAGCTCATTAATGTCTGAGTCAGCCTGGAGCATGACCTCACTGACCTCACTGACCTCAGTGACCGCACTGCACACTGTTACTACATTAGCTACTTGCTTGTCGTACTCATTCTACCGTCCGTTGTGTATCCACCAATGCTTTTACACAAATGAAGTGCCAAACAGATTAAGTTAAAGTAAGTAAAGTTATTTTGAGTCTTGCTGCTTTCACTTGCTTTTGTTATGCATGTTTTCTGTTTCTATGTTCCCTTTCTTCTTGACTTATGCTACATTCAGTTCACTTCAGAGGATGGTAATTTCCAACGTGAACCACGCATGGCTGACTGAGAGAATCTCTCAGTCTCTTATGGCAGGCAGCATATGAATATTTGCCAGTAGAGCTTAATTGTATACGCAGATGAAATGAAAGAGGATAAACGATGGCTAAGGACACAGGCTGTTGCACATAATATTTTACAGCAATTTAAAGTCTGAATATTATGCACAAAAGTAATTTCAAATGTTATTTACTTGTAATGGCCTTAGTAGATAGTTTTCATTTTGAGAATTGTATATATGTAACCAGTTTCTGCAGATACTGTTGTATGAAGGATGTCGTTCTGTCACATTTCCTCATAGGAGGTGGTAGTTTTGACATGTGAACCTTGATCACAGCATTACAATGTGCTGACTTTATGACCACTTGGGGTAGTACATACAGTATATAGTTGATGGTGGAAAACATCCCAAATCTAATCCCAGGCAACTGAAGCATGCATTTGGCATGCATTTAGTCCAATAGGAATGAAGCGATACTTACACTCCCTTCGCCTCAGTCTTGACATCTTCGAGGAGAAATGTGAGACTCTTGTCATTTGGTGATGGGCAGGTTGTTTACAGTGGACTCTGGAGGTAGCTGCATCTGGAGATGATGCTGTGAAAACAGAGCAAACATTCAGATGTCAAGGTTGTGAATTATAAAACCAAAACAAGCTAAAGGACATTTAAGTTCTCTATGAAGCTGCAGACAGGTGAGGGGCTGTCTTCACTTGGTTCCATCCATTGTCTGTGTTGCTTATACATGCAGAGTCATGGAGGGCCTGGGGACGATCCCAGCTGACACAGGGTGAGGGTGGGGTTCACCCTGGACAGGTCCAACAGTTTATCACAGGGTCAACACAGAGACATATGCACACATTCACTCTTTTGGAGCCGTTTAAAGTCTCCAATCAACCTACTGTGCATGTGTTTGGACTGTGGGAGGAAGCTGGAGAACCTGTAGAGAACTCAGACAGAAAGGATGCAGGCTTGGGAACCACACAAAGAACCTTCCTAGTGAGAGGCGACAGTGCTAAACTCATCACTGTGCTGCCTGTTTAGTTAATGATTTCAGACGTTGTAGAGATTGAATCAATTGTTAAAATGAAATTGAGAATACAGATACAGAGGCAGCTGAAACGGTGAGTTGTGCCACGAGCTGAGGCCTGACTGAGACAATGTGAGGGTAGAAACACTTCACTCATGAATATATGATTAGCTAAATCACTGCCGTCTGTGCCAAGTCCACACCCCTCTCACTCTCTCCACCTGGCACTGAGGAAGTAGAATAAGTAGAGACATCCCAGTAGGTGCATCTAATCCTGCAGATCAGCTAAACAAACAGGGGGAAGTTATCACAGTCATCTCCCTCTGTGATCAGATTAGAGGTTATGAAGACAGAGGCTTAAGACGGTTCTGGCTCATGCTGAAGCTACACAGGTGCACGTGGAGATCACGTGGACTGACCGAAAAAAGGTTGAGCATAAACGCACTAAAAATATATTTTCAAAAATTCTTTCATACCAACATCTTGCACTGTTGTCACACTCCCTCTGCTTTGAGGGAAGTGGGGTTTGAATAAAACTTTTGGACTTTGTGGACTGTTTCTAAGTAGGACCTAAACCCAGGAACCAGGACTTGAGCACAGTCTAGCAGAGCAGACAGAAACATGCAGAAAACAGATGGGTGGGTGGCCAGAGAAACGTAAAGAGAACAAAAGACGAGGCAGCCCGGCCAGTCTGACAAACACCAGCAAGCACATGTCAGCTACAGATCCACGGAGACACTAATGGTGAAAGGAGGTGAAGCAGACAGCTGGTCACCGAGGTGATGAGGGAAATGGCGACAGGTGAGCAGAGGTGGCAGCACACTGAGGCAGCCTGGTGGACAGGTGAGGTATGACACGTCACTCAGTCATTTGTCAACAGTACACCTTATGTTTTCTCTGGTCAACAAGATGGTGAGGCTTTATTTGACCAACTTTAATATTATCATTACTGTATCTTTAACAGAGGAGGATGAACTTCAAGCATTTATACTTTGGTATTTATCAAATTATATTTGTTGAATATCATGTTTGTCATCATTAGTACAATGGAAAAAAAGAGAGGGTATGTCCGTACACTGATAGTAACACAGTGATTTTTATTGCGCACTCATGTTTTCGACCTGTTGTTTCTTCAGGTGCTGTTGGAACAATAGAACACACACACATCTATAATAAACATGAACCACATGAATCATCATTAGTACCATGACAATAACATTAAAGGGATACTTCACCCAAAATCAATAATTTACCAATTTTCTACTCACCGTCATGCCAAGGGTTTGGAAAACTTTCAGAGTTATCAAAACGCTTTTGGAGTTCCAGGGGGGGTCTGGCTGGCAATGGATTTTCATATAATGGCAGCGTATAGTTAGAGTTTTTTTGCCTTGTTGTAGCAGTAGCTCCCAGTGGCTGCTCGAGATGTTCTGTGTTTACATCATACATCCAATAGTTTACAACAACGAATGAACATCTCGCAGCACATCTCGCACACAAACATCAACAGCCACTGGGAGCTACTACTACAACAAGGCTAAAAACAGATATCAAATTATTTTTTTCCGAACACTTCCTCCACTTTCCTTCCACTTTTTCATGTCTTGGCTTCAGGACACTTGGGTCAGTACAGACGAGCAGTATGGAGGTATGTGGATGTTTCATAGTGTGTGTTCTGGACAATTCAAAAGTGAATTCTATCCATGGCCATTATATGAAAATCCGTTGCCAGCCGGACCCCCCGGAACTCCAAAAGCGTTTTGATGACTCCAAAAGTTCTCTAAACCCTTCCTTGGCATGGCGGTGAGTAGAAAATTGGTTAATTATAAATTTTGGGTGAAGTATCCCTTTAAGTTAAAGAACAGTATCATCCAGCCTCTAGCACAGCTGTACAATAATTGAGCTTTGCTTGAAAATTAAATATTGGTCACAATAGGATTTACAATTTTGTATTTTTTTATCATCATTATGCACACAGGAAAAAATACGACCACTCTGAACACTCTTCATAGGTAATAATTTCTAGTGAAGTTCTTATTAAAACAGTCTGCAGTGTGTGTTGTGTTTGAATAACCATTTCTAGAAAGAAATTAATGTTGTCAAAATGATGTACTTTTTCCCTCTCTATGCTTTCGTTCAACCAAAAACAGAAGCTCATTATTTATCATAAATTTGATGTATTAAGTTAATTAAGTTTGAAAAAAAAAGTGAAGATTTTTCCTCTTTTGCACTTAAATATATTAAGCGTATTACTGTGCATCATAACGTACCATACAGTCACTTAGCTTGTTGACAGTTTAGATTAGCTCTTTAACAATACAGTCAGACAGGGTTGTCTTTGTAGAGTCACATTTCTGCACAAACATGTCACAACTACTGTATAAAAAGGAAACATCCAGATAGAAGGCAGCGTGCACTTTGAGGCAATAAAGTAACGTTTAGTTTGACCAGACACGGGCTGTTTTCCCACCCACTGATTTTTCATCAAATTACAGTGAACCTGCAGCTGGAGTGACGAGAGGTGGATGAATGGCTGGTGGCAGGAGCAATCATAAGAGCCAGTGCAATTTGGAAGCCATGCATTACAGGTATTTATGCTTATGCCTCCCACCCACCACAAGTATGCTGAAGCACAGCATGCTGCTAGGTTTGCTGTTTTTCACTCAGGGAAAAACAGTACCGGTATTTGTACTTTTAATAATAGAAATATTTCAGAAGCGCACACACACACACACACACTCTTTTTATACCCTCTGCACCTCAGACTGAGCCGCATGTACCGAATCTTTAAAAGAAAGAAAGAAAAGCTGATTTGATTGATGATGACTGACACAGGCCCCGACCACATCCTCATAAACCACATGCTCATAATATATTTCTTATAATCAGACCCTGTTTCCAACTGCACTTCAATGGTGCCACATATCCCCATAGCTATGAAATATCCAAAAGTCGGCTGCCACAGCGTGAGTGCTGCACTCTGCACCACTGACTCCTCAGAACAGAGCCCAGAGACACCAATTTGTTGGTCGACAGCAGGCACAATAGACAAAAATATAATACAGTTTTTGGAGTAATGCCTGCTATTCACACATTTCTCACTTAAATTTATGTCTTCTGCTCGCTTGATATGTTGATTCCTCCCTCTACCAACACAGCAAGTTCAACAAGTTCTTATGCTATAATTGAGAGGAGCTGGGAGATGCTCTGATAAATCATTAATCAAAGAGGAAGTAGTGCATGTCCCAATTCAGTCCTATAAACATACTGCAGAATATACTGTATATGTACTAATAAGATGAAGAGAAGAAGAAATAATCATACTACTGCATGTACAGTCAAATCAAATCCTCCAAATTAACGATGAAACACGTGGTTGACTGGTCCACATTTCCACAGATGCGAGTTCTGATCTGGGACCAGTTTTCTCTGCTTTGGGGGAACTTCAACACCATGATAACACATTGACAGAGTGTTACAAAGTACTTTTGAGTTCTCAACTATTTTAATTCATTCAACCTTTACGTTAACTCAGGAATAGATGAAGCTAGAGAACTCATCGATAGTGCAGCTGAACTAAAGATAAGTGAAAAAGTGAAAAAGGTCCTAGCCACAAGAAACAACAACGGTGTGTTTACATAAAAGTGGCAGGAGACAAAAGAACTATGAAAATCAAAAAGAGTGTAAAGAGAGAATAAACAACTGTACAAAAACATTAAGCATGAATAAAAGAGGTGAAAATCCTGTCAGCTAAAGGAGCACCAAGTGTGATCATGTAAATTGAGACCAAGGCGTCTTGTACTTTAGATCCTGTGATTGGCACTTGAAAACTCTCTGTTCTCTGTTGCCTTTAGGTAACATGGCATTTTCACCTTTGTCTCCTTTTTCCCCCTGTGTGTTTTATCTGTTTTTACTTTTGCTGTAAATTCTTTCATTTTATCTCATTCATTTTGATTGTGAAACACTTTGTGAGTGGTGTCTGGGAAAAGTACAAATAAACTTTATTGGGTTGTTTTGCAGCAGAGGACCATGTCACTTGAACATAAACACACTCAAGTGTTTTTTGCTCTTATTCTTCATGGGAGAACAGCATCATAAAGCTCTGCCATCCACTGGCATGTCCCGTCTTGAGAAGCTTTGAGAAGGGTCTGGACTGAGGACACTGGTCAAACTGACGAGCACTTTATAAAAATATGTTTTACTTATTGTCACTTAGATGTTTGAGCTTCCCTTTGCAGGATGATGTATGTGCAGACACTAGCTGCGTTTCCATTACAGATTTTCGCAAAATAAAAGCGATATTTCTGAAACTTCGAAAAAGTGCAATTGCTATTTGCGGGTGTTTCCATTGAAAGGTATTTTGCGAATGAGCCGTAATGCGTCTTGCGTTTCTATGGTGACGGCACAGCAATCTCAGCTGCCGACAGCTGTTGCTGTTATTGTTTTTAACAAAGACAAAAACAGCGCTTGATTGCTGAAAGGCAAAGCCCGTGTGGCGCTGCAGCGGCCACAAATAAGGACGCACTCACACGGGCCAGTTGTACCGTGCTGAAGCTCTAATGCCCCCTCCCCTCTCCCCCGTTGGCCCGCACTCACACCACCTCCAACCCAAGCTGATCAAGCACGGCCTCCGTTGATATAGAGGGATTATTTGTTTACCAACACGGCGGATGTGCGCTTTAACCTGACTGCAGAAAGAACGGAGCCTTTTAAACACCAGCGGTGATGAGGCGCTGACAACAATATAGGTGGTTGTGTGTCCACACACCCGTACTGGTTTATGTGACTTAAGGTGACATTTCGGCACAGGAGGGAGTGGGAGCGTGGATGCGAGCCAGTCTCCTTCAACCATGCACGGAAAAGGGGAATGATAGGAAAGGTTTTTCTAATTTATTGAGAAACAATGCCCAGGTCAGCAATGCATGACAATAAACATGTGGTTCATTTGTCCCCTCAAGTTACATAAACCAACACAGCGTGGACACACACAACTCCGGTGACGCCGGTGACGTGTAGAAAAGCGAAAAAAGTGTTTCCATTACACTTTTGCGATACACGTTTGTATCGATACGTCTCAAAAACCACCTCATGAGAGCGCAAAAACTTTTTTGCGATATTTGAGAGTTTTTTCGATAGGTGTTTCCATTACCAGTTTTTAATTTCGATATTTAGGTTTTGCGCATTTCAAGGGGTAATGGAAACGCACCTGCTGACATTATACAGCTGTTTTTACATTCACTGTTTTATAGAATAAAATAGAATAGAATAGAGAATACTTTATTCATCCCTAGCAAGGAAATTCAAATTAGCCCAGTAGCCCACACAACAATGACACAAAAAAGATGAACACAAAAAACATTTTAACAAGTGTTATATAAAACGATTGCAGCAGGAACAAATTACCTTGTAAATCTTTCAGTTCTGCAGGTCAGGGAGATGAGCCTTTTACTGCGGCTGCTCCTCTGACCTGTGAGAGTTTTGTGTAGAGGGTGTTGGGGGTCACCCAGGATGGTCTTCAACTTACACCCCATCCTCCACTTAACCACAGCCTCTACCAGCTCCGCTCCCTCCCCCATCACAGAGCTACATTTTTTGATGAGCCTGTCTAGTCTGTCTTTTACTTGTCTCCATTCTTTGGATACATGCTGTAATGTTGATGCTATATAAAACATAGTGTTGGTAGATCACATCTGAATCCAGAACACTTTGGAGGTTAAAAACATTTCAGAGTAATTATTTTGACGATGACAACTTGACAGTCAAGACTAAGCTGAAATTTTCTCTTGTTTGATGGAGAAAAATCACTTGTCCATTCTCCTGACTCTCCCTGTTACTAAGCAGCTGTCCTGTTAGACGAGCCTGTTTTTGGATGCAATCTATTTATTGTGCAATCACACCAAAATAGATACCAAACAAGTTGACAATGTGTGCAATGGGTTTTTAAACCTGACTTGTTTTAAAGATCATGTCATTTTTTTAACATTTAAAAACACATTTACAGTTTCATTTACATTTCACAATTACATACTGTTACTAACTGGAAGGGTTAGGAGCCACTGGTATACGATACAATACTGTATGAGGTGACGGGGAGTCTGGCTGCAGGACTCAATAAAGAGTGGAGCTTTTATGTTTGAAAGCATGATTTTAATACTTCAGGATTGGAATCATCAAACTCTGCTTTTAGCTCAAAAGTATGAAGTAATATATTCTTTATCCTTGTGTTCTTCATCTTCAGTGAGACTATTTTCTAACGGTGAACGTTCTCCTCAGAACATGAATCTACTGTATGCTACAGCAGACTCCAGTCTCCTGCACGTTTGTATTTCATGACTCGTCTGTAATGTTTCTTCTGTACTTATTTTAATGCACTTTTGCACAGCGGCTTCACAGCTCAACACACTGCAACATGAAATAACAAATGCTCTTAACAACTCAACAGCAATTTGACAGTGTTTCCGGGGTGACAAGACTATGTGGTGCCCTTTTGTTCAACATGTCTACATTACTAGTTAGTGTGTAACGTGAGTATCACATGATTCAGATGTAGGCCTATATGCAGATATGTACTGCTTGCTCAGCAATTTGTGTGTCGCTGTCCTTTTTGTAGCTAATCTGTTGTGAAATTGATTAAATTGTTTTCTGAACCTGCAGTGTGTTTGTGTGTGTTTCAGGTTGAAGTGCACTGAGCCCTCGGGGCCACTGGACTGTTCTTTCATCAACTGCTCAAACAAAGCTAAACTGATAGAAAAGCACATGTATTTGTTTCCCCCGTTTCATCATCAGACTGCAGTGCATTTATCTTATCTTTATGACTTAAATTCTATGACATTTTCTTCCTCTCGCAACATCAAGGGCTCAGTTTAGTAGCAGCCATACTGCATACACATGCTGTGCAGTTGCTTTAATTGTGTGCATCATTCATGTAATAATTTCTCTATCTTTTAGGCATGACTTCATATCAGCCTCCTGTACCATCCACTCTAGCTCCACATCCTGTTTTTTTCTGCCTCTGCATTGTTTATCACGTTTGAATCTTGCTGCTGCTGTTTTTGGTACAGTCATCTCTAGTGAGTATCCTTTGTAGTACATGTGTGGTACAACATCTTATAAACACATAATGTTTGACACATCTAATAGCATTACTGTAGATTGCCACCACTACATCTAATGCAGTGCTCCATCTCCTTGTTGCCACTCATAGCCTTCCTGAGAGCGCTCTATAATTTAATCAATCACTTATCAGGTATGCATCCCATATAACCACGCCAATGTCAATTGAATCTACCAGGTATACTGTAGTTTCCAGGAAAGGCGGTATGGTACCACTAATGACTGTGAACATTGCATAATGTCGTTCCTGCAGCCAATAAACTCATCATTTAAGTAACGATCCATCACGTATACATGTTCTTCAGCTTTATAAACTCGCTGCACTGGCAATTCTAAATCTTTCTATCTCTGAAGAGTTAACATGTATAAGTGCAGGCAGTCAGCGTGTGCTGTGCATGCTGGCCTTGGTTTCGGCATGGCCTCTGGCTCTCCAAGTGGAGCAGGGAGAAGAAAACATACATGAATGCCCTCAGGCCGAATCTGTTTATGATGGAGAGAGAGTCGGCAAAAGGGAAGGTTTATTTAACTGGTGGTGGGTTGGAGAGAAACAAAGACAGAAGACGATGAGAGGCAGCATGGGGTGGAAAAAGAAATCGATGAGGAGCTAAGAGAAATGATAAGGATGCTGAAGAAACTGATACAGTCGGTGGACAGGAAGACAGCGGGAAAGACAGATGAAGGGAATAACGGAGCAAGTGGGGTGTTGAAGGGGGACTGGGTAATTTATGTAAAGAAAGGTAGGAGGCAAGGAGTAAAGAAAGAATGACCTCCTAAAGTTAAGAGAGTCAGAGGAAGAAATTTGCACCTACAGCTCCCTGCTGAGAACGTGCATCATGAAAGAGCAGAAAGCTGCACAATATATACCTGTGCTGCTGCCTCTGCAGGACCCGACTGAGATAACTCTGAAAATACATACATTAACGCACTAACACACACACCACACTAAATGGAGCCTAACCTTGTGAGAGTGATGTGACCTTGATAACTGAAATTCTAACAGGCCTTTGAAAAAAACAGCAATTTAAATGTTGACTAAGAGCAGAGATGGAGTTGGCTAAACGACTGTGGAGGGAAAACACTTTCTTCTTCCTGCCAGTCGATGCATGTTGTGGATTCAAGCAAGAATCTTTGAGTTTTGCACATCAAAGCACAACATGCAGATAGTTGATGGGGGGCTATGGAGTCTGACCCCCAGGACTTATTCACATAGAAGTCTTTACAGATATGAGAGATGATGAAAAAGTTTTTCTTTTGTTTCAGGCGGACTTTCAGACAGCCCATGAGTTCTATAATAAACCCCGGCCCGAACAAGCTTTGAGACTTGTTGAAATGTCTTGATTATTGACTTGAACTTTACCAAAACTGATCTTGTGTGATGGCTGTGCTTTGTAAATGCTGCTCAGAGTGTAAATGTTTCATTTCAAATGGCTACAATCAATATTTTTATGACAGCGTTTTTTTGCCACTAGATGCTGCTTGGCTCACCAGATCCATCTCAGATCAAAACAAACCTTCACCCGTCTCTTAATGTTGTCAGTGAGGTGTTCCTGTGCTCACAACAAGAGGCACAGCTGTGCAAAACTACACTAGCAGCAAAAACATAACTCAGCTATACAACCACTATCCCAGGCTAATATGGCTGTGATAGGCTCCACAGTAATCTAGCAGTTAGCCAGCAAGTGATTACAACGTTTGCTGTAAAAAACCATAACATCAGGGGGCATCGCGTGGCGCAGAGTAGAGCATACTGTACGTATGTAGAGGCTACAGTCCTAGTCCAGTACGGTCCCGATTCAAATCCAGCATCGGGCGGTCCTTTACTGCACGTCCTTCCCCCTCTCTCTGCCTCCCCATTTCCTGTCTCTCTCAACTATCCTATCAAATAAAGGCAAAAATGTCCCAAAAATATACACTTCATCATAACATCAGTAACAGAGCGCCAGCTATTATCACACCTACTTCATCCAGTCTCCAATGAAATAACAGACATGTAACAACATGTACACATACACATCCAATTATTCACATATGGAGGATCAGAAAAGTCAACGGACAGACTGAGAAAGAAATTCAACCTCAGACTGATTTGCTGGAAGCCACGTGAGTGATACTGATGGAGTTGATTATATACAAAATGTATGTATTTTGTAATTGATTTATGTCTTGCCAGGTCACCAGGCCTCATTTAAGCCCATTCATCTACTTTTATTTATGTATTTGTCTGGGGCCCTTAAGCTAAAAAAAAAAAAACAACTCCTCATCAGTCAGTGGTTCCACAGGGAGGGACCCATGTCTGGACAGGCCAACAAAACAAAGAACAGAGATACAACACACACAAAGGACGGCAGTTGGTGGAGACCAAAAAATGAGCTTCAATAGTAAATACTGGACCTCAATTTGCCAGATTGACAGAAACACAAATCCATATGAGGTGGTCTGTAACTGCTCAGCATGTAAGTAAGTTATAAAGTGTGTCAGTGTTGTGCTCATTAATTTAGCAAATAGTCAAGTGAAAAATAACTACTAAATGTATCTTCAGTGGCTCAAACAGGGGAACAACGTTCACATGTTCATTACATTTTACTTACACAGCTGCTGTAGATGCCAACATTATAGACAAGTATCCAGAAGTGACCCTCCTGTGGTTTCATCAGGCTTCTCTCAGAGTAACAGCGGCGTGGGGGTGGGAAGGGATCCACAGTCATCTCTGTAATAATGATTGCTTTAGATTCATGTGCAAGGTAGTCAAGGCAAAATAGATTATAAAAACATGTGAGGGGAATCTTTACATTTTAAACTTTCATTACCCACAAGCTGACTGAGCAGGCTTACTCTTTCAGCAATGTAAAATAAATTACACTGAATAAAAATATAAAGAACACTTTTGTTTTTGCTCTCATTTTTCATGAGCTGAACTCAAATATCTAAAACTTTTTCCATGTACAAAAGGTCTATTTCTCTCAGATATTGTTCACAAATCTGGTACAACTTGTGTTAGTGAGCACTTCTCCTTTGCTGAAATCCATCCACCTCACAGACCTGTGTGGCATATCAAGATGCTGATTAGACAGCATGATATTGCACAGTTGTTCCTAGGCTAGCCACAATAAAAGGCCACTCTAAAATGTGCAGTTTTACTGTATTTAGGGGGTCCAGGGGGGTCAGAAAACCAGTCAGTATCTGGTGACCACCATTTGCCTCACGCAGTGCAACACATTCGCGAGTTCATCAGGTTGTTGATTGTGGCCTGTGGAGTGGTGATCCACTCTTCAATGGCTGTGCGAAGTTGCTGGATATTGGCAGGAACTGGAACACGTTGTCGTATGATCCAGAGCATCCCAAACATGTTCAATGGGTGACATGTCCGGTGAGTAGGCTACTGTATGCTGGCCATGCAAAACTGGGATGTTTTCAGCTTCCAGGAATTGTGTAGCCTACTGATCCTTGTAACATGGGGCTGTGCATTATCATGCTGCAACATGAGGTGATGGTTGTGGAT
Organism: Trachurus japonicus; assembly: GCF_045865225.1. NCBI lineage: Eukaryota > Metazoa > Chordata > Actinopteri > Carangiformes > Carangidae > Trachurus > Trachurus japonicus. The sequence continues at coordinate 25,991,364 of NC_140920.1, read as the reverse complement.
GAATGGCAGAAATAGGCCTCAGGATCTCATCACGGTATCTCATTCAAAATGCCATCAATAAAATACACCTGTGTTTGTAGTCCATAACATACGCCTGCCCATTCCACCACAACCCCACCCCACCGCCACCATGGGCCACTCGATCCAAAGTGCCAGACTCCATTTGCCCACTCAAGTCGGTAACAACAACGAACTGCAGTCAGATCGAGACCCCGATGAGGACGACGAGCATGCATTGCAGATGAGCTTGAGTTGGTTTCTGAAATTCTTTGGTTATGCAAACCGATTGTTGCAGCAGCTGTCCAGGTGGCTGCATGGTCTCAGACGATCTTGGAGGTGAACATGCTGGATGTGCAGGTCTTGGGCTGGTGTGGTTACATGTGGTCTGCGGTTGTGAGGCCGGTTGATGTACTGCCAAATTCTCTGAAAGGCCTTTGGAGACGGCTTATGTTAGAGAAATGAACATTCAATTCACAGGGAACAGCTCTCAAAACTTGCGACATTTGTGGCATTGTGCTGTGTGATAACTGCACATTTTACAGTGGCCTTTTATTGTGGCCAGCCTAAGGAACACCTGTGCAATAATCACACTGAGTGTTGCTGGCTTCTTGTTCTTTTGAAACAGTGTCTTTCTGATGCCTTTATGGATGGCTGATGTCTTTAATGCCTCACTGGTACAGGCAACTACCACAGACCGGTTTCGAAGGTCAGTCTTCATCAGTGTGTATCAATAATCACGCTGTCTAATCAGCATCTTACTATGCCACACCTGTGAGGTGGATGGATTATCTCGGCAAAAGGAGAAGTGCTCACTAACACAGGTTTTCAATTGTGAGACCTTTTGTGTAGGAAACTTTTTATGTTTTTTAGTTCAGCTCGTTAAAAATGAGCAAAAACAAAAGTGTTGCACTTATATTTTTGTTCAGTGTAATTACCACAGTAAAGCACTATATTGGATTTTTCTCACACACAATGAGCACATGGCTAAATTAGAGCTTCTACCTACACTGATATGAAGTCAAATGGGATGTGGTGTCTTTAGTGTCTGTCCTGTGACTGTCCAAGCACTTAGAAAGAAGAGCAGGTCAAGATCATTTCACTTGTGGCTTTCCCTCCATCGGCCTTGGCTCGGTACCAGTCACTTGCTGTTTTGCATCTAATTTTCCATTTTCCCATCCTCATGGTTTTTTTCTTTTTCCATTCTGTCAGTGACTAGATGTCTTTGTCTACAAGTGCAGACTTTGATGTTTTACCTGTCAAGTCAAACCTAGCTAACTGTATCAAAACATCAGAAGTGCCTCAGAAATTTTTTGTATTTTTTTTCCAAGGCTGAAAATTTTAAGCCAACACACTTGTACCAAAGCTGCACTTTGAGGCTTCAAAGGCGAGTAATAGTCCCCATGGACTCCCATGTTACAATGTCAAACTTTACAGCAGAAGTAAACATGTTTACAGCCTGGTAATATTTGTTTGTTTATTTCTACTTCATGACGACTGCACATATTGGATTTCTATATAATTAATATGAAGGCTGCATAACTGAATGCGAGCGGCTTTGAGTAACAGGCAGGTTAGCCGTTTGCTACAAACTAGCGTGAAACACGTAGCAGTGTTAGCCATGATAGAACTGCCACCTGGTACACAGCTCTTATTTAGAGGTCTATGGGCAACATCATGGAGGCTACGTCCATAGTTTATGTTCCAACCCAACCAAGGAAAAAGAAACATAGCAGCAGGAACAGACTTAGCTACCTGTGGCCTGGGAGTTGCAGGTGAACCTGTAGTCATCGGTGTGCAGTCCTGTCAGATGCCTGGGTGAAGTAAATCAAGCGCTCCTTTCCTTTCTCTCCTCTTGAAGCCTTTTTCAGAGCCGATACTTGTGTCAGCGCCAACCACAACTTTTCCCAACATAACTTTTTCAATGCCATTGTTTCCTTATTCAGCTCAGGTTTTCTTTTCAATGCCAAATTCTGTTGCTGTCCAAACGCTACTGCCACTGTTATGAGCAACTGCAAGGAGTTACAGAAGAGAGAGAGAAGACTATGAAGTAGAAGTGATGTCTTTCTGTGGGCCACCTGCACAGGTGTGCTTAATCACATCCTTTTAAGGAAGCTGTGTGGGTGTGTCAATCAGCCAGAGTGAAAACACCTGTGTGGGAGGGGCCAGGGAGTTTTTACACTGTAAAAACAAATGTCACTTGAATGCAACATGTTCCCAACAGAACAATAAACTGATGATTGCAGGACTCTGTGTAACACGAAAAGGCACTGCATGTCTGAATGTTGGTCTGCTGGCAAGTTCAGTTCTTCACACACACACACACACACACACACACACACACACACACACAGAGGAGGAGCGCTTGACTGAACTACAGTGCGTCTTAAGATAAGACTGTGGACAGATAGACTGTGATCGGGACTACGACCTCTGTGATAACCGCAGCTCATTTCCATTTGCTGTCCTTGTTGCCTCAGACACATTCTGGAGATAGATAGAGACCAACTGCATATTCACCAGACAGAAGGTCCCACATTCACAGAGAGAAGATATGACAACCTTAGCAGCAATTCAGCCTACTACTGCTCGGCACATCACATTCAGATAAAGTTCTCGAAGGATAATACAGAAAGAAAAAAAAAAGTATTTCTCTTAATCTCTTCACTGTGTCCTCCTCTGTCCCACAATGCCTTGGGGCTGGCCGGGGCTGCAGATTGACGTGTCTCCATCTTAAGTCTCAATCACCAGTGAGGATTTGGAGTTGGAAATGACTTTCGGATCTCACTGTACTACCTTTGTAGATTTACTGAACCGAACACAGTTACACTCACCCATCTCCTTGTACCACATAATAAATGTCCTGTTTGATCTTTGACCCTACAAGAGAACACAGGAAAGAGATCCTGGAAACCAGGTGTAGCTGAAAATATCAGCTGTTTTATTACGTAGTATGGGGCCATTTGTGTGAATCAGTCAAAGAATAGCAACATTTACTCAAGGATTGAAGTCCATTTATGTCTCTCACTTTGGGTTTAAAACGGCATCTTCATTAATAAATGTTTGATCACTTCTTTAAATCATATCATCATTAAATAAAAATAAAAAAAAAGAAACATATAGACACTACAGCCTCTACACATCCCAAACAGAGAGATAATGGAAAAACCTGAGGGAAAGGTGACACTGGGATGAAAAGATCAGTGTGTGCGTGTTTAATCTCCCAAACCTCTGCACACAGCATGGCAGACAGCAGGCAGGAGATGGTACTGATGGTGCTCAGTGTGAGCGGAGCGGGCGGCTCGCTGCCAACATAAATCAGTGTCATGCCCTTGAGCCACACCTTAGTAGAGGCACACCACTGAAGCACTGTCCTTGCTTTCCAGTGTCTGAATGTGCACTCACAGCAGCACTCTGAAACATTGATAGAGACATTTAATTTGAAAGTGGTTCAATGTAGAACAACTGTTAAGCTACCAGCAGTAAAATGTGTCTGAGTCTACATGTGTTGAATGAAAGGTGCAACATGAGGCTGTGGAGGTGAACAGGAGTCGACAGATAAAAAACAACAGTAACGGAAGTATTTTAATTACTTTTGTGTGATGTGTAAATTATATTTGATTGTGACTTGGCTTTCTCTGCTTTTTTAATCAATGCATCTTCAGGTTGTTAAAGCCCTGTAAAACCCTCTAAGCACCAGTGATAAAGACACACACTGCTTTTGTATCAACATCCTTTTAATCATTCTTTTCTTCTTGGATGTTTTCGAGCAGAACAAAATTAAGACCTTTAAGAACATTAACACTATAAATACAGTTTAAGAAATAAAACAATAAAACAAGAAAACCCAAACACATGCAAATAACACATACAAACTTTTTCCACACTTTCATTTCTAAAATGAAACAATGAAAATTCAATGGCTCTGACTCATCTCCATTTCACTCAGCAAACAGAGCATCAAGAACACACCGGAGATCACCTAAAAGAAAAGAGGGGTAAAGTATGGTGATGTATACAGGAGACATACGGTAAATGTAAGTCAGCATAAAACACACTAATGTACAATGACAAACCTCTTTTTAAATGTCATTAAATTAAACGAAAAAGTCACATCCACCCTTTTCACAGCTGTTCTGCTGAACTGAACTGAACAACTAAATATCAGTCTTTTGTTTGGCTGCCACTTCATTCTGATGATTCACCAGCCGCCCCCCTGCTGCCTCTGACAGATACGCTGTTATCTCGCTGGCGGAAAAAGTCAAACTGGTCAGAGACCAGTGAAAGACATGTTTAATTACCACGCAGCCATTTGGACGACTGGGATCGTGTTCATCTGGCCAGTTTCCGGATTTCACTGAGGAGTCTCCTGCTGTATTCCCTGTGGTCGACGGGCTGCACCTCCATCACGGTTACCTTAACTCGACTTTCGTCCTGAGGAGGAAGGGACACCACAGTCTTAGATTTGAGTGCAGCAACATCTGATCAAAGTGGATAAAGCTAATTACTACTTCTATAAGGATTTAACCCCAGTTTTATCATAACTAAACTCTGAGATCAGTGCTCTCAAATATTTTTATACCAAACAAACTCTTAGGTCAAACTCCACAAAGAAGCAATGTCTTGTTTTGTTTTTCAATTGTACCATGGATAAGAAAGCCAGAGCACAAAGATAACACAACACAGGCTTTACAACTATAGACGCAACAACTGTAGAAATATTATATTGGTAGCAAGCTATACCCAAAGTGAGAAGTATAAACACACACATACAGACACACTTCCTAGAAGAAGCTGACAGCTGTGCTATCTTGTAGATTTCAAGGTCACGGAGTCCCAGGATGCCGTTCTATGGCACATGACCGTGACCTTTGAATGTTTGCTGCTTTTGACACGTCATGTTTAATATTGGATGTATGGACGCATAGATCCACAACACAATGTGTCTAGTCATGGCTGTCACTGGTGGAGAGCCATAGAAATTTAAAATAAAGAAACAACATTGACACTGATCATCAAATAAATGTTGTCAAATGGAGGAACACGTTCCCCTGGTAGTAAGTCGTCATTCAACAGATCTATCCATCCTGGCTGGATTACTGACAAGCTAACCCTGACCCACCCAGTCTGTCTTGATACTATCCAGCACCGACTCCCTGTAGCATCCGGTCTGCCCTAAAGAAGCATCACTGCTCAGACGACGTGTTAAAACCTCTTGTCTTGTTGATAGAACAGGGGATGAATGCAATGTTGCAATAGCAAACAAACAGCTCCTTGGACATATTACAGCCAAAAACTAATTTTCATTACAACCACACTTACTCAAAGTGGCAGACAATTCATTAACCAATTAGCAATTTAGCCAGTAAAAAGAGCATTTGCTTTCCCATTATCTCATATGTGATTTAACGCCTCTGCTTGTATTTTCAATTTGCATCAACCTGAGGATGGCAGGAAAACTGGACTATGTGTGTGGTTGTCATGGCTGCACTTAACAAAAGGTCGCAAGTTGTTAAAAACAAATTATTTTCCAAAGGAGAGCGTTAACTCTATAATGTGGTGGACTAATAATCCACACCACATCACATCAGGAGAAAACAATCACTCCGGGGCCAAACACTCACTCCTGCTGTCTCACTTGGCTGAGGTGAGGTTCCTCACGGATGAATTTAACAACACAACCTCTGGGTGTTGGCACATTGACTGAACATGTGCACTGATGACACAATAAAAAAGATGCACAATCAAATTTGAGGAAATAAAAGATTCCTGCAGAGAAGTTTGGTCTGTGTCCATTATGAAAAATGTACAATTGATGCAACTTGATTAGTCTTGTACAGCTCTGACATTTCATTACATTGTTCTATCTTTATGACAACTCTTTGGTAGACGCCAGATGCTTTTGTCTTGTGTCACACTTGTGTGATCTCTGGGAGAGAACGGGCTGAGGTGGAGAGATGTAGAGATGCAGTCAATCACAGACTCTCTCTCTGTTTCCTGCTCAGCTTTCTGATCCAGAAACTTTGAAATAAAAACAGTAAACTTTGACTAACAACTGAAAATGAAGATGTGTCTGTTCACAGCTAATCATCTCTACTTCCTTTCTACTAAATCGTTCCTGTTAAGAATAAAGAAACACAAATTAATTAAAAAGCACAAGAAACCTGACATCCTTAGAAAGTGTTTGACATCTCTGCCTGTTCATAAAAGGTGTGATTGATGGGTTTTTTTCCACAATAAAAGTCTAGTCAGCTATTATTGACTAAACTTTTATAGGGAATTAAGCAACTGATATTTGTATGAAGAAGTTCGGGTACATATTTGACGAGTTGTTGATATCTGAAGTGATGATCCAGATCTTGTCTCATAGGTTCACCCTTCCCCTTGACGGCTGTTTCTCCTTGACATTTTAGACAGTAGAGTTTTCAAGCTGCTGGTGCTTTGATAACTTTTTATAGCCTCCTCTGCTTTGTCGCCATCAATTAGCCTCATTTTCAGACCCTCAGTCGGCTGCTTAGAGGAGCCTGTGGTAGCTGAGTGTCACCACTAAGAGTCAGACAATTAATCAGCTATGGAAACGTCATCTGCCGACAACTCTAGACCTTCCTCATAACACCTGATGAGTTAATGAAGCTCTGAGTGTTTCAGACGCAGGAGGCTGCCCACACTGTTGTACGTGCCACATGTGTTTGACTATTTTATGTCTTTTTGCTGCAGGGGATGCATTTACCTCTTTGAAATCAAATCTAATCAAAATCAACAAAATATGTAATTTGCCTGTGGGTGCCCCGACATTTGCATACGACTGCATTGTTGACCTTTTAGCTGTAGAAGTGGGCCGGTGTAATATACATCCCTAAATGCCCTTTATTATACTTCATTAGAAGTGTTTAATGCAAAGCCAACGCTTACCTGATGTCATCAGTTTAAATTATTAGTATTTATTTACATTCAGACTTTTTAAACAGTCTGAGTTATATACTCCCTTCTGAGACCTGGACAGTTCAAGTACGTATGTGTGTATGTTTCAGATATTATTAATACAACAAAACAGTAACAACATAGTCTTTGTTTTGACCACTGTGGCAATGTTTGTCATCTAACAAAATCATAAACAGATTTTTTCCATTCAGCCTAACATCAGCCAAAAATATGGTCCTGATTTTTTTTTTAAATATCTCCAGATAATAAGAGTGAATTTGCAAATGTGACACAAAGGCAGCAAAGCTTTGTTGAAAAAGAACAGATTAAAAATATTTTCATCTCCTAAATTGTTTTTCTCTTTGATTGTCCTCAGGAATCACTCAAACTCCTACAACCTGTCTGCTTGAACCAGTTGAACTCTCAGTAGAACTCTCAGGTGTGTGTATGTAATCAGGAGGTAACACTGTCGACATGTTTACCGTTTCCATTTTCACGTTTCTGCCAGGTGGAGCCTCCGGACTGATGATGATGATCAGACTGCCTGTCTCACGCTGTCTGTGGACGCCCGTGGTCCTCGGAGGACGATTTACAGAGAACACGCTCCCAAATATTTGTTTTCTCTGACACCATGACTTCTTCCTCTAATGCAACCCCTGCAGACAAACTGTTTGTTGAGCTCCGCCGCTGCTAAGACCAGAATAAAAGAAGAATCATCTGTGTGTCGTTTGCTCTGTATTTAAAGAATGCAGCCTCCAGCATCTGTCAGTGGGGCTTCAGTCTGTTCCTCATTAGCTGGTCAGTAGTGGTGACAGTCAATTTAGCTTCAATGTGGATGCTCCTCTCCCCTTCAATGTTTATCACCACATGTAAAATTAGACTGCAGCTAGAGGAAATGTGAATTCTTCGTTGAAAATGTCCAACGTTTATTCTCTGGACTGTGGAGATGTGTCTCGTGAACTCTGCGTAACATTCCTCGTAGGTTTTCCCGCGGTCAGGACACAGACCGTTCAGAGCTCGTCCGACATCTCAATCTTCCCCCCTCAGACTCTTGGTATGTGCCCTCTGCAGCAAATTAGTCTCTGAATAATTAAGTTAATTAGGCTTAGACAGACAATAGCTAAATGCTAATTAGTGCCTAATTAAGAGAAATGAATCCGCAGCTGTATTTGTTTTCTGTTATCCAAAGTGCACTGGCTACATAACAGCTCCCTCGTCACTGTGCTGCTAATTGAAATGATTTTGGATTCATGTTGTGTGACTGACAGGGTGTTGTGATTATATAGCATTTTACGCATCTTGTTTTGTGGCTTTACGGCTCAGGGGCCGAAGTTCAGGTGAAGATAATCACCAACGATGAGTCTGGTTGATACAAGCTGATGGATGGAACGGAGCTAATTAACGCCACACTGCATCTAACACACTTCAGCACCACAGGATGCTTAACATTAACACTGAACGTTCGCTCTTACACAGTGGTATTTTGCCCGCAACCAGTTCGTCCTACAAGCACTTGATACTAATCAAAACAGTAAATCTGTAAACACACATCTCACTTTGTCAACAGAAAACCTGTGAGTGCTCTTTGGTGCTGACGAAAACAGGATCCTGTGTAGTTGATGAATATTAAATGCTGCAATTTCCAGGTTCAATTTCATATCTGAAGAATGCTAAGTGTCATATGAAGTAAACAGTTTTAACAGGGGCACAGAGCTTAGAGCTCCAAACTGCAGCTGGTTATGAAACTGAGCCTAAATAGGACCATTTACCGCCAGCAGTTGTTCAGAGCTGCAATAAAGCAGCTGTTTGCAGCAGATATGAACCGGTCAATCGGGGTTGAGTGCTCCTGCAAGGCGCACATCATCGAAAAGATTCTCACAATGATGAGCACCACTTTATTACGCCATTATATTCTTGCTCTTTTAATCGTGGGAGACTAAACTGCATTGAGTCCAACTGTACAGCCCTTTAGAGCTACTTACGTTGTACGTCTCCAGCTTGACTCTGTTTTTAAAGATGTATGTTGAGAAGTTGGTTCTTTGGAAGACTTGGTTAAACGCACCCTCGTCCTTCAGAAGAAACACACACACACAGGTTTGGGGTTAGTGGTTGGTGGTTATCAGGTCTGTTGACGTTAGACCTCCTGGAAAAAAATGTAAAAGCTATTTTCTTGTCACATGTGAACAAAGTAGCTTCAGCAGAACGTTGTGTAGGAGTGCATGTGCTTGTGTGCGTGCATGAGTCTCACTGTCTCTCTCAGCTCTCCCAGGCTTTCTGCACTGTGACCCAACAGGGCCTCAGCTGTCTCCTGGAAGCACGTCACCCACTGGTTGTCCCCGTAGTCTGCCAAGTTGGCCTGAGAGTCAGACAGACATGAGCCGATGATGATGAAGGGGCGAGCGATTATTTATGTGAGTTAGAGTGTGTGCATGTACAGGAGATACAAGATTTCTCTTCAGTCAGCAGCAGTGTGTGTGTGTGTGTGTGTGTGTGTGTGTTTGTGTGTGTGTGTGTGTGTGTGTGTGTGTCAAACGGGCATGAACAATGTGCACTGCATACACTTTGCACTTACATTAAGTATAAGTCTGTATTTGAAGTTGGGGAACTCTCGGTCACACTTTTCGCAGCGGTACAGTCCGTTCTGTTGGTCTATGACCTTCTTGTAGCAGTCTGGGGATGGACAGGCCTGGTACAGACAATTCTCCCTCCGAGTGTACACCACCGTCGCCACACAGCTGAAATATTCTGCCTGAACACAGAGAAGAAGAAAAAAAGAGAGGAAGAAATCTAATTATGGGGGACGGAGCTGCATGATCAATAAAAACCACCTAATCACATCAAACTGCTGCAATTTCAACGTCTAAGAGGCTGGAGTTAATCTGCAGGTGCTGCCCCACTACACAATATTGTACTGAGGAGAAATATAACGATATTAATAATAACTTTATTTCTATAGCACTTATCGAAATTCAAATTACAGAGTTGGGGAGCACGGACAGAAAATGCCCCGTCACCTTATATAGAAAACCTGGAAACCAAGTTACATACAGGCAAATCTTCCAAAACAAATGAAGCTTAAGCACTATCATTTAATTGCAGAAAATGTTTGTGTTGCATTTTGTATATTTTATGTGACACTTGGTGATCATCCAGTTTCCTTGTTTGACAGGAGGCTCGCTCACACAAATGTGTTGGTGGCTGCATGTGGAGCTGGCAGATGTTGCAAACACCAAGATGATTGCAGCTGTCTTTGTTACCGCCTGATAGTCGTTTGTTTTTGGGAGTCTTAAGTAAAACTGTGTAAGCAAGACATTTTCAGTCACACATTCAACGAGGCAAAATTAAATTCTACAGAAATCCAAGCTTACAATCACTGTATAGACATGAAAAAGCTCCTTCTACAAGGCTCTCTCCAAATATATACACCAACAGGTAATTATGGACTTCTTAGCTTTAGAAGTCTTATTAGTAATATAATATTTATGAAGACAGTTGCGCTTTACTGTTGACAAAAATATGTTTCATATTGAGTGTATGTGGCAAAGTTTTAAAACTTGTTCTCCCATTAAAAACAAATAAAGATTCAGTTGGTCCTGGTTGAGTTCCCATCTTTATCTCATTATTTTGAGTTTAAATGTTACAAAAAGAAATCACGCCCCTGCTGAAGAAGTGGATCCTCTGTACTTCAGTACATTACCAGGAGATAAGAGGTGTGATTTTTTACAGTTTTAAAAAAGCACATTTTTGTGTGCCAGGAGAGAATGTCTGAACATTGCGAATGCTGTCGCTACACTTTTCAAAAGCAGGTATCTTAAAAAGATGTACAATGAGAACGTCGGAAAGAGACACCTTTTCAAAGTGTTTGTTATGTAGGAGGTTGCATCTTGGTAGATGAACAAGACACCAGGTGGCTCAGACCATAAGAACAAAATGAGTTAAAATCACATTCACAATAATTCAAACTGTTGGCTGTTGAGGTACGACTGCTCTCCTAAAACCTGTTGGTCAGGTGGGATAAAAACATCAGAGAAAGACTGTTGATTACTTAAAGAGCACGGTCTGAGTCTGATCAATCCCAGTTTGACAACTAGCGGTCAGCTGAGTGTGTTGTCAACCACATGAGGGGACTCCTGGCATCTATTGTGACCACTGTTCCAGGCCATGTTCAATAATTAATGACCACCATGAAGTCTCTGGTGAATGCTACCGTGAACAAGGTAATGCTGTTGTCAGTCCAGGAGGCGTGCATGAATGGCTTCATGACAGACCCATTAAACAAGTCTTTCATAGATAGTTGAGTGTTTTTGTTGGTGTGAGTAGTCGGACGCGGGACATTACCTGCATTAGATCCTGATCAGTGTGCTCCCAGCTGGGGTGCAACTGGGAGTAGCAGCAGACTAGCAGGGATACGTGTTGCTGTGTAACACCGGAGCTGCAGGTCGGTGTGGGAATACAGTGGTTGAAAAAAACAGTGTGCTAAAGAACAAAAACAAACCCCTGAAAATATTCTACATGAAGAGAATATTTAAATGAATATTACATGTTTCAAAACATAATTTCTCTCTTGGCCTGGTGCTCAGCAGCTCATGCTCCTGGCTGTCTCTCCTGACCGGGAGCGCTGATCAGAATCTACCGCAGGTAATGTACTGACTGTTCACCACTAACTAACAACCCCACATCAAAAACCTGAACTATCCCTTTAAGTCAAACACAGCAACATTACAAACACTGACTCATCAAACCTCTGGGTGAATGTTTTTGAATAGATTCTCTGTTCTCATCCCGGATGATACAGTACGTGCATTATTTTCTTGTGTTATCATTATTGGTACCTTAAATCATAACTTTGCGGCATAAAGCAGAAACTGGAGCCCGTCAAACTGAAGAGAGTAAAGAAAAAACATGCAACAGAGTAGGAGAGGAGCCAAAGTGCTCCTTCTAGTGGAGGAAGGACACCCCTTTAAATTTTTTAGAAAATGAGTGGGGAAACATAAAATAAAATAAAAAAAACTCAGATCAAACTTGGAGTCATACGTAAGATGGTTGCCAACGAGTGGGTCCAGCTGGTAGATGCACGCTGTTTACACATCTCTATTTGACTTCCAAACAATCTTGGAACAGTTTGAAAAGAGAGCAGAGGGAGTTTGAGAATTCTATGCATAATAGATGCGAGATGAGACGAAGCTCTCTCTCCCTCTCGAATACATAAATTGTGCTAATGCACACGTACGCGCACACATACACACGACTAACATACAAGGTTATATGCAAAGAGCCCAACTTACACATTTGCAATACAGATACAATGAGCTAAACTTCTCTCAGTTATGAATTTAAATTAAAGTGTACACAGTCAAACAGAATCAAATTAAAATGCGACGATGTGTTGTGGTAATTTAAACAGATATTAGCACCCTAGGCTGCAGAACTCGCACTGGTAAAATCAACAGCTAAAAAGGAAAGAAACGCACACTCTGGGGGGAAAGGGGCTATTCTCTCATCCTGTGGAGAAGCACAGCGTTTGATTTCCATAAATATAAATACAAAGAATGCACACGGCAGATGAACTGTGTCTCATCTGGCACATACGTGTGCACGCCTTCATTCGAACACACACATACTGTAGGGGTAGAAACAGACGCAAGCAACAAACCGATAAATACGATATGCACGCGCGTGTAAGAAAGCAGAGAGAAATCCTGTTTCCTAGCTGCACCAGAGGGTATTCCATCTACCAGGAGAGCAGGCCTTAAACAAGATGTTGGAAATGCAGCCAGAAATTAAAATGAAATGCTTTAAAATGCATCCTAAACAACAACTACAAGCTAGAGCTGGGCCAGACTCAATACTAATGTTGGCCTAAATGAGTCTATCAAAGGCTCTCTTTAGGATACGGGCCAAAATCGCACACGCGCAGGCCCGCACGCACGCTGAGCATTTCGTTCTACAACCCACACTTTGTGTAAAGTGCTCGGTGAGAGTGCTGAATGTGAAAAGGCCACAGTGTTCTCTGCCTCCCTTGTGAGATGGTTGACGCTGTCCTGTGTCCCCATGACCTCCACAGATACTGTCAGTCAGACTTAGAGCTCTCTCTGACACTTTCTTCCCGCCAGCGAACACTGACTCACAGCCTCATAATCTGTCCACCCATCCATCTACCCAGTACCCAAGCTCCCCTCCAAAACACTTACTAAGAAGGTTTATTAATTAGGGGGCATTTCTCCCGTAAGCAAACCCAACTCCCCCTCCCGTCCTCTCCCTCTCTCCATCTACACACCCCACTCCCCATGTATCCGCCCGCGTGCCTGCCTCATCACATTTCGCAGACTTGTGCAGATTAGAGCGCTGCAAGGCTGGAGAGGTGGGAAGGCGATGGGTGGGGAAGGTGGTGGGAGGGTGGACATGGCAGGAAGAAAAGAACAGGATGCTTTTTCTTCAGGGGGGCATGTTGGAGGGGCTCGTGGTGTTGGCAGATGCTGCAGAGAACCTGAAGAGGGAGGTCAGCGGGATCTGGACCACAGTACCTCCATCACAACAAGCTCACTCTAAATAAATCCCCCTGTATTTGCCATCATGTCTCCTCGTCTCCTTCTGGTTTCTCTCTCTCTCTCTCTCTCTCCTCTGCCTCTGTATTCCAGTGTGTACACAGAAGCCTTGGGGCAAAGTCTTAACCTTAAGCATACTGTGGAGAACCTAGAAGAGCAGCATGACTAACGCCGCACACAAAAACAGATACACAAAAACGCTCGGGCACACAAACACGGGAATGCGCGCCCAGACTTACCTAAAGATTTAAACACACACACATTCTGAAAATAGTTTTCATTCTTATCACAGCAAATCCCTGTGTCACCTTCTGGCACCTAAATGCAATTAAAATTTGTATGTGGAAGGGCAACCAAGTGAAAATCTACTTCACATTATTGACGTGTCTGCACATGCCAACTTTAATGCTCGTCCCAAAACCCCAACACCGACAGACAGACACACTGCTACACTAATTAGAAATGGCTTGTACACTTGTTTCCTCACAGTCTCACACATACATGCAGGCAAACAGGTAGAATGTCAAATTAGATTCCTTCAAACTGTAAAGCAGTGACTGGGATTTCATTATTACAGACAACGTCCTCAAAGGTGTTCAATTACAGAGAGGGTTTGAGGGTAAAAGAGGACAAAGAGGAAAAAAAAGAAGGTAGAGAATACAGAAAAATTGAGAGGAAGAGTATGAGTTTGAATCATTTACACATTCTCACCTTTCAATTTCTTTCTCCACATCTGCCAGTTAAACATTCACATGTTTCCTTTTCTTAACATCGTCACTTCTCTCTTAGTCACCACTTTTCACTCCTTTCTTTTTTTCTTTTTACCCCGTTTCTGTCTGTGGCCTTGTTTCCTTCCATCCTTCAACGCAGCTTTGTGACAAGTGACAAGAAGTTTGTGTGACTCAGTCTGGCTTTTCTAGCCCCTCTCACTTTCCCCATGCTCCGAGTCCGTGCTGCTTCCCTTCTGGTAATGTTATGCCCTATAGGCTTCCTCCACCTCCAACTAATTAGAATTTTTTATTAGAAACGACACTGATGTTGGAGCTGCTCGTGAGTGGCTTCTAATTAAACGTGAGGAAGGAGGGAGACTAGTTGAAGATAAACCTAATTAGATAGAAAGTTTATGAGAGGCGCACACCCACTTATGTGCACTCTACTTTTAGCTGAAAGCATGATAATTGTGTGCAATGACACTTCTTGAAACGGCACAGTTCAATTTGAGAGTTCTCACATGCTCTTCTGAAGGCAGACTAATGCTAATATGTGAACGCCACTATCTCCCTCCCACAGCTAAAACAAGGGAACCATGACTCTAATCCATCAAGTCAAAGCAAGGTGCGGCCTACGGCTGCTCTATTTACAATGAATGGAAGACTGACTGTGGGTTTGTGTTTGACTAAGCGCTCACATCCACACGACTGTGAAGCAGTCTGTTTTAAACATCACTTACCTCATGTCTGCTCACAGGAAATGATCTTTGATAGTTGATAGAGTTAAGAGGCTTTCAGTGTGAATAAAAAGGAAAATCACCATTATTAACCTATTATATCTCTCCTGTGTGTAGTTACAAGAAATTTTTTTTTTTTAAAACATATCACATGTGAAATTTCTGAAAATGTATTTTGACAATAGAGATAACTGAGCTGAAAGCAGCTGTGGTTTACGCTGTATCAGTAGGTAGATGAAACAAGAGCCAGTGCGATGGGGTACAAGGGACTCCAGACGTCAAAGACCGTCAACATGACGGATCTGTCCTGGTGTGACTGTGAAACTTTGGTGCAAAACAGTGCAGCTCCAAGCCTTTGATTCTGAGGGAGTGACACCAAAACCTGGTGTTTACCATGCACGTCGAACAACATTAGAAGATTTTCTGCGATCTAACTCGCGTGTACTGTAGCGATGCTGATGTTACGTCATCTTTAGGGGTTTCTTTCATTCCTCTTCAAACAGTAGCCAGCTGTCTGGCTGAGAAGACTTTACTGACTCGCACATCAATCTGCTCACAGCCAAACTTTTCATGAAGAAAAAAAAAAGAAGCGTCTCAGAGCTTCAACTAAAACTGCAACACGAATAACAAGATTTCATTTTTGCTGTTATACACCTGGAGGCTTCATTTTATTTCATCTATTCAATACCCCCTCTTCTCTGAGACTCAAATCCAAGAGGATGGATCAATATGAAGCCCACAAACCAAACCTGAAATTACACAGCCCAATAAAAACAAGTAAAATGATTAGTGCCACAGTTGCTTGTAGTTCTCATAATGCTTCTTACATCCTGGCCCTTTGTTGTGGACTGGACTGAATAATCCAAGTGTCTGATTCATTCTACAGTCAAAGCCAGGGAAACAGGGATACTATATAGATGCAACACATTCAGTGAAATGAAGACATGGCTTGAGATTTCCACCAGTTAATTGGTCTTTAGGTTTGGAGGCTAAGTAAATGGTCCACTCACGCTTCATCAATAAAGTATGGGTCTCATGAATAAAAATGAAGTCTGACTTATGGACACATTTTGCTACAGTATCACTGTAAAGACAAATCTATTAGTTGATTATTCTGAAATTAGCCTACACTACTAAGATACTTTCAAGTTAAAATTCCAAACTCTGCTTTCCACTCGTTGAGGAAATATTATTGGTTTTTTTGGCTCTAATATCATGGTGACGTGACCATTTTTGGGCAGCTGGTCAGACAAAATCAGAAGGCGACACTTTTGGCTTGGGGAAATTATTTCCTGACAGTTTATAGTCTGACTCATTAATGAACTGGGTGAATAATTACCAGGACCCTACAAAAACCTATTTTATGGTGTGGATTTTTCTTTAAAGGGCGATTAATTCATGTTACAAATAACACCCTGATTTCCTTACTTACCTCCAATTGTGTGTAACCATGACAGTAGTGTCGGTTTCATCTGCCTTGGCTGTCAGATTTGGGTGAACCAACTCTTTAAAGCGTCACTATGGAATGTAAGTGCCTTTAATAATGAGCTCTTTCCTGCAGCTGGGTTTCCTGCTGTGTGGATGCATGTAAGCGTGTGTGTACTGCACCTTCTCTCCGTGTCCCATGTGGCCATCCTTAACATCGCTCAGTGTTTTCCAGTTCGCCTTTGCTCCGCTGCCCATTGACCTTGTCTCCGTCATGGATTGGCTGGCGACCATGTGGCCTGTCTGGTCATACCTGGACATCGAAACACAGAACAAATGTTCTGAATAAAGTTGGGAGCAAACATGGTTGTAATGTCCTTCCGGTGAAATATGATGCATGTTATTTAGAGGGTTAGGACATGAGGGAGAACAAAGTAGGAGAGTTTGTTGATTAAAGTGGGGAATATAAAGAGTAGGTGAGACCTGAGAGCATGTCCACTGGTCCATGATGCTGAGGTGACCATATTACTGATAATACACCATTAATATCAGACCTATGAAAACATGCCCAGGATGGAGCCTATCCTTTAACGAAAAGGAGATTGTGAAACCAAGCATGTGTGTTTACATGTATATGGTACATTAAAGCTGGGGCTGTACTGCACACTACAATGTATTTGCTTCAATCTAAAGACACTATCTTCAGCCATGACTTCCATTTCATCCATAATCCCTGATTGAACTGCATCTGTGTCCTGCCATCTGTGTTATCTGACAAACAGCTGTTAATTATAGACAAATAAATTCACATATACAGTTTCTTCACTGAGGAACAAAGAGGAATAAAAACTCTGTGCTCTTGTCTGCCCCCTCCATCTATTCATTTATCTACCTTTTTAATATTCCCTTTAAAATCTTAATGCATCAGTGTGACTCCTGCTCTGTATTCGAGTCGAGCAGAACAATCTAATCAAAGCATCATCCAAATTCATCAGTTTCCTTCAATTATGCAAGCCAGCCTAGTCAAAACGATCCCGCAAAGCAGCACAACGCCACAGGAACTCCAGTCAGACAGACAACCTTTGTCTTGGTAAAGCGCAGACCTAAATGTTAAAAAGGAGTGAAAAACACTCTGTCTGCTCCTTGAATCACTTTCATTGCCATTCGTTCGCCACCGTCCGCATGTAAACTGGGGAGAAGACGAAACAGAGCAGAGATCAGGGAAAAGCCGGGGATTAGAGAAGAATGGAAGAAGGTAAGAAAGGAAGGAGGGTCCCTGGCTTTTAGTTATTTAGCCCTTTGAATGTCAGGATGAGATGGTGTATTGACCAGAGACTAATAAGAGCAAGATTAAAGCCGGAGCAATGGAGCCTTCCCCTCCTCTCCCTCTGACACACAAACACTTATACACACGTGTCACTGCTGTAACTAATAAAAGGCACACACACAAAAATGGCCAACGTTATTGTTCACGGAGCAATTAGCTAAATTTATAAAGCAGACATTAAGGACTGAAAGAGAGAACAGAACAATGCCCACAGGTACTAACAAACATGCTCCTTTATTTACTGTATTCATGCTGTGAAGCTTGTGATCATGCTGTTTGATGCTATTCTATACCTAAGAATAGCTTTCAGTGTAACAATTATATGCACACCGCAGCATCATGTATATACACAGAATTTAAAAAAAAAATAGGGGGAAAAATAAGAGCACGTTTATATTTCAGCGGTGGCCAGACTTGGAAACAGCCTTAATGAGTGAATGAGTCATAATTCAAAATCCCTCCACAGGAACTGGAATCCAGTTCGATGCGGCTCGCCCTGCGCCCATCTCTCGGCACACGTACAGTCGCAGTTCAGAGCAGGAATCCAGAAATATCCCTGTTCTGCTTTTCTGTTATTCCCTCCATCCAATCCTGTCTACATCCTGTCTAGAGTCCCGCTGGGACTGAGGCGGCACATGCCACCAGTCTCTTGACACGTGATTAGGAGGGCTTTGCATTCAAGTTTATTCATCTGAGTCAGTGTGTGTGTGAGTGTGTGAGCATGCCCCCTGTTTAGTATTTATCATAGGATTTCTTCATATATAAGTACTTATGAAAAAAAGAGGCTCAGATCTTTATTTGTAGAGTGATCAGTCTGTTTAAATACGCTGCGTCTTGTGTGGCACTTGCATTAAGAGTCAGTGCAACGTGACCACATTGTATGGCTTCTATATGCGTTTTGAATGTGTGTGTGAGAGCTCTGCACATCAGTGTGACTCACCAGCCCCTCAATCTGAAGGCCTCCGGTATGTCTGGGTTGACCATGACTGTGGAGCTGAACAAAGCAGAGAGAGATCTGCCCCCAAAATCAGACAAGCGAGCTCCTTTGATGGCGACCACGGGCTGCCCAGAGCCGTCAAACTTCTCCGCCTGGAGACAGAGAGAAGTGTGTCAAAGATACTAATTGAGGACAGAGAGACAGAAAACAAGAAACAGCTAATGCACTTTTTAATTGTACCTTCTATGGTCAATCTGTGTCTGCAGCCTGGAAAGACCAGAAAGTAATATGTGGTATAGTTTGCTTTAATAATTGGACAACCTACAAGTTAATTTGAAAGTCATTTCTGGATTTTGGCAAAGAGGAGGATTAGCTCTTGCAGATTGAATGAGCTTAGAGAAGAATAGTGCCATTTCATGCACATTGGAGAGTTATTTAGCCTTCCGTCTCAAATCAGGGACTCTGGTCCAAAACACTCCTGAAGGTCACAGGAGCGATTTGACCGATCTGTATTTTACAGCCCTGAGAACTCCATCAAACTGCTCACACACAGGTATGTTATTCTCACACAGATACACACACAGACATCTTCATAAACATGTGATTAATTACAGTCTGCTCAACGTGTCTTTCTGTTTAACTGTAAATTCATCCCTGGATACAGAGTGAGACAGAGAGATGCTGTGTCTCAATTCAAATACCTCCATGAGTACACTGTAATGTAGTATACTATCCCATACTTACGTAGTGCACAAATTTCGACGGTTAGTGTTGTCTCAAATCCTCAAATACTGTCGTTCTGCACTCACCGGAACTAATGATCGCAACGGTTGCCAATGTTTTCTTTTTTTTGGACCGCTATTATCGCCCATCAACACATCTACCGGCTTGTTTAGTTAGTTGTTTCATTTAGCGATTATGAACGCCTTACTTGTCCTTTTTTTCTTGCTCTCTTTCTTTCTTTCTTTCTTTCTTTCTTTTTGCTTGTGTGCATCACCTGTTTAATGCGAGATGGAGATTACACCGGTGCCACCTTGTTAGCCGGCTCCTCTTACTGGCGGAAAACAGTGGCCTGCCGGTATGTTGATTTACTCCGCTACGTAGCCCAGACAGATCATTGAGGGTGTCAAGTGTGCATCGTTCCACACTCAACTTATGGACCGTTTTGAGTGCACCATCCGGGTTCTTACACTATGCTGCATTTTGACATACTTGACATACTTGAGAATTGAGATGCACTGCATACTCAAAATACTTAGTTTAAGTATGGAAGTATTTGAATTGAGACACAGCAAGAGAGAGAGTGAGACTGAGAGAGAGAGAGAGAGAGAGAGAGAGAGAGACAGCGTGGAGGGAGAGTGAAGGATTATAGTTATTACCTCCTCTCCCCACAGTGTGACTGTCACAACTTTGCCAGTTGTGTCTATTAGGTTGAGGGCCCTCTTGGAGACTTCTCTGCTGGTCTTAGTGGTGATACGGGATACATCCTCCACACTCTTACACACTCCAATAACGTCTACGGGAAGAGAGAACAGTTTTATCTCCATCTACTGTATAGATAGTCATTGGTACAGACAGTATGAAAGTTTAGACACACATGAGAAACACAAAACAACAGCGTGTTAACTTGCTAGTGAGTGTTAAAATGCCCTGCAGACATGATCTGCATACTGTGAAGTGTTATCACTTGATAAGCAGTAAAGATCCAGCCCTGATACTGCCAAGTCACAGCAGTCTGACATAAATGTCAGGACAGTCTGGCTATCACCCAGGCCCACATCCCAAATCACAACAAACACACTCATTCCTCATTCATGTTTCCTGTCATGCTCCAGGCCTAAACACTTCATTGAGGATTACTGCACTAAGGAGAAGTCGCTGCTCAGCTCTAAGAAGGTGAAGACCCCGGCCTACCATGACTCATCAAAAACCAAATCATAACAAGTCAATTTAATTTAAAGACCTCAGCGTAAAGCACATAGGATGTAAACTGAAAACAAAAGAATGGATGCATAATGCTGTGACACTGGGTTAGAAAGACTGTGAGTACAATTTTAATTAAATGAATTTAACTTTTAAACAATGACAAATACCATCATGTGATGAGCACTAATGACTGAATTTCTTTTCCATAATTCATTTCATTCATGTGAAACAAAGGACAATCTGCCATTTTTAAGAGCTACAAACTGAGGTTTGTCATTGTAATTAATAACTTACTGTAAGGAGCCTTGTAGAGTTTTCCTACAAACAATGCTATGTTTACATTCACAGGGGTCTGCGGGTTTCCTTAGGGATGACTTTAAGGTTATAGCTACAACTTTTTCATCAAAACGATTAATTTTTCAAAAATAATACATCCACAGAATGTCTAGAGGGGTGCAGAATAAAAGTATTAATTTTACTGAAAAAAAAGTATTGTAAATATTTATATATTTTGGACCCATCAAAATGTATAAAACAATTTCTATACATCTGGTTACATTGGCAATATCAGCATGAAATGATCTCTGCGCCAACAGCATTAGTACGTTGATGAGCCATATCATGATAGCTCTATAATGCTAATGCTAACTAACAGCCGGTACTGTAACGTTTCCGGTGTATGATGCTGCAGGTTTATTGGGTTCATCTGTGAGTTAGTGTGAAATGATTCAGATGTGTTTCCAGTCCGCTGTCAATTGCTGTTTGTTAAATACGGTTAGCTTCTGAAGATCTGAAAATGTGCCGGTCAATGTATGAATTCAAACGTTTGTTCAAGAAAAAGGTATTTGGTAAATATGAGAGATGTGGTCGACGTAACTGACACTATTATGGTATTATGTTTTTGGGATATTGTGCAAAACAATATTATTTCTGTTTGATGTTTTGAATGATGTGATCTGATGAAGTTGATCATGTAAGAAGGGTAGGCGAAAATAAGCGAGAGCTTCAGCCTATTCCTTTTTGGTCGGCTCTTTTCTAGTTGAGTTGATTTTTTTGTTTTGTTTTGTTGGACTTTTAACTTTGAATGACCTGACCGAAATAAACACATTTTCATTCATTCATTCATTCATTCATTCATTCATTCTTTAGCTTAGCTTAGCCGCTCCCTATCCCTGGCAACCAGTACAATTGAAGGTTGGAGCGAGAGCAGGCGAGTGTGAGTGTGACACCTACT
Source organism: Trachurus japonicus (assembly GCF_045865225.1). Lineage (NCBI taxonomy): Eukaryota > Metazoa > Chordata > Actinopteri > Carangiformes > Carangidae > Trachurus > Trachurus japonicus. The sequence continues at coordinate 25,969,605 of NC_140920.1, read as the reverse complement.
GGGTGGGAGGAATTAAACTTAGCTAACACCTTTAAATTCATCCATGAAACAATTGCAAAGCCATTTTTTTTTTTCAAATTCCGCTCAATCATGCATTTTGTATTTGAAGGTTTTCAAGAGATCTTCCTTTAAAACCTCCACATGGCACCTTTAAATGGTTTAACAATTATCACAACTCTGGTGGCTCATTTTCTGTCAGTCATCTCACACTGTCATGAGTGAAGCCCATGTGTTAAAATAAAATCACTGCACAGAATTATTACAAAGACTTTTCAAACCAGTCACTCTGTGAACTTCATCCGCCTGTCTGCTACCTCTGCTAACCTTCTTCTAAACCCACCCCCCACCCCCCACCCCCCCGGCCCCCCAGCCCCTGTTCCTCCCTTGCTCTCTGTCTGCGCTCTCTCAGCTCTCCTTAATTCCATTATGATTGAGACGATGTCATCCACCTCTGAACTCCATTATCACCGCAGGAACAGGCTGACAGTTCTCATTACCATGTTATAATCCCCTATTTAACAAAGAAGCTGAGAGAGAGGGAGCGGAGGGAGAGTGAATGGAAAGACAACAGATGATGCACAGGACATGTAACGCTGCCCCTCAGCGACCAACGCAAACACGCGCTCCTCCAGGTAAACTGCTCAGCGGATCACTCAGCGGTGTGTTGCTGTGGCACGTATTGCTCACGGCTTACACTAATGTAATCATGTAATGTTGATGCTCTAAATGTAAACCCACATTAATCTTTCACTCAGCAGGCTGCAGCATGGTGTTTACTTTACGACCATTAAGTTGTTCTCCATTATGGCGTGTCCGACACTTCAAAGAATTAACGGCCCTGCTTGTGCCACCTTCCAGTAGTTGTTGTCTAGTTCGATCCTATGCAGCAGAGCATTACACTACTGTTCAGTGCAGAATCATATCTGGCCTTTTGACCACTCAGACCTGTGCTGATGAGTGCGGTGGAAAACAGGCGTGAACTGCTAAATCCTCAGAAAGCAGTGAAGCAATGATTTTCATCCAAAAAAGGTTTTGTAAATTCCACTGAACAAGCTAATTACTCCCTAATTACTCTTGCATAAAACAGGCTCATCTTACTTTGAAAACCTGTTAACATCTGAAAGACTGAAATGTGTTTGAACGCCAACTATAAAAGCTGCCGGGTACCAAATCAGATATCTGATTTGTAGTCTGTGATCTGTGATCACATAGTCTCCGATTTAACTCATTATTTGTGGCGGTTTTAACCTTTATCTTGTTTCAGTTTGTCATTCAGGCCATCTTCAGGGTGCTTTCTTTTTGCAGAAAAGCTTGTTTGTATTCCTCAAATGTGAGTCCTCTTCTATCAATAGCAGAACGTTCACAAGGTTTTGAATTGATACTGCATTAATGTGCAATAACGATAGCAAACCCAAAATGTGCCTTTTTTTTTTTTTTTTTTTACTTATGTACTTTTTATTTATTGCTCTTCCATTTTTCTATGTCCACTGTGTTGCAGCAATAGTGGAAATGTACCCATCATGGGACAAATAAAGGAATATCTTATCTTAATGAAAACCTTTTTATAAAACGCATCCCTATTTATAGTTGACAAAACAACTGTCAAAAATCACCTACAAATAGACGATACTGTCACATACAATATCATGTTCTTGCTTTTCAGCAAATACACTGAATGCAATTTCTAAAAAATAAACCTTCACTGCCACAACTAGAGACACATGACCATCATCAGCTCTGTCCCAGCATGGAACAGACTTCTAACAACACACTGTTGAATCACTCATTTCAACCCCAATCTACACGTGGACCATCCCAATTTACCTGTGGCAGAGATAAGACATTCCTGTCAGGCACCGTGGCTCACCTTCATAAAAACAGAGGAACCAGTCTTATCCTGTTTTAGCCCTCCTCTTTACTGAATGCCAGAATTAACCTTCCCTCTCACCCTGTCATAACATATTCTTCTGTGACATGTGGCTCACAACCGGCTGGCACGTGTCCTCCAATTAGCTCAGGGTTTCTTTTTTCCATTTATATCAAGGACTTTTGATTGCCTGGGTTGACTGAGCGGTTAGAGAGCTGGTCTGGTTGATTACACATGTTCAAATACTGGCACTACCTAAAATGTCGTGCAAACTGATTTGTTCTGAAGCGGCACACCAAGTGATGACAGAGAATATGTCACGTTTCTTGTACAAAGGGCAAACAAATTCATCAAATGGTGTTTACCTGATGTTTTAGCTTCTTTTTTTTTTTTACTTTTCTTTTTACTTACTTTTTACTTATTTGGTTAATTTTACTGGTGTATACCAGCAGACAAAACTTCAAGCTTGTTGGAGAGTTCTCTCAGCCGGACAGTTGCCTCGGGGTCTTTTTGCAGGTTGCTGTCGAATATATTCCTCTGTTGCACCCAACAGTGTAACATCACCTACTGTGGGTTGTAATATTCTCTCATCTAATAGCTACATGACTGTCACATCCCCTTCCTGACCGCCTCCCACGTTAGTCATGGATCGCCTTGCTTTGGAAATACATCTTTAAGCAACTAACTTCATGTCAGAGCAGTCACTATTTATTTCTGTCACAGCACGGTGCTGCTCTGGAGACGCCACAGACAGCTGCACTATTTATTGTGGTGTAATTGTTTCAGATTTGCCATTACTGTCCTGACAGTGATGATATTTTGCTTCTGATAGCAGGATTTCAGGATCTGTGATGTGTAAGTGATATTTTTTAATGAAACTTGGTGATTAAATTAAATGAGTACTTAACTTAAACTGCAATTTAATGATGAAATCTAATGAATGAACATCTCCTCATGAGCAGCATTCTGACATTCAGGCTGAAACAAGCAATTTGTTTGTCCTGTCAAGAGAGTTTGACTTGTGTAAACATGGGAAAACAAATGTCCCAGAAAGGTCTCAGATAAAAGATTTTTTTTTAATTCTTGCAACCATCCTAATGTCTGGCTTTGACGTCAGTCCATAGAACTCGTCAAAGATTATTCTCACCATGAAATCTTTTCTTCATTCATTTTTCACTGGACTAAACGCACCACTTGCTGGGCTGTTGATGTTTGCTTCTGATTTTAAGAAAATAAAAAGGAATTATGTACAAAATCCATTCAGGAACGTAGGAAAATATCTCCTTAATTATCCAAACAACTCAAAATCTGAAGAACTTTGTGACACAAGAGAAGAAAGAAAAGCCCCAAAGTTGCTGAATCGCACTTAATTTTCCATCTCTGACGTCTTATTTCAGTAGTTGATCACAAAGTTTGGAGAGGCAGTGAGTCACATCATTATCCGAACACTCACCACAGAGAGCTGATTGGTTTGACACATACCTATCTGGATCTGTTGATTATCAATGTTTTCGAGCCTTGATTGCATAAATTGAGGTTGTGTGATGTAGCCTGTCTTTGTGAGACTGAAAAAGTTGAAGTGCCACGTCTGCGGCTTTTATCCCGACTCTCCTTGGCACCGAGGCTCACCCTGCTCTCTCGCTCTTCCTTTGTTCTTGTATTGATTAAAAAGGTAGAAAGGTGCAAATAAATTCTCACTGATGAACTCCTCTTACCGATGATGGCGTCCTTGTCTATATTCTCCAGCTCTGCGATGGGCACAAAGTCACAGCTCATTGTGGGGATGCCTTCGGTGTCATCGCACGGCACGATGGATGAGTGTGCGTGGAGGGTCATCTCGAAGTCGTTCTTCACAGTGGTGTACTGCTTGTTGGCCGCCTTCAGCGTAGCCTTGGAGATGTAGTACACCTACAGAGAACAGGTGAGGTGTTCTGGTATTAGAAAATTAGACCTAATCAAACTGGTCATTTCCTGTGGAGCCTAGGCAACTATGACTGATTGGATTGAGCTTCGACTTTATTGATCCTGCCGAGGAAATTACTATTGCGATAAAGCTCCTGTTCCAGAAAAATTCAAACAAAGAATGCAAAACCTTAAGGTCCGACTAAGATGTGGTGTCATATCGGCCCCATCGCTTCTCTAATTCACCAGAAAATGAGAAGCAGCTGAGAGTGAGCCTGCTAAACAGTACAATTTAAACTCGATCTGCGGGACACACTCCTTTCATTTACTCCCCCAGCTCTGCTTCCAATACTCACTCTCCTTCTGCCTGAGTTTGGTTCCACGGCTTACTCTCCTTTCCTTCCTCTCTCTCTCTGATTTACCCCACACAGAGATAGGAGCATGAGACTAATGTGATAAGCATTCTGGCCGCTCAGAGCCAGTCAAACCCACTCACTGTTCTGTCAATACTCAGATCACGGAGGGAAGACGGATTCATTCCTTTATTTATCTTCGGGGGGCAGAGGGCACAAATTGGATCTGGGGCTGTGTTGGGAGTCACTGCCTGTGGCTGATACCTGAGCCAGTGTGACTAGCTAAAATGATGGCCGGGGTTAATTGAGTTATTAAGCTCCGTGTGCCGGGCCGAGTTGAGCGGGAGCTTTGGCATGTGTTCTACCTGACTGGGACTGCAGAGGTATAGGGAAACATGCAAAGGGCACGTTCATCAGGGTGGAGGCTGAGCAACACACCGTCTCCTCTCCTCTCCTGTATAAACAACAGCATGTTGATTCTTCCAGCTGGTCCCAGAGACTGATGCCAACTGGTGGCAGCTCTCTTTCTAGGATGAAACTTTGATCTCTCCTAGGTTGTCATCTTCAATCTAGATACCTCATCTCACATTGAACTTTTTACCACTTATCTGTTAATGGAGATTTTATCATTAGAAGACTTAAATGATAAATATCCACACACACTGAGCCTCTCCCATTTGTATGAATAAAAATGAAAAGCACGGTTATTTGAGGATACGACCGACTACATTTTCCATTTCTTGTATAGGATAGTGTTTGGTTTGCAGCCCTCCAGCAGGGTCAGAGGTCAGTGTCACTGTCAGTTATGTAACCAGAGTTTCAGCTGGTGGGCACCATATTTCTTTTCCTACTAACGGACAGTGAAGCAGATGCTGGCTGACATAAGGTCTCGAACCAGGGCCCTCTGGTTGAAAGATGATCCTATTAACAGGCGCTGCCTCCAAGACTCTTAGACCAACTGGTTTGGCACAAGATTCAGATGTACTAGTGCAAGACGGATTTGAGCTCAAGTAAAGTAGAGGAGCCCTTTTATTCCAGTAAGACTGAATACAATATTCACATGCCCATAAATGTGGAGAGAGCTATTGGTCACTAACCATTCTCCTTGCGGTCTGACATTAGGAAAATGAAACTAATGCAAAGTGGCCTCTAGAAGTCTGAGTGATCTGAGTGAAGTGTTGTTTCCCACCACAGAATGTTTGACCATTCTCCACTCACTCTGTGTGTGTGTCTGTCATTTCACTGTGATGTCTGCTCTCTCTCACACACACACACATTCTTTAAAATATGTTAACTCTTCATGTTTCTCTGGGTAGTGTCAGTGTCTCGTGACACTATTGCACTATTATAACTGCAGATGAACATGCAGCCATGCAGCACAGTAGCAACCGTGTGTGAAGTGGTCAGAGCCAATCCATATCGTTGCCTACATGCATACAGCACAGAAATCAAACTGGAGCCTAAAACACGCTTTGGATCATGTTCACTTACATATCTGCTCCATCAGACTGACACTCTTTCTGTATGGACATGCTCTGACTGAGCTATGACTACAGGATAAACCCCTGGGTGTTACATTACCAGGACACAACTTACAGGACTACTAGAAATAAGATGGTAATGGACTTACAATGCAGTCTCGTTCTACAGAGGTTGGTTCACTGCTAGCACAGAGAGGAGCAATGATGACACTGACCATTAGTCAAACACATACAGTATGGCAGTGGTTCCCAACCTTTTTTGGCTCGTGACGCCATTTTGACATCACAAATTTCAATTGTCAATCAAGATGCGCCAGCTCTGATATTTTTATATGCTGCATCTTATTTGAACTGTATAGAATACAGTTGTTTAAGATTGTGTGCAATATTTTTAATCATAATTTTAAACAGAATAATAATTAGTTAAAAAATATTTTTATCAGGATTTTTTTTAATCAATTACTAGACATTCCAGGTGACCCCATGTGGGGTCCCAACCCCAAGGTTGAAAAACACTGACATATGGACATGTTTGTATTGTATAAAGACAGATCCAACTCCAAATCAATAATTTGATATCTAACAGGAACACTTGACTCAGGAGTTATAATCACTGTATCATAACTGACGCCCTGTAGTCTGAAAGAAAAACTTTACCCATGAATCCTCCGTGAGCACTCAGCCTGCAAGGCAGTGATTATGAGCAGACACTTAAACAACAGCAACGCCATAAAACAATAACATTAGATTTTAAAAGTCTTCTTTGATTGGAGCTGGTCTCTTATTACCCACCTTGTACATCCACTCAACTTCTTGGTGTCTGTGTCTCAAACATATATATTTCAGTAAAATATGACTTAATAAATCCCTTCGACAAAATCCTCTAATACTTGCCTCTGGCTCATTCATTGGCCAGAAGTCCTGCAGGCATGGGAGGATTTTGCAGAAGGGGTTTATTAGGCACTATTTTACAGATGATACACTTGTCTGGGGCGCTGTGTGCATACAGAATGGATACCTGTCACTGGGGCTTAGTCGGCGTGTAGCTTGCACATTCGTTATAGCCTGTAGATATTGCTGTTCTCAAAATGAGTCTTGCGTTAATGACTACTATGACGACGTGACAGCTCTGTTGGAAACGATGTCGGTGCAAACATTGACTTACTGTACAGCGTGGGGCCTTCTCAATCTCAAACACACACACAAGTTATCGTTTTTGGGTGAAATTTCCAACAAGCTCTTATCACCTTTAGTGTGGATGGATATGGGTGAGTGGGACCTGCTCACCTTGCCTTGCTCCACTAGAGAGAAAAACCTGTCCACCTCCTTGTTGAAGGCTGTGATCCTGATTTCTCCCTGCGGACCAGAACATTTCCATTAAGCGACATCGTGTCCAGCGGATAAAACAAAAAACAGCCATGTGTGACGTGTGTTGACATGCAACACACAGATATTCTGTCCTCTCTGCTTCTCTACTCACACTCTCGTCCACTATCTCAAAGGAGAAGAGCTTGCCCTCTCCCTTGGAGTTGCTCCAGGTGCGGATGCTGGACTTGTTGGTCACTCGGGCTCTGATGGTCCATCTAAGGATAAACAAAGAGAAGGCAGCAGTGGTAAGACTACTGTAAATCAAAAATATCAAAGTGGTAAATGAGTGGACTTAAAATGAACTTATTGCTGACAGAAAAAGGTCCTCCAAAGGCCAACTGACTAAAATTGAAGCGCAGAAAATGCTTTAAGTGAAACACTTTAAGCACAAGTGTTCTCATAAATATTTCCAGTGACAGATTTCTTGCATCTGAGTACATACAGGATACCTACTGTACTGACCAGCATCTCCTTGTCAAAAAATAATTTACAAAAGTTTTCTTTGACCAACACACTTAACTAAAGTTGCAGTCTAAAGGTCAGCACACTCTGAGAAAATGCTGCAGAGACACTTCCTTCTTTTGTTAATGAGCATCCCAACCCAGCTCGCATCAGTTACCAACGTCAAACACAAGTGAGCAAGAGAACAACTCCCAAGGAAACACCACCAGTGTCTCCGCAGTTTTTTTTTTAAAGTTCCATGAAAGGAAAAAAAAAAAAAAAACAGGCATCCAACAACTTTCTTTTCAAAGAGTGAACTAGGTGTTGTACATCTGCCAACTCCTGGATGCATTTAAAATGTGCCTCTCATTCTGTTTTTAACAACAGCCAGCCGAGCTCTGCGGTTTATGCAGCAGTGAGCTTTTTGACTGGGCTGATAATTGTGCAGTGGAGGATATTCATACCATAACTTTGCCTGCAATTAAATCCCCTATCATGAGAGCAGCTGCCGGCCCAGAGTGAACCCTGTTCCCTGCTCAGTATGGATAAGACTGCTACACTGAGGTTTTATGGCAGCCAAAAGTCAATTATAGTCTGCTCTAGATGCTATTACTTAAAACCAGTAGAATGGGATGAAAAAGCCATACATACGGCCATAAAAGACCATGCACATTTAATCAACTGTATCAAACGCTTGATGCCACACACAGACACACACCTGCACTTTTCATCTCATGCAAACATACGTGGAGGAAGCAGAGCTGCTGAAGTCATCTGTTTAACTCACTGTAGGTACTCCCCAACTTCAAAGTTAGAACAGTCATCAGTTTATTACAACTCCTACAGGCACAGTTATCTTTACAGCTTGCAATTTCAAACAGAGCTACATTATCAGAGCCCAAACATGGAGGCCGAGTTGACAGGGTACTTTTAGTCCAATCCGGACAACTACATCTCACTATACTGCCCTCTTGTCTTTTTGTGGCCAACTTTAAGGTCAGAGACAGAGATTTAAGCTCAATGAAATGATAAGAACCAAGAGGGGGGAGAAAAGCTGTAAAATGGAGCCCTGGAGGAGGAGAAGAAATTGTGAGAGGGAAGGAAGGGTGGGAAAAAAAAACGAGGCTGGTCAAATCCCCACCGGGCTAAATAACAGAATCAAAACCTCAGCAGCGGATCATAAAGACCTGGCAGTACCTGCCATTAAAGTGTCCGCTTCTGAGGCGAGATTGGTCATTTCATTTCATTTCCATGCAAATGGGCTGACTAACATGCACATGCACATCTCGCCAAAGCCAGGCGCAATGACATAAAAAAAAAAAAGAATGGTCAGTTTGGTCACACATGCATGCAGAAACATTTATATAAAAACACATCCAAACATGCCCCAAAGTGCCACTTAGCAAACAGCAATGTAGAGCTAGAGAATGAGAGGAAATAGTTTAGCTTATGGATGAGAAGAATAGAGGGGGGGGGGATCAAAGATTAATCATATCATAAATGCATGTATTCATTTCTTGGAGTAAAGGCCAGTCAGGTTCTCTCTCTTTCAAACAAGATACATGTATGTGACATGGACACACACTTCAACTTACTTGCTTTGGTAAGGGTTGAGGGAGGAAATCGGTATCACTCTGGTTGAAGAACCTGGAGAGCCGGGTGAATCCTTCTTTGGTGAAAACTTTGAGGGTGAAAACTTTGATGGTGAAAACTTTGATGGTGAAAACTTTGATGGTGAGGCCTTCATGGGTGAAAACTTGGTGGGTGAAAACTTTGATGGTGAGGCCTTCATGGGCGAAGCCTTCATCGGTGAAAATTTTGAGGGTGAAGCCATCATGGGCGAAGCTTTCATGGGCGAAGCTTTCATGGGCGAAGCTTTCATGGGCGAAGCCATCATGGACGACTTTCCACAACCTCGGGGAGGAGAATATGCTGCGGAGAAACACAGTTGAAAATCTTAAGGGGAACTCATTTTATATTAATTAATGTAAGGGAGTTTTATTAGCGTTACAAGATTAGTAATTAAAAAAGATCATCTGATTTATCAAGGAAACCGATCAAATATATTCTGGCTCTAGATTCTGCAATGTCTCCAATGGATTCTCCTAAAGCATAATTACTAAGGCGGGCAGATGAACAGTGGGCTACAAAGGTCTAGCAAGCTCATTTCTTTCTGACTGAACAACTAATCAATGGCCTGGATCAATTATGCTTATTTATGCAGAAATATGGCAAAGGTAGCTTTTTCATTATTTTCCTTATTGACTGTAAAGACGTTCAATACATTGTGAGATGGTTATAATCTCAAAGTACAAGTCAAAGGTATCAATAACAGTATCCCACGTTGACAAATGTATTTACAGGTACTGATATGGAGCACGCACCAGATTTAAAAACCTAATTAAAACAAATTGACAAAAACATTTCAACAGTTATAGTATTAGTGGTACCACTGTTATCTGATGATGAGCGCAGCTGCCAAAATAATAAAATAGCTGAGAAAGTTGAACCCCCCCTGCAGATCTCCACACAGTGACTGGAGTTTGTGCCAATGATTTAAATTGCTTTTCCTCATGGGTAAAGCTGCCAAACAATTATTAATTTCATAATTACCATACTTATGCCTTTCAGTCAGAGCAAAAATAATAATTATTATTATTACAATTTCGTATCAGAATATCAGTCTTGTGGCTAAGACACCAGATAGAAATTTGTAAATAGTAGTCTTAAAGGAGAATTACGGTCATTTTCTAAATAACACTCTACAGCTCTAGGTCCCTGAGTGCTACCATAGGAAAAGACTTGAGAAAAATATGTGCAGCCAGGACCTAGCTCTCCTCCTGCTAGCTGCGTCGCACTTTTAAAACAGCAAAATGAGACAGAAGAGCACAAAATGATGAAGACTATGGACATATGCTGCTTCCCACAGATGCTTCTAATAATCCATTCCTAAACATGGATTGTGTTGTTTAGGACTCAACAGCAGCTCTACATATCCTGAATGTTCCTCTGTGACATAAAACTACACTCTGTCCAAAGTGCTTGATGATTGGATGGAAAAAGCTCCCACTCCTTCCTCACAGAATGTACGCTGGGTCCACACTTCTCTCACACACTGTCTTTTTCTTTTTCATTTGCTATACAATACAACCACTGTATATTTGGCACCATTCATATTAAAGTCTGAGTGCAGCATTATGAATGCTGACATGTGTTCAGAGACTGAAACATGTGCCATTATACCTATTTATAAAGGCTGTGTTGCGTCACTTCTGCGCAGCATGTTGTACAAAGTAGCTCTGAGAGAATAATACTTGGCCCTGATGTCTAATTAATCAAGCTGGGTCTGTCCTTAATATGCACACATTCATTCAACTCAGATCTAATTAAAAAAAACCTCATGAACACAATTAAAGAAAGTTAAGAGTAACTGCAATGTGGCCGGATGCATCTGCCAACCAGTCCAGTCAAACTTAATTATAAGAATTCTTGAGTTATGACCAAAAATGTGTTTTTGTGATGGGTGGATGACCCAAAAACATAATTTCCTTTTTTTTCTTATTTCCTTATTTGCCGGAGAACTTGAGCAGTTTGGACGAGTCCACAGACTCACGGGGTCTTATCCCCACCTCCCACAATATAAAAGCACGTAGCATCAGCCATGTGCTTCAGCCCCATCAGCAGGCCAGATAGACAGCTGCTGTCAGAATGTATTCATGTAATGCCTCATCTTGGCATGAATGATCTGCCATATTGGGCAACAGCAATTTGGGGGAAGAATTGTCTGGGAAAAAAAAAAAGATGCAATTACACAGAGACCACTTGACTGATTTAAGCTCCAATGCTGGAGAACAACAAATATTCACCTCCATGATACCTTCCGCGTACTTCTGTGTGTGTACGTGTGTGTGTGTGGAGCAAATTCCTTGGGGAAATCACAGGTTGAACAGCTATTTTCAGGCAAGGGGTAATTAACATCAATATTCATACACACGCTATCTGTATAGAGAGTTAGAGGAAAGGAGCTGGTAGTGTAAGAGGAGAAGGGGAAATGATAGGTTGTGGGAATGGGTGGAGGGAGGGTGAAGACCAGAGCAGAGAGTGGCACAGAGCTGTATCAGGGATCCTCATTTTTTGTGATTAAGATCAGAACATGTTGCTAATGTGTATGCCAACAGTGTTTGTAAAGTGTGCTTGGTGTTGGAGGAGAGAAACATATAGGTGAGAAAAAAGCAATAAATAGGGAGAGTGAATATTGAAAGAGTGTGTGAAGCGTGTGTGTGTGTGTGTTTATGAGGGACTGCGAGTGTAGAGGAGAGAAGGAGTTGTGAGGACAAAGGAAACCTGCAGAGAATGGTTACTGATGAATAATGAATATTTTTTTTAGCTGCACTTCGGCGAGCGCAGATCTCACTGGAATTTAAATATCATCGGCGAAGCAGTTTGAAGGTAGTGTATTTTAAGTGATGGCTGCTGATGAATATTTAAAATGGTAACACAAAACTGTCAGTGGCTACTATGTCACAACCTCTGACTCCACACCTACTGTAAAAGACTGTTTTTTTTTGTCTATTACTACAGAATATTAATACCGTGATGTGCTCTGAATGGAGAGAGTTCAACGTCACTGATGACCGACATCTTCAAACAGGACGAAACATCAAAAAATCCAAATATTTTTGAATTTGTTCTTCAAACTCATCAGATAAAATCATCTGATCACATGCTGTGACTGTAAACAGAGGTCAGAGGTCACTACAGGATGGATCACCTAGAGTAAACGGGGGGCGTTTCCTATTCAGGGAGTATCCTTCTGTCCGTCTTCACTCCTCCGTCCTCCAGCCCTCGACCTGAATTTAAGTCAAGAGTCCAACCTTAACTACACCTTGGAGAGGACAAGGAGCATGAAGGCAGGAGAGAGACAAGTCACAGGTGTATCCTGTGATTTTAACCACATAGCAACAACATTTCAATCAGAGGGAGCAGGCTGATGGTTGGTTGTTGAAACAGCAATAATGAAATGTTATTATTATTGTCTGATTGCAGTGCAGCACATTTTCTTGTATCCAGGGAGTAAAAATTATTATCAGATGTGTTTATTTTCAAGGATGAATGAATCAAAAAGCAGTGTTTATTTAATCAGTCAAAGACTTTCTTCATCTTCTCTTATTTTGGTCCCAGTGTATCTTGGCGTATTTGTAGGTAATGTTTGTTCTGATCAGTCAAAGAAGTATTTGTCCTATAAAATCCAGCCTGAGCCTCTATAACATGGAGTTAATATATCTGTAGCATTTCATGGCAAAATGATTGATTTTATTTTATGTCTCCCTCTTGTCCGTCCTTTTATTTCGAGAATAAACTAATGTGTTTGTCTGTGGGTGTTATTTATATCACGCTCTGACACAGCAATAGATCTATAATTGGTACAGGAGCAGCAGTCATCAAGCGTCGGGTGATTTCTTTTGAAATTTGTATCAAATTATTTCCACACATTATGAGGCAGCTGAGACGCTGTGCATCGTGGGTAGCATGAGTTTTGGAAAACGACGCTGGAGTGAGGAAGGAAGTCCCGATTGGTAAACACATCTCCTGTGCTTTTGCACCTCCTCCTCACATGTGAGCTCGCTGTAGCATCGCCACTGGCAGCAGCTACTAACACACAAAGAAGAGACGCAAGCGAAGGAAGCAGAGAGCCGCATGAGCCAAGCGAAAACACCCAGAGATTCGGTGTGCTGCTAGAAGATTGAAGTCTCTACAAAGGCTTGAACCCAGCCCCGATAAAGCCGCAGCTTCCCCAGTCATTACGTTGCCCACAACCCGTTGGAATCACTTCATTTGTGGCAATTGGCAGTTTTCTGAATGCACGCAAATTTATTGACTTACTGCAAATGCAATTTACAAAAATATTGGAAAGTAATCAACCACTTAGCCGCACTGAGTTAGAGAAAACACTTTGAGACTGAACGCATAAGGTTTGCTTTTGTCTCTAAAGGGGGACACAGGACCATTTCATCAACCCAACAATTAAACAGAGCAGCAGGTTTTCTGTATCTGCTGGGATCTCTGAAGTAACATGGATCAAAGGATATAACGAGGAAAGAGTCTGATGAACTACTTAATGCAGAGCCTCATCTCTGCTGAGTCAAATGAGTTGACTTTCTCTCTTTCTCTCTCTCCGTCTGTGCGTCGCTACATGGGGATTCAGTCCACAACACAATATTCATGAAGCCGTGAACTGGAGGAGCCACCGGCCCACACAAGCTCCCTCAGTCACAACACACACATACGGACACACACCTACACATGGACAAATACACAATGTATACCAAGCACTCATTATCCACCCACATGCCCACATCCTCCACTGAGGAGGGCTATTGGGTATGTTTCTGCCACATAACAAAATCAATGCCGATGCTGCGAGCGGTTGCTGGTATAAAACAAGTGAGTGAAACAAAGGCTAAGCTAATAAAAGAAGATCCAATAAAACACTGGCTACTTTAGGCATGATACATGGCTGCAGTCTTTTTGGCAGGCGACCAACCATCATTTGGGGCTCCTATTTTGTTATAAAATTCTGGTTAGTATTAAAACAGTGAAGGGTGAGTTATGGACTCCACCAGCAGCTGTGGCCGGTGGGCAACATGAGACTGTAGTTTCCTGCTCTCATGGCTGAGCAATAAATATGATAAAAGTGCAGACTGTAATGTATAAAAGCTGCATTTCCTGTGGCTACCTTTGACTGGTTAAAACCATGCTGTGTCTTATGATCCTGTTTTATCTTCTCCTCACCCACTCTCAGACTGCAGCCTTTGAACACTTAAGCTTTATGCATTTTAAAGGAGCAGAAACTTTTTAGTCAGAGCGGTCAAACTGTGGTACGGTTCACGAGATTGAAAACCGAGCGACAAAGACTCTGTTGGTCCCAAATTATAAACAGACAACTGCACTGAGGTGAAACACCAGTGAGGGATCTGCAAATCATTCATCAGCAGCCTTCCTTCGAAGGGTACATGGCTCCCTCTGTTGGTGGAGTTGGAGTCTGTCAAATTATTCCAATTTTCTCTAAAATAACTGGGCCAAAGCTCAAGAAGTTAACCAGCTCATAAGATTTACTGTCATTCTGAAGGTGCAACTCAGTTTTCACCATATGGGACATGGGCTGGTGTTAATACCCAACTAAATACTCGTGCTCATGAGGATCTGACACCAGAGAATGAACTATAAGCAGGATTATTTGAAATGAAAAGACAATAATTCCTCATGCAACAAAGAGGCTAATATTTTACTAAATCCAAAATGGTGTTCAGTTAGCTATTACTTGAAAATGACCCCTATTTGCTTCATAATCTGACTCATAAACATACTTTGGTCCTCTACAAGCACATTTCAACAGAAAAAGAATAAAGTCTGTGACTTCTGGGTGACAAAACTCTCTTGAGGCTGAGAAAACCCCATTTAAAACAACGGGTTTACATTAGCGGGGTATTTAATTACTGTAATCTGCTCAGCAAATAAGTAGTATTAATCTATATGGCATGTAATACCCACAAACAGAGAGCTCTACGGCCTCTGCGGTTATTGCTTTGTTATGTTTAAAATTGATTTATTCACAAATCTCTGCCTTGTATTCAGTGGCATGGAAAACACACACACACACACACACACACATATATTTTTGTTCTACCGCTTACCGTATATTATTGTGTGCTACTAGTTTAAAAAAAAATAACACCACAGAAACAAAAATAAATTGTATCTAATCTGTAGCCGCCTCATGTTGCTCACTCGTGCATGGAAAAAGAAGGTTGTAAGTTATATTCTTAGAATATCTGGTAATATACACATGCTAATCAATAACTTTTGGGATACAGTTTAAATTCATCCTATTTGTTGGCTGGAGAAAACAGGTGGAGTCCTGCTCCTCAGGATTCACCAAATAAGATAGTGATGATCGTATAACACCAATCAGATTTCACTGGAATACCTGCTGCTGTCAAAAGAGTCAGTGACATGAGAGGGTACTTCGTAATGCAAGAATCTATCATAAAGACATATTTAAAGGGATAGTTCAATATTTTGGCAAATTGGCCCATTGTCATAATCCCTATAGTTTTAGGAGTAGGTTCATTATCTTTAATTGTCAGTAAAAGCTATTTTTAAAACGGTGGAGCAGAGCCGTGAGCTGCTCAGAGCTACGCTATGAAGGCTAATGGGATTTCTTGGTTTACCTCTTCAAACTCATCAAATACACAATCCAACAACTCCAAAACGCTCTTGTGGACAAGTTGTGACCTGCACATTCACCACGCTATGAGACAATAACGGAATGTTACGAGACAGAGTTGTTTTAGAGGTAAATTCATGCAAAACCGCTGATGTGCGTTCCCGTCTGGGGCAGTTTTTCGGCAAGCAGTCTCAGGTCACAACTTGTCCACCAGAGTTGTTGGATTGTGTATTTGATGAGTTTGATGAGGGAAACCAAGAAATCCCATTAGCCTCCATAGCGTAGCTCTGAGCTCTAAAAACAGCTTGCACCGACAATTAAAGGTAACAAACCTACTCCTAAAACTGTAGGGATTATGGAAATGGGCCAATTTGCCAAAATGTATCCCTTTAAGGGAAGATCAGAATGATGACATCAAATAGAATAATGGCACTCACTGCTGTTGTCTGCATTGGACGGCCCAGGTACAGCAGCTGATGAAGGTCTGGGTGAAGCTGGGCTTGGGGGGAACTTCTGTGGAGATGACATCTGACCTGTAAATTGAATGAAGAGAATATGAGACCTGCAGATGCTTTTTAATTAGTGTTTAACATAATGCAAGTACATTTTAAAAGGAACATACTATCTGTTGTAAGCTTAATGGGCTCTCCAATCCTCCCTCCCGCTTCCTCAGCAGACTGCAGTACGTCCATGTCCAACACAACCGTCACAGCCCTGGAACACAGTAAGTGGGAGAAAGTAAAGATAAAGCAAACAGGGATTACATACAGGAAAAAAATGAGAGGAAGAAGGGAAAAAATTAGGAAACACACACCTGCCATCTGTTAATGTGTTAGTGATGATCCTCTTCAGCTTACACACACAGTTTGGTGACAGGAGGTCCTCTTCAGCTAGATGGTTTAACTGGGAAGCCAACAGGAAGCCTACATACACAAACACATACAAACCAAATCTATTCAAGACACATTCTCAGACAGTCTCTGAGCTGAACATTTTCCTTGGCACTACTGCTGTACTTTGTAATTGATAACATTGCCTTAGTTGAACCCCAGGTTTGTTTGCGGTCTGGTCAAGTGACCTATCAGTGCCTTGGTAAACTGAACCCACAGTATGAAATTTACTGCTTAATACTCACAACCCCAAGCGTACTGGCCGTCACTCAGCATAAGCCGGAACCTGGATGGGCCAGTCTCATTCTTGATCTTACGTATGTTCTGACAAACATGAAGAACGATCTGTTATCACATTGCCTTTAACTATTTGACAGTTTGAGTACAGATATATAACATACAAAGTGAGCTATCCACTTAAATGTCTTTAGATGGCCTAAAACATTGTATTGGCATCAAGGATTAAAAATGATTTAATGTTGACTTTTTCACTGTAAACATGTTATATTTGTTTTATAGATTTTTTGTTATTATTGTTAATGTTATTACTAGATATCATTAAATTGTATTCTAATTATAGTGTTATTTTTTCAAATTGTATGCTATATTGTTTTTTAACTCTGTCTTGTAAAGTCACCTTGGGTGTGTACGTTTGTATATGATATTTGCATCAATGTAATGAACTACTGTATCTCATTTGCCATTGTTTGGGTGGCCTGACAAGCCGCCGCTAGGGTGCGTCTAGATTTCTAGGCTAGCTGGCCTGGCTAATCAAGTGGACTCCTCAAACTAACTTACCACCAGCTGCAGCACAGAGTTGTCCACATTTGAGCCTGCGAGCAGGGCCTACACAACAAAAACACTGATTAAGTTACATATTATACGGTATGACAGGTTCCTGCAGGTTCAGCCCACCTCCCCTCGTCTCATCATTTACTACGTACCACAGTGACAGTGTCAAAGTCTCATATTGTAAGAGACTAATACCAGGCGATTAATTTATACTGCCCCCATCAAATAAGTTTGTAAGCGTTCATTGTCTCTCTGGACGCCAAGTTGCAAGGAAAACACGGGCAAGTATTAAGATTTTATTCTGTCTATTTAATAATAACACAGTCACGTGTCAGTGTTTAAATAAATGAAACAAAGCAACACTTAATCACCACACGTGCAGAGAAACTCACCTTTTTGACATGTTTTCAAAGACAAGTCTAAACATTTTAAGATAGAAAAGCAGCTAACTCTTTAAATCACATTAGCTGACTGTGCTAACAGGCTCGAGCTAGTAGCGCTACTGCCTAAATATCAGCCTGGCAACTTCGAGTCAAGAAAAAAACAAGGGAACCAATTTATTATAATATTAACACGTACTTGAATCGCCCCCTGTGTGAGAGTTGCACTCATCTCTCCCGGGTAGAGTTGCTCTCAAATCCAGAAAACTGCAGCTACTTTCATGCAAAGACCAGGTAAAGGTCCGGAAACTATCGCGAGAGGAGGCAAACGATACTCGAACGACAACTACACCGGATATGGCGCATTTCCACCTTCAAAATAAGAGCTGTTGATGGCGTAGCATTACTACAAGCTGTTGTATCTTATTGGGAGGAATGGGGAAATAAATACCCAGGGCAGCAATACGGGTAGGATCTTAAAACCTCAGAATCAAATCTAAATTATTATACACTAATGTACTCTAGAGAGCCTAACTACCCTTTTGTGGATTGGCCCTTGAGCTTTCTTAAATCTAACTTACAATATTGGGTGAGCAATGTTTTGACTAATACAATTTACTTCCAGTGATCATTTATGTTTTGAAATGTAGTGATCCTTTTATAGTGTAGGTCGGGTTATTACTTAATGGGAGAGTGTACAGGCAACATTTACTGGCAGGCAGGTTTATTGGTCCAAGTGTCAATATAAACTGGAGCAACATGACTCAATGCGTGTATTTAAATCTGTACTTAGGAATGACATAAAAGACTTAACAGAAAACATAATATAAAGACAACCCAATGTGTATGGGTTTAGTAGTGTGAATGAGTAGGCTAGTGAGTGAGTTACATTTTCCTCAATCATCCCTCGACTTTGACAGCAAAGGCTTTATTTTGAAGGATTTAACGGAAACTACTTTCAACTCAAATCTAACTTAACAAAGCCTTACAGCTGTGTAAAAGTGGCATGAAACGAACCGAAAATAAACCCAAAGCTGCCGTCCGGTGCCCATGAGGCTTCCTCCTCCTTCATGATGGATCTCCCGTGTGTCCAGTGGCAGGATCACGTTGCACAGAAGTGGACCGGACTCGACCCCGAGTTAAAGGAACATTTCACATCCCTGGCTGAATTAGATGATGTGTTTAAGTGTGCCTTAACTCTGACAACGTGAGTACGTAGCTAGCTAACAACTAAGTAGTAGTGGATAAAGCATCTATCTTCTGTTACTCACTGGTCAAGACCTATCGTTGTCCAAAATGAATAAATTTTATACGTAATTCATTCATTCAAATGTAGCCTATCAGTGAACTCCAGTCCCCCTGGTATTGCTGCTGGGGAAAGTTTTATACAAGAAGCTACAGGTTCAGCTGTTGATCACACAGTGTGTCCTCTGTGTATTATTTAACTTTAGACTGCGCATCTCTTTTTTCAGCCGAGATGACCTTGATTTTCTGCAGTCAGTCTCTGCAGGACACTCAGTGCAGAAGGACACAGAGCAAGCAGCCAAATGCAGGGAGAGGGGCAACTCCAGCTTCAAGAGCAGAGACTACACTGCAGCTGCCCTGCACTACTCACAGGTGAGGCGGAAAAAACAACCTCAAACATGTCAGGGGCATTTAAAACAGCACTTATACCTTCTGTTTATGTTCACATGGCACTGATTTTTTTTTTATCTGATTACATTTCTGTTTCTCTGTTATTTTACATGTCATTTGTGGCATTGCAGGTTAGTTATGGTTTGATACAGAAGTAAGAGAACTGTATCATTTGATAACTATGATTTATTAGATGTTTGTGTTTTCAGAGTAGCAGTCTAAAGATACATGCAGGATTATTATTCCTTAAGGTTGACAAGCCTCTCAGTCCTAATTAATGCCCGTCAACACTCAGCTTCTCTGTCTCCTGTCATGACAGGGTATATGTTTTGCTCCCCGAAGTTCGGAGCAGCTGTCTCTGTGTTATGCCAACCGCTCAGCTGCACTCCACCATCTGCAGCACTACCAGGTGAGACAAGACAGCACCACCTTCCACAATAAAAGCACAAAGCAGTGTATAGTACCTGTGTTATCATTAATACCCATGTAGACCACCTTTTACACAAGCTTGTTGTTTTTAGGAGAGTAATTGCAAAAGCACAGAAATAAACAATTTTATAATAATGTCAGGATTTCTACTTTTTCACTGACGTTTACCCAACAAGGTCAACAGTTTATTAGGCACACAGGTTAAAACACGTGGACTCTTATACAATAGTCCTGTCATAGATTCCACCATCATGACCTCAACTGTATTCAGTTTGTGTTGGAACCACTTTAGAGGTGTTGATTCAACTCTCTGGTCATTTAAAGGCTGTAGTTTGTGCTACTGTTGAACTGTATATATAAATATATACTAACAACACAGCAGTTTTAATAAAAGCTAAATTATATAACTTCTCAGAGGAGGATTCATTGCAGGGCTGCAATAGTTGGAGGAAGACATACTTAATAAACTGCTGACTGAGAGCATGATTAGAGGACAAACATCTAGCTCTAGCCCTGATCTGCAGACAAGCTCAGTTTCACCCTGAGAACAACTGTTATTCATGTGATTTAGCTCATTTCCAATCTTTGCAATATCACTGTAAATATCAAACTGCCTCTGAAACCAGGAGCTCATCTTCTTTTAAAATGCCTCATTATATTGAGGCCAGTTTCACGATTGAATACTTGACTCAACCTTGTTTCACAAATTATATAATTCCTTTTCCAACTC
Source organism: Trachurus japonicus (assembly GCF_045865225.1). Taxonomy (NCBI): domain Eukaryota; kingdom Metazoa; phylum Chordata; class Actinopteri; order Carangiformes; family Carangidae; genus Trachurus; species Trachurus japonicus. The sequence goes on along the minus strand of NC_140920.1, from coordinate 25,949,110 downwards.
CAACAAGGCGACTCACACTCAGTGGCCTAATAAATAGTCCAAGGATAAAAGCTCAGATTCCTGATACACCACCGCAGTGATCACTCATCTAATCATTTGAGTTTTACAACACACTGGGGTGTCTAGTGTTATAACTTTGTTATCCAAAGCGTAGGAAGCCTCTGTAGTTTGGGTCTGTTGTTGGGAGAACGTCAATCTGCCAAGTATTTACAACAAGAATTGGACTGCTGCTCATCCTCAGCTCAACCTACACTGACTGTAGCCAAGCCAAGAAAACCTCCTCCCCTGCTGTTACTCATTTTTACCCAAACATCTCTGAGTGATGTGTAAGATAAATGACAGAGAAGCCTACGTCTTGTGTGAAACCTCAAAACTTCTTATGAAGCGGGTGAAATTTGAGAAGGAATATGAACTAATTTCTTATGTCTTATGCAAACCTAACACATTAAATTTCAAGGTAAATTCACGCAAAACCGCTTTGGAGTTGTTGGATTGTGTATTTGATGACTTTTATGAGGGAAACCAAGAAATCCCATTAGCCTCTGTAGCGTAGCTTTGAGCAGCTCGCGGCTCTGCTCCACTGTTCTAAAAATAGCTTGCACCGATAATTAAAGGTAACAAACCTCCTCCTAAAACTATAGGGATTATGGCAATGGGCTAATTTGCCAAAATGTTGAACTATCCCTTTAAGTTTTCTTGTTCTGTCTGATCAGCCCTGTGCTGTAGGCAGAGGAGACTTTACTGCTCCTCTCTCAGCCTAACTGACATCATGTTAGATTAATACAGTCCCAGCCTTTAAAGAATGTATAGTCTAACTAAAATACTGACTTTTAGGAGTTTTTAAAGTCATTCTGTTTCCCTCAGGAATGCCTCGATGACATTGACAGAGCCCTGCAGTGTGGTTACCCCTCTCATCTTTTACACAAACTGGAGGACCGTCGCACACAGTGTCTCAAACATCTCTCTGGAAGTCAGAAGGGAAAAGATGATCATCACAATCCTAAAGGTCCAGATGGGGTCAAAGCCCAATCTCTTGAACGTCCCACATGTGGGATTAGTCCCAGAGCTACTGTTGGCTTCAGCCTGGAGAAAGGTCGACACTTGGTGGCCGCAGAGAGAATAGCAGCGGGGGAGGTGATCCTTAACGACAGGCCGTACAGCTGCGTCCTCATACCGGGGATGGAGGAAGTGAGAGGGAAGAGTGAGAGGCTGGACCCACAGAGAGGAGCGTTTGGAGTCGAGCACAGGTGCTGTCACCGGTGTTTGGCTGAGACTGTGTGTGCTGTGCCGTGTGAGGGATGCAGCTACAGCCGCTACTGTTCAGACAGCTGTCAGCGGGGCGCCTGGGAGGAACATCACTGCTGGGAATGCCCGCTGGGGGCAGAGCTGACGGTGATGGGCGTGATGTCACAGCTCGCTCTGAGGGTAACGCTAAAGGCGGGATTAAAAAACATCCAGACGGCCAGGGAACCAATCAGAGACGAGCACACAGAGTCCAGTGAGTCCTACCCACGTCACACAAATCAAGCCGCTCCTTCTGCTCCATACTCTGGTGACTCCTACCTGAGCGTGTTTCACTTGCTGCACCACCTGAACCGCCATAGTCTTTCCCTGCGTTTCCTGAGCGCTGTTACCGTAGCAACACTCTACTTGAGGCTCAGTGCAACGGGACCTCCACCTTCACCCTGGACCCTCGGCGGGCCCTCGGGGACGAACGGGCAATCACCGGACGAGGAAGGAGGTGATGCAGACTGGAGCACGGAGCAGTGGCTGCTGGGAAGTGCAGTTCTGAGGCACCTGCTGCAGCTGAGGTGTAACGCTCAGGCAATCCTCAGGCTGCAGGACACAGGTGACTCCTCACACAGTCTTATCTAATATCTACCTCACCTCAAACTTAGTTCTGTCACAATAAACAACTGTAGTGGTAGTGGCCACTTCTGTTACAAGGTCCTAACGATTAAAATTAAAAGAATTATATGAATCAATTTAGTTAAAGCAAATAAATATAAAGTAGTTGCTGGCAGCAAGTTGACAAATCACCAGCCTATTAAACAGAATCAAGTAACTGTTGTATTTTGCAGATTTTAAAACATTTTAATGGATTTGTCCTTGTACTGACTATACCATGGCCTGGTATCTGGGGCCTCTAATTTAGATCTTAGCAGTGTAGTATATGTGCACAAGCAATTCAGGCTGCAAGGACTGTTGCAGTGACCCCTTTTAAATCAACCTCCCGATTTTGACAGGAGCATGGGCACAAAGGACATAGAAGCTGCAGGGCGTACAATTACTTTTGTGGCATCATGGTCAGAGGGAGGGGCGACGGCGGCCGTAGCTGGTGGTGTGAAGTTGTAAATCATATTCTCATCTACCCCCGAACATGTTTGTAGGTAGACAATACCTGTTCTTTTTTATTAGTGACAATGAAGAAAATAAATAATTGGAATTTTCTGGTAATGTAGATCTGCAGGTATTATATTATTGCATATTTCTTTTGAGTAAATGTGACCCACTGTAATAGTCCAGAGTAAAAAATTCAGTTTCCTCTTTTCATAGAAAGCTAAAGAAACCACAGACCTTGATATCTGAGAAGTTAGAAACGGTGAAATCGGGGCATTTAACATCTTTTATCTAAATTGTTGTTGATTCATTTTCTGGTGATCAACTAAATGATACATTGGATCAGTTTTGCTGTAACTGTATCTGCGCTTATTGTGTGGTGAATCCACTGCAGAGGAACTGGTGTTGTATCTCCTGCTCTGACACTGTGACCTCTACACTCTGGTGTTTGCGTGTTACAGGGGCAACAAACTCACCGGTGCAGTCCAGCAGGGAAATCCGCATCGCCACAGCAGCGTTCCCAACACTGAGTCTTCTGAATCACTCCTGCCGTCCTAACACCAGCCTGGTGTTCAGCACAGGAACTGGTGTTGATCCTCCCGGATTACACGTGTCTGCAGCAGACTTCAGTGAGAGTGCGGCCGAACACAGAGGGGTCACTGTGACTGTGAGAGCAGCCACAGACATCACTGCCGGACAAGACATCCTGCACTGCTATGGTAAAAAAAAAAAAAGATTGTGAACATTTGTATGAATCAGAATAAATTTGATTTGAGGATGCTCTTGTTTGCAGTTTCCTGTGTGCTTCTATTACCATGTTTGCTGTCTGTGCTTCAGGTCCTCACAGCAGTAGGATGGTGACCAGAGAACGCCAGCGTCTCCTGCAGCAGCAGTACTACTTCCTGTGTCAGTGTGAGGCCTGCACCCTGACCCAGGAGGAGGAGGAGGAGGAGGAGGAGGAGGAGGAAGGCACAGAGGGCAGACAGCAGCAGTCAGGTGTCGGAGGTGGTCGTGAGTCTGGACTGCTGTGCGGCAAGTGCAAAGCATCAGTCAAAGTGCGTGTCAATTTGTACTATTGTGGGTTTTCTTTACGTTTACTTTTTCTTTTTTTTTACTCTCACCTACCTGACATTTGAGAGTTTATATGATTTTCAGAAATGCAGTGTTGGCAAAGCAACAGAATTCAGATGTCCTCGATCGTCCTGCGGTCACCGTATATCTTCATCCGAGGTGAGCCGCAGGCTGCAGCAGATCAGACTGGACCTGGACGAGGCTGTGGACCTGATGGAGAGAGACAGGCCAGGTGAGAAGCAGCTGCTGATGCTCTGTGTGGAATTGTTTGTTCAGAAGGTCTTTGCTACATCTCCATTTTCTTCTTCTGCTCTTCTTTCCCTCAGACGAGGCTCTGAGTCTGTTGAAGAAGGCTCAGTGTCAGTCTGGACTCCTCTTTGCAGAGACGCACCCTGTACGAGGGGAGCTGGCTGATGCAATGGCCAGAGCGTATGCTACAATGGGTGAGAAAATTGATGCTTGAGTATGTGGCTGAGAGCTGTGTGGTTCACCCCTCCTGCACTTCCAGAGCTGGGGGTCATGTTTTTGCTCTGCAGGAGATGTACAAGTACTTTCTTGCAGACTGAGTTAACGCTCCAAAGGTCACAAAAAGGTTTGACTTGTCCATTAACTGAAAATGGACTTCTCTACCAAACAACAGGGATGTCCAGTCTGAACAGACTGAAGGGCAAGTCTCCAGTTTTAATGCAAAAAGGCTTTCAACCTCTCACCTCTTTTTTTTTGTACAACTCAAGATATAAAATATTACATAAACCAGAAACTTGATACATTGTAAAGATTAAAATGTATAATAGAGCAAGACATTTTTAATCTTTACTCATAGTATGCAGTTCAGTGAAAGAAATTATAGTTATAATTACCCTTAGCTTTAGCCATTTAGAATAAGAACATTGGGAATATAATATAATTATATTACAGACTGTATAAAGGAATATTCAGCTTTAAATACCGTCCTTCACCATGAATCAGAGTTTCAAATGACTGATAAAGATGAACTTGTACTATCAGTGGGTATCGCCACTGTAATGTTAATAGTAATTGAATGCAAGGAAGGTTTTTAGTACTTTAAGTACTACACACACATTGAGTGTTAGAGATGGTTCAATCAGGTGGAGTTTATGTCAAAAGTTTCTTAACCAGATATATCTATATATACTGTATATGCTCTGGAAAACACTAGAGAAGACCATTAAAAATGAACTGATGGGAAGTGAAAAGTATGAAGCAACACCATTAAGTTAATGTGCCTTTTCAGCAGATAAAGAGGCATTACTGGCTGTGGCAGCAGAGGAGCAGGGGACGACTTATTTTTAGGTTAGAAATAACCACCTTGACACTTTTTTCCAAAACCAGGTAGAGACTTAAATAGAGGTGTAATCCTGACAGCTGCTGAACATGCACAGGGACACACGGTGCTCTGATAATCAGCAAAAAAAAATCTTATTAGTGTCATGTAAAATTTTCAGATATAGAAGTTAAAGTCAAGAAACTGTCAGACTCCCCGGGGCTGTCCAATGACCTCGAGCTTCGGTCGCGACCAGAGCTGAGGGCAATTCTGATTTTGCAGTATCTGCTCTTTCTAGGTGACTGGAATAACGCAGCCTCCCATCTGGAGCGAAGTGCCGTAGCTATTTGCTCCCAGTACGGAGAGGACAGTATCGAACTGGGTCAACAACTCTTCAAATTAGCTCAGCTACACTTCAACGGGTAAGTTGTGCAGATACAAAGGAAAAACGCAGCAGTAAATCCCTAAACTGGAGACAGTAAGTTTAATGGGATGAAAAGTTATAGCTGAGTCGACAGAACAATCTCAGAAGTGCCGGTGTCTCATTGTTTTGACTGTTCTATCAGTAGAAACAACAGCTCTATGTCTTCCCTGTCTCCCCCCAGTGGTGCCAGAGGCCCGGCCCTCTCCGTCATCCCCAAGGTCAGACGACTCCTCCATCTTCACTGTGGCCCTCAGAACCATGAATTACAGGAGCTGCAAGCCATGGAGGACTGTCTGCGAGGATAGTCTTACATAATCCCAAGAGCGAATAGTTTTATAATATAATTAGTTTTGTATTCACGGAAACTGAATAAAACACTGAAATAATCTGATTGTGCCCTTTTCCTTTTGTTCTTTTTATTTCTGCTCTATGTGTTAACAAGAGTACGCATTTATTACGGTGTATTATGTAGATTAGTAGGCTTACACTGTGTAGGTGTACTGTTTGAAGCATAGGTGCACACACAGCCACCAAATGACCACTGGTACACATGCAGTTCATTGTGGCTCTCTGACCCCTTGGTGTCAGAATGTATCCATCAATAATTTCAATTTCATGCTCCAGTGGTGGTCTCTCAGTGTGAGTCAACTTATCCGCACAGGTGCTTCCAGGCTAAATGTATTTCTCTGAATGAAACTGAAGTCTGTGTGTGTTTTCATGATTGCTATCTGCTTCTTTGTTTGTAGCCTGTCAAGAGACGCGTTAAACTGTAACAGCTTAATCAATCCATACAATCTGCAAATACCTCTCAGCTACGTACATACAGTATGGAGAGCCCTCTGACCTTTAGGTGGCAGCAGTTATCCTCTGACAAATTCAATTTCATGCTTGGATGGCTGGAAAGGAAGATGTAGCTGTGACTCTTGAACTTACAGTAGCCACCCCGTGTCCTCCAAGACCTCTAGACCTTTATTTGAAAAGGCTTAATGAGCCGGTTACATTACAGCATTTTGTTAAGGTCGCTGGGTGATGAGGAATAAAAGCTACTGTGCATACATACTCTGCAAACAGTTAGATAATAATGGGTTAAATGACTGTAAAGTTCTGCTGTGGAGGCTCACTGGTTTTCAGAGAGGAGGGGAAGGTCATATCCAACAGGGACAAAATAAAATCTCAGTCACAGCTGGAGCTGGGTTGAACGTCACCAGTATCTGGAGGCAGGCCAGTCTGACAGACGTGCATACGGAAAGTCAAGGTCAAGATGAAGAAACTTGGAGGCAGCTGGTGAAATCAGCTGTGGTAAGTTAACCCAAAAGGCTTCACAGGGCAGGTTGCAGCTGACTGCCACCGTGATGAGGTTGTCACAAGTTCGGGGCCAAAACATGTAAAAGCCACTGAACAGAGGTCAACTGTGGGTTCAAATGGGGACATATCACAGCAAATACTCCACTGGGATGTTGCTCTCTCATTAAGTCTTCATTTAAAGAAAAACTGTCCAGAGTTGGCAACACGTTCTTAAAATATGTGACATTAAAAATGGAAGAAAAATATCTCTGGCAAAGACTTGTACCCTCAAAATCAATTTCCCTTGACCCCAGATTAGTTTACCTTATTTTGTGTCTTTAAACATATTAATTGTTTCTAACTTTTTCTACCTTTTGTTATGTCCAAATTGTTAAAGCAGAAGTAAGCGGAATGTTTGTGTTAATATAAGTCTTAAATAGTTACATCTTCCGACAGCAATCACTTACATAGAGTGTTTGGTCTGAAACACGGGTCTGTCAGTCACTCTGCTCTGCTGTAAGCCGAGGAGAAAACTTTCCTTGTATCCTACAACCTTTATCCAATGAGGAGAGAGAACGGCATAAAGGGGCGGTCCTCTCTGTGTGTGCAGCCAAGGGATGCGCGTGAATGTGGTGACGTAGAGACGAGGGCGGGGACTGCTAACTCCATCGGCTGACAGAAAGTTAGCCAAAACGACCGGATCGCTTACTTCTACTTTAATGTATTAACATTAAACTATGTCACTAATGTGGTTTTGCCAAACAAAACTACAATAACTGTAAAAACATACTTCAGAACGCTGTGTTATAAAGTTGAAGTGATGCTGTGTAAAAAGTTTTGTAAAGTCAATTTTTTTTTTTTATAGCAAGTAACTTTCTCCTGGTATGAATCACTGTTGTAGCCTACAGTCTGTGGCCGCTCCATCAACAATTAATATTTAAATCCAAATGAACTTGACAAAGTAATTTACCCCTTTTTACAGTTTGTCCTAATGAGCCACTGTATATTAATATAATGTTAACATGACACGACAGATAGCGCCACTGCTCAAAATCTAAAAGTGATTGAGAACACAACATAGATGTTCACTAATTCATCTTGACATCTTCACATGCAGAGCTAATGATGACATACTTGTCCCGTTAACTACACGTGATAATGATACAGAATCTGAATGTCAAAATCCACTGATATGCCTCTGTGACATATAAACTAAAATGGAAACATTTCAAACAAAGTTGTAATCATCTGCCAACTCAGGTCTCCATTATTGTACTTTTCACCTCTCAAATCCTGTATATCTTTTACTCTATGTCTATTTGTGTGTTTGCTTCTCCGTCTTGTATTTATGAGCTTATTCATGTGTGTGTCGGTCAGGAACGGAGAGAAAATTTGAGCTCTCAATGAAAAGGAGTCAGACGAGTAAAATAAGACCTTGATGAAGGGAGGGCCGGGGAGGACGACAAAGAGGAACACGGTCAGTACAAATAAGTCTGCTGCTCCAGTATCAGATCACAAATTACTTATTTGACTGCCGGTGCCATTTGAGGCCATTTCCAGTGGACGTGATCTCAGTCTTATCAGATGTCCTGCTATACATAATGCAATCAAAACTGGCCAGACCGCAAACAAAAAGCTGCCGCGTGTGTGTATTCTGTAACAAGGTCTGCGTCCATATCTGTGTCACAGACTCAGCCTGTATCCCATAAGCTGCTGGCCATCAACTCGACGACCGCCCCTGCATGAATTATATACACAGCCGTTACCACAGCAATGAACCCTGACCTTCAGTCTGAGGGTGTGGCTGGAATGGTAAAGTGAAAGAAAAGACCGACACTCTGACTGTGAAGTCCACACCTGGTACACATTTCAGTCACTAGCTAAAGGCAGATAGTGCTGATGCAGAGCGACCCATTAGTTACAATACATACAGTATCACTGGTTTACAGTTCAATGATGCAGCTGGTAAAATGGGGCTAATTTGGTGCTTGATCTAAAACACTGGTTCCAAACCTTTTCTGGCTCATGACCTCATTTTGACATCACAAATTTCTGGTGACCCTGAATCACGTGAATCAATCAAGTCAATCAAGATGTGCAAGCTCAGATATTTTTATATGTACGTTTTATTTGAATTTGATTTATAATCAAGGTAGTGAGAGTATCAAATATAGTTGTTTAATATTGTGTGGTGTTTTAATCATCATTTTAAAAAGAATAAGAATTAGTTAAATAAATATTTTTTATCAATTACTTATTATTGTCAATTACTCGACATTTCAGCCATTTGAATTTCAGACAACCAAAGATGAGGTCCAACCCCAAGGTTAAAAAACACATATCGTCATTAAGGGTCTGACTCTATCTTTTTATAATCTAAATCTGAAAGGTTACAACACTAAGTGTTAAATAAATAACTATAGTACAAGTACTTAAAATGGTACTTGGTTATTGTCACTACTCAAACAAGCAAACAAATCAAGATAAAGATAAATCTGCACAGTTAACAGGTTACTACTGCACACCTTTGATAACTCAGAGAGCACGAATCAAATTATTGAGCAAAAATAAAAACTAAACTTAGATGGCAAATGAGTGGAACACAAACTGGATCAGTTACAGCAATGTAGTTCTGCTCTTTCATTAATTTTGGGCAAATGTTAAAAGGAAAGGTCAATTAATTGGTTGGTTGGTCGGTGGAGTCTGAAATATTTTAAAAGTGATTGTGGAAAATGTCATGAAATCCTGCACAGACTTTATTTTCCCAGGTCATCGTGATTGACACACTGTCAGTCATTATTATTTCTAACTTTTGGGAATTTGAGTTCTTCAGTACAAAAAGTAGATGCCAAAGCACAAAAGCTAAACACATAAAGAGGCAAGCAGAGCATTTGATGTCACATTTATTACATCTGCCTTTGTAGTTTTGAGTTTCTAGTTTGTCACTGTAGTTGTTTCATCATGTCTTTGCATAACGCACAGTAATGATCCCACTGACTGCTCTGTCATCACTCAGCCATCTACCTCCTCCCTGCAGACCCCTTTGTAGGCTCTTATCACACAAAATATACCCACTTAGCACCGCCCGCCCCCCTGATTACCTGAGCCCCTCACTCTTCACCCTGAGAGCCCCGACCCCCTCAAACTCTCCGGTGTCTGCATCTGCCTTGAAGTGGGTTTGTTCCTTTAGTCCTCCTCCCCATGCTCTTTCTGTCTTTCAGCCCCTCTCTTCACGGCGGAGGACATCTGATACATGATGCAAATGACGGTAATGTGGCTGGTGCTCATGTAAAAATAAAATCCCCATCGCTCTCTTACACAGGCAAGGTTATTACCAACTATTATGGAAATGGCTGACAGTAAATCATAGTTGTGCACGACTGAATGTTAAAATTACAGTGATGAATTTAAAACAGTTTGGAAAGCCTCAGTTGCTCTCAATTTGTGGCGGGGCAAAAATAGAAACACTCATTAGTATTTTTTGCCTGCACTTGTAGACTACGATTTAAACATCCAAATCATTATTAGAAAGAGAGAGAAAAGGGCTCGTAGGTTGAATGGGAATCACGATATATGTGTTTGAGGGCCCGGTGCAATTGCATCTGAGATGAGAGGGCCTTGCTAAATTTGGCATATGTGCGTAAGAGGCGTGTACCACCACTATGGGACGGTGAGGGTCAGCTGGCCGACAGAGCCACTGGCAATCACTCTCCTAAAACAGCAGGTTCACCTTGCTGGAGCACGGTCACACACACCTATGACTAAGCAGCTCAAAATACACAAGGAAGACTGGCAGTCCAGTCTCCTGCAGTTTTAGCCATTTTTAGCTCCGAGGGTGACGATGCGGGGCCGTCAACTGGTGGGCTGCTGGGCTGATCCACCCAAACGTCTTGGAACTGTCTGCATATGTTGGTCAATATATCTCCTCCCTCTGTGATTGTGAGAATAAAAAAGCTGTTAAAACGTAATTGTAAGCTTTACAAAATATTTATTTAAGTTTATGTTTTTTCTGTCTTGCTGTCATCCTCTGGCGTATTAATGATGGTTTGGTTGTGTATTAATGTTGTATACACTTATTTCATCTAACTGTATTCAGTCCTGTGTATACTCTTGTTGTCAATAAAGTTGTTAAAAAAAAAAAAAACCTGGGCTGATCCACCACTTTGCTGTCGGATGCATTGTCATGACATTAAGTGCAGATATTCAACAATGAACCCCACTCTCTCTGGTGATCCCCTGATTTTCCTCTTTAGGAAGTGTATTTAGGCTTTTCTCAAATCAGCTGCTTCTTCTCATTTGAATCCTCAGCAGTTTCAGTGGCTCTTATTTGCACGAGTGCAGTTTTTTATTTAATAATTATCTAATTTTGGTCCCATTGTCATCACATTATCTTCCACAGTGAGAGGAGGTGTTGTTGTCGAGCTCTATAGAGGGATGCGTTCTCCCATCTCCTGACTAGTGTCTGCTCTCTTGTTATGATGTTCCCAGATATGAAAGCTGAATATTGCTGACATTATTCATCCCACTCCAGGGAACAATAACAAAGGTGACATACTTCCAACCTCAAAAAAGCAAATAAAAAATATTGAGGAGAAAGTTGCCCTCGGGGAAATTTATTTATTTACTTACTTAGTTGCTATTCGGAGGCATCAGCAATCCCCACCGCCTTGTGGGGAACTAAATATGTTGCGTGATGAATAAAAGGCCTTCAGCTCTTTTGTTGTGTTTTTTCATAACTGCCATAAAAGAGCTCTCATCTGACAATCCCATAATAATCTAAATAGAAGTGGATATTTTCTTCTTCTCTGTGAGTGTTTGATGAAGCAGTGATTTTGGCAGAGCTGGGGAGTGGGGTTCTAAAACAGGCTCGCGTAAAACTGTGGATCTTGTGGACCAGCCATGGGGGTAAAAGCTAAGAATAGGTCCCTCTCTCTCCTCTCTCCAGATAAAAATAATGACCTCCCCTGTTTAATTTGCTCCACCATAATAAATGTAAGATAATCTCCTCCTCCTCCTCGCCCATCTATCCCCACCTCCTTTTCTCAGCAAATGTCCCCCCTCTGTTCTCGGCCATAATGGCTCGAGTATTTTCAGCACGGTGCTGAAACGTGGATGGATGGTGAAGACATTTACTCCTATGATTGCTCATGCTACTCATTCATCAGTTATCCCTCCCTGTAATGTAACGTGATCTTTTATTGCCCTCTGTGGGGAAATTTCCTTTCAACTTTCTCTCTGCAAAACAGGAGTGCAGGGCCAGCTGGAGAACAGGTGGGGGATCTAGTTTAGTGTCCAAGAACATAAGTTGAGGTAATGGCTTGTTGTTCCTCCTGTTGGTGAGTGGTCTCTTTACTGCTGTGATTCCCACCAACTCACATTAACACCGGACAAACACATATTTATGTTTGCTGTTTTACAAAAGTCAGTCAGAGTGGTTAAAAGCATGTCCCATGTTGGTGATGCCCAATGCAGTGATCGCCAGATTGATTCCTGACTGTGCCAAATTTCCTGTCTCTTGCCACTATCCTGTCCATTAAAAAAAAATATTTACAAAAACAACAAAAAAACGTATTTGAATAAGTACTGTATGAGCACCAGTGTAATGAATAACTACTAACAAGTAAAGGCCCTTCATTTTAAATCTGGTATAAGGCACAAAATTAGTATTGGCAAAATGAAGTGTAAGTCTCAAAAGAAAAATTAAGGGTTGTGCCTCCTGTGACTCATATGATTTTCAGTATTTGACATTATAAGATTATTCCCACTGATGTATCGATGTGTGAGAAAGTTTAACTACTGTTCATGGTGGTTTTAACTACTTTATATGTAGGTCACAGGATGAAGCTGAGAGGTCGTTGGAGGCGTGGGAGGAAAAGAGGAAACGAGGAAAGTTCTGCCACATAAATTTACATCAATTTCAGGGATCTTTTTCTTGTCTTTGTCTTGCTCTTGGATAGTTTAACCTCTCTGGGATTTGAAGTTATGTAATAAAAGAGGGGGAAATGTGTGTTTGCTGGATTTGCTAACAAGAGACATGAACCACCAGGATTATGTGTGAGTCCGCAATGTGATGCAAGTAGTAACTGCAGCTGTCAAGTTAATGTCATGGAGTAAAAACTAAAATAACTCCTCTGAAATGAAGTACGGAATAGCCCAAACTCTACTCCAGAATTTGAGTGAATGTACCCCACCACTATTTGGTGGCTGCTAACTTTTCCTAACCTCACTCTTTCATCACACACGGTTGCAGTTCTCACATCTCACGTCTCTCAGCAGCTACAAATTCATTAATTATTGAATAAATGCGAGGCGAAAGCCCTGGACTGTGGTCACCTGTCATCTATCTCTGCAGCGTCCTGCTGGCCTGGGTGCAGAGCAGATCGCCATGTAGCTGCCTGCCCCAGGAAAGTTCACCCTGACTGGGGGAGGAAGTGATGAGCAATCTAGCTGCTGATGGATGGATATGATTGTCCTCGCCCTGTCAAACATAAATAAAGTCTCTTACTTTCCCCGTTCAGGACAGCCTGCCTCTGCCAAAGTTTACTGAGAGGTGTTGAGAAAGTGATGTCAGGCGGGCAAGGCCACAATCAGCATGTAAATGTACATACATGCCTCTGCCTCCTCTGGAATATCACCCCTGTCCTTTATTTGCCCTCCCTATTGCTTTGTCTAAGTATATTTGGATAAACTGCAGCTATTTAACAATTACGTAACTAAAGTTTAAACACCACCTCACTTGATTATCTGATGACCCCAACAAACACAGGAAACTCAAACTCTTGACTTTAACCGGACCCTAATCCAGGCCCTGACCCTAGTCTTCAACTCAAGATAGACATCAAATTACTGTTGAACACTTGTCACAGTGTTATATCCTCTTAAAGCAGACAGACTATCATGACATCCTGTGGCCTTTGAAAGATCAGTATCAGCAATGTATTGAACTTATGTGTGACCAAAAATATACAGCTAATTTTTTGTTTAATCTGTAATGTTGGGTAAAATATAACATACTCCAATGGTGGAGTTAAAAAAAAGGACAGACAGTATAAAAAACAGCATCTATAAGTAAATCCCATTACCAAAACCTTTTCATAGTGGTATTGATGATTGAAACAGGATCATCGCCCAGCACTGGGACTGATTAACCCCCTCTAACAGGACTGGCGTGAGCCGGTGTGTTCCCCTGACTCAGGCGGTTGGTTCACTTTCCAAGGTGTCACTGATACACTTCACCCCTCAGCAGGAGTGTCTCAGCTGCCATGGAGGCCTCGGTATCGCCAGTCAATGACAGCCAGAAGGACAAACAGCGGTCACCTGCACATCAGATATCAACCGTTTTGTAATTCAATCATTTAGTTTGTTAGGTGATCGTTAGTAACTTAATGTTCTTTACGGAGCAGGAAGAGACGTAAACCGATCCAACTGGCTGCTGGCTGGAGTCGATACTAACTGTGTAAGACTGCACGGGCTTCTGGGAGTTTAAAAACATACAGAAAATCATGAATATGTGTTTATGTTATGTTTATTATCACACTCATGATCTTTTATCATATTCGTTTACATTCAAGTCCTCAAACCCAGCGCCGTATTTATGACTAAATTAACAACACAAACACACAACATGGTAGTTAGTTACTGTAAGTTGATATTAGGGCGAATAAAATATTGGCCAAAGTAATGTCATAATAACCCTGACAGATTCCTGTGTGACTCTCCTCTCAGCAGGTCAAGTATCCACATCCACTGACCACTGTTACATGAGCATTGACATAATCAAAATCACTGTTCCACAAAAACTCAATGGGGGAGAGACACTGTTTTGAAAGAAAACAAAGATCTCTTGGGTTTTAATTAATGTATGACTTGTGCGTGTGAAGTTGAATCACCCGCAGACACAATGAATCCAAAGAGCCATATATCTATTGAGAGAGGAAAGTGTGTGAACATGATCTTCACCACTCAGCTGACCTATTGATTTCCAGATTGTGTTACATTCAGATCTCTAAAACCTAAAGAAGGAGAGTTGGAGGACTGCAGATTACTAATGACAGTGAATGTGATTCATCACATGAAAAGAGAAAAATTACAAATGTATGCATCACTGTTAGGTTTGAAAACATCCTTCATTCGCAACCTTGAAATTGAATATTAAGTTTTTATTATATGCTGGATATTTGGTGGGTGAGGAAGATGGTTAATGGAATATTATATGATTTAAATAAATTATTTTATATCACATAATATAAAGAGCGTGAGTGACCTAGAAAAGTTTGGAACTTATACAACCTTTATTAAGCTCTTTAGTTTGTTTTTAATGTTCTCTTTTATGTTGTTTGTTGAGCCAACTTTTTCTGGCTTGTGCTGATTTTGCCCTATTTTTAAGATCTCATATCAAATCTTTTATCTCCTGTTTACACTCTGTCACATTATCATTTACTGATGTTTTAATAGTATCCTATATCTTGTTCTTGTAATTTTCATTTTACCACAGACCAATAAAATGTTACTCATACACAATATTTTTTTTTTCTTACAAAATTCTTCTTCACATGCTGCTCCACGTGTCTCTGAAATCCACAGACGAGAGTATATAACGCTCTTACCTGCACCTGCTTGTGTTTAATCATAGGTTATGCTATAGAGCGGACTCAGCTAACTCCTCTGACCGAGTGACTTGGCTTTGTTTGGCCGCTTGTGTCCGTCTGGCTGTGGCTCACTCCATTACAAGTCTAAATGACTAATTAATGGTCCTGGGACAGGTGACACCAGCTCCTCAAGATCCATTTACACCCTGATCCCCACACGGCTCTGACTGGACGCCGCTGCACTTCTTCACCTCTCATCCACCTCCATCCTCTCCTCCCTCATCCCTTCATCTCTTATTCATGCGCCAGCGGAGTACTGTTTAAGGAGCAGGTCTGCGGATAGACAGGTGGACAGATTGAGAGACGGGTGGACAAATAGAGGTGCAAGGCTGCGTGTGGACTGGGAGAGAGAGCGAAATAAAAAGAGCGAGGTGGGTGATGTGTTACTATCTTTGCTGGTCTTTTGCAGTAGTTTATCTGGAGGAGAGATAAATGAACCCTGATCTCCACCTGCCTGCAAGCACAGCACATACACACACACACACACTCCTCTCTGAAGAGGTTTATGCTGGGTCAGATAGATAGCACTAGACACTGCAAATCTGAGAGCTTGTGTGTGTATGTGTGTGTATAAACCACATCATTCACAGTTGCTGAGTCCTTCAACTTCTCACCCCCCTTTTTAAGTGATGGACACTACCAAACACACACACACATGTAGTTCCAGGAGAAAGATTAAGGAAGATTTTAGATGGACTTACTGCTGCTCATAAGCACCCCAGTGTACAACACTACGTCCCCTGACATGCAGTCTGTGCAGGGAAGGAAAGACGTTTTCACTTTTATTAAAGTTTGCCCTCAACTTTAACTCCTTTTCATGCAAAACCTAAATGAATATTGTTAATCCATCAAAGGTAAGAAGGGCAGAATTCAGTGAAGACATAATACGGCAAACTCTGGGAGGCAAATTGTGTTTTCACAGAATAGTTAGAGAGACTGGCTTGTTATTCTGTATTCATAATGGGTCCCTGAAAGCATTAATAGAAGTTGGACATGGAAATTTGGAGAGATGAATTATTTTAGTATTACTTTAGAAGTTGAATCTCTTTCACACTGTCACAACCAAGATGACACATTAGCACAGACAAAATCAGCTAAAGAGGTAAATAAAAGCAGTAGTACAATTCTGAGGGTTTTTTTTGTGTGTGTGTTGCATCTTCACAAAGTATTCTCTCAGTGGGACTTTGTGCCGGAGAGATTATCAAGGCAGAGTTAGTGTTTCTGATGTACAAAGACACTTCTCTGACGGATGCAGGGAGATCTAAGCTTATATCTCCTGTGATGACTAATCTGTGCATTGTGATATCCCCCAAAGTATGTTGCCTATACCCACTTATTCACTTTGGGTCAAATTGAATATCATTAAATTATGACTAAATTCAGCATGTGTCAGTCATGCGTTAGCTGATGAGAGAATAAAGTAAAGAACAGGTTAGCTGCTCAAACAAGGTTAATGAATAATGAATGACAGAGCAAGGACAAAGGATGGGACCAAAATCTGAATCCAGGACTGTAGCAACCCAAAACGTAAAAACGGCCAATAACGTAATAATTTTGGCCATTTTATATGTAATAGAGCCAAAAATGTAATAAAACTTATGAGCCAGTAATGTAATAACTTTTTGCCAATAATGTAATACTATATAATAATGTAATACATTACTGGCTAAAAGTTATTAGCAATAATGTATTACATTATTGGGTTATTAGCAATAATGTATTACATTATTGGGTAAAAGTTATTACCAATAATGTAATACTTTATTGGCTAAAAGTTAGTACTGTTCCAATAATGTAATATATTATTGGCTAAAAGTTATTACCAATAATGTAATACATTATTGGCTAAAAGTTAGTACTGTACCAATAACGTAATATATTATTGGCTAAAAACGTTAGTACTGTACCAATAATGTAATACATTATTAGCCAATACCAATAATGTATTACATTATTGGCCAACTGTTAACGTATTACATTATTACTTGAATTTCCCTGCTAGGGATGAATAAAGTATTCTCTATTCTCTATTCTATTCTATTGGCAAAAGTTATAATTGCCAATTTATTTATTATATTTAAAATGGCCAAAATGATTACATTATTGGCAGTTATTACGTTATTGGCCATTATTATGTTTTGGGTTGCTACAAGGACCAGTGTGCAGTGGACCTACAGTAATATACACACACAATGTGACCATGCATACAATTGCTTACTACGCACAGGACATTACACACACAAAAACAGTGTCAGTGCCACTGAAAGTTTAGCATGTGCACCAGAGCTGTCAGAAATAACGACACACCTGAGGATGGGAGGTAAACTCCACTGCCAAGGTTACTGGCAACTGGTCTCTCTCTCTCTCTCACACTCACACACACACACACACACACACACACACACACACACACACACACACACACATATATACTGTAGACGAGAGATAGGGATGGGCAGCCTTGAGTAAATCAATTACGAGGTTCAGAGTCAAGTTGAAGGCCACGAGGAGGGCACCATAACAATACCCCAGCAGCAGCCTGTGAATAGCTGCCGCCACTAAATCAGCTCCCTGCACCGGCAGATAGAGCAGACGCCCGTGGAGCAGGAGCGGGGGTCCTGAGTGGAGGAGAGGACTGAACAGATGTCCTTGTTTGTTTTGGAGGAAGAAATACTATCCCATATGCCTTAATAGTGTAACCAACCTGACGTTGATATGGCCCTTTGTGCTTATCGGGAGCACCAGCAGTGGGGCTGTTCTCCATCACTCCCTATCTCTCTCCGTCTCGTTGTCTCTCTGTCTCGGCCTCTCCTTCTCTCTCTCTCTCCCCCCAAGTGTCTATATTTACATCCCTTCCATTTATGTCCGTCCGTTCCACATGGGGAGCTGCAAAAACACCAGGCCTAAATATCTTCTATGGTTACAGCTGACCTTTTAAGGGATAGTTTGTCATTTAGGGAAATATACTTGTTTACTTTACTGCTGAAAGTTAGATTAGAAGCTCGATATCATTCTCCCACCCACAGGCATTACATTCATATTGGCTTTTTTTTAATCAGAGAAGTGTTATTGAGTAAGACGTGAAGAATTCATAAACTGTATGCACTACAGTGACAAGAGAAGCTCCAATTATGGGAGGCATACACTTCTAGTCTGGTCACCACAGTGCCTCTAACTAATGTTTTCACCCAGTATGGTGTTGAAGGGTCAGGATGAATTAAGACCGAGAGAGGTTGTTCCACAAAATCAGTTTCCAGCCTCTCTAGTGCTGCCATGGCTCCAGTCACACACAGGCAGAGACAAAGAGAGAGGATTACTCTCATAGTTGTGCTCATTATGTCTGTGTGTAGGTGTCAGTAAGGATGTTCGATTTGGATTTGGCATTCTTTCATTCAACTATTTTCTGCCGTGCTTCACTCCTCTGAGCTATCCATGGTCCTACATCTCCCTGTCTTTGTCTTAATTACTTTCTTTCTTTCACTTGTTTATGTCCTTTCCTTTCTTCTCCCTCCATCTCTCTGCTTCCAGGACTAACTGCAGTGTGCTGCCACGTGGAGCTGTCCGTGGTGCTGAATCTCTCTCTGGCCCTGACTTTCACCCTGCACCTTTCTTTAAATCTTTCTTTTTCCTCAACTCGTGTTGTGTTTGTTGTCAGTTGAACAACATCCTCTCCCTGTTTTCTTCCTGCCTTCCTTTCATCTCTCCATTTGTAGCACTCTTCTTTTCTTTCTTTTGAGCACAGAACAAAGAAAACTGCAAAGCAAAGTATTGGACTGAACTGCTGACCTTTGTGCTCTCCAGCTCTCTCTCGTTCTTTCTTGCCAACTAAAAAATGTTTTATTAAACTGATACATTGTCATTGGTTCTTCCTTATTCCCATGTCCTCCACAAACGGCTTTGTTCAGCACAGGGCTGGGTTGGTGGTACAGAAATAGTTGAAATATTGTCACAATTTCCACTTCAGATAAAATATGTATTGAACTTTAGGGCATGGAGCTTGCATATAAAACTTCAAGCCACCTTATTGCCTCATTAAAGCATGATTCACTTCACCCTCATTACTTCCAGACTAAAATGTAAATGTTTAAGCTCCTTGTTTCCAGTTGACTTATGAACAGAGACAAAATGACAGATCAGTCACACGTGGTCGTCCAGCTCCACATCTCGATGCAAATCTCGGGGTTTGGAAGCGGTTTATGTATTCAGGCTTATTGACCTGTTTGCCAGCTCTATAGTGTAGACGTGGAGAGCGTGAGCAACACTCTGAGAGAGAGTTTTCGTTCTTTAGAAAAGGGATCAACGGGGAAGAACTGACCAAAGCCCCATTAAATAGGCTCCACTGCCCTGGTGTAATTACAGCAAACATAAGGAAACATGACGGTGGAAAGTCTTATGGAGTTAAATTATCCAACAGCAATCGGGTCGTGAGGAATGGCATAATTTGTGTTCAGACTGGTGGAAACGGATTTCACAATTACATTTAACACAATAGTGAACACCTGATTATTGAGAAAAGCATCTTTTCTTAGTCTGTGATGCTGAAGTTTGTCCAAAGGCAGAATGATGTCACTATAAACTCATGAGCATCTCCTCAGGAACACTGTAGGTAACCATTACAATCATTTTTACAATGAATCACTTTACAATACCCATTTCATTACATCTACCCCTGAAAAATACACATTTCTCCATTTCTCATATAATAAACAACAAAACTGTAAATTAAGATGAATGAAAAGTACTTGCATTGCTGCGTGTAGCTCTCTTTCTCTCTTACACACACACTCTCTCTCCTTCTCTCTCTCTCTATCTCCTTCTCTCTCTCTCTCCCTCCCTCCCTCTCTCCCTCTGTGTGACAGGCGTCAAAAAATACCACCAAGGGAGCGCGGATCAGCGACTTTCCACGCAGCCTCCATTCGGCTCCTGCTCCGATGCGTAAATATCCCAAAGAAAAGTCATCCTCTCTTCAAACAGACAGACGCAGCACCGAGGTGATAATGGATGCTGCGTTTTTTGTGTTGTGACGGTTCAAAGTAACCGATGCCCGACTGAGACTTTCCGTTGCCTGCTTCAGAGGATTGTAGTCGGTCACCTTCTTCTTTGAAAGACACACCGGCACACAGGTACTATATGAGATGAAAATGAGGGAGAAGATGTGGATATTTCCCAGTGCCAACAGTTCAAAGCGTCTCCTCTCTACTTGGGACCAGTGGTGCTTGTGTTACGCTGCGGTGCTGTGTTTGTTGTTCTTGCCGGTCAGGACGGATGATGCTTGTCCGCCGTCCTGCGTCTGTGCCAGAGACTCTGGGACGGTGACGTGCCGTGACGGGGAGGACGATGAGGTACCGGGGGACATACCGGAGTGGACGTCCACCTTGATACTCAAGGGGAGAAACATCTCAACTTTACAGCGCGGTGCGTTCATGGCCAACGGCACAGAGTTGGAAATGACAACACTGTCGCTGTCCTACAACGGGATACAGGTGATTGAACCGTACGCGTTCCTGGGGCTCCCCCGGCTGCACGTGCTGGACCTGAGCCACAATCAGCTGGAGTCTATCTCAGCCAGGGCTTTCCACGGATTACCCGAGCTGCGCTCTCTTTACCTGAATGACTCCATGCTGCCCCCGGCCACACTGCAGCTCTCTAATGCGCTCAGCACGCAAAGTTTGCACAACCTCCACCGGCTGGAGTTGGCGGGAAACAGACTCAAGTTTATACCCCTGATGAGGTTAGACATCTACAACCTCCACGCGTTAGTGCTGGTCAACAACTCCATAGAGAGCATCGGGTGGGAAAACGTGTCCAGTCTGTACGAGGAGAGGCGCCTACGCGTCTACCTGTCATTAAACCCGTTTAGGTGCAACTGTGAACTGGAGGCGTTTTACCACTGGCTGAAGAACGCGTCCCAGTGCCCGGATGCGGGGAGTCTGGTGTGCAGCGAGCCGGAGGCCAAGAGGGGGGTCCCTGTGGAGAAGCTCCGGGGGGAGGACGTGGATTGTATGAACGAGAACCTTGAGGCGGTTTCATACGTGTTCCTCGGTATAGTGCTGGCTCTGATCGGGGTGGTGTTTCTAATGGTGCTCTACCTCAACCGGGGAGGCATCAAACGGTGGCTCAACAACATCAGAGAAGCGTGCCGGGACCAGATGGAGGTGTACCATTACCGCTACGAGCAGGACTCAGACCCGAGACTGGCTAATGTGGCTGTTTAATAACCCACTGAGCCACCAGGCCGGTTGCTGTGTGCTGAGGGGACACAGGACGGATGGCAGGATGGAGAAGTCCTACTTTGTCAAAAGACTGGGAGCATCCCCAGGCAGTGTCCTGACACAATCAAAATCAATAGTTTTTAAAAGCAGCTTCATCACTTTTCCAGCAGCTGGGCCATGGACTACAAGTGGTGGGCTATCCCTCTCACTCTGGGATATGCACTGAGCCAAAGACAATGAAATGACTCTAAAAGACTTATAAGTGTTCCCCTTGCACAACTGAATACTTAAACCTCTGAGCAGTATTGTATATATTGTGTAGATATGATATGTGTATATATCATATTGTATAGCATAGAATATCTCTTCAGGAGAGGGAGGCTTTGAATGCATCATGTTAACTTAAACAGTCTGACTTAGTATTATTTATCTAATTAATCAAGAGAGAAAAATACACAAACATTGTACAGAAATTCTGATTTTAAAAGCTTGAATGAAAAGGTGAATCGTTGATATTACCACAGTAACTGCAGCCCTTGCAATCTGTTTACTACTCTGCATTCAGGAAACCCTGCAGAGAGGACAGAGATAGTTCTGCCTGTAACCTACTGAGGGAGAAAGATGATATGGTAGGAGGCCGGCTCAGGTAAGGTGAGGCAAGGAAACTGACAACTGACATGTGCGTCGGAGGAGTAAACCATCACATTTCATCATCTGCCACATGGGATAGGTTTACAAGCCTGTCCTTAAGAACAGTCTTTGAGCTCTAAAAATAACACATGTGTATCGTTTCACACCCGGTCAGTCTATCAGTGATGGGGCAACAGAGGAAGAAACAAAAATCTAACCATGCATGTGATTGTTGTAGGCACCGAAGACCAACCGAAACATTAATAAAAGGTCAAATAGAAACAGTGAGTTAGCAGTGTTCTTTACGTCAGTGCATTTTACCATCACTGTCAGGAAATGTTGACTTCATGCAGCACTGTGCCAGATATAAAACAGAGGAAATGTTTCCCTGTTGTATTTTGTAAAAAAAAAAAAAAATTTAAAAATAAAATAAAATTGTACATTTGCTAGCAGCAGGTGTGAGTGAATGCTTCTGCTTCCCTATGACTCATACTCTGAACTACAGTAAGATGTCACACACCATGGGTTCGCCAGAAAAGGTTTAGACTATCTCATCGGCTCCTCTCTGAAGCACCCGAGGCAGCAGGCAGCGTTAATCTCACCACCACGACTGAGACTAATAAACCGTGAAGAATGACGATTGACCTGGGAAGTCAGTGCCGCTCCCTGGCCCCGAGCAGTGTTAACTCAGGCTCTATATAATGATCGCAAGGGTTTGGGAAGGAAAATCTAACATGAACACCACAGGGGAAAAACGGGAGAGTAGGCAGGTCTGTGTGTGTGTGGTGGTGGTGGGTATGTGAACTCATAGTAGTAGATAGATAGATAGTCATGATGTGAGTATTTCACTATGTCAGCAGTGAAGGATCAGCCTTTATATAATGATGTCATCAAAAAGTAAGGCATCTCTTCTTCTGTCAGGTGACATGACAGTGTACCATAAACTGTCATGTTGTATATGGAGGGAGAGGAGATAAATCCAATCACATGGACAGCAGCATCCCAGAATAAGGGTGTGATGACTTGACTCAGTGTGACATCAGGCGCTTAATGTACAGACTGAGAGATTTTCAGCAGGGAGCCAATGCCATACACTTCCAGGATGGTGCCTGACGGCTGCTGAGAGAGACACTAACAAAGGAACAAAGGAAACAGCTCAATTGGAGGAGTGTTTGTGTATGTATGCATTTATGCATTGCACATATTTCCCCAGATCACAGCTTTGGAATAATAGCAGTGCGTTGAACTGTAAAGTGTTAGCATGCTAATACGCCACAGCATATGTCAGCACTAAACATCAAGTAAAGCTGAGTAATGTAAATGTCATTAGTTTTGCAGTGGGTCATAAACAACAATAGTGAACAAAGTATAATCTGAGGGATGATCAAAGTGATTAGAACGCATGAATGTTTCATCTAATCAATAGTGTCTGGGATATTTCAGTCTGTAAGTGGTGGACCAATAGGCAACAAGCATCTCCACTATTCTGACCAGAAATTAAATTTTTAGGCTTTATTTAAACACTCAAATGTTAATGTGCAACTTCCTTCTAACACTGAAATGTGACTTCTTGTTGAGATCATCTGACAATGAACTGAGTGAAATTAAGCAGTATTGGAAACATGCTGGATTTCACTATAAGTGTGTACTGTAGAAACATAAAAGTCTCAAAATATACATGCAGCCCTGAATCATGCGCATGATGACCTGGATACAACTGCACACAAACACTGTTGAATATTTAGTCTTTTGAATCATCTCACTACTTCTACATGTCCTCTGGGTGATATTAAACTTTTCAACCATCAGCCTTTTCTACCTTTGTGATTGTGGGATATAAATAATGGAGTAGAAACAACACAATATTCTGTTGTGGGTCCAAAAGGCCGACTTTATCTTTCAAAGCAGCCAGGCTTCAACCCCGTACTCTCCGTGCACTTCGCTGGTCATTGCTCCAATTCTTTGTTCTTCTTCCATTCAGCTACATTCTCCTTACAAATACAGCATTTGTCAAAGACTTCTTCTCTGCCCTACTCCCTCCCTCCCTCTCTCCCTCTGTCAATTCCCCTCTCTCACTCCTCTTCATCCAGGTAAATGACTTTATCCAGCTGAGTGACTTTGTAAGGACGTGGGGACAGGGTTTAAGCTGAGCCCAGCAAAAGGGAAGAACGGCAAAGGAAAGATAAAGAAAAGGGGAGTAGAGAAAAGATTCATTAGAGTTCTTTAGCCCAGGCGCCAAATGTCCTTGCCTTATGCAAAGTGATGACTCATCGTCTTGCTCTATATATGAATGTCTGGGAACCCAAATGCCAACTCTGAACTAGTGGGGTTGTCTGGAATAAATGTGAAAATGTGACGCTGAACAGTGGCTGCTATCACAGAGTTCAATCATATAAGAGCATCTGAACTTTAAATGGCCTGCATCGTTCCTACAGTACAAAGGAACTCTTTAATCATGATGCATCTTGTGTCTCACAGCCCATTAAACACTGACTGAATACTATGGCAACCTTTACATGTAGACTATTAGGTGATGCAGGCAGAAGCTGAGGTGCCAGGACAAGCAATAAAAGCAGTGCTCGACCAGTTGAAGCTAAAAAAAAAAATAGACGTCATTCACGTTGAGGATAACCCCGCTCTTTGTGGGTTGTTCACTACAGCTAGCTTTACACAAGAGTGTGATGCCACTGTTCACTTTCATACAGTACATACAGTACAAACATGCACAGATTCATGTGGAAAGTTTACAGTACTTCTGCATTAGAAAATCACTTCAATGGCCTAGTGTTCTGAAACATTAGAGAGGAAGCAGCAGCAAGTCAACTGTAAATTACACAGTGATTTATCACCTCAAATCACTTTTGGTCAGCATGAATGACAACAAGGAGTTAGGTCAGTGTTTTTCAACCTTGGGGTCGGGACCCCATGTGGGGTCACTGGAATTCAAAAGGGGTCGCCTGAAACGTCTCGTAATTGATAAAGAAAATTACTGATACATTTTTAAAAAACGAATTATTGTTGTGATTAAAAACACCACACACAATTTTAAACAACTGTATTCTATACTTTCACTTTCTCAAATATAAATCGAGTTCAAATAAAATGCAGCATATAGAAATGTCTGAGCTGGTGCATCTTGATTGACGGCCGCAGTCACATGATCGTGGGGTCGCCAGAAATTTGTGAGCCAAAAAAAGTTGGGAACCTCTGAGTTAGGAGGTATTTTGGAGCAGCTTTTAAATCAATCCCTCTGCAAGAAAAGCTAATCATTTGAGAAGTTTGAGACAGCATATTGAGGAAGTCCAATCAGCTTTTTCACTGGATTGTGTCATTGTGTTTACACTGAAGATTTCAGGGGTGTTTAAAATAGATTTCTCCTCTACATCGCATATTTTTCTTAGCAGTCAGTAAAAAAAAAAAGAAATCCTAATATTTCTTAAGTTGGGAAGAACTGTTCACAGCCTCCCAGGTAAAAGTGGTGTCCTGAGGTGCTGACAAATGAAGATGAGTACGCTGGTTTGTTGCTGGCTGATTACTGGTTATTGATCACTGGATGTGCCTCTGCTGATGTCTGAAGGCAAGACAAAGGGCTTGGCATTATAAGAGAGGAGAGAGAGGAGTTTTAAAGTCAAACCTGTCTTTTTAGAAGTTGCTTGAGTTAAACTCTTTGTAATTTTCAAGGACAGAGGGCCGGTTTAATGATTCAGAGCACAATTTCATCAGTAAAACTTTACATTAAATGTGAGCTCAACTGCAATATAAAATGTAAAAATGACCTATTAGAAGGAACTGAGTGGAAGGAAGCAATTTGTCTCTGCTACCAATGTCATATAGAGAGCCAGCAAGAGGAAAAAAAGTCCTTACCACACTGCCACAACAATGAGAAATACTATACAGCAGCTCTGATTAACTGTTAACAGAAATAGTTATGGAGACAAGGAGAAAGCAGCTGTTAATTGGAACGAGAAGGGCTCAATGGAGGGCACTTCATAGTGCACAAAGAGCCATTTGACATTCCCTTTTACCTCGCCACTGGGTGTTGCGGTACATACTGTAGCACTGTATGTCACACAAGCGACCACTTACAGAGTGAAGGAGCGGCACCTAATGAGCGGAGACGATTCAACATTAAATGTATTTTCCCTCAATCACCTTGAGAACAGTTTGAAGCAGTCTGAGTCTGAGATGTCAGGAATAGATGTTGCAATAGCCTACTCTGTGGGTGCTGACAGATGTTTCTCTACCCAAAGGCCACAACAGAAATTCTGGTATTATTTTCACCTTGTGAGATTGTCCCTCTCTCTTGTCCCTCTCTCTCTCTCTCTCTCTCTCTCTCTCTCTCCCTCTGTGTGATGTGTGTGTCGTCATGGAAAAATGTGCCTGTAGCCTACTGTAGCACGTATCATCTCCTCATCCCTGGTCGGAGTAACAGCCATAACTAGAAGGTGGGTATACTCGTCTGCCACAGACAACAGAGGTAAACTCAAGTAAATGCAGAGAGATTTACCAGGTACTTTGGGATGCTGGGAGAACATTTTTGTTTTCTACTGCCACTCATATTGTATTTCTCAAGCCATACCCTCTTGCACAGCTGTATACAGTTTTCTACTCTTCCATTCTTCAGTTAAATAATGAAAGATCAAGATGCATGCAGGGTCTAAAACACTCATCTAGTGTCAAGTATTGGACGTAGACGAGTGTTACAAGGTGGAATTCTCACAAGAGGAAGACCCACAGCTTAACACACACACACAGCACAAGGTGAGTCAAAAAATGGTTAGCCATTTGACAATTACCATATTTACTTTAAATTAAACACAATCTTTCAACAACAGTCATACAGTAATGACTCATTCTTAATGTGCACCCCCACAAATTAGAGTTAGCGTGGAGGCTCTTAATAGGTTCTTATGCGATTAATTATTTTCAAATTTGAATACTAAAAGGTTTGTTTGTCATAGGAAAGGTCACCAGCTTTTAGTGACAAAGTAATCACAAACTGAGCTCATTAGAAAGACTCCCAGGAGTCAAGAAGGCATGAGTGAATCTCTTGTCTGGGGTCACCGTGTCCTGTTTGGTGATAACCACACCTTCAGGGAATACGGTGCAATACTATTTTGCTGACTTACTTTATACGCTGAAAGCTCCCACACAGCAAGATAAGTCCGACAGAGACAATCATAAAGGGATTCTACAGGACTGAATTAATATTAATCTCAGTCAGAGAGATAATTATGAAAGCAGCTTAGACCTGCACTACTCCAGTCAATATTTACATTTTATGTCTAGTATGCAGTGTAATTACAAATCATGGGAACCAGTGTAGTGTGATGTTGTGAACTCTTGCCTGGCCTCTGAACACAGAGGCTTTGATTCACCCTGGGCTGTGGATAAATACAGTTGGCTGGTCGATTGGTCTTTAACCAGGAGATCAGGTTCTGTATTAACGAGCTGTACAGGTGCTTCATATCTATACACTAATTACAACCACAAGGTCGTCTGTCAATTTAAAACATAAATTAGTCAGCACTGTACGTGATGAGGCGATGAGAAGGACATTAGTCCTGACCTTAATCTCTCCACTGAAGGACAAACATTAATACCTCAGATTTCACATGGTAATTTCAATCATGTTTTTTTTTCTATCAAGGGCACAGGTGTACATTTTGGCAAGCGATAATTCGGTTAACATGGGCCCTTAACATTGCAGGTTAACAGCGTGATTTATGCACAGGGAAAATCCACCATGGCAGTTATCAAATGTGCCTCACATATTAAATATCCTATGGAGCACGGCCCCGTCCTTATTCAGTGGATTGTGACCCCTTGAAATGAAAGCACCTGGTGACACATCATGAGCTGCATTTCTATGGATTTTGTCCAGGTTGGTACAACTATTCAGTAGTGTATGAGTAAAATCTCAGGTATGTTGCATGAAAGGTTTGCCTCTTAAAGGGATAGTTCAACATTCTGGCAAATTGGCCCATTGCCATAATCCCTATAGTTTTAGGAGTAGGTTCGTTACTTTAATTGTTTGTTGTTCGTTTTGAGGGAAATGACAGAAAAACTGCCCCCGCTTGGAAAGTGCATCAGTGGTTTTGCATGAATTTACCTTGAAAACAACTCTGTCTCGTAACATTCTGTTATTATCTCATAGCGTGGTGAATGTGCAGGTCACAACGAGTTGTTGGATTGTGCATTTGTTGAGTTTGATGAGGGAAACCAAGAAATCCCCCCAAAAAATTGCTTGCACTGACAATTAAAGGTAACCTACTCCTAAGACTATAAGGATAAGGGCAATGGGCCAACTTGCCAAAATGTTGAACTATCCCTTTAATTGTCTAGCGTCACATCCTGCCGGGTTGTGACCCCCAAGTTAGGAATCATTGCTTTCCACCTAGACCCGAGTGTGTCTTCATGTATATCGAGGAGCAACTTGCTGACCTTATGCTACTGTGACTTCATAAAAACCTTATCCACAGCAGTTTTTACAAGTTGTTGCCCATAGTACTGAACACTCCTCAACAGCTGTCTCGGCACTAAGAGGTATTTAATTAAGCTTGTACTAGACTGTCCTGTCAAGGACAAGAAGGAAGTGTAAGCAGAAAACACTCCATCAGTATCTGAAGGAATAATTAAATGACTTATTGTACTACAGAGTCATGCTCATCAGCAGGTTTAAGCCAAAAAAAATAATGAATAATAAATAAGAAGCAGATTTTCGTGTCTTATTTTGAAGCCTGCTTGACATCTTGACATAAGTACTGGAAACACCACAGTCATTTCTTCATGAATGCAGGTTATTATACAGGCCACAAGCAAACGGGGACACTAAAACACAGTACAATGTCCAATTTAAGAAGCCATTCTTGTTTAGATAAAGAAAAATTATGATCTTATCTCAAAATTTCCTTTCAGTATGTCTTTGCTTTCACGCTTTATACAGTAAGTCAACATTACGTTCATATGCTTGTACAGAATAATACTCTATTTATTAGACAAACAGCCCTAAATTCCTTCTGGTACATTTAACAAAAAAACATCACTGTAAACACAACACAAAAATGTATTTCAGTACATTACTTTTTCTTTTCATCACTGAACCATTTTAGATACCTTATAAGGATTATTCATCTTGACTACTTTGAAGTGTTAAGTGCTCATTAAATCTCATTCCCATTAATCACACCAGCATCTACCGTAGCGCTGCTAATTAGCTGCCAATGAGTCTGAGCAGTATTTGTCTGTGACGGGCAGCTTCTCATTCAAAGTGCTGTGAAAAATTGTAGTCTCAGCAGTTTGAATATTTCATGCTGTCCTTCAGTCAGAAGAAGGTGCTGATCTCCTGACCAGTCAGAACATCAGACTGTTACTTCGGAGAAAAAAGCATCTGCTCTGACAACCTGTCCGTCAGTTTCTGAGCATTTGAAGAGCTCTCTCTCAAACTGAATTTCAACGAGCTCCCACAGTGCACTGCTTTACAGTACAACACTGTCACCTTTTTTTACCCCCCCTCCCTTCTATCTACATATTTGTATTTGTAGCACATCCGTCAAGATAGTCTCATGGGTTTAATACACTCACATAATATATACCCAAGACTTGAGCAACTGTGTCAATAATAGTAGAACATGAACCACCCCTGGATCCCGTCCATGCTATTATACTAAATGAATGCATGCAGATCTAACATTATTTTCTACTGACTGTAGCTTACTTAGTTAAAACTTTGTTTATTTGGTTTAATAGGTCAAGACTTATTACATCAGTAATTAGGCACCTGTAAATGCACATAACTTCATGGCCTTCACCATTCAAATCTGTGAACTACTGCCCCTGTGTGGCCAATTGGCTGAAAAGCAGCTGCTGATTAAAATCAACTGGCATGTGTTTGACTTCCACATCTAGGCCAAAGTGGAAGCACCAAGCAACCTTAATGTCGTATTTTATCTGTGCTCATGCCACACACTGCCTGGCTCCAGGTCTGCCACTTATTTGAAATGATAAATAAAAAAGTGTTGATCAGACAGTTGGGTAATTTGTGATAAATTATTATATTTTTTCATGTATTTACTATTATTTATTATTTTTTGTTCTGTAGAATTATCTACAAGACCAAGTGAAGAGATTGAATGAGTGAGTATAGTAGTGGGATATGATCCCTGCTGTGTGTTGAACAGTTTTGCAGAGGAAGCTGATCACCTATGTTGTCCACATGATGGAGCTATCACAAAATATCTCAGCTCCTATTACATTTTGTGTGGGAGTAGTAAATATCATACACCTGAAGAAGTTGCACATTGACTTGTGACCTGAGAGAACAGTATGAAATGGAGGCATAGCTGGTTACTGCAGAGAAGACGAGATGTGATTTAGCTTTTCTGCAACATTCAAGTTACTGTTGGTTGAAGAGTTCAGTCTTCATGAGCTGGAATAGCTGACCTCCAGTGTTTTCTGTAGTGAACATTATCACATTGTGGCTTAATTGTACATGTAGATGTTTATCTGTCATCTGCAAGATTTAGTCAAACCATTCAGCAATCTTAAAATCTCAATGAGGCTGATCAACAAGCAGCAACAAGCATATGGTAATATTGAATTTCCAAGATTGTTATCAATTCAATCAATGAGTATTTATCAATACGTATTTTGATATCAGGTATTTAATTCACTAAGTTAGTCCTAAGGGTATATTATGGTTATTATATATGTGAATAGTTCCATATTAAGGTGACTTCCAACACTATCTTCTGTTGGCATTATGATGAATATCATCCTCCTATGACTTTACACATCGACCAGCAACACAGCTAGTGGCAGGGGTATGCTAATTACACTGTAACAGTATGAGGGATAGTGGTGTTTTTACTCAGGCAAAGAAAAGCCAAAACCAGTACAGTACGTGTCACATTTGGAGGAGTCAGGATGGTACAGTGAAGGGTGTGTTAGACCTCACACAGCTGAGTGACACCTGCACTTATTGCCATGTCCCCAGAGAAAGTTAATTATATTTTAAGTTTCACAAATTAATTTCACCTGTCACTTTATGGTGAGAACACAAGTGCTCATTTTACATCTACTGGCGTGGAATGAAAAGAATCATAAATCAACGTCAGGGGAAGAGAAATTTAGATCAGGCAGTTTAGGCACAGCCATAAATCATAACAGCTATAGACCAAGTTTCTTAAAAAATCTTACCCGTAAAAATTAAACCCATAAAAAGATATCATTGAAGGTAAAACTACATTTTGACAATAAGCAGCCAACTGTTTCCTAATAACCTGAGCTATAAGTCTTAACCGATGCTCCTGAAACTTCAGATCTGCTGTCGGAGCTCTCCTCTAGGAGCTTTGTCTGACTGTTCCAGGAACCTGCTGTCCACTTTTCTATTTTCACCCTACACACAGCAAAGCCCAGCCTAGTATTTGCCCCTGTCCTGCATTACAAGTTAGCCAAGGTCAGTGTACTATTTTAAAATAGACTTAGAAAATACAACACAGTTGCATTGCAAGGAGCCCAAAACACATTCATTATATTATTATCTATTGCCCTGTCTTAGATTTACTCACATTAAGATTTACTTATATCTAGATTTGACACGTTCATGAGATTCCTCTTAGAATTTACAACTTTTATTCACTTTGTTATCAGAAAACACGTGATGACGCAACTCCCTAAGAGGCTCTCTAATGAGTCCCAGTTGTGATTGAATCACTGAGGAATGATGCTTAATGACTTTGCCTGTAAACAAACAAATCATCTACTGTTGAACCTTTTGCCTAATTAATCTCTTCCCTCATTAATCAGCAGCGGATGGGATGATGGGAATACCGACGTATCAAAGCCACTATATACATTTTGAGGAAACCTTTATGCAGAAATAGGCATCAAACAACCAACCTTAAACCTCCATAACCCCTGAAGTGTCATGTAACAGTTCATAAATAATTTAAATAAATTTGAGTCTATTCATGTTGTTAACATGAAATAATGTTAACCTACATATACATTTTGACATTTGAGACCCATTTTTATATTGACCAAATAACTCTTATAAACTTTATTATGATCTGCTCTGTTTTCATACAGTAAATCCCCCTTTACCCCTGTAAGGCCCCTGTCACTATTTAACTCCACACTGATCTTTAGCTACGTATAAAAAATATTCTAAAAGAATTCTACACTAAAGGGCCTATGTTTCAAATTCAGTAAAACAAAAGCACTGTTATCAGAATAAAGAAATCAATTTAACTTCCCTAACTGTTAGCCAATAAACGCATACACCCTGCTTAAAATACTTAACATTTATTGATTGATTCTTGCTACTGAGCATATTATTGATGCTTCTGTAGTACAATGTTTGTATGTATGAACACAATCTGAAGTTTATTTGCTCCTTAAGTTTATTGTTTGTCACTCTAATTACAGAAAGCTGACCCCAGACAGGGCTTGAGGGTAAATAGGGGCTGAGATTGCAGCCCTCCAAAGAAGAGGCCACTATCAGTCAATTACAGTGTTTACTTGAACTTTTCAAGAACACTAATGATTCCAATACCAGTGTATACCCGGCTCTCATTACACTAAGGTTTTAATTGTAGGAGTGCAAAACCGCCCTAATGGCTGCAGATGAGATTAATTAGGCTTAAGCCTGATCAGTAAAAGGATTGTTTGTTACAGGCAAGGTCATTAACCAGCATCCTTTGGTAATGACATCACAAATAGGGCTCATTAGCAGGGTTCCCAAGAGCCAAAGAGACGGCAGAGAATCCTTTTGTCTGGGGTCACCTTGTTCTGTTTGGTTATAGAAGACACCTCAGGGAATTTTCCTCATTGTCAGTGTCATTATATGTTATTATTAAGTGTATTAAGTTCATATGTGTGGACATTTTCTGAAGACACTTTTGATTGAGACACTTATTTGTTTGAGAACACCCTTGTCCAACTGATTACTAACCTCTGCTAAAACTACTACTACAACTACATACTGTTTGTTTTCCTTCACAAATGTCCTTGATCTCGGTGTGGGAGATCAAAGATGGGTATTGTTACAGCAGAAAGTGAGAAGGACAGACAAGGCAGAACATCTTCTGCTGTAATGGTGATGGACGTATTTGCTTGTGAGCTTAATTTAGTCAGTGAAACAAAAAAAGCTTTGATTACAACTGATTGTCTAGCTGTACACACTGCTGTGCATCACAAAGTAATGAAGCCCCTACAAAAGTCTTGCATTATAGTATTGCCTAAACATAAATCATAAATCATGTCTTATTTCATTGCTTCACAACTTTTATATTAAGGTATTGTATTACACATTGTAATTCATTGTTGTATATACTAGTAAACAGGCAGATTGCCTAAAACAGTAAATTAATGGTAAACTGTTTAAAGTCTGAATGGAACCAATCTTTTAGAGCTTAAATATATTTTGATTGAAGAACAAAGATGGATGTCAAGCCAAAAACATGGCCTCTCTCTTGGGGCTCTTTGAAAGCAGGTGCAATTTGAATGAAATGACAGTCTCACACAGCCACACTTCTTCCTCTATATTTTTAATTATTACTATTCCTAATAAGTGCCACTGAGATTAATTAGCCCGAGGTTTATACAGTAATTGTTTGCTTTTTAAACAAGGTTATTAACCAAAATTCTCTGGTGATGGCATCACAAATGACTCATTAGAGTCATTTTTGTTTTGGCTCACTGTGGCTTGTTTAATTATAAATGCATCCTAAGGGAAGATTATGCAATACACAAGTCATCATGTGTGTTTGTGACTGTTTATTCATTTTGAGGAAACATAGTTCACAAAATGTCTTGTCAGTTCTTACACCTAGAATATCTCATATTTTCTTTACACATCCACAAACAATATGTGATAATGATTTACTGTATGCCTCCTCTACATTTCCTGAAACCAGTGTAAATTAACCAGTGGTTATACTGTGGATGGTCCTCAATTCTTTGAAATGGATTATTAATGGGGCATTTAATAAATAAATACTAAATAAAAGCAAACATCACTGTGGGGGTATACTAACTATCTTGAAGATAGACAAGGACGTTCTTGCGCTGATATACTTCAGTAGCTTGTTCCACTATCAGGTATCTGCTGTAGGTCAGTGAGTAGCAGAGTGATCTGGGCCCTTTTGGGAGTAGAGCATTGCAGTGGTTGATGTGAGAGATGACCATGGACTGAACTAAGAGGCTGTATGGTGTACTGAGCCACATAAGGCCTGACTTTACTGATATTGTTTAGAGCAAAGCAGCATCACCAAGAAACAGAAATGCAACTTGGTCAAGAAGAATCATTGGTCACCAAACATGACACCCAGGTTTCTTGTGACCTAGTTGGGTTAATGGATGAATAAGCAATTTAGATTTTTGATGAAGAGACTGATTGGCTAAGATGTAGGGCTGTCAAACAATTAAAAAAATTAACTTTATTAATCGCAATACTACTCTGTGATTAATCACGATTAAAAAACTAAATATAATACTGTATATGCTAATATTACTTGTATTTTCTTCTGTTCTGTCTTGTATAGTATTGAAGGATTCAATTTATATTCCAGCAGTTAATCTATTAGAATATAAGGATGCAATTTTACAGATTAGTTCACACATCATAGTTGTTTATTTTTCACATCAGCACTATATTTTGATTAGTATAATAAACAAATCTCCCGCATCTCGACTTGCCCCCCAGCACTGCATCCGATGACTCGGCCATGTCCTCCGACTACCTCTGGAACAACCCACTCATGCCATCTTCTCATTTTACCCGAAAGCAGGACGTATGATTTAATCCTCAAATACGGGACGATCCTGTAGGCCATTGGTTCTCAAAGTGCGGCCCGCGAGCCAATGGCGGCCCACAGAAACATTTCTGGCGGCCCGCAATGAATTACAGTTGATAGTTTTAATCCAACTGTACATTGCTTTCAAAGGATGAATCTCTGTTTCATGGTCATAGCGACATCTATACGGATAAGCGGCAATTATGTGGTTTAGACCTCACTTGACCTCACTCCCAGAGGTCCACGGTGCAATGTTTTTTTTTCACCACTGGGGTGCTGATGGCGTCTCCCGCTTGCTCAACTCTCTGCCTCGGGGAAGGGAGGAGACTGTGACCGCAGCTGTGACAATGGAGTCGGAGCGGGAGCCGGAGCCGGAGCCGGGCCCCTCGAGAAAAAAACGTTGTGTCAGCGAGGAGAAAAGGCGGTTCCAAGATAAGTGGACAAACGCGTACTTTGTCGTACCTCACGGGGCGGATAAAGTCATGTGCCTGATCTGCAAGCAGGTTAATGCAATGCTCAAGGACTTTAATATAAAACGCCATTATGATACCAATCATAAAACCTACAACAAATTCACCGGTGATGAGCGCACCAGTAAGCTTGAACAACTTAAAAGAGGTTACACTGCACAGCAGTCAGTTTTCACAAATCTGGCCAAATCCGGTGAAGCTGCGACACAGGCTAGCTACGTGGTAGCTCAAGAAATAGCCAGGCGGAGCAAGGCGTTCAGTGACGGAGAATTTGTGCGCGACTGCATGTTGAAAGTGGCTGACATTGTGTGTCCGGAGCAAAAAACAAAGCTCCGTGACGGAAGTTTGTCGAATGACACAGTGACACGACGAATCGAAGATTTGGCCAACGATCTCAAACAGCAGCTGGGACAACGTGTGGAGGACCTGGGAAAGGGAGCCTTTTCAATCGCGCTGGATGAAAGCACGGACATTTCCGATACAGCGCAATTGCTGATTTTCATCCGAACAGTCACGGAGAACTTTGAAATAGGCGAGGAGCTGCTAAGCTTGGAGAGTATCAAAGACAGAACAAGAGGAGTCGACATTTGTGATGCTGTGTGTCGCAGTCTGGATGCATAAAATGTGAAGCTGCCGTCTATGGTCGGTGTCACAACAGATGGAGCACCGGCAATGGTCGGGAGAAAGACAGGTGCAGTGTCGCTGCTTTCTGAGAAGGTGGTCAACAACGGAGGTGAGAAACTAATCAAATATCACTGTATAATACACCAAGAAGCCCTCGCTGCTCAAACGCTTGAAATGAAACATGTAATGGACATTGTGAAGACAGTTAATTTCCTGAGGTCCAGGGGTCTGAACCACCGCCAATTTAAGAGTTTTTTGGAGCAATCAGAGGCTGATTTTGGCGACGTCATATACTTCACTGCCGTCCGGTGGCTGAGCAGAGGTGCCACACTGAAGCGTTTTTTTAACTTGAGGAAAGAAATAAGAGAGTTCATGGAGTCAAAGGGACAAGATGTGACACAGTTAAGTGACACTAAATGGCTCTGTGACCTAGTGCTCCTTGCTGACCTGAATACTTGTCTCAGCGATCTCAGTGTAAAGCTGCAAGGCCATGGGAAGCTAATTTCCACACTATTTGACAACGTCAAAGCTTTCCAGCGCAAACTTGAACTGCTGCAGGGACAGCTCAAACGGGGAGATCTAACCCATTTTCCTGCCTGCAAGGCACTGGTAGATGACACGGACACAGATGGGCGCCATGTTTCACGTCACCTGCGTTCAGACAAGAACCAAAACCTGATAAAAAAAACTCAGAGAGGAATTTGACCACCGCTTCTCTGACTTCAGAGACCACGAGAAGTCATTCAACCTCTTCCAAAATCCTTTCTCATGTCTCCCTGAGGAGGAGCCTGCAGAAATGCAGTTAGAGCTCATCGACCTGCAGGAGAGCTCCGAGGCCAGAGCAGCATATCGTGACAAGAACCTCATCGAGTTCTACAGGGGACTTTCCTCATCCACATACCCTGCACTTCGCCAGCATGCTATCAGAATGGTGTCTTTATTCGGAAGCACATACATTTGTGAGACGACCTTCTCCACCATGGCAATCAACAAATCCAAGCAGAGATCCAGGCTGACAGATGGTCATCTACATGCTGTCCTTCGTATCGCAACAACAGAGATGGAGCCGGACATCAGAGGAATCGTGGCCAACCGAAAACAGCACCACAAATCCCATGCCAATAAAAAAAGGTATGTTGAACTAGTAACAGATATTCAGTGTGACTTAATGACAAGCTTATTGATGACAGGCGATGATAGATATTGATGAGGATGATGATGATGACTTGTTTGGTAAGTTTCTATTTTAAAAGTCTCTCTCTCTCTCGCTCTCTCTCTCTCTCTCTCTCCCTTGTATGTGTGTGTGTGTGTGTCTGTCTGTCTGTCTCTGCAGGCTTTCCTGTGGTGCTTTGGTAGCTGAATATCCTCCTGATTAAGGTCCCTGCTGATAAGACAGGAAGCAAGGCACACTGAGACTGACTGTTTGTTCTAAATAAGTTTGAAATGACCTGCACACAGGACTGTTATATCCCAAATCTGACTGCAGAGGGCAGATAACCCAAGGGATTTTGTGTGCATTACAATGTTTCTCAAGGTTTTCTCAAGTTTTGCCAGGTTTAGCCTCATTTATTAATTGAAATGTGTTTATTGGACATTACTGGATACAGACCAATAAGTGTAAACTGTAGAACTGCAATCTGGTCATTAAAATGATTACAAATGGGATTTCTTTCTGGGTTTTTTTGTTTTTTTTTCCTTTTTTTTTCCTTTGGCGGCCCTCAGTCCAATGTTGGGTTCCTAAATTGGCCCTCTGGGACCAAAACTTTGAGAACCCCTGCTGTAGGCTATTTCAACGGACGGGAGACAAACCCACTGGTGGCACAGAGAGACCATAGACTGTACACTCAGACAGGCTCTACCTAAGTCATGTAACCTGATCAATCGTGCGTTGTTGGGGTTATTTAAGGCGTTATTGTTTTCCAGATTAATTGCATGCGTCAACGTGTTAACTTTGAAGACCTTATTAAGATGACAAGGAGCTGGGGGTTGGTAGAAGGGAGCACTGCTTCATCCATGAGATAGGCCGAGGCCTGTGCATAGACGGTGGAGTCATCTCTAGTTGGATGTGAGAGCAGCAGCAGTGATGTGAGAGGCCATAAGGGCAGATAATGAGACCCAAGGAGGTGGTGGGAAGGGACAAGAAAATTAATTTGTCCTCACTATGACACAATGAAGGAACATTCAATGAGATAAATAATAATAATAATAATAACTAGAAATTTTTGAAATTTTGAATGGGCCACGGTGCTACTGCCGGTTTTGCCATCTCTGTCAACATGGGAATCAAACCCACAATCTTAAGGTCAAGACAGAGCTGATCAGACAGACACATGATCATCTTTCTATAAGCACTGATATGGAGGAGCTGTAACCACATTAGGTTAACTGTGCGTGTGTGTGTGTGGAGTGCGCGCTTACGCGCACATTTGTATGTTACCTGTGTGTTTTGATGTGTGTGTGTCTGTAACTGTAATCACATGAAGTTGGTTCTAGAGTCTGTGTGTGTGTCTGTGTGTGACTGACTTGACACATGTTATGAGCTGCATCCTGTGTCAGTCTGATTTAGCTGTGTCTGTGTTTATAAACATTTAAACGAGCGCCAGGTGGATTGTTTATGAAGTTAACGAGCTCTGGCCTGAGAATCACAGAGGTTACCACGGCGATAGGGGCCCCCGCAGGCTGAGACAGACAGAAACGTGGAGAAAAAGAGCCATTTTCTGCCTCTGCACCGGTCTCACATTTAGGCTTAGCATGACAAAACGGTAACTCCTATCAGAACAAAACACAGATCAACGTTGCTCTAAGGACTTCCTGAAAATTTCGGTACGATTGAAATACTACGATTTGGTGTTTCTACAGTAAATATTTTGGCGACGCTGGCAGTTTTAAAACATCAGGCCGTTCTGCTTCTCTCAGAAAATATTTGTATTGGACTCAATGAGGAGCAGAGACAGACGTGGCCGCACTCAGAGGCTGATTCTGTCAATTCTGTAAGTCTCTCTGATATTTTGAGCACATGATGAGAGACAGAACAGAACGAGTTTTTCTGGGCTCTCTCCCACTCTAACCGATTATGTCACCCAGTCTGACACGAACATTCCGTGCAATACACAACCATTATAATCTCATAATTTCTCCAAAAATGATCATGGTCATTGATCAGGGATTGATCAAAAACTATATGACCTATCAAAACGTGGAGTAATACGCCAATACACAAGACTTGTGTCTGCTGTTTAAAGTTTAAATGAAGTCTCTAGGTGAAAGTATGCCTGAGCAGTAGATGTTTGTTAAACTCCAATGATTGTTCTTTTTCGATCTTTTTTTTTCGCCCGTCCCATTGACTTCAATGCAAAATTTTGCGCAGTTTTTCGCAACTTACGTCGCGAAAAATTCGTAAACTGTTGAGAAAAGTAATAGCACACCGATCCCGATCAAACCGCACGTTTTGATATATAATTTGTATAATTCGCCCGGGCACTGGTCCCTGCAGCTATTTCATAGCTGTAGGGATCAGTGCCCGGTGCGATGGCCCGTGGCCCTAATAATCCAAGAAAAAAGAAAGATAAGAACAAGGTCAGTGTTCAGGGAAGCAGCAAATCTTAAAGCACAACTGATTTGGATCAAGGAATTTGTTCCATATCTAACATTTGAAACATATTCACCACAAAGAACAACTTACTGTGGTAGAAAGCACAGTGCAGTTTAAAAATGTTATGTTTGACTTATAGGTGAAATTTATATTATATGTGAACATTTACAGATCTGTTCCAGACATTACTGAGTGGTATTCAGTGTTTTTTACTTTTTATGTTTTCCGTCTAAGGCAAAGTTATAAAAGAGCTTTATAAAAACAATGATTTGATGTTTGTTTTGTCTGCAAGACAAGTTTAAATAAATCAGTCTCAATGGAAAAAAATTGATTTCAGAGAGAGGCTAATACTCATCACTGTATGGTTAATGAATGTTGTTTCCAAAGTAAAAGGTTATCTCTGGAGATTAGTAAAAAAAACGTATTTTTCCACTGTACAGTATATAGGACGGACACTAAGACAGCCAGTGGCTGCTCCTGGTGGCAGCATCATACAGCATGAGGTCACACTGTGTATAATGATCTCCAACAGAACAGGTGCGCCAAACATCTAGTGCTGTGTTCTGTGTTTGACTTAATCTCTATTCATCACAAAGGATCAATGATGAATGTGCATTTGTTTTAAGTATGAGATTTGAACAAGTAATGTGATAAGTCATAAGATTTACTGTTCTCCTCTGTTCTCCTGTTAATTAGATGCCTTTCTCCAGCTCACAGTGTCCAGTTCAACTACTATGTCTTTCCTCAGGACTGTTTTAAACGGCTCTGTCATTATTCATCCTCCAGGCTTCTATATCATTGCATTTGAAATGTTTCCCCATATCAGTGTCTACATCATCTTTCTGGTGTTTGTGTATGTGGTTACACTAGTGTTCAATATCTTATTGATGTACATAATTGCCCGTGACCACAAATTACACACTCCAAAGTTTTTGGCTGTGTTCAACCTCGCAATAATTGATTTAATGTTGAACACGAGCACTATTCCCAGCATGATTAAGACTTTCCTCATTAAGGATAATTTTGTTCCATTCAATTGGTGTCTTTTACAAATGTACGTCCACTACAGTTTTCTCGCTCTGGAGTCATTTGCCCTTGGTGTGCTTTCCTATGACAGGTTCATTGCAATATGTTTGCCTCTGCATCACAACCTATTCAACACACTACTGATCATGTCTTGTATTATAGGCATGACATGGATCTACTGTGTGGCATTACTGGTGTATAGCACCGCAATCATGACTCGACTGTCTTTCTGCAACTCTGTCAGAGTGTTCAGTTATTTCTGTGACTATGCACCTGTGTTTAGACTGGCCTGTAACGATTACTCATTACAGTGGTCTTTGGCCTCAATTTCTGTGGGCAATCTTCTGGGCCCCTTCACTTTTATTATTGTATGCTATCTCATCATCCTGGTGACCGTGCTCAGGATGAAATCAGTCGGCAGTAGGATGAAAGCTTTCACCACTTGCATTGAGCACCTGATTCTTGTTGCTATATTTTATGTTCCTATATTCAGCATTTACTCAGTTGGGTTATTTTCACGAGCCATAGACCCAGACAAGCGTGTGCTGAGCCTGTCGCTGGCCACTTGCTTGCCCCCATGCATTAATCCTATTGTATATTCATTGAAAACAAAAGAGATCAAAACTAGAGCCCAGGCACTGATCTGGAGAATGAAAACAAACCCTTGACAACTTTTCATTCTAAATCAATAATTGTGTGCTCTAACCAACACATGACATAGTAACACAGATAACGATCCCACCCATAACCAACACATAACATAGTAGTGATAGTAATGGTAGTAATGATAAATAATATGATTACCCTTTTTATTATTACTTTTAGTATTGTTATCTTCATAGTCACTGTTGTCATTATTGTCATTATCATAAGTATTATTGTCGTTATTTTTATCATTATTATTATTGCTACTATTAATATACCGGTGTATTAATATACCTCCTTTATTATTATTATTATTATTATTATTATTAATATGTATAGAATCAACATACTATTATCATTATTATTATTGTTACTTTCACTTTTATTACTATTCTTACTATTTATTAATCACTCTTATATACAGTAATTGACCACCCATACTATAATTTATTTTCACTATAGTTGTTATTGTTGCTGTTTCGTTTGTTGTTGTTGTTGTGTTACCCCTCCCCCAACTCCATGCCCCGTACAATTTCCATGTGGCACATCATTCTTTTTTTTAATGCACTACACAACAGTATAGGAAAGGAAGGGAGGAAAGGTGGGTGGGGGGGAAAGGGGGGGGGGGGGGTGGGGTTGCAGGCTGGTCCCCCACAGGCTCGTAGGGGCCTGGGGTATCCTATAATTTAAAGAAAGGGGGGGAAAAAGGAGGGGGGAGGAAAAGGAAAAAAAATATATGTACTACATATAATAATAAAAAATAATAATTTCAAGTAAGATTTGTCTTTCAGACCCCTCCCCTCCTCTATTCTCCCCCCATATTATCATTATCGTTATTTATCACAATTATTATTATTATAACTATTATGATTATCATTATTATTATTGTTTTCGAGACTATTGTTACTATTGACAATGTGAGAGGGGAGAATGTGAGAGGGGACGTTTACGCTTGCCTGTCCTACAATAAAGAAACATCAAAGGAATATTTAGAGTGTGCTGGCTTTTCTCCCCTCTTAGTCTGCCGCTGTGGCCGTGCACCTCTACAAGATTTATCTCTTTTTTTTTGGGTGAGTGCTCGCTTCTTCCTCTCGTACTATTGACAATGTGACATTTCCTCCTTTTTTCTCTCTCTCTCTCTCTCTCTCTCTCTCTCATGTCTATTTTTATTATTTTATTTATTTATTTATTTTCCCCTTTTTTCCTAATTGTAGTATCTATTATTATTATTTTTATTATTATTATTACTACTATTTATTATCAAACTTTATATCATTATTGCCATAACTATCACTATTATCACAGTGAGTTTTGTAACACTACAACTGCTACACACACACACACACACACACACAAAACCACATATGTTGCTGTTTGTTTTTCACAATTTGTCTTTGTCCATACCACTGTACTGTCCTATTTCACAATAAAAAAAAAAATTAAAAAAATTGTGTGCTTGTGTTTAAGGTGGTTGGACATTAAAAACAAAGAGATTAAAAATGTTTCACTTTTCACCTTATTCAACTTCTTCTATAGTGTAGTGTTTTATTGTTATTATTAAGTCTTGTGTGTGTGGTTCTAATCTAATTAAAAAATTAAGCCTTGTGGGAAAGAGAGAGCGCTTTAGACACAATGCTGAATATGGGCAGAGAGCAGAGAGATAACTATTTCCCTTGCCATGAAGCGACCAAGTGACTGCACCAGACTGAATGAGTCTATCAGGCTGTACAAAATCTAGAGGAAGTAGCTCAGTGTGCTTGAACTACAAACATAATTCAACACTTCTACTTAGAACTGTGAGACCCAATAATGAAACCCGTGGGAAGGGACAAGAACAAATCCTTACTATGACACAATGAAGGAACATTCAGTGAGATAAAATAATAATAATAATCCAAGAAAAAAGAAAGATAAGAACAAGGTCTGTTTAACCGCTGCAGTCAAGCCTCCACTTCATCACGAATTTCACGGAGTTGGATCCCCCGGAAGAGCTGGAGGAAGTGTCTGGAGAGTGGGAAGTCTGGCGATCCCTGCTCCGACCGCTGCCCCCGCGACCCGGATCCGGATAAAGCGGAAGAAAATGGATGGATGGATGGACAAACCAAAAAATAAATCACACAGAAAAACAGAAATAATTATCCCCCAAAAAACAAACCAAAAATTAAATTAAATTTTTTTATTATTACTCAAATGAATGCAATACGCTTCCGTAGTTTTGTCTGCAAGACAAGTTTAAATAAATCAGTCTCAATGGAAAAAAACTTCAATTTCAGAGAGAGGCTAATACTTAAGTCATTAAGGTATGGTTAATGCATGTTGTTTACAAAGTAAAAGATTATCTCTGGAGATTAGTAAAGAAGGTATTTTTCCACTGTACAGTATATAGGACGGACACTAAGACAGCCAGTGGCTGCTCCTGGTGGCAACATCATACAGCATGAGGTCACACTGTGTATAATGATCTCCAACAGAACAGGTGCGCCAAACATCTAGTGC
The DNA here is from genome assembly GCF_045865225.1 of Trachurus japonicus. Taxonomy (NCBI): domain Eukaryota; kingdom Metazoa; phylum Chordata; class Actinopteri; order Carangiformes; family Carangidae; genus Trachurus; species Trachurus japonicus. The sequence continues at coordinate 25,905,566 of NC_140920.1, read as the reverse complement.
TGTGTTCTGTGTTTGACTTAATCTCTATTCATCACAAAGGATCAATGATGAATGTGCATTTGTTTTAAGTATGAGATTTGAACAAGTAATGTGATAAGTCATAAGATTTACTGTTCTCCTCTGTTCTCCTGTTAATTAGATGCCTTTCTCCAGCTCACAGTGTCCAGTTCAACTACTATATTCCTCAGGACTGTTTTAAACGGCTCTGTCATCATTCATCCTCCAGGCTTCTATATCATTGCATTTGAAATGTTTCCCCATATCAGTGTCTACATCATCTTTCTGGTGTTTGTGTATGTGGTTACACTAGTGTTCAATATCTTATTGATGTACATAATTGCTTGTGACCACAAATTACACACTCCAAAGTTTTTGGCTGTGTTCAACCTCGCAATAATTGATGTAATGTTGAACACGAGCACTATTCCCAGCATGATTAAGACTTTCCTCATTAAGGATAATTTTGTTCCATTCAATTGGTGTCTTTTACAAATGTATGTCCACTACAGTTTTCTCGCTCTGGAGTCATTTGCCCTTGGTGTGCTTTCCTATGACAGGTTCATTGCAATATGTTTGCCTCTGCATCACAACCTATTCAACACACTACTGATCATGTCTTGTATTATAGGCATGACATGGATCTACTGTGTGGGAGTACTGGCGTATAGCACCGCAATCATGACTCGACTGTCTTTCTGCAACTCTGTCAGAGTGTTCAGTTATTTCTGTGACTATGCACCTGTGTTTAGACTGGCCTGTAATGATAACTCATTACAGTGGTCTTTGGCCTCAAATTCTTTGGCCATTCTTCTGGGCCCGTTCACTTTTATTATCGTATGCTATCTCATCATCCTGGTGACCGTGCTCAGGATGAAATCAGTCGGCAGTAGGATGAAAGCTTTCACCACTTGCATTGAGCACCTGATTCTTGTTGCTATATTTTATGTTCCTATATTCAGCATTTACTCAGTTGGGTTATTTTTACGAGCCATAGACCCAGACAAGCGTGTGCTGAGCCTGTCGCTGGCCACCTGCTTGCCCCCATGCATTAATCCTATTGTATATTCATTGAAAACAAAAGAGATCAAAACTAGAGCCCAGGCACTGATCTGGAGAATGAAAACAAACCCTTGACAACTTTTCATTCTAAATCAATAATTGTGTGCTCGTGTTTAAGGTGGTTGGACAAACAAAGAGATTAAAAACTCTTTTCACCTTATTCAACTTTTTCTATAGTGTAGTGTTTTATTGTTGTTATTATTATTAAGTCTTGTGTGTGTGGTTCTAATCTAATTAAAAAATTAAGACTTGTGGGAAAGAGAGATGTATAGAACAATTATATTTGTGCTCAGATATGTTTAGTCTGCGTAATATCACTTTCATGATGGATGAATATTAACAACTTAAACAGAAGCATTTTAGACACAATGCTGAATATGGGCAGAGAACAGAGAGATAACTGAAATGAACTACAGTATATTTCCCTTGCTATGAAGCGACCAAGTGACTGCACGAGACTGAATGAGTCTATCAGGCTAAAAGCAATGTACAAAATTTAGAGGAAGTGGCTCAGTGTGCTTGAACTACAAACATAATTCAACACTTCTACTTGCAATTGTTCATGATTTAAATCAGCACAATGTCAGAACAAATAAAACATTTACAAATCAAATATTCACTGAAAAATGACTTTTAATTTAAATCTAGCTCTCTAAGCGCTAAAACTTGCCTAAAGCAGTGAAAGTACTGCAGTAACCAGGGGTACTTTGTTGAAAGACTGAAAAGAAGTCAGTGTTTGTAAGGTTGACAAACAGCAGAGCCTGTGTTAGAGCTTAAACATCTCATTTGATTGAACAAAGAGGACACTGGATGCCAAAAACGCCCGGCCTTTCTCTTGGGGCTCTTCAGGTGTAATTTGAATGAAATGACTCATACATGCATCAGTTTACTGCCGCACTTATTTCCCTATTGGTTATAATCCTAATAAGTGCCACTGAGATTAATTAGCCAAAGGTTTATACAGTAAAAGATTTGTTTGGAAAGAATAAGATCATTAAAGAAAATTCTCTGGTGATGGCTTCACAAATTGAGCTCGTTGGAGTCATTGTTGTTTTGGTTCACCATGGTGTCTGAAGTCATAAATGAATTCTCGAAAAAAAAAAAAAAAAAAACATGCAAGTCGTACAAGTCACCATGGGTTTGTGACCGTTTATTCAAGTTGTACAAACAGCTCACAGAATATTTTCTACACTGCTGCATTTGTTCAGAGCATCCTGTAAAAGTGTTACAAAAGATTTATTTTTTCTCACACATGATCTACAATTTACTTCATGAATAAAAAAGATAGCTACCTCTTAAAAGTTGTTTAGTAGGCTACTGGGCCTTGTGTGTGCCAATATGCAGCTTGCAGATGGGCACATATTGACATCAATAGGTCTAGGACTGGTCTAGGATTGACATCATTGGGTGTAGTGATTGGGGCCTGCACACCCCATAAGGCAGTATGAGAAATAACAACCAAATGAGAAAATTAAGTTTTGCCTTCCTGGTGACGAGTCCTGTGTCTTGACTCTTGACAGACCATTCACATGCATAGAAAGCTAAACATAGCCCACTATAACATGAGTAAAGCATAAAACTCTTTCAACAACACTCCCTAAATCATGATCCCATAACATTGTTGTTGAAAGTTTGGTGATCTGCATAGTCTGCATAGTAGTCAGTCATGCTGGTCTGGCCCATCTCACTAGGAATTACAAGACACTGCCACAATATTGAAAATGCCATGTCAATGTCATCATCCGGATTTTATACAAATGTCAACAAAAACAGATGGATCTATTGAGATAGAAAAGAAAGCATTACCAATATTCTCACAAGAACAAATTAATTAGCACACACACACACACACACACACACACACACACACACACACACACACACACACACACACACACACACACACACACACACACACACACACACACACACTCCTTTTTTTTCGTTATTGTTGTTGCGGTCAGCCTCGCTCTCTATGTCGAGCAGGGAAGTACACACACGCAGCGGAACTTCTGTGTGGTCTGGATTGACGGAGGTATTTTACGGTGACACCTCCGTCCTCCGCTCAAATGTGTCCCCCGGCTGACAGCAGTGTTGAATGTGGTTGGTTATGAAACAAAGTTTGAGAAGCTCGCAGGACAGACTCGGTCAGAGAGAATAAGCAGGTGAAGGCGACGGAGAGAAACGTGAAGGCGCGTGTGTTGGCTGGTTCCTGTCCAGGTAATGTCAATGTGTGCGGCGACGGAATAAGCCGGGGACGGGGGGCAGAGCTGGCTCTCTGAGAAGTTGTTCGTATGTGGGGGAGGAATATT